>NC_090442.1:263316413-265716413 GCF_031143425.1 Pleurodeles waltl | reverse complement strand
CCCCAGACAACTAGTTAGGCACAGGATTACTACAAAAGTTAATTGAACATAAAGGGGTTTAAGGTTTTATGTGTTTTTAAAACATTGCTCATATCTTATATGAGTGTTTTTGATAAATGATGCTTGTCTGTCAAATTCAGGAAATTGCCTCCTGTATGTGTATTAAAGATGTCCCAAATATGTTTGTCTAAGTGAGTTTATTGTGCTTATATTTGATGAATACCATTTTTGTATGAAAATGGTGACGCATGTTTCAAGACGCCACTGTTGCTTTGAGCACATGTACACTAAGCTTGGCAACTCCAGGTAAGCTTTCTGGCCTGCCCTTCCCTCCTTGTGCCAACGCAAACGTGCGGGTCGTCTATATGAAGCCAAACACAGCATTGCGTGTTTGATTGGCTTCAATTCCTCACCTCGGATTCCTGGTTCCCATCTCCGACTTAAATGACGTCTTACTTCTCTGCGTCTTCGTCCTCGGCCAGGCTTGTTCCTGGACCAAGACAAGACAGCACAGCTTCCTCTTCCATCCTGACTGTCCTGTGAAAGGAAAAGTGAAGGATGATTAGACAACAAAGAAGCAAATAAAACATTAAGCTTATATCTCACTCCTGTGCCCCGGAACCCGAAAAGTTAGAGTTTTTTTTCCTTTCTTTTTTTCTTTTTTTTCAAGAGGAAATTCAGACCTTTACTTTACAGCTTATTAAGGACAACAAGTGGTCACTTGTGAACTACTGTCTCCCATGACTCAGAACTAGTATAAAAAATGAATTCATTTATTGAATTATCCACAGAAGCATGACGTGGGACTGCGCAAACCGATGTGTTATACTGAAAAGCCTGCCTCTAGGGATATTGTGTGAGTTCTTGGCAGAATACACATTGTGAACGTGACAATATAAAGAAAGTTATTATTAATCAATGTGAATGAACATAAGTTAAGGCCTTGTTTGTTTTTATCTCTTTTCAGTTTATTTTTTATTTATAGAGCAAGTAACTCTTGAACCAGCATCCACAGTCTATTTCCCAGTTGACAATATTTGGGAGAACTGTGTGGCAATGTCTTTGAGAACTGTGTTCATCCTGTCCAGATTATCAGAGGAAGTTCGATTTAGGTTATCTCTTTCATTTTACATGAAGGTCCATTTAACCTCCAGTTTAGGTCTGATTCCTCTAAGAGTTTGGATCGTTAGACACACTTCGACCAGGTGGATTCCAGTGTTTTGTCTCTTCCCACTCCCTTCCCTGAATCCTAATTCCTCCTCCCAAGGGCTAGTCGCTCGCAGTCTGCTATTCCCAGATGCAAAAGATTAGACCATTCAGGTGTGGGCGTCACTCTTTGCTCCTGAGGAAGGCCTGCTATTCAGGTGAGTGGGTTCAGGCCGTGTCGGTGCTTTGCACATTATTGACTGTACTTCTTGAGGATTAATTCCTGTAACTGCCAATTGATGGATAGTGGAGCAGCTCTTGCTGGGGCAGTGTTCAGGGTCAGCATTACAAACTGTATATTGGTAATAGCTAATTGTAAACTGTGCATGCGTCAGCTGCTTGCATAGCCTGTATTTCAGGATGTGGTGTGTACATGGCAAACGGGGGTCACGTTGGTCCGTCATTACTTAAAGTACCTAATCTCATGGGTTATATTACATTTGGAAGGGCGCCAGTGAACTAGTTTTGGTGTTCTTGAAAGGGGAATTTCTAAATGTTGATATGCCCAACACCACTGTGGTACGTTCACTATTCTGTAAGTATGAAATGTGTGGGAAATATCATTCAGTTCAGGAAAGGTGACCCAAGAATAGAGTGTTTCTGTTTAGTATGCTTCATGAGCTTCCACAATAAATGTAGCTTCCCCGCCATTGTCAATTAAGCCATTGGCAAGAAAAAACTGCATAAGTGCTTGTCTGCAGTTTTCCACAATATTTATGGTGTTTGCCAAGTTGAGGAGAGAGTATCAGAGTTGGGAACACCAACAGGGGAATGAATCCTTTATAAGGTTCAAGCTTCAACAACCTACAGTCTGGGTTGGTAATCCCTATTCAGCTGAGGAGGATTATCCCTACGATCACAGACATCTCTGTATAATGGTACTTTAGGGTACCTTATTGTGTGTGAGACAGCAATACTCAGGAGACTCGTAAATTAATGCATACACCATTGTTGATGGTGCCATGTTGTAGCACCCTTGTATCTTTCCACAAGACTGCTGGATTAGGGGCATCAGCACCTCTGATTGTAGGCAACTGAAGCACTCCAACACAAGTTGTCAGCTGTCAGACCAACGCTTCCAGCTTTCTAGCAGCACCTCATCAAAACATAAGCAGTGAAGGTGATTTCTGACAGCCTAGCACATGGACTCTGAAATCCTCTCAGGGAAATCATGGTGCAACAAGCCTTATACTTTTTTCTTGTGAGAACTGAGTACCTTACACACAGGCACAGGTAAGAAAGAGGATGCAGAACAGTTTTCAATACATTTATTGAAAAGACTGCAGTCTATAATAAAATACATGAGTTGCAATGATTAGGATATTGACAAGAGACAAAATCAGGATTGTTATGTGATGTGTGAAGTGATGTGAATTGAACACGCCCAACATTTTGCAATAAACATGAATACACAAATTTCTCCCTAAAGCCTATTGTCTACCCTAAAGAGAGCAAGGCATAATAAACCTAATCTGCCTAAGCCATGTCCACGGGAAGCGCCCCAACCCCTACTACCTTAGAACAAGTTTGGTCTCCAGTCTCCAAATCAGGCAGTGTAGAGACACAAAGGCTGAAGTCTGCTGCAAAGTGACATGCAATATGGATGGAATATCCTAGGTGGAACCCTCTCTAATAACCTTAGTCTCACAGAGTGTTTTTATAAGGCCCATGTTATGTCCGTGCAGACAACCTGACATAGGTATGCACCTAAGCATTAGATTGTGTGTGCAAACTTGAATCAGCAATACCATAATAAAATGCCTGACATGCTCACATTCTGTTCTTGTCTAACGTGAAGCGAAGGGACATGATGACATTCCAATACATACCTTAGTCATAATGACACTTTCACACAATGGCAATTAAATATAAAATAAAAACATTTCTGATAAAAAGCAAGAATTGAAAGAAATGCTAAAATTGAATAAAACTGAATAATAAAATAGAGCATGTTTATCTAGGTAAAAGGGCACAGGCCTGCAAGCTGAAGCTAAGCTAAACTCCTATACCCAAGCAATTTAAATGGATCCACAAAAGTGGCAGGCTTGAGACATGTTTGCAGGGCTAGTCATGTGTGTGGCACAATCAGTGCTGCAGGCCCACTAGTAGCATTTGATTTACAGGCTCTGGGCACAACTGGCAAACTATACTAGGGACTTACTGGTAAGTCAAATATGCCAATCATGGCTAAACCAATCACCAATACCATTTAGAGAGAAAGCCCTTTCACTTTAGCACGGTCAATAGTGGTAAAGTGCCCAGAGTCCTAAAGCCAGTAAAAACTAAATTCAGCACAGAATCAAAAACAGGAGGGCAGAAGCAAAAGACGGGTCTAACATGTGCCCCACTCAGCTGAAAATGGGGAGAACTTCCCAGCTTCTTGAGAATTCTCATCACTAAGACAGAAGAACCTGGACAGGCCATCAGTATTGACATGTTGTGTGCCTTGGCAGTGTTCCACCGTAAAGTCCATTCCCTGTAGGAAGATGGACCACCTCAACAGTTTAGGATTGTCACCCCTCATCTGCATTAAATATTTGAAAGGCCTGTGGTCTGTCAGAACCTGAAAGTGAGTCCCAAACAAGTAAGGCTTTAGCTTCTTCACAACCCAGGCCACAGCAAAAACTTCCCTTTCTATTGTACTCCACCTCTGTTCTCTTTGAAGTAAACTGTTAATGAAGGCTACAGGTTGATCAAGGCCCACTCTTTTTTTCTGTGAAAGCACGGCTCCCACACCATGCTTTGAGGGGTCTGTCTGCACCACAAATTCCTTGGAGAAGCCAGGAGCCTGGAGCACAGGGCCTCCTTAAGGGCATCAAAAGCAGTCTGGCATGGTTGACCATCTTCTGGGATGTGTCAGGGGCGTTGTTCAATCCAAAGGGCATAACACGGAACCAGTATTACCCCTCAGGCATTGAGAACCCAACCTCTTCTTGGCCTCTTCAGTTAAGGCAATCTGCTAGTGCCCAGATGTTAGCTCAAACAGGCTGAGAAACTTGCCAGCTCCGAACCAGTCAGTGAGCTCATCAGCTCAGGGGATGGGGTGCGCGTCAGTCTTAGTGACCGCATTGAGCCCCCGGTAGTCAACACAGAGCCTCAGTTAATGTGAAACCAGGTGGAGAAGCCTTGGGGACCAGAACCACTGGGCTGGACCAAGTACTATTGGAGTGCTCAATCACCTCTAACTCCAGCATCTTAGAGACTTCCTCTTTGATGCTGTTCCTCACTCTATCAGTCAACCTGTAAGTGTGTGCTTAACAGGTAGGCTATCACCAGTTTCAATGTCATGGGTACACCATTGGGTGACTCGAGGGGTGAGCAAGAACATGGAGCTGAACTGTCTCAGTAACTGGTGCTAGTCCCTCTGCTGTTCTGGGGCCAGAGTAGGGGAGAGGTTCACACCCTCCACTGTCCCATCCTGCTCTTTGGAAGACAAGATGTTCACGCTTCTCTTCCACCCTATCGTCTGTGACCAAGAGCATGCTCAACTCAGACGTCTTGAAGTGCGGCTTGAGGCGGTTTATGCAGAGGACCCTCAAAGGGTTCCTAAGAGTCTGCATGTCCACCAGGTAGATGACATTGCTCTTGCGCTCCTTTACCTCGAAAGGCCCGGAACAAAAGTCTTAGAGAGCACAGGGCTCTATCAGGGACATCACCCACACCTTCTGGCCACACACCTTCTGGCCATGCTGATACTCAACCAGAGTGGTACGCTGCTCGTACCAGCGTTTCATGTCCTTCTCGCTACCTTCCAGGTTCTCCTGGGCGAGCTTCTGGGAGTGGGCTGTCTGATTCCTGAAGGCCAGCATGTAACTGAATACATCCTGGGGTGGCTTCTTGGGAGCTTGCTCCCAGCCATCCTTCACCAAACTGGGAGGCCCTCTCATAGGGTGCCCATGCAGAAGCTCAAAAGGGCTGACGCCAAAACCCTTCTGCGGTACCACCCTGTGGGCAAACAACAGGCATGGTAACAGGATGTCCCACTTACACCTCATGGGTTCTGAGAGCCCAATAATCATGCTCTTCAGGGTATGGTTGAAACTTTCAAACAGCCTATTTTTTTGGGCGTGGTAAGGTGTGGTGAACTTGTAGATAACACCATATGACTTCCACATGGCTTTCATTTATAACAACATGAAATTGGTACCCCTATCAGATGTCACGTCCTTGGGGAAACCCACATGGGTAAAGATCCCCATAAGTGCCCTGGCCATGGTGAGTGTAGTCACTGTCCTCAGAGGGATAGTTACTGGGTACCAGGTAGCATGGTCCACGAAGACCAGAATAAACCTTTAGCCCATGGCTGTCTTGGGATCTAGAGGCCTCACAATGTCAATGCCCACCTGCTCAAAAGTGGTGCTCACTACATGAAATGGTTCAAGAGGAACCTTGCACCTCTTCTCAGATTTACCACTCACCTGGCAAGTTTGACAGGTCCTGCAGAACACATCTGAGTTTTTCCTCATTTGGGGCCAATTCAAGTGGTGACAAGCCTGGCAAAGGTCTTGTCCTGCCCCAAAGGACCTGCTAGTGGCACATCATGAGCAAGACTCAGTAGGAAGGCTCTGAAACACTGGCGTACCACCAGCAAATGGGCTGCCCAAGGCTCAGCAACTTTAGGCTCAATATACAGGAGACCATTCTCCCAGTAAATCAGTTGAGATCCAGAGGTGTCACCTGCTGCCTGTGCTTCAGCATGCTTCCAAAGTCCCTCAAGAGTGGGGCACGTTTCCTGCACTGTGCAGAACTCCTCCCTGGTGGAGCATGAGTGCAAGGGCGCACTCTAGGAATTTTTGACATCACATTTCTTTTCAGCTGATGCTCATTTCATGTTGTAGGCGCACATACACAAAAATGTTTGATCTGCTCTGCTGTAGTCAGTGGGCACACCCCAGAGGCGTTAGACACCCAGGGTGGGACCCCGATAATAAAGCATGCCACAGGTTAGATCGGTGGGTGAGGGGTCTTTTACAAGAATAAAAAGATTATTTTAGGAACACAGAAACAGGCTTTGAGTATAATGACAATGCTTTTGTTGATAAGATTCTGTCTTTTTAGAGCTTAAACACTTGTGGAACTATTACTTCTGGATATTTCCTCCTCTTGCTTATATTGCAGGAAAGACTATATTTCTGTGACCTTGGGCATAACAACTCAGTTTACAGAAGTGTTTAAAACACTTGGACAATATGCATAGGACAATATTAAGAAACTGTTACAAGAAGCTCAATGAAAACCACAAATGTGTTCAAAAGAGTACTGTGTATGTAATATTGCACATTCTAATGTGGGGATGCTGAGAACTTTATTATAAACAGTATATGATGTAATATGCAATTCAAGCTCCCAGAGAGAGAGAGCTAATCTGAGCATTACAGGGTGTTGGTATGTGTGAGGGTAAAACTATACATTTGCTTGTTTGATAAACATTTACTGGCTATTGCAATAACAATGATGTCTTCTCCACAGATCACACTATCGTGAGATTCTTGATTGATGAGAGCTCTTCAGTAAGGAGGCACAAGTGGGCACATCCTGTCTGGTCCTTAATCCAGAGGTGCAGAACCAAGCCTAGAACCTAGTACTAAGAAGTATACAGTAATTCTCTCTGTCTACCCCTCCCTTTGAGGACAACCACAGGGCAGTGTCCAGAACTTTGCTGCCTGGGTTAGCCCTCAAGAGGATTATCATCGCCCCATCAGAACCAACTGTGATTCAGGTGACTGGCTCGCAACAGCAATTGCCTAACCCCTACAAAAAAGATCCAGCGTGCACATGTAATCAGTTGCTTGACAACTGGTCCACATGTCTGTCTTGAGGTGGACAGTGTGAAGAGAACTGTTCTGCAAAGCTTGTTCAACCATCTCCAGCACATCATGATGGACCGCTGGAACAGCAACTCTGGCAAAATAGGTCAGGCTGAGAACCTTCCATTCCAGGAAGATGGCCACGACAAATTTAAAAAAATCCCACTCCTTCAACAAAAGAAAAAGAGAGGAGATCCAGCACTAACATTTTAGCCAGCTTCCCATTGTACAAACATGCCATTGGGTGGTTGCATTTGTAAGGCGCTCCCTGCCTAAACATGCCTGTAATTGTGGCCTGGGTTTTTTTCCTTTCAGGTGCCACTGACGCAGGCGACTACCAAGAACTAGAAGATTATAGACTCAATATGTGTCTTGGGGCAGTCACTGTATGCTGTGGTGTCTCCAACTGACTCTTGTGCCATTTTGAGATTGGTGAGGCGGGTGATACTGGCACACTGCTGGGGAGAGGGCTGCTTTGCATAAAGCTGTCACCCTCTTCTTGCTCATCACCTTCACCTCCCACCATGATCGGAGCCGATTCCCCTCTCTCGTCGCCACCACTACCTTCAGCGACTCTTTTAAGATGCTCCTGCCACCGGATTGTGTGATGTTTTTTCATATGGGTCATTTGGACTCCAGTACTATGGTGAAAATCAGGCTTACCTTGACAAACATTCTTATGGCAAATGGAGCATATTGCAATGTTATCCTCCTGCTTGCTAGTTGTAAAGAAGTCCCAAATTGAACAGGAGAACTTTTTTCGTGGGCCACTAGTGCCACTGCCAATGCCTGAAGAACTGGAGTTAGGTGGGTGTGTATCAACAATTGCCTCTCTGCAATGCATACTTTGACTTAGGTAGTGGTGGATGCAGGTCTCAGCAGAGGCCTTACAAATATGGAGGCGGACGATTGTGGTGGTACCAGTGCCACATCCCTTGGAGCAGGTTGAAAAGGAAGGGATAATGTTGGTGTCCACTGAGCCAGATTTCATCACAATGACTGGCTCGCCCTCCTTATCCCCTTCCAAAATTGCAAGGCTTTCAGGAACTTTCCTTTTCCCTTTTCTGACCTTGCGAGTCTCAAACTCAGCGGGCCCAATCCATATCCAGATCATTATAAGCGAGATTTGGAGAAGTGGTGGAGCATCCTTCTTTTTTCTTGCTGAAGATCAACCTCCTGTTCTCTTCCTACTTAAAGAAGACATATTATTGCTGGCTGCTCCTCCTGTTGTCCACTTTGCTCAGTTTCCTGCAATTGGATACTAATTTGTGGCTGAGACAACTCCAATACAGACTCACTGCTTGTTGTCATTATTGCAGTGGCTGTCTCGCTGAGAGACATGAGTTTGGGCTTAGCAAGTGGAGAAGTGTGGCACAATGGTTAGAGCGGCAGACCCTGAAGCAGAGATCTGGCTTAAGACCAGGGTTCAAGTCCCGCTTCGGCAGGTCTTGGGCTCAATTCCCTTGGACCAGATAATTCTTGCCTCGGTGCCTAATCTAATTATTGAGTCCCACTCTGCAACTCTGGGCAATAGCTTGATTAATCTCCACAACGGCCCCAACAGCGCTTGGATGCTTGGCTTCACCCTGGTGGTGCCCAGGAGTGGGCACCTCACAGGGAAAAGCCAGGAGGGGTTCCATAGTGGTATGAGTACAGCGCCTTGAGACCCTAACGGCTGAGTAGTGCGCTATACAAGTGCAAAGGTTTACAGGTTCGGGTGGTGCAGTTGATGAGGGCATGCTGCTCCCAGCTTGCAGGATGGAAGACAGTGCAGCAGGCAGAATGTTCCTGAAAAAGGATTCCGGCAGCATGCTAGTGGTTAAAAATTACTTCTTTTTTTCACTGGCCACTTCTTGGCAGCACCTTTCTTTGGGGCCATCTTTAAGCTCTGTCAGTTGGCAGTGGCAGTTACTTGCACAATCGGGAGAGACTAGAGGACTCACATGTTGTGGTCATGTCACTTTGTGCCGGCCTTCCATCTGGCAGTACTCAGTGGGTGATGTCTCAAGCAAACAAGCAAGAAAAACATTTGGTGAAATGTGGCATTTTTACAGTTTTCATTATTCATAGTACAGACAATATAATTTAGTGTGGTTAGTGTATCCATTCCAAAGTCAAACCGCACCACCATAACATCATATATTTAATTTCCAATCAGGGTAAAAACATACAGGTGCATCTCAGGCAGGGGTTCCAGCAGAAAATTGAATAATCCTTAAAAAATGAATGCTGGTGTGCACCTATGGTTGGCAGGAGGGTACAGGGAAAAGATGGAATAATCCTGCCTTTGGCAGGAAGGAGGTCTAGGGAGAAATAGAATACTCCTTAAAAAATAAATGTGGTGCATGCCTATAGCAGGCAGTGGGTCCAGGAAAAAAATGGAATAATCCTGTCTAAGGCAGGGAGGGAGTCCAAAGGAAAATGGAATAATCCTTAAAAAATAAATGCTGGTGTGCTCTTCTAGCAGGCAGCGGGTCCAGGGGAAAATGAGTAATGACAATCCTTAAAACAATTAATGCTGGTGTGTGGCAGGCACCTATGGCAGGTAGGGGCTGGATGGAGGGAAACTGTAAAAAAAAGTAAAAAAACAAAAATTCAAAATAAACAATTAAAACAAATACAAAAACATTAAAAAGGGTACAATAAATAAATTTATAAGAAATAATTCTAAACAATGAATTGCTGGTGTACTAGGAGACTACGAGGAACCCATTGGGATTTGGGAGTCAAAGAGGTGCAGGGAAAAATGGAAAATTCAAATAATAATAAACACTGATCATACATATACTACAATGATCCTCAACCATATTAAACTGATATCAGAGAAAAGTAAAAGACAAATGAACAAAAACGAAAAGGCACAGTCCTCTCCTATTAATCTGCCTAGAAAATGACTTTGAAAACTGGAAAAAAAGATTACACTGGCTGTCTGCACAAAATGACTGCCAGTAACATGGTCAAACAAAAAGCAAGGAGGCATGGACAACAAAGAAGAAAACATGCAGGCCTATGCGGGAAGGTCACTGGCTTGCTGCACAAAATGCCCACCAGCCGCATGGTCAAACAAAAGCAAGCAAGGAGCCATGGAGAATAAACATCACATGGAGGTCTCTGGCATAAGCACACTGTCAAGGAATAAGGCCATGTGCGGTCCAGGTGTCGCCCGAAACTCCGCTGCGCGACTCTGCGGTGCTTTATGCGAACCACTTGTCATCCCCTCTTGTTCCAAAGGTGGCCATCAGCGTTGTGTGCCCTGTGGCAAAGCTCATAGAGCTGCAGGTTCAGGACATTGGTGGACAAGATGGAGTTATCAGTGCTATTCCATGAAGGGACTACAATTCCCATGTTTTAGAGGCAGCAGCCATCTTGGGGTGTGGAAGGCCTATAAAGCCCAGCCACAACCAAGCACTTTGCTCACTATTTTGAAGACTTCGATGCAGCCAGACCTCGTGGGGGTTTCTCTGAAGAAGAGCAGAGTTCCTGAATGGCAGAGTCATCCAACCAAAGTATCCTTGTTTCCATGGTGCATTAAAAAACGAGTAGGTCATACTTGTAGCGGTAAGGCCTTGATGAATCCAAATTTGAAGGAAATCGTTACTTCCAAAAGGTAAAGCGCCCCTTAGCATACCGAGCAAAGCGTTTTCAGTTTCCAAAGTACAGCGGCCTTGGCGCAATGATCAAAGGCATTTCAGAGCACAGGTGTAAAGCGCTCTTTGCAAAGCAATTCAAGCGTTTCAGTTCACAGATGTAAAGCACTCAAAGCACGGCAATTCAATCGCTTTTGTTCACAGATGTAAAGCGCTCTAGGCATGGCAATTCAATCACTTTTGTTCACAGATGTAAAGCGCTCTAGGTACGGCAATTCAAGCAATTCAATTCACAGATGTAAGGCGTTCTGGGCACGACAATTCAAGCGCTTCAGTTCACAGATGTTAAGCGCTCTTGGCAAGGCAATTCAAGCGCTTCAGTTCACAGATGTAAAGTGCTCTTGGCACGACAATTCAAGCGCTTCAGTTCACAGATGTAAAGCGCTCTTGGCACTACAATTCAAGCGCTTCAGTTCACAGATGTAAAGTGTTCTTGGCACGGCAATTCAAGAGCTTCAGTTCACAGATGTAAAGCGCTCTTGGTATGGCAATTCAAGCGCTTCAGTTCACAGATGTAAAGCGCTCTTGGCACGACAATCAAAGCGCTTCAATTCACAGGAGTAAAAGGTTCTTGGCACAACAATCAAAGTAATCTAGGCCACTTAAGTAAAAACGTCCCCTTAGTATAATGAGCGTATCGCTTTAAGGCAAGACAAGTAAAAGCGCTTCCTGGTATTATAAGTAAAGCGCTTCAAGTTCAATGAGTAAAAACTTTTCGGTCTTTATAGTTGTGAATGTGAAAGTATTTTTTAGAGATAAGCAAATCACAGTTTTCATTGTTCTTTGAAAAGCTTAAGATGTGGGAAGCATATTTAATTCTTTGAGATTTTCTAGGTCATGATTAAAGGTTTATGTTGAGAATGCAGAGATGTTACAGAATTGATATTCTGAGTGTAATCATAGTCCAAAGCTCTTGCCATCTCTTGTTTCTGAGGTTGTAGTTTAGTCTTGTTCCATGTTTCAAAGAAAGGGCTTTGCCCTCATTTCAAAAGGGGTCTCCATCTGTTATCTCGGAGATGCATTTAGTCAAGAGTCTATTGATAAGTTGCATTTCTATGAATGAGTAAATGCATATTTGTTCTAACCTTTTCTTTTCAGATCTCTCTCCCTGCTGTTCCCTACCCCAGTTCCCTTCCCCCGACTGGCTTCACCATAACTCTGTGCTATAATAGCTTTCTGAGTTGGTGACGCCGGAAGGTGGGCCTTTTGTTCAGCGACGTGCAGATCCCGAGGAAAGGACACTGTGACACACACTGGCTGCACAAAATGGTGACTGTCCACATAGTCAAACACAGCAAAAACAGCAAGCAAGGAGGCACTGGAGAGCAAGGAACACATGCAGGCCCATGCAAAAAGCACACTGACTGCCTATACAAAATGGCCACAAGGTCAAACAACAACAATCAAAGAGGCCAGACAACAAAGAACACATGCAGGCCTATGGGAAACGTACACTGGCTGATTGCATAAAACCGTTCATGGCTACATGGTCATACAACATCAACAACAGCAAGCAAGAAGGCATTGGAGAACAAGAACAAATGCAGGCCTATGGCAAAAGCACACTGACTGCCTATACAAAATGACCAGCGGCCACATGGTCAAACAACAAGCAAGGAGGCATGGACAACAAAGAACACATTCATGCCTATGACAAAAGCACCCTGACTGCCCGCAAAACATGGCCACATGGTCAATGACCAACCATAACAGTAAGTAAAGAGGCATTAGAGTACAGAGAACATAAGCAGGCCTACAGCAAAAGCACACTGACTGGCTACACAAAATGGTCCCCAGCCACATGGTCAAAAACCAAGCAAGGAGGCGTGGATAACAAGTAACACATGCAGGCCTAGAGGCACTGACTACACACAATAGCCCATGGCCACATGGCATGGAGAACAAACAAAGACAAATGATGGCCTTCGGCAAATGCACACACACACTGGCCAGACAAAGGAGCCATGGTAACAATGAGGAAGAAAACACTGCCATTAATTCAGCAATCGCAAAAAATATAAGTGAACTATAGCATTTTGCAACAACACACATCCTCCCAAGGCATCAAATATTACCCCGCCAACATACACTTTTGGCAGAGAAAGGACATGAAACACAAACAACCCACATGTTTTATTCAATCCAATGCCATCCATGGCATAAATTATGTTTTAAAACAACATACACCTCAGAAACTGTTGTTTCATCTACCCATGACTAGTACTGTCTGGATGGACCATGGACAGACTAGTCCACATAGTAAAGTAAATGAATAGTGCACATTAACAAACATAGAGAAAATGTACTGAACTGTGCAACCTTTTTTCCCTTACAGTATTTATTTGTACATGATAATGAGGCCCCTATAGAAACTCCAGGCCACTTATTACAACCACAATCAAACTGAAAATTGAATAAATGTACAAATAAATACTGGTGCATACCATTTATCAAACAAACAATACCCTTATACAAACGTTTTTCCACTCACTTATGATATCACAAAATCAAAGTCCATAAATCCAATGGTATTTATGCAGCAGGAATTGCAGAACGAGAGAGTAATCCTTCCACCTCTAAATCCAAGTAAAAAGTGACCAGGAGATGGACAAACCACTGGGAGGAGCTTGCTGGACAGGAAGAGGAAGGTGGAGTTTCTGGGGCAATTATTCCTGTTGAAAAGAAAAAGAAAAAAATGCTTTACATACTAAAAAACAACCTGAACAGTCCATTGTAGTACAATATTCACTCGAAATTGTCTTTTCGAGTAGATTGAGCTGCTTCTCAAGTAGAAAAACTGCTCCAAAAGCAGCTGCTCGCCTGTGTCACAAAAATGGTGCCAGAAGGCTCTGTGGCGACTGGAAGCCGCATGATCTGGCAGCAAGTCTCGCTTGTTAGCGGCTGGCAAATCTCAGCACGTTCGCAAGCGCATGACAAAACAAGTCCTGTGCATGCCAGAACAAGAGTCGTGCATAGACGGGAAAATAATTCCGCCATGCGCCGGAATTTCACCAACTCTGTGAGCTGAAGTTATATATCCGCCCAGACCGAATTATAACATGGCTTCTTGCACCTCGATTGACATTAATTATGTAAAATATGCTCCTAAAGAAGAGCATATAACTCGAAACGCATCAAAAAGGTTATGGAATGACATTGTAAAAATAATTTAGTATGTATTGATAAAGAGAAAAACTTATGAACATTTTAATTGAAAAGCAAAACATTATAAAATGAAATTTTATCTCCCTGTTGCATGTGTACCACTACCAGAGACGATATTGATGATTATTGAATGCTCTAACAATTAAAAAGCATGGGCTAGTGGCTCATTTATGCTAACAACAGAAGGTGGTCAAATACCTGGAAGCACAAAACATATACCAAGCAGATGCATTTATATTTTACCAAATGATCAGTACCAACCAACACACATTTAATATGGGCCTGTATGTTCCATAGAGTAGTTATAAGACCTCAACATGTACACTAAGTGCAGAGCTATAACTATATTTGCAGTACCATAAGCTCAGTACAGACCCACATGTCTGAGCCTTTGCACAGAATTAAGAAGATGGAGAAGTACAGCACTGTAGATAAAGCTGATTAGCGTCTATTGGAAACGTCTGCTTGTGTTGGCACCTACTCCCCTAAAACCTCCCAGTGTGAAAGGTGGGAGGGCGGAGCTACCAATGGACGTCATGCCCCAGGTCGAGATGAAGGCTGGTGAACCAAGGTTAGGTATTTTCATTGACTTGTCCTACTGATGGCTGTGCGGCTTTCACTGACACTTCCTCCGTTTACCATACCCCCGTGATGAGGGAAAAGGAGGAAAACGTCCAACTTCTGCCGCTCAGTAGCAAACAGAAGGGTTCTGAGAAACTTTTCTATTACAGCAGGCTGACGCTGCCTCTCCAGCTCAGTGGAGTAACAAAGGCCCCGCAGCCCCCATGCGGAGGTTGGGGGGTGGAGGACACGAGCTCCAGGAGCCCCCATCAGCACAGAAAACTGTGCACTGGTGGCAGGCCCCTGTCTGGGTCCAGTGGGGGAGGGGCCCCTCCAGATTCTTTGCAGCCCCCCCCCCCCCCCTCAAGTTTCGTTATGCCACTGCGTCAGCTGTGAGATAGAAACTCGGGGTCACGAAACGCAAGACAGCTGCTCTCACCTCTGTAAACAGTTTGTTGAATTAATTAGGGTGACCACCCATCCGTAAATTTCACAGACTGCCCGGAATTTCGCCCTGCCGTCCGTCCGTTGTCAGTAATGAAAGACTTAACGGATGGCCTTTGTCCGTAAGTTTAGCCTTTCACCAAAAGGACAATGGATGGCAGGGCAAAATTACAGGCTGATCAGTTTCCCCAGCTGGATTGAAGGGTAGGGAGTCTACTGTGGTATGAGCGTGGAAGGGGGAGACAGATAAGAAAAGGCCTTCTTGCCAGGGCATCTCCGTCCCTAAAGAAATGCAAATGTGCACAACTGGTAAATCCGCAGATGCAAAGGGGCTTGAAAACCTGCATTGACTTTAATCAAAGGAGTCACTTGAAGCTTTCTGATGGCAAAGATATTTTCTTTTAGAGAGGTACTGCAATAGTGTTCTGAGGTGAGCTGTGGAGGGAATTTGTGTGGTTTTAATGGAGTGCTAGAACAAATGTTAGTTCTAGGTATAAACTGTATATTGTTCAAATCTGTATTTGAGAAGCACTTTTTTAATTTAACAGAAATGTATTTGCGCATTTTATAGCAGCCTATATTATGATGTAATTGTATTTGTATAGCGCTTACTACCCCTGACGAGGCATCAAATGCATGTTTAAAATAAGGACTTACACATTCACAGTTATTTCAGGGACCTCAGTACCCCATAGTACTAACAAACATTGGCAAAGCCAATAGGTTTCATCTACGCAAGAGTTATTGGCTTTGCCAATGTGTTTTAACCCTTAAATCAGAGTGGTTGATGTTCATGGCTAAATTTTAGTTGCATAGTGGTGTGGAGTACAGTAGAGTGGCATAGGAGCAGTGGTGTAGAACCCAGTGGTGCAGAGTACAGTGCAGTGGAGTGCAGTGCAGTTATTTAGAGTGCATTAGCGTAGAATGCAGTGGTTTGGAGTGCAGTGGCATGGAGTGGCTTGGGGCAGAGTAGAGTGGAATTGAGTGCAGTGAAATAGAGTGGCAGAGACTGCAGTAGTGTAGAATGGAGCAGTGGCATAGAGTGCAGGGTAGACTCGCATAGCAGAGAGTACAATGGCGTAGAGTGGAGAAGTGTAGGGTGGTGTAGTGCAGAGTAGAGTATAGTGCTGTAGAGTGCAGTTGCATAGAGTGGAGTGATGCAGAGTAGAGTGGCATAGAGTGCAGTGGTGTAGAATGCAGTAATACAGAGTAGATTGGTGTACAGTACAGTGGCAGAGAGTGCAATGTTGAAAGTAGAGTGTCAGTGATGTAGAGTGGAGTGGAGTGGCACAGAGAGCAGTGGCGTAGAGTACAGTGGTGCAGAGTAGAGGGCATTGGCGTACAGTGGAATTGTTTAGAGTGCATTGGCGCAGAGTGCATTTGCATAGAGTGGCATGGAGAAGAGAAGCATAGAGTGCAGTGGAGGAGAGTGGCATACAATAGAGTGGCAGAGAGTGCTGTAATGCAGAGTGGTGCAGTGTCATAGAGTGCAGCGTAGATTCATGTGGCGTAGAGTGCAGTGGCGTAGAGTGGTGCAGATAGGAGTATCGTACAGTGGTGCGGTACAGAGTAGAGTATAGTGCCTAGAGTGCAGTGGCGTAGAGTGCAGTGATGTACAGTTCAGTGGCATAGAATGCAGTATTACAGAGTAGAGTGGTGTAGGGTGCAGTGTTGCAGAGTAGAGTGTCAGTGCAGTGGTGTAGAGTGGTTCAGAGAACAGTGGCATAGAGTACAGTGGTGCAGAGTAAAGGGCAGTGGCATACACTGTAGTTGTTTAGAGTGCACTGGCGTAGAGTTCAGAGGCATAGAGTGGCATGGGGCAGAGCAGAGTGGCATAGAGTGCAGTGGAATAGAGTGTATTAGTGCAGAATATAGTAGTGAAGAGTAGAGTGGTGTAGAGTATAGTAGCGGCCAGTGCAGTGTTGCAGAGGAGAGTGTCAGAGTGCAGTGGCATTGAGTGCATTGAACTAGAGTGCAGTGGTAAGAGTGACGTAGAGTGCAGTGGCATAGAATAGATTGTTTCAGAGTAGAGTGAATTTGCATAGAGTGGAGAGGTGCAGGGTAGAGTGCAGTGGCATGGAATGCAGTGGCAAAGAGTGCAGTGGCCTAAAGTAGATTGTTTCACAGTAGAGTGAAGTGGCTTAGAGTGGAGAGGTGCAGGGTAGAGTGGAGTTGCGTAGAGTGGCATACAGTGTGATGGCATAGAGTAAAGTGGTGTAGAGTGCCATGGCATAGAGTGCAGAGGTGCTAAGTAGATTAGAGTGACGTACAGTGTATTGATGCAGAGTGCAGGGGCATAGAGTTGAGTGTAAAGTGCACTAGCATAGATTGTATTAGCTTAGAGTGCAGTGGCGTACAGTGCAGTGTTGCAGAGTGGCATAGAGTGGAGCAGTGCAGACTAGATTGGTGTTGTTTAGACTGGAGTGATACAGCGTGCAGAGGCAGAGTAGAGTGGCGTGGTGTAGGAAGGCGTAAAGTGCATTGGCATGGAGTAAAGTGGTACAGAGTAGAGTAGAGAGGCATAGTGTGAAGTAGCATAGAGTGCAGTGGCAAAATGTGGAGTGGTTCAGAATGGAGAAGAGTGCAGTGCAGTGGCATGGAGTGGTGTAAAGTGGAGTAATGCAGAGTAGGGTGCAGTGGTGTGAAGTGGTGCAGAGCAGAGTGGAGTATGCATGGTGTGGTAACACACTGCCATTACAGACAACACATTTTTGATTGAAATGGCCATTACACTTGCACAGACATACAGTTTTTCAAATCAAACTATACTGTGCAAAGACGATGATGTGTGGAAATAGCAACACCTAATGCAATGATTTGTGTTAATCATATCAAGGTATTGTTTCCAGTACAGTTCAGAATTAACAAAAATGTGCTTCATTTGTACTCCTAATTCGGAAGTTTATTTAAATGTTGTCATGTGATAGAAAAAAACTCTTTCCTAACTCCAGTATGCAGCAAGATTGTCTCATAAATCCTCTCACTTTGAAGTCAGAGAAAGAAAAGTAAACAGTAAGTTCCCTCTGAAGACAGAGACTGACATTTGACTTTGTTTTTTGAATGCACAGCAAATATGATGAGATATGAACATGATTTACAGGCTTATTTACAGAAAGGGAGCACTCAGAAAGATACTGTAAATAAGGTTTGGGCAAAGGAAGGGACAACCTGAAGCTACATAGGCTAAAACAAATAAAGCCAGCAAATTGAAAGCAACCAAAATGTGAGTTACAAACCACAACGCCAATGGCAAGCAACGGGCAGAATGCATTCCCAAGGAAGCTCTATGAATGTAGTTAAAGTGACAGCCGTGGGATACTTTGTGGGAAAAGTCCAGTATTTTAGTCCAGTCCATATCTTGCAGAGGTTTGGCCACAACAATCACCCAGGTAATATGACGAGAAGACCTGGAGTGGTTTCCATGTTGCAGGAAAGGTCTGTACACCCATTCTATCAGTTTGCCACCAGTTCCTATGGTGTAGAGCTTCTGGCACACCTCTTGTAGGGTTTGTGCTAGATGGCAGACATAAAATACGGCTTTTAATGATTATTTAAGGTGGTTGTAAGGAAGGAGTTGACGGGGGTGAAGATGGTAGTCTGCCACAAGGATTTGGAAATTTAGTAGCTCGCTGTCCAGAAATAAATCCCCCAAATTTAAGACACCTGCAGCATGCCACTGAAGGAGTTGCTCTGAGCACAGCCGTCCTGTGCGAGTGGGAAGGCTTAGCAAAGATAGCGCAGGAGCACAGGGTGTCTTCGTGTCAGTGAGTTTACAGGTTCTAGCAAGGCAAGAGAAAGCTGTGTGTGATAACCCCAGATGGTGATCCATAAAATGGTAAGTAGAAAACAATGAGCAGTGCATTAAGCCTTCCTTAAAAGTTATTACTGATCCACACCATCTCATGCAAGGAGGTGGGCAGAAAGCCAGCGAGCCACCCATTGGACCTGTGCTGCTGAATAATAGCTTTCTAAGTCCAGAGGACCTAATCCACCCACAGTCACAGGTAGCTTTACAGTAGGAAGAGCTACCCGACGACATGCCACAAATCAGATGTGTGGCATGTCTGAAGAAAGAATGAAGGATCAGCAGGAGAAGGTTTGCAAAACAATACCATCATTGGGGTAGCACACCATCTTCACCAGTGCCACGTGGCCCGCTACAGAAAGCAGAAGAGAAGACCATAAAGCAAACTGGGATTGGAGGGACCATGACGCTCTGCTGAGATTTCCATTTCAGTGGGAGAATGGTAGATATTAATCACTAGGTATCAAAAGGTAACTGGTTCCCAGTTCAATCTGAGATCTAATTGTATATAAAGGGGAAACAGTGCCATATGTTAAAGAAACAGAAATTACAATGTTAAAATTTTTACTTTTTATTTGCGCAGATATTTTGAAGATCCTATATGTACTTGACACTTAGGGATAACTCAGATCGCTAGTTTGGCTTTTGCTCAATTTCAAAACCATTTAAAGACATGAACAAAGCGGGCAATTGCGTTTCACACCCTTGCAAGGCATCTGGCCCCTACTCACCCTTCACAAGCGTGAACAGCAGACCAATGCACCAGAAGAGTTTGCCAAGGTGGATGGGTGTTGCTTGTTCAACCACTTGACAGTGCCTCTTCTGTTTCTCTCCTGTGTACAGAGACAACTCCGCAGGTACCCAATACCATCCAATATTCTTGGTGGACCCATCTTGTCTGATTTTAGGAATTGTCCCACCTTGTTCTTCTCTTCTTTATCTATCCAGTTCTTAGCAACAACCCTTTGAATCACTTGCCGTGGATCTCCCATTTGATCTCAATTTCATCCTCTTCTTTTATTATCTTTGATTGATAGTCCGGGCTCCCATTTCTGACATACATGTAGAGTCCAGACATACACTCTAGTGCAGTGAGACTAAAGACAAGTTGTGGGTACCTCACATCCTGACATTAGGTATGAGACAGTCGCCTACACCATCTGCCCTGCCTCATTACATTTTTTTTAGGTTGAAAGTCCATGGGCGGTCGGGGTGAGCCAGATGTTTTTGTTCAATTTGTTTAAACTAGCATAGGGTTGATTACCTTAATGTTTCCCAAACTGTTTGCAATGGGTTTTTAAATGTTCAGAAACATAATCAAAATGTTGTTGCTTGTTTCTCTTCAAGAAAGAATGGGTAGATTTGGGCAGGGGTGATGGCCTTGACACAGTGCTGAAGGGCATTCATTTACCACTGAACAAGGACGTAATGTGACACCTGAATGTAGCATACCAGGAGGCAATCACAAAAAGACCACAGTGTATAAATAGTGCTATGTTAAAAAAGAGTAAATAAATGCACTGATAACATAGTGAGGCAGGGCCTCTTTTGGGTGTGTCTGTAAAACTGACATTTGTTCTTGAATTTTTTTCCTGAATTTTGACCCTTTGTCCGGAATTTTTGTCCTGAATTTTGACCCCTTGACCTGAATTTTTCACAGTCTTGTCCAGAATTTGCCTCAATGCCAGGTGGTCACACTAGAATTAATAATATGAGACAGCGCTATTTTTTTCAATGTAAAGTTACATTTGATGTATTTTAAGGTTTTTTAAAGCGCATTCTACATTCCAGTCGGGTTGAGAGAGCGCTTTAAAACGGATCTGAGAGACAAACAAACTATGAAATGTAAAGAACAAATCTATATGGGAAATCACTAACAAATAATAACAGAAAATCTATAAAAAAATATAGCTTTATTAATTACAAACAGTCTAACTTACCGGCCATGCAAGACATTTATGTGGTAAATTGACTCTTGTCACTGAAACAGCTGACTTTAGGTAGGATCCTGAAACTATGGGCCAGATGTACGAAAAAAGCAATTTGCGACTTGCAAATTGCAAGTCCCTGCGACTCGCAATTTGCAAGTCGCAAATTGCTATGCAGTACGGTGTCTCAGACACCGATTGCAACTCGCAATGGGGTCGCAATGACCCACCTCATGAATATTCATGAGGTGGGTCGCAAATTGCGGCCCCATTGCGAGTATAGGCACTCGCTAACATGGAGGCCTGCTGACGTCAGCAGACCTCCATGTTAGCGACCTGCTTTTAAATAAAGCAGTTTTTTTTTTTTTTTAAGTGTAGCCCGTTTTCCCTAAGGGAAAACGAGCTGCACTTAAAAAAAAAACGAAACCTTTAGTTTCGTTTTTTTTTCAGGGCAGGGAGTGGTCCCTTGGACCACTCCCTGCCCTGAAAAAATATTTTGGGCTCCAGTCACAAACTGGAAGGGGTCCCATGGGACCCCTTCCAATTTGCGATTGGGTTACCATCCACTTGAAGTGGATGGTAACTGCGATGCCATTTGCGACCGCATATGCGGTCGCAAATGGTATTGCATCCCAATGCGACTCGCAAATAGGAAGGGAACACCGCTTCCTATTTGCGAGTCTGAAATGCATTTTGCGAGTCGGTAACGACTCGCAAAATGCATTTCTGCATTGGGATACGCGTTTTGCGACTCGCAAACGGCAAATTTTGCCGTTTGCGAGTCGCAAGACGTTTGCTACATCTGGCCCTATGTCTTTTATGACATTTCTTATTCTGAGGAAACGTAATCTTTCCAACGTCTGTCTAGCGTCATTATACCAAAACTGTTTTTGCGACTGCATCCAAAACAATTGAAAGTAAATATCAGGCTTGCGTCTTTATTGGAAATGTCAGGGCACTGTAAAATTCAGACTGAATTTTAAAGCAGACACATTGGAACCGGTGTGTAAAATGTTTTCTCAAATACCTAAATTTCGCTTTTCATATTGAGTGATGAATGTGCACTAAGGTCTGGCAGTGAAAGACTTGAAATGCTTTTAGCAACAAATCAAATACTTTGTGTCTCAAGGATTACAGATCGATGCTGATCTATTTAAAAAGCCTCTGTTGCCTCAGAGATAAAGCTTACCTGAAGCCTGTTGGCGATTGCGCGGCCTGCCTATCAAATCGTTAATGTACGCTGTGGAGATGACTTTGATTTTAATTTCAATAATACATTTAAAAAGCAACCACATTAAGGGGCATATTTACAAGCCCCTAGTGCCTCCTTGTGCCACATTAGTGTCAATTTTAGGGTCAAGCGCTCCCTCCCTGTTGTAATCTCCCTTTGGGCTTTTAACCACACCTGTCACTTTCATTGGTTTGTGGGCTTGCTTTTTAAAATCTGCTTGATTTCATTAGTGAAAGGCATGCACACATCATGCCATTTCCGGTGTTTAGCCCTCCATGAGCGCACCGGCCATCTACCGAAAACATACTAGGCTTTATGTTTTAAGCATGGTTTCCGGATTACTTCATCTTTTTATTTTCCACACAGGTTACATAGAGTGATCAAGCTAGCTTTTTTCTTTCAATTTGCGTGGCAAGAGAAATCTGGTTAGGAGTTTATAACGCTAATAGCCATAACTCGGGCAAATGTGAGACCCGTTGCATTGCAAATGCTTGTTATTTATGCTAATAAATAAATAATAAGGAGGCATTTTCACTGTGTCATATTTACAGAGTAGTTCAATGCATATACTGCGCCACTTTGCGACCCCTTGTGCCACATTATGCCTGCGCCAGGCATAATGTATGCAAGGAGGGCGTTCTATGCTGGGAGGCCTGAAAAAATGGCACAGTGAAATCTGCAAGATTTCACTGTTCCATTATTTTCTGTCATTTTTAACGCCTGCTCATACCAGGTGTTAAAATGACGCACCCATTAAAAATCAATGGGCCTCCCTACACTTTGCTGCACTAGCGTCAACATTTTTGACACTAGTGCAGCAAACCGCCACAATAGCGTAAAAAACGTTGACGCTACTGTCCTAATGACTACCATGGTGTGCAGTGAAGAAAATACTGTTTACCCATGGTGTCGTTAGGTGGGGCAGGAGCGATGCAAGAAAACTGGTGCATCGGTGCTGATGCGCCAATTTCTTGTAACTATGCCCCTTAATGTTTCCATGCTACGGAGAAATAATATAGGTCTTATGGACAGAACTGATGTACTTCTTTTTACTGAACAATTAAACTCTAGGGATCTACACTATGCTGTTTGTGTACCTATTTTAACAAAGTGTGAGTGAATTGAATGACTGCAGACAATGGATGTTGGAAATCGAGGCCTTTGTGAAACTGGAATTTCAAACCTGATCATCACTTGAATTATTTTCATTTGTTTAATTATGAATGAATGAAGGGCATTTATAAAGCACATACAATCACCCAGAGGGGTAGCGCGGCACTACCATCTGAGAACAGAAAATACTTGTCCACCCACCACTAAAAGACATTAAGAGGAAAGAAAGAGATACAATTAACACTAGGAAAGAGGGAAAAGGGCCACGTTTTCAGAAACTTTATAAAAACTTGACGGTTGGGAGCTGATTTGACTGTACGGGGAGATCGTTCCAAGCTCTCGCTCCCAACAACCAAGATATTCTACCCCCTCTGGTGCGTAACTTGAACTGGAAAATACTTAGCAATCTATAATTGGCAGAACTTAACTCTTTAATGGTGCATGAGGTATAAGGCAATTTGACTAAAACTTTAGATCCCATTTGATGAACTGCCTTTTAAACAATAGATAGGGATTTAAATCAAATCCGTTTTTCAACAGGAAACAAATGAAGCTTCTGAAGTCTTTCAGTGGTAGAGCTGGTACGGGCAAGTTTGACAGTCAATCTGACTGCCACATTTTGAGCTGCCTGCAGCTTCTTGGTTAGATATTTGGGCAGCTCCAAATATACACTATTAAAGAGTCCAGTTTTGAGGTGACGAAAGCATGTTCTACAGTCTTTCTAACTTTTTGAGGAACCTTATTACAGAGAAGCAAGTCCCTTAGACCGAGTTGACCTGTTGGCGAAAAGATAGATCGTTATCAACTTATCACCCAAATTCCTTACTATCTTGGTAAGTGAAAGAGGCTTGTCAACTTTTTCTGGCTACCAGTCTGAGGCAGAAAACTGTTGTAAGATCCAAAACAAAGAATGTATGTTTTCTCTGCATTACATTTTAAAAGATTTAGGTTCATCCAGCAGACCACTTTGTAGAAAAATGTTTTAAAATTAAGCTCCAAATTGGAAGATGTCTTATGAAGATGCAAGATCAGTTGGGTAATATCTGCATAAGATATAGCAGAAATCCCAAAAGATTTTAATAAGAGTAGTTGGGGGGTGGTCCATCAATGCATTAAATAAGGCTGGACTAAGGGACGAGCCCTGAGGAACTGTCAACATCAGGGCAGTGCGTGCTCTTCGGGTGACTAAAATGCAAAAACCCAACCTTTATGCAAGGACCTAATTCATGCATTGTATTTATATGCAGTATGTTAACCTTTTGCATTGCAGACTTTAACCTTGAAAAACACTATTAATGATGTTTGCAATAACTGTTCATTTGCAATGTATTGCTGCAGGCTTACTGAGTGTGTTAGGGTGTGGTCCCTTTCTAGGACCTTCTAGAAGCTTTCCCTGCAGCATGACTGGATGTGGTTTGTGGGCTGGGCCAGACTCTATATAACGGATCCAGCCCAGCTCCACGTGCTCACTATTCAGAGGTCCCGGTGCAGAGCAGCAGCAACTTCCTGAGCTCCTGTTCCGGAGGCCTACTTTGACCTTTCCAGGCCTTGCCCTTCATTGTATTGGTGATCCTTGAACAGGGCTGTAAGACGGAGGTCGAGCTGGGCCCATGACCCCGTTTTCAAAGGCATTCGAGTTTTTGGGCCTAGTTTTTGTGTTGAAAGATTTTTCCTTGTGCGTGTGAATGTGCTCGTGGGTTCTGGCATTTACATGTTGATATTCGAATCGGCAAGACGCACGATTCATTCTTGGCATTTGACTTTTGAGATTCAGGTCGGCAACAGTGTGCGTGACCATTTCTTGACATTTGCATATTGACTTTTGAATCGGCAAGACCCGCGATTCATTCCTTGCATTTAATTCTTGATACTCATTGTGCGCTACCATTTCTTGGCATTTGCATGGTGGCATTCGAATCGGCAAGACCCGTGATTCATTCCTTGAATTTAACTCTTGATAATCATTGTGTTCGACCATTTCTTGGCATTTGCATGGTGACATTCGAATTGGCAATAAGCGCAATTCATTCCTTGCATTTAACTCTTGATAATCATTGTGCGCAACCATTTCTTGGCATTTGCATGGTGGCATTCGAATCGGCAAGATGCGCGATTCATTTCTAGCATTTAACCCTTGATAATCATTGTGCGCTACTATTTCCTGGCATTTGCATGGTGTCATTCAAATTGGCAAGACGCGCAATTCATTTCCCGCATTCAAACATTGATGTTCAGATCGCTTACATAGTGCACGATAATTTCATGGCATTTGCATATTCTTGTTGAAATCGGCAAGACACGCGATTCATTCCCGCATTCAAACTTTGATGTTCAGATCGCTTACAGAGTGCGCGATTATTTCATGGCATTTGCATATTCTTGTTGGAATAGTACAATTCCTACTGTTTTCCAGGGAATGTTCAGATTACTTTTTGTCCTCATGTAGAAAGACAATGCTTGTTCTGGAAACATAATTCTAGAAGGTTCTTATATTCCTAGACAATATGTGACGTTTCCTGGAAATTTCATATGAAAAGTTGTATTAACCATTCTTGATTCCTTCCCAGGTACCCAGAAGTCTTGAGGCCTAGTTATAGTCCTTTCTTAAGTTATCCATGGTTACAGTATGACAATGCTTAGAATCATAGTCCAGTGAAAAGCAATGTGATATAATCTTGATATTGGCGGTCATTACAACATTGGCGGTAAAAGCCGCTTACCACAGTGCAGAAGACCGCCAACACACCGGCGCAGCAGCGGAAATCAGCCAGAGCTATTATGACCCACAGCACAGAATCCGGCAAAATTCAGACACCCACACAAGTCCGCCACACCAAAGGTCAGTGATAAACTGGCGAAAACAAATCCTCCACCATCACGGCAACAGAAATACGCCCACACTATCACGACCCAGGAATCCACGCAGCGGTCTTTCAATCGCGGTATTCCATTGGCGGTACACACTGGTGCGCTCAAAATACACACACATATACAAAACACTACCACATTGGACAATTCGAAATACACACACCTAATACACATACACACCCCACTCCCACACACCCAATACAATATAAAACACACACCTGCATCACCCACAAACCCCTACAACAACAATTAGTGAGAGAAGGCCAGAGAGAGACACCACCATCAACAATACTAGCATCCACAGGCACACAACACCATCACCCACAGAACTTCCACACACCTCACACAACACACCACTGCATATCAGCACACTTATCACCACACACTCCACACCCCACATTACCTACATCACCCCATGGCACGGCAAAGACACCCCAGGGTCTCGGAGGAGGAGCTCAGGGTCATGGTGGAGGAAATCGTCTGGGTAGAGCCACAGCTATTCGCATCACAGGTGCAGCACACCTCCATTGCAAGGAAGATGGAGCTATGGCGCAGAATTGTCAACAGGGTCAATGCAGTGGGACAGCACCCAAGAAATTGGGAGGACATCAGGAAGAGGTGGAACGACCTACGGGGGAAGGTGCGTTCTGTGGTCTCAAGACACCACCTGGCGGTTCAGCGGACTGGCGGCGGACCCCCACCTCCTCCCCCACAACTAACAACATGGGAGGAGCAGGTCTTGGCGATTCTGCATCCTGAGGGCCTCGCAGGAGTAGGTGGAGGAATGGACTCTGGTAAGACAAATCTTAAATATTACATCCCCCACCCTACCTGCATGCCAGCACATACCCCCACCCTCACCCTCACCCCCAGCACTCCAACTCTTCACATATGTCCCAACATCACAAACCACCCAGCCCAACACCAAGCCCTGCACGCAACAACAAAGCATGGACACCCATCACTATAGCATGCCCACTGCACATACCCATCCAACCCCCTAAACCATCATCACACAAGGTCCCACACAGGAATTCAAGCACTGGGGTACACGGTCACCCACCCATTGCACACCATGACACACACAGATGTAATAACCATCCTTTTATACCCCTGCAGGACCACTACCCAACGTCACCGGACAGGAGGGTCCACACATGTCCACACCACCAACAGAAGAGGCCCACAGTGATGACAGCAGCTCTGTCCAACTGGATCTAGATGATCAGCCCGGCCCATCGGGGACCTCTGGACAGTCGATTCCCCCCACCCAGTCACAGGCCACCACAGACCTTCCCCCCTCTGGAAACACCAGCACAGCACCCACCCAGCAGGCCCATACTTCCGTCCCAAGGACACGTCAATCAGCTGTGTGTCCACCACTACAGGGAACCCAGGCTAACCCACCACCCCAACAACAACAGGGACCTGGTGGCAGTGGTAGTGGGCACACCATCCAGGGGACGGAGGCCCAGGAACACAGGGGAACTGGGAGGGCTGCTGTGCGACAGGGGGCGGACAGGCCAAGGGAACCCACTCTCCACGAGGCCCTCTCCTCCATCATGGGAGCCTATCACCACTCCCAGGAGGCGTTGGCAACGGTACTGGCCAAGTTTCAGGAGACCCAGCGGCTGCAGGAGGAACCGTATATGGGCTTCAGGGAGGAACTCAGAACCATCAGCTCCACCCTGGGCACCATCGTAGGGGTGCTGAAGGAACTCGTCAACACCAGGAGGGACACTGTGGCACGACAAGGGGCCCCTGACACTAGCATGGACGATGAACTGCCCACCACCTCCGCCGCCGCTAGTGGACAGGACACCCCGCCACAGGACCAACACACCAGCACCCCACCCCCTGCAGAGGGAGAACCACTCTGCAAACGGTCCCTGAGATCCAGGAACAAGACAGAGCCTGATGCCAAGACCCCCGCCAAGAAATGAGACCACCCTGATTGTCATCCTACTGTCTCACTTTGTCACCCTGTCCATACTTAAACTGCCCCAGCTCCACTTGCTATGCCCATATGGGCAATGCACCGGTGAGACTAATACACTGGACTCTGCCATGGACATTCCTCCTCCATCACACCTCACCATTTTCCTACCCCCTCCAATATTGAGCACTTAAATAAACACACTTAAAGCACAAAACAATCTGGAGTCTGTCTGTGCTTTCGAAATAGTGTATTAGCAATTACAGTGACAAAATGCTCTTTCAATTGTAATGTCAACATACCAATGTCACACAGCTCTAGTCCATGAGGAATCTAAGCAGATGTCACACAGTGGGACCCACATCTGTGAAATCGTAAGGGAAAGTGACAAATCAGTGACCATACACTGGGTGAAAACGACAGACAGTAGAGAGTTAGTAGTGTGAAAGTACATGTAGTAGGCAGGTATGTACTCTTACCTGTGTCTCACTGGAAATATTGCTGGATCACTGAGTCCCTGTTGTTCATGTCTTCTTCCTCTGCTTCCTCGTCTTCACTCTCCACAGGCTCCACAGCTGCCACAACACCGCCATCTGGACCATCCTCCTGCAGAAAAGGCACCTGTCATCGCAAAGCCAAGTTGTGAAGCATACAGCAGGCCACAATGGTCTGGCACACCTTCTTTGGTGAGTAGAATAGGGATCCACCTGTCATATGGAGGCACCGGAACCTGGCCTTCAGGAGGCAGAAGGTCTGCTCAATCACCCTCCTAGCTCGCCCATGGGCCTCATTGTAGCGTTCCTCTGCCCTTGTCCTGGGATTCCTCACTGGGGTCAGTAGCCATGACAGGTTGGGGTAACCAGAGTCACCTGCAAATGGCGAGGGACAACTGTTAGACATGCACTAACCTGGAGGGATATCCCAAGACCCAGACAACCATTCCCACTGTCTTGCTTCCAGGTGCTCACCTAATAACCACACACAGTGCCTCTGGAGTTGACCCATCACATAAGGGATGCTGCTATTCTGCAGGAGGTAGGCGTCATGCACTGACCAGGGAACATGACATTCACATGGGAGATGTACTGGTCGGCCAAACATACCATCTGTACATTCATCGAATTATACCTCTTCCGGTTTCTGTACACCTGTTCACTCCTGTGGGGGGGGGACCAAAGCCACATGGGTCCCATCAATGGCACCTATGATGTTGGGGATATGTCCCAGGGCATAGAAATCACCTTTCACTGTAGGCAAATCCTCCACCTGAGGAAAAAAGATGTAGCTCCGCATGTGTTTCAGAAGGGCAGACAACACTCTGGACAATACGTTGGAAAACATAGGCTGGGACATCCCTGACGCCATGGCCACTGTTGTTTGAAAAGACCCACTTGCAAGGAAATGGAGCACTGACAGCACCTGCACTTGAGGGGGGATTCCTGTGGGATGGCGGATTGCTGACATCAGGTCTGGCTCCAACTGGGTACACAGTTCCTGGATTGTGGCACGGTCAAGCCTGTATGTGATAATCACATGTCGCTCCTCCATTGGCGACAGGTCCACCAACGGTCGGTCCACCAGAGGATGCCGCCATCTCCTCACATTTCCCAGCAGATGGTGCCTATGAAGCACAACAGCGAGCACAGAGACAACTCAGAGGTACGTACCCACATTTACACAGAACACCATTCATACACAAAAGGTGGCCTGTATGTGTGTTGAGTATAGACCTAGGTATGTGTGACGCAGTTGAAAATGAAGCCATGTGGGCCCCTGAAATGGCGGCTGCCTGACCTCTAAAGTGGGACAATGGGAAGTGAGGTAACTGCACTGGCGCTGTACACTGTTGCGGTAGGCGGTCGAAGACCGCGGCGCAATGCTGCATTGCTTAACATTGGACCCTATGGGTCCCAAGAGCCAATGATGATGTACACCGGCGGTGACGGTACGCACCACCGCAGACGTGACCGCCATTTTCTATCCCTTCAATCACTCTACGGTCCTCCAGACAAACAGGTAAGTACACAGGGAGCATGTTGTATGGGCTATGCATGTGTAGAGAGGGCTGGATGTAAGAAGGAAGGGGGGAGAGTGCTGCGTGCATGAAAGATGGTGAATGCATGTGCCACATGGCAAGGGTAGGGATGGGGGCCAATCAGTTTGACGGTGCAGTTGGTAATAACTTCTCTTTTTCCCCTGTACATTTCATGTAGGTCAGCACCCAAAAAGTTATTTGGCGTGCCATCGCCAAGGACGTCCGGACCCTGGGGGTCTACCACAGACGGAGCACCCACTGCCGGAAAAGATGGGAGGACATTCGCCGCTGAAGCAAGAAGACGGCGGAGGCTTAGCTGGGGATGGCCTCCCAATGTGGGAGGTGTGCCCGTCGCACCATGACCCCCCTGATGTTCAGGATCCTGGCGGTGGCCTACCCGGAGTTGGATTGGTGCTTGAGGGCATCACAGCAGCCACAAGGGGATGAGTACACTCTCATTCTGCTGACTGCACGCAGTGGAGGTGTTTGGGTGGGGGAGGTGGGCTGTGGGTTTCCCTAGGCCAGGGCGAGTTCCGTAGGCAAGGCCCCTCCGTAAGGCAGGCCAGTTGGCACCCCACCCCACCTCTGTAGAGTGACAACTACACCTAGTCATGCCCCTGTGTCATCTATGTGTGCAGATGTCGTCCATAGCCTTGTAGGCCATTTCCCAGGAATTGAACAGTGGAGCCCAAGAGAGCGCCGTAGTGCAGGGGGCTTCTGTGTCTGTCGTGTCCGCCAACGGTAGCGGTAATGCATGTACTCAACATGTCTTTCTTCTGTCGTCCCCCCCCTTTTTGTGGTCTCCCTGTTCTTGTGTGCATTAGCATCATCAGGCGGAGGAGCAGTGGCACCGGAGCACCAGGGGGCTGCATCCCACAAGGCCATGGAGGGCCACACTACGGAATCAGACTTCACCAGTGGGATGGAGGGCGAGGGGAGCTCCACAGCGGGGACAGGAGCTGACACCAGTGACACGGACTGGTCCTCTGATGGGAGCTCCCTTGTGGTGGCGGCAATATCTGTGCCACCCCCTCTACAGGTACAGCCGCCACCCCCCCTTCCAGCACTGCCCTCCCAGCAGCCCCTCAGCCTTCGCCCCGTGCCCGCTCACCTGGGAGGGTTGGCATCACCTTCGCCCCAGGCACCTCAGCCCCTGCCGCAGTCTCCCCTGCTGCCCTCAGTGAGGAGGCCATTGACCTCCTCAGATCCCTCACTGTTGGGCAGTCTACCATTTTGAATGACATCCAGGGTGTAGAAAGGCAGTTGCAACAAACCAATGCATTCCTGGGGGCATTCATTCTGGTCAGGCGGCCCTTCAGCGAGCTTTTCAGACTCTGGCCTCAGCACTGATGGCATATCCTGTCCCTGGTCCCTGTCTCTAGCCTCCCCCCTCCAAATTCCTCCACCCGACCCAATCCCCTGTACCTCAGGACAGGACCACCAGCAAAAGCCCAGCTGCCCAGGACAGGACTGCCAGCACAAGCCTACCGGCCCAGGAGGCCACCGCCAGCACAAGCCCCGCTGGGCCATGAAGGACCGCCAGCAAAAGCCCCGCTGGGCCATGAAGGGCCGCCAGCACAAGCCCCACTGGGCCATGAAGGACCGCCAGCACAAGCCCCGCTGGCCATGAAGGACCGCCAGCAGCTGAGTCCCTGCAATGGAGACCGCCGCCTCAAGCACCGCTGAACAGGGTACCGCCATCTCAAGCACCGCTGAACAGGGCACCGCCATCTCACGCACCGCTGCACAGGGCACCGCCATCTCAAGCACCACTGAACAGGGCACCGCCATCTCAAACACTGCTGAACACGGCACCGCCGTCTCAAGCAACGCTGGCCCATGAGCTCCAAGGGCACTGACGCTACTGAGTCCGTCACGGGCAGAATGAAGCACTCTGGGCACCATGCCCCCTCTAGAACCAGTGGAGACTGTCATCCACTACCTCTGTCCTTAGCAGGATGAAGCACTCTGGGCACCATGCCCCCTCCAGAACCAGTGGAGACTGTCATCCACTACCTCTGTCCTTAGCAGGATGAAGCACTCTGGGCACCATGCCCCCTCCAGAACCAGTGGAGACTGTTATCCACTTGAGAGACTGTGGCTTTGCACTCCCCAGGATTGAACTGTGGGCAAACCACCCACTGTAGAGACTTGTGAGACTGTGGCTTTGCACTCCCCAGGATGGAACAGTGGGCAACCCACCCACTGTAGAGACTTGAGAGACTGTGGCTTTGCCCTCCCCAGGATTGAACAGTGGGCAAACCACCCACTGTAGAGACTTGTGAGACTGTGGCTTTGCACTCCCCAGGATATGGCAGTGGGCAATCCACCCACTGTAGAGACTTGAGAGACTGTGGCTTTGCAATCCCCAAGAAGGAACAGTGGGCATGTGGCCCCCATGTGGATTTGGCATTGTGCACTCAAGTGGCTGAGGTGCCCCCACTTTCCCTCCCCCTGAGGTGCCTGTTTAGTTGCTGTCTGATGCCCCTGCAGTGTTCTCTCCGCCATGGTCGGGGATCTTGTGTGGCCTCGCCCATATCGTGTAGTCCCAGTGTTCCACTGACTTTCTTAGAGCACTACCTGGACTGCTATGCTTGGTATATATTTTGTACATGGTGTATATATGTATTTCTGCCTACTTGCTTTTAATATATTACAATGGTTACACTCATTTTCTATTGTCTTTGCATTCTTCCGGTGGGTTTGGTGGGTGTAACTGTGAAGTATTGATTTGCATTAGTGTGTGTGTTGTAGTGGGGGAGGGTGGGGGTGTTGCGTGTGTATGTCCCTGTTTTTTCCCTCCCCCCACCCCTGTGTCGTATGTGCAGTACTCACTGTGGTCTTCGCCGCCGGCATTCGTGCTCCTGGTATAGGAGCAGGAAGACTATTGCAGGGAGAATTTGGAGTTCCGGATCCACGGCATCCTCGTTCCTCGTGGAGTGTGTAGAGGTGAGCGTTTTTCCTTCGGGATTCCTGTTTCCGCCGTGTTTTTATCCGCGTTGAATCCGCCCCCCGGAAAAGGTGGCGGATTGGCCTGTCATAATAGTGTGGGCGGTATATTGCCTCCCGCCTGTCTGTTGGCGGTGACCACCGTGCTCTTTATTTGTACCGCCGTGGCGGTCAGAGTGTTAAAGTGGCTGTCTTTGTTGGCGGTTTCCGCCACGGTCGTAATTGCAATTTTTTTACAGCCGGCCTGTTGGCGGTCTTACCGCCGCTTTAACACCGACCGCCAGGGTTGTAATGACCACCAATGTCTTTTATATTTTAGTTTCACTTTTTCCAGGTGTTGTTGAATTTGCTTTTGCACCTGATGAAGTTGTTGTATAGTATCTGAGACTGCAGGAGTAAGGGAGGTTTCTTGGGGTATTGTGATAGGTAATGTAACTGGATGATACCCAAACATCCCATAAAAAGGGGTTGATCCTGTGGATGTACGGTAAGAGTTATTATAGGCTAATTCGGATAGCAAATCCGTTGATACCCAAGAAGCTACATCCTTTTCTGCATAAGCTCGTAAATATTGCTTTAATGATTGATTTAATCTTTTGGTTTGTCCGTCTGTTTGTGGATGATGACTGATGGACTGAGTGGATGTGACTTGTAAGGTTTTACACCATGTTTGCCAGAAACGTGAGGTAAATTACGACCCTCGGTCAGAGAGTATCACTTTAGGCAGTCCATGAAGGCGAACCACTTGATTTAGAAGTATAATTGCCCAATCACTGGAAGTAGGTAATTTTTTGCAAGCAGTGAAGTGTGCATATTTAGTGAGACTGTCTACAGCTGCGAGAATTACGGAATTATGTTGTACTGACGGTAATCCTGTAACAAAATCTACAGATATATGTTCCCATGGTTTATTTGGAGTTGGGAGAGGTTGTAAAAGTCCTTTGGGCTTTGAATGACTTGTTTCTCTTTGGGCACAAGTGTCGCAGTCTGTTACCATTTGTTTAACATCTTTTACTAGGGTAGGCCTTCAAAAGCATCTTTGAATTAATTCAAGTGTCTTTGGGATGCCTGGATGTCCTGCTATGGGGACGGTGTGTAGCCAGTGAAAAGCTAACTTACGTAGGCTATTTTTCGGGACAAACAAACAAGATTTGTGGAAGGGCAGGCCTTGTTTGATAGTTTTATCATGATTTGCTTGAACCCATTTGTGAGAAACTGGGGCTGATTGCAGAGGCCCCCTAACTTTTTGCCCCCATTTTCCACTTTATGCTGGTGTTTTCCTGACTCTGATGGTGCCCTGGGTACTGCTAACCAGTCCCAGGGCCTGTGCTCTGTGTAAAATGGATATGCAAATTAGGCTAATTATAATTGGCTAAGTTAACCTACCTATAAGTCCCTAGTATATGGTAGGGCATGTAGGTTTAGGGACCACAGCATAGGTGGTGCACACCTAGGTGCATTGCTGAGGTGCCCAGTGTCATTTTAAAAGCAAGCCTGCCTTGCTGGCTGCTTTTAAATTAGAGTTATATGCAAATTCGACTTTGGAATTAAAGGTACTTCCAAAGTCTTAAACTACCTTATTTTTACATATAAGTCACCCCTAAGGTGTGCCCTATGTGCCCCTAGGGCTGGGTGCCATGTAACTATAAGCAGGGACTTTATAAAAATAGATTTATAAGCCCTGGTGAGGTAAAAACAGCCAAATTCGTTTTTCCCTCATTGAAGTAAATGGCCTTCATAGGCTAGAATGGGCAGACTTTATTTAAAATTTTAAAGTCTCCTTAAATGTTACATACCAAGAATTTGGTATCAAATTGATTGTTATAATAAATCCCACAACTTCCAGTCGTTGGATTTAATATAACTAGTGCAGGTAAAAAGTTTAGACTTTACCTAAAAAGTTGCCAATTTCAGCTCTGCATTGTTTTTGCTGCTGTGCTCTGATTGGCCAGCCTGCAGCAGCTTCTGCCAGGCTACTTTAATGAGGTGTGAAGTGGCCTGACTTCACACAAAGGAATGTGCTTAGGGGAGAGAATCTCCCCTCAGCAGATGGTGAGGCAGGAAGGGGGAGGGCTGCCAAACTGGTCTTCAAAGGCAGAGAAGGACATCTGGAGCACCCAGCAACACCCCCACATCCTGCAACCCCAGACAGCTAGGTGCCCCCTTGATTAGATTAGGAGAGGGCAGGAGAGGGGTGTGTTTATGATTTTTAGCCACACCAGTGGGTGGGCTCAGCCAGATCTCTCCTCTAAAAATCAGATTCATCCATTTTGGATTTTTAGAGACTGTTGCCTTCTGGGATGGATTTTTGCCACACTTCCCAGGAAGTGGTCATCACAGGGGGACGACCCTGTCCCTGATTGGAGAACCAGGGCCCCCCTGCTTTTCACCCAGGAGCAAGGATAAAACTGGCAGACCTGCACCCACGCCTCAGATCCCCACCAAATTTCAAGAAGAAAGAACTACAAGGAGAAGAAGGACTGCCCTGCTGGACCCCTGGCCTGCACCTGGACCCTGCACTCAGAAAGACTGCACCAGCTGCACACTTGGGCTTCACCACAAGAAGGACTTTGCCTGGCTTCCACTGGTTCAAGGAGGGACTCCCTGTTTGCTACAGGTGAAAAATTGCTATCCAGAGTCCCCTGCACCAACTCCTGAAAAAGTGACCAGCTGACCACTGTCCAGTGGCCAAAAAGGAGTTTGCGCCATGTGTATTCTGGGAGTTGAAGTCCGCACTTCCCAAGGACCATCACAGAACTTCTGGACCCTTGGGGTGAGCTGTGGACCCCAAAAGAACCTTAAAAGAACATCTGGGTGAAGCCCCAGAAGTTTGGAAAAGATTGGAGAAATTTTAGAAAAAAGCTCCATAAAGTGACCGACTCGACGCGGAAATTCTAGCCGGCTTGCCTCAACCGCGACCCGGCCTGACTTCGTGGTTCGTCCCGGTCAAGAAAAACATCCGAAAAAAAGACTAAGTCCGAACGTAAAAAGTTGACCGGGACCTTCCAGCCATCGTATCCGAGAAGGGCTCCACGGACGTCGGATCAAGATCCAGGTTTACCCCGGTCGAAGGATTTTCATCTCGAAAAAACGACTAAGTCCGAAGGTAGAAATCACCACCGAGGAAACCGACTTCACGTATCCGGACAAGGGCTCCAGGAGGTCGGATCCAACTGGCAGGTTCGTCCCGGTGAAGAAAAACTTCAAAATAAAGACTAAGTCAGAAGGTAACTTTTTAACCGAGGCCTCCCGCGACCTGTAGCCGAGCAGGGCTCCATCGCGGTCGGCCTGAAAGTTTGACTTTGTCCCGGTCCTGGTGCAACCAGATGACCCGATTGGCGCTTTTTGTTTCTATGCGCTAGAAAATAATAATACTTTAAAAATTCATATCTCCGGTTCCCCTGAACCGATTTTAATCGTTTTTGTGTCATTTTAAAGATAAAAATATAAGCTATTTTTATAAATTGGTTTTGGATTTTTAAACTGTTTCCTGTGTTTTATTTAATTACTGTTTTGTGATATTTGAATGCTTTACACTTTGTCTCCTAAGTTAAGCCTTGACGCTCGATGCCAAGCTACCAAGGGTAGAGCTGGGATTAATTTACTGAGACCTAACTGTACTTTTGTGGAGGTTTGTGGCTTGTTGCTAGGTGTAGGTACCTATCTGCCCTACCAATAACCTGGAGTTGGGAGAGGTTGTAAAAGTCCTTTGGGCTTTGAATGACTTGTTTCTCTTTGGGCACAAGTGTCGCAGTCTGTTACCATTTGTTTAACATCTTTTACTAGGGTAGGGCTTCAAAAGCATCTTTGAATTAATTCAAGTGTCTTTGGGATGCCTGGATGTCCTGCTATGGGGACGGTGTGTAGCCAGTGAAAAGCTAACTTACGTAGGCTATTTTTCGGGACAAACAAACAAGATTTGTGGAAGGGCAGGCCTTGTTTGATAGTTTTATCATGATTTGCTTGAACCCATTTCTGCCATTTCTCAATGGTAAACTAGTTACGGATGTTTTCAAAAAAGTCTTCAGTTTTTATAATACATAGAACCTTTTCTGGGGCTATTATGGCTTGTGGTGGTTTAGTTATGGGTAATATTGTAGAATCTTGTCTGGATAAAGCATCAGCTTTACGATTGTCTTTACCAGGGCAAAAGGTTCTAACAAAGGCAAATTCTGCCCAAAATAGCATCCATTGTAATTGTCTGGGTGTTAAGAGGCGAGCTGAGCTCATGAATTGTAGATTACAATGGTCTGTGTAGACTGTGATGATATATTTGGCACCTAATAAGTAATGTCTCCATTCCTTAAAGGCGTCACGAATTGCTAGGAGCTCTTTTTCTGCTTTTACATAATTTTGCTCTGCCTCATCAACTTTCGCGACATATAAGCCACCGGATGAAGTTGACCAGTTTCTTTATTACGTTAAGAGAGTACTGCACCTACTGCTATATCAGAAACATCTACTTCTACAACAAATGGGCGTTCAGTATCTGGATGAGCTAAGATAGGCCCAGTAGAAAAAGATTTCTTTAAGGTCAAAAAGGCCTTGTCAGCTTCTGGGGACCACAAGAAGGGTTCTTTTGTCCTCAGCAACTTGGTAATGGGTGATACTGTTTGAGAAAAATGATCAATAAATCTGCGATAAAAGTTGGCGAAACCAAGGAAACATTTTACATCTCACACAGTTTTAGGGATTGGCCAATTGGTGACAGCTTGAACTTTTCTATCAGCCATGGTCATTCCTTGTGGGGTAAGTATTACATCCAAGAATTCAACAATAGTGACATGAAACTCACATTTCCTCAGTTTGCAATATAAATGATGTTTTCTGAGCGTTAGAAGAATCTTTTTAACATGTTGCTCATGTTCAGCTTCATTATCGGAATAAATGAGAATATCATCTATATATACTATTGAAAAAAGATCCAAATATTCTCGTAGGACATCATTAAAAAAGAACTGAAAGGCTGCCAGGGTATTACAAAGTACAAATGGCATGACAGTGTATTCGAATAACCCTTACCAAGTTTTAAAGGCAATTTTCCACTCTCCATCAGTTCTCTTTCTGACTAAATGATATGCTCCTCTTAAATCTAGTTTTGTATTGATTGTCACTTTTTTTACTTGGTCTAGAAGGATGGGAATTAAGGGTAACGGATACTTATTCTTTATTGTGATCTTGTTAAGTGCCCTATAATCCATGCAAGCTCTAAGACAAAGAAAAGAGGAGAGGCTGCCGGAGATTTAGAAGGGTGAATGAATCTGTTAGCTAGAAATTGGTCTAAGTACTTTCTGAGATATTGATTTTCCTGTTCAGATAAGGCATATATACGACAACTAGGAAGTACGGCTCCAGGCATGAGATCGATTTGACAGTCATATGGTCTGTGAGGGGGTATAATTTCTGCTTCCTTTTCATCAAACACTACTCTGCTGCCCCCTGCCTGAGTGAAAAGGACATGACTTGCATCTTTTTATTCCAAACAATTTTTATTGGAAAGTATGCCAGTAGTACAATAATGCATACAGAGAACCATAAGTCGCATTACACCTATTCACAACAATACACAGTGCATTATATAGGAGATAAAGATCCATTGTCGTATCCTGACCAGACTGCGCACTCAATGTCCAGAATGCCAAAGTGTCAAATGCAAAGTGTTAGAAATGGGGTCTTTGGTTGGCAGTCAGGTTACCCCCTGTCCAAGCAAGGGCCCTCACTCTAGCCAGGGTAAAGGAGAATCATCCCCAGTTAACCCCGCTCACCCACTTCGTAGCTTGGCACAAGCAGACAGGCTTAACTTCAGAGTCTAGGTGTAAAGTATTTGTACCAACACACACAGTAACTCAGTGAAAACACTACAGAATGACACAACACAGGCTTAGAACAATGGGTAATATTTATCTAAACAAAACAAGACCAAAACAACAAAACTCCAACATACACAAGTCAAGTTATGAATTCAAAAGCAAAAAGAGTCCTAAATCTTTAGAAAATTGTGCTAACACTGTTAGCGTGAAAAAGTACCTGGGTTGCGTCAAAATAATATCGCACGGGAGAGTGTGTGTCGGAAAAGGCCAGCGATGCGCCAATTTCTCACTCGCAAGCAAGGCTGTGCGTTGTTTCTCCTCCGGTCAGGTGGGTGTGCGTCATTTTTCCTCTCAGCAGGAACTCGATACATCTCCGAGCAGCCTTTGCTTTGTTTTTCCATGGCCAGCGAGGTTTGCATTGAAAATCCTGCCGCACGGTATCAGCAAAACCGTGCTAGGTGGGTTGCGATGTTATCATCATCCTGTGGTCAGCCTCCTTCAACAGGTGTTGCACGTCGTTTCTTCACCTGCGTGTATTGATCTTCCAGCTGAGATGCATGTGGTGCGTAGATTTCAGCCGCGAAGCTGGTGGCGCGTCGTTTCCCAGCCGCGTTTCCCCGCACGGCAGTCTGTGCGTTCATTTTCAGTCTTGGTCTGCCAGCTTCATTTTCCAAGGCCCCAGGAACTGGATAGGACACCACTTGGCAGGACAGGAGTCTCAGCAGAGAGTACAGGTGCTGGCAGGAGAAGTCTTTGATGGCTCTGAGACTTCAGCAACAGGAGGCAAGCTCAGGACAAGCCCCTGGAGATTTCTTCACAAGCAGGAATGCACAGCAAAGCCCAGTCTTTGTCCCCTTGCACAGGCAGAAGCAGGAACTGCAGGATAGCTCCACAAAGGACAGTCACAGGCAGGGCAGCACTTCTCAGCTCTTCAGCTCTTCTCCAGGAAGAGGTTCCTCTTGATGTCCAGAAGTGATCTAATTTTCAGGGGTTTGGGTGCCCTTCTTATACCCAATTCTGCCCTTGGAGTAGGCATACTTCAAAAGAAAGTCTCTCTTGTTTGTGAAATCCTGCCTTGCCCAGGCCAGGCCCTAGACACACACCAGGGGGTTGGAGACTGCATTGTGTGAGGGCAGGCACAACCCTTTCAGGTGTAAGTGACCACTGCTCCCCTCCCTCACAGTTGGCTCATCAGGATATGCAGGCTACACCCAGCTCCCTATGTGTCACTGTCTAGAGAGAGGTGCAAACAGCCCAACCGTCAAACTGACCCAGACAGGGAATCCAAAAACAGGTAGAGTCACAGAATGGTTTAAGCAAGAAAATGCCCACTTTCTAAAGTGGCATTTTCAAACACACAATCTCAAAACCAACTTTGCTAAAAGATGCATTTTTAAATTGTGAGCTCAGAGACCCAAAACTTCACATGTCTATCTGCTCCCAAAGAGAATCTATGCTATAATAATTTTTAAAGGCAGCCCCCAAGTTAACCTATGAGAGAGATAGACCTTGTAAACAGATTTTGGCAGTATTTCACTGTCAGGACATATAAAACACATTAGTATATGTCCTACCTTAAACATTCACTGACCCCTGCCAATGGGACTACCTGGGGCCTACCTTAGGGGTGTCTTACATGTAAGAAAAGGGAAGGTTTAGGCCTGGCAAGTGGGTATACTTGGCAAGTCGAATTGGCAGTTAAAATCTGCACACAACAACACTGCAGTGGCAGGTCTGAGCCATGTTTACAGGGCTACTAATGTGGGTGGCACAACCAGTGCTGCAGGCCCACTAGTGGCATTTGATTTACAGGCCCTGGGCACCTCTAGTGCAATGTACTAGGGACGTACCAGTAAATCAAATATGCAATCATGGAAAGCCAATTATATACACATTTTATATAGGAGCACTTGCACTTTAGCACTGGATAGCAGTGGTAAAGTGCCTAGAGTAACAAAAACAGCAAAAACAGTGTCCAGCACACATCAACAACCTGGGAAACAGAGGAAAAAGGTTAGGGGAGACCTCACCAAGGATGCCACACTTTCCCCCCCTAGCTGAAAGTGGGGAGCAACTACCCAACCTCAACGGAGTTCTCATCACTAAGGTGGAAGAATCTGGACAGACCATTAGCATTGGCTTGTTCTGTGCCAGGGCGGTGTTCCACTGTAAAGTCCATCCCTTGTAGGGAAATGGACCACCTCAACAGTTTTGGATTCTCACCCCTCATCTGCATTAACCATCTGAGGGGCCTGTGGTCAGTCTGAACCCAGAAATGAGTCCCAAACCAGTAGGTTAGCTTCTTCAGTGCCCAGACCACAGCAAAAGCTTCACACTCTATGGCACTCCACCTATGTTCCCTGGGAAGTAACCTCCTGCTAATGAAGGCTACAGGTTGATCTAGGCCCTCTTCATTAAGCTGTGAGAGTACTGCTCCAATACCATGCTCTGAGGCGTCTGTTTACACAACAAACTCCTTGGAATAGTCAGGTGCCTTCAGCACAGGTGCTGTGCACATGGCAGCCTTCAGGACATTAAAAGCCGTCTGGCAAGACTCAGTCCAGATCACCTTTCTGGACTGCTTTTTGGAAGTCAACTCTGTCAAGGGAGCAACAATTCTGCCATACCCCTTGACAAACCTCCTATAGTATCCTGTGAGACCTAAAATGGCTCTCACTTCAGTCTGGGTCTAGGGAGGCTCCCAAGCCAGAATATAATCAATCTTTGGCTGTAGGGGTGCCACCTGGCCAGTCCCCAACTGGTGTCACAAGTACACCACAGAACCCTGCACTATTTGGCACTTGCTTGCCTTAATAGTGAGGCCTGCCTTTTGCAGGGCTTCCAACACTTCACAGAGGTTTTACAAATGTTCCTCCCAGGTGGAACTGAAGACAGCAATGTCATCCAGGTAGGCAGCACTGAACTCCTCCAGCCCAGCCAACACCTGGTTGACCAACCTCTGAAAGGTAGCAGGGGCATTTTTCATCCCAAATGGCATCACCTTAAACTGATAGTGCCCATCTGGGGTAGAAAATGCAGACCACTCCTTGGCCCCCTCAGTCAAGGCAATGCCCAGATGTTAAATCAAATGTGCTGAGGTATTTGGCAGCTCCCAACCGATCTATGAGCTCATCAGCTCGGGCATGGGTGCGCGTCAGTTTTAGTAACCACATTGAGAACCCGTAGTCCACGAAGAACCATAGTTCTGGAGTGGCACCAGGTGCAGCGGCCTTTGGGACCAAAACCACAGGGCTGGCCCAAGGACTGCTGGAATGCTCAATAACCCGTACAGTTAACATCTTGGATACCTCATCCTTAATGCTAGCACTGACCTTGTCAGTCACCCTGTAAACCTTTTGTTTAATGGGTGTACTGTCCCTAGTGTCCACATCATGTGTGCACAAGTGTGTGACCCTAGGAATCATGGAGAACATTGAGGCAAACTGTCTCAGCACCTGGCAACAGTCCTTCTGCTGCTCTGCAGTCAGGGAGGGGAGAGGTTCACTTCCTCCACAGACCCATCTTTCTCTCCTGCAGACAGGAGGTCAGGAAGAGGCTCACTACCCTCCTCCACCCCGTCATTTGTCGCGAGGAGCATGTACAAGTCAATCCGCTCAAAGTGTGGCTTGAGCCGGTTCACGTGCAGGACCTTCAAAGGGTTTCTGGGAGTCTGCAAGTCCACCAGGTAGGTGACTTCACTCTTGCACTCCACCACCTCAAATGGCCCAGTCCACTTGTCCTGGATCACCCTAGGCTCCACTGGTGCCAACACCCACACTTTCTGACCAGGTTGAAACTCGATAAGAGTGGTATTCTGGTAATATCCTCCTGGCTTGCTTCTAGGTTCTCCTGTGCGAGATTTCTGAAGTGAGCATGGAACTGAATACATCCTGGGCGGATTTACTAGGAGCTTTTTCCAAAGCTTCTTTACCAGACTTAAAGGTCCCCTCACAGGGTGGCCATAGATCTGCTCAAAAGGACTAAAGCCAAGTCCCTTTTGAGGCACCTCCCTGTAAGCGAACAGAAGGCATGGCAATAGGACGTCCCACTTCTGCCTCAAGGGGTCTGACAGGCCCATAATCATGCCTTTCAGGGTGCAGTTGAATCTCTCAACCAGACCATTACTTTGGGGATAGTAAGGTGTGGTGAACTCTTTACCCCACAGACCTTCCACAGAGACTTCATATATGTTGATATGAAGTTGGTACCCCTATCGGACATGACTTCCTTGGGGAACCCCATGCAGGTAACAAATCCCATCTAGGCACAGCCCACCGCAGGGGCAGTGATTGATCTTAAAGGAATGGCTAATGGGTACCAGGTAGCACGGTCCACCAAGACAAGGATAAACCTGTTGCCCATGGCTGTCTTGGGATCCAGAAGCCCCACAATGTCAATAACAACCCTTTCAAAGGGGATACTAACAACAGGAAATGGTTGGAGGGGAGCTTTATATTTCCCCCCACTCTTCCCACTTGCCTGACAAGTTGGGCAAGACCTACAATGAGCATCAGAGTGCCTGCGCATTTGGGGCCAATAGAAGTGGGTGACAAGCCGCTCAAAGGTCTTGTCCTGCCTCAAATGACCAGCTAAAGGCACGTCATGAGCCAGTTCCAGTAGGAAGGCTCTGAAGCACTGGGGTACCACCAGCACACGGGCTGACTCAGGCTCAGGAACCTTAGGCTCGCTATATAGGAGGCCATCCTCCCAGTAATTCAAAGGTGATCCTGGCTCCTTGCCAGACGCCTGGTCTGTAGCCTGCTGCTGCAAACCCTCCAGAGTAGGGCATGACTTCTGTGCCTCACAGAATGCTTCCCTGGTGAGCCCCCTTCCTGCTGCCACTTTGACAACTGAGGGACCTCACCCAGTTCAGCCACCTGTTCCCCTGTAGGCTCCAGGGACTCCCCCTCAGGTTCAGCCTCCTCCTGGACCGTGGGAACTTCTGGGGCCGGTTTCCCGTGCCCCTTGCCCTTCCTCCTGCTGGCAGACACTCTTTCAGGCTCAAGGATCTCCTGATCACCCTGACGGGCTGCCATAGACCTGGTGGATACGCATACCCACCCAGGCAGACCCATCATCCCCAAGTGTGACCTGTGTTCCACCTCCTTCCAAGGGGAATGCTCGAGGTCATTGCCAAGCAAACAATCTACAGGCATGGTTGGACTCACGGCTACCTTCAAGGAACCTGAGACACCCCCCTATTCAAAGGGAACTGGCACCACTCTGCACAGGTGATCTGAGTTGTCTACTGCAACTACTTGGTGAAGTACCCGGGGATCAATCTGCTCTTCAGACACCAGTTGACTCCTCACTGTAGTCACACTGGCTCCTGTATCTCTCAGAGCCTCCACCCTCTGTCCATTGATGGTCACCCACGGCCTGTACCTTTTAGTGTTCTCAGACGCTAGGGTTCTCTGGACCATCACACTGTCCCCTAGTGAGACAAGGGTCATCTCAGCTAGCTCCCATCCACCTTGAACCAACTCCTCCCCAAGCACTACACTAGCCAAACCCTGGGACTGCGCACCAGTTGGTGCTGGTGTATTCCTGGGGCATTTGGGGTCCCCCCTTACATGACCCACTTGGTCACATCCATAACACTTACGTGGGGGACCCCCTGCCATAGGTTTCCCTTTGGAGAACCATGGCTTCTTCTCACTGGGATGCTGGGAATCCTTACCCTGGGAATCAGATTGGGGCACTTTAGAGAACTCCCCCTGTTTACCCTTACCCCCTCCTTTCTTCTGAGAGGGACCCTCACCCCCCTTAGCTTGGTCTCCCCCAGACCTCTTTTGGACCCCTGTGCTCTCCCAGCGGCCCGCTTCCTGCGCAAGCTACCTGGGTCAGTCAGATTGCTGTCAATTAGGTGCTGGCACAGCTCTGGGAAACATAAACTGTACAAGTGCTCCCAAGCAATCAGATTGTAAAACCCCTCATACGTTGTCACCTTACTGCCCTTCACCCAACCATCCAGTGACCTGCAGAATGAATCAACACATTCCAACCATGTTTGGGATTCCTTCTTCTTATAGGACCTAGACTTGTCCTTATGCTGATCAGGGGTGAGACCATACCTAGTGATCAGGGAATCCTTCATGATAGGGTAAGTGAGCCCCTGGGGATCCCCTAAGGATGTCAGAGTATCTCTTCCCTCTACCTCAATGTGCTTCCAGGACCGGATTCATATGGAGAGCAGACTCATACCCCTTAAACCACAACAGTATGTCATCCTCCCTCTTGTAATCCTTCACAAGGTCCTTAGGAATGTGCACCCTCCTCTCAGGCTCACCCTCCTCTCAGGCAAAAATAGAGTCCAGCACACATTAACAACCTGGGAAACAGAGGTAAAACGTTAGGGGAGACTATGCCAAGGATGCCAAGTCTAACAAAAAGCAACATTTAAATATTATGAAAAAGAGACATGGCAAAAACATAACAGATCCAAAGGCAAAAGTTATGATGTAATAGCGCAATGTACTACAGGAAGTAAGAGTATAAAGTGGATGGGTCCCTGGAAAGGTCTATTATATATAATTGATGCCTCTCACATGTTGTAAGTTATTGTGGTGTGAAAGGGAAAATTTAGGACAGACAATAGGGGGTCTGCACTCACAATACCAGGGCCTAGTAGGATAAGAAGATAGGGAGTGGGAAAGGGCAACCACAATAGAATAGAAACAAGGGAGGAATAGATGAGAAAATTATGGAACATACCATAGGCAGTTCGATGTTGTCGGACTAGAGGAGGAGAATACAAGCTGCTCATTGTCACATGGTAACAGGGATTTAGTATGGTATCATTGAGTTCCAACCCCTAGATTCAGGAAGGGGGACCAAATGTTTTCAGAGGCATCTTCCTTGTCCTGGAGCCGTAGATAATCATCTTATAGGACTCTACCTTTTACATCTCAGTTAACCATTCATTGGACCTGCATCTTGATCCTTTGACTGCCAGAAGGACTGTTGCTTGTTTCCCGTCCAGGGAGGACATTGCATGGCAGTTTGGCTGGACTGTTCCCATGAGAAGCAGGGTCAAGACTAATTTGCATATGGCTGGGTCCAGACTGGGATGGCATGGTGGGCAAAAAACAATGGCTTGGGATGCGCCCCCAAGCGATTGCGAGTGGCTGAAATTAATTCAAGCATCACATCAATCACCTTGTTGTTTTTGCATTAACCAACTTGAAAAAAATATCTGGAATTTACTTGCTGAGATGCTTGGCCTCCAACTGGTGCCATCCTAGTCCTGGACCCTTGGAAATGAGCCTGAAAGTGCTCTGCTAGCCCAGCTGTGTGTTCATCCAGGTGTCCTTCCTCAACATACTCCTCTTTTTCCTGATCTGCCTATGGCAACAACAACTTTATCTCAAAAAAACGTGTAACTTACAGGCTTAAGCAACAATAAATATATAGAACAAACTTCCCCGCCCTGCATACCTGCATCCAAAGAAAGCAGCCAAAAAGAAAGGTTACCTATGGAGTACCCAAACCAAGATAACTAAAGGAAAATTATAAAGGGTGGGATGGTCGGGACAATATTTACTGATGTAAAAGCTCCTCCAGCCACCTTGTCACCCCCACCCATAAAATGGCGGCTGGGGAGGGAAGATGGTGCACTACACATGTGTGCTACAGTAGGCCTTTGTGAATAGCCCAAAAATAGCCCAGGCATAAACTGGGCCGTGCCTCTCCCCCAATAATCCTGGGGATGACACTCTCTCCCCGAGCACCCACTCTCCGCACAGCATAAACATTTCTTCACTAGTTTGATTTAAACATTTGAGCACCTATGAAAAACGTTTGGAAACACATTATAAAAACACAATTGCAGCTTGCAAGCATGACGAAATGGTGTAGGACGTCAACTTAATTTCATTTAAGGAGAAATTCCTACAAGAGCATCACGCTCTTCCACAAAACAACCTTCTGCTTTACTTTCAGTATAAAAATTGCATTTTTACAGAGTATGTTTTTGCAACTACAGTTCCAGCAACCAGATACTTTTTTAAATGATATTGGCTATAGATAGATTTGTTGTTTTCAATAAATGAAGAGTGGACTTAGGGCCAGCCCCTGCTCATATTTGAATGAATTTGTTGTCTATCTCAGTTGTCTCCCCTTGATTTGCTTACTTTCTTGTGTTTGTCCCACTCAAGAGTAGTTCGGGTTCACAGAGTTCTAATTAATGTCATTCCATGGCTGACGTTTCTTGCATTCAGGAACTGCTTTTTTCTCTTTTTTTTAACACTCCATGGAAGTCATGCATTTCTTGCTTTCTCTCCCATGTGCTGCCTCTCTCTTGACCTTGCCCCCTCGTTCTCCATGTTGCTTTACCCTTTTTTCTCCATTGCTCATGCATTGCTTTCCGTTACGCTTTTTCATTCCACTCAGTTTTTTAAATATCCCATTACCCATCCATACTACTGTGTTCTTGCTTCACTCCTCCTTTGCCCCTTCCTCCCAGCAAACTCATTAAAAAAAAAACTCTTTTAGCCCTCTACTCTATCAGGTTTTTACCAATTTCTAGATGGACATCCACAAATGTTCATACATTTTCATGCACCAGGAGCCCCAAGTTATGGGCATGTACTATTTGAACAAACCTAAAGATGGGACTGCAGATGTACACGCATCCACTACAGCCATCATTGGATGTGTTTGTTCATAAACAAACAAATGCTTTTGAGAGAGCGTAGTTTAAATATTACATATTAGACGTGAAATGCTTATACCTAACAATGCTGCATACAAAAGCGATCACAAAATATTATTCGCTTGGATTTATTCTTAACGCAATTATAAGTGTGAAGCTGCTATTGTACTTATATACTAATGTCGATTATAAGAAATAATTGCTTGCATTATGATTAATTGAATATGTTAACACCTACGAGGATTACGTTTATTAGAATCCATAAGTCTTAAGTTAGCGTGAGTTGAAAACTTAGTCGTGTAGCTCTCATATTAAAGCATATTTTTCTGTTTCTTCAGTGTGCTGTCTCGCAAAAGGCCATGACCCAGCATTTGTTCTTTCTCCGCTCTATGTAACAATGCTAGTTATATTCCCATCTGCTTGCTAGATGTTTTAGTATAAAATTTATACGATTTGCAACAAAAATGGAAACTTTCAAGGACATTCGACCATGGACAAAGGAACTTTTGACCTGATGAACGTGCCAGAAAATGAAGTAACCCCGGATGTGCCACCTACGAAGACGTCAATTATGAAGACCAATCAAAGTGTTATAATTTATCATGGAATGACAAATGTATCACTTAATGTATAATTTGATAGGTTGAAGATAGTGGGGGTAGTGACTATCCAATAGAATTTTGGGGAAATGTATTATGAAAAAGGGATAAAAACTCATGACACAGGAGACACGAGAGCATTAGGTAGGGAATGATATCGATTGCATCCATAAACTCTGTCACTCTATTTGGTGATTTGAGACTTAGACAAAACCATCCTCATCCATAGACTGCCCCATTACACTTTCCCTCCTTATGAGGGAAGTGTCCCCTGTCCTTAGATGAAATAGACTGTTGGCGCTCTAACTGATGTCCTGAGGACGAAGACTGATCCTGTATGCTGACTCATTCCGAGGAGGGTAACTATGACAATTGCTATCGTAATTTGTCTATATGCTTTTCCTTTCTAGGTACCAACTGCTGTATTTTTGGTTAGAGACTCTAGTTAGATGTTTTTCCAAATTGGTGTTCTAAATTGTTTGCATGGAGTCCAACATGCTGATGCTAATTAGTGGTTAGATTAGGTGTTCACTTTGACTGACGCCAACAGACGTTACTGACATTGTGCTGTGTTGAATTAAGGCATATATAATGTGCTATGCATTCTGATCTGTGTGCCTCATATCGGTGCCTTATGTTTGTGATCTTTGCGTTGTCAAAATCTTATCACAGTTGCCATATCGTGACTATGCTCTTTGCTTCATGGTTTTGAGATTAATACTCTTGCTATTAGATTGTAATCAATAAGGAATAAAATTCACAAAACTCCAATAAAGGTGTGGTTATTCATGACTGAAAGGTCATGGTTGCGTCGGTAGTTTAACCAATGTCTAAAGTGAAATATATTGTGGTGATATATGTTGATAACATCATTGACATATTGCTTGACATATTGATTAGTTAGCTCGTTCTACGGTGTCTCACCACTGGGTCAAAAGATTCATCGGCCTAAAACGAGTCCTAATGTGTATAAATTAACATAGAGGGACGCGTTAACAGTTCTGGTAGCAGAGCAACGGTTTGGCCCTTGGGGGCCCTAGGACGGAGATTTATTGTTTAATTTGTTTTTCTGTGATAATGCAATTCAGAGGTATGATGGGTTTCTAAGTTCGCCATGGCTTTCCCGGGATCTCGGAGCCTGTCTAAATGAATTGGGAATGTTCTCGGCGCCATAGTGTGCGTGGTTAGGGTCTTTGCGCTTGCCTAAAGCTTATGCATCTTGCAGGTGGTTGTGAATATTTGGGTGTATTTAGGCCAAATTAAGTGTTGTTTAGCAGGAGTGGGTGTACTCCACAGTATGAGAGTAGGGAAGTCGGCGTACTTCATGTGAATGTAGCGCTTGTTGCTCAAAATTATCCACGTGGTTGGTTGTTGTGTACGGACCTGTTGAGGTCTAAGACTCCGGAGTATGAATATAAATGTGGTCTATGTTGTAATCTGTGCGGTTTAATAGGTCAATCGGGCGTGGTTGACAAGTCGAGTTTGAGCTATAATGTGTGTTTGAAACCTTCGATGGAGATTTGACAAATTCTAAAGTGCACTAGAAGGAGTCATTGACAAGTCGAGAGTAGAATTTGCGGGTCGAATTCTGCTTGCGTACGCGGGAACTGATAAGGAGAGAGTAGCTGCTGAGGCTTCAAGTGAAATCTCTGTAAAGTTCTGAAGCGAATGTGTTACCCTTCCTGTAGTAAACCGACAGATTTGTGTTGTCATTTTAAGGTGCTCGCAATAATTTGCATTAATTTGTGAGAGTTGTAGGGGTCAGTGAGGAGCAGACAAGCCGCAAGACTTTGTCAGCTGCAGTGCGTGTGAGTGTGACGTCAGTGGTGCCGCGCTGAGATAGGTCAGATGTCGAGAGGGGTCGCGCACGGATTGGCTGCCGTCCGTGAGAGGCAATAGGTTGAGAAAGGGTGGGTGAAGAGTGTCCTGGGAACTAAGCCATTTCTGATTAAATACGAAATAAGAAAATCGCAAAAAATGAATCTTGTCAAAGCATTTAAGAGCGCTCTAAAGGGAGATGAATACATTGTCGCAACCGATGGGGAACCTACACCACCAGAGGGTACTCCAGCTTATACGGTTATGGAAGAAAAGGGTGTTGCACCTTGTTTATGGATGAAACAGTGGCGCAAATTAACAGAGAAGGAGGGGTGTCTAGCGTTCCCAGAACATGGGACATTTAATCCAAAGGTACTAGAAAATTTGAGGTGGATGTTAAGTACGCAGAAACCACCTCCGAGACCGGCACAATACGAGGCTTTGGCGATCTGGGATTTGATGGCTCTCAAACATAGACAAGAAAGGTTTCAGAGAAGACTGAGAAGGGCAGAGAAATCCTATGCAGAGGCTAGATGGGACAATGAGAGCAAAATGTGGAGACGGGGAATCGTAGACGGGTTGAAGTTGTTCCCAGCAATAACACAGGGAGAAGAGAAGCAGGGAAAGAAAGCCTCCTGTAAAACCGACAAAGATTCAGGCAAAACTAAAGAAAATAAAAGGTCCTGAGAAGAGGAAGATGATTCAGATGATGAGGAATTTATGGATAGATTGTTACATGATCGTCCCCCACCATATGCGGTGAGCGACAGTGCTCCAAGTACTAGCTTGGATCCTGGGAACCAGACACAGGAAAAGGGCGTTACCCATACAGTACAGACTAGCGATACAGCTTTGATACAGAATGGTGTCAGTGTACCCACTGCACCAGACTTGCCGATACAGTTGCAGCCTCCACCGCAGATAAAGAGAATCTACCCTGATGTTCCAGTGCTTGAGACTACTACAAACTTGATAGTGCCACCAGACCCGATATACACAAAGCCAAAGCTAATACAGATTGAATTGACTCCGAAATTAATGTCTCAACCACCACCACAGCTGATACCAGGGTATAACCCTGTAGCAGGACCACCGTTAGTACCTGTTCCGGGTACATTGGAACAGACCTACGGTGTTGAGGCCCCAAGAAGTCTGGGTCCAGGTCAGACACCTGCCGCTATATCGTTACCCATTACTGTTGGTCCCCCTGTACCATTGTATGCACAAGGTAAAACAGGGATGTGTGATCAGGGAGTGATGACACAGGAAGCGATAAGAGGAGGGTCTATGGGAACTCCACAGATAATGGCTCCTGGAGAACCAGTAATTGAACAGCCCAGGCCCTTAATGGACCTTAGTCCAGTAGGGGCACCTCTCGAAGCGATGCGTCAAGCAGGATTGGGAGTTTTAATTCCCCAAACCATGAGTACAAATACCTCACACTCCCCAATGATACATGCAGGAAATATTTCACTGCAGGGTTTTACAGTACAGCAGTTAAATGAATGGTTAGAGAAAACTTATACCTCTCAAAAGACTGCAGTGGCTACAATTGAACCTGAGAAAGAAAAACAAGATGAATACTTGAATTTTGTACGACTAGGGGCAGAAGCTGCTGAGTTAGTGGAAGGGACAATGGGAGTAAATAGATTGGAATCATACACTGAGGCAGAATTGAGATACTTATGCCCCAAGATTACCAAAGAGGTAGGCAAAGTACATCAGAGATTAGCGAACTTGGCAGACAAATACAATATTGATATCGGAAACACTAAGCATTTGAAAAGGAGTTACAGACTAGATTTTGACTCAAAAGATTTTGAACACATGAGATCAGCAGGCATGAAGACACATATGAGAGAACTGTTGCAGAGTGCACAAATCTGGGGTGCATTAGAAAAATGGGAAGGCCGATGGGCAAAGAAAAGGGATAAGGGAAAGGGTGATAGTCCCGGATTTAATCAAGCCAAAACTTCGTTTGATCTGGAATCGGTGAAAATATTGCCTATGAGAGAGACAGCTGGCGGTGTTTTAGTACATGTGCCATGGTCTAGAGGAGATATTTTGTCTTTTACGAATGACTATCCTAGATTAAGAGAGAAACCGATTGAGTGGTATCAACAAACGGACAGGTTCGTGAAACTTGCAAAGTGTCTCTGGGAGGACTTGAATACTTTGTTTGAGATCATTGTTCTGCCTGATTTGTGGCTCGAGTGCAAGAGAGGGGTAGATTGGCCGACGAAGGAGCCGGCAAGAGATAAGGTGACTGGAGCACCTTCAGAGAGGTGATGAAATATTATCATAAAGTAATTGAATTCTTGAAACAAAAGATGTCGCCGAAGGTGACCGATTGGCAGAAAATCGACCGGACCTCTCAATAGGTTAAGGAGTCAATACATGCTTATTACGAGAGATTGTTAAAAGCGTTCAAACATTACAGTGGTACTGAGACTATCGAACCGAAGGACATGAATCACCTTGTGTTTAGATTCGTCGAAGGGTTGAGACCAGAGGTTAGCCAAATGATTAAGAATCATTTGATCTGCTGGCAAGCTAAACCGATTGATGAGGTATTGCAGTATGAAAAATACTGTAGTGATGAGATCGAGTTGAAGCAGAAAAAGTTAAAGGAAAAGGTGATGGTGATGCAGATAAATGCTGCACAGGCTGGAATACAGGGAAATGGAGTTCAGCAAATGATACAGCAACAACCGCAAATGAATGGTGTGTTTCAGGCTCAACCAAGAGGCCGAGGTCGAGGGTTTGTGAACCGTGGTTTGGACATGAATAATGTTGTTGTTCAAAATGATGTTCAAGGAGCGAAAAAGATGTCACCATGTCACGCGTGCGGGGGCGTGGGACACTGGAAACGGGAGTGTCCGAATATGGTGCAGGATGGTGCAGTTCAGCAAAGCACTAATGTTGGTATCTTACAAAATTCGCGAGACCCAAAAATAAGACATCATAACCCAAATTTTCTGAATAATCAGGTACAAATGCAAGGGGTACAGCCCATGCAGCAGATTCAAATGCCACGTTTCCAAACAATACCAATGCAACCAGTGCAGCAGCAGATTCCTATGGTGCCTAGACAGCAAATGCAATTACCAATGGCTCCGATGGGACAGCAACAAGTGATGCTTCCTCAACAGGTCACAGGTCAGGTAACAATCAAAACAATACTGTGCAACAATTCCCATTACGAGGTGAAAATGGCATGAATGAGGATTGGTCAGATGATAGCTCAGACAGTGAGGAGTGCAGGCTTGCAGCATCCTTAGAGGTGGATCAGAGAGGCCCATATGTAGAAGGAAAAGTGATGGGCTATAAGGTTTCATTCCTGGTTGACACAGGAGCTACGCGCTCCACAGTTAGAAGTGCAGAGGTTCCAAGATTACCTCTCTCAGGGCGTACTATACGGGTGGTTGGAGTAGCAAATCAGTACCTGACTAACCCGATTACAGATCCAGTACAAGTTGAAATTGGCAACTTCCAAGGGCTACATAGATTTGTAGTATGTGATTCAAGTCCAGTATCCCTATTGGGAAGGGACTTACTCTGTAAGACAAAATGTTCAATTACCTGTTCAAACGATGGAATTGAAGTACAGACAAATAGCGACGATGAAGGAGATGAAGGTCAATTAATAGAGGAAGAAGCAGGGACAAATGAAGATTATCCATTAATTACCTTATTCCCAATGCATACTTTGATTGACCTGCCTGTCGAATTACAAGGAACAGTGACAGAGAAAGTGTGGGATTTGACCGGGAAAGAAGTAGGGTTGATAAAAGGAGTAGAATCAGTCAGAGTTCAGATCAAGCCGAATGCAGTGTTCCCACAGGTGTCACAATAACACATGACCCAAGACGTCCTCATTGAGGTGTCACAAATAATTGCAGATTTTCTCAGACAGGGAGTCTTGAAAGAAGTCTTGAGCAGTCCGTGTAACTCTCCCAAAATGGGTTTAAAGAAACCCTGTGGAAAAGTTCGAATTGTCCAAGATTTGAGAAAAATAAATGAAATTGTGATAAAATGCTGCCCTGTGGTACCTAACCCAGCAGTAATAATGTTCCAAGTTCCCTGTGATGCTGAATGGTTTACCGTAGTAGACCTATCACAAGCCTTCTTTTCAATACCACTACATGAGGACAGTCAATTTTTGTTCAGTTTCAAATTCCTGGATAAGGTGTACAGTTGGTGCAGAATTCCTCAAGGGTTTTCTGAGTCACCATCCATCTTCAACCAGATATTGAAAAAGGATTTGGAACCTCTTGTGCTGCCTTTTAATTCAACTCTTGTGCAGTACATCGATGATCTACTAATTGCATTTAAAACCAGAGACAGTTGTAAATACGATACCATTGCATTACTAAATCATCTGGGAAAGAATGGACACAAGGTGTCACCCAGAAAGTTACAATATTGTCAGAAGGAAGTGAAATACTTGGGACATTTGATTGAGAAAGGGTCCAGAAGAATATCAAAAGAAAGGATAACAGCTGTCTTGCAAATGAATCCCCCAACAACAAAAAGAGATGTCAGGATTTTTTTGGGAATGATGGGCTACTGTCATCAGTGGATACCCAACTTCTCAATCATTTCAAAGCCATTAATAAAACTGACAGGAAAGGAAATCAAAGATGAGCCATATACTATAACCCTATCAAAAGAAGAACTTGAGTCATTTTTGGAATTAAGAGAATGCATGTGCAGGGCACCAGCATTGGGAATGCCAGACTACGAGAAACATTTTCTGTTGTTTTGCCATGAACGTGATGCTTGTTCTTTGTCTGTCTTGACACAGGTCCACGGAGATGCAAATCGCCCTGTAGCTTACTTTTCAGCTACCTTGGACCATGTCGCAGCAGCCTTACCGGGTTGTTTGCGTGCAGTTGCAGCAGTTGGTCAGAGCCTTTTACAATGTGAAGGCATAGTCATGGGATACCCTCTGACAGTAATGGTCCCACATTCAGTTGAAATTCTGTTGACACGAACTAAGAGTCAACACATGACAAATGCACGTCTCACTAAGTATGAGACGACCATACTGGGGTTGCCTAATGTCACTCTTAAAAGATGCACTGTACTGAACCCGGCAACTTTGCTTCCAAATGAAAATACAGAATTTAAAGATGGTGAAGAATTTGAACATGATTGTCTTGAAGTGACTGAACTGTGTACTAAACCTCGTCCAGATATTCAGGACACCCAATCGAAAAAAAATTACTGCATTATGTTTGTCAATGGGTCTTGTCTAAGAGATTCTGCAGCAACACTGAGAGCTGGTTATGCAGTATGTACTATAACTGGCATTGTCGAAGCCTTCTGGCTCGAAAAAGTGTTTTCTGCGCAAATGGCAGAATTGATTGCTCTTACAAAAGCATGCCACTATCTATACTGACAGCAGATATGGATTTGGAATTGTGCATGATTTTGGCCAACTCTGGTCACAGAGGGGTTTTATGACTTCCTCTGGTTCCCCTCTGAAAAATGGTGAACAGATAAGAGATTTGTTACACGCGATTCAGTTACCTCTCGAAATTACCGTGGTGAAGTGCAGTGCTCACACCATATCACAAGATTTTGTGTCTATGGGAAACGGCTATGCAGATCAAGTCGCAAGATTTTGTGCACTAAACTGTATATTGTTTAAGGAGCAATGGGAATTGTTACCACAAACTGAAAATGACACAAGTTTAAATCTAGCATTACGAGTGGTTGATACCTTAGACGAACTGAAAACATTACAAGGTCGTGCTAGCAAGGAAGAAAAATGCTCCTGGCAAAGAATGCAATGTATACAAAGAGCTGATGATCTATGGGTTTTAGACGAGGGAAAGTTGGTCTTGCCAAATAGCCTTTTGTCACAGTTTGCCCGGCTCTATCATGGGCAGGCACACCTGGGAAGGGATGCCATGATCAGGTCCTTTAAAATTGATTGGTTTAACCCAAAATTCAGACATGCCGCGGAAATCACTTGCCACTGGTGCGTCATCTGTCAACAGATGAACGCCGGAAAAGGAACTGTGGTAACTTTGAGCCACATTGGGAGAGCTGGAGGTCCATTCAACAAAATGCAAATGGATTTTATTGAAATGCCTGTTTGTGGAGGATTGAAGTACGTGTTGGTGATTGTGTGTGTTTTCAGTCATTGGATTGAGGCATATCCCACACGTAGGAATGACAGTCTTACAGTTGCAAAACTACTACTCAGGGAACTGGTACCCAGATTCGGGTTTCCGGTTTCTATAGAATCAGATAGGGGGAGACACTTCGACAATGAGGTGATTAAACTCCTGTGTGCCGCACTCAACATTGAACAAAAGCTGCATTGTAGCTATCGCCCTGAAGCATCAGGATTAGTAGAGCAGCTGAATGATACTTTGAAATCACGAGTGGCAAAAATGTGCGCAACAACTAATATGAAGTGGCCAGATGCCTTACCTCTAGTGCTGATGTCAATGAGAAACACACCAGAGAAGAAAACAGGACTGTCCCCCCATGAAATCCTCATGGGCAGAGCTATGAGATTACCAGCAGTACCTGCAAATGCACTAGGGAATATTACAGATGATATGGTGTTGGATTACTGCAAAGGTTTGGCTGACGTGATTCGCTCTTTTTCTCACCAGGTGGAAGCTAACACGTTGCCACCAATTGGCGATCCAGGCCACTCTCTACAAGCCGGTGATTGGGTGGTTGTCAAGAAGCACGTGAGAAAATTGTGTCTAGAACCACGTTGGAAAGGGCCATATCAAGTAATATTGACGACTACTACTGCTGTGAAGTGTGCCAGGGTTCCCAACTGGATACATGCCAGTCACATGAAAAAGGTAACGTGTCCTGTTGAAGAGGAACTTGAAGTTTCCGGTACAGCAACTTTGGAGGGAGAGGTCTCAGGGTCAGAGAACAGTCAAGAAGGAACTGAGACTACTGGAGGGCCCACTGAGAACAGCCTTGTCCCTCAAACAGTCAATGAGTTCGAGAGAGGTGACAGAGTGCCTATCTCAGTTGAGGCAACAGGAGAACTAAGTCAAGGAGAGGTTCTCCCAGAAGTAGACGGATACGGGTTAGAGCCCGAACCCAACTTAGAATCGGAAGAAGAAAGAGAAGGAGAAACTGTAAACACAAACGTGTCAGAGTTTCCCGAACCAGTTGCAGGTCCGTCAAGAGAAAACACCATATCACAAGAGGAGGGTGCTGCCCAGCGTCCTGAAGGAAAACGTCGAGAAAAGGCACATATAGGCGACAATTGGCCAGACAAGCAACTCCTTAAAATAAGGGAGATATCAAATGACACAATAATAGAAGAGAGTGATACTTCTCAAGCAGATGACCTGAGTGAAGGGGAACAACAAGGTGAACGAAGATTAAAAAGAAAAAGAATTGCAAACAGAAGATATACAGGTCCCGAATGGGCATATGCTACAACCTCTGAATGGCAACAAGAATTCCTAGCATTTTGTTTTGATCGAGAAGTACCAGGCCAATACTACGGCACCTGAATGAGTTCAAGAAAATCTTTTTGGCTAAATTGAAAACTAGAAAGAAAGAGAGACTTAGAAACTACCGGAAGTGACACTAGAGAACTGGATTTGACTTTTAAAGAAACCTGATTACGACAAGCTGCTAACCTGAATTGACGAAAAGGGTCCTGGAGTGAGTGAAGACGCTGTAATATACAGAAAAAAAAGGGGGGGTTTATCCTCGAGTTGAATGTTGATCTGCTATTCTGATTCTATACAAACATGGCTCACAATAGAAATAGTAGCAAAGGAAGTAAGGTGTGTGGTTGGTTAGGTCTTATAATAGGTGTTGTGTGTGCAGTGATAATTGTGGGAGTGATTGTAGGAATGCCATGGATAGAGAAAGAAACTATTAATGCTACTTCAAAACCTGAAACTACTACTGCACTAACACCGTGGGAGAGATTTGAGCAAGATGCAAGACACATGCATGAGGGAACTAATGCAAAAGGGGAACTCTCTACTAACGTCTTCTATTGCTTACTAAATGAGTATGTGGAAACTATGGATGCGAAAGATTGTTATGTATGTACTAAAATTCCTTCATCTGTACAGGAGGGGGTTACTTATCATAGCCTCCCTCTTACTTATGGAATTAGCTGCAGCTTGCTACTAACAAGATTCTATAATCAAGAGCATGTGCAATACTTTTATTCAAATTTGGATGTTGTGTTTTCCTTTGTGCCTGTGATTGAGTTCTTAAACAAATTAGCTAAAGAGCACGATATAAAGATAGTTAGAGGATTCTTTGAGTCAACACTTGCATTTGGCACTGCTTATGCACACCGCAATAATTTGACTTGCTTATTATCGCCTGTAGAGAAAAGCTTTTTAGATCACACAGATGATAGACGCAAAGCACTGAAAGAAAGATTAGAAAAAGGATTAGAGAAACGTACATATGCAAATGATTATGCTTACACTGCAATTAAAACACAAGGCAAATTAGCTATAGATGCATTACATGTAGGTAGGCTTTGTATATATAGGCCAAAATCTGAACAGGATAATTTGTTTGTGGGAACGAGTGAATGCAAACATGTGTTTTTGTTTCAGAGCAAGTGGACCTTTATGCTGAATGGACAAGATCCAGCAATTCCTGGAATTTATTACATCTGTGGGCTAAATGCTTATTACCGTCTCCCTAAGGGATGGTATGGGACATGTTATTTTGGAATAGTATTCCCAAAGATATACCAGATTGATGACTTAGAACAAATACCTAAAACGTCTGAATTACAACATCCTAGACAAAAGCGAGAATCAGTGGCGGCTGTCATTGGTGATATATTTGGAGCTATAATCCCATCAGTAGGGGTTATCTTGAATTCCATGAAAATTCAAAAGTTGTCTACTATAGTGGATAACATGTTGACAAATTTTACAGGAGCTATACTCCTGATGGATACTGAACTTGCTGCAGAAAGAGCTATGACTCTTCAAAATCGGCTTGCTTTAGACATTCTTTTAGCAAAGAGTGGAGGAGTCTGCAAAATGCTTAATGAGCGTCATTGTTGTTCATTTATCCCGGATAAAAGTAAGAAAATCAGAAGCATGCTTACTAACCTTACTAGAGATAGTACAGATTTGAAAGATCTAAAAGAACTTGGTGTTTGGGAGAAATTTGGAAAGGGAATTGCCCGAGTCGGAAGCTGGTTTACCAACATTTGGAATGGGGTACTTGCAAAAATTCTCATGGGTTTAATGATTGTTTTGATTTGTCTATTAGGACTATGGGGGGCAAGTAAAATTAATGACAAGGTAAAAAGAAATTGGACCAAAAGAGCCAGAAGAAATGAAGAAAGTGAAAGAGAGAAAATGTTCAATGAGATATGGGAAAGCTCACATAAAGGGCAAGATGTTGAAATGCGTATTATGCGCAAGGTGAAAAATTAAGATCAAAGAGAAATTTGTGTGATGACGAGCTTCATCAGAGGAGGGACTGAGAGAGCGTAGTTTAAATATTACATATTAGACGTGAAATGCTTATACCTAACAATGCTGCATACAAAAGCGATCACAAAATATTATTCGCTTGGATGTATTCTTAACGCAATTATAAGTGTGAAGCTGCTATTGTACTTATATACTAATGTCGATTATAAGAAATAATTGCTTGCATTATGATTAATTGAATATGTTAACACCTACGAGGATTACGTTTATTAGAATCCATAAGTCTTAAGTTAGCGTGAGTTGAAAACTTAGTCGTGTAGCTCTCATATTAAAGCATATTTTTCTGTTTCTTCAGTGTGCTGACTCGCAAAAGGCCATGACCCAGCATTTGTTCTTTCTCCGCTCTATGTAACAATGCTAGTTATATTCCCATCCGCTTGCTAGATGTTTTAGTATAAAATTTATACGATTTGCAACAAAAATGGAAACTTTCAAGGACATTCGACCATGGACAAAGGAACTTTTGACCTGATGAACGTGCCAGAAAATGAAGTAACCACGGATGTGCCACCTACGAAGACGTCAATTATGAAGACCAATCAAAGTGTTATAATTTATCATGGAATGACAAATGTATTACTTAATGTATAATTTGATAGGTTGAAGATAGTGGGGGTAGTGACTATCCAATAGAATTTTGGGGGAATGTATTAGGAAAAAGGGATAAAAACTCATGACACAGGAGACACGAGAGCATTAGGTAGGGAATGAAATTGATTGCATCCAGAAACTCTGTCACTCTATTTGGTGATTTGAGACTTAGACAAAACCATCCTCATCCATAGACTGCCCCATTACACTTTCCCTCCTTATGAGGGAAGTGTCCCCTGTCCTTAGATGAAATAGACTGTTGGCGCTCTAACTGATGTCCTGAGGACGAAGACTGATCCTGTATGCTGACTCATTCCGAGGAGGGTAACTATGACAATTGCTATCGTAATCTGTCTATATGCTTTTCCTTTCTAGGTACCAACTGCTGTATTTTTGGTTAGAGACCCTAGTTAGATGTTTTTCCAAATTGGTGTTCTAAATTGTTTGCATGAAGTCCAACATGCTGATGCCAATTAGTGGTTAGGGGCCAGATGTAGGAAATGATTTGCGACTCGCAAATGGCAAAAATGGCCGTTTGCGAGTCGCAAATGTGAGTTTCCTATGCAGAAATGCAGTTTGCGAGTCGGGACAGACTCGCAAAATGCATTTCCGACTCGCAAATAGGAAGGGGTGTTCCCTTCCTATTTGCGACTCGCAGTGGGATGCAATTCCATTTGCGACCGCGTACGCGGTCGCAAATGGAGTCGCAGTTACCATCCACTTGAAGTGGATGGTAACCCACTCGCAAACGGGAAGGGGTCCCCATGGGACCCCTTCCCCTTTGTGACTGGACCCCATAATATTTTTTCAGGGCAGGTAGTGGTCCAAGGGACCACTCCCTGCCCTGAAAAAATACCGAAACTAAAGGTTTCGGTTTTTTTTTTTAAGTGCAGCGCGTTTTCCTTTAAGGAAAACGGGCTACACTTAAAACAAAAAAAAAAACTGCTTTATTTAAAGCAGTCACGAACACGGAGGTCTGCTGACTACAGCAGGCCTCCATGTTTGCGAGTGCCTTGACTCGCTATGGGGCCGCAATTTGCGACCCACCTCATGAATATTCATGAGGTGGGTCATTGCGACCCCATAGCGAGTCACAGTCGGTGTCTGAGACACCGTATTGCCTACCAATTTGCGAGTTGCAAATTGCGAGTCGCATGGACTCGCACTTTGCAACTCGCAAATATTTTATTTGCTACATCTGGCCCTAGATTAGGTGTTGACTTTGACTGACGCCAACAGACGTTAGTGACATTGTGCTGTGTTGATTAAGGCATATATAATGTGCTATGCATTCTGATCTGTGTGCCTCATATATCGGTGTCTTCTGTTTGTGATCTTTGCGTTGTCAAAATCTTATCACAGTTGCCATATCGTGACTATGCTCTTTGCTTCATGGTTTTGAGATTAATACTCTTGCTATTAGATTGTAAAATTCACAAAACTCCAATAAAGGTGTGGTTATTCATGACTGAAAGGTCTTGGTTGCGTCAGTAGTTTAACCAATGTCTAAAGTGAAATATATTGTGGTGATATATGTTGATAACATCATTGACATATTGCTTGACATATTGATTAGTTATCTCGTTCTACGGTGTCTCACCACTGGGTCAAAAGATTCATCAGCCTAAAACGAGTCCTAATGTGTATAAATTAACATAGAGGGACGCGTTAACACTTTCAAACATGGTAGCCATAGATTCAAAGAACGTACTGTTGCTATCTGGTTTGTTTAAATATTCCAAATTCATTCAAAGATGGCTGACATGGATGCAAGTGCATCCAGGGTGGCTGTATTTGAATGCATTTGGACTGTTTAAACAAATCTATATGAATATATCATAATATGTAATGTGATGTCAAGTGATTGAACAGAAGACCACGCAGGCGGCGGATTAACTGCACGGAGTAATTTAAAAAAACAGCCAGGTTTTAGGTTCTTAACGGATGGGAAGAAGCTGGCCGGTCAAACATAAATGTATAGGAAGGAAGCTCCAGATGTTTGGAAGTAACTATAAGGCTCGGCTGCTGGCACGAGTACAGCACTTCATGAGGATGGCAAGAAGTTCCACTTCACAGGAACGAAGGATACAGGATCGTTTGTAGTGTCAGAACTCGTGCTGCTGGTAAATGAGTCCCAAGGAATGGAAAGCCAATTAAAGTCAAACACGTATTTAAAAATAATTCTCTTTCAAATGGGTAGCCAATGTAACATGAAATCGCTTCACTTGAAGGAGATTGATGAGGAGGTGGCAGAGCCAAACATGCCACAATGTTTTCTGCCAATTAAGTAAGGATAATGGGGAACCAAGACAGCCCATTACAGTGATCCAGATGACTCAAGGTGGTGGAATGGATGACTGTTGGGCTAAGGGAGGATTGAAGAAAAAGATGGATCTTCCATATCAGTTTCTTTACATGGAAAAAGGTTGAGGATAATTTACTAACCTGACAGAAGAGGGAAATCTTTTCCTCCCCAAAAAAGCCCAAATTTTACATTGAAGTTACAGCAGCTGGAGCATTGCCCCGGTCAGTTGGCCCACTACTAGAGGGAAGCAGAATAAGACTACAGGACAACCAGAAATTCTGTCATATCAATATTCAATTTAAAATGGGTGTAATTTGCTTTTGTGTAATTACTCTAAATCTCAGGAAAATTCTGCATAATTACACAAAATGAAAATCCACCATTTAATACAATTTTTAGCACAAAATAGGTTCTTGTGTCAATTTTTGACATAAGGATGCATTTCGTTGCACATCATTGAGCGAAAAGCATAAGCGGCAACATCAGATCATGTTCTGGCTGTTTCGCATTATTCCCAAGTATGTATGGTAAACTTTTACCACAAATGACCATGGAGGTTCAGCACATAAGCTTTGTAGGGTTTCAGAACACATCCCTTCAGTCACAGAAGGTAGAGAAAAATGTTACTTTACACGTACAGAGGCAGAGCATGTGTGCAGTTGAATTTCAATGATTTCCTGAAAAGCAAAAAAAAACAATGCTCATGCACAACATTTAAACATGCACCTTTAATATTGTGGACTAGTTATGTAAACTAAACCAAACCTATGTTCGATTAAATACAATGGCAGTAGTAAATTAAGGCCCTCATTCCAACCCTGGCGGTCATGGACCGCCAGGTTGGAGGGACACGGAAGCACCGCCAACAGGCTGGCGGTGCTTCCAGGGCCATTCTGACCGCGGCGGTAAAGCCGCGGTGAGAAAAGGGGATCCGGCGGTTTCCCGCCAGATTTCCCCTGGCCCGGAGAATCCTCCAGTGGCATGGGCAGTGCAGGGGCCCCCTAACAGGGCCCCATAACTGTCTGCTTTGCAGACAGTGAAAATCGCGATGGGTGCAACTGCACCCGCCGCACCCCTGCAACTCCGCCAGCTCCATTCGGAGCCGGCTTCATTGTTGCAGGGTCTTTCCCGCTGGGCCGGCGGGGGCCCTTTTGGGGTCGCCCGCCGGCCCAGCGGGAAAGTCGAAATGACCCCCGCGGTCTTTCGACGGGGTTACTTTGGCGGGCGGCGGACCCCTAAGTGCGATATAATAAATGGAAAGTACACTATGCATCTTTTGAAATTAAAAGTCTCTGACTAATAGAGGCTGACATAACGGTAAATAAAGAGGCTGAATAATCTATGCCATCATTGTGACTTTGATTTTATCTTTATCATTGGCCGGCTTCAATGTTACGGCCGACATCCCCGCCGGCCCAGTGGGGATGTCGTAATGCGGCCGGTGGGATTGCGGCCGCATAGGTGGCCGCTCGGCAGTCCAACCTTGGCAGGCTGCCTCCGCCTCCCACCAAGGTTGTAATGAGGCCCTATGTCTGTGCAAGTGCAAGTTGAGTTGTGTTTATGTGTGAGTGCAGAGTGAGTGGTGTGTCTGTGTGATTGCAAGCTTGCTCTCACTTTATATTCAACTCAAAGCTTACTTCCTTTCCACTTTTAAAATACACAAGCCGCCACTCTTTTTCTGGTAATAAAAAAGCTAATATTCCGCATATTTACCTTTTCTGTGAGAGTGGAAGTTCTAAGGTAGTGCGTCTTTCTTGCTCTCTTACTCTGTCTCTCTGTCCTCCCTTCGATTCTTCCTCCAAATGGGCTTTTCACATTTCATCAAATCCAGAATTTAGTCAATATCATGGTGTGTTTAAGATTATTTCTGTAGACGTGACTGGCATGCAACAGAACAGCCCAAAGTTATCCTCTTTCTAACACATCTGGGTATTTTTTTCTTTTGCAGTACCCATTTAGGCGTTCCAGGACCACATGCATATTATGCTTTAGATCACTTGATGCTTCGGACATCTGCAACAAAAATAACACCCATGGAGGACATCTGAAGAAGACCAAGATGGCTATATTTAGAAGTACGATAGGGAGCACCGGTAGTTGTTGAAAATATCAATTAGTTAGGAAAATTTTGCACTTGTAGGACTGTTGTTTAACATGTCCTGCAGTGCAACATCAGGCAGGTAATCCAGAAACTGTTTACATTTTTTGGTCATAATCCTGTTTTTGATGCCACATCATAGTAATTTAATGTATATAAGAAAATGAGGCGAGTTGGCCTCTTTTATTTTAAGTTATTTTTTATGTTCTATTTGAAACCACGAAGTCCAGATATACAATCTTTAGTTTTTTCAGGACTCAATGTTTTATTGTATGATTTTTGATTCATTTAACAACAAATTAATATTCTTCATATAACATTCTAAAAATTCTCAGAATTTGAGCTAAATCCATATTATGTGTATATTGTTCCTTCCATATCAGTAGCAGGATAAAAAAACTATGTCGGTTTTTTAAAATTCGACTGGAAGCCTCCACTGAAATGTCTGGAAAATGCCTTTCCAAATACCTATAAATTGCTAAATCAACAGGATCTTATATCTTCTGGTGTTTACTGTATGTGGTGTGATGTAAATGCCCTGTTAGTAAAGCAAGATGGTTACTATTTTGAAAACTAAATAAGAATTAGGAATTGAGAAAGAAAACATTTCATTTGATAAGGCTGGTTGGGACAAACAGGGCCCCATTCACAAAGGTAAATATGCATGTGTCTGTATGTACAGTACTACACCTAGGTTTAGCTCTCCACATTTTTGATATTCACCATTTCTGAGTGGGGGTGTAGGCTTACATGTATCGACCCCCTCCAGTGAGGGGTGGAGCCTCCTAAGATAATATTTGTAGGAAGTGGTCATCTTTAACTTGCTGTAAGTCCCACAAATATAGTGTAGAAAATGCACCCAGGGCCTGGACATTAAATGGCACGTGTGGAGTGCAACACCTACTGTACTAACTACAGGGATGGCTAGTAAACCTGGCCTACCGTTTGTAGTGTAACCTGACTACAGCAGCCTAAACACTTGCTGTCAAACCTGTCAAAATAACCCGTTTGTATAGGCTGGAAACCCTGCTTTTAAATATTAGTAAACCATTGCTAAGTACAACTTGTTGCCCACAAGGCAAGGTGCTTGATATTGACAAGTGGAACGTGTGAAATTAAAGTTTCCATGCTCCTCTGCTGATGAGCGGCCAAAAGACATTTTAACTGAAAGGGCTGTAGCTGGATCCTGGAAGCTATAGGTAGATCCAGGAACTTCATTAACTAGAAAAGGACAGAGAAGCCTGCAAATGCATACCTTAATGTAAGGGAAGAGCTTAGGAAAACAAAGGCTTTGATCCCTAGGCCCATACTGCTCAGGTGTGCTCTGAGCCCATTAGAAGGGAAGCTACTCCAGAACCATTTTGGAGTGGACCCAAGGGACGGGGCTACTCAATTCCCTGGCCACACCTCTGTATGGATACAAGAGCTGTGCACAAAGGGCGATTGGTTGCCCCATCCTAGATTTTAGGAGTAAGGTGCACTGTAGTACTGTTTGCAGTAGGACAAACAGAAACTCCTGAAAAAAGTGGATAGGTTTACGCTCTGGAGCTTTTATCCATTTGGAAGGGAGGAACCAGGATGCACCTCCAATCACTGGCTAGTGCAATCTATAAATCTGGCACCCCAATAAACCCTCCCTACAACATTTTCACAACTTGCAATAGAACATAAGAGGACAGAACCCTTGTTGAAACCTGAGAGGAGCTCTGAAGGACTGGATTAACTCTCTCTTGTATTCAGGACAAAGAACTGAATGCCAAGGTCAATTGGTTGGCCTCCTGTGTGGCTAGCTGAAGAACCACTTTTTCCTAAATTCCGAGTACTTCAGTCACAACTGCACTTGACTTGAACCCTGCTGAAGGCCTTTTCTGGTACAAATCTTAAAGTCCTAAGACCTCCACAGAAGTCTAGTAGTCTTAAACGACGAGCTGGGGAAAAAGGGACTTACCCTTGCACAGTTTTGGAACTTAGATTTTTTTTTACTCCAGGTGCCATAGACACCAGAATAACCACCAAAGCTGATCTAGTGAAGACACAACTTTGCTAGGCTGAAACAACAGGTTTTCCCCCATGGAGCTTCTCCACAACAGCAAATCCATTTCAGCAGGCATTTTGCAAGAAGGGTCCAACCATGTGGAGTCATCATCTGATATCACCTTCTGCTTTATCCCTCTAGAAGAAAAGAACTTCCATTTCAGAGACTAAGGGGGTCATTCTGACCTCGGCGGTAAAAGGTGCTTACCGCCGGTCAGAAGACCGCCATAACACCGCCGCGGCCGCGGTAAACCGCCACGGTCATTCTGACCCGCAACTGGCAAACCGCCAAAAACCCGACATCCACAAAAGTCCGCCACACCAAAGGTCAGCGAAAAAATGGCGATGAACAAACCTCCACCGTCACGCCAACAGAAATACGCCCATACCATTCCGACCCACAAATCCACGCGGCGGTCTTTCAAACGCGGTATTCCATTGGCGGTACACACCGCCGCGGTCAAAATACACACACACATAGAAAACTCAGCCACATTGGTCAGTTTGAAACACGCACACCTGATACACATACTAACACCACTCCCACACACCCAACACAATATAAAACACACATCCACATCACCCACAAGTCCCTACGACCTGAAATTATTGACGAAGGCTAGAGACAGAGCACAGAATAGACAATCCCACAACACAGAGGCACACAACACCATCACCCACACAGAATCCACGCACCAAACACCACACACCACCACACGCACCACACTCATCACCACAAACGCCACCCCACACCTCATCCACACCACCCCATGGCACCCCAAAGACACCCCAGGTTCAGTGACGCCAAACTCAGGGTCATGATGGAGGAAATAGTCCGTGTAGAGCCCCAGCTCTTCGGGGCACAGGTGCAGCACACCACAATTGCCAGGAAGATGGAGCTATGGCAAAGGATAGTGGACAGGGTCAACGCGGTGGGACAGCATCCACGCAATCGGGATGACATAAGGAAGAGATGGAACGACCTACGGGGGAAGGTGCGTTCCATGGTATCAAGGCACAACATTGCGGTGCAGAAGACTGGCGGCGGACCCCCACCTACTCCCCCAGAATTTACCGCATGGGAGGAGGAAGTCTTGCACATCCTGCATCCTGAGGGCCTCGCAGGAGTAGGCGGAGGAATGGACTCTAGTAAGTCAAATCTTCACTACTGCTTCCCACCCCCACACCACCTGCATGCCAAATCATACCCCCACCCCCATCACACCAACTCCTAGCAAAAGGCTCACCATCACAACCCACCCATCCCAACACCAAGCCCTGCATGCGACCACAAAGCTTGGACACCCATCACCAAAGCATGCCCACTGCACACACACATCACCCCCACAAGCCACCCTCACAAAAGCCCCCACAAGGGAATGCCTGCACTTGGGTACACGGACACCCACCCATCACACAAAATGCCACACACAGAAGCAATAACCATACCTTTATATCCCTGCAGGACCCGAACGCCACCACACCGCCACGGAGGGTCCAGAGATGTCCATCCCACCCCAGAAGAGGCCCCCAGCGATGACAGCAGCTCTGTCTCCCTGGAGCCAGATGACCAGCCCGGCCCATCGGGGACCTCTGGACAGTCGGTTCCCCACAGACAGCCACAGGCTACACCAGACCCAACCCCCTCTGGGAACACCAGCACAGCTCCCACCCAGTGGGCCCATGCCTCTGTCTCCAGGACACGTAAATCAGCGGTGTGTCCACCACTACAGGGCACCCAGGTTGACCCACCACCCCAACAACAACAGGGACCTGGGGGCAGTGGTAGTGGGCACACCGTCCAGGGGACAGAGGCCCAGGAACACAGGGGAACTGGGAGGGCTGCTGTGCGACGGGGGGGGACAGGCCCAGGGAACCGACTCTCCAAGAGGCCCTCTCCTCCATCATGGGAGCATACCACCGCTCCCAGGAGACGATGGCGACGGTACTGGCCCAGTTCCAGGAGATCCAGGCACTGCAGGAGGAACGGTACATGGGGTTCAGGGAGGAACTGAGGAACATCGGTTCCGCAATCGGGACCATCGTCGTGGCCCTTACCCAGATCGTCACCACATTGCGGGACCATGTGGCACCCCAAAGGGCCCCTGTCACTAGCCCAGGCCAGGAACAGCCTACCACCTCCGCCGGCACTAGTGGACAGGAGGCCCCCACACAACGACAGGCCACCAGAACCCCACCTCCTGCAGAAGAAGAACCACCCCGCAAGCGGAACCTGAGATCTCACAAGAAGACAGAGTAGGATTGCAAGACCCCCGCCAGCCTAAGATACCCCCTGATGTCATCCCACTGTCCCACATTGTCACCCTGTCCAACCTTGAACTGCCCCTGCTCCATCCTTCCCCAGGCATATGGACAATGCACCTGTGCGACTGAGAACTGGACTCTGCCATGGACATTACTCCACCCCCACCCATCACCGTTTTACAATCATGTACCTATATGTAGCACTTAAAATAAATCACTTATTGCACTTAAAATAACAGGAGTCTGCTTGTATTCTTAACAAATGTATTACACATAACGGTGCAATAATGTCCAGTTACTTTGTGATGACAACATACCAATTTCAATAAGCTTTAGTCCATGGACAAACAAAGCTGAAGTCAGGCAGTGGGTCATTCAGCTCTGAAAAGGGAAGGGAAAGTCACAAATCAGTTAACAGGAACTGGGGGGAAACACAGACAGTGGAGATGCATGAGGCCTTAAGTAAATGTAAAATGCGCTGGTGAATCTTACCTGTGTGCTACTAAAAATATTGTTGTATGACTGTATCCCTGTTGTCCGTGTCGTCCCCGTCGTCTTCCTCCTCTTCACTCTCCACAGGCTCCACAGCTGCTACAACACCACCATCTGGACCATCCTCCTGCAGAAAAGGCACCTGGCGTTGCAAAGCAAGATTGTGAAGCATACAGCAGGCCACGATGATATGGCACACCTTCTTTGGTGAGTACATTAGGGATCCCCCTGTCATATGCAGGCACCTAAACCTGGCCTTCAGGACCCCGAACGTCCTTTCTATGATCCTCCTAGTTCGCCCATGGGCCTCATTGTACCGTTCCTCTGCCCTGGTCTGGGGATTCCTCACTGGGGTCAGTAGCCACGACAGGTTGGGGTAACCAGAGTCACCAATTAGCCACACACGGTGTCTCTGTAGCTGTTCCATCACATAAGGGATGCTGCTATTTCGCATGACATACGCGTCATGCACTGACCCAGGGAACTTGGCATTTACATGGGAGATGTACTGGTCAGCCAAACAGACCACCTGGACATTCATCGAATGATAACTTTTTCTGTTTCTGTACACCTGCTCACTTTCTTTGGGGGGAACCAAAGCCACATGGGTCCCATCAATGGCACCAATGATGTTGGGGATATGTCCAAGGGCATAGAAATCACCCTTCACTGTAGCCAATTCAGCCACCTCAGGGAAAATAATGTAGCTCCGCATGTATTTCATCAGGGCAGACAACACTCTGGACAAAACCTTAGAAAACATAGGCTGAGACATCCCAGATGATATGGCCACTGTTGTCTGAAAAGACCCACTTGCCAAAAAATGGAGTACTGACAGAATATGCACCAGAGGGGGAATCCCTGTGGGTTGGCGGATGGGGGACATCAGGTCTGGCTCCAGCTGGGCACATAGTTCATGTATAGTTGCTCTGTCAAGCCTGTATGTAAGTATGATATGTCGCTCTTCCATTGTCGACAGGTCCACCAGCGGTCGGTACACAGGAGGATTCATCCTTCTCCTCTCAAGTCCCAGTGGACGGTGCCTAGGAAGGACAACATGGAGCACAGAGTCAAGCAACCCACAGGTTTGTTCACACAGCTTGCACAGTACACGAATCGCTATGCATTGAAAGGCTTGTATGAGTGGCAATGCAAGGCCTAGGCCTGTGTGACGCAGTAGAAATTATGCCATGTGGGCCTTGAAATGGCGGCTGCCTGACCTGTGAAGTGTGACAGTGGGATGTGAGGTCACTGCGCTGGCGTGGCACACCGTGGCGGTAGGCGGTCGAAGACCGCGGCGCAAAGCAGCATTGGTTAACATTGAACCCTATGGGTCTCAGGAGCCAATGACGATGTGCGCCGATGTGCGTGACCGCCATTTTCTATCTGATTAATCACTCGAGACCTGATCATCCACAGGAGAGGACCTATACTGCAAGTGCTGCTGTGACCTCGGTCTGGGAGATACAATGGCTGCTACGACTGGGGAAAGGGCCACTGCCTTCACTTCCGAAGAATTGGAGAAACTTGTTGATGGGGTCCTCCCCCAGTATGCGCTACTCTACGGTCCTCCAGACCAACAGGTTAGTACACAGGGTGCACGTTGAATGGGCTATGCCTGTGTTGAGTGGGGTGTATGTAAGATGGTGGGGAGGGGAGCGAATGAGGAGTGCAACGCACGAAAGATGAGAGCATGTGCCACATGGCAAGGTTGGGGAGGGGGGGCCACTCACATTGACCAGGCAGAAAACTGATTTGATTTCCTTTACCACCCTGTACATGTCACATAGGTCAGCGCCCATCAGAAGATCGACATTTGGCGTGCCATCGCCAAGGACGTCCGGGCCCTCGGGGTCCACAACAGACGGGGCACCCACTGCCGAAAGAGGTGGGAGGACATCCGCCGCGGGACCAGAAAGACCGCTGAGTCTCTGCTGGGGATGGCCTCCCAACGTAGGAGGGGTGCCAGCCGCCAATTGACCCCCCTGATGTCCCGGATCCTGGCGGTGGCCTACCCCGATTTGGATGGGCGCGTGAGGACATCACAGCAGACACAAGGGGGTGAGTATCGGCACATTCTGCTATCTTTGCGCGCAGTGAAGGTGTCTGGGTGGGGGAGGAGGGCTATGGCTATCTCCAGGCCAGGGCGCATTCTGTAGGCTAGGCCCCTCCGTTAGACACGGCCCTGTGCCCCCGCCCCCACCTCTGTAGGGTGCCAAGTACAGCTATCCATGGTCCGGCCTCACCCATGTGTGCATTTGTCGTCCATAGACCTGTAGGCCTAGTCACAATAACTGAGTAATGTACCCCGATTGCGCGGCCTAGTGCAGGGGGCTTCTGTGTCTGTCCTCTCCGACAACGGTGTTGCCAATGCATGCACTCAACCTGTCTTCATTTCTCCCCCCCCCCATTTTCTTTGTCTTCCTGTTCATGTGTGCATTAGCATCATCAGGCGGAGGAGAAGTGGCATCGGCGCACGAGGGAGCTGCATCTCACATGGCCCCGGAGGGCCATACAACAGACTCCGAGTACACCAGTGAGACGGAGGGCGAGTGGAGCTCCACAACGGGGACCCGTGGAGACGTCAGCGACACCGACACGTCCTCGGAAGGGAGCTCCCTAGCGGTGGCGGCAACATCCGTGCCCACCGCCACAACAGGTACAGCCGCCACCCAGCGCACCAGCCCGGCCCTCCCAGCAGCCCCTCAGCCTTCGCTCCGTCCCCGCTCGCCCAGGAAGGCGGGCATCTCTTTCGCCCCAGGCACCTCAGGCCCTGCCCCAGTTACCCCTGCTGCCCTCAGTGAGGAGTTCATTGACCTCCTCAGGACACTCATTGTTGGGCAGTCTACCCTTTTGAATGCCATCCAGGGTGTAGAAAGGGAGGTGCATCGGAGCAATGCATACCTGGAGGGCATTCATTCGGGTCAGGCTGCCCATCAGCGATCGTTCAACGCTCTGGCCTCAGCACTGACGGCAGCCATTGTCCCTGTCTCCAGCCTCCCTCTTCTGACTCCCTCCACCCAGTCCCAGTCTCCTGTTCCTCTGCCTATCCCATCCACACCATTAGACCAGCCTGCACACACCTCTACACCCAAGGGCAGCTCATCCAGACATAAGCACCACAGATCCCACAAGCATTCACCCAAGCAACATCCAGATGCAGACATGCCGACAGTCACCACCACCTCTGTGTCCCCCACCTCCTCATCTCCCTCCTCCCTCCCTGTGACGTCTCCACTCACACCTGCATGCACACCACCATCAGCCAGTACTTCCATCACCAGCACACCCTCCATTACAGTCCGCACACGTGCAGTCACCACCCCCACTGCCATTTACACGTCCCCTGTGTCCTCTCCCAGTGTGTCTGTCACCCCCTCTTCCAAAGCACACAAACGCAGGCAGCCACCAACCCAACAACCATCCACCTCACGACAGCCTCCGTCACAAGCACCTGCACCCAAAGACAGCACACTTGACTCTCCTACAACCACATCCTCTTCCTCCACTCCCATACCCACTACACCTACTCGTCCCTGTCCTTCCCAAGTCGTTTTCCTTTCCAACCTTGAGCTCGTTCCAATCACTGACCCACCCCCTCCATCTGGTAAGAGTAAAAAAAGCACCTCAGCCACCACCAGCCCTGCATCTACTGTGACCATAGTGCAGGGCTATTGGAGTCCACCAGCTCCTAGGGCAGGAACATCGGCCAGCAGCAAGGGGACAGCCAGCCCACCCCCTGGGAAGATGACAAAAAAAAAAAAGGCCTGGCGCGACAAGACTGAGACGGCTGCCACCAAGGACAGTAGCCTTGCCCTGTCACCTGCCACATCATCCAAGGGAGGCAAGGGCCACAGAGCTTCAGCGAAGGAGGGCAAGGGCAGCAGGGCGGAGAAGTCAGGCAGCAGGCGAGCTGCCCAGGAGGGCCCCACCAGCCCCATTCCGGTTGTTACGGACGACACCCACGGGCCCAGGACTCCATCACAGGAGGGCCCCGCGACCGCAAGGTCGGATGGCGACTGAGCGGGAAGTCTTGGCCAGGTCTGGCTCCCTAGACACACAGGACAAGCACCGCTGAACAGGGCCCCGCCGGGAGGAGCACCGCTGAACAGGGCCCCGCAGGGAGGAGCACCGCTGAACAGGGCCCCGCCGGGAGGAGCACCGCTGAACAGGGCCCCGCCAGGAGGAGCACCGCTGAACAGGACCCCGCCGGGACAAGAACCGCTGAACAGGGCTCCGCTGGGACAAGAACCGCTGAACAGGGGCCCGCCGGGACAAGAACCGCTGAACAGGGCCCCGCGGGACAAGAACCGCTGAACAGGGCCCCGCCGGGACAAGAACCGCTGAACAGGGGCCCGCCGGGACAAGAACCGCTGAACAGGGGCCCGCCGGGACAAGAACCTCTGAACAGGTGCCCGCCGGGACAAGAACCGCTGAAGAACCGCTGAACAGGGCACCGCCGGGACAAGAACCGCTGAACAGGGCCCCGCCGGGACAAGAACCGCTGAACAGGGGCCCGCCGGGACAAGAACCGCTGAACAGGGGCCTGCCGGGACAAGAACCGCTGAACAGGGGCCCGCCGGGACAAGAACCGCTGAACAGGGCCCCGTCGGGAGGAGCACCGCTGAACAGGGGCCCGCCAGGACAAGAACCGCTGAACAGGGCCCCGTCGGGAGGAGCACCGCTGAACAGGGCCCCGCCGGGACAAGAACCGCTGAAAAGGGCCCCGCCGGGACAAGAACCGCTGAACAGGAGCCCGCCGGGACAAGAACCGCTGAACAGGGGCCCGCCAGGACAAGAACCGCTGAACAGGGGCCCGCCGGGACAAGAACCGCTGAACAGGGCCCCGCCGGGAGGAGCACCACTGAACAGGGGCCCGCCGGGACAAGAACCGCTGAACAGGGGCCCGCTGGGACAAGAACCGCTGAACAGGGCCCCGCCGGGAGGAGCACCGCTGAACAGGGGCCCGCCGGGACAAGAACCGCTGAACAGGGCCCCGCCGGGAGGAGCACCGCTGAACAGGGACCCGCCGGGACAAGAACCGCGGAACAGGGCCCCGCCGGGACAAGAACCGCTGAACAGGGGCCCGCCGGGACAAGACCTGCTGAACAGGGGCCCGCCGGGACAAGAACCGCTGAACAGGGGCCCGCCGGGATAAGAACCGCTGAACAGGGCCCCGCCGGGAGGAGCACCGCTGAATAGGGGCCCGCCGGGACAAGAACCGCTGAACAGGGGCCCGCCAGGACAAGAACCGCTGAACAGGGGCCGCCGGGATAAGAACCGCTGAACAGGGCCCCACCGGGAGGAGCACCGCTGAATAGGGGCCCACCGGGACAAGAACCGCAGAACAGGGGCCCGCCGGGGCAAGAACCGCTGAACAGGGCCCCGCCGGGAGGAGCACCGCTGAACAGGGGCCCGCCGGGACAAGAACCGCTGAACAGGGCCCCGCCGGGACAAGAACCGCTGAACAGGGGCCCACTGGGACAAGAACCGCTGAACAGGGCCCCGCCGGGAGGAGCTCCGCTGAACAGGGGCCCGCCGGGACAAGAACCGCTGAACAGGGGCCCGCCGGGACAAGAACCGCTCCGCTGGGCCCTTCATCTCAAGCACCGCTCCGCTGGGCCCTTCCTGTCATGCACCGCTCCGCTGGGCCCTTCATCTCAAGCACCGCTCCGCTGGGCCCTTCATCTCAAGCACTGCTCCGCTGGGCCCTTCATCTCAAGCACCGCTCCGCTGGGCCCTTCATCTCAAGCACCGCTCCGCTGGGCCCCGCCGTCTCAAGCACCGCTCCGCTGGGCCCTTCCTGTCAAGCACCGCTCCACTGGGCCTTTCCTGTCAAGCACCGCTCCGCTGGGCCCCGCCGTCTCTGCACAGCTCCGCTGGGCCCTTCATCTCAAGCACCGCTGGCCCATTGACAGTGCCGGTTCTGTGTCGAGCAGGGCTTCACGAAGCACTCTGGGCACCATGCCTCCTCCATTAACAGTGGAGTCGGTAATCCATCTGATGGACTGTGGCTTGGCACTTCCCAGGATGGAAAAGTGGGCAAGCCACCCACTGTAGAGACTTGAGAGACTGTGGCTTTGCACTCCCCAGGATGGCACAGTGGGCAAGCCACCCACTGTAGAGACTTGTGAGACTGTGGCTTTGCACTCCCCAGGATGGGACAGTGGGCATGGAGGCCCCTCGTGGATCTGGCGTTGTGGACTCATGTGGCTGAGGTGCCCCCCATTCCCTTCCCCCTGAGGTGCCTGTAGTTTTATCATCTGATGCCCCAGCAGTGTTCTCTCCAATGGTATCTGGTCTCCTGTGTGGGCTTTGCCCATGTGTTTGTGCACATTGGCCCACGGACTATGGAACTTTGACGGAATGTGCAGGACTTATTGCCTATGTATATATTTTTGACTATGTTCATTCCTTATTTTGTATCTTTCATATGGCATATTTCCCATGCCTTCAATGGAGCTATTTATACATATATTTTATAGATCATTTTAATTGTGTCTTTGCATTATTCCGGTGGGTTTGGGGGGTGTCACTCTGACTTGTTGCTCTGCATTGGGGTGTAGGTATTTGTGTTGGGGGGGTGGGTGTATGGCGCATGTGTGTGCCCGTAAGCTTTCCTCCTCCCCCCTCCCCTGTGTCGTAGGTGCAGTACTCACCGTTGTCGTCTGCGCCGGCGTTCGTACTCCTGGTAGATGAGCAGGTAGACAATAGCTGGTAGGATGTTTAATTCGGGTTCCATGCTGTCCTCCTTCCTCGTGGAGTGTGTATAGGTGAGCGTTTTCCCGTTCGTAGTCTGTTTCCGCCGTGTTTTTATCGGCGGGGCTCCCACCCCGGAAAAGGTGGCGGATTGGTGAGTTGTGATAGGGTGGGCGGTACATTGTCTGCCGCCTGCCTGTTGGCGGTGACCGCCGCGCTGTTTGTCTGTCCCGCCGTGGCGGTCGGAGTGTTAAAGTGGCGGGGTGTGTTGGCGGTTCCCGCCAGGTCAGAATTCCTTTTTTTGGACCGCCTGCCTGTTGGCGGGTTGGCCGCTGCTTTATCACCGACCGCCAGGGTTGGAATGACCCCCTAAGTCCCAGCAAGACAATCCTGCCTGGCTGAAGGCGCAAAAAGTATCCAAATGATGGATGGACCTTACGGGTAGGGTATTCAAATATCTCCCTTTGTTAGTGTTTCCAGCCTAAACCAACTGCTTCAGCAGGACCTCATCCAATGGCTATCTGTGTTTGCATTGACTTTACTGGGGACAGTAGAAGAGTTTCTCCTCCATTTTGTAAAGTCCAAATGTAAAATCCATGAGCGGGTCATCCTTTTTGATGCACGTCAGAAACCCTTTCAAAAGGCCATGGGGGATTGAAGCTTTTTACTCCTGAAGTCCTGGAACCCGAACTACTATGAATTCCAAGTAAATGAGCCAAGTACCCATTCTGCACTTGATTCTCAAGGTTGTGTGGGCCCTTGGCCCGGAGGTGTGGATTCAGGAAAGTGAACATGGTCTCATAACTGAACATGTGCACAGCAGAAGCAATAAATCATTGTCCATTGCTCAATCAGGTTCTGATGGGGGGATGGCTACAATGATCCTGACTTTGGTACCTCATCTGGGTGAAGGTGCACAGGTGCTCCCACAGCATCCTCAATTCTTTGGTGATGGGAGAAGAGCAAGTCATAGTCCTTGGTGCCCCTGGCACCCCCTTGACATACAGAGTCACCACAACTCACTGACTATGGGCTCTGACCAGCACAGTTAAGTTCTCCACATCAGTCATCAGCATATAGTGTTGCCACAACACTACCGCACAAGGCTGACTCCCTTACTGCACATTAGTCTTTTTACGGGTGACCCTCCTGGCATATGGGGTCAGCTCCATGCCACTACCCATGGACTACAGCAGATTGGGGCACCAAAACACATGGCTAATTTCACTGCAGCTCTATAATGTCCTGCTGAAAGGCAAAACACTGACCAGTGCAGCAGACATTTACTCACACATTTCAAAGGGAGCCCGCTCGTCAGAGCTCACCACTCGACCTGGCTCCCTCCAACACTCTCCTGTTCTTCATAGGGAGCACTGGTCTTGGCAAGCAGGCAGGCGCTCCTGCTCCATGCTTCAGTGCAGGTGGTCTTGGATTCCTTGGGTGATGTCCCATCATGCAGCAGGACATGGCCCCATCTTTAGTTACAGGTAGAAATCTTGCAGAGATTCACCTCCTCACATAGCCAGCGGACTGCTTAGCAGGTGACAATTTTGGGGGTCTCAACCTCCCCTTCCTATAGTTAATTTCAAAACTCCAAATGTTATTTAGGGTCTGAGTCTTTAACAATTTATGTTTAGTTTATACTTCTTTTGAAGTGTCCACTCCCCTGCTCCATCTTCCTCTTGAAAAGCAGTCTGTCCCAGTAAGAGTGTCTCCAAAGCTGATTGTCCAACAACAAAGGTCATGGGACTGACTAGAGTATCTATAGTTCCCCTATTGAAATTTTGTCATGTTGGTGACATTCATTTTATGAAAATGTATTAAAATGTACTCTATTTTCCTAATTTAGGTGGAGATTCTTATTCTTTGATGTTTTTACTTTATTACTGTTTGGGCACTGCATAAATACTTTGTATATTGCACCATGTTAAGCATCTCTGCTGTGTGCAGTGGCTAAGAGTGGGTTGAGCTCAGATCAAATTTAGTGACTTTTGGGGTTCACTCTGATACTCCCTCATAATGCCTCATTATTCTTTAGGTAGTCGACCACCCAGCCCCAAAATATATTCCATTTCCTTACACAATTTATGACCATAAAGTTACTACCAGTAATTGTACAACTTTATTTTATGGTTCACCTATTTGCCAGACATGTACACCACTACGGCAGGGACCTCCACCACAAGGAGGGAGTTCTCCTGTTGAGAAAGTGCAGGGAAATTTAATAAAGTTTTTTATTTAAAAAATTGCTTTAATTTATACATACTGTTTCAAACAATAAGTAAAAACAGTTACTCACCCTCACTAACATCCTATTTTTATTACACATTTAGTAAACATGGTCAAAATGTGTTGTGTGTGCTTGTTTGCTATACTGTTGGATGACAGAATAAACAAATCAATGAACCAATCAACAACAAGTGCTTCTAATTGTTGGTTAGAATACATCAAATGAGTGGTACCCCTAAGAGGCTGGCACTGCACCGACTAGCTGTGCATCATGACAAACTTGGAACTGTGTCAGATGGTAAATTTAAAAGTTGTTATTTTAAATGTTGAACTTGTATACCTTATTTAACATTGGTTCTTATGGACTGAGGGAGTGTCATTTATTTTAATTCCTTGCCTTTATTGTTTTCTATGAGATTGTTTTGAAGTACCAGTGGCCAGCTATGTGTGCTGCATGACTTACTCCAAGGCTGAGCTGGAATATATTAGAGTCTGTTTAACACTTTAGGGCTGTAGCAACTTTACAATTATATTTTGTGAATATCAAATGTATTACTGGGTGTGTTTTTGTATTAGCATGCCCCTCCCTAAACTCATCATTCTATTTCCCTAAACCACTCTTTTAGTAAAAAGTATTCCCAATTTTCCAGGCATATCTTTTGTTCCTCACACATTTACTAAAAAAATGTATATCTGCATGTGTGGAGGTCAATGCACATGCGGCGGAGAGTTCTGCAGAGAAAAGAAAGGAGAGGCAGCGGTGTAGGCCTCTGACTGTGGGTTTATGAAAAGCCTTTTGTAATGCATGAGTATTACTACTTAACTATTAAGTGCAGTATTTGAATAATGTCGGCTATCACTTTTGAAATAAGCATTGTTTAAACTGGCCTTTTAATGGTGATAGGGCTTGGTAGTTGATGAACGTGTGTGCACAGGTGTTTGGGGGTCATTCCGACCCCGGCGGTCATTGACCGCCGGGGCCGGGGTCGGCGGGAGCACCGCCAACAGGCTCGCGGTGCCCCGCAGGGCATTCTGACCGCAGCGGTTTGGCCGCGGTCAGAACAGGAAAACCGGCGGTCTCCCGCCGGTTTTCCGCTGCCCTGAGGAATCCCCCATGGCGGCACAGCTTGCTGCGCCGCCATGGGGATTCCGACCCCCTCACCGCCATCCTGTTCCTGGCGGCTCCGACCGCCAGGAACAGGATGGCGGTGAGGGGTGTCGTGGGGCCCCTGGGGGCCCCTGCAGTGCCATGCCAATGGCATGGGCACTGCAGGGGCCCCCGTAAGCGGGCCCCACTTTGAATTTCAGTGTCTGCGTAGCAGACACTGAAATTCGCGACGGGTGCTACTGCACCCGTCGCACCCTTCCCACTCCGCCGGCTCCATTCGGAGCCGGCTTCCTCGTGGGAAGGGGTTTCCCGCTGGGCTGGCGGGCGGCCTTCTGGCGGTCGCCCGCCAGCCCAGCGGGAAACACAGAATGGCCGCTGCGGTCTTTTGACCGCGGTGCGGTCATTCGGCGGTTCCCGCCAGGCGGCCGGCTCCCGCCGCCCGCCGGGGTCTGAATGACCCCCTTTGTGTATGGACATTTCACTGAGTGTGTGCGGCTGTATGTGCTGGTGTGCACATGAGTTTTGTGTGTATGTATATGGGTGATTCCCTGAGTGTTTAATATAAGAGCATTCCAAACAAATCATACATGGTCTGTCATTGTGACAGAGTAATCTATTTGCCGAAATCTAAGTCAGGCCCTTCATGTCAAGACCTACAGAGCTCATAAGAGCAAGCTGTCACATATTGTCTGTGCAACTGAATTCAAATGGGCTTTACTTTTCCATAGAATGATTCCCAAGATGACATCCACTGGGTGCACTACGTGCATGTTCTAGTTGTTGCAGTTGTTCCCCTTAGAATGTTCTAACCACCTAAGAAAAAGAATCTTAAGTGTGTGCTGCACTTGAAGTGGTGCACTTCACTAAAGTCACCTCACATGGAAGCATCTAGATTCTTGTCATGTGTTTCCTTTCAGGAGTAATCAGATGGCTGACACATTCTGTAAAGAGCCACCCGGGCTCTCTCATACAATGTATCTCTGGCGGGTCATGTGGGCTGGGCCCTGGGCTTAAATAAAGGAGGCTCTGCTGACCCAGTCAGTAGTGTGCCACTCCCAGCAAAGTTTGTTTGTGTGGTCTTTGTAGCTGCGGTCGGCCATTGACTAGGACGGACCGTGCTTGTATTTACATTGACGATGAGGAAGAAACGTCCCGCCTTCCCGCAGTCCAGTGGACGTCGGTGTGTTGGCCCAGCAACTATCGCTTTGCTGAGGCACTGCAGCGCTGCTGGAGACTTACTTTGTTGCGCCAGTGAGGTGTGCAGTGGCAGACCAGCAGGGTGTGGCGGTGAGCGTCGACGGAGGTCATCGCCATCCCCGCAACGTGTGACCAGTGCTATGTCCTGGTTGAGTGCAGAAGAGCTCCGTGTGACGCGCTGGACAGGGTGCACAGCTTTGTGTGCTCCAACGAGTATTGCAGGGCCCCACAAAGGGGAGGCCAGAGTGTGCCTGCAGGAATACCCATCGCCGGTGCACACGGCTCGCCAGGTGAAGTATTAAGCAGGCTGGTTGCAGTCCAGTGGTCGGTGAGCACTGCCCACATTTGTGGACTGTTTCTACAAGGCTGCAGAGACTCCTTTTTGAACACTTGGCTCCTCTGCAGTTAAAAACAAACAAAAAAACACAAAAGAAGTGAAATACAAACAGTAGGCACAAAAGAAAGGATGGATTATCGTGGAGAGAAGATGAAAAGTGCTGGCAGAGAGCACCAGGGATCCTGCAAAAAACTTGTATTGAGGACAGACACAAGTTCCTTTGCTGAAAAGATAGGGGGTAACTTGCAGATAGCGCCATGAGTTCATTGCAGCCAGGCCGCGACCAACAGCCACTGCCGCTCATGGTGGGAGCCCATTCGTCAGTGGCAGTGCTGCCCCCTTGCAGCCAGTTGGCTGATCCTGCCATGGCAGCGCTGCAATGGTTCCATTGGCTTCGCTGACTGGACAATTATTTTTGGGCCATGAGGGAGACAGATGGCGCGGGGCGAAGGTCCCTTATGTTGCACATGAGAGGAGATGAGCTGTACGATGTTTTGGGAACAGTCACAAACACCGGGGGGATTGGTGACTTTGATGCTGTGGTGGTGGCCCTGAATTTGTACTTTGATCCCCAACTAAACCCTGACTATGAGCGTTTTAAGCTCCGCCAGGCACAGCAAACTGATACAGAGTCTGTGGACATGTTTTATGCCAGGCTGTGGAAACTGGCAAGTACGTGCATAGGTCTGAAGCACAAGGAGATCTTTGCATAGATTATCCAGGGATGCCGGTCGAACATGCTACGGAAACTGATACTGCTGCAACCTTGCATCATGCTGGACGACATCCTGATTCTGGCCGGGTCAAATGAACTTTCAGCCAGCAGAGAAGACGCAATGGCCGCCGCAAGAGGGCAGTCGTTGGCAGAGTGCAACTCCACAGGTGGTTGTGGAAGCGGAGCAGCTTGATGCCCTGTAGACACGTCAGCAGCCGCAGTGGTCACTGCATCCCCAAAAGCAAGGGAATAAGGAATGCAGTAGCTGTGGGTTTGAACATCGGACGGCAGGTGTGTGACCCATGAGAGGAAAGAGCTGCAACAGGTGTGGGAAGGTAAACCACTTTGCCAAGGTGTGTCGAGGGGCATGACCCAGGCAGAAGGCGACACAAGACAAGGGTGCAACGGTGCGGAGGGTGGCACAGTAAGGGCCGGGAATATGTGAGACGATGAAGAAAATGAAAAGGACATCTTTATCATCTACTTCGTAGGGCGGTGACAACAACAACGATGTCCACCTCCAATGTGTACCCTCAACATCAATGGGGTCGCATCTGAGGTGCTGATTGACACCAGTGCATCGGTAAAAGTAATGGATGTTGCCCTATACCATCAGCAGACGCCGAAAACTGAACTATCACCCTGCATCACGAAAATTTACACTTACGATGGGTGTGACCCCTTACCCTGGCAAGGGGTGATTGAAGTGACAGTTGCTGGCAACAGTCGCTCGACAAAAACCACGTTCTATGTCGTAGAGGAGAATTGAGGAACTCTCCTTGGGGTTCATACTGCTGAAGTCCTTGAACTCGTGTTCTTTGCACAACAGATTCATGATGCACATGTGAAGACAATACTGAATGACTTTCCGTAGCTGTTTGAGGTGCTAGGTAAACTCAGAGGAAAACAGTTTAAACTACATATTGACCTGGGTGTAGCACCCACAGCACTAAGACACAGGAGAGTCCCGTTTTTATCCCCGGCCGGCGGTTGAAAAGGAGCTGCAGGCCCTGGAGGACCAAGGGGTAGTCGAGAAGATCATAGGGCCTACTCCCTGGGTGTCACCTTTGGTAATCGCACCCAAACTGAAACAGCCCGGCTGTTTCGGAGGGGACAAAGGGGAGAATCTCCCCTTTCAAACAAGGCCTTCCCCAATGTCAGGAAGGCCGTTTGGGGCTGTTGTCACCATTGGAGCAGCCGCTTCCTGCTCCGATCGAGAAAAGAGATAGTGATGTCAGCGTGCCGCAAAAGGGGGAAAGGGGCAGGTGGGGGGCGGGGCAGACACAGAAGATTTTCTGTGTCTCCTAGCGGATTTATAAAAAAAAAAATGCACCCCAGTATTTTTTTTACCCCCTCCCTGGTGTCAACCACTGGTCGTGACCGCACCAGAAAAGTAGTGTGGGCATCGGCCACTGGCCGATGCCCGCACTGTAGGTGTTAAGAGGGAAAGACACATCACACCCACGATAGACAACATCATTGTTGATTTGAATGGGGCCCAACGGTTCTCAAAGCTAGACCTCAATTCAGGATACCACCAACTGGAGCTAGCTCCTGAGAGTAGAAACATCACTACTTTTTCCACACATGTGGTGCTGCGGCAATTCAAGCGGTAAGTTTTGGGATTTTGTCGGGAGCTGAGGTGTTTCAGAATGCCATTTGCAAGACATTGTCTGGTCTCGAAGGGGTGCTCAATCTCAGCGATGACATTCTTATCTTCTTGGAGACACTGGAGGAACATCATCGCCAGTTAATGGTCAACCCCTGTGGCTTTCTGATGCTGGTTTTACTCTTCACAGGAAGAAGTGTGCATTTAAAAAAAAACTCAGTTGACTTCCTTGGTTACATCTTTTCCCGAGAGGGGTTGCAGGTGGACCTGAAGAAGGCGGAGGCCATCCACAGTGCATCGACATCCTGTAATGCGACTGAGCTCCATAGTTTCCTTGGCATGGCGACCTACTGTGGGAGGTTTATCCCTCACCTAGCTACCATGGCCGAGCCTTTGAGACAGCTGACGAGGACCGATGCCCCCTGGAACTGGAGTCAGGAACCAGGCCAAGCCTTCCAGGCCGTGAAGGAGGCTCTACTGGATAAGGCAACCAGGGCCTATTTCCATCTGAGGAAAAAGACAGAGGTCGTGGTGGATGCAAGCCCAGTGGGGTTAGGCGCTGTACTGCTCCATGAGCAGCGTGATCAGGAGTGGGTGCTGATGCAAATGCGAGTCGGGCTTTGTCAGCAGTGGAGGCTTGCTATGTACAGATTGAGAGGGAGGCACTGGCAATTCATTGGACCTGCCAGCACTTTCACTTATGCTTGTATGGACAAGAGTTTAAGGTCACTACGGATCACACGCCTCTGATGCCATTGTTTGCAGGGTCGACTCGACTGGCCCCTCAGAGGATTGAGTGCTGGGCTGCCCTGCTTCAGCTCTATCAGTTCAAGGTTGTCTATCGACCAGGGGTGAACAATCCCACAGATCACCTGCCCCAGCATCCTCTTGCGCAGCCACCCTGTGAAGCCACCGATGAAGAAGAAAGGACGGAAAGATTTGTCCAAATGATGGTCCAGGCGGCCTGTCCAGTAGCTCTGACACTTGAGGGAATATCTGAGGCCTCGGTTAGAGACTCCATTATCGGCCGTGCCAAGGATGCTCTAGAATGGAAGGAGTGGAAATAGTTCCTGGGAAGAATACGATCCCTTCATCAGGAGGGACTCTTGGCCACGCAAGGGGTCTGGAGGCGGAGAAATAAGCTCTCTGGGTGACGTGATTGGCTCTTGCTGCAGGGCCAGGACATCGTGCTTATCCTGTGTCTGTGGGACTGAGTCATCGATTTAGCACATCAGTGTCACCAAGAGGTGGCCAAGATGAAAGCCCTGCTCAGGGACAAGGTGTGGTTCCCCTTATGGATGCCATGGTCAATGCCTGAGTCCTGAGGTGCTGCTCCTGTGCCATTACAGCCATCGATCAGCCTTTAGCTCCTGTGATCACTGAGCCCCCCTGCACCAGACCTTGGAAGAAGGTGAGCATGCACTTCAGGAGTTTTCCTGATGGGAGCCTGACGTTGCTGATGGTCGACTTTTAAACCCCATTCTCCATGGTGGAGCTGGTTTCAACTACGGACTTTGAGAATGGGAGGCCAGTATTAGAAAAAACATTTGCTCGGTTTGGTCTCCAGGAGGAGATAGGGACTGACAATGGTCCCCTGTTTCAGGGACAAGAATTCAAGGAGTATATGTGCCAGTTAGCCATATGTCACCACTGAGACACTCCGCTCTGGCCCCAGGCAAGCAGTGATGTTGTAAGGTTTCTGAGGACTCTTAATCAAGTGATGAGAATTGCCGTAGGACCAGGGGATTAAGTGAAGTGGATCATGCACCAGTTTTTGAGAGCCTATCGGGAGACGCCTCATAATACCACCGGCTGTGTCCCAGCTGAGCTGATTTTGCGGCAAACCCTGAGGGACTGTATCCTGGCTGGCTTGCAGTGGAAGCCGACTGATCTGAATGTGGAGGCAGCTTAGGTGAAGCGGAGAAGAACAAACGAGAGACCCACGAACCGGAGGAGGACACGGTGCACTGATCTCCGTGTATGCAACATGGTGGTGGTCAAGGAACGACATCCCGGGTGGAAGTTCCGGACCCCTTATGAGCCTGAAGAGTGGAAGGTAGTTGCTGTGAGGGAAGCAATGGTGACTGTTTAGAGGGGCAAGATGACGGTTACCCGCAGTGTGTCGTTCTTCAAACAAGTGGAATCTCCCAAGGACAAGATTCAAGCTGATGAGGGTGAAGAGAACAAGGAGAGCATAGGAAACATTCCAGTGGAGGAGGATCGGGAACGTTTTCCTTTGCCCTGTCCAGCTCCTGTGGTGCCAACTGAGGGTAGGTGTCATACTGAACCGGCTGGCCGAAAGAAGAGGTATTGTTTGTGCCCCAACCCGGCGCCAAGCCAGAGACTGAAAGATTTTTAATGTTCATAAGTGTATTTAGCCATGATAAAATCTACGCCTTTTGTATTCTTCTGGGCCAGTTGTGCTTTTGTCCCTTCTTCTGTCTCTCCTAAATGAGCCGAAACTTATCTATCCATGGGTCATAGAGGAGGGGGCGTTTTGTTTCTTTTTTTTTTTTTTTTATTAAAACCTGGGAGGGATGTAGAGAGCAACCTGGGCTCTCTCTTGCAATGTATCCATGGCGGGTCATGTGGGCCGGGCCCTGGCTGAGAGCTTAAATAAAGGAGGCTCCGCTGACCCAGTCAGTAGTGTGCCACTGCCAGCAAAGTGTATCCGTGTGGTCTTTGGAGCTGCGGTCAGTCGTTGACTAGGCCGGACTGCATTGATGTTCACACTGTCAAATGTAGCTAGAAGCATTTGTATGTCATTGGGTCTAGATTGGGCAGTGTTTTAGATCTGCGCAGTCTCAAAGCATTCTAGTGGGCGTCTCTGGGACTCGTCTACACAGATTAGTGTTCTGAGTCGCTCAGACTTGTAACAAGAGGTCAGGGTTCCAGACCTCGAATATTATTGACAAGAGATTAGTGATCCAAGCCCAAATACCCTTTTCAAGAGATTAGCATTTCTTTGGGGAAGAAGGACACCTCTCAGGCTTGTTGTGTGTAAAAGGCTGCTTTATTGGAAACAAGTGCACTCACATTCACTTATACCCTAGGCCTTTCGCCTCACAAAACTAAAGCCTCACTAGACATCAAATTTCCTACTACCTCTCTCCCCCCACCCATACCACTCCCACCCCCCTCCACTTACTTTGAACCGCATGTCCTATTAACCTTCCGACTGTAAATCCCCTTGTCATAATCCAAACGTCCAAGTTAGTAGTCTCCTAAAGTCCAACTATCTGTCCTAATTGTCCTGTGTCTTCCACTTCCTTTCCACCTGCAAGTATGTTGTCCTTCCCTGTTGTCATATTCCTGCGATCTGGCCCAATCCCCTGCCACCAGGAAAAGTCACACTCCCGCCTTTTCCTGCCCACCCTCACCGCCTAAACCTCACGAAAGAGAACCTTCAAAGCTTCCTTCAACTGCAGCAGGTAGACCTCCATGCCCATGAAGGACAAGTGCACACCGTCATCCCTAAAAAACTCTTTGTCCTCAAACTTCAAGTCACCGTGCTCCAAGTATGTGATACCCCGAGTAGCGCAAAAAACTCTCATCTCTTTGTTTATTTTTCTCCTTGCCTTCTCTTTAGGCCCTGGCTTCCGAGCCCCTCTCCAAACCCTGCGGGGTATAAACGCTGTCCACACCAAATGGCACCCATGCCAGCATCTTTTTATCTCCAATAAGTCACCCTACATGTCCTTAATGACGTCCAGCCCAGTCTTCTGCACTAAGTCATTCTCCCCTAAATGTAGGAGCAAAACATCTGGACAAAACCCCTGACCCCTCAAGTCCCTCAAAGTCACCAACAACTGTCCCCACCGCATCCCCCCTTTTCCTGACCACCTCACCCTATATCTGTCTCTGTCCAGCCCTAAGTTGTCCCCTATTGCTGTAGCCTGAGCTTGACGTTGCGCCCACTTTACAAAGGAGTGTCCAACGACCCACACTTGGAGAGACTGTACCTCCGGGCCCAACACAGAACCTGTGATAAAAAGGAAAACCATGTCACTACAAAACAGGCAAACCCGGCCCCCCTTTCCTCGCGTAACGCCTATACGCGTCTGACTTCCATCTCCCCAAAGACATTATCCGACTGTCCGCCCACCCCCTACACCCCGCTTCCATCGCCATCCCAATCTGAAAGGAATGAGTACCGAACTGAAATTCATTCTGGCCAATGCTCCGTAAACCTGCCCGTAGCACACCCAATAACTGGTGGGGAGACACCCACTCACCTGATCGATGCCTAAAAACCCCTCGCCCTTTTTCCCAAGACGCCCTTTTCAAATCACACGCCCAGCACAAAGGACACACAGAGCAATCTGGTAAGACGCCAAAACCGCCCGCGCCCCAAACCCTTGTTGGTCTGTTTTAGAACTCCCGATTCGCACAACCAAATGACCTTGCCCAAACACCACGTCATCCCACATCACCACCTTGTGTCCCTGTGTCCCCAGGAGCTCCGACACACTGAAAGCTCTAAAGAACATCCAGATCATCAAAGTACTAAAGAGTAGGCATTCAAACCTATCGTAGCAAATGCTCCCCAAAACCTGCGTCACGTCTTTCAGTAAAACCAGAGTCAACGGTTGTCTCTTCGACCCTTGTCTTCAGTCCTCCATTTCCCAACCATCCAAAATACGCTGTCCCAACTCACCTGCCGATGGGGGGTAACCCCATAACAATTTGCCCATAAATGCAATTCCTGCCAATTTCCCAGAGATGGTAACTCTGGACTGTCGTCTCTCGACCAACTCCATGATAAAACGTACCACATCGTCCACTCTATCACGCTCGGCGACTCTACGACAGGCTCCTGATCGCGTGAATTCCCACCACGCCCGCATATATGCCCGCTGAGTGGATGGCCCCAGCGAATTCAACAACAGCAGAAGCATTCTATCTCTCCTACTGACCACAAAACCTCCGGCATCCACGTCCTCCACAAGTCTTCGCCCGCAACCAGCCCATGGAATCTCTGCCACTGTGAACGGAACAAGGCATCCGCAGTGTCATTGCTCACCCCCGGCATGGGTCGAGCAGTAAAATGAATACCACAACGTAGACAGTGAAGCACAAAGACTCGTAGTAACCGCAGTACCTGCAGTTCCCTCGCAGACTGTCTATTAAAAAAGTGCACCACTGCTAAATTGTCCACGCGGAAAAGGACCCTCCGGTGCTCCAAAAGATGTCCCCAGACGCAGACCGCAACAATGAGGGGGAACAGTTCAAGAAAAGCAATACTCCACCCACCCCGAGTCCATGCCGCCGGCCACGACTCAGCACAATACTTACCTTCCCAGTAAACGCCAAACCCCGACCCGCCGCAATATCTCCGCCAGCGTTCTCACCATGACTGCCTTCTTCTCAAGGGGCAGCCTCGCCACCATGGTGTGGGTATCCAACTCAATGCCCAGAAAAGTCAGTGCCGCACAGGGCCCAACCGTTTTCTCGGGGGCCAGGGGCACACCCAGGTCCCCCATAAGCTTGTGAAATTGTCACAGAACGACCGCACATAGGTCCGACTCTGGTGGCCCCACAAAGAAGAAATCATCCAAATAATGCGTCACAGCATTATGTCCTGTTCCCGTGGCAAAAACCCACTGTAGAAACGTGCTGAAGAACTCAAACAAAGCACAAGAAATGGAACATCCCATGGGGAGCCCTGTCCACATACCAGTGGCCTTCAAACTGAATGCCCAGCAATTCGAAATCACTGGGGTGCACCGGTAGCAGTCTAAAGGCCGACTTAATATCCGTCTTGGCCATCAAGGCCCTTTGTCTGAATATCTGCACCAACTCAATGGCCACGTCAACTGATGCATAGGACACCTTGGTCCGTTACACCGGAATAAAAATTGTTAATCGAGGACCCCTCCGGCCAGGACAAATAGTGTATGAGTCAGTACTGTCCCGGCTCCTTCTTAGGCACGACCCCGATGGGGGAAACCATGAGATTCTCCATCGGCCAGTCCGTGAACGGCCCTGCCATGTGGCCCTTGTCTATTTCCTTCCAGAGCTTGTCCCGCACAATGTCCTCTTTCCCAGTCCACGACCTGCCATGTCCGCAAGGGAATACCATTGAAATGCTCCAAAAACATGCCCCACATCCTCAAGTCCGCTTTCACCCCGGCAAGCAGCCGCACATGATGGTGCGGAAGCTGCTTGCCCGCCAGGGCCATGCCCAGTCTCTGACAAAACGTCCGTCCGGCCCGCACGACCTGACATGCAAAATTGAGATGTCCCAGTAAAACCTGAATGTCCCTCACTGTCACCTTACGTCTCCGCAATATCTCCGCCAGCGTTCTCACCATGACTGCCTTCTTCTCACGGGGCAGCCTCGCCACCCTGGTGTGGGTATCCAACTCAATGCCCAGAAAAGTCAGTGCCGCACAGGGCCCAACCATTTTCTCGGGGGCCAGGGGCACACCCAGGTCCCCCAAAAGCTTGTGAAATCGCCGCAGAACGACCGCACATAGGTCCGACTCTGGCGCCCCACAAAGAAGAAATCATCCAAATAATGCGTCACAGCATTATGTCCTGTTGCCGTGGCAAAAACCCACTGTAGAAACGTGCTGAAGCACTCAAACAAAGCACATGAAATGGAACATCCCATGGGGAGCGCCCTGTCCACATACCAGTGGCCTTCAAACTGAATGCCCAGCAATTCAAAATCACTGGGGTGCACCGGTAGCAGTCTAAAGGCCGACTTAATATCCGTCTTGGCCATCAAGGCCCTTTGTCCGAACATCTGCACCAACTCAATGGCCACATCAACTGATGCATAGGACACCTTGGTCCGTTCCACCTGAATGAAATTGTTAATCGAGGACCCCTCCAGCCAGGACAAATAGTGTATGAGTCAGTACTGTCCCGGCTCCTTCTTACGCACGACCCCGATGGGGTAAACCATGAGCTTCTCCATCGGCCAGTCCGTGAACGGCCCTGCCATGCGACCCTTGTCTATTTCCTTCCAGAGCTTGTCCCGCACAATGTCCTCTTTCCCAGTCACCGACCGCAAATTGTCTGCCCACCGACGCACCCCTGGCCCTACATAGCCCAAGGAAAAACCCTCTGCGAAGCCGCGAAACAAAAGTGTAGCCGCGTGTCTGTCCCTGTACTCGCGCAACCACGGGTACAATCTGTCCAATCAAACCGGCGTACGAGCTTTTGCCCAAAGGCCCCTGTCCTCCCCGATAACACCCGGACTGCTGATTCCCTGCGTTGTTTCCCCCTGGCTGCTGACCCTGCCCAGCGCCAGCGACCCCTTGTGTTGCTGGGGCAGTACAGTGCAAGATCGCGTGTCGTCCCGTGCAACGAGAGCATTGGTGCCAAAATTTACAGTATTCACAGGTGCACAGACCCTTGTTGTTGTCCCAACATGCGCCTGTCTTGGCGGGACTGCACCCGGTTGCGGACCCTCCCTTTGCCGCATTGCCTGCCCCACCTTGAGTGGGGTGCTCTCGAAATGGCCAGTAGGTAATAGGTAAGCCACTGGCCGTAAAAACCATCTTACCAAATTTATCGGGCCCCATGGTATGTTGCCAAAGATCCAAATCGATTTCACCCCACCTAACTTCCTTATCGGCCGCCATTCTTGCCCGAAATTCCTCGTTATACTGAACCCAGGTGTAACCACCATAATTAAGGTACGCCTTCCGAATGACATCCATATATTTAAAGAGCACCACAGCCCTTTCAGGAAAACGCTCACAATATGCACTGGCATATATCAAGAACGCCGCCGTCCAATTTTCGTGGGCGCTTGGCCAGCTTGTTCTCCTCCTCCTTTGAGCCCTCTTTTGCCCTGATTTCCTGATGCAGCAGTTTCAGCATCTCTACGTACTCCCCCTTCCAAATCTTCTCCTTAGTAGGCAACATTAAGTGGGCCCCTAACGGTTTCGCCGTTCCCATGTATGGCAACTTTTTGGCCTTATCTACCGCGACATCAGACTTGTCCGTCCCCGATTCCGCTGCCTTCTCCTCCTTCGCAGCCGAAGGTGCCCCTTTGTCCTGCTGCGTCCCTTTGTCTACCTTGTCCCCCTCAACCTGCTCAGGCCCGACCCCGATGTCCGTGACATAGACCCCTTTATACAGCCGATCCTGAGCATCACCTACCTTCGCTTCCACCGCCACCGAAACAGACCGCGCCATGTGCCTCTTACCTGCCTTCAACACTTGAGGCCGCTCCAGTGTCCTCCTCCGTAGTAGAACTTGCTGCCTGTGGTCCTGTGCCGGGGCCTGAAAGGACAGGACAACAGCGTTAGACGCCCCCCCCCTTGCGCTCCACCATGCACCCTCGTCGTCCTCCCGCAGCTCCCCTTCCACCAGACTGTCCTCATCATAATCCAGTTCCTCTATCACGTCAAACCCTTCCTCCACCACAGACAGGGCGTCCCCAAAAACCCTTGCCTGCACCTGAGAAGAGGACGCTGACTGTTGCACAGATCCTGTAAATGCCTTACCAGGTTGTTGCTCCCGCAGAGAAACCAGGGCGGGGAGCGCAGAACCCACTCCGCCACCACTCCCTGCGGAAACCCCCTTGGTCGCAATCCCGCTGTACGCGACTTCCCTAGGCGTCCTCCGGCCGGCCGCACTTGGCCCTGCCATCACTTCTTCCTGGGGTCCTCGGGCCATCCCTGACCTGCCCAGGTCCTGCTGCAGCCACTCCTCACCCTGCTGCGAAAAGCCCGGAGTGCCAGTGAAACCTACTTGCCAAGAGCTCCCGCCCCTTCCCAGACCTCCAAGTCCCTTAATTCCTGAACCTCCTCTTCCTCCCCCTCCTCTGCTGAGACCTTCTCTAATCCCCCAACCCCCCCCCCCTTCACTGGAACTAGTCTGATATCCCACCCGAGCATAGGTGCGGCGAGGAGGAAGTACTTGCAAGTTAATCCCATCCTCATCTACCCCCACACTCCCCCTTCCTCACCCTCACTCCAGTCCCAACTCTCAGGCCCCCCTGCCCCTCCTGCCTCTTCAGCCCTTACTGATCCACATGTTGAGTGGCTATCCCCTCCAGCCTGGCCTCCACCTACCTGGGCCTGGCTCCCTGTACCCAACTGTCCTGTAAAACCCTCCCCTTCCTGGCCTTTCAGGGCCCCAGCTTGCCAAAGGGCCCCATGCCCCCCATCCTGTGACGCCGTAACAACCCGCTGGCTCTCTGCCCTCTTAGTGCGGCACGAAGCCGCCACCACGCGGCCATGTGCCGCACCTTTTATTCTCCCCAGAAGAGGGGCCCGGGATGAGGGCACGCGGGCCGACAACACTCGCGGCCTCTGCACACCCAGGCCCGGGCTGCACACAACGCCGGCCCCAGATGAAGCCGCTCGCCCCGGGGGAGTCCCCCGGGCGCGCAAATCTGCTCAGCGAAGCGGCGGAGACACAAGGGGGCCGGCCTTCCGAAGCGGCAAGGCCCTCCCACAGCTCCTTGCAACTGCGCCTCCCACCCTGCCCCTGGACCTCCCTCCGCCCCTCCTCCTTACCGCCTGACTCTCGTCGGAATCACGCGAAGAGGAGCAGGCAATCATCGCTGCCGCCACACCGTCGGAGGCCCGTCGCGGTGGGCGCGACGGGCCCCCACACCATCCTTTAACATATCCAGGTGGCCCGCCTGCTTAAGAAGCCGAAGCACCTCCTGCACCTTCTTCTCCGCCATGATCCAGCAACTCACAGGTACGTCGGCAAGCCTGCTTAACCCACGAACGGACTCCTGTAACTGTTGCCGCTTCCTCCTAGTCTTTCCCTCCTTTGGCTCCTATTCCCTGTTGAATGTATGCTATATATATATATTTTTTTATTTTTATTTATATCCCACTAAACTGCCTCGCTATCTCACAGACAAAAATCCCCTACAACCGGCCACTGTGTCGCTCTAAACAAAATGGTGCCGGCACCTAAAATGGCAGGATTAAATACCTGCCGCCACATAGCCCAAAAAGCACCCAACGGCGCCCGTGGACTATGCCACTTCCCCAAACCTCCCGGGGGGGAGACCTCATTCTTCGGCGGTCCCCCCGGGGCCTCCTTCATGCTACTTCTCTCCCTAGAAATAGCGTTTCATCTTGGCTTAGTTTTTTTAGGTTAGGTCCTGCATTCTAAAGAGAATAATATAGAAGAGAGAAGGAGTAAAGAATAACAATCAATAGAATAGTCAAGATTCATAAAAAATAAATACTTGCCAGTCTTCTTCGCTCCGAGATGAATGACGTTTCAGCTCCTGCATTTTCCTGAGACATCCCTTGGTCAGGCAAGCATACCTACATGGAAAAGAATCAAAGAATAATATATTGATTATTAAATGCAGATTGTAAATGACAAGTAAATGTGTATATTACAATATAGATAGTTGTTTAGTTCGTATTCCTGTTGAATATAAAGAAATATACTAAATTTAACAACAAGAATGACAATTTCAGAAGAAAATATTTTTAAAAGAGAAGCTAAGGCCGTTATTCTAAAGGGTACGTTGATGTCAAATAATTAATATAGTTAAGTTAACTTTATATATATAGTTGACAAGAACGTTGAACAGTTCTAAGCTAATACCATGATATATTTGCAGTTCAAAAAACATTTCACAATGAAATCACAAAATCAGAAGTGAACGAGAAGTAGAACACAACTGTCTCTTCTTTTCTCTCCCCATCCACTCTCCTCTCTTGGAGCATCTTAGCCTCTAGTAATTACATGTGGAATTTGGAGAGGTTTGAGGAGGCCATTAGGCGCCCAATTCAGAAAGGTTAAATAGGCGGTTGATCTAAATTTAGACCTAACATCAAAGTTTACGATTTGGGAATTCACAAAGGGTATTTACAAGTATTATCTTTAGGTCCACAGTCAGGGACTCTAAGTTTAGACCAAACATCTAAGGTTACCATTGTGAATTGGGCCCTGGGATTTTGTCATCCTTCTGCTCCTGTGAAAGTATTAGGATTCACAAACCTGACCTTGACACACAGTGAATTATTTTTAATTTAGAAGCTACAACAACAATTAGTCATTATGTATGATGATATGAATTACGTGCAGTTATTCTAAAATTGTGTCCTTGTGCAAAGAAACACGTTGGTTCTACACACACGGTTTTACCCCTTTGTACATTTTCAGAGAGCTGGCTTGGACCGGATGCAAAGAATTCTAGAATTTTGGAGCCAAATAAGCAAAGAGCCAGCCACCAACATCTGAATGTTTAATTTGAGGACCATTAAAAAACCAGATGCTGAAGATCCTGTGGTCCAACTAGGAGGGCATTTCTTTAGTTTGGAATCTAAAAGTGGCGGGCCGACTTGTAAAAGACTCCTTGAGCCCTGAATGTAATGATCCATGAGGAGTTAGTGGATAGCTTTGCTATGTGAAGTTACAAAGCAACGACCAGGAAATGTAAGCAAAATTCTAGCAGCCATATTCTGGACTCGTTATAAGAGTGACGTGGATTTGGATGGGAAATCTAGAAGAGGGCATTGGATTCCTAATTGCCGAGTGTGTTGACAGAAAAAAGGTAAGACTGCAGCACATTCGCATTTAAAAGAAGCAGGACGAGGAGTTTGAGCTTATTTGTTTTCCAAAGGAAGCCTAGTATCTGTGAGAAAGGCCAAGAACACATTGGATGGGGTTCCCCATTCTAATGGCCATCGATTAGTTGTCTGTTTGACAGATATGGGGCCTAAATTAAAATTTCAGTCATATCCCCATTCAATTTTAGGAAGCTTAACTGCCTCCATTGTGCTGCTATGGAAAGACAAATCTGTAGATTCTATGATGCTACCAGCTTGTCTATCATAGATACGATAATTCGGTACCATCCGAGGAAAGACCAAAATAGGGCTCAGAGTAGAGCCCTGCCGTAAACATCAAAGGACTTCATGAGTTGTAGAAGTGAAAGAAGAAAAAATCACAGTCTGAGTACAATTTGCCATAAATTGTCTGAACCATTTCGAATGCCATCAGGGCAAAGTCTCTGCTGAAGCCTAGAGTGTGGGACTCTGTTATGTGCCGCTGCCTGGATTGAAACAGGGGTAGGTTGATTTTAGCAAGGAATTGCCAAGATATATGTCAATCACTTGAAGAAAATCCCTGGGCGAGCCAACAATGCAGACCTTTTAATTCCCAGCAAATTTCTGAAATTCAGCGCTCAATCCTAGAAAAACATCCGATGCAAACCCTGTTTTTGAATTCATTATTGTGCGTTTACATTTGCTTTGGCTGAATACGTCAGTGACACCTGGAATGAAGCTGTTTCAGGGTTATTTATTTCCTGACAGCATGCACGCGCTCAATATCCGCATCCGACTGTTCTTAGGGAAGAGGAGAAAAACTATCTGACGCTCTCAGCAAGGCTCCCGGGTTCTATTTTTAAACTAATGGCCATATGGGGCTCGGAGTCAGAAGCAATTGTGTGAGATGCACTGAGATCAACGAAGCACAGGAAGATGATGGTGGCGCATAGACTCTGAGATTTGTTACGTCTGTTTGCATGACATGCTGCTGATGAGAAATTCAAAAACAATTATCCTCTTTGAACTGTTTGTTGCTGTGACCAGCCACGAGATAGCCAGTCTATCCACATTTAGGCAGACAGCCTAGACAGAGCTCTGCATTGGTGGGTAGTGTCAGTTTGAATTTGAGATTCACAACTAAAGTAGAGCAAAAATACAAAGGAACATTCACAGCCACAGTGATGAACGCATGAAAAAATGGACGAATTAGCAAACCATGTAAACGTCATAACTTGGAACATGAAAATAAATCTGCCTATGGCAATCAAACCAACATAAGCATCACAAGTTCAATCGGAAGTGCTGGTAAACGTAACATGTTGTTTTTAGGTGCAACTGATCGGAGGGCCAAGACACCTGCCCAAAAAAATGTCATAAACATATGCAAAGCAGAAAGCGCCCATTTTCAGAAAACCTATCAGGAAGGAGTTAGACCTTTCCCACCGATATCAGCTTTGTAAAAACTATGTTGCGACACAGAAAAGCTCAGTCACCACCTACAGTGATGTGATGAGGTAATGATCATGAAACATCCCTGAGCCAATCAAGTGTGCACCAGCACTTTACACCAATGCCAGCTGTAAATACAAGGAAGTTCCAACACACAAATACGACGTTTTCACCACTAAAAATGAGGTGCATGTTTCCTACCCTCCCAAGACCAATCAAAAAGAAGTCAGTACTTTCCTACCAATACCAGTCTTAAAAGGGTGGTAGTTGCAACACAGGTTGTTCATCCAGTTACTGCAGCTGATGTGGTTGCAGTCACATGAGGCCTAGAGCCTTAAATACATATATAGTTTAATGAACGGTGCCGCAATATTATTTGCCAAGGATCATATGATTTCTTTGGTTGAGTGCCCTCAAGAATAAACATGGCTCTCGGGGTTCCAAGGTCGGTGACATAGATACTAGACATCCTCACTTAACAAGCAGCTATATATGGTAAGGTCTGTTAGCGCGTCAGAGCCTTGATAAGTAAACTTACAAGGAGATGCGTTTAGGTCGATAAACCTTTGGACTACGTTCGGGGACTTCCCAGTGCGAGATATCTTCTTGGCATCACAAATCAATAGATCAGTAACTTAATCAATAATCACAGTAACTGATTAACAAGCCAAATAATAACATTTGATAAGCATCAATAAGTTGAGCACGCCATGACCTTTCAGTCATGAATAACCACACCAATTTAGTTAAGTGTTAGGATATTTTATTTCCCTATTGGTTACAATCTAATATCATTTCTGTTAATTTCATCAGCAATTAATCTCATTAAGAACTCTAGCAATTAGATCACGGTCAATCAATACATAGAGAATATTAATTCAGTATTTAGGCACGTCATTAGTATAAAGCAACTTCACAAAGTCTCATTAGTACATGTTTCAACAAAGCAAGAACTCAGTCATTTGTCTATTTGCGCAGGTTATTCGTGAACACCTTAACTAACCTCAAATTAGCATTAGCATGTTGGACTTCATGCAAAACATTTGAGCAAACACTAATTTAGAAAACATCTAAACTATGTCCTCTATCAAAATAGCAGTTGGTACCTAGAAAGAAAAGGCAAACAGACAATTACAATTTGCATCAGATAGTTACCAATCCAACAGATTAGCAAACAGCGTCAGTCTTCGTCCCCAGGACATCAGTCGCTTCACCATCAGCATAGATAGGATGGGGCAAAGTCTCAATATAGCATAGCTAAGGAATAGGACCTTCCCTCATATGGAGGAGAAGTAAGCATCGGGCAAGAACGGGTAGAGGATGGTTTAAGTATCAGGAAGAATAAACGGCAAAGTCTCAAAAGAATGGCAAGGAGTGACAAAGGATGAACTGGAATGGCTGAAAAGAAATGCCCCGAAAAGAATGTATTTTCCCTCGAGTCATGCAGTTAAATCAAAACTGTCTAACTAGCCCTTAATTCCCCATTGGATAATATTTGGTGCATCATTATCTCTGTCCAATAGTTCAGTTAGCACCTTGCTAAAATTTTCCACAACCCACAGTTCTCATGTCGCGGATTGGCACATGTTATTGACGTTTTCATCGGTTGGAATGTCAGGTAAGAAAAGTTACACTTTGGGCTCCAGTCAGTGTCTCTATTGTTTCTCCTACTCCAGTAACCTTGCACCTGTTCCGAATTACACTGTTGCATTCAGCAAGAACATCTCCTTGAGCAAGTCGATTCTCATGAGAAAGAATTTACTACGGCTACACACACATAACTTCTGGAAAAGTACAGCTTCGTGTCCTTCAGGAAAACAGCACATTACACGTTAGAAAATGCAGTTTAATATGAGACCAGGCAGCTAGGCCCAGACCCTCGCTAAGCTAAGGCCATTAAACTTTAATAAGCAAACTCTTAATACATAACTCTAATTATGATATGCTAATACAAATTCAAATAATTAGTTCAGAATTAACAACTTTCATTTGTCTTCGTATACATGGGTAGCCACTCCCCGTGGGCACATTACAAACTTGTGCATTATTTCTATGTTAACATATTTTCTATGCAGCTTCATCACACAATATGCTACAAGCTTTTCATGTTAATATTGCTTTTAAAAGACACACTCCAACAGGTCCTAACAACATCCACACACTATAATATGTGAGAGAAAACTGAGGTATGCTCTATCAGCCTAAGGTACTGAACCCTTCAGATAGTCACCGTGGACTGAATTGTATCACAACAAACCGTCATCAAAACAGGATGGCAACTGAAAGCGATGTTAAAAACCCTTTATGGAAAACAGTGACAACTACACCTGGACCTACTGAGGGCAGACGCACCATGGGAAGCAAGGGGAGGGGCTTCTCTGGCCTCCCACTCAAAACAGGGGTCATTAGTGACCTACACTCACCATTGTGAAACCTCACAAATACTCATTTATCTGGTAGACCCACAAATGTGCATTGGCTCTTTGCTTGACTTTGTCATCAACAGTTGGGCCTTTGACAAGAAACCATTGATATAAATATTGGAGCATTGAAATCCTGAGGTACAAAGTCAGTTATACAGACAGCTACTTATAACACAGCAGCTTCCATGCACCTCTAAGCACAACTACAAATGATAATTAGTACCCCTTCAAGCTGATGTCAGTTGGGCATATTTGCAAAAACATGCATCATCGAATGGCTTCCATGAGTGATGACCTTTTTGCATTTCATACATTTACGTGCATTCTGCAGAGGCAGCTGGAGGGGTCACCTTCCACAATGAGGAAACCAAAGGCCACCAAGCATCTCAGGGGATACAGATTCATGTGTTATGCCCCAGCTACCTGCTCCAGAAAACACCTACTAACTGGCAGCTTTGACCATAGAAAACCCCTCAGATGGCCTCTGGGATGAGGCAATCAGACAACTGCTGTTACAGCAGCACTCAGACCACCACCGCCAATCATTGGGGAATGGCACTAGCCTGTGAGCAATGCCATTGCACATCCAAAGGTAAGCACTGGACAATCACTAATTTTATTGGAGTGCAGGGTGTACTAGGCACCTTCTTAATCATCCTTATTGCTTTCACCAAGTGCCTGACTATGGCCTCACCTACTCCAATGGACTCAACAGTCATATCACATGATCCAAATGCAGTTTGCATATGAATGGCAAGGAGACCAGGGTGGGTGAACACTTGACCCTGCTCCAATTGGCTTCACATCACACATGGTACTGAGATTGCATTGATATTTTTTCAAAATGTGATCCAGATGTTATGAGACATGCACAGATAGGCAGCATTGATCTTGCTGGATCTCTCAGCCACCTTCAATACCTTGTCTCACGCCTTACCCTTCAATAGGTTGTCGAAGATCAATATCAGAGGCAAAGCCCTAGACTTGCCTACCTCATTTCCATCTGAACACAGGCAAGCTGTTAAAAGAGAAAGACTATATACTACAGTATATTTCTTCAAACCGAGTTGTCACATGTGGGATCCCACAGGACAATTCTCTGAATTCTGTGCTTTTTAACATTAATATGGTATTTCTGGCTAAACTAATGCATACCTTTGGATTCCTTTTTGGAAGCTATGGTGATTATAAGCTGTAAGAACTACATCTAGAGATAATTCATGATTCTCTTAATATGTTTCAAAACTAAATGCTTGCTGCTGCTATTTGGATGAGCAATAACCAATCAAGCTCAATTAAGACGAGTCAGAGATTATAACTTTCGACCCCAATACCCTCAACTGCTCTATGGACTGGTGGAAATCAAACTGGGAAACTGTCCCCCACCAGTTCACTCTGCCCATGATCTTAGCATCATTTACAATAAATCACTGTCTTTCAGAAATCATATAGAAAAACTATTTTTACCACTACTTCTTAATCCTGCGAATTCTCAGGAACGTTTCACTTTTTTACAGAAGGAAGCACGTCTATGCCATTGAAGTAACTGCGAGTTCAAACCTCACATATTACAACTGCTTGTATCTTGGATTTCCCAAATATTTTATACATCGCCTACAACATGAATTCTATTGAATTTGCTCCCTTGAACATGAGTTTTACCCACCTAAAAACACTGCTTTGACTACAACTGATAAAAGAGCCACATTTAAATGCTTGTGCAACATATGCATGCATGGGTCATAAAACATTATAGCCCTCATTACGACTTCGGCGGTCTATTCACAAGACCGCCAGTGTTGGCAGTCCGAAAACCGCACATTACGAGTTATGTCAAATTACCGCCCATTTACAGCCGGAAATCTGACAACGTTGGCCTGGCTGATGGCAGAAGAGAGGTGTTTCCATCACCAGCACCAACACGCCAACAGGACACCATGATATGTAATATGGTGCGGCGGTTTCCTGAACGGCGGTGCAGTGCTGGCGGTGGTAATGCTGACACCCATCCCTTCCCGGATGACCGCCCCGCCAAGACAGGTAGGTGGACCGTCTGAAAGGGGGAGGCGGGGTGTTGTGTGTATGTGTGTGGTGTGTGCATGTATGTGTATGTGTAGCGCTATGGGTGTGTGTGAGTGTGTGTGTAAATGCATGTGTGTGTGGAGAGTGTGTGAATCCAAATGGAAGTGGAGGGGAAAGGGGTGTGTTGGGGTGCAAGTGCATGTGTGTTTGTATGCAGAGAGGTAGGGGTATCTGTCTGAGTGCTTGTATGTGTATGAATGGGTGTGTCAATGTGTGTTTGTGAGTGAGTGAGTGGGGTTGTCTGGATGTATGTGTGCAGTTGGTGGGGTGTATGCATGTGTGTGGATGGGGGTGTCTGCATGCATGCGGAAGGGAGGGGGGTGTTGGGTGCGAGTGAGTAGGTGTGTGTATTGGGATGCATGCGAGTGGGGATGCATGTGTGCCACTCTATGAGTGAGTGGGGGTGTCTGTGTGTATGCGTGCGAGTGAGTAGAGGTGTCTGCGTGTATGCGTGCAGTCAGGTGGGGTGTTTGTATGGAAGTGTGCAGATGGAGGGATTTATGTGTGCGTGGGGGGGTGGGAGTGTGCATGAATGTGGAGGGGGCATGTATGTGTGAGTGGGTGTGTGAGTATATCAGTGTGAGAGTGGGTGGGGTGTTAGTATGGATGTGTGTGGTGTCTGCATGTGTGTATGAATGCAGGGGGAGGGGGAGTCTGTGTGTGCATTTGTGAATGCGTGTATGCTGAGGGGAGGAGGGGTTGCTGTGTGTGTGTGAGTGTGTGTATGTTTGTGTGAATGCAGAGGGGGAAAAGCGGTGTCAGTTTGAGTGCTTGCATGCAAGTGTATGTGTCTGTTTGAGTGCGTGTGTGCGAGTGAATGGGTGTATCTGAGTGCGTGTTTGGGTGCGGGTGTATGGAAGCAAATGCATGGGTGAGTGGGGGTGTGTGAATGTAGGTGTGTGGTCATGTGGAGGGGGGTTGTCTGCCGGTGACTTGAATGGAGATTCCTGTCTCCTGGTGCATGACTGCCAGCATTTTTGTGGCGGTGCAACGGGCACGAAAATGCTGGCGGGCTGTGGAGTCGTAATACCAAAGGCGGTATTACGGCTAACGCCGGACCGGAGGTGCTTACCTCCAGCCCAGTGGTCTGACCACCCTGGTGGTACGGCCGGCGTTTCTGTCGAAGTCGTAATATGGCAGTCTTTACCGCACTTCATTAGTCTAATGCCCCTGGGTGGGCCAAGTCCCAGGGGCTTTTAAAAGAAAAAAGTTCAGGGACTCCTGGCCCCCTCCCGATGACACAGGGACGGCCACCTCCCAGAGGGTTTATTTTGTTCTATGCTGGGGGGCCTGTTGCCCTCCTGCTGCCCTGGAGACCACCACTTCCCCACGGTTTTCATGTAATATTTGGGGGGATCACCACCTCCCCCGAGCATTGAGCTAATGTTATGTGGGGGCCAGTGGCCCCCCACATCCCGGGGAACCCCACCCCTGGGGCAAAATGAATTCTATTTGTGGGGTGGGCAGTATGGCCCCCCTGCTGCCCTGGGGACCACCACCCACAATGCAAGATTGTACTTGGAGCTAGGGGCCATGCACCCCCACTGCCCCAGGAACCACCACCCCCAGGCAAATCTTCAAAAAAAGAAAGGGAGTCCCTCTGGGACCCCCAAGACCCAGGGACCACCACCCCCCGGGGCTATGTAAACATTGGAGGGGGGATGCGGGGCCCAGGGGGCCTGCACCTGCTATGTCCCAGGAGTCCCAAGCCCTGGTACATAGCTGTTTGCTGTGGCTTAGCTGCAGCCAAGCCACCGCAAACACTCTGCTGTTTGACAATGGGATATTTAAAGCAGGTCCCGCTGTCAAACAGCAGAGCTTTCATCTCTGTCTCCTGCACTCATGCAGTGGACAGAGATGAAATGCTTCAGCAAGCACGGAGATGCTGTCAAAGCAACTTCATGCTTGCTGAAGCAATGGCACTGCAGGGGAAGTCTTAAGGCTTTCCCCACAGTACTAGGTAGCCCGTAAAGGGCATTTTATAAAAAAAAAAAGAATACATTAATAAAATAATATGTTCGGACCCTCCCTCACGGTGCCAGATAGCCCATAAGGGCTTTTAATTACATTTTGTTATTTTTATATACATATATATCGATATATATATATCGGGACCCCAGGGGAGTCAATGAAGGCTCCCTCGTTGTCCCAGAAAGCCCATAAAGGGCTTAAATAAAAAAAACTAAAAAACAACCTCATAGCTCAATGTGAATGTAACAGACCTTCACACTGAGCTTTGGGCGTTAGAGTTTTGTTCACATGGTGGTTTTGGGTGGTTAGGGGGTGTTGGCCGATGGTCTGGCTGCAGGCCAGGTTTTGCGGGCAACCTCCCCTGTGTATGGTTGAAGGGTGTGCATGGTGCAAGGTTGGGTACTTATAGGGGGTTGGCCTCAGGGCCTGGCCTGGCCAAACTTGGCCATGCGCAGCAGTCGTTGGATTAATATTTAGTAATTAAAATTACTATACATTAAAAAGAAATAGAAATTCACTGAAAAAGAGCAAAAGTTATAGGGACGTTACAGTTAGGAAATAGAATTAAAAGAACCATAGAAATTCACTTAAAAAAAACAAAGGTTACAGGGACCTTATAGTTAGATTCAGATTTTAACCGTACCAACCTATAGAAATTCACGAGTTATAGTTAGAGTTACCTCAAGTAACTATAACTCATGCCCTAATGTAACTATAACTCACACCTTTGGCATGCACTGATAATTACCCCACAAATTACTGCAATCATGCCATCTTTCATAATATCATTATTAATAAAATCAATGTAATATTTGCTGTAAATTTTTGCCAAAAAAACTGTGCATGGCCGGGGCACATGTTATAGTTACCTTAGGGCACAAGTTATAGTTACTCGGGTAACTCTAACTCTAACTGGTGAATTTCTATGGTTTTGTACGTCTAAAATGTGAGCCTAACTATAACGTCCCTGAAACCTTTGTTTTTTTATGTGAAAAAAATATATATATGTGTGTATATATATATATATACATATATATATACACATATATATATATATACATACGTAAACACACATATATATATATATATATATAAACATAGACACACAAACATCTATCTATCACAAGGTGTAAATTGTAAAACAATATTTGTAGTGACGTAATAATATGTAATAATACATTTTATCGATTTTAATTATAAAAAATGTTGATTTGTATATTTAGTATGTATATTAATTTATTAAGATGAAATAATTTTTAATTAATTTGTATTTTGATGTTAAATTTTTAAATTACATTTATAATGTATTAAACACTAATATTGGTTACTAATTACATATTTTAATCTGTAAATAAAAAATAACTTTTTGACACAGAATGTAAAAGCATTAGTAAGAATAAAATGTTTTTACTAAAATACTGTAAAAATAAACATTTTTAAACATTTAATTTTAATGACTATATTATTATGATTTGCTTCTTAATTTACAGTTTTTTAAATTATAATTAGATTGTAGATTTTTTAGTGTGTATTGTTTGTTCAGTATCATATTTGGGGAAATGTGTAGTTTTTAGAGTGAATGTTATATGTAATATGTTTATTGTTTAATAATTGTATTGGAGTTAAAATTGTACAATTCCATTAATAAGTAACAGCTATCATACAATTCTTCAGAATGTAGTGATAATAGTAAATTATATCTTGTTAATGTGTAACACTTTCCACAAAATGGTTTAGCTTTGAGGGGGAATAGCTAACATAACCCCTTGTATGTAAAACCGTTTCCTCAAAATGGTTTACTTTAGAGAGGGAATAGTAATTGTGACCCCTGCAGTGTCCAAAGCATTCACCAAAGTGGATTAGATTTGAGAAGGAGTCGTAATTTTGACTCCTTCAGTGTCCAACACATTTTCCATAGTGGTTTAGATTGAAGAGGAAATAGTAAATTTGACTCCTTCAGTGTCCAATACTGTTGTTCCTTGCCCATTTTGGAGGGTTATCCCCAAACCTTTTGCCTTCTTCCTCCTATTTATTATGACCTGTCTTTGTTGGCTTTGGTACTCTGGGCACGTTACCACTGCTAACCACTGCTAAAGTGCATATGTTCTCTGTCTAAACTTCATTGGTGATTGGTTTTTCCATGATTGGCCTATTTGATTTACTAGTAAGTCCCTACTGTAGTGTGCCAGGTGTTCCCAGGGCCTATAAATCAAATGCTACTAGTGGGCCTGCAACACTGATTGTGCCACCCATGAGTGGTCCTGCAAACCTGTCTCAGACCTGTCATTGCAGTGTCTGTGTGTGCAGTTTTAAACTGCCATGTCGACCCAGCAAGTGGACCCACTTGCCAGGCCCAATACATTCACTTGTATTGCCTGTTAATCACCTCTAAGGTAGGCCCAAGGCAGCCATATGGGCAGGATGCAGTGTATTTAAAAGGTATGACATGTACTGGTGTGTTTTTCATGTCCTGATAGTGAAATCTTGCTAAATTTGTTTTTCAAAATTGCAAGAACTATCTCTCCCTTAGGGTAACATTGGGATTACCTTGAAATATCTTTTAAGTGTAATTTTCCATTGGGAACAGATAGAGATATGGAGTTTTGGGACTCTGCACTTACAATTTAAAATACATCTTTTCGTGAAGTTGGTTTCTGCATTGTAAGTTTGAAAATGCCACTTTTAGAAAGTGGGCATTTTGTTCTTAACCATTCTATGTCTTTTTCTGCTAGAGTGATGGGAGGAGATGACACTTGCACCTGAATAGGGCTGTGCCTCTCCTCACACAAAGCAGTTTCCAACCCCCTGGAGTATGTCTGGGGCCAGAGCAAGGAAAGGCAGGGTCTTGTGCATTATAAAGACTTCTCTTTGAAATTTGCCTACTTAAAAGATTGAAAGGGATATAAGTACTGGACCTCTGACAACACATAATTAGAATCCTTCTGGACTGAGTAAAATCTGCCAGGAAGAAGAGCTAAATGATGTAGGAGGGACTGCTACTCTTGCTTTGTTGTGCTGTCCTGCTGCTTGCTGCTTCTGTCCTGGAAGTGAAAGGATGGGACTTGTCTTTCTACATCCTGCTTCCAAAGGTTCTCCAAGGGCGGGGACTGAGCTTGCCTCCTGTTAAGAAGTCTCAGGGACATCAAAGACTTCATCTGCCTGTGGCTGGGCTCTTCTGCAGAGAGCCCTTACTTCCAAGTGGTGCCAACCACAGTCCCAGGGCCCTTGGAAATGCAAGCTGGTGATCTGAAGGAGAAAATCCACACATTAACACACTGCACCCGGAGAATTGACACAGCTCCTGTCTTGCATCTGAAGAATCAATGCAGCGCCTGCCCCGTGGCTGGAGAATCAACACAGTGCCTCTCTCACGGCTGCAGGATTGACGCAGCACCTGTTTTACCGCGGTCCCATCACCACATTGCATATAGATTATCCATGCATCGTCCCCGGGTGCCAATTTGTCATCAACCCCACACCCCAGTAAGGAACAAGGCAGTGTGTCCAGAAATCAATGCATCGCCTTTCCTGCAAGGAAAGAATTGACTCATCACTTCCCCTGCCAGTAAGGAAAAAACACATTGTCTCACCTCTGATGAAAGAATGTACGCATCACCGCCCCTGCACAGTAAGGAAACATCAGATCACATTGCTTTTCCGGTGTCTCACCTCCCCTGTGGCCCTTATCTCCTTTATTTTTGATGCATCCCAGGTACTTTGTGCTATTGAGATGATTCGTATGAATTGAAGCTTCCTTAAACTTTTTTTTATTTTTATTAAAATGTCTATTGGTTAAGTAAACAATCATACAACAGTTACCACCACAATTAAAATCATCATCACTGCACATTTAATCCATATCCCCATGCAGTCACTTTGCAGGTCTACTTATGACAGACAGGTTTCCTATTTGAGTTTCGAGTTGAGTTCATTGCTTATTATAAATTATCCATACCTCTGTTCTCCAGAGGACCTAGCCAATAAGTACCCTGTGAGTGGGTCCCATATGTCCTTTGGCCTAGATCTTTGTAGCAGATCCTCGGCATACATTTCCAATTGGTCCCGGCAATATGCCAAATCTTTCAGCCACTGAGGGAACGTGGGGGCCATGCGACTATTCCAGTGTATTGCCACGCTTCTCATTGCCATCAGTAGGGCTATCTGTCAACATCAGGAGAGTGCGAGCTCTACGGGCGACGTAATGCAAAAAGCCAATCCTTATGAAATGTAATAATTCATGCATTGTGTGTGTCTGCAGTATGTTAACCTTTTGCATTGCAGAGATTTATCTGAAACGTCATTATTACTGTTTGCAATGTATTGCTCATTTTCAAGGCTTTGCTGCAGGATTACAGGGTGTGGTTCTTATTCTGAGCCCTTCTTGAATCCCTTCCTGCAGTCTGGTTGGGTGTGGCACGTGGGCGGGCTTGGGTCTATCTAAGGGACCCAGCCCAGCTCCATGTGCTCACTATTCAGAGGTCACGGTGCAGAGCAGCAGTATTTTCCTGAGCTCCTGTGCCAAAGGCCTACCTAGGCTTTTCCAGGCCCTGTCTTCATTATCTTGGTGATCCTCCAGCAGGGCGGTAAGACGGAGGTCGGGTTAGGCCCCCGACTCCGTTATCAGGCATATTCGAGTTTTGTGCCTTTTGGGTTGATCGCGTGCGCGATCGTAAACATGGCATTTAAACTTTGATGTTCAAATCGGCAGCAGTGTGTGCAATTCATTTCTGGCATTTAACTCTTGCAGTTCAGATCGGCAGAGCGTGCGTTCGTAATCTTGGCATTGAAACCTTGATGTTCAAATCTGCAGCAATGTGCGCGATTCAGTCCTGGCATTTAACTCTTGCAATACAGATCGGCAGAACGCGCGATCGTAATCATGGCATTTAAACTTTGAAGTTCGAATCGGCAGCAATGTACGCGATTCATTCCTGGCATTTAACTCTTGCAGTTCAGATCAGCAGAGCGCGCGGTCGTAATCTTGGCATTGAAACCTTGATGTTCGAATCGGCAGCTGTGTGCGCAATTCATTCCTGGCATTTAATTCTTGCAGTACAGATTGGCAGAGTGCGCAATCATTTCATGGCATTTAACCCTTGCAGTACTGATCTGCAGACTGCATGATCATTTCAGGGTTTTTCGTCTCGCTACACAATCTAACAATAAGGTATGCAAAAGTTTCTAGACAATTGACTCTTGAAACCCAAAACCAAAAAGAGTGATATTCAATGTTCATAGTATTCTTGAACCTCAGACCAAACAGAGTGTTATTCCATGTTCGGAGTATTTTTGAAACCAAGATCAAACAGAGTGTTAATCAATGTTCAAAGTATATTTGAAACCCTGACTCAACAGAGTGTTATTCAATGTTCATAGTATTCTTGAAACCCAAATTCAACAGAGTGATATTCAATGTTCATAGTATTCTTGAAACCCAGATTCAACAGAGTGTCATTCAATGTTCATAATATTCTTGAAACCCAGATTCAACAGAGTGTTATTCAATGTTCATTGTAGTCTTGAAACCCAGACTCAACAGAGTGTCATTCAATGTTCATAGTATTCTTGAAACCCAGACTCAACAGAGTGTCATTCAATGTTCATAGTATTCTTGAAACCCAGATTCAACAGTGTCATTCAATGTTCATAGTATTCTTGAAACCCATATTCAACAGAGTGTTATTAAATGTTCATAGTATTCTTGAAACCCAGATTCAACAGAGTGTTATTCAATGTTCATAGTATTCTTGAAACCCAGATTCAACAGAGTGTTATTCAATGTTCAGAGCATAAGATGTTATTCTAAAAAAAAGCTCATACGAAAGTTTGCATAATCCTTCTTTATTTTCCAGGTACCCAGAGCTAATAGGTCATGTTATAGAGAAGCTTTTGATCATTCATGTTATCAGTATATAAATATTAGGAACAAAGTTTATGAAAGTCAATGTGCTTAATATTGCTATTGTGTTCTTAGCTCTTGCTTCCAAAGGTCTCCTTCCCCGCTGTTCCCAACCTAAAACCCCATGCCCCACTTGGCCATTCTTTAACTCTGTGCAATAATAGCTAATAGAGTTTGGAGCGGCCAGGAGGTGGACATATTGGGAACAGGCGCAAACCCTGAGGATCCGGTCTCCCTGACACTATCACCCCAAATTTCTGATTAGCCGGTTGTAACAATTTGACCAGGCCTAGCAAGCACATTCTAGGTGTACATTCTACTTTTTCAAAGATCATTTCTGTGAAAGACTCAGTGACACTTTCACAGAATTCATACACCCTCCCGCAGCTCCATGCCATGTGCATAAAACCTGCATCTCCCACTCCACATCTCATGCATGCTGCACTTTCACTGAGACCATATCTAAATAACTGTGATGGGGTGTAGTACATTCGTTGAAGTTATTTATAATGTATAATTGTATTTTACAGTTAGGTGTCAGCATCCCTGTTATTGCACAACAGGAGCACCATTCTTCAGGACTTAGGGGCATCTCTAACAGCTCATTCCATTTCTCGCAGGCCAGCTGCCCCACAAGCTCCTTATCTTTTTTTTAGATTCTGTATAGAGCCGGGTCAGAGTTGACACTGGTTGGCATTGTCTGCAGTACATGTAGTGCAGGAGACTCAGCAGAGAACATTGGGTACAAAGCCTCCAAGGCGGTTCTCAGTTGGATATATATGAGGTGCCATAACGTATTTGTGTTCTGCTCTTGAGCATGTCTGTTAATTCAATACATTTCCCTTCTATGTATAGGCCTCCCATTTTCTCTCATCCTTGTTCTTTAAGAAGAGCAAATGTGCCTTTTTCATGTGTTACAGAAAGGCCAGAGTGGCATTGCAGTGGTAGGGCTGGGTCATAGAGTGGCGATTTATTTGCAGAGGTTCCTAGCTGCCTCAATGCCATCACCTTGCAATCTACTGTGTTTATTTCATCAGTCTTTAATGGCCTGTGGTGTGTGAACGTTGCCGACAATGGGATAGGGTGGGTGTCATCTACTTTAATAGCTAAATGTGGCATGTATTTGGTTGCTGTATTTAGAAATAGGCAAAATGGGCCTGGGCCCATAGATAATATAAATAGAAGTCAGGAGCATTAAATCTGCCTTGTTTATACAGTAACGTTAATGTGTCACATTTTATTCGGGGCTGTTTCCCTACCCAGTTGAATGTGATGAGATGTGTGCAAAGTGTTCTGAAAAATAGTTTTGTAAGCCTAATGGGTATGTTAACAAACATATATAAACTTTTTGGGAGGACAACCACTTTGATAATAGCCATTCTATCTGCTAGTGATAGAGGAAACCTCACCCATCTTGTTATCTGCTTCTCGAGCTTCGAGATAGCTGTACCATAATTTGACCTGATTACTTGCTCAGGGTCTCTGTGAACCCATATCCCTAAGTATTTCACCGGATCTTCGCTCCATTCTAATGGAAAATCTAATGTGTAGGGCTGTATTGCAGGTGTAAGTGGAAGGACCGTCGATTTGGACCAATTTATACCCAGCCCTGAGCTACTTTCATATCATATGTATTCCCGTATGATGGGAGTCAAATGGGTTCTTGGCTCCCTCACATATAGAACCATGTCATCTACATATAGTGATATACCCAAGGGGCGTTGGGTGAAGCGTAAGGCTGCTGCCGCATAGTGTTGCCTTATAATGCACACCAGGGGTTCCAAAGCTATAGAAAATAGCATTGGCGAGAGCGGACACCCTTGCCTCGTGCCCCTGGAAATCTGGAAAGGCTCTGGGGTATGAACATTGACACGTATCCTCGCTACTGGGTCAGTATAGAGAAGGTATCCATCCATTGAAGAAATGTAACATTCTGAAGAGATATACCCACTCCATAGAGTCAAAGGCCTTTGCATTGAGTAGAACTGCTGCAGCATGCATGTCAGGGCTTAGATGATGCAGTAGAGTGAAGATGGTGCATAGATTGTGTGAGGGGGATCATTGTGGAATGAAGCCGGCTTAATCTGGCAGTATCATGTTCATGAGAAGTGGCTGTAGGCGCCTTGCTATTATTGTGACTAAAAGTTTAGTGTCCAGGTTAATCAAGGAAATTGGCCTATATGACTCACAGAGTTCAGCAGGTTTACCAGGCTTTGAGAGCGTAATTATTAAAGCCTCTCTGAGGAAGGGAGTTAGTTATTTTCATATGTAGGCCTCCTCATACACACTGGCAAGGTGCAAATCCAAAATGTCAATAAATTCTTTATAAAATTTGTTCATGATCCTGTCTGCCTCTGGGGCTTTTCCATTTGGGAGCGATCCCACTGCCTCTTCAATCTCTTCCTCTGTGAGAGGCTGGACCAAGTATTCTCTCTTCCCCTCTGTTAGCCATGCAAGAACAATATCTTCAAGATATTCATCTATTTCTGCAACTGTGGCTGAGCTATTATACAGGTTCTTATAATAATGTGTAAAGGTAGCTAGTATTTCTGTTGTGGTGTACTAATACCCACTGTCCTCCCAATGCACTTTAGTCATGTAAGCGTTCGCCCAGGGTTCTCTTATTTTGGTTGCCGGATGTTTGCCAGGTCTCCTGCTCTTGCCATATGTCCGTACTAAATTCCTCTTTTTAGAAATTGGAGTTCTTGCTCTGCAGTTTCGTTATTCATTCCAGCCAATAAATGAGGGCTTGTAGTGTTTTCATACTGAGTTTTAACCTCTTTGATGTCCTGCTCAGTTTTTTGTAACTGAGTGTGTATGTCTCTCAATACACCAGCCTGTAAACTGATGCTGATCCCCCTAATATGTGCCTTGAAGGCCTCCCAGAGAGTAGAGGTGCTGGGCACAGAGCCAGTGTTATGCTTAAAGTATCCTAGTTTGGCTGTATGTAATTCTGCATAAAACACTGGGTACTTTAATGCCACTGGCCGGAATCTCCATATGACAGGGGCAGGGGTGTATGCCAGCATCTGAATCACCATCCTCACCAAAGAGTGATCCAACAGTGTTCTGGGCAGGTGGTGCACCTCTGCAGCCCACATGCTAATTTCCTTGGTAGCTAACCAATAATCAAGTCAGGACCATGTGCCGTGGACTTACAAGATATATGTCCTCTCCCATCCCAATGGATTCTGCAGCCGCCACATGTCCACCAAGCCACCCTACTTCCTCCCCTCTCTCAGAATGTGAGCTGATTGTTTACCTCGCCAGAGCCCCATGCCTGATCTGTCCATGGTGGGAGCTAAGTATATATTTAAGTCCCCTCCCAATAATATAGTCACCAGCGGTAGCCTGTGTCAGTGTAGAAGTCAGAGTCGTCTGTATTCGGGCCATATGTCTTCAGTATGGTAAGTGGGGTGTTGCAAACCCTACCTTGACCACGCTTAGTCTCCCGGCTTCATCTGTCTCAGAGTGAGTGAGTGTAAACGGGACACCTTTTTATAAGAATCATTACCCCTCTTGAATATGACAAGTATGCTGAGTCTATTCTAATGCTTGGCCATCTGGAACCTATATTGCCAACTGTATGCTTGGTAAGATGAGTCATGTAGAACGGCACTGTGCATGTGGTGCCTGTCTAAATATGAGAATACCTGTCTGACTCTTGGGGGGTTGTTCAGCCCACAGACATCCCAGGTCAAAAGGACCAGTTGGAATATGTGACAGAACAACTAGGTCCTAAACAACTATAGCCTAAACCACTACTGCTAAACAACTAAAAAGTCTCTACAACTAAGTACTGAACAACTACTGTCTGAACAAAAATTGTGCCTGAATAACAATTGCCTGAACAACATATATATATATATATATTCTAAACAACTAATAAACCATAAAAACCAAAAAGAAAACCTTACCTTAAAATTAGTTGTTCAGGCAATTGTTATTCAGGCACAATTGTTGTTTAGACAGTAGTTGTTCAGTACTTAGTTGTAGAGACTTTTTAGTTGTTTAGCAGTAGTGGTTCAGGCAAGTAGTGGTTTAGACCTAGTTGTTCAGGATGATTCCCCTGCAATACACCTAGTGGCAATGCATGACAATCATGTGGTGTATGAACAAAATTCTGATGCAACTTCTCTCCCCCCACCCACTTCAGCAACCCAATTTTGCCAAAGACATCCATATATCTTAACATTTCTAAATTGCCACTATCTCCAATGAAGCAAAACAAGGCACTTCAACTGTGTTTCAAATGTAATCCCAACTGTTTGGGTTATCCCTGTCAAGGGGCCACTAGAGATTCCTCGACTGCACTGCCTTTTATCGTATTTTTAATGTCTTTTTAATGTATTTTTAGTTCTGATTTTAGCACTTTGCACTTTGCTACCAGTTATTGTTTTTCCTTCGAGGTCGGGTTCAGGCCTGTTAGAGCCCGCCCGTCCTCCATTATTGTGCCATTCTTGGTGGATTTGGGAACAGGTCAGCAGTCTAGTGCTGCCTGTCATGTGGGGGGCGTGTGCAGAGGGAAGGGGCCATAATTTCAGGGGATGAAGCGGGCGCGCAGCGAGGCATAACTGTGAGTCCTCGACTGCACTGCCTTTTATCATATTTTTAATGTCTTTTTAATGTATTTTTAGTTCTGATTTTAGCACTTTGCACTCTGCTACCAGTTATTGTTTTTCCTTCGAGGTCGGGTTCGGGCCTGTTATAGCCCGTCCGTCCTCCATTATTGTGCCATTCTTGGTGGATTTGGGAACAGGTCAGCAGTCTAGTGCTGCCTGTCACGTGGGGGGCGTGTGCAGAGGGAAGGGGCCATAATTTCAGGGGATGAAGCGGGCGCGCAGCGAGGCATAACTGTGAGTCCTCAACTGCACTGCCTTTTATCATATTTTTAATGTCTTTTTAATGTATTTTTAGTTCTGATTTTAGCACTTTACACTTTGCTACCAGTTATTGTTTTTCCTTCGAGGTCGGGTTCGGACCTGTTAGAGCCCGTCCCTCCTCCATTATTGTGCCATTCTTGGTGGATTTGGGAACAGGTCAGCAGTCTAGTGCTGCCTGTCATGTGGGGGGCGTGTGCAGAGGGAAGGGGCCATAATTTCAGGGGATGAAGCGCGCGCGCAGCGGACGCGTGCTGCGGGTGCGCCGCTGGCGCACCGAAGGCGCGCCTAAAGCAAGCCCGTCTGTGCCCGTCCGCACATGGTCAAGGACAGGGTCCGGGGGGTCTGCTCGGGCACGAGTATCCCTAGGCGGATCTGTTACCCAGGACCCACGCTTCGGGCGCTGGCTCCAGCTAATTTGTGTAAACACTTGCTTCTGCCATTTTCTGGGCAGATTTTTCAGAGGGCTTGTAGAGCTTGTGGTTGGGCCCCGGTGATCCCCCGGTCAGTCTTGACATTAGAAGAATCTGTTTTGGTTCTTCCTAAGAGGCTGGAGGTAATCAAACCTGTTGTTTACGCATTGATAGGTGCGTGGTCACTGGTAAAACATAAGACCGAAATTGCGGAAATGATTATCTCAAATAAGGAAGACTGCCTTTGTATAACTAAATCATGGGCCAAGGCAGATTCTAATCCGGATTTTATCGATGCCTCTCCTAGTGGTTATTCCTTTTTCAGACTGGATAGGCCAGCAGGCATGGGAGGAGGGCTGGCTATTATTTGCAGGTCTACTCTGTCCTGCCAGTGGGAACCAGCCAACGCTCCCCGTAAGTCTTGTGAGGGTCTGTATTTTTAAATTTGCCAGAATAATTACACTTTGATTGAGGGCCTCTTGATATATAGACCTCCAGGTTCTGCTGCTTCGTTTTTGCTAGATTGGCCCTTTCTTATTGAACCATTGATTGCGGCATCTAATTGTATTATTCTGGGGGATTTTAATCTACATTTTGATAATGTTCAGCTTCCCTATGTCAGAGAGCTGGTGAATCTTATGTCCTCGTTTGATTGGATTCTTTCAGTCACCTTGGCAACTCATCAGGCAGGGCATATCCTTGATGGGATTTTTGCATGCCCAGAGGATTTGGTGACCGTGTCCAACATTCCCTTGGCTTGGACTGATCACCACCTTCTCTTGTTTAAAAGTACGAAGGGGTCCCCTAACCAACAGATAAAATCAGGTAATAAATAATTGAGATTATGGAATAAAATTACAGAGACTCAGCTGGGCCCGGCAGTAAAGGAAGGTTGGGAGGCTGTAAGGAATCCTCATTTGCCTGCTCTGGAAGTTTTTAATTCTGGTTTGGCCGTTGCCATGGATAAATTGGCCCCGGCGCTACTAAAGTCGGAGGGAGAGACCTAAGAAAACTAGTTGGCCCTGGTTTGAAAGTAATTTGAAGGTGCTTCAGATGAAGTACCGTCAACAAGAAAGACGATGGAAGCTTTATCCTAACGAAACAGAGAAGGAGAAACTAAGAATTGTTTTAAAACTATACAAGGTAGCCTGTTTTGAGGCTAAATCAGCTTTTTTTTCTACTAAGATTAAAAATGCACCTAAGGCGCCTAAAGAGCTATTCAAGGTAGTTCGCTCGCTTATCACGCCTCCGGTTCCCCTCTCCACCTCTCCGAACTCTCAGGCAACTTGCAATCAAATTTCAGAATTTTTTTTAAACTAAAATTCGACAAATACATGTAGATTTTCCCTTGATGGATCCTTGGATAACCCACCTGGATTCGCCAAATCAGGATATCCCGCTGCTTACATGCTTCCCCCCGTTGCTACCGGATAGGATTAAAGAAATCCTTATGGGGATCAAATCATGTTCTCCTATGGATCGCTGTCCACCCAGCATTCTGCAGATGATTCCTGATTTGGTGGTTCCGAAATTAGCCACCATTTTTAAGGATGTGCTATCCTCAGGGGTCTACCCTTCTGTATGGAAGCAGGCCACCGTTATTCCCCTCAAAAAGAAGGCCAATCAAACTGCCTTTGATTTAAGCAGTCTTCGACCTATTTCCTTGCTACGGACATTGGCGAAGATATTTGAAAAACACATTAATCATGAACTGTCCATGTTTCTTAACCAGGCTGGAGGCTTTGATCAGTCTCAACATGGTTTCTGAAGGGCTCATAACACGGAATCAGCATTACTAACAACATCGGACTCCATCCGGAAACTTCTGGATGAGGGACACGGCGCAGTGCTTGTGCTACTGGATCGGCATTCGATACCATTTCGCCTGATATCTTGGTCTCTCGCCTTTATAATGCGGGAATAAGACATGCAGCACTTAAAATCCTGCAGTCTTTTTTAAGTGACAGATCTAACATTGTAAGCTGGGAAGGCTTTAAAGCACCGGCTTTCCATCTGCCTTGTGGGGTACCCCAGGGCTCGGCGTTTTAACGTCTATGTTGCCCCCCTGGCAAGACTTATTTGATCATATGGTTTCACCCCACCCTCCTATGCTGATGACACTCATCATTCCGGTGTCTAGGAGCAACTGGGAGGAAGTGGCAGAGCAGTTTAATAGCTGCATGCAGGATATTAATCAGTGGATGAAACAGAATTGGCTTAAGCTTAATACCAACAAGACGGAGATTGTCTTGTATGGCTGCTGTAAGGATCTGTGGAGTCCTCGCTGGTGGCCGGATGAATGTGGGCAATTACTGCTCCCGTGCGGAGCTACTAGAAATCTAGCAGTGATCTTTGATGAATCATTAAGCTTCAAACCCCAGGTTAATGCCTTAGTTAAGTCTTGCTATTGGACCCTGAAAATCCTGAGGAAAATCTTACCGTTCTTGAAGCAGGAGAAAAGAGTCACAGTTATGTTAGCACTGATCATGTCCAGAGTGGATTATTGCAACTCTTTGTTATTGGATATTGATGATTGTACTTTGAGGAAACTGGAACTAATTCAGAATAATGCTGCTCGTATGATTTTGGCACTTCCTCGTTCAGTGTCGGCTTCCCTCAGCCTAAAATGTCTTCACTGACTACCGGTGGACAAGAGGATTATTTTTTTATCTCTCTGCCTTAACTTTAAAGCACTATATGGGGTTGGTGCAGAACACCTGGTTGACAGACTCAGGTGGTATTGTCCAGGACGCATCCTAAGATCGGAGAAGTCTTTCCTGATCCAGGTCTGTAGAACGCGTAAAGTTAGGTGGGGAGATAAAGTGTTCACAGTGGCGGCTGCCAGATATTGGAATGGTTTACCGCTTGATATCAGGAAAGAACAGAATTTCTCGATTTTTAGGAAAAGGGTTTAAACCTGGTTGTTTCCACGGTAGGGATATAGGCTTTCTGTCGTCCGCTTTCTTTTATGTCCTCAAGCGCTTCGATGCTAAGGCCGGAACGCGCTATGTAAATGCCCATATACATACATACATTCCATGCTCTCTGTGTAGTCAGATGCAGCTAGTAACAGTATGTGTTAGGCTGATTGTAGCAAAAGACACAGCAAGTTATTCAATTCAGAAGCCTAAGTTAAAGCAAGTGATTTATCCCCCTCTCTCAACTGGGAGGGAGGCTTTGAATGAATGCCCTGTAATAATGCAAATGGCACATATGCGGTGTCTGGCATTTGTTGACATTTATTCTTATGCTTGAGGTGTAGTCCCAGCTGCTTAGTCGGTTCCAAGTTCCATGATGAGCAGAATCCAAGTAGTCTTCCACTCTGTGTGTTAGGCCACTTACTCATCTGCTGCCTGATCTCGTAACCAATCTTTAATGGTTTTCACAAAGTCCCAGGCTGCCTTAGGAGTTGCCATTATTTTTTGTGAGCCCCCGGTGCTCGACTCTTAGCCTGGCAGGATACCGCATGGCATACTTGATTCCCATTTAGTTCAATTTCTTTTTCACCAAAGTAAATTCCCATCTTGCAGCTTCCACAGCCATGGTGAAGTCCGGATAAAATGCAACTGTATTGCCCTGATGTTGTATTTCGCCTTTCTCCCTTGCCAAGCATAGCACCCCATATCAATCATTGTAGTTTAAGAGTCTCGCTATAATGGGATGCGAGGTCACCCCTGGGGGAGGGCAAGTCTGCAATGATCTGTTCACATGTTCAACCACCAGGACTCCAGATAGATTTTCAGCACCAAATATCTCCCTCAGCAAATTCTCTACAATGTACCAGAGGACCAGTGTTGGTCGACTCGGGTATGCCTGTAATTCTTAAATTGCTATGACTGGACCTTGCTTCGAGATCTTCATTTTTGGCAAGAATTACCACCAAAATTTTTTCCATGTCTTGTTGTTTGGCTGTGATTGACTGCAGGTTATTTTCTGTGTCTGAGACCCGTTGTTCAACAGCAGAGAGTTTGGCTGTGTGTTAGTCAAGTTTGGCAACCATGTGATCAATACGCATGTTCAGGGAGTCAATTTTGCTGTCAATTGACTGCAGGCTCTGGTGCACTGTCATTAGTGTGTTTTCCAAGGAGAGTTCTGCGCCAGTCTGGGACTCCCTTGTTAGATCTTCCTGGGATTCTGCGGGAGCTTTTGAGCTCTGTCTGAGTTCAAAGGGTAGGTGCTGTTGAATTTTATCCGTCTTCTCCATTTGGCATGTGATAGCAGGCCTCAAGAGTAGCATGGTTGCTGAAATGATGAAGCCTTGGTGCTACTTCACTGAGAGAGCTCACAGTTGCATTAACAGGAATGGGGGCCACTATATTTTATGCATGTGTATGGTAGGGACCAGGGTCTCTGGTAGGAAGGAGTGCTCTGCATACGTGCAACCTCTATGCACTAACCACAGCTCTATGGCTCTCCTGGTGTCGCTCATGTACTGTACTTGGGGGTGGTGCGGTGGGCTGGCCTATGCAGTGTTCCTCAGGTTCCAATGAACTCAAATGGCCTATCCAGGGGTGTGCCTGCACCCGCGGCCTGCCTTGCGCTCCGTGGCAACCGGCAGAGTCATTTTTCTGGTAGCTTCCCCCGCACCCACCTGTTTGTCCTGTGTCTTGCTGGTGAGCCAGCTGTAGTCCCCTGCTGCTCCGAGAGCCCGAGGAGTGTCTTCAGATCGACACAGCTTGAGGGATAAACACTGTGCCCCCGTCGTTGATCCACGCTGCACAAGCTTACTGCAGCAGTTTGCCAGGGCAGCGCACATGTATACTGCTCACAGTCTTGCTCCGCAGGCTGGGCTAGGTGGGGAGTCAACCGCGATGCTGGTTCTAAATATGGAGGCAATCCCTTCCGATATACCGTCAAACTTCAATGGAGCTGCTGCTTGTCTTATGCCGGGGTCTCACTTTCATCTGGGTGCCATTTTCCCTGACTGCCTCCGTGTCGTGCCATCCTTCTGGTTGCGAGTTGTCTCCTGTTTTTACAACACAACACACCAGAGCGGCTTGTCAGGGGCTCCGCGACTTGCTGTGCCTGTCTGTTACTGTTTTATCATGTGTATGCGTATCTGCCAAGTCGATCATTGGAGATACGGCCCAGCAATACCACGGGGCCATTTGTGGATCAGGAACAAGCGATCCGGAAGAAGACTGCCTGGCAACCAATGACGAAGCACATTCGACCAGAGGAGGGGTTTTTAAACCCAATGCGACCTCGACCGGGTGTGGAACGGATTCTCCCGCTACCACTGGGAAGAGCGTGGCCTCATGAGGTACGATCTGACAACAAAAATGGGGGAAAGGGAGTCGTAAGAGCGGGATCTGTGGGAAGAGGAGGAGGGGTTAGCTGAGTAAAGGGAATATTTTTGTTCTTCCTTCGATATATATATTTTTTTTTTTGTGAGTCAGCTTACGAATAGGGTGCTCATTACGACATGCATTGGACCAGGGATATCACGAGTGGACACCGACATAACAAGTAGGTTACTTGTTGGGGGGGTAGGGAAGAAAAGCAGGAATGCAATAAGAAGACAACAAAAAGAGAGAGAGAGAGACAACCAAGCCAGTAATCAAGGAGAAGAGAGGGCATAAGAGATAGGAAAGAAAAAACCCTAACCAGAGACAGAAGAAGATAACAAGATAGAAAGAAAGAAAAGTCGAAAGGAAGAAATAACACATAATGTGTGTGAGACCACCTATTTCGTTAGGGAAACACCCCCCACCACTTCTCACAAAGTACACGGCTACCACTACCACACCTCACGCCTAAAATGAGATCACCACGTCCCTGATCTGATGACTAGCTGAACAGGCCAGACCGGTCTGTTCACTAATTTCCCCATACTCTTTGTGTTGTTAATTCAATCTTCCAACAATATATAACAACTCATAAAATATAAAACACATCAACAGTTTATTAAAATCACACAATAAAATTAATGAACTAATATAAATATATTAAAATATTTAATTTAGTTCATACTTTTCCCATCAAGAGTGTTCTGAATTTGACATCAGCAGCTAAAAAGCTAGCAATAAAGAAGCATGTGTGAGTTTCTGTTAATATTTGTAGGTGCAATATGGCTGAGTGAACCTGGGTGAAGCTTTCTACACCTTACAAGAGGTACAATAAAATCCATGAGACTTCTTGTAATGCCTACAAAACATGGCAAAATGCATTGCCTCTTGAGGAGAGATATGATCACAACTGCAAGGGATGGGGTATCTTTCTTCTATGCTAGAATTAAGAATCAATCGTTACAGATGCACCAAATTAAGCCTAAAATGTGTTAACAAAAAAATTATAGCCATTAGGCTAAGGTTCCATACAAAAAGTTGTCTGCATAAGAACATAACCCCGAACTGTAAGTTTAAGGAAGACCTCATTTTTCCTCATTGAATGTCACCACAAATTGTAATGTTTACAAGCCCACAAGAGGTCTGTTTCATGGTCAAGTAAAAATTATCAAGGAGTTCCCACATCACCATTTTGCAAATTTAGGGCCAGATGTAGCAATTTCCGATTTTGCGAATCGGAAATTGTGAGTTGGTGCGACTTGCAATTTCCGAGTCGCAAAATCGGATGCAGAACGGTGTCTCAGGCACCGTCTGCGAATCTCAATGGGGTCACAAAGACCCACCTCATTAATATTAATGAGGTGGGTCCCATTTTGCAACCCCATTGAGATTCCCTGCACTCACAGGGATGGTGGCCTGCTGGAGTAGTTAAGAAGCAAGACCCCGTATAAAGATGGGTGTTAAATTCCCCCATCAAAACCATTCAGCAATAATAAAGATCACTTACCCTCGGGTTTTGTAAAAAAGACCTTAGCAACATGAAATGCCATGATGTATTATATGAAGAAATAGTTTCATAAAAATGATCAACAAAAAATCTCTGCTTATCAGAAAACTAAATAATAGCAGCCTGTAAAGTGGGAGACCCTTTATGAAGAGCCAATACCTTACATGGCAATGATAAGGCCACCAAAAGTAACAACCCACCTTTGTGTTTCCCTGACACTGAAGGAGTTGCAGGGACAGCAATATATGTAATCCCTTCCAGTGATAAATAACTTGTGATATCCCATGTGGTGATAACTCATGTACGCCAATCACATCATACTTAGAAATAACTTCAAGCCAGATGGGACCTGTTTTCTGTTGCGTAAATCAGCAATATTCCAATTCATATATGTATTGCCAGATTTGGTTGCTTTAGTCATGCAGTTGCGTAAGTTGGAATTGGTATCTACATGAAAATGAGGAGGACAAAAGATTCCTATCTAGTTACTCAGCTTGCTCCAAAGAATACAGAGACCCAAAGCGATTTGTGGTTTGAATATTACAACCACTAGAGGTCAATGAAACCATGTGATGCTTATTTAGGACATCAGAGGGTGACCGTATGATACAGGCACGTTTGGGAAGGTTGCAAGGCTTAAAAAAAACGTAGTGGTAAAACCATAATAATTGAGGGTGTCCAATTTAACATTAATGTCATTGGTAATAGGCAAGCGCCTTCCTCCATATAATTAAAGTTCAGTACCACATAGTCCCATTGCCAACATTTGTGGTCCTGACCGATCAAGCAAACCCTCCTCACCATGTTAATGGATTGCTTGACAGACACATCCTACCGTACATGAGTACTAAACTAATGGGTAACTTTGTTCTTCATTTGCGAGTAATTTTCCTACACCATTGCCCTTATACATGGTACATTCCCCAGAACGAATGACCTGCCCTTTCTGTGAATCCTGGCTTGCTATCTGATTTTTAGCGACTGATAACAACTCCATCCTTCAAGAACTTGCTTGACCTGAGGTAATAGAATTCAAAGGGGCCCAGTCTGATTATGGGACAAAATAGGAAGGGATGTTGAGGGCATTGTAGCCTCGGAAATGAGACACCTCCTACAACAATCTTATGAGACACCTTGCCCTTAGATGAAGACCTGAGAGATCTCCCCATTGGAAACCAAACCCATAATAGTTATCAACCATAGTAGGCACAATAATTTTAGTCACAGCCATGTTATGAAATTGATCTGTGGGAGCCTGCTACACAGATAATAAATGGGCAACCACCTTCTAAAACTCCAGCAGTCTAGCCAGGCATTTATCAAGACTCAGCTTGAATAAACTTCCCTTCTGTCAGCCAATTTATCCAATAGAGGGCCATAATTATTAGCCACTACCCATTTACGACTTCCAGGCATGGAGTTCTAGGCATAGAGCCAGAGGAGACCTCAACTTTCTTCTCCGCACTCAACAGGTTTGTGACCATATACTACTTTTTCCACCTATATGTGGGTGGTTTTAAATCTGAAAAAGAGATCTCTCCTCCAGTCGGAGGCCAATGAACTATTGCGCATGTGGTTTTATTGGAACCCTCCTCTGCTGAACTCTGTTTAACAATAGATGTGGGATTGAGGCTATTGATATTTCCCATTAGGAGGTCAGGAGTGGTAAACATAGATACTCCCAGGTCAATGAGGGGGGCTTAGAATTGCATGCAAACTGAGCTCCTATTCAACCGTAGTTATGTCCTCTGTAATCGTGCCCACTGCAAATGACAAAAAGTTATTTATTGTTTTTTTTACTATCTATCCCCCAGTGGGGGACTAAAGTTTAAAGGCGCAGGGCTGGCAACTTACGTTAATTGAAAATAATGGAAGATGGCCAAGCCAGCAAAACCCAGATTCCAAGTCAAGTGGCCCGAGAGCGGTGGCCCAGTCCTGTGCGGACAGGTGCAGACGGGCTTGTCTTGGCCCAGTGTTCGTCCAGGTACAGCCTGAGTGTTAGAAATGGGATCTTTGGTTGGCAGTCAGGTTACCCCCTGTCCAAGCAAGCAAGTAAAGTATTTGTACCAAAACACCCATTAACGTAATGAAAACACTACAAAATGACACAACACAGGTTTAGAAAAATAGAAAATATTCCTCTAAACAAAACAAGACTGAAATGACAAAAATGCATAATACTCAAGTCAAGTTATGAGTTAAAAAGCAAAAAGAGTCTTCATGTCGTTTTAAACACACACTAACACTGTTAGGGTGAAAATGTACCTTGGGTGCGTCAAAAATAATCCTGCACGGGCGAGTGTGCGTCAAAAAGGGCATGCAATGCATCGGTTTCATTCATGAGCGAGACCTTGCATCATTTCTCCTTTCGTCGGGCCGGGCGCGTAGTTTCTTTTCTCCACAGGAAAGCGATGTGTCGATCCGGTCAGCACTCTCGGGTCCAGACAGGCCTTTCGTTGTTTTCACACACCCAGCGGTACTTGCGTTGGATTGCGATCTCACCAGCCTCCGTCAGTGATGCTGTGCATCGTTTCTCAAGCTCCGTGCATCAATTCTTCAGTCCCATTACAGGCGAGCATTGAATTCAGCCGCGAAGCTGGCAGTACGTCGATTTTTCAGCTGCAGATCTGAGTCGCAACGATCTTTTTCCCGCACGGCGTTCTGTGCGTGGATTTCTTCCTCTTTGGCTGCCATCTTCTCCTTTCAGGGTCGCAGGAACTGGATTGGTACCACTTGGCAGAGTAGGAGTCTCTCCAGAGACTCCAGGTGCTGGCAGAGAGAACTCTTTGCTGTCCCTGAGACTTCAAACAACAGGAGGCAAGCTCTAAATCAAGCCCTTGGAGATCTTCACAGATGTCAAAAGTTCATCATTACACTCCTGACATTAAAGGGATTTAATTTTTGCACTGCACCACCTGACTATGTGTGTCTTACATTTGTGCGTGTTGTCACGGTTGCCATGTACCTGACAAAGTAGTAAGTTGCAATGTGGTCCCGTCTCTGTCTGCCCTCCAATGCAATACTACCATCCCCAGGCTGTCGGTGTGGTAGCTCTTACTCCTCATCCTCCGAATCTGTGTCGTCAAGGGTGAGATGTAGTCCACGTCTGGGGGCAATGTTGTGGAGGATGGCACATGTAGCCACAATCCTGCATGCAGTCTCTGGGGTGCCCCTCCACTTTTGTGCAGGCATCGGAAACGTGACTTCAACAAACCAAAGGTCCTCTCAATGACAGCTCTGGTCTGCCGATGTCCTATGTTGTATTGCCTCTCATTCTGATTGCCAGGTGTTAGGTATGGGGTGAGTATCCATGGCCTCAGAGCATATGCACTGTCACCTGTGTGACAAAAGAGCCACAATTAGCATGGCAATTAGCATGGCATCACATGGTTATGCAGTGACATGTATTTCAAACATCAGAGTGTACTACACAGTACCTAATAAATATCCGTCGCCAAACTCCCCACGTTCTAGGCGTCGGTGTATCCCACTGTGCCTGAATATTTAGGCATCATGTGTACTCCCTGGAAATTTAGCCACAATGTCAGTAATGACATTATGGGCATAACATACCACCTGGATGTTTAGTGAGTGGGTACATTTCCTATTGCGGAACACATATTCCAGATTTGCTGGTGGGCAAATTGGTATATGTGTCCCGTCCACACACCCTATTACATGGGGAAGTTGGCAATTTTATAGAAGTCCAACTTGGTGCTGTTAAATTCCGCCTCATTCCTGGAAAGGTATATAAATCTGGACATGTGTGCGAGTATGGCATCTAGGAACCGTCTGAAGAATCGTGACAGGGCAGTTTAGGACAACCCACCAGCAACTGCAATCACCCCCTGATAGCTACCCGAGGCCAAGAGGTGCAGTGAGCAGAGCACTTGCACATGTGTGGGGATGGAGCAGCCGTGCATTGTATGGCGTTCTAGCTGAGGTTTCAGCAGTTCAATAATCTCTAGGATAGCTGCGCTGCTCAGTCTGTATTTATCATAAATCTCATCCTCAGTTTGTTGAAATAGGGTCTGCCTGGTTCGGTATATCCTCTCCTGTCTCTGTGTCCTCCTGCTCTGCTGGGCAGACTGGACTCTCCTCCTCCATGTAATCAAGTATAGTGCAGCCATTTTGGGAACTCTGATGCATAGTGGGTCTCCTTTTATACTTTGTTTCTGGTTACCACCTTTTTTGAATCAGGGCTAACCTCTGTGTGCAAAACGGCCCTTTTGAGACTAGTCGCTATTTGCAACTGCCTTGTGCATTCGGTTTGCGACTCGCAATTTGCGACTTCTTAATTGCGAGTCGCAATTTAAAGTTGCAATTTTTGTGAGTCGGTAATGGGTTGCATCGCTATTTGGAACTCCAAAATGGCATCGGAACATACCATTTCGCTTTTTGCGAGGTCGCAAATAGCGCTGCGACCGATTTGCGACTCACAATACTTTCGTACATCTGGCCCTAGATTCTTAAAACTGTGTGCATCATTGCTTGCTTAAAGTATATTATGATGTTTTTGGCCATAGTAAGTGCACAGTAGGTAGCACTTTACTTGTTGGGAAGCAGAGTATAAATTAGGAGTATGTTACTCTTACGATATTCACTATGTATGGTGTATATCTGTGTGAATGGAGATGGATAGGCTTGGGTGAAGTTCGCGGAGTTCCGCTATGCAGAGCTCTGCGAAGTGCCCAAAAAACTCTGCCATGCTACATGGAGTTGGCGAGCGCTAGCGAGGAAAAAACTCTGCTCCGCTATGCACAGTTTTTCGGAACGCTGCACTCTAAGTGGAGCGCGGAGTGGGAAAAACTCTGCAAGCAGAGCAGAGTGCATCACCCAACCCTAGTGATGAGCATGATTTAAAAGTACTATCATTCACATTTGGGTTTAGCTTTGTCAGGGGAGGTTATTTTCTGTTACATATTTTATTATTCTCCTGTCATTATTTTTATTGTCATACAGAAGGAAGGTTTCCTCAGTTTGTGCAGTGGCTAGATTTTCAGGAATGTCTATGTCTTGATATCTTTTGGGGGCAGCAAGAGTTTCTCTAGTGACTTTTTTTTGGTGTGTGCTATTAATCATTTTACACTGGGGTTATATGACATTTGTCCTGTCATGTGCTCAGAAACAGTTGGGAGAATATTTTTTAAGATTCTTGGGGTAGGTTTCTGGGGGCTAGTGCTTGCTTCTTTCAGATCTTGCAAAACATGTCTTACTTCTACTTCTGCTATTTTTAAGGGGTGGTTGGGCTCTTTAACATTACTTACATAATTCTAGTTGCAGTCCTCCCATAACAATCATTAGCATAGTCTGTAGTACATTTCCAAAGTATATTCTCGGCGCTTGTGCTCTCCTGGCTGTACTATATACCATGTGCAATAAAAAATGTTTGCTTTTCTGGGAGGTGATGTACGTGGCTATTTCTGACACTGTATCTGTACATTTTAGAAGTGTGTACCAGCAAAATGGCCCAGTTAACATTTTTATATACATTTTCATTGTTCACGTTTTATACTTACATAGATGTTCTAATTTTAATGTGCTGCTTTTTCCTCCTCTGTTAAGTTCAGTCAAGATTTAGGTCAGGTGGTGCTTTTTCTCTGTTGAATAAAGAAGGCCTGTTTTAATTTAATGTTTAAAACAATAGTTACACTATTGTAAGGGATGTTTGGTTGTTAGTTTTATTTTCAATTTTTAAAGATTTTGATTCTTTAACATTTAATTACATTTACTTACTTTTTGGTGTGTTTGTTGATTTTGGGATTTGGGAAGTTGATGTTACGGTGAGCAGGATGGCATTCTTGTTTATAATCTTGTAATGTTACCTCAAGTTTGGGGATATAAACAAAAGTTTGTTTCAGTACTTTGTTTTAGGTTAAGCGTTGTAGTTTGTTTTAATTTAAGCATTAGGCAATTAGTTTGGTTCACCTTTTAATGGCTATATTTTACTTACTTTTCAATGCTGATGGTTGGTTTTCTACCAGGGAGCTCCTGGAATTTCAGTGTAGAATTCAACAGAGTCTCGGTTTTGTCTAGGTTTAGCATTTCTGCTGAAGGCTTTAGGTGGTTCTTCTGCTCTTTTCGTTTTTTAAAAGAACTTTTTATTGAATTTTTACGATTACAGTTACATTGAGGCATTGAAGCTCCTAACATACAGAGCAAGTGGCTATAAGCAGAACAGCTGTAATGAGTGACGGAATTACAGTGTAAGGCATTACACCGGGAATAGTATACACATTTTACTCAGAGTATGATTCCCCTCCTCCTGTTGTCTGATACCTTCATGATCCCCTCTAGTTCTTTGGGATCTCTTCCCCATTGTTCAGTGCCCATGGCCTTGCTGGGCATGGCTAGAGGTAGATTCCTCTCGCCTCTGCCCAACTCTTCCACACTTTGTAATACTTTTGGGGGGCTACCCCTCATCTTGTTGATGGGTTTTCAAATCCCATGCAGAAATCCAATACCCTGTGCCCAACCATCTACTGAGGGAGGTGCTGTAGCCTTCCAATCCCTTGCAATACTTCTTTTAGCAATCGCAAGACCCAACCACAGCTGTGTATCTCCTAGGTCAGTAGTAATGTGGAGAAGAATCAACTTAGGGTCCCTTGGGACAGTCCAACCCACTACCTTCTCCAATTGTCACAATACTCTCTCCCAAAAATGTGTGAGGGCAGAACTGTGCCAAAACATGTGTATCAAATCCCTAGGTGTAGTTCTGCATTGCAAACACTCACTATTCATTAGGAGGCCCATGCGATGCAGCCGCGCCCTAGTATAGTATGTTTGTTGAAGTACTTTTAGTTGAATGTGACAAAACTGTGAGGCTATAGCTGCTTCTCTGGGTGCCTCCAACGCCTCCCCTCAATCCCGATCATCAAGGTCTCCCAGGTCCCTCGCCCATGCCTTGCGCATCAGCTCCATTGAGTCTGGCATGTTACGTAACAACGTCTTGTACATCTGTGATAATTTGTGCTCTGTCATATTTGTTAAAAGGAGTTTAGCCTCCAGGGACGAAAACTCCAGAATGTCTGGGTTGCCCTGCAGCATGGGTGTCGGTGCATGTCAGAGCTGCAAGCATGGAAAGAACTCCGTGCGGTGTAAGGGGTATTCCATCTGTAAGTCTTGAAAGGATTTCAATATTCCATTAGTCAAGATGTCCCCTAATGTTGAGATCCCCACCAAATCCCAGGCCGCAAAGCCTGGTAAGGCCGCGACCATTGCCAAAAGGGCATTGCAAGTGTCAGCTTGTCCTTCCAACCTATAACCTTCTTAGCCTATTCCCACGCATTCATCACCACTGGAGTGGCCTGTAGTAGTTCACTTCATTCCGCGTCCCCACTCAACAGATGTGGTAGACCTTGTAGACCCATAACCATCCTCTCGAGGGCATAAGCTGGATCCATGAAGTCCCCAAACTACCAGTCATTTATAATGAGGAGGTGGGCCACCCAGTAATACAGACAAACATCCGATGTGGCGATGCCTCCCTCAAACACAGGTCTAGAACACTTATTCAGGGAAATGTGCTAAGCCCAACTCCCCCACAGCAATATGTGCAAAAGAGCAAATTACCTTTTGGAAGAAGGAGCGCCAAATACCTGCCAAACTGCTGTAGGATTTGCAATGCTCTCAGCCCGGATATGTCAGGGCTCCCCAGGTACAGGAGCACATCATCTGCGTACAATGGAATTTTGTCACTCACTGCATCCTGCCAGTGGGAAGCCCAAAGCAGGTCGTCCTCTCTCGCCCAAGCTGCCAGTGGTTCAATTGCAACCACAAATAATAATGGAGATAAGGGACAGCCTTGTCTGGTGCCCCTCCCAACTGGGAACCAATCAGATGCCACCCCCCCCTTCGGACCCTCACTCTTAAAATCCATATAAAACAAAAGTACATAGCTGAAGAACTTGGGTCTGCAGCTAATTCCTTTTAGTAGGGCAAACAGATAGGCCCAATCAACAGAATTGAAGGCCTTCAGAAAATCCCTGCTCCCCCACTAACTCGCTCAGGGCAATCACGTTATGTAACCCCCTTAAATTGTCTCTTGTAGTTTGCTTTGGTATGAACCAGATTGATCCGTGTGAACCAGACAACCTATAACCACTCCCAAATGAGCAGCCAGCACTTTAGCCCACACCTTCACCTCAGTATTGAGTAATGAGATAGGTCTAAAGTCCTCACAATGTACTCCAGCCATTCCCAGCTTGAGCAACACCACAAAATCAGCTGTCTGGAGGGTCAGGGAAGCATACCCCTCCTCAGTGCCTCCCAAAACATCTCTAACATAGGTTGGCCTGGCCTCTGCCACACCAGGTGCCAATACATGGGTGGAAACCAGTCAAGCCTATAAAAAAGGTCTTGTGTACCCCAGAGTAAAAGGTATAGCCCCTTTCACGAGGATGATGGGTTCTCTATATATCTGCTAAGTCTAGATTACGCAAAAAGATGGCCAAGGGGGTTTGTGCACTGCTTCCCCACCTGAGGAAAGGTTCATACGGACATCACAGACACCATTTAAAACTCTCCCCCATTATCCATGGAGCCTTTGGCAGGTCTCTAAACAGCCCTGCCAGTGTAGCTAAAAACCCCATTGTGAGTGGGGGTGGTCCATAGCTACTGTGTATCGATATGGGTTGACCCTGGAGTACCCCGGTAATGCCACATATTGTCCCATACCATCTTTCCAGGTATGTGTCACTGCCATTGGAGTGCATTTTCTAATTAGGATGGCCATGCTCCTGGATCCCCTATTAAATCCTGCATGATTAACCTGGGAAAACCCTTTACGCGCCAAGAAGGAGCATCTATTACCCATTTAATGCATTTCTTGAAGAAGCACTATGGCTGCCTCCATTCTCATTGCCACCGTCAGAACTGCTCCTCATTTAAATTTGTTCAAAATCCCATTGACATTCCATGATAACACTTTAAGCGTGCCTAATATAGCAAGGTTTGCATTGTTACGCTCGGTAGTACTAGTAGCCATCATAAAGGTATGTGCCTACACTCCTAGTTTCCTATCCCTTAGTACATATTGCCACATCTCGCTGTAAACTGTCTATTAACCTGTTAACTTGAAACCAACATCCCATCCACGTAATCCCCACCCCAACTCCCACTACATACTTCCCAAACTAGAAGTACCTGTCGCGTTGTGTCTAGGGACCCAGCCGACCAAGCCAACCCATAACAAGTGTCACTCCCCATGTCACATCTCCCCTTCCCAACCTAAAAAAAGCCCAACCCAACAAAAAAAACCTTCTTCATCCTGTTGAATATTTGATTTCCATCCCCTTGGAGCCCCCATCATACTTAGATCAGGATACCAGTCATTGACCATTCAGTATTTCTGCCATGCGGCCACCATCGGTGCCTGCGCTGGGTCCTATCACCCATCAAGATCCCTGGACTCTCTGGCGAAGTGGCCATGACCCTCCTTTCTCTGACTATCTAGTGTTCCAACGAACGAGCTCATTGCCCCCTCATTTGCCTTCGTTGACGCAACGCTGTATGACAGTTCCTTCCCATCACCTTGGTACCCTTGCCTTGCGGGGGTGATTAGGAGGATATATTTCAGGGCGGTCATTCTTCAATCTATCTTTAGACAGCCTCTCGTGTGCTGAAGAAAAGGGAGTTGTCCTGATAAAGAACTTTCAGGCGGGATGGGTATAATAGCACAAATTTGAGTCCCATCGCAATCAACTTAGCTTTAGCCTCTATGAATAAGCATCTTTGCTGCTGTACCCTTAGGGTGTAGTCTGGAAATATCATCACCAAGGACAACTGAAAGGTCAGGGGTTCCGCCTGTCTTGCGGCCCTGAGGACTGCATTCCTATCTGCATAGTTGAGCAGGTGGACAATAAATGGTTGTGGGGGAGCACCTGCTGGCGGCCTAGGAGTCAGTGCCCTGTGAGTGCGTTCCACTATGAAGCACGATGACATGTTGTCTATTGGGGCCAAACTCAGCAACCAGCCCCACATAAATTTAGTAGAAGTGGTACCATCTGCGCCTTCAGGGATTCTGACCACTCGCACATTGTTCCATCTAGACCTACCCTCTGCATCCTCAGCTCTGGCTCAAGTTGGCTGACAATGCGTCGCAGTTTTACTAGGCGCTCTTCATACAGTTTAACGGAATCCTCCAATTCAGTGAGGCTTCCTTCCACCTCTGTGACCCTGTGGGTGGTGTTGGGGAGATCCTGTCTGATTAGGGCCAAATCTACCTTCAATTCTCCCATTTTTCCCTCCATGGTGACCTTCAGGTAATTAATCGCTTGTAGAATCGCCGCCGTCTGAGTATCGCTCTCCACCTCGGGGCCCCGCCAACCGCCCCACCTTACTCCCAGCGACTCCTTGTTTTGTATATTTGTCAATCTTCTGCTGTGCAGGGGTAGCCAGCACCTTGTCCCGTGCCATCTTGGGTATGTGCTCAACAGCCAGTCACACCTGCCAAGTAAACTCAGGATCCCAAATTTAACCCATAGCCGCAGTGCCCCATTGACACCCAAGGCCTGGCAACTCCTTGACTGGGTAGCACCCAGACACCCTCCATTCTCTCCTTGTTGTCAGGCCACTCTAGGTCCAGCCATTCAATTGCTACTCAGACAGCCAGCGCCTCACAGTTGAACAGCCATCTATTACAATGCTGTCAAAGGTTGTGCGCTGATAGGTGGCTCTATGCACCCATTAGTGTCTCCTCGCAATCATGTACACCCCTGATCTAAGCAGAAACGAACATGCAAGGTACCTTGATGGCACCTCACCGCCGCAGCCCAGCTTTTCCAAGGGGCACCTCTCTCCAGCTCCCTGGGTGCCCCTCTGTCCAGCAGCTACAACTGTCCCCACTCTCTGCACAGGTGTTGTGCTCCAATGAGTGTCTCTATGCGCCCATCACTGTCCTCTCACAAATAACCAGACACACTGACATCTGTTCCTAGGAACTGCATGTACAAAATAATGGTGTCTCAACCTCCTCTGCAGCCCGAAATGCCCGGCATCCGGCCCCACCGGGAGGGCGCCCTGGGCACTAGCCACCCAGGCATCGGTCCCCATCTGCCACTGCAGGACACTTCACAGCCCTGGTCAGGGCATGAATGCCCTCAGGTATGCATTGCTCCGATGCACCTCCCTTTCTACACCCTGGATGGCATTCAAGAGGGTAGACTGCCCAACAATGAGTGTCCTGAGGAGGTCAATGACCTCCTCACTGAGGGCAGCAGGGGTAACTGGGGCAGGGCCTGAGGTGCCTGGGGCGAAGGAGATGCCCGCCTTCCTGGGCGAGCGGGCACGGTGCGAAGGCTGAGGGGCTGCTGGGAGGGCGGTGCTGGTGCGCTGGGTGGCGGCTGTACCTGTTGTGGCGGTGGGCACGGATGTTGCCGCCACCGCTAGGGAGGTCCCTTCCGAGGACGTGTCGGTGTCGCTGACGTCTGCATGGGTCCCCGTTGTGGAGCTCCCCTCCGTCTCACTGGTGTACTCGGAGTCTGTCGTATAGCCCTCCGGGGCCATGTGAGATGCAGCTCCCTCATGCTCCAATGCCACTTCTCCTCCGCCAGATGATGCTAATGCACACATGAACAGGAAGACAAAGAAAATGGGGGGGGGGTGGAGAAATGAAGACAGGTTGAGTGCATGTATTGGCAACACCGTTGTCGGAGAGGACAGACACAGAAGCCCCCTGAACAAGGCCGCGCAATGGGGGTACACTACTCAGTTATTGTGACTAGTCCTACGGGTCTATGGACGACAAATGCACACATGGGTGAGGCCGGACCATGGATAGCTGTACTTGGCACCCTACAGAGGTGGGGGGCGGGGGCACAGGGCCGTGTCTAACGGAGGGGCCTAGCCTACAGAATGCGCCCTGGCCTGGAGATAGCCACAAACTTCCTCCCCCACCCAGACACCTTCCCTGCGCGCAAAGATAGCAGAATGTGCTGATACTCACCCCCTTGTGTCTGCTGTGATGTCCTCACGCGCCCATCCAAATTGGGGTAGGCCACCGCCAGGATCCGGGACATCAGGGGGGTCAATTGGCGGCTGGCACCCCTCCTACGTTGGGAGGCCATCCCCAGCAGAGACTCGGCGGTCTTTCTGGTCCCGCGGCGGATGTCCTCCCACCTCTTTCGGCAGTGGGTGCCCCGTCTGTTGTGGACCACCAGGGCCCGGACGTCCTTGGCGATGGCACGCCAAATGTCGATCTTCTGATGGGCGCTGACCTATGTGACATGTACAGGGTGGTAAAAGAAATCGCATCAGTTTTCTGCCTGGTCAATGTGTGTGGCCCCCCCCCCCAACCTTGCCATGTGGCACATGCTCTCATCTTTCGTGCGTTGCACTCCTCATTCGCTCCCCTCCCCACCATCTTACAAGCACCCCACTCAACACAGGCATAGCCCATTCAACGTGCACCCTGTGTACTAACCTGTTGGTCTGGAGGACCGTAGAGTAGCGCATACTGGGGGAGGACCCCATCAACAAATTTCTCCAATTCTTCGGAAGTGAAGGCAGGGGCCCTTTCCCCAGTCGCAGCAGCCATTGTATCTCCCAGACCGAGGTCACAGCAGCACTTGCAGTATAGGTCCTCTCCTGTGGATGATCAGGTCTCGAGTGATTAATCAGATAGAAAATGGCGGTCACGCCCGCGGCGGTGCGTACAGCGACTGCCGGCGCACATTGTCATTGGCTCCTGAGAGCCATAGGGTTCAATGTTAACCAATGCTGCTTTGCGCCGCGGTCTTCGACCGCCTACCGCCACGGTGTGCCACGCCAGCGCAGTGACCTCACATCCCACTGTCACACTTCACAGGTCAGGCAGCTGCCATTTCAAGGGCCCACATGGCATGATTTCTACTGCGTCACACAGGCCTAGGCCTTGCATTGCCACTCATACAAGCCATTCAATGCATAGCGATTCGTGTACTGTGCAAGCTGTGTGAACGAACCTGTGGGTTGCTTGACTCTGTGCTCCATGTTGTCCTTCCTAGGCACCGTCCGCTGGGACTTGCAAGGAGAAGGATGAATCCTCGCGTGTACCGGCCGCTGGTGGACCAGTTGACAATGGAAGAACGACACATCATACTTACATACCGGCTTGACAGAGCAACCATACATGAACTATGTGCCCAGCTGGAGCCAGACCTGATGTCCCCCATCCGCCAACCCACAGGGATTCCCCCTCTGGTGCAGGTTCTGTCAGTACTCCATTTTTTGGCAAGTGGGTCTTTTCAGACAACAGTGGCCATATCATCTGGTATGTCTCAGCCTATGTTTTCTAAGGTTTTGTCCAGAGTGTTGTCTGCCCTGATGAAATACATGCGGAGCTACATTATTTTCCCTGAGGTGGGCGAATTGGCTACAGTGAAGGGTAATTTCTATGCCCTTGGACATATCCCCAACATCATTGGTGCCATTGATGGGACCCATGTGGCTTTGGTTCCCCCCAGTGGAAGTGAGCAGGTGTACCGAAACAGAAAAAGTTATCATTTCGATGAATGTCCAGGTGGTCTGTTTGGCTGACCAGTACATCTCCCATGTAAATGCCAAGTTCCCTGGGTCAGTGCATGACGCGTATGTCATGCGAAATAGCAGCATACCTTATGTGATGGAACAGCTACAGAGACACCGTGTGTGGCTAATAGGTGACTCTGGTTACCCCAACCTGTCGTGGCTACTGTCCCCAGTGAGGAATCTCCGGACCAGGGCAGATGAACGGTACAATGAGGCCCATGGGCGAACTAGGAGGATCATAGAAAGGACCTTCGGGGTCCTGAAGGCCAGGTTTAGGTGCCTGCATATGACAGGGGGATCCCTCATGTACTCACCAAAGAAGGTGTGCCAGATCATCGTGGCCTGCTGTATGCTTCACAATCTTGCATTGCGACGCCAGGTGCCTTTTCTGCAGGAGGATGGTCCAGATGGTGGTGTTGTAGCAGCTGTGGAGCCTGTGGAGAGTGAAGAGGAGGAAGACGACGGGGACGACACGGACAACAGGGAGACAGTCATACAACAATACTTTCAGTAGCACCCAGGTAAGAATCAGCCACCCCATTTTATATTTACTGAAGGCCTCATGCGTCTCCACTGTCTGTGTTTCCCCCCAGTTCCTGGTAACTGATTTGTGACTTTCCCTTCCCTTTTCAGAGCTGTATGACCCACTGCCTGACATCAGCTTTGTTTGCCCATGGACTAAAGCTTATTGAGATTGGTATGTTGTCATCACAAAGTAACTGGACATTATTGCACCGTTATGTGTAATACATTTGTTGAAAATACAAGCAGACTCCTGTTTTTTTAAGTGGAATAAGTGATTTATTTTAAGTGCTACATATAGGTACATGATTGGGAAACGGTGATGGGTGGGGGTGGAGAAATGTCCATGGCAGAGTCCAGTTCTCAGTTGCACAGGTGCATTGTCCATATGCCTGGGGAAGGATGGAGCAGGGGCAGTTCAAAGTTGGACAGGGTGACAATGTGGGACAGTGGGATGACATCAGGGGGTATCTTAGGCTGGCGGGGGTCTTGCAATCCTACTCTGTCTTCTTGTGAGATCTCAGGTTCCGCTTGCCGGGTGGTTCTTCTTCTGCAGGAGGTGGAGTTCTGGTGGCCTGTCGTTGTGTGGGGGCCTCCTGTCCACTTGCGCCGGCGGAGGTGGTAGGCTGTTCCTGGCCTGGGCTAGTGACAGGGGCCGTTTGGGGTGCCACATGGTCCCGCAATGTGGTGACGATCTGGGTAAGGGCCAGGACGATGGTCCCCATTGCGGAACTGATGTTCCTCAGTTCCTCCCTGAACCCCATGTACCGTTCCTCCTGCAGTTCCTGGATCTCCTGGAACCGGGCCAGTACCGTCGCCATCGTCTCCTGGGAGCGGTGGTATGCTCCCATGATGGAGGAGAGGGCCTCTTGGAGAGTGGGTTCCCCGGGCCTGTCCCCCCCCTGTCGCACAGCAGCCCTCCCAGTTCCCCTGTGTTCCTGGGCCTCTGTCCCCTGGACGGTGTGCCCACTACCACTGCCCCCAGGTCCCTGTTGTTGTTGGGGTGGTGGGTCAACCTGGGTGCCCTGTAGTGGTGGACACACCGCTGATTGACATGTCCTGGAGACAGAGGCATGGGCCCGCTGGGTGGGAGCTGTGCTGGTGTTCCCAGAGGGGGTTGGGTCTGGTGTAGCCTGTGGCTGTCTGTGGGGAACCGACTGTCCAGAGGTCCCCGATGGGCCGGGCTGGTCATCTGGCTCCAGGGAGACAGAGCTGCTGTCATCGCTGGGGGCCTCCTCTGGGGGTGGGATGGACATCTCGGGACCCTCCGTGGCGGTGTGGTGGCGTTTGGGTCCTGCAGGGGTATAAAGGTATGGTTATTGCTTCTGTGTGTGGCATTTCGTGTGATGGGTGGGTGTCCGTGTACCCAAGTGCAGGCATTTCCTTGTGGGGGCTTTTGTGAGGGTGGCTTGTGGGGGTGATGTGTATGTGCAGTGGGCATGCTTTGGTGATGGGTGTTCATGCTTTGTGGTCGCATGCAGGGCTTGGTGTTGGGATGGGTGGGTTGTGATGGTGAGCCATTTGCTAGGGGTTGGTGTGAGGGGGGAGGGGGTGAGGGTGGGGGTATGATTTGGCATGCAGGTGGGGTGGGGGTGGGAAGCAGTAGTGAAGATTTGCCTTACCAGAGTCCATTCCTCCGCCTACTCCTGCGAGGCCCTCAGGATGCAGGATGTGCAAGACTTCCTCCTCCCACGCGGTAAATTCTGGGGGAGTAGGTGGGGGTCCGCCGCCAGTCTTCTGCACCGCAATGTTGTGCCTTGATACCATGGAACGCACCTTCCCCCGTAGGTCGTTCCATCTCTTCCTGATGTCGTCCTGATTGCGTGGATGCTGTCCCACCGCGTTGACCCTGTCCACTATCCTTTGCCATAGCTCCATCTTCCTGGCAATGGTGGTGTGCTGCACCTGTGCCCCGAAGAGCTGGGGCTCTACACGGACTATTTCCTCCACCATGAACCTGAGTTCTGCGGCACTGAACCTGGGGTGTCTTTGGGGTGCCATGGGGTGGTGTGGTTGAGGTGCGGGGTGGCGTTTGTGGTGATGAGTGTGTTGCGTGTGGTGGTGTGTGGTGTTTGGTGCGTGGATTCTGTGTGGGTGATGGTGTTGTGTGCCTCTGTGTTGTGGGATTGTCTATTCTGTGCTCTCTCTCTAGCCTTCGTCAATGATTCCGGGTCATAGGGGCATGTGGGGGATGTGGGTGTGTGTTTTATATTGTGTTGGGTGTGTGGGAGTGGTGTTAGTATGTGTATCAGGTGTGTGTATTTCAAACTGACCAATGTGGCAGAGTTTTCTATGTGTGTGTGTATTTTGACCGCAGCGGTGTGTACCGCCAATGGAATACCGCATTTGAAAGACCGCCGCGTGGATTTGTGGGTCGGAATGGTATGGGCGTATTTCTGTTGGCGTGACAGTGGAGGTTTGGTCATCGCCATTTTTTCACTGACCTTTGGTGTGGCGGACTTTTGTGGATGTCGGGTTTTTGGCGGTTTGCCAGTTGCGGGTCAGAATGACCGTGGCGGTTTACCGCGGCCGCGGCGGTGTTATGGCGGTCTTCTGACCGGCGGTAAGCGCCTTTTACCGCCGAGATCAGAATGACCGCCTATATATTTTTCTAAACACTGTGTGGTGTATTTTTGTGTTGTTCTGTTGTACTATTGCATGATTTATTGCACAAATACTTTACACATTGCCTTCTAGGTTAAGCCTGCCGTGAGGAAGAAAATTCCACGCACAGCCCACCGGAATGACGCGCAGCCCTATAACAAGCCTAGGATTCCACGCACAGACCCTGGGACATCTCGTAATCCCACGACACACAGAAGGAGATGGTCCGCGTGCCGGAAAACGACGCACGTCTTCCCTGAGTGAAAAATACCGACGCAAGTCAGTGTGTGAAGGGGCGAAACCGACACACACACCATTTTTCTTCCCGGAAAACGACGCACGTCTCCCTGCGTGGAAAATAATGACGCAAGTCCGTGTGTGAAGGGGCGAAACCGACGCACACACCATTTTTCCAAGCATCTCCTCCTCTGCAGCCCTCTGTGGAGATTTTCCACTCCAAATCAGGTACTTTGTGCTTGAAAGAGGCTTTGTTTGCTTTTTACAGACTTAAGACACTTTATATTACTTTTCAGTGATATCTCTACAATTTCATATTGCATCTTTTATCGTTTTGACCTGCAAATACCCAGATAAATATTATATATTTTTCTAAACACTGTGTGGTGTATCTTTGTGGTGCTATATTGTGGTATTGTATGATTTATTGCACAAATACTTTACACATTGCCTTCTAAGTTAAGCCTGACTGCTCAGTGCCAAGCTACCAGAGGGTGGGCACAGGATAATTTGGATTGTGTGTGACTTACCCTGACTACAGTGAGGGTCCTTGCTTGGACCTGGGGTAACCTGACTACCAACCAAAGATCCCATTTCTAACATGAAGGAATGTATTTGGTGTTCTATAGCACAAACCTAGCTAAAGGTAGCGGGTCACATTACAAGTTGAAAGACAAAGATGCAGACAGTGAATGAATGTAGAGATATCTATGGGCACATAAGTGTATTGGTACTGTACCGTGATGTAGTGTTGTTGAACAACCTGCGTTTTCAACTCTTTCCTAAATTGAAGCAGGATTAGGGCCGCCCTGTTGGATATGGGATGTTGTTCATGTTGACACTGGAAGATGAGAAATTATTGTATTTTGTGATTGTGCATCATACATTTATAACTGGTATATGGCTTGCAGCTGCAGATGAGTATGGGACTACTATTTCATTAAGGAAAGCTGTGCTCATTTTAGACGTGATATAGGTGTACAGTGGGTTAGAATTTGTGACACTCAATGGCAGGCATTTGGTTTTGTACAGCGATAGAACGGTGATTGGACAGTGTAGACCTGCTCTCTAATGGAGATAGCTCCCTCCCTGTGTAGAGCCCTTGACATGGCAATGTTGCTGGTCTAACAGTAAAGTTGCGGATAGAGGTAAAATACTATTTATTTAGTTATGTGTTTGTTTACTTTTTATTATTTATAATGCTCACTCATTCCAAGACGCTTCGTGGGTCTGTGCCGGTAACCAACAATCATGTTTTAAATATTGGGGAAAAAAGGAAGTTTGACGCTTTGCTAGCTAAAAAGCAGGAAATGAGCCGTATAGTTAGAAAATTATAGGCACATATCATATTGATTGAGTGATGTATAACCCGGGAGTGAGCCGTAAGGTACAACTTTCACACGTTTTACTTTACCGGAGGTGATATTACTAGAAATGCTACTAGAAGTAGCAGTGTGGAAGTCACTGGACAGACGTAAGAAAGATACATTAAGGCTTAGGGCCTTATGCCACAGTTCTCACAACTCCTGCGCTGAGCACTTAATAGTCTAAAGTGGCATTATATCTTTCCACAAAGATCAGCACCTAACTCATAAGGCGCAGTGCTGCAGTCTAAAAACAAGAACAATGTAATCCTTTAACTCCCTACCAGCTCATTTCAAAACTTCACACTCATTCTATTTCTCTTTCCTTCTCCTGTTTGCTTCCTCTTTTCTTCCTGCCTTTACTCCCTAAATTTACAACCAGATTTTCCATCATTCTCTACTGGTTTAATCACTTAAAATTTCCCCTGTGCCCTGTTTAGCGTGTGATCTTTTCCCTTTCTCTTCCCTTCCTTTCGTCAAAATTGTCCTGATCTTCTTTTGCACTCTTGTTGTTGTGCCTCCAATTCCTCCTGTTCTTCAGTCTCCACCACCTTCATCAACACTAGCTTTCTTCTAAGCAGGGCCTCCAAATACGCCGAAAAGATAACGAGTTAACCCTCACTGATGGCTTTTGGTGGGATCTGCAGGTCAGTGTCTAGATTTCAGCAAGGCTAACTCATGAGTCTATCCTTCCAAGACTGTCTCAGTGAGTGTTATTAGAATCAGTATTGGCAATACATTATATTTACAACAGCTAATAAAGTTATCGTGTTAACAGGAAGCACTATATAAAACGTTATTATTTTTTTGTGATAAAATGAGATGGCCATGAGAAAGTGGGGAAAGAGTAGAGGGATGGGGCAGCCTGGTTGGCAGTCTTTGCACAAACCTTTCACATCAAAAAAGTAGTTAATTTCCTTCACATTCATATTAAATGCAGGAGCTCACTGTGAAGCCTACAGCTTCCTTCTTAGCACTTAAAATCCCTCCTTTCTTTTACCCTGCGCTCTCATTTGCATTTAAAATTGCTAATTAGCTTCGGTGATTTAGGTGCACCTTTACTCTGGCCACAACCTTCCTTATTTAAAGCCTTTATGAATTACATACATAATTAAATTAGTATGAATAATGTTTATCACATACTGTATTTGTTTATTTCAGGTTTCGTTCCTCATTTTAATCACTGCAAAGTACAGTCATGTGGAGGGTTATGCCCATTTGCCAATTCTGGTTTTGGAATATGATCTTCTTGCTAGCAGGTGGATGCCTGTCTGGTTCTCTTATCGAAATTGCAGCCTCGAGGTGAGGAGCTGTCCCGTAGCTGGTAAATGAACAAGCAGGTCCCTACTCACAACCATTGGAAGTATGTAAAATAGTACTCCGGTCATGCTGGAGATCTCAGTCTACACCTACCATTTCGCTTCTGTCTAGATAACTCTGGTTTGTAGTACTATTGTCAAAAAAGTCTTAAATGTATATCAGCCAAACCTTGGAGTTAATCAAGCAACAAGCATGGCTAATCATTGGTACTGCAACACTTTTGCTCTGAAATCAATAAACTTAAAAATAACACTAGCAACACGAGGAAAAATAGAAAGATGGAAAATATTTTTAATTCTCAAAGTAATTATATACTGAAATATAGGCAAACCTGAAAAATATATGAAAATAATAAGTAAATGTAATCTGTAATCTATGCTCAATTTGAAATAAAATCTATACTTCGACAAGGCAACATTCACATTCAACACATCTACAGCTGTAGGGCGAAGGAAGTGAATAGTTAGGACTAAATCAAACCCATGATCCGCTGAAGCTCATTTCAGCATCAAACAATCACATACAGGCCCTCATTGTAACTTTGGCGGTAACTGCTGCCTACCGCCACCGTGACGGCTGCCAACATACCGTCGCCGTGACTACCAGCCGCCCACCCGCATTATGACCGTCGACGGAATACCACCAGAAGGCTGGCGAAATACCGTCGACGGTCATGGCGGCGGATGGCGGTAAGATGGCGCTGCTGCTAGCATCAGCGCCACACCAGCAAAACACAGCCCACTGTATCATGAGCAATGATACGGCCTGGCGGAGTTTTGCTGGTGGACGCTGATGCTGGCAACAGCACAGAATCCCGTCTCCTGCCAGAGGACCCCCTGGAAGCAGGTAAGTAGGGTTCTCCAACAGGAGAGGGGTTGGTGTGTTTTAGTGTGTGGGGGTGTTGTGTGTGTGTGTGTAGGGATGTGTGTGTCTGTTTTTGTATGCATGCATGCGGGTGTGAGTCGCGTTGAATGCGTGCACAAATGACTGAATGTGAGTGTACGTGTATGTTGTGTGTTGTGAATGAGTGTGTGCGACAATGTATGTTGGTGTGTGTTGCCGTGTGTGGGTGTGTATGTGTGCATGCGTGGGTGGATGTGGGTATGCGTATGATTGTGTATGTGTGCGCATGTGGATGTGTAAATGTGCGGGGGCAGAAGAGGGAGGGGGAGGCTAGGGTAGGACTCTGGGGAGGGGGTCAGGGGAGACCCCTGACAATGCCTACCGCCATGGTTTTCGTGGCGGTACGCTTGCCACAAAAACCATGGTGGTAGGCGGGGTCATATTCCAGAGGCTGAATTGTGACGGCCGCCGGGCTGAAGACCGAAGTCTCCAGCCCAGCGGCCATTACCACCCTGGCGGCCGGAGTGGTACATTGGCGGTTTGGCTTGAGCCAAACCGCCAATGTCCTAATTTGGGAAAAGGTACCGCCAGCCTGTTTGCAGTACCTTTCCCCAAATTACCGCCAGGGTCGTAATGAGGGCCACAATCTGCCCACATAAGAGAGCAACACATAGCCCAAAAAAATCCTGTCAACATGTTGGGAAATATCTTTGCTGCTTTTTCTCTCATTTTGAGAAACAATCATTGTTAGACCTGTCATTCTTTGTGTGGTCTCCCCTGTCTTTTTTGCCGCTGCTTCCCATATTTTAACTGTTTGCTGGACTCTGTTTTTGCTGTTTTTGGTATTCTGGGCACTTTACCACTGTTGACCAGCGCTAAAGTGTAAGTGCTCCTATGTAAAATGTATGTGTTATTGGCTTTTCCATGATTGGCACATTTGATTTACTATAAAGTCCCTAGTAAAGTGCACTAGAGGTGCCCAGGGACTGTAAATCAGATGCTACTAGCTGGCCTGCAGGACTGGTTGTGCCACCCACAATAGTAGCCTGGTCAACATGGCTAGGACCTGCCACTGCAATGTCTTTGTGAACAGTTTCAAATTGCAAATTCGACTTGGCAAGTGTACCCACTTGCCAGGCCTAAACCTTCCCTTTTTATACATGTAAAGCACCCCTAAGGTAGGCCCTAGGTAGCCCCATGGACAGGGTGCAGTGTATGTAAAAGGTGGGCCATGTACTGATGTGTTTTACATGTTCTAACAGTGAAATACTGATAAATTCAGTTTTCACTGTTACAAGGCCTATCTCTCTCATAGGTTAACTTGGGGGCTGCCTTTAAATATCCTTAAAGTGCAATTAAAAGATACATCTGTTAGTGAAGTTGATTTTTAGATTGTTAGTTTGAAAATGCCACTTTTAGAAAGTAGACATTTTCTTGCTTAAACCATTCTGTGACTCTGCCTGTTTGTGGATTCCCTGTCTGGGTCAGACTGACATATGGGGTGTTTGTGAATCTCCTCTAGACAGTGACACAACAGGAGCTGGGGTGTACCCTGCATATTCTAATGAGCCATCTGAGCTGGAGTGGAGGGAGGAGTGGTCACTTACACCTGAATGGGCTGTGCCTGCCCTCACACAATGCAGTCTCCAACCCCCTGGTGGGTGTCTGGGGTCTGACCTGGGCAAGGCAGGCTCTTGTGAACAAAAGAGACATTCCTTTGAAGTCTGCCTACTTCAAAGGCAGAAAAGGGTATACATAGTGGACCCAAAACCCCAGACTTTAGATCACTTCCTGAACCAAGAGGAACCTCTGCAAGGAGAATAGCTGAAGAGCTGACGAGAAATGCTGCCTCTGCCTGTGACTGTGCTTTTGTTGGGCTATCCTGCAGTTGCTGCTTCTGCCTGTGAAAGTGGACAAAGACTTGACTTTGTTGTGCATTCCTGCTTCAGAAAAATCTCCAAGGGCCTGAACCGAGCTTGCCTCCTGTTTTGAAGTCTCAAGGCCACCAAAGACTTCTGACAATCCTGCCCTGCCAAGTGGTGCTCTATCCAGCCCCTGGGCCTTTGAAAGGTGAAGTTGACAGAACAAGACCTGAAATCCACACACAAAATGCTGTGCAGGGAAATTTTCGATGCACCATCTGCAACGCAGCCGATAAACGCCACGCCACCCGCTTCGCAGCTAAAATTTACACTCCTCCTGCATCGTGGCTGGGAAATTGATGCATCGCAGCTGGAAAAATGATGCAACACCCACTTGCGACTGCTGATAATGACGCAAACCCCACACATCGTGGTTTTCTAACACCGTGCGACCAGATTTCTCACGCACCGTTCCTGGGAGTCAAAGTCATCATGAATCGACACATAGTCGAGATGCTCTGTCCAAAAATCAACGCATCGCTCTCTTACGAGGAAGAAAAACGATGCATCGCCTACCCGGCCGGAGAAGAAATGATGCATAGCTTCACTTGTGAGTAAGGAATCGATGCATTGCTGATTTTTCCGATGCACGCTTGCCCGTGTGGCTTTATTTTTTATGCAAACATTTGAAAATTCATATCTTGACTTGTGTATGTTGGATTTTTGTCATTACGGTCTTGTTTGATTTAGTTACATAGGGGGTCATTCCTACATTGGCGGGAGGCGGGTGCTGCCCGCCAAGCGGGAACCGGCACTTGGCCGCTCCGCGGCCAGAAGACCGCGGAGGCCATTCAGACTTTCCCGCTGGGTCGGCGGGCGCCCGCCAACGGAGCGCCCGCCGGCCCAGCGGGAAAGGCCCTGCAACATTGAAGCCGGCTCCGAATGGAGCCGGCGGTGTTGCAGGGGTGCGACGGGTGCAGTTGCACCCGTCGCGATTTTCACTGTCTGCTATGTAGACAGTGAAAATCATGCTGGGGCCCTGTTAGGGGGCCCCTGCACTGCCCATGCCAGTGGCATGGGCAGTGCAGGGGCCCCCAGGGGCCCCACGACACCCGTTCCAGCCATCCTGTTTCTGGCGGTCAACACCGCCAGAAACAGGCTGGCGGGAAGGGGGTCGGAATCCCCATGGCGGTGCTGCTTGCAACGCCGCCATGGAGGATTCTCCCAGCCGGGGTAATCCGGCGGGAATCCTCCAGACCCGGCTGGGCGACCGCGGCTTTACAGCCGCGGTCGGAATGCCATATGACGCACCGCCAGCCTGTTGGCGGTGCTTCCGGCGACCTCCACCCTGGCGGTCATAGACCGCCAGGGTTGGAATGAGGGCCATAGTGCCTATATTTCTAAACTGATGTGGTGTCCCTTTTGTAGTGTTTTCACTATATTACTGTCTATGTTGGTACAAATACTTATACATTGCTTCTGAGATAAGCCTGACTGCTTGTGCCAAGTTACCAAGGGGTTAAGCAGGGGTTATCTAATTGTGTCTCCATTGCCCTGACTAGGGTGAGGGTCCCTGCTTGGACAAAGTGCAAACTGACTGCCAACCAGAGACCCCATTTCTAAAAAATATTATAGGAAGAGAGAGAATATTTGTAGGCACATGATAAACAACTTTGCCATGTCCAGTCATTGCTTCTCTACTGACGTGATCCTTTATATGGTTGCACATTGGGGACAAGAGCTCAAAACACTGTATTTCATACCTAGTATGGTATGCAGCACAAGCTGTTTGTGATGCCATTGGCTGCTTCACTGATGTGGACAATGCCTTTCCTGGAAGCATAAACATCAGCTTTACATTCCATCAGTCACCTCTTCCAAATTAGTTGGCTGTTGGGGAATTCTGTGACATTTGGCTAGTTGGTAAATTAAACAAACTCACACTTGCATTGAATGTACAACTGCGGATGGTTTGTCGACCATAGTCACCCATTACTTTATTGCAACAAACTAGACACACATAACAATATTTTTAAATCCATGCAGGTAGACATATGTAGTACCTTTTAGTACCTTTTAAGGAAGTAATAATTTACAACTATTCTTTATAACTTTCTGGCATCCAACCACACAGCAGCCATAGTGGTAAAATAGGGCACACATATGTTCCTGAGGCAGCATTGAACACACGTTTGGTATTGATAAGCCATGACTGAGATGTCTTGACCAAATGGAGGAGGCAGTGTCAGCAATAGTCCCCAGAGTCTGTCCACAATTTGTCCACAAAACTTACGGGCTTATTACGAGTTTGGTGGTCCCAACTCCGGACCACCAAACTAGCGGAGTTGGCTTCCCCTGGCCCTAATACAAGGTTTCCACCAGCCTAACCTGGCTGACCGGCGCAAACCTTGAAATAGAGTATTCCCACTGGTCAGACAGGCGGGAACAGTGCTACAAAATAGCACTCGGCCTCCTTCAAGGAACCGAGTACTATCTCGTAGCACAGAGGGTGTCCTCATCATATGAGCTGCTTCTTTGGTTGTTGTAACATTTTGGTTGAACAGTGTCCAATCAATAATCAATGGTGGACTATTTCACCACTCACAGATACAATCTTGAGAGACATTGTTGTACTAACATGTTGTCAACATCAAGCCACCAAGTCTCATTTTAAAAAGTTGAGCCTAAAATATCACTCATCCAAAATTAATTTATTAAGTATTGTTAATGCAATCATTCACATTCAACAAATCATTATCTAAATGTATTTTCGCCTTTAAGTGAATGAATGAATGAATAAATGAATGAATCTGAGCTTAAAGAGCACACAGCTATTCCTGGTGCTAAAGAGAGATACAGATCAGGAACACTATTGTTACAAGCTAAACAAGAGTGTTTTTAACAATTTGTGAAAGGTTCCCTCATTAGGCATGTTCCTAAGTATAAATTGCACATGGTTCAATATCGAAGCAGCCTGTACAGAAAAGAAATCCCAGCTTGTCTCATCCGTTTAAAATAAGTGACCACAATCAACCGTGCATCCCCCAAGTGCAAGACCTGGGAAGAACACTATTGCCATATCCTAGCATTGAGATATTGTGGCAGCTTTCCATGAAAGGCACGGTAAGCTAACACTAAAGCTTTAAATACAATTCTCCTGCCAACGGAGAGCCAATGAAGCTGTCTTAAATACAAGGATGTAGGGGTCCAGCTAGCAAACTTGAATAAAATATATGCTTCCATATTCTGCATTACTTGCATGTGCTGTATGAGATAATCTGGCACACCCAAGTAGTATATATTAGAAATTGGGTCTCTTTTTGGCAGAGATATGCAACCTGTCTAAGTAGGGACCACAATCTTAGTCAGGGTGAGTCAGATACACACCCTAAATTAAACTGTGCTCACCCCATGGTAGCTTGGCACAGAGCAATCAGGCTTAACTTAAGAGGAAATGTATAAAGTTTTTGAGCAACACTTACTGTATTTAATACCAACACAGTAAAGAAACACCATAAAAAGACTCACCACAGTCTCAACACTTCAGAAAAACAAGGTGAACCACCTCCTAAAACTCATACCAGATGTCTGAGAGTATTCTAGTCTCCTTGGCCAATGCCTCTAGATGTGACAATAAGATAAGACAAGACTTTCACAATTGAATCCTGGAGAGAGATCAGGTAGTAACAACTTACATCTCTGCAGTGCCTCTTTTTAAATATGGGAACAATGATTGATTCTGACCGTGCAGGAAAGGCCCTCAGACTGTGAGATGTTTCTTGCCAATGGCACCCAAAGTTCAGGCTGGCTCTTAAAGAGATCCAGCAGGACCCCATTTTGGCCAAGGTCTTTACAGTTAGAACTAGAACTAATAGCCTCCAATACTTTCTCGAAGGTAGGGAGGTGTTTAGACTGGATTTTGCCCTTTATTCTTGCACACATATCAAAGGGGAATGACCTCTCTTATATTTACTCGGCTCATCCTCCACGGGGCCTGCTGCATAAGTGCCACCAAAAAAGGAACCCCCTCCTGCCCTGGTATGGCAATTTTGATAGAGGGCTCATCTTCCGCCTTTAAAAATGGCCAGTTCACAATGCCCCAGAATGCCTTAACGTCTGTCTTGTAACTAGCTTCCTCTAAGGAGTTTTTCCTGGCCTTAATGGCATGCAATATGCTTTCCTCCACTGTGTCACTTCTTGCGGACCCCTATGGCTTTTTTGGAGAATGTGCATGAGTGCTCTGAGATTGCATGAGCATTCTTTATCAAATCACTTGTCACTTTTCCAATAGAGCTCCAACCACCCCCACTAGTACAGCCTCTGTGAAGGCGTTGTGAAATTTCACTAGGCCACGCAGAAGTAATAATGGCTGCACATGGCCACTGTCAGTCCAATTTTCCACTACAATTATACAATGTGCAATATGAGGCTAAATGCTGCTTACATGGACTCGTATTTATTAAATTGGGAACTGGGAAGCCCCTCGGAGGCGACACCACAGGCTAATAAGCTACACAGAGGAAAATCTATAGGTCAACTGCTCTGTAAGTAATTGAAGTAGTGAACAACAACAGCAGCAACTGGAAGTGGCTAAGAACTCTCAGGTCTCTGAGAGACGCTTCGCAGCTAACAGCAGCTATGGCCCAGGCACATCATAGTATATCAGTCTTTACGACTCATAGGACTTGCAGGGCGAGTTTCAATATGCTATGTGCAAAGGGCAAACATGGGTGGCGCAGAGAGTGACTGGGCAACTGGGCATCTTTCGACAAATTTGGCTGTGAAAAAGCCCACAGAGGCTTCAGTAGTGCAAGTGTGGACAGACAGCATACACGCCTCACCTCTCTCCACAGATCAGAATGTCCCAATGACCGGTTATACACCTTTTCACAGGCTTCAATGCTCCTGAACCCATACCTGAATGCTGAGGGCTAGGAGCTCGTAGGTGTAACACTGTAGGCACTAGAGACTCCAAGGCTGCCAGGAAACTGCACAAAGGTCTTCTGAGGTCTTCAGCCACAAGCCACACTGACTGCCTGCCTTTTTTGATGTTTTTAACGAGGTCCACATACTGTAAAAAGAAAATGAAAAGTCCTCTGGGTTTCTGTGAAGATGATGAAGAATGAGAAGAATGGCCAAGAATGTGTGCCTGTTGCATATTTAATAGAGGGGAGGTTGGAAGATCCAAACCCTTGGGAAGAAGTGGCTGAAAGAAAGAGATGAGGTCTGAGCCTTACAACCCTTCAGCCAGACCATAAATGTAAACGTTATTTCTTCTGTTGCGATTCTCCAAGTCTTCAAGTACGATACTTCAGATTACCAGAATTTTGCAGCCTGCGCAGTATCATTGAGGTAATCAACTCTTTGTTCCACTTGACAAACTCTCTCTTCCATGAGCGTCCATTTGTCATCCAGAAGGTAAACCTGTTTATTGGTTTCTTCCATGTAGGGTGTAAGCACCTCAATTTCCTCAAGGAGAAGTTCCACTGAAATTTTAGCAGTAGGGTTTATGGGCAACAGAATATCTTTTTTAATCCTTTTATTAGTTGGAATATTGGAGGTCGAAGGAAGTTTGGCAGGCATTTTGTTAGCAGATGAGGAAGTGGTACCAGACAAAATAAAAGAGGATGAGGAGGAATCCTGGCAGGCACCCTCACTATCTTCCATATTCTCCAGAGCAAAGAAAGAGTTAGAGATACTGGTTTTTGAATTATGAGTGGAGACAGGTGGCATACGTTTGTACAGTATTAAGTTTATAGTCTTCCCCATAAGGTCTTAGTTATTTAAGTTAGGAGTATGAACACAGTAGTAGTCCAATAATAGCAGGTAAAATGTTTCACAGGCAATTGTTGCAGGATAGGTCAGAATAAACAGAACAAAAGAAACAATATTAAAGTTTTGACATTTTCCTAGGTGACCAAAACTGTCCACAATGGCAAAACTGAGAAAAATGATCAAGTTACCAATAAAATCCTCCCATTATAATAGTCAGAATATCCTGCATGATAAGAAAGCAAAATGGCGGGCGCAACCTTCTTGTAGGGGCGTACACCATTTATTACAAATAAATCATTGTTCAATAAAAAAAAAGCAGTCCCTGCAACAAACCTGCTGATGCAGTAAGTGTTCCACCAGCATAGCCCAAGGAGCAGATAGAAAAGCAGCATCCTGCAAGGCAGCTGCTCTTCTCCCCGCTGTGGCAGAGCTCCCTAAATGGCGGCCATTCCCAATCAACAACAAACCACGTCTCCTTCTGCAGTCATGACATTACTCATTACCTACGCAGCTACGCTGCATCAGTCAAAATCATGAAGTGCCTCAGAATTCAGTATATCACTCATTTTTTTAGCTAGTTTTTATTGAGTTTTTTCCAAACATTGTCATGAGTTCAACAGTAACATGAGCTTGTTACGTTAACAGTAATGACGCAATGGTGTACAGGATGTCTGTGTTTCATAACAAGGGGAAACATGAGTGGTTTAGACAAGTGCATGTGCACAGTTACAGAAAAGAGAAAGGTAAGTTGGGGGTGAACAACAGAAATGTACACAACCAACGCAAAAAAATTTGTGATCCCTCACTACACACACAGGCATCTGTTGTCTTTGTAGGAGAAATAATCATACAAATAAAACACCCATATTACAGGTAAATGATGAAATCAGGGGGAGTGTGACAGGACACAGGTAACGGGGGCAGACATAATGTACCCCTGGGGCACTCCGCTTAATGCCGGACCTTGTTTACATCCAGCACGGCCTGATGGGAGCGAGGTGCTGGGAGGAGACACACCCAGACCGTGAAGGAGCGAAGCCGGCGAAGGGGGAGCGTGCAGGAGGACGCGCGTCCTGAAGGAACGGGAGGAGATACCTCGTGGTGCAGTTGGGCCAGAGAGGAAGGTAGGCTAGCAGAAGGAGGAAGCAACGGAGGAGAACGCCACACAGAGCAGAGTGCGTTCGTCGAGAGGAGGCCGAGAGGGAGAGTTCCGGACGAGGAACCCAGCCACGTTCCTGGAGGAGCGTGGCTTATCCAGGTACGAGGACGGGCAGGGGAAGGAGGTATAATTATCAGAAGGGAGGGAGAAGGTGACCTGGGAGGGGTCGAGGAATGCACTGGGCACTAATAAACTAAAGAAAAGGATAAGAGCACAAGGGCACAAGGTGACGGAAGAAAGGTGATACACATGTGTGGAAAGAAAACTAAGAAAAGAAAGAACAATAAATAATTCAATGTATATTACTAACATGGAGAATTTAAAATAAATAAATAAAGGAATTAACCAGTGCACAACTCACCCAAAGGCACAAAAAAGGATAAAATAAATCCTTTGGGGAAACAAAAAGTATAAAGAAAGTAGCAAATAGTCCTGTACTTACCTACTAAATGCCTCGTATTTTCTTTCCTCTCTCTCTCTTGGCTGGATGTCTTTCCAGGGCCGGGAAGAAGAACCAATGGAAGATACATGAGGGACTTACTAGAATTTGAAGTAGATATATAGAGACTGGAGAATGTTCTGACCTAGAGCGATAAGGAAAGAATGATAAACGATATAGAGATAGAACTAAAGACGAATACCAAAAGACCCCTAACTAGTATCCTGACTTATTATTTACCTGTCACAGGGAGGACGAAGAAAGGAGGGGAGAGGAAGTAATGGGTCAGGCCTATTGCAATGGTTGGCAGGTAATGTAACAGGTTAAATGTCTGTGGCAGACAGCAGGCCAAGGGTGCTGGTCAGAGAAGCCGGCTCTGTGCATAGGGGGAGCAAGTAGCTCATTGGGTGGTAGAGAGTCGGGGGCATTCACCCTAGATTTGAAAGCCTCAGGCTTCCCAGGGCATCCCATTGATGCAAGACTGTGTAGTTCTTCTACTGTTGCCCACACCTCTCTCGATCGAACCCTAACAAGTGGCTGGGGGGGGAGTGGGGAGGTGACCTTCAGGTGCACATGATCCCCTGCTTAGCTAAGAGAAGTGCCCGGTCAAGGAACCTAGTGACTGCCCTATTTTTTGAAGTTCTTTTAAATAGACCTAGGGAGCACATGCCCCAGGTGTACACCGAGGGAACCTCAGTGGTGGGTGAGAGGTGGGCAGTAACAGACAGCCAGTAGTCAGCCAGCTGACGACAGGACCAAAACATTTGAACAAAGTTTGCATCCTCTCGCAAGCTGCGGGGGCAGGAGGCATCTGTACAGTAGTTGAAGAACCGGTTATTCTGTGCAGGAGTTAGATATGCTCTATACAGGATATAAAACTATATTAATTTGAATCACGCATTCCGAGTGACAATGGCAGGGTAGGCCAGGATCATGGCGCACTCCACTTCGCTGAGGACCTTACCCAGGTCCTGACTCCACCGATCACAAAGCGTTGGGAGGGGTAGGCAGGTATGCTCACACAGCGCCTTGGTGAACCACGTGATCCAGTGACGCCGCATGCCCAGTAGATGCATGCTGGGTTCAGGTTGCATTGACCCCCAGCGTGCTCGTACAGTATTTATAATCAAAATATATGAGAGGAACTGTCGAGGGGGAGACCAGTTTGGTCTCTCAGATCAGCAAACAGGATGAGGTGGCATCAGAGAAGAGGTCATGCAAGGTATGGCAGCCCGCTTTGTGCCGAGGGGCAATAGCTGGCGTAGTGAGATATGCTAGTCCCTGGGGTGTACTGACCAGTGGTGGCAGGGGGCATATGACATCGTGGCATTAGTAAGACGTGGGCAGGAGTAGAAATCACAGCACATACAAGAGACTCATGGGGTGAGTGTATGGGCTAAGGGATGAAAGAAGTGCAATAAGCTATCCAATGTCCACAGGAGTGACGTCAATGTTGCCTTGTCATTCAGGTCATGCTCAGCAAACCACTGTGCCAACCACTGCAGCTGAGCAGCAATATAATAGTGCCTAAGGTTGGGAGCCCTCAGCCCACTGCTGCTGTTGGCAGGCACAAATTTAATAGTACCACATAGCGGAGAGTGTTGTGCCAGATGAGGGCGCCAAGCAAAGTTTTTTTTGTGTTTTAAAAAAAAAAAAAAATGAATGGTCCTCACATCCTGGGGTTTGGGGTCAATAATTTTGTTTTTCCTGTTTCTTGCCATCAAGTTTTTCTTGGCTGTGATGGAAAAAAATCATTTACAGCACCCGCCTTCAATAGAGAAGATGGTGTGAAGTGTTTCCTCTGGTGGCCACTACTCCGTCAAAAGAAGTACTCCATCGATGGAGCCGATAGTGGTTCCATCTATGGAATGCTGGCAGTCTGCTTGACTCACAATAGCATGGGTGGACAAAGAGTTTGTCAGGCAGAATACTCACATTTGCGACAGAGGACCCAGCCTGCCAAACTCATAACCAGGCCCTTAGTATTTGTGGTTAGTTAGTTTGCAAGAAGATCAACATAAACTCATTTTTTATTTTTATTTTTTCTGCTAACAAAAGTGCATCCTACTCTTGTTCCTGCCATATTATCTGTCTTCCCTGATGTATTCTCCAGTGGCACATTTTTGTTTCTCTTTTCTGCTTCCTCCTCCCATCCCCCCTGCTCATTTGGTGTATTCATTTGTGTCAAGAACTGAGAATACCTACTCAGGAGCTGAATGTAACCACTCGCAGCCAGTGTTGTGTTGCAGCAGCCTTACATAAAATCACAAACTGAACTTACTCAGAGCATGGGGATAAGATGAAGGAAACACTGGGGAGTAGATCCTGTTGAAAGTGAAGCCCGATGAGAATGTGGTCTTTGGAATATGTTCTCACATTACTGAGTATTATGTAATTTAAGATCTCTCCACGTGACTGATGGACTTCAAAGTCAACAGCAGAGAATGAATTATCTACCCTTTCCCAGTGTGTTGAAAGATTTTGAGATAAAACATTAGTTGCTTGCATGTAAACAAACTAACCAGATTACATAGGGGGTCATTATGAACTTGGCAGTCGAGACCGCCATGCCGGCTGCTGCTGAAAATTCCGCCACTGGCATGGCGGTCTCGACCGCCACATAATGAACACAGTGGGGACCGCCACAGGCAGCCTTCCACCACCGCCAGGCTACCACCGCCAGGCAGCCTGACTATGGCGGAATTTCTTCATCTGACAGGGCAGTGCTTCTACGCCAGCCATTCCCTGGCGCTTTTACCTGCCAGGAAAAGGCTGGCAGAAGGGGTGCTCAGGGGTCCGCGTGCACAGCCGCGTTCTTTAGGAGTAAACAATTAAATGTCTTTTTCCAGTAGGCGGGGCTCTCTTTGGACCTCAAAATCTTGTGCCTCTTCTGACATGGAGCTCTGTTGCTTCTTTGGATGAAGACTCAATAACTGGTTGTAGCACAGTGCAGTCTCCTTTTGCAGAAGGACCATGCCCCGACTGCGCCCAATCTTGTGAGATTTGTGCAAGATACAAGATACTTGCCAGCACTCCAAATTGTGAGACAGTGCTTACCCAGGGCCCTGCAATGGCCTTTAAAATATTGTGGACTGCACTGTGATCTACGGCAGGGACAATGGGCCAGAGCATCCATGAAAGTTCTTGTTGTGCCTGCATCGTGAGCTGCATTGATGACTGGAGCTCTACACAAGGAGGACTGGCAGCGGGTTCAGACACTTTGCGAAAAATCTTAAAACCTTGTGGTATTAACTCATTCTTGGCTCACAAGTCTGTCTTTTCTGCGTCGTGTTCTGCTAGGCTACAAGTGTTTTGGATAAATAAATTTAGTAGAATGGAAAAAAGTGGAAAAGTAGTTTGTTAGTTAATAAAAACCATAAACATAAAACAAAACCATGCATTTAACATAACCATCCAGTCTGAATTTAAAACTATGAGAGCATTATGCCTAATCCACATGGTGCATCGTCTATTTCCTCCCCATACCTCCCTCTCAATATAAGCTGATAAAAACTGATAAAAACCCAGCCTTGCTAATATCCTGTAAAGTGTGTGGTGCATTGCTGTGGTCCCCCAACAGGGCCTCCTTAAAGTGCCTAGTGCAGGGAATGGTGCTTGGTGAGAGCTTGGGTGCATAGAAGGCTGGACACTACTGCTTCCCTTCTCAACCTAGATGTTGCTAAAACGGACCAGCCTGATTGGCGTCAGCCGGAGGCCAGAGAACATAGAGTCATAAAGTGCATAGTGCACAGCCCGCATAGAACCAGAGCCTAATCGTGGTGAAAGCGTGTCTTTGTTTAAAAATAGGGGCTAGCTGGGGTGTCGAGAGAGACAGATGCTACTGCTTCCCTTCTCAACCTAGTGTAAGCTATTGCTAAAAGAGGCAAGCCTAATTGATGTCAGCTGGAAGTCAGAATACATAGAGTAACAAAGTGCATAGTGCATAACCCGCATGTATCTAGGGCCTAACCATGGACAGATTGGGGATGGCTGGGGTGCTTAGAGAGCCAGATGCTACTCCTTTCCTTCCCATCCTAGACTAAGATATTGCTAAAAGGGGTCAGACTGATTAATGTTGACTGAAGGGCAGTATAGATAGAGAAATGAAGTACATAGTGCATAGCATGCATGTGACCAGGGCCTAATCAAGATGGGATAGGGGACTGGAGCATTGTTATTCTTACTGCAAACCTAGCAGCCCACCTGTGGGGTGCAACCCATGCACCCCCACTGCAAATCAACTGATCATGTCTCAGTCGGAGGCCTAAGACCCTACATACAGTTCTTGGCCTTCATCAAATCCTTAAAAATGGCGATAAACTGCACCAGCAGGATGTTAAGTTTGACTTCTGAGTGTTTAAAGCGACTCCATTGCTGGTGATCTGCAAATCCTGATTCCTAGGGCCTTAAATTCATTTTGTAGTTGGGCCCTCAACTGCAGGCTTAGGCAGTGGTAGAGACAAAGGGCATGCAGTAATGTTTCCTTTCCCTGATGACATAAATGGCATGTCACATCCTCCAATTGCCCTTCCTCCTGCCATTTCGGCTTGAAGTCTAAGGTGGGAAGCACCCCCAGTCTCATTGACATTAGCTTCTTCTTAACTTGTATCGAGGAAGTGACCTCTAGGAAAGGTTGGTCTTGTTGCTCATCATATGAGCTTAGCACCAGCCAACTTGGCTAATGTTATTTTATCTTCTCAATGGCTTTGCAGTCTGATGCTTGTGTTCATTATTCTCTTAAAAACGTGCTTGCTTATGCCTATCTACCAAAGTTTTCCCAGGCCGAGTCTACCTTTTATAGCCACCTTTCCCTCTATGTAAGTTGATTTCGGTCCATATGTATTAAGCCAATGACTCTTTGGCAGCACTACTCATTGTGAGGAAGCAGTTTACAAAAGTCTCTGAGTTTGCCTTATCAGTGAGACTTCAAGTTTGACTTGCACAGACGATGCCGATGTCGGCAGCTGAAAAAATTGCTTAAATGTCTGCATTGTGAGCTTGTGCAGTAGACTGGTGTCAGAACTTAACATTATTTTGCCTTCTTATGTGAGGGTTGGAATCAATTTTTACTTGATCACTGTAACTAAGGGTTTTAAACTGCAACCCCAGAGAGAATTCACTAGGGTCAAAAAAGAGAACTTTAAAGCCAATGCTTGTCCTCTGATAGCTTCCTTTTGGAGTGCAAACATAGCCCTTGACTCTAGCTTGACTCTTAGATAGACACAGCTGTTTGTTTCTCGTATCTTGGATCAGTTGAGGAGTCATTTGCTCTGCTTGGAAATGTGCGGATTAAGCAAAGCACTAGATGTGGCTTTGAGTACTGCTTTACTCAGCCTGCTTTGGTCAGCTCTGTAGAGAGTGGGGTGTCAAGAGTATTAGATGGCCCTCTTGAGTTGGAGCCTGGCCCTGTGGTGCATCTGGATAAAAGAGTAACTAAACGTAAAAGGCTGGGTGAACACTCTGTAGTTCTGAATGGATGGGTTGGGACTGTCTTCTGCCTAAGACTCAGGAGTTGGACTTGGCCACTGAAAGCCTAACACTAAGCATGGACTCCTTACTCCTGGGAAGGGAAGGATTGGGGCCACTGAAAGCTTAAGCACGGATTCTTTCCTCCTGGGTAGGGGAAGGAAAGGAAAAGGTTGGTGCCTAAAGACACTAAAAAGTAAGCTGAAGCAGCAGCCTGTTGAAGCAGGTTTTCTGGGCACCTGAGGGCTGAGCAGGTCTTTGCTTTGACCTCCTGCTGCAACTTCTGGATAAGATCCCCCTGGTTGTGGGCACTCTAGAGTCCAACATGAGGTTGTCTGATGCACGATGCTAGCCTGCTGCTTTTATGTCCCTCTCCTGGCTAACATGTGCGTGGTAATCTGGAGGTAAGATGTAAATCTATACATTCTCACCCCCATTTCAATCCAGAAACTGTGTCTTACTGGCTGACTTAGAAAGGGGGTGTGGTCAGAGTAGCAAGACAGAAACCCATATGCCTGCTGTTTTCCCACTCATGCAAGCAGTGAGGCAGGGGTGTCACCATATGGGGGTGAGGTAGGACATTTGAATATCCCTTTCTGTTGGGAAGGGAAAGGAAAGCCACAATCATCAGCCAACAAGATTCCCCTGTGCATGCTGAGGGGATAGTCAATGGAAAATATGAACACAACAAAATGTTGTTATCGTAGTGCAAGCTGACTCTCCCTGAATAACAAAAAAGAACATAGAAGTAGAATGAGTGTAGGTGCACCCCCCAATGACTGCCATGGGTTCCCTCACTACCACCCTTTGAAAGAGCCACTCAAGTCTCCATAACCACTCGATCTCAAATGCATTTATTTAGTTTTATAGCAGCACTCATACCAGTGTAGGTAGGGTGTTAGAGCATAGAGATAATCAATCCAATGTGTGTAAGTCAGTGTATAGGAAATATTGCATAAGACAGAGGACTACAGGGTGCCGGAGACAAAGGTCATCCTTACTGATAGGCAGTATAGTTTTAATGTTCGATTGGGAGATGCACAAACTCAGAATTAAAAATATAACACCATGATTGGAGGTTTTCTTTAATAATAAGAATTGATTTTCCCAAATGAACGCTTTTTGCAACATTAATACAATGAAAGACTGGAGAAAAAAGCATGACACTGTAATATATTCCTTGCTGTTTGCATGCAGCTCTTTGATGACAGTTAATAGCTTACTGTTCTGTATTAGGATTTTAACTTGTAACTCCAATTAACAAAAGGATCTCTCAGACAAAAGCAGTAACACTCTGACCTTTTTAATTATATGCACTTTGTGATCTGCATGGTACACGTTCTTTGCCTTTTACAATGAGTCAAAACCTCGACTAGACAGAACTCCAAACTCTCTCCAGAAAGAACATTAATCATGGAGTTATCTTGACATTTGTATTGTTGCCTGAAAATAGCTGGAGGCATGGAACACTGGCAGCAGGTGCTTTTAAAATCATAATACACTTGCATCACCCTAGAGTTGGCCTTGAACAGGACAACAGTGAGGCCCCTTCTTTTACTCAAGCCCTCTTCAGACCTCCATTGCCTTAGGTCAATGGCCTGGCAGGGGATGGCATCTAGGGTAAGACACAGCTGTGGGCAGATGGGTGATGAGGTGAAGATGGCCCAAGACCACAACATTACCTGGCCCCCACAGAGAGGCCCTAGAATAAACCCACTCCCCCCCACCCACCATGGCCGGAATGTGAAATGCCTTAGCGTGAGGTGTCAGAGAAAAACATTAATTTTTGGCTGTGTCCGCCCTGGGTGCTGAGGTGAGAATGGCTCAATGGGCAGAGCAACACCTGGCCCTCAATGGCCGACTGTCCGCGTTGCCAATTCGTTCCTGCCTCCGTCCTTGTATGTGCAGCCATTCGAAATAGTATTCATCAAGCAAATTGTTATACAACCCCATGAACAGTTTGGAATGCAACATATTAGTACATGGGTCGCATTGCATATTCCATTCCCATTAGCAGACCAATTGATGTGGAAATTGTACATCCTGGTTTGCAAATGGGAACAGAACATCTGACCCTTTATCCAGTAGTGTTCAGGGATGCCCTTAGCCTTAATTAGCACTAGATAAACCTCAACTATTGCATAGATATACAGTGACTTTTCCTGCCACCAGATTTCCAGCCTATTACAGGGCATGGCTTCTAGCAGCAGAGAATGACAGTATTTTGCAACCCACATAGGACTTGCCACAGCAGGGTTTCACAGTGAGCATCTACCCAGCAGTGGTGACTTACCTGCTGCCAATTATGGCATTGAAAAGTAACAGAAAGATTTCCCACGGTTAGACAATGCTGCTAAAGTAGTCACTTTTTCTATCTCCTTTTTCAAAAAAACCTTTGCCACCTCTGCAGTTTACAAAAGTGGCAAAGTTACAAAAAGTTGCAAGAAGCAATTCCTTGCAGTTTTCACACCTTAAGGTTTGAGATACCCCAAATCTGATATCGCATATTAGGTTGTTTTTTAAAAGCAAATCAAGCCGGAATGCTATTTTTATAATCCTGCCTTTTGAAGGTTAATACAAATTTATGAAGCATACGTAAACATAAGAAAATCATTTATTTTAACACCTTTACCTCCTGAGATGATGAGGCTTTTCCAGGCCCTTTGCTGAGCCCATTTGTGAGAACTAGAGCACTTTACATTAAGCCCTTAATACCAAAGTGACCTTGGGTTTGTAGAATCCCGTGAAGGGAACTGAGAAGATAGCCAAAGTATAACAAAATATTGTTTTTTAGTTTTACAAAATAGGGAAATGTGGTCTGCACAAGAAAGCGTGTCTTTGTTTAAAAATAGCATCAACAAACGTTTTGCTGTGCTAACATCACCATCTTCCCAGTTTTCAGGAACAGCAACTTTAGTTATTGCATTTGTCTAAGGAATAATCCATGTTACCTATTTTTTGGTATCAAAAGGTGGTAGAAGCAGGCTTTAAACTCATTGATGAACCAACAAAGATGAACATTCATATAAACTAGACAAAATTCAGAATTTAGAATGGGACCGTTCATGCAAATTGCCCATTGTTTACCCAGAGAACCGAAATATTGAAAACAAATAAATGTGAAAGAAGAAAAATTAGAAATAGATGACAACATTTTCATCTGATGGCTACTTCACAAACGTAATATACTGTTATGCCTGTCAGACCTTTCTAGTCACAGAGATAAATAGGTGCATATTTACAAGAAAGTGGTGCATCAGCTATGATGCGCCACTTTTCTTGCGCCCTCCCTAATGTCACAACGATAGCGCCGTATTTACAATATGGTCCACCATGGCACATGTTAGCACAATACCATCAACACATTTGATGCTATTGTGGCGCATTGGTCGACTAGCACCACAAATTATGGCGCTAGTCCAGCAATGTGTGGGGAGGACTATTGGAAGCAATGGGAGGATTCAATGATGAGAAAAATGAAGCACTGAAATCTCGTAAACTTCACTGCTCCATTTTTGTGAGCCTCCTAACCGGGGAACGCTCCCCTTGAATACATTTTGCCTGGCGAAGGCATAATGTGGTGCAATAAGTTACAAGGTGGAGCAATGCAAGCATTGTATCACTTTGTAAATTTGGAGAGGGGAAAAAGCTGCCTTGACGTCGCCTTTGAGTAAAAAAAAAATATATGCTAGGGCAGCGCAAGGAGCTTGTAAATATGCCCTGTAGTGTTTGTTGGTTATCCAAAAACACAATATGGCAAAGGGCCAACAAATGAGCTACAGATTATAATTTCTATTGTGTACTGACTATGTTTCAATTAAAATGATAAAGTATACTGAATGAAAAATAGGTCTGAAGGAACCTATTTCTGAAATGTGCACAATATACTGAATTTAGGAACAGTAGTTATTTATAGACCTTTGAATTTTGGGATTCAGGGGGCATTTTGCAAAATATATTCTTTTGTGCACACTGGCTTGCATTTGGAAGCCAAAAAATGAGAGAAATTCAGTTGATCATAAGAAATATTCTACTATTCTGTGTTTCTATACCTTTGATGAAAATGCTACCCCACTTGTGTGGCGGGGCTTAATCTGCGACAGGAAAAGTCCCAAGGCGCACTGCGGAGACATCAAACATTTGCAATCATTGCCATGTTTTGGCATTGTGGGTAGCAACATTGTTGGGTCTTCTGCTCAAGAATGGTAAGTAAAAAAAAAGGAGAAGTAAACCTGTAGTAAAGAATGCTAGGGCCTGCTTAGATTCTCCATTTTTAAATGCACATTTTTAGCTTAGCATTTCTTTTCTGTAACCTTTTACTTGGATTTTCGTTTATGTCATAATGTACTACTACACTATTGTGCATGTTGCTTGTTCCTAGGTAGTACAGATGCCATCTAGTATTTACACTCTGTCCTAAGCTGAGCACACAGAACACACTGCCTAAACATTCTAATTGTCAGTGGAGACAGGTCTGCATTTGTAGACATATCACTGCATCAAGTTTACACCTCTGACTCAGTGTGACATGGATGGTGCTTCTATTATAAAAACTGCCTCTGCTCCATAGGCGATAGAGGAGCACTTCCACTGGGCATATCCTTGAAAGTAGCATGTAGTGCCCAAGATGCTGATCCTGATTACAACCTCTACCCTTCACAGGACCAATAGCCTGCACTACACCAGACAGCTTCCTAGCATCCAGGTACATTTTACACAGGTATGAGGGTTCTGGTTTTCACAACAGATCTGGCAGATGGTGCTTCCACTAAGCTCTCAGCAGTGTAGGTAGTGACAGATAGGAGTGTACAAACACAATCACAAAACCATTGCTGAACTGTTTATCTTCTTCACCATCTTTGAAGTGCTGGTTACCATGCCCTGTCTCATTTGCCGAACAATTGCAGCTCATGATTTTTATGCAAGAATAAGGCTGTTGAAATAAATGGTCTTAAAGGCATTTTCAAATCCTTTCTTGTGTCTAATCTTGGGTGCTCTAAGTGACAATGAAATGGTAAATCTGTTTCTATGATTTCCTTGGGAATCTGAGTAGTCATGCTTGAGGTTGCAAAACCCATATTGTACCCTAGTGTGTTTAGGGGTGCAGATGGGGCACTGTGAACTACCTAGGAATCATGTCAACATTTCCAGATGGTATAAGTGGACTAAGTCCCTATGCCCTGATGTTTATGCTGACCAAATACACAGTCCTACTTTATTTGTAGGAACTGTTTAACATGACGTCTCAAATGGTTTTAAGTCAGATACCTATTTAATAGGTCTCCTGAGTAGTTGTTACATACCTAAGTGTTCCCCTCTCACCTTATACGGAGACATCCATGGTGGTAGGGATTAATCCTCCTCAGCTTAACCCCTTCGCTGCCAGGCCTTTTCCCCCTCCTGTGCCAGGCCTTTTGTTGGCTATTTGGGGCAGTTCGCGCTTAGGCCCTCATAACTTTTTGTCCACATAAGCTAGCCAAGCCAAATTTGCGTCCTTGCGTACCCAGACTTTGTGGGTCCCCCTGAAGGAGGCCAAGAAATTAGCCAAAATACAGTGAAAGTATCGTTTTTTTAAAAAAAAATGGGAAAAAGTGGCTGCAGAAGAAGGCTTGTGGTTTTTCCCCTGAAAATGGCATCAACAAAGGGTTTGCGGTGCTAAAATCACCAGCTTCCCAACCTTCAGGAACAGGCAGACTTGAATAAGAAAACCCAAATTTTCAACACAAATTTGGCATTTTACTGGGACATACCCCATTTTTACGATTTTTTGTGCTTTCAACCTCCTTCCAGTCAGTGACAGAAATGGGCGTGAAACCAATACTGGATCCCAGAAACCAAAACATTTCTGAAAAGTAGAGAACATTCTGAATTCAGCAATGTGTGTGTAAATCCTACAAGGGTTTCCTACAGAAAATAACAACTGAAAAAGAAAAATATTGAAATTGAGGTGAAAAAAATGGCAATTTTTCTCTACGTTTTACTATGTAACTTTTTCCTGCAATGTCAGATTTTTGAAAGCAATATACTGTTACGTCTGCTGGACTCTTCTGGTTGCGGAGATATATAGGGCTTGTAGGTTCATCAACAACCCTAGGTAACCAGAGCCAATAAATGAGCTGCACCCTGCAGTGCGTTTTCATTCTATACCGGGTATACAGCAATTCATTTGCTGAAATATAAAGAGTGAAAAATAGCTATCAAGAAAACCTTTGTATTTCCAAAATGGGCACAAGATAAGGTGTTGAGGAGCAGTGGTTATTTGCACATCTCTGAATCCCGGGGTGACCATACTAGCATGTGAATTACAGGGCATTTCTCAAATAGATGTCTTTTTTACACACTCTCTTATATTTGAAGGAAAAAATCTAGGGAAAGACAAGGGGCAATAACACTTGTTTTGCTATTCTATATTCCCCCAAGTCTCCCGATAAAAATGATACCTCACTTGTCTGGGTAGGCCTAGCGCCCGTGACAGGAAATGCCCCAAAACACAACGTGGACACATCACATTTTTTGAAAGAAAACAGAAGTGTTTTTTGCAAAGTGCCTACCTGTAGATTTTGGCCTCTAGCTCAGCAGGAAAACCTACCAAACCTGTGCATTTTTGAAAACTAGAGACCTAGGGGAATCCAAGATGGGGTGACTTGTGGGGCTCTGACCAGGTTCTATTACCCAGAATCCTTTGCAAACCTCAAAATTTGGCAACAAAAGCACGTTTTCCTCAAATTTCGGTGACAGAAAGTTCTGGAATCTGAGAGGAGCCACAAATTTCCTTCCACCAAGCGTTCCCCCAAGTCTCCCGATAAAAATGATACCTCACTTGTGTCGGTAGGTCTAGCGCCCGCGACAGGAAATGCCCCAAAACGCAACGTGGACACATCACAATTTTTGACAGAAAACAGAGGTGTTTTTTGCAAAGTGCCTACCTGTAGATTGTGGCCTCTAGCTCAGCCGGCACCTAAGGAAACCTACCAAACCTGTGCATTTTTGAAAACTAGAGACCTAGGGGAATCCAACATGGGGTGACTTGTTGGGCTCTGACCAGGTTCAGTTACCTAGAATCCTTTGCAAACCTCAAAATTTGGCTAAAAAAACACGTTTTCCTCACATTTCGGTGACAGAAAGTTTTGGAATCTGAGAGCAGCCACAAATTTCCTTCCACCCAGTGTTCCCCCAAGTCTCCAGATAAAAATGATACCTCACTTGTGTGGGTAGGCCTAGCGCCTGTGACAGGAAATGCCCCAAAACACAACGTGGACACATCCCATTTTTTTAAAGAAAACAGAGGTGTTTTTAGCAAAGTGCCCACCTGTAGATTTTGGCCTCTAGCTCAGCCGGCACCTAGGAAATCCTACCAAACCTGTGCATTTTTGAAAACTAGAGACCTAGGGGAATCCAGGATGGGGTGACATGTGGGGCTCTGACAAGGTTCTGTTACCCAGAATCCTTTGCAAACCTCAAAATATGGCTACAAAAACAAGTTTTCCTCAAATTTCGGGTGACAGAAAGTTCTGGAATCTGAGAGGAGCCACAAATTTCCTTCCACCCAGCGTTCCCCCAAGTCTCCCGATAAAAATTATACCTCACTTGTGTCGGTAGGCCTAGCGCCCGCGACAGGAAATGCCCCAAAACGCAACTTGGACACATCACAATTTTTGACAGAAAACAGAGGTGTTTTTTGCAAAGTGCCTACCTGTAGATTTTGGCCTCTAGCTCAGCCGGCACCTAGGGAAACCTACCAAACCTGTGCATTTTTGAAAACTAGAGACCTAAGGGAATCCAACATGGGGTGACTTGTGGGGCTCTGACCAGGTTCAGTTACCTAGAATCCTTTGCAAACCTCAAAATCTGGCTAAAAAAACACATTTTCCTCACATTTCGGTGACAGAAAGTTTTGAAATCTGAGAGCAGCCACAAATTTCCTTCCACCCAGTGTTCCTCCAAGTCTCCAGATAAAAATGATACCTCACTTGTGTGGGTAGGCCTAGCGCCTGTGACAGGAAATGCCCCAAAACACAACGTGGACACATCACATTTTTTAAAGAAAACAGAGGTGTTTTTTGCAAAGTGCCCACCTGTAGATTTTGGCCTCTAGCTCAGCCGGCACCTAGGGAATCCTACCAAACCTGTGCATTTTTGAAAACTAGAGACCTAGGGGAATCCAGGATGGGGTGACATGTGGGGCTCTGACAAGGTTCTGTTACCCAGAATCCTTTGCAAACCTCAAAATATGGCTACAAAAACACGTTTTCCTCAAATTTCGGGTGACAGAAAGTTCTGGAATCTGAGAGGAGGCACAAATTTCCTTCCACCCAGCGTTCCCCCAAGTCTCCCGATAAAAATTATACCTCACTTGTGTCGGTAGGCCTAGCGCCCGCGACAGGAAATGCCCCAAAACGCAACTTGGAGACATCACAATTTTTGACAGAAAACAGAGGTGTTTTTTGCAAAGTGCCTACCTGTAGATTTTGGCCTCTAGCTCAGCCGGCACCTAGGGAAACCTACCAAACCTGTGCATTTTTGAAAACTAGAGACCTAAGGGAATCCAACATGGGGTGACTTGTGGGGCTCTGACCAGGTTCAGTTACCTAGAATCCTTTGCAAACCTCAAAATATGGCTAAAAAAACAAATTTTCCTCCCATTTCAGTGACAGAAAGTTCTGGAATCTGAGAGGAGCCACAAATTTCCTTCCACCCAGCGTTCCCCCAAGTCTCCCGATAAAAATTATACCTCACTTGTGTCGGTAGGCCTAGTGCCCGCGACAGGAAATGCCCCAAAACGCAACTTGGACACATCACAATTTTTGACAGAAAACAGAGGTGTTTTTTGCAAAGTGCCTACCTGTAGATTTTGGCCTCTAGCTCAGCCAGCACCTAGGGAAACCTACCAAACCTGTGCATTTTTGAAAACTAGAGACCTAAGGGAATCCAACATGGGGTGACTTGTGGGGTTCTGACCAGGTTCAGTTACCTAGAATCCTTTGCAAACCTCAAAATATGGCTAAAAAAACAATTTTCCTCACATTTCGGTGACAGAAAGTTTTGAAATCTGAGAGCAGCCACAAATTTCCTTCCACCCAGTGTTCCTCCAAGTCTCCAGATAAAAATGATACCTCACTTGTGTGGGTGGGCCTAGCGCCTGTGACAGGAAATGCCCCAAAACACAACGTGGACACATCACATTTTTTTAAAGAAAACAGAGGTGTTTTTTGCAAAGTGCCCACCTGTAGATTTTGGCCTCTAGCTCAGCCGGCACCTAGGGAATCCTACCAAATCTGTGCATTTGTACAAACTAGAGACCTAGGGGAATCCAAGATGGGGTGACTTGTGGGGCTCTGACCAGGTTCTGTTACCCAGAATCCTTTGCAAACCTCAAACTTTGGCTAAAAAAACAAATTTTCCACTAATTTCGGTGACAGAAAGTTCTGGAATAAGAGAGGAGCCACAAATTTCCTTCCACCCAGCGTTCCCCCAAGTCTCACAATAAAAATGGTACCTCACTTGTGTGGGTAGGCCTAGGGCCCACGAAAGGAAATGGCCCAAAACACAACGTGGACACATCAAATTTTTTCATAGAAAACAGTGCCTACCTGTGGATTTTGGCCTCTAGCTCATCCGGCACCTTGGGAAACCTAGCAAACCAGCGCATTTTTGAAAACTAGAAACGCAGGGGAATCCAAGATGGGGTGACTTGTGGGGCTCTGACCAGGCTCTGTTACCCAGAATCCTTTGCAAACATCAACATTTGGCCAAATAAACACTTTTTCCTCTCATTTCGGTGACAGAAAGTTGTGGAATCTGAGAGGCGCCACAAATTTCCTTCCACCCAGCGTTCCCCCAAGTCTCCCGATAAAAATGGTACCTCACTTGTGTGGGTAGGCCTAGCGCCCACGAAAGGAAATGGCCCAAAACACAACGTGGAGACATCACATTTTTTCACAGAAAACAAAGGTGTTTTTTGCAAAGTGCCAACCTGTGGATTTTGGCCTCTAGCTCAGCCGGCCCCAGGGGGAGCAGAAATGGCCTTCCAAAAAAATGCCCCCCATTGGGAGCGACCCTTGCCCAAGGGGTCGCTCCCTTATGACAATTAAAAAAAAAAAAAATCCCTGGTGTCTAGTGGGCGTTTCAAAAGCCGGATTGCTTGCAATTTTTTGAAACGCTCAGAGAGACTTCAAAGGGAAGGAAATACATTTCCTTCCCTTTGAAGCCTCTCTGGGCCTCCCCCAAGTGATCGAAAGAGAAATGCAGAGCATTTCTCTTTCGATCGCACTGGAAGCTGAGCTTCCAGCACGATGGGAGGAGGCCCTGTGACAAATCAGCGTGCGATCACGCGCTGATGTAACAGGGGGGGTGGAGGGGGTCGGGGTGGAAGGGGAAAGGCTTCCCCTTCCATCCCTGCCTTGGGGGGGTGGGTGGGGAGCACAGGGGGGAGCGCTAGCGCTAGCGCTCCCCCAGTTCCCGGGTGCAGGACGAGGTGATCTCGTCCAAGGCACCCGGGAACCAGTGCCCTGGACGAGATCACCTCATCCAGGGCACAGTAGGGGTTAATAAGGACCCCCTATTTTAGTCTCTAGGTTGTTCAAACTTGAACATTTAAAAGGATTGCCTCATTGCAGTGTTCACTCTCTGAATCTAATTATTAAATATGGTGAATCCAGTTAACATTCTAGTTAACTATAGACAGGCATTCACAACATATTTGACACAACAGGGTCTCCCTGACATGGGAGGTGAAGTTACCTCGGTGATAGAAGCCCACAGTACATATAAATGTGAAGTATTTTATTCATGGATCACCTTTCCTTTAGTCTACACATTAATAAAAATACTTTTTTTTACATTCACTGGGGTGGAAGCACCTAATCAATACAGAGCATATCACAATTTAAAAATACTACCAACATTTCAGGAACATCACAATTGGTTCGAAGGAGCCCTTCCACATGCATTACAACATTCTCATCTGGGTCCCCTCAGTAATGATGAGGCGGCCTGGCCAGTCCTAGCCGGTTACACATCATATCCTAATACAGCAAGATTGACTGCAAACAAACTCCATCCATTGTACAATAACCTTGTAAGATTATATAGGCGTGTGACTCAATTTATTATGCGAACAGTAGCAACTGTCCCAGCTAGGGCTGTTCAAGCTGTCCAGCCACAGTTAGCTGTGTCTGCAATTAGTCCTGTTACTGAAAATGCAATCATACGTAAGGTTCCCACCATACGGGAAGAGGTTCCATTCTGGATTGCTCAAAAAACAAATTAGTTTGAAGCAGTTTCCCCATAAGCGACCCCAAGATAAACACAGGATTTGTATTATGTGCCTTTCACTTGGTATCGTTCCCCCTGTTGAAGATTGTGCCACCTGGGGGGCCGTTAATACCATAACCATCAATAGCAGTTTTGCCAGAAGTGCTCAAACAGATTCAAAATTAAAATAGGGCTGCCCCTGCCCTGGAGTTGGGGATTAAATTAATGAGCAATTTCATCATGGTTTCCTCCATCATATTAAGTAATATTAATGGGGAGGCAGTAGCACTGGAAGTATGCCAAAGACTCGCTCAAGTTCCTTTACAGGATCAGGAACGAAAGTTGTCTAACATTATTGAGGACACCTATACATCTATAGGTCAAGATAATTTGAGAGCCAGGCCTAATAAGCCATAGTTTAAAAGCAAATCTGACCAATAAGGTTCCATACAGGCACCACATTCTCTAGAACATGCTGAGACAAACAAGCAAAAACTAAATATAGAACAAAAACACTGGGTGGATCTACACAACCGGAACCTGCTGAGAAACATTATAACTTGCGTAACCGTGATAGTTTAAAATAGCCTGATAGATATCAGTATGCTATTACTCATCCTTCTCGTTCCATTCAGGACACACCAGACAAACGCTCTGATAGAGGAGGATGGTCTGTACACTGGCATGAAGAGTATGCAAAACTGAAAACAGACTCATAATGCTCATCTGACATCAAAATAAAAAAGGAAGGGAAACCCCCACAATAAAAACCCCAATTTGCCACACATACTGAGAACACTCCTTCTGAAAAAGACGTGGACATTGACATTGCTAGACAGCACAGCAGAGGTCACAATAGTTTGCCGGAATCTTCAAGAGATTCTTGCTTCAAGAGCCACTAGTACATTTGAAGAAATTGAAACACCAATCTTTGGGTGAGCCCTCCAAGCAGATTTTATGAACTGGATGAAATTGAGAGTGACATTACGTGCACTATTAAAGTGAGTTTCTGAGAAAAGTTGACATACAGTTATGACATTCGCTTGGCTGAAATATTTTGGCCACCTGAGTTTGTTAGAAAAATCCCACAAACAGGTATATGCCAAAGACCGGGCTCTTGCACAAGCCCCTGCATCATAACACAATCATGTTGGTTGGGATAAAGGTCCCCCCTACCATATAATACCCATACGCTCAAGTACATAAGTACACCTACAATACTCTATTAAACACAAGGCAAAAGCTCCAGTGAGGGAAATTCTCTCACAACTTGAATACCAGGGTGTAATCAAATCCTGTGTGTCTCCAATGAATAGTCCTCTTTTTCTGGTCATGAAGCCTGATCATTCCTATTGCAAAGTCTTCGACTATAGACATTTAAACAGTCACACACACACTTTTGCAATTCAAAACTCACCAAATTGGGCTCTAATGAACAACATGGTCTGTAGAAAATACAAAACAACAGAAATTTTCAATGTTTTTTTTTTTCAAGATATAGTATCTGAAAGAAAAGACATAATGGCATTCTCCAGTCTAGGCTCACAACATCAGTTCTGCCAGCTCCCTCAGGGGTATAGGAACAGTCCTGGACTGTTCGCTGCCACAGTAACAGCAATTTTACAGGAAATTGACTCAGAAGCATTGTCCTGTGTTGACAACATCTATCTGATGGATGATGACTTGAATAGACACTTAGGGCCATATGTACGAACACTTTTTCCCATAGACACAGAATGGGTCAAAACCTTTTCTACATCTGGCCCTTAGAGCCTGATTACGACCTTGGCGGAGGGGATTACCCCATCCCAAATGTGACAGATATCCCACCCGCCGTATTACAAGTTACATTTATCCCATGGAACTTGTAACATGGCAGACAATATATCCGCCACATTTGGGACGGAGTAACCCCCGCCGCCAAGACCATAATCGGGCCCTTAGTGCGAATAGACCACATTGTGTTGTGATTTGCAAACTACTGCTACAAGTTCAATTTTCAAAAATTACTTTTCTTAGTGTCCTTTTTGTAGGATACGAATTGTTCAATGAATGCAAAAGCCTTGTCTCTCACTTCCTACCGAAGTGTGCTCTTTTGCATCCACCAAGCCCCATAAAGAAACTACAGTCACTGTTAGACTTCTTAAATTTTTGTAGAACATCCTTCCCAGACCACATACAACAGATTAAAATAATTGTATGATTTAATTAATCTAGAACAGTGCACACTGGACATCAGAACACACACAAATACTAAGATCATTACAGATGACATGCTAGCAACCAGACACTTACACACTTGTGTCAACGCAACAAATCTAGTAATATACATCATTGTAGGTTCCACTGGCTACACTTATGTCACCTTCAACAAAGGCAACACAGTGCCTATTGCATATAATCGTATCAGTATTCAAATGCTGAAATCCGTTTGGCATCCACTGAAAAAATATGAACTTTAGTTCAGATGACTGTTATAAAGGAAAAACCATTGCCTCAAGGGAAATGCATTATTGTTGTAACTCCCGTCCCAGCTGTAGAGGCTGTTACCGAGGTAAGCACTCCGAATGCGAAAGCCTAATATCCAAGATAGCTAAAGTGGGCTACATTCCTGACAGCTACCAATGCAGATTATTTCTTTAATCCAACTTTGCAGACTCAAGAATTTCTGAGATAAGAACAAGAAGACCCTGTGCCAAGTGATATATTGCCTCCAGAACAATATCATTATGTAATCTATACTGACAGTACAGCGCGACCTGTTATAGACACCAAACAGCAATTCTCCACTCCTTGCATAGCAGTGCTTGGTGTCATGAAAAATGGTGAATTTCAGACGATAAAAACATTCATGTAGTTCTGAGGGGACTGCACAGCGCAGCTGGCTATATTAAAAGCACCTATTCTGCCACCAGAGAATGTGGTTCCTGAATTTCCCACACTGATAATGTGCGATTCGTATTACTGTGTCCAGCCTTATGATGAAAACTTGCATTATCCTCCAAGGCGAATCCTATAAAGCACAAATTGCTTTGGGGAAAAGTGGCACATCTCAAATATTGATTGTCATGGGCTCATGTAATTCATACATTGAATCACCAATGTGTTGGAATACATGTTGCAGGGAATCCGTTGGCTGATGAAGGCACAAAAGCTGCAGTACAGAGCGCTGCAGTAGCTGCGATTACTCATTCTCATACAAGAGTGAATGAAGACATCATGGCTGCAGTACATCAAAATACTCCTATCTGTTCAGTGCCCAAAACATTAATTTTGCCTGCATTACCGGGGTGGGTGATCGGTTGATTTCCAACAAGGACCACAGGCTAGAACTAATCGTAGCCGTACATGAGGGGGTGGCTTCTGCACATGCAGGTGTGGTAGCAAAAGTTTGTATACTTCACAAACGCTACTGGTGGAAAAGTCTGTGCAAACAGATGAAACAATATGTCCTTAGCTGTGGCATTTGCCAAAAGATTAAAAGCCCTCCACAGACACCCTTATTAGTCTCCAATAAACCCCATCCAGTATGTATATTTCAACCATTATGGATCCTTAAGTTCTGATAGGGCTTTTAAATGCATTCTACTAGCTGTAGATTCTTGTTCTAGATTGCTATGGGTGTAGCCACAACTATCAGCTGACAACTGAACTGTTAATAAAGATTTGTAAGTATTTGCGGGGACATATGCAGTAGCGGCATTCCACTTGGACCAGGGATAAAAAGTTGGTGATGTAGTCCAAGAGAAGATTGCAGACAAAAGATAAAAACATTATTCAGACCATCACACTGAACACCGAACCCAGTCCTAGGAATTCAAGGTACAAGAACCCGTTGGTGGATGTAAAAGTAAGCACTTTGTCTCAGTAGACCAAATAAGGCTGCAGCATGTTGCCAGCCCTACACAGTAGCCCATGAGGGCTCCTTAGTAGTTGCCTATCTCCTCATACTATTCAATCAAACAATCAATCAATCAGTTTTTGTACAGCGTGGCTAATCACGCGTGAGGTATTCAACGGGCTGGGGGGAGGGGAAAGGCCTCATCCGAAGAGCCACGTCTTGAGGTTCTTCCAAAAGATGATGAGCTATGTGCTTTGTCTGAGGTGCGAGGGAGGTTGTTCCAGCTCACAAACGCTACTGGTGAAAAAGTCTGTGCAAACAGATGAAACAATATGTCCTTAGCTGTGACATTTGCCCAAAAAATAAAAGCCCACCACAGACACCCTTCTTAGTCTCCAATAAACCCCATCCATTGTGTATATTTCAACCATTATGGATCCTTAAATTCTGATGGGGCTTTTAAATACATTCTACTAGCTGTAGATTAATGTTCTAGATTGCTATGGGTGTAGCCACAACTATCAGCTAACAATTGAACTATTACTTAGATTTGTAAGTATTTGCAGGGACATATGCAGTAGCAGCATTCCACTTGGCCAGGGATAAAAAGTTGGTGATCTAGTCCAAGAGAAGATTGCAGACAAAGAGAAAAACATTATTCAGACCATCACACTGAACACCAGACCCAGTCCTAAGCATTCAAGCTCAGTCTTGTCGGAGCTGAGCTTGAGGCAGCTATCTCCCAACCAGGTGGGGAATAGTTACATTCCTAAGTGGAAGTTCCTTTTGGCTGTGCCCGGGTCTTTGGTGAGGGAAATGGTGAGTTGTGTGTCATCAGCATATGACACGATGTTCATACCATGGCTTCTGAAGATGGCTGCGAGAAGGGCCATGTATACGTTGAACAGTGTGGGGCTCAGTGAGGATCCTTGGGGGACTCCACATTTGACTGCTGTGGGTCTGGATGTGTACGGTGGGAGTCTAACCCTCTGCATCCTCCCAGAGAGGAAGGAGTTGATCCATTCCAGGACTTTTCCGCGGATTCCTATGTCGTGGAGCCTGGTGCGTTGAATGCTGTGGGAGACCGTGTCGAAGGCTGCTGAAAGATCAAGGAGTATAAGTGCTGCAGTCTGATCGCAATCTAGGAGTAATCGGATGTTGTTGGTAGCTGCAGGAGTGCTGTCTCTGTGCTGTGGTTGCTGCAGAAGCTGGACTGGGAGCTGTCCAGGGAGTTGTTGTTGGCCTTGATGAAATTACACAGTTGTGCATTGATTGCTTTCTCCAGTACTTTTGCAGGGAAGGGTAGCAGCGAGATGGACCAGAAATTCTTTAGTTCTGATGCGTCAGGGGAAGGTTTCCTCAGGAGAGGGTGCATTTCGGAGTGTTTTCAGTCCTCGGGGAAAGTGCCAGTGTTGATGGAGCAGTTAATTGTGTTTTGGAGCTTGTGGGAGATGGATGCACTGCCTCTGATGTATACGTGGTGTGGGCAGGTGTCCATGGGGGGTCTGGAATGGGTGCTGTTCATGATGCTGACTGTTTCCTCTGTGGTGATTGTGGACCAGCTGTGGATGGTCTGTGTGGGTTCTGGGGGGGTGGGTTGGTCACAGGTTGCAGTGACACGCTTTTCCGGGAGGAAGCTGTTATAGATGTCCTGGATCTTGCGGGGGAAAAAGGTGGCGAGTTTGTCGCAGAGGTCCTGTGACGGGAGGACGCTGGTGGCTTCGGAGGGGGGATACGTGAACTCGCTGATGACTGAGAAGAGTTCCTTAGAGTTGTGTGTGGAGGAGTTGATGCTACTCTGAATGCAATCTTGCTGCAAGAATTAAGCAGCAGAAATGATGATGCTCCCCAGCTTGGGAATAAAGATGCTGATTTCCCATTGGTTCCTGTTACTACTGATACTACAGGGCAATCTCCAGATGTAAGTTTACAGTCTTCAACTGCTGTTTCCAACAATGAAATTGTGCATTACCAAACACCCTTGGTAGTGACTACCAGTTCCCCTTCCCCATGTGATGTCCCTGGTTTTGCACAAACTATCTCTAGTTATTTTATTGATATTGATGATTTTTCTTCAAATTGTTCTCATGCTTCTATAAATAGAGTATGTGTCTTTCTTGCTTGGTTAAAAAAGACTTACCTGATTGCCCTTCGGTCCTATATTTGGAGTGAATGCTATTACACTGATTTTCCTCTTTATTTTGGTTGGGTTTGTCACAGTATTCTTCTTGATTTTAAATGGACATTACCTTCCAAAGCACACTGCTCTGATCTGGTAGCCATTGTGTTGCACAGGGTGCAAAGAGACCTGTCAGTTGGGATCACTTCTGCTCTTTCCATCTCAGATGGAATTGTGTAGGATAAGGTCCCATTTTATATTTTTGGTCACATTGAAACTTTGAAAATACCATATGTTTTTAAAATGTCACAGGATGACTGTTGGACCTGGCTTTTTGATAGGGTCATCCCCAAACGTTTTGCCTCCTTCCTCCTATTTATTCTGACCTGTTGCTGTTGGCTTTTGAACTCTGGGAACTTTACCACTGCTAACCAGTGCTAAAGTGCATATGCTCTCTGTGTAAATTGTACTATTGATTGGTTAATCCATGATTGGCTATTTAATTTACTTGTAAGTCCCTAGTAGAGTGCACTATATGTGCCCAGGGCCTGCAGATTAAATGCTACTAGTGGGCCTGCAGCACTGGTTGTGCCACCCACTTAAGTAGCCCCTCAACCTTGTCTCAGGCCTGCCATTGCAAGGCCTGTGTGTGCGGTTTCACTGTCAATTCGACTTGGCATTTAAAAGTACTTGCCAAGCCTAAAACTCCCCTTTTTCTACATATAAGTCACCCCTAAGGTGTGCCCTAGGTAACCCCTAGAGCAGGGTGCTGTGTGGGTAAAAGGCAGGACATATACCTGTGTAATTTACATGTCCTGGTAGTGTAAAACTCTTAAATTCGTTTTTACACTACTATGAGGCCTGCTCCCTTCATAGGCTAGCATTGGGGCTGCCCTCATACATTGTTGAAGTGGTAGCTGCTGATCTGAAAGGAGTAGGGAGGTCATATTTAGTATGGCCAGAATGCTAATACAAAATCCTGCTGACTGGTGAAGTTGGATTTGATATTACTATTTTAGAAATGCCACTTTTAGAAAGTGAGCATTTCTCTGCACTTAAATCTTTCTGTGCCTTACAATCCACGTCTGGCTGGGTTTAGTTGACAGCTCCTTGTGCATTCACTCAGACACACCCCAAACACAGGGTACTCAGCCTCACTTGCATACATCTGCATTTTAAATGGGTCTTGCTGGGCTGGGAGGGTGGAGGGCCTGTTCTCACAAAAAGGATTGCTACACCCCCTACTGGGACCCTGGCAGACAGGATTGAACTGAATGGGGACCTGGTGTACTTCTAAGCCACTCTTTGAAGTCTCCCCCACTTCAAAGGCACATTTGGGTATAAAAATAGGGCCTCTGCCCTACCACCTCAGACACTTCCTGGAGAAGAAACCTGAACAAGAAGAACTGCCTGGCTGCCTAAAGGACTCACCTGACTGCTTTCTACAGAGGACTGCTGCCTTGCTGTTGCCCTGCTGTCTTGCTGCTCTCTTGCTTTGCTGCAGAAGTGCTCTCCAAGGGCTTGGATAGAGCTTGCCCCATGTTCCCTGAATTCTCAGGACCAAAAAGACTTCTCTTTTTCATTTGGACTCCTCGTGAGACGAAAAATTTGACGCACAGCTTGCTCTACGGTAAGAAAACCGCCGCACCCTGACGCTGCCCGACGTGCCGCCTACGGGGCGACCGGAACTTCGACGCACGGCCTCGCATGGACAATGCCGCGAGGCTTCCAGAGAGGAATTCGACGCGATGCCTGCCGTGAGAAAGAAAATTCCACGCACAGCCTCCCGGAACAACGCGCAGCCGGACAACAAGCCGAGGAATCCACGCACAGACCCTGGTACATCTGGTAATCCCGCGAACCATAGAAGGAGTCGGCCCGCGTGGCGGAAAACGACGCACGTCTTCCCCGAGTGAAAAATAACAACGCAAGTCCGTGTGTGAAGGGGCGAAACAGACTAACACGCCATTTTTCTTCCCGCAGAACGACACACGTCTTCCCGCGTGAAAAATAATGACGCAAGTCCGTGTGTGAAGGGGCGAAACCGACGCACACACCATTTTTCCACGCATCTCCTCCTCTGCGGCCCTCTGCAGAGATTTTCCACTCCAAACCAGGTACTTTGTGCTTGAAAGAGACTTTGTTTGCTTTTTAAAGACTTAAGACACTTCATATCACTTTTTAGTGATATCTTTACAAATTCGTATTGCATCTTTGATCGTTTTGACCTACAAATACCCAGATAAATATTATATATTTTTTTCTAAACACTGTGTGGTGTAATTTTGTGGTGCTATATTATGTTATTGTATGATTTATTGCACAAATGCTTTACACATTCGCCTTCTAAGTTATGCCTGACTGCTCGTGCTAAGCTACCAGAGGGTGGGCACAGGATAATTTGGATTGTGTGTGACTTACCCTGACTAGAGTGAGGGTTCTTGCTTGGACAGAGGGTAACCTGACTGCCAACCAAAAAACCAATTTCTAACAATGACATTATTGTCTCTGGTGCTATTTCTGAATGAATGAGACATGATGACAGTGAGAATTATGCTGTCTAAATTGGAAAGATATTCTGCATTTGAAACTTAAGATTTGTATTTGAATTCTGCTAATTATGGTGAAATGTTTTGTTACCATCATAATGCTCACCGTTATTTACCTAGTGCAAGTTCTCCCTGTGCAGCTTTCAATTGCACACATTAGGGACATTGCCCCAATCCACCTGTAGACAGTTCAAAAACATACATGAGAAAGTCTGCATATTTTTCAGGCCATAATTGCCTGGACCCAACTTCTAATTATTATAAACTTACCCATTCACGAGCAAAGAAAACCATACTTACACAAACTAAATTGATTTCTTCTAATTTATTTCTATTTGAATTAACCCTACAGTGTTATGAATATTGGAGAAATAATATTGATTAGAAGTCAGTTTGGGGCACACACAATTGGCAAGTACAGGGTACAGATGTTTTATATAAAGCCTCCCCAATACCACAGCAAATGATTTTTCCCAACAAAGCAGTGCAACATGCATGGGTCTGGCTTAAATTAAGGATCTGACTATGCCTAGCATTCCTTCTATTGCAAGTTTTGAAAATTGGCAAAACTTTACAAACTATTCTGAAGATTTTTAAATGACATGCTACAGAATGGTACATATAACTCTTCACTTTTAGGCCCCAGACAGGTGGTTAGTGTGACCAGTTGACACTAATGATTGTCAGACGCAGACCACACCCCCAATACTAGCAGTCAAAACATTCAGGGTAGTGACTACTTACACGATGCAGAAATAGTGCAAACAATGGTTATAACATTCTACATTAGCTGCAGTGAAAGAATACTTATCTCTCATATCTATTGACATGAATTTACAAGATTTCCTGGAAGACCACATCAGAAATGTTCCTTATCTGTCATATACAATGCGATGTGAAAAATGTCCCAGCAAGATGCTGCTGAACAATTCAATTGAGACTGATTGATAGGGGAAATTTAGAAAAAGGTTTAACTGTTGTGGTCAATTGTATGACTACTCTGTCTACTCAAATGTATTCTTTGAATAATATTATGTCATCTGCATTCAATATTATACAAAATGATGAGTCTTTGTTTCAGCATGGACAAAACCAGCTGACCTTGACATTAAAGGTTTTAAAATTAAACCATGTGCCACTGAAATACCTAAAAGCACAGAGTTATTTTTGCTGTTTAATTTAACTTGCACACAGAAGGTTATGGCAAAAAAGAAGCATCTTCTACCATGCTTAATATTGAGCTTCTGGAGAAGTTAACTGTTTCAGTAGCTAAAATGCCTTCAGCCATGTAGCTAGTCCATTGATTTATACTGTTACCAATCTCTACATTTCAGTTCACATCCTGTTTAAAATACTAACAAGTTGGTAGTCAATCAGCAAGAATATTCTTTATATGGTTAAAAAAAAAAAGAATACACAACATTAAACCATTCAAAAGAAAATTACATTAAAAGGCGTTCAATGAATAAACATATTTTTGTCAAGATTAGACCATAAAGGGATTTGTGGATAAGAAAGGCGAAGACAAGTACAGCAGCATAGAAAGTACATCAAGAACTAAAACAGTTAATACATCAGCATTGTCAACGTTAAACCCCCCCACATAAACCTTAGCATTTGTAGCAATAAAAATGCTTCCCCACCATGTACACTAGTCTCACACCAGTAATTTATGAACCACTGTGCAAATGTAATCAGTTTGTAATAGATGCAAATAGATTAGGACTGGCAGACATCTTATATTCAATAGCCTAAGCAGTGAAAGCAGAAACTACTTCCTTGATGTAACATATACACATACAAAAAAGAAAAAATGTAACATGGATTAAGTAGAGTGGGAGTCACAAGGGCTTAATTCAAAATCTACGTCACAATATGAGTTGCAAGGATACAAGAACAGAAAATGGGCCATGGTAAACCTAAACCTCAGTAAACAAAATCTCTGGGACTGGTGGGGTAAGGGATAAATGTAGGCCCCCATCACACCTGTAGATGCCAGCAGGTGGTAGACATCCACCTTTTTCTTTTTTACCTCTTGAAGTTCCCTGTACCAACCCCACAGGGAAGGGAATTCTGTCTCAAGGTGCCTTTTAGATAGAGTGGTGACTTCCAGTGAGTTGAATAAATACTCGGGTCTCCCAAGTAGGTAGATATGAAGCTATGGGTGATAGTTTTATTCATGAGTCCTGGGTTCCGCATTTTGATTGTAAATGTGTGCATGGGGAAACTGAAGTGTTCCCCAGTGGAAACAAATGTGAAACTTCGTTTGGCCATTTTTTACTTTGTAAATAGGTCATGCTACATGGTGTATGCAATGTGTCCATGGTGAATTTAGCTTGTTATCTGAAAGGCACAGCAATATCTTTGGTTCACCCAATGTTCTGATTGCTCTTGAATGGGAGATATTTGATCCAGGATGTTGTGGGATGAAAGCAGATGTTCTATAAATGGTGACAGTCTCTAGGGTTGTAACCTGCTGTATGTGTTACTTCTGCCCGCACATGTAATAACAGAGAATGCGATTTGGCCTTCCATCCCTATGTTTAGCATAAATTTGTATATGCTGAGCTGACTGAAAGCCAGATGGACATTGCTTTAACATGTGCTAGAGAGACGTTTGATCTCCAAGTTGCAAGGTCTTCTGTTGACGTCCGATTTCTATTATGTAATAGCTTGCCGCAGCGTTTTGGTGAACTTATTCACGTGATATTTAATGCCTAAATTACCGCTGGTATACTACACTTTTTTAAGTCGTTTGGATCTGGGTTTATGAGCACACACATTTCAGACTGAATTTGGAGTGATCGCCCCCTTTCTGCACTATTTTATTTCCAGCATTTTTAGAGAGATACTGGTTGTCCTTATCGTAGTCATCGCTATCTTGGTTTTGTTTCCTTTGCTCCACAAGTGATGCTCCACCACCTCAAGGCCAAACAGTGATGAATCTGACACATGTCCTGCTGTGTCATTAATGCATGATATAGTGCTTCAGCGTGCCTCTGCTCCAGGAATTAAAATTTTTCTCTTTTGTTTCAACCGGTTTGGTTACAATGTGTACACCTTGTGTTCCCCTGCCTGCTGTGCCCATTTGAGTGTGCACTGGACCTGTGTCTGGCTATGCAGTTGGTTCAAGTAGTGAACATTAACCTGCACGGAGTTAGTTGAGGACCCATGTTCAGTGTTGTCCCATGCTGATGCCTTTGCTGCTTGATGCGCATTATGAGCCTTCCTTTCTGGTTGATATGGACACTTCGGCTCTAGGATTACAGGATTTCTGGCTCTAACTATGCGGATACACAGTTGGCTGCCTTGCCTTCAGTATTGGCTGAGTTGGCCAGGGCTGTCCATTTCTGTTCTTTTGAACTTGCTACTCAGGTCTCAGTGGATCTATTGTCTGTGGTTGAGTGTTCCTTTACTTTCTGATTCCCATTGACTTTTTACATGGAAATATCTTGGGAATCCTCCTAGATTATGATTCTACCCCTTTTTCTTTGTTATTAAATTGTTTTTATTAGTTTCCTTGGCTTTTTAATTGGCATATTTTGTAAGGCATATGCCTTTCGTTTCCTTTATATAATTGAAATGCATTTTACATTTCACAAGTATAACGTTTTTAAATAGATCTCAGACTATTCTTATATCCTTATTTTAGCTTACGCTTGTCTCTCACAATCAAGAGCGGGGGTGTAGTATAGCAAGCTGGGGCCTGCTTAGAGCCTCCATTTTCAAATGTACATTTTGAATTGAGCATTTCTTTTCTTTCGGTAACCTTTTACAAGGTTTTTCGTTTATATGATTATGTACTGCAAAATCATAGTGCATGTTGCTTGTTCCTAGTTAGGCATTGAGGCCAGCTAGTCTGTCCACTCTTCTTGGTGTGTACTTTTCTACCCCTTGGGATGAGTTGGCATAAAACCCCATATTAGTCTCCCATGGGGGGCAGAAAGACCATGTTGACCCTTCTCGGTTGGGGCACTGCCAAATGACATGATGGGCCAGTCCACCCCTTATTCCTTATTTTTTAGTTTTCTGCTCGCCGAGGGGGAAAGATTGCGGTTAACCATCCATCATCTTCAATGGGCCTTTATCACACCTCTGTTTCTTTATGTTTATTCCCAGATGTCTAGTGGGCTTTCTGCCTCCCCTGTGGGTGGCTGAAAGGCACTGGATTCTTGGGAGCACTTGCCAATGCCCAGGGGAAAACTCCACCCTCCAAAGGTATTCCTGGTCTCTAGTGGGTAGACCCATGTTTGGACATTGTGGTCCTGATGTGATAACCAAGCAAGGATCCACCTGGGAGATGTACCATTACCAGTGGGAGCTCTCTCATACAGCTCAGTGCCCAGATGACAAAGTTATGCAGATTCAGTGATCAAAGTGAAAGCAGATGGCGTCGAAAGGCCCAATAAGCTTTTTACATGCAAGTATAAGTTTTGATGGAGAAATATATCTTCGGTAGAATGATAGATGACCAGAGTACTATAGAAAATACCTGTTTTCAGAATTTGTTAAAACAATCCGAAAAAATACCTTTGCCCCTGTAACTTCTTCATTCAGGTCAATTTGTGTGACAATGATCAAGCTAAATTACTGTTGCCATGTCTAATTTATTTGTTTAATTCATAATTCTGAATTCCCATGTGTCCCGTAGAGATATTAGACATGCTTATGACTTCAATGGATTTCTTGTATCATCCGGTAGTAAACCAGATGCCGAAAGGCAGACCTTTTGTAAGGGCGATTCTTGCTGAAATGCTTTCTTGGGGGAAACTTTCCTTTATTGACAGCTGAGTCGCCAGATTGTTTTTTAGTTTATATTTGATATGGATAGGCTACATAATGGGCAGAGGAATTCTAAAGAAATACACTGAATGCAAGCCTTAATTGCTTCAATCATATTAATTTACTTATTTATTTACATGCGATATTTTGTAGTATGTTGCCATGCATTCTTTAGGTTATTTCAGGTTATTTAGGTTACTTCAGAGTAGAAGCATACTGTAAAATCTGTGCTGAAGAAAAGAAGTAATCTGGGATGTGGGAACACTTGCAATTATGTAAGGGAGTTTCTGCTTGCAGATATTCTCCTGACCCAGTCCCTGAGTGAAAGTGAATCTAAACAGTTCAGCTTTTAGGAGTTTCCTGAAATGGGTGTGATTAGTTTCAGATCTTAAGGAAGTATTGAAGTACTTGAAGTTATTTCACAGTCTTGGACTTTGCTATCCCAAGTATCTACCTCTTTTTTGTCAAATACCTTTATTAAGCTTTTACAGCAGTTTACCACCAGATGAAACACTTATGAAAATACAATATGACGAGGTAAGGACAGAATCCTTCCATATCACGTCAAAGCTACTATATGAGCAGTTTCTGATGGTTGTCTGTCATTGCTTAGTCATATTTTTATCTTGGGAGATAAGGGAAATCAGACATATATTTACAACAATAGGGCCTCAGCATCTGCCAACAGCAGTTAACAATAATAAGTATATTTACAGAACATCAACGTCCATTCTTCCTAGTATCTTCCTCTGTATTTCATCCTCCTGAATGAGCATCACTGGATCAAAAAAGAAGAGGAGAGGTTTCATGCAAAAATGCAGGATGATGTAGCTTGGAACTCATTTCTCCAGGTATTTTATGCCTTTCCTCCCGAAGGCCTTGTGTATGGCATAGAGAACATTGCATTTGTTCTTTGCTTAAAACCACGAGCCATTGGAGTACTTTTACAACCAGACTGATATGGTCCTATTGATTTAACTTAAGTTACAGTCTGCCTCATTTTGCAGCTTGGCATTGTGTAGTTTAGAGAGACAACTGAACGTGACGTTACAGTAGTTCAGGAAGGATAACAGGAAAACTTTACAGAGTAGCCAGACCTAGAGATTGATCACTTTGACCACTGAAGTGACTTGTGGAATGATCAACTGTAGTCATCAAAGAAAGGTTCCCGGTTCCTAGCTAGCTTGTTGTGCACAACAGTGCAGCCGTTTACAACTGCATAAACCCCATTTTAAGTTATTTTGAAACACTAAGAAAAGGTAACATAAAGTTCACCATTCCTTGCTACTCAGAAAGAAAAGTCTTAATGGTTAGCAACAACTGAAATAGCCGATGGTTTGTGAATGTTGATGTGGCCGCAAATCATTAATAGAATACTAAGGGCCATATGTACGAACACATTTTCCCATTGACACAGAATGGGAAAAACCCTTTGCTATATCTGGTCCTAACATCTAAAAGTGGGTGGTATCCATTAGTAGCTGTCTATGAGAGAGAGCTTCTACTTTGTGAATGCCAGATACAAGCATCAAGGAGAGCACTCAGTGGTTAACTGGAATAGAAGCATTAGACTCCACCATGTAAGTGGCAGAGTATGCAGTGCGAGACGGATTTGGGCTGAGCATGCATGTTATGTTCATGCATGTGTTTGTGTTAACATCTCCATGATCCATCATAAAAAAGATCTGATGATGTGTTATCAAACTTTATTATGATTGCATTAAAGCAATTAAAGTTTTCCAATCTACACTGGGAGGCGAACTACGGGCCAGATGTACAAAATAGCGGGTTTGCAATTTCCTAAAAGAAAATGTTAGCTATTCATTATTAAGAAATCGCAAACTGCGATGTACAACAGTGTCTTAACACTGTTAGTGTTTCCCAGTGGGTCTCAAATGGACCTGCATCATTAATATTCATGAGGCAGGCTGCAATTTGCGATCTACTATGAATGGCCAAAATCACAGGGATGGTGGCCTACTGGGGTCAGCAGACCACCATGTTTGTAATTGCTTTTTAAATAAAGCAACTTTTTAAATGCATCCCATTTTCCTTAAAAAAGGGGATGCATTTAAAAAAGAAAACTGAAAAGTTTTCTTTTCATTTTTTTGGAGCAGGCAGTGGTCCGTTAAGTGCTCTTAAAAAATGTTGGCACCCACCTTCACAAAGGGGTCCCTTGGGGCCCCTTCCCATTTCTGAATAGGTTACCATCAACTTGTGGTTGGTGGTAAACTGTGAATGCTTTGCGTCCGCATTCTGGTCGCAAAACAATCTTACATCCCCCTGCAACTCGCTATTAGGAAGGGATGCCCTTAACACGCCCCTTCCTATTACCGAATCGCTAACCTATTTTGCTATTCGGGAATAGGTTACCAAATTGCAAAATCGGTTTGGTACATGTGAAAATGCTTTCTAGCGGTCACAAACAACCTGATTTCCTGTTTGCAACCGCTAAAACGTTAATACATCTGGTCCTTCATGCTGCATCCTTGGTGCTGATGGACATTCAGCAGCTTGCATTACACCGCGTAAACAATGTGGCAAATGTAGGTAACATAATACCATAAGGGAGTGCAAGGGAACGTGAATTCCGGACACCACTGTAAAGAAAAAAAAACAAAGGGTGAGAAAAGAGATGAGGGGCAGCAAAATCACTGTGAGGCAAATATCCTTGCCTAAGGTGCATCAGTGTATGTCCGCAGTGAGATTTCTACAAATAACTGCACCTATTTCCTCCAGCATATAAATAATATTCCGATTAAAGGAGCCACATCAAACCTTGGGATTTTCCATTATGTAAGTAAGAAGACAAACATCTGTCGAAAGATTTAAATTAGGGTCAGCAGAAGGTGGCAAACGAATTAATAATACAAATTTTGTGATAATTCAACTCTTTTCATCAGCGCTCATACGCAGGTCTAGCCATGGTCAGTATACATTCACCCATATTTTTAAACAAATCTTTTTTTTCTCTCCATGGGTGTCTTTACAAAATATATTATAAATCTAGAACTGTTACTGGGATGTTACAAAATTTTAGGCCTGATACATGAAAGGGTTTTAGCCATTCTTTGTCTTTGGAGAAATGTGTTGGTTCAGAAGGGCATTAGCATGTTATAGCTTAGGACTATGGAGCATTTTTTCCAATGGGTCTTTATTAGATTAAAAGCAATGGAGATAGATGGGAAACAAGATTTGCTTTTGAGAGGGCACAATTGTGAGTTAAATTTATCAGTCAATGCCTTTGTTTACCAGAGTTCTAAAACCATTAGGTTCTTACGTACATTGTTCTTGCTTATTCTCCGCGGAAGAGTGCGTCAAAGGATGGGGATGAGAAAGCCTATATGGTTGTTCACAAAGAAGGCTTAAAGAATCTAAAGTTGATGCATTGCAAACAAGTATTGGCACCACCAATAAGTCTGGCCTTGGCAAGCTAGTGTTTCATTTTTGATTTATTTTGCTAGCACTAAACATTTTTAAATGAAACACAATGATCATCACATAGTTTTAATAGAACAGTAAACGTGCTTCATAACATGCAAGCGTACTTAAACGTGGTAGAGGAACCCTTTTGTGTTTAATGCACATCACACAGAAATATGATTCTTATTGGCACAAAGAAAAGGTACTATTATCTTTTTACTACATCCTGAAGGCATAAATACAAATAAATGGACAGTGACTTGAAGGCATATCAAAATAAGTAAATGATAATGACGAAAAGAAAAAAAGCATAGGCAAAGTAAAATATTTGTTCACCAACCCTGGCACTGAATTGCATTTTTCAGGAAAATCTGCACAGAGGCTTAGGTAAATTAAAAAATTGTGAATGACAATTGGACAGAACTATGGATAAAGAGGACTGATCCAGAGCCCCCCTAGGCATGTACACATGTATGTGTTTTTATTTACGCTATTTTTTATTCCATTAAGCTGGAAAGATAACTAAAGCTGTCACTAGGCCAGGCCTCAAATCTAACTTTGATACAGTTGCCCACATTTTACAGCTATGCAGTTAGCTATATTGTTAGACTTTTCATCCTTGCCGTGGTCTCCCTTAACTTTTTGCCTCTGTTCCCAAGGTTGTTGATGTGTGCTGGTCTCTGATTTTTCTGTTTTTGTTTCTCTGTGCACTTTACCACTGCTAACCAGTGCAAAAAGTGCAAGTGCTCCTTTACTAAATGTGTATGTAATTGACTTATACATGATTGGCATACTTGATTTACTAGTAAGTCCCTAGTAAAGTGCACTAGAGGTGCCAGGGCCTGTAGATCAAATGCTACCAGTGGGCCTGCAGCACTGGTTGCGCTACCCACATAAGTAGCTCTGTAATCATGTCTCAGACCTGCCATTGCAGTGTCTGTGTGTGCAGTTTTAACTGTCAATTCGACTTGGCAAATGTACCCACTTGCCAGGCCTAAACCTTCCCTTTTCTTACATGTCAAACACCCCTAGGGTAGGCCCTAGGTAGCCTCAAGGGCAGGGCGCATTGTATGGTTAAGGTAGGGCATATAGTAATGTGCTTTATATGTCCTGACAGTGAAATATTGCTAAATTAGTTTTTCACTGTTGCAGGGCTGTCCCTCTCATAGGTTAACATGGGGACTACCTTTAAATCTGACTGAAGTGCAGATTCCCTTTGGGAGCGGATGGACATGTGGAGTTTGGGGTCTCTGAGCTCACAATCTAAAAATACATCTTTTAGCTAAGTTGATTTTCAGATTCTGTGTTTGAAAATGCCACTTTTAGAAAGTGGGCATTTTCTTGCTTATACCATTTCTGTGACTCTGCCTGTTTGTGGATTCCCTGTCTAGGTCAGTTTGACAGTTGGGCTGGTTGCACCTCACTCTAGACAGTGAAACAAAGGGAGCTGCGGTGTAGCCTGCATATCCTGATGAGCCATCTGTGCTAGGAGGGAGGGGAGAAGTGGTCAGTCATACCTGAACGGACTGTGACTGCCCTCACACAATGCAGTCTCCAACCCCCTGGTAAGTGTCTGGGGCCTGGCCTGGGCAAGGCAGGATTTCACATTCAAAATAGACTTTGCTTAGAAGTAGGCCTACTTCAAAGGAGAAATTGGGTATAAGAAGGGCACACAAAACCACAGACTTTAGAACACTTCTGGAAACCAAGAGGAACCTCTGCCTGGAGAAGAGCTGAAGAGCTGAGGAAGAAGAGCTGCCCTGCCTGTGACTATGCTTTGTAGAGCTATCCTGCAGTTGCTGCTTTCGGCAGAGTAAGAGGGCAAAGACTAGACTTTGTGTGCTTTCCTTCTTGTGATGATCTCCTCGGGCTTGATTTAGAGCTTGCCTCCTGTTGTTTGAAGTCTCAGGGACAGCAAAGACTTCTCTCTGCCAGCACCTGGAGTCTCTGGAGAGATTCATACTCTGCCCTGTGATGCCCATCCAGTTCCTGTGACCCTGAAAGGAGAAGCTGGCTTCCTAAGAGGAAGAAATCCACGCACAGAGCACTGTGCAGGGAAAAGATCGACGTAACTCCGATCTGCGGCTGAAGAAACAACCCGCTGCCAGCTCCGCGGCTGAAAATTGACACTTGCCAGAAACGCTACCGAAGAATCGATGCACGGAGCTGGAGAAACGACACGCAGCATCACTGACGAAGGCTGGGAGATCGCAACCCGCGCTGCGTGGTTTTCGGATCCTCGTGCGGCTGGATTTTCGAAGCAAACACTGCTGGGCATGTAAAAACAATGCAAGGCCTGCCCGGACCCAAGAGTGCTGACCAGATCGACGCATCGCTTTCCTGCGGAAAGAAGAAACGAAGCACCAGACCCGACAAAAGGAGAAACACCGCAAGGTCTCGCTTGTGAGTGAAATCAATGCATTTCACGCCCTTTTTGACGCACACTCCCCCGGGTTATTTTTGACACACCCAAGGTACATTTTCACGCTAACAGTGTTAGTGTGTGTTTAAAACTACATGAAGACTCTTTTTGCTTTTTAATTGATAACTTGACTTGTGTATTGTGGATTTTTGTGGTTTTCATCTTGTTTTGTTTAGATAAATATTCTCTATTTTTCTAAACCTGTGTTGTGTCATTTTGTAGTGTTTTAATTAAGTTACTGTGTGCGTTGGTACAAATACTTTACACCTAGCACTCTGAAGTTAAGCCTACTGCTCTGCCAAGCTACCAAGGAGGTAAGCAGGGGTTAGCTGAGGGTGATTCTCTTTTACCCTGACTAGAGTGAGGGTCCTTGTTTGAACAGGGGTAACCTGATTGTCAACCAAAGACCACATTTCTAACATATATTCATTAAACTAATTTATGTAGTAATGCATTTCCTCATATTTTTCATCAATATAACTCCTTAAAGGTATTGCACTCTGGTTAGCTCGTCATTGTTTTACCTCATTGCTGTTTTAAAAGTAGTTTAATATTCATAGAGTATAACCCCTCCATAAAACTTCAGCACAGGACTCTCCTCTCGTGCAATGCCCTCAGCCTTACAAGGTTAAACTTTATGTCCAAAGAAAATAATGTGAGAGCACTCCAACAAATTGCCATTGGTGACATTAAGGCGTGCTTGCTGGCTGTAAAAGCCCCAACTCTCCCCCTGGTCTCTTGTTGCATTGTGCACCTTATAATTAAGTGATGTGTTCAGTTATTCAACTATCACATCTCAATTACTTCAAATTATTGCGTCCAAATGTAATGTGGTAATTGTAGTTAGTATTGCGTTACAACAATACATTTTCTCACTTTTTGTTTGATTCTCACTTTTTGTTTGAATGCAGTTTCTAATGTGCCTCTCAATACATTTGGAGATAATTAGAGAAGCTTAGCGGTAACAGTGTCAAAGTAAATATTCCACAATGAAACAGAAGTCTAACGGAAGGACTATTAAAAGCAAGCTACGTAGCCAGTGCCTAATTTGTAAAAGAATATGTGCCTGGGCCCAATGTTGTGTTCAGACGCCCGCGGAGAACAGTATCGAAGGTGAGGGTGTCAAATACCAAGACCCTTTAGTCTTGATTTCATCTCTTGCCCTTTTGAAGCACCGCCATATACTCCCTGCCCCTTTAAGTCACTCTTTCCGGTTCTTTTTCATCCCTACTTTCCTATGTTTTCGCTGCCTTTCATTTTTTTCCTCTTTCTGCTTTCAACCTTCTGTGTTTTTCTCTCTCTTGCTCTCAGTCAAGTCTGATGAGTAAATAAATGCCATTCCTGGAAAATGAGTGCTGGTGTGACAAACCTGAAACCATTGGCTTAAATTAAGCAAAGTAAATAGCTGTCAAATATTGTGTATTTGTGAGAGTGTAGTGACAATACAGGTTTTTGGAACTCAAATATTTGAAAATGCACCTCCAAAACATTTAAGCACATCTAAATGACACTTGAAATATTGAGGTACAAGTGCTGCAGGAAGTTACGCCAATTTTTACATTGGGATGTGAAAACAGTTCTTCTGACAGATGTACAAAACATTGAGACTCATTTACAAGGCCCTTGCGCCACCACAGCTTCAGATTTGTTTTTACGCTAATCCAGCAATGCGTGATTTTAGCACCACAGATGTGTCAGAATTTGTGACGCATCTGTGAAAACCTGCGCCCTGGAGCTCCGTGTTGTTATACAGCTCATCCATGGCGTTGTTAAGGGGTTGCAGGGAAGCGCAAGAAATCTGGCGCATCAGAGCCGATGCGTCAGAATCTTGTAAATGAGGCTCCTTGTTTCTGCAAGAAAATTTGGTAAATATCCCACAGGTTTAGCTTACAATAAACAGAGACTGTCAGAAAAAATCCAGTTGCATTACTGAGTCTGTGGAGATGCCATAGCACATGAAGTGAGAATTTCTGAGCATCCTAATAAGCCCACGCATGCCAGCAGACCCAATTCAGGTGGGAGACTCCCGATTCTTGAAGCCAAAAGTGGCTTTTATTTAGCAGTCTGCCAAAATTGTCGCTGTTTAAACAGAAGTCAATGAGGAAAATACAGTCCCTAAATGTATTTTCAAAATCTCTCACTTTCCTGTTTTAATATGTTGAAATATATGTAAGGCTGTCATCAAATCCATTATCCCCAATCTATATCATAGATATGCGTGGATTCTCATTCACACAATCTGATGTTCTTGGGACTTCACTAATCTCCTTATTAGGTATTTAGCCTTCTCGTCTAAGGAAGTTGTTAACCACCATAATTATTGCCTTGAGACAAATATGAGTGTATATAAATAGTGAAAGGGCAATTACCAGCTTTTCACCCTCGACCGGGTGAGACCATTATGGCTGGTAGTAAATATCTCATTAACATCGTCCAACGCAGGCAAACAGATCATGCCTCGTTGTTTGTGTCAGCTTCTTACTCCGTTATTGAGCTAAGAATGCAGGCAAACTAAAGTGAACATAAGTATAAGGGTTCTACATTTAGGCATGCACACATCCTTCACAAAGTTTAATTTCCAATTTAAAGCGATTTTCTTTTTTTTCTCCATGGAGAAAATATTTCCCCATTGAGATACTCATGTCCTTGCATCACTGTCAGTTGCAGAGGTGTTCCCTCCGTGTTCGTATCCTGTATAGGGATTTACTTCTGGCCTTAAGTGTACTAAGGGCCAGATTTATGCTGGCCTTGCGCCGTTCCAACGCCACATTAGCGTATTTTTTTTTACCCTAATGTGGTTTTGGTGGGGGAAAAATGCAGCACCATACTTACAAAGTGGCAGTGCTTGCATTGCACCACTTTGTAACCCCGTGCTCCACATTATGCTTGTGTCAGGCATAATGTATGCAAAAGGGGCGTTCCGGTGCTATGGGGCCAAAAAATGTTGCATGAGATTCCTTCACACCAATTATATCGGCATTTTTTAACGCCTGCTAATTGCAGGCGTTAAAAAAAAAGACTCCCATTGTTTACAATGGACCTCTGGGTGTTTTGTGGGATTAGCGTCATAATTGTTTCCGCTAATCCTGCAAAGCGGTGGACTAGTGTAAACAAATTATGACGCTAGTCACCCTAACTACTGCCACTGTGCGCCATATTTTAAATACAGTGCTACCATGGTGGTGTTACAGGGGGCGCTAAGGGGCGCAACAAAAGTGGCGCTGCACTAGGTGCAGGGCTACTTCTCATAAATCTGACCCTAAATCTCTAACGGTATTCATTAGGGAATGCGGCTGCCAAGGTTTTGTGAATAGTTACAAACTCAGAGATTTGTGGTTGTTCACCTATTTGGACTAGGGCTAACTGTCTGGAACGCCCAATGAAGCAGGTTTACTCAAACCTAATATCACACCATAATAATGTAGAATTACGTTTCAGCAAATGCTTTTATATGTATACATTAGGGCTGGGTGAAATTGTATTTGACACTCATAGACATACAGTTCCTGCCTATTGGCTTACATGTAACTTGTGGAGTTTCGGGATTTTCTGTATGTACATCATAACGTAGTTTTTTTTCTCTCACAAGTGAACATTTGTATTTTAGTGCATACCTTGCTTAGCCTTTTCTTGAGAGTGATCTGAAACGGTATACAGACTTCACCATGTAGCCTTTACAGTAAGTAGCACACAGCCATTCAGCCCTTTTTTTGGTACTTTACCACATGGTATTGTACCATGCAGGTAAGTTTAAAAAACACAAAAAATACATATATACATATATGTGTGTGCGTGTGTGTATATATATATATACACACCCATATATATCAATCAATCAATCAAGGACTTATAGTGTGCACTAATCACCCGTTAGGGTCTCAAGGCGCTGGGGGGGGAGATACTGGTCGTAGAGCCATGTCTTGAGGCATTTCCTGAATGTCAAGAGGTCTAGGGTCTGGCAAAGGTGGAGCGGTAGGGAGTTCCAGGTCTTGAAGGCTAGGTGAGAGAAGGATCTTCCTCCGGCAGTGGTGCGGCTGATGCGGGGGATGGAGGCGAGGGCGAGGCTGGCGGAGCGAAGATTGCGGGTGGGAGTGTGGAAGGTGAGTCTGTTGTTGAGGTAGGCTGGGCCTGTGTTGTGGAGGGCCTTGTGTGCATGGATGAGGAGTTTGAAGGTGATCCTCTTTGATACTGGTAGCCAGTGAAGGTCTCTGAGGTGGGGGGAAATGTGGTCACGGCGTGGGATGTCCAGAATGAGGCGGACTGAGGCATTCTGGATTCTTTGCAGTTTTGTTAGGAGTTTGGCTGTTATTCCTGCATATAGGGCATTTCTGTAGTCCAATCGGCTGCTGACCAGGGTGTGGGTGACAGTTTTCCTGGATTCGACGGGAATCCACTTGAAGATTTTGCGGAGCATGCAGATAGTGTTGTAGCAGGAAGAGGAGATGGCACTGACCTGCTGAGTCATGCTGAGTGTGGAGTCCAAGATAAAGCCTAGGTTGGGTGCGTGGGTGGTGGGTGAGGGCGCGGTTCCTAGGGAGGTGGGCCACCAGGAGTCATTCCAAGTTGAGGGGTTGGTGCCAAAGATGAGGATTTCTGTCTTGTCTGTGTTTAACTTGAGGTGGCTTGATTCCATCCAGCTGGCGATGGCGTGAAGTCCGTTGTGGAGGTTGTTGTTTGCAGTTGTAGGGTCTTTCGAGAGGGAGAGGATGAGCTGAGTGTCATCTGCGTAGGAAACTATGTTGATGTGGTGGGTTCGTGCGATGTTGGAGAGGGGGGCCATGTAAACGTTGAAGAGCGTGGGGCTGAGCGAAGATCCTTGGGCAACGCCACCGATGATTCTGGAGGCTTCTAACAGGAACGGTGGGAGGCGGACTCTCTGGGTTCTGCCTGAGAGAAATGACGAGATCCAGTTCAGTGCCTTGTTGCGGATTCCAGCGTTGTGGAGGTGTGTGCAGAGAGTGTGATGACATACCGTGTCGAAAGCTGTGGAGAGGTCCAGGAGGATGAGTGCTGCTGTTTCTCCTTCATCGAGCATGGTCCTAATGTCGTCTGTGGCAGCAATGAGTGCAGTCTCAGTGCTGTGGTTTCTGCTGAATCCGGATTGGGAGGTGTCCAATACCTTGCTGTCTTCCAGGTACCGGGATAGTTGGCTGTTTACAATTTTGATGATGACCTTGGCTGGGAAGGGGAGGAGGGAGATCGTCCGGTAGCTCTTGGGGTCGTCTGGGTCTGCCTTTGGTTTCTTTAGCAGGGCATTGATTTCTGCGTGCTTCCATCTTTCTGGGAAGGTGGCTGACTCGAAGGAGCTGTTGATGGTTTTGCAGAGGTGGGGGGAGATGATGATGTGTGCCTTATTAAAGATATGGTGTGGGCAGGGGTCCGATGGTGATCGGGAGTGGATGGAGGCCAGGGTGGTGGCGGTGTCCTCTATGTTGACGGGGGTCCAGGTGTGGAGGAGGTGGGTGTTTCTTGGAGCGTTGGGTTCTTGGGTGTTTGTAGTCAGCTGGTGGGTCTGGGGTTTGAAGCTATTGTGGATTTCTTCTATCTTTCGACGGAAGTGGGTTGCCAGTGAGTTGCAGAACTCCTGTGATGGCTGGGGTTCATTGGAGCAGGTCCTGGGGATGAAGAGCTCATTGACGATGCTGAAGAGCTCTTTACTGTTGTAAGCGTTGGTGTTGATGCGGTTTTTGAAGTGGGTCCTTTTGGTGGTGCGGATCAGTTGGTGATGTTTGTGTAGGGCATCCTTGAAAACGATGTGGTTGGAGTTGGTAGGGTCAAGGTGCCAGGTTCTTTCCATTCTGCAACATTGCCGTTTGGATTCCTGTAGTTCTGGGGTGAACCAGCTGGCCTTGATTCTGTGGGAGGTGTTTTTTTTTTTTTTGGAGCTGTGCAAGGGTGTTGGCACAATCTTCTATCCAGCGATGCAGGTTGGTGGTGGCTATGTTGATGTCCGGGGTCCCAGGGGGTGGGGCCCGGGCGAGAGTGGAGATCAGTTGATCCGTTTATATTTTGCTCCAGTTTTGTCAGGGGGTTGTGTGCGGTGGTGGTGAGTGACTGGTTTTTGGTAGGAGAAGTGGATGCAGCGGTGGTCTGTCCAACTGAGTTCGGTGGTGTGGCTGAAAGAGACGTGGTTGCTGGCTGAGAAGATGGAGTCGAGTGTTTGGCCATCGGAGTGGGTGGGTGTAGTGACGAGTTGCTTGAGGCCGAAGTTGGCGAGGTTGTCGATTAGGTTGCTGGTGTTGATATTGTTGTTATTTTCTAGGTGGAAGTTTAGGTCACCAAGGAGGATGTAGTCTGTTGAGACGAGGGCTTGGGAGCTGATGGCGTCAGCGATGTCGTTGCAGAACTGCGGTCTAGGTCCAGGGGGGTCTGTAGACCAGTGTTCCTCTGAGTGTGTTGTTGGCGTTGATGTGGATTTTGAAGTGGAGGTGCTCTGCGGAGTTGATGGTGTCGTGGGAGTTGGTGGAGACTCTTAGGGTGTTTTTGTGGACTATGGCGATTCTTCCTCCTGGTCTGTTGATTCAGTCTCTTCTGGTGATCTTGTAGTTTTCTGGTATGGCTAGGGCTACGTCTGGTTCTGAGTCCGAATTCATCCAGGTTTTGGTGAGGAATGCGACGTTGGGCGAGTATGTGGTTAGGAGGTCCCAGAGTTCAATTGCATGTTTGTGGACGGAGCGGGTGTTAAGTAGGATGCATCTTAGGCTGTTGTCTGTTTTGATTTGGAGTTTGGAGGTTAGGTTGCAGGTGAAATTGCAAGCTTTGCAGGAGAAGGGTCCTTTGGTGCGCGTCGGTGTGGACTGGAAGCAGATGGAGGAATGTCCTGGATTAAGGGCGTGGAGTTCGTTGGCAGTGTAAAGGTGTTTGATGGCGCGGGAGGTGTGTTGACCAGGGGGCCTGGCATTGGGCGCGGTCTTGGTGTGGACGGGCGCGGACGGGCTTGCCTTTGGCGCACCTTCGGTGCGCCAGCGGCGCGCCGGCTGCACGCGTCCGCGCTGCAGCTGGCATAAGAGGGGAGGTGGGAGGGAGTGGCAGCTGGGAGGAGGGAGGGAAACCTCCAATAGTAGTGCGGGGGCAGGGGCAGCAGGAGTCAGGAGCGGGAAGAGCTCCGAGGAGGAGGGAGGGGGGCGGGGCCTTCCGGGAGAGGAGAAGCCAAGAAGCCCAAACAAGCCCAAACAAGCCCAGACAAGCTCAAAACAATGGCAGCACTTACCGGAGCACTGGTGAGGAGGAAACGACCTGCCAGCAAGGATGCAGGGTCAGATGTCGTTCTGTATTTGCATGTGTGTATATATCTATATATACCTATATATATATTTACAAAGATATAAGTGATTGTATTAATTTAATTAATCTGTTTAAAATTGCAAATTGTGGGGTTCTGAGACATATATAATTCAATATTTTTACGAGTGGTAGGAGAGTTATTGTTTATAATGTTGTAATTTTATTTTATAAAGTCGTGTTGCTTGTTTGAATCGTTTTTATGGACACAGGTCCCAGTATGCACCTATGGTGTAATAGCACTTAATTACTATAAAAGTGAGAATTGTAACAGGACTTCGTAACTTGAAAAAGACCGTTTGGTCAAAACACGTTGTTTACAGCCTTGAAATAAACACCAAATATTGGTATGTTGATGGAGTGCATTGACAAGCGTTTTTGTACAAAATTGAATTGAGGGTTCAGCTTGCCCTCGGCAGATGCACCGGTAACGGGAGCGCGGTGCTGCTGAAACTAGACGCTTTGCTTTGGACAATATAAAGATATATATATATATATATATATAGGTATATAGGTTTTTGGGCGGCGCACTCCACTGTCAATAAAAATTATTGAGGAGGTGGTAGGACCCTAAAACATAGACGACTGGAAAGCAGATAAATCATTCTGCTTTGTACTAAAATACCATATGGATTAAATATGAACGAAGAATTATATGTTCATTTATGATTTATTGTTGTTGAAGAAAGTTTTGAGGGTATATTTTATCAGATATAGATAGAGAAGAATTGAGGTTAAAAAAATTGGGCTGATATTGTGGCACTTAGCCTATATTTGAGATAATCGTTATATTGGAGCTTAAACATGTTAGTGATGAAACTATTTGGATGTAACAGTGTATTATTTAATGTGATAGCAAGTTCAGGTAATTACTATGGTCAAGAGAAACATCAATTAATAGAAATTTTGGATACAGATAATATATAATAATAAGTCCTTGAGCAGAATGTTATGCCCACATGAAATGATAAAATGTTTGTGTGACTAAACAATGCCCTCAATCAACTATAAACTTGATACATTATGGAACATATGGATTGACATAAATGGTGGACTGACAATGAGGGGTTAAAAAGCATTGGTAGAAATAACCAGAAAGGAATTAAGTGTATATGCTTTTTTGGAAGGTAACATTTGATGGTTTTAATTTTTTTAGATTTGTTTAACTACAATATCCAGAATGCATCGTAATGGTTGGGATGGATATTGAGGATAAAAGGGGTAAGAAAGGAAGGACTCATTTACCGTGAGCAAGACTCCTTGAAAGTCAAAACGCCTAGGTGGCTGTTGCTTGCAATAAATACACGTTAATTTTGGACTTTATGGAGGGCGGTGAAATGCTTTGTTTTACAATATATATATATATATATATATATATATATATACTTCCATGCTTCCTTTTCTCACACACACACAAAATCTCAATCTGAATAGGCTGCAAGGTGTGGCTTAGAGATTGGGCGCCTTATTTAAATTCCTCTAAACATGCATCAATAATGTAAGAATGAAAATAAAATATTGCAATTATTGACGTCTTATCATTGAAATAAACATGGAACTAATGATAAGCACCGGCTAATGAATCAACCATTCACAAAATAATTTAATTACAAGTTGTTATAATTAATACAATTGTGCATGCTAGCTACCCGCTTTTTGACGTGTCTATCACATGTCAGAAAGCAGTCTGAAGTTATTATCTTGATGCAGAGATTACGTGTAAAGCTGTTGAATATGCATATACTAGTATGTACAAAGCAGCTGTGCATTACATCAATTGAGCATCAGGTGCACATAGTAAGTAAAAATTAATACACAGGCTTAGGTACTGCCCAATTTCTGGGCCACAGTTGCCAGTGGAGGGCACCGTGGAGAGATGGACACAGTCCAGTCTCTCCACAGGAAGCTTCGGGCCGGAAGGAGATGGCCAGAGGCGGGATAGGCTGGGGGGGAGGAAGGGGTGGGAGTGAATGGGGGGTATAAGGAGGGGGCGGAAACGGAGATTGGCCTCTTTTGCAGCTTGTCGCGCTGCTGTTAGGATTGGCCGATCCCTGGGGTGAAAAAGGTATTTTGGGACAGGGAATGGCCTCAGTGCATGACGCGGCGGCCGTATGGGCCACGATTTGCATTTTAGGCGAAGCCGGCCATAGCGACGTCCTCAGGCCAGGCCTGGGTTGGGATGCAGTGCGCGGCGCGCGCTGCTACACATGGCATTGCGCCGGCAGTTGCCGTCTGTCACCTGCCTACAACGGGGAGGAGGAGGAAGTCCATGGGAGCGGGCCGCTGCAGGTCCGCCCCGGGGCAAAATATGGCGATTGGGGCAGTGGGGGAGCCTGAAGAGGAGCAAAGGCAGGTGGGAGAAGGGCAGACAGAGGAGGCAGCTGGGGGGGCGCCTGGGCCCAGTGCCCAGGGCCTGCTCCCCCTGGCAAAACAGCACTGGTGAGGGGCAGGGGCATGTCGAGCCTACAAGCCTGGAGTTGCCTCTGGATCTTTTGATGGCTGGCCGGCCTAGCAAGGCTGGCAAGAAGGGGACGACTTGGGGGTCGGGGGGCAAAGGAAAGGATAGATTCGCAAGGCCCAAGTGCATTTTGGAGGTTTTGCATGGTTGAGTTATGATGAGGGGTTCCTGGCTAGAGTGAGTGTTAATCCTGAGAAGCCATGGGGGGCCCTGGATTCATAGCTATGGATGCAGTGGATGGCTTCTTCGCAAGCTGCTGCATCCACCCATGCAGCTAGTGGCCTTCCGGTGGTCTATAGGACTTTTCAGCAGCATCCTGCTCAGGCCGGGCGGGCCAGGTACCAAGAGCACCATTGCCTAACTTAGGAGCATGCTGGAACTTCAACAAGGGGTTTTCCTGTAGGCACCCTTGCAAATTTAAGCATGAATGTTCCAAATGTGGGGGGAGACATCCAGTCACACAATGTTTTTCATTGGCCAGTCCGGCAGAGCAGTGGAGATCTTCCAGAGGGAGAGAAGGCCATGGCATTCGTGGGCCAAAGGGCACCTGCTCCAATTAAATTGGATAGGTTCCTGCCCTGGTTGCACATGTACCCAGATACGGACATGGCGCGAATATTGGAATGGGTTTTCAGACAAGGTTTTCGAGTGGGGTACCAAGGGCCGCGGGTGAGGAAATGGGCAGAGAACTTATAGTCAGCATTAGCCATGCCGGACGTGGTAGTGACAAAACTGGCCAAGGAAGCGGCAGAGGGTAGGATTGCAGGCCCCTTTTACGGGTGGCCCATGGAAGATCTTATGGTATCTCCTTTGGGTATTGTCCCCAAGAAGGCAAAGGGGGAGTTTTGTGTGCTACACCATTCGTCATTGCCGGAAGGGGCATCAGACAAGGATTTTATTTCACCAGAGGATACTAAGCTGGTGCCTCTGTGGATGATGCTATCTGGCTCATAAGGGGATTCAGCAATGGTACAGAGTTGGCCAAGTGTGACATTAAGGCAGCTTTTCGGCTGCTCCCTATTCACCCTGAGGATTTCTCCTTGCTGGGAATGCAGTTGGGAGGGGCTAGTTATATGGACAGGGTGTTGCCCTTGAGGTGCGTAACTTCTTGTGCATTGTTTGAAACTTTCAGTACCTTCTTCAGTGGGTTTTTGTGCAGGTGAGTGGGCATCGGACGGCGTCACACTATTTGGATGACTTTCTTTTTGTAGGGGCACCACTCTTTCAAGCACAAAGTACCTGGTTTGGAGAGGAAAATCTCTGCAGAGGGCCGCAGAGGAGGAGATGCTTGGAAAAATGGTGTGTGCATCGGTTTCGCCCCTTCACACACAGACTTGCGTCATTATTTTCCACGCGGGGAGACGTGCGTCGTTTTCCAGGAAGAAAAATGATGTGTGTGTCGGTTTCGCCCCTTCACACACTGACTTGCGTCGCTATTTTTCACTCGGGGAAGACGTGCGTCATTTTCTGGCACGCGGACCGTCTCCTTCTGTGGGTCGCGGGATTACCAGATGTCCCAGGCTCTGTGCGTGGAATCCTAGGCTTGTTATCCGGCTGCGCGTCATTCCGGTGGGCTGTGCGGGGAATTTTCTTCCTCACGGTAGGCGTCGCATCAATTTCCACTCTGGAAGCCGGGCTGCATTGTCCAGGCGGGCCGTGCGTCGAAGTTCCGGTCGCACCGCAGGCGTCGCGTCGAGCGGCGTATTTCCGGATCTTTGTGCGGTGAACTATTGACCGCGGAGCAAGCTGTGCATCAAATTTTGTGGCGCACAAGGAGTCCACTTGAAAAAGAGAAGTCTTTTTGGTCCTGAGACTTCAGGGAACAGGAGGCAAGCTCTATCCAAGCCCTTGGAGAGCACTTCTGCAGCAAGACAAGAGTTTAGCAAGGCAGCAGGCCAACAGCAAGGCAGCAGTCCTTTGTAGAAAGCAGTCAGGTGAGTCCTTTGAGCAGCCAGGCAGTTCTCCTTGGCAGGATGCAGGTTCTGGTTCAGGTTTCTTCTCCAGCAAGTGTCTCTGGTGGTAGGGTAGAGGCCCTGTTTTATACTAAAATGTGCCTTTGAAGTGGGGGTGACTTCAAAGAGTCGCTAAGAAGTGCACCAGGTCCTCTTTCAGTTCAATCCTGTCTGCCAGGGTTCCAGTAGGGGGTGTGTCAGTCCTTTGTGTGAGGGCAGGACCTCCACCCTCCCAGCCCAGGAAGACCCATTCAAAATGAAGATGTGTGCAAGTGAGGCTGAGTACCCTGTGTTTGGGGTGTGTCTGAGTGAATGCACAAGGAGCTGTCAACTAAACCTAGCCAGACGTGTATTTTAAGGCACAGAAAGATTTGAGTGCAAAGAAATGCTCACTTTCTAAAAGTGGCATTCTAGAATAGTAATATTAAATCCAACTTCACCAGTCAGCAGGATTTTGTATTACCATTCTGGCCATACCAAATATGACCTTCCTGCTCCTTTCAGATCAGCAGCTACCACTTCAATACAGTAATGTATGAGGGCAGCCCCAATGTTAGCCTATGAAGGGAGCAGGCCTCACAGTAGTGTAAAAACGAATTTAGGAGTTTTACACTACCAGGACATGCAAACTACACAGGTACATGTCCTGCCTTTTACCCACACAGCACCCTGCTCTAGGGGTTACCTAGGGCACACATTAGTTGTGACATATGTAGAAAAAGGGGAGTTTTAGGCTTGGCAAGTACTTTTAAATGCCAAGTCGAAGTGGCAGTGAAACTGCACACACAGGCCTTGCAATGGCAGGCCTGAGACAAGGTAAAGGGGCTACTTACGTGGGTGGCACAACCAGTGCTGCAGGCCCACTAGTATCATTTAATCTACAGGCCCTAGGCACATATAGTGAATTCTACTAGGGTCTTACAAGTAAATCAAATAGCCAATCATGGATAAACCAATCAACAGTACAATTTACACAAAGAGCATATGCACTTTAGCACTGGTTAGCAGTGGTAAAGTGCCCAGAGTTCAAATGGCAACAACAGCAGATCAGAAAAAATAGGAGGAAGGAGGCAAAAAGTTTGGGGATGACCCTGTGAAAAGGCCAGGTCCAACAAGGTTGAGATGGAGGATGGAGCTGCATGTGGCACAACAGCTCCTGGACTACCTTAATTTTGCATTCAGGGTAGTCCGGGGAGGTAGGACCTTTGGTAGACGCATGGGGCTGGTGATGTCTGGAGCAACCCTTCCTCATCAAAGGATTTGGCTGACGGCAGGTTTGAGGAAAGACATCAGGGTGTGGGAACTTTTCCTGTCTGAGTTTGATGGGGTCTCCATGGCTTTTCGGGATGAGGACACAGTGTAGCAGGTGCAGATTTTTTCTAACGCAGCAGGGGCCTCTGGTTTTGGCCTTTTTTGGGATGGTCGGTGGTGTGCGGAACTTTGGCCAGCACATTGGTTGAACAAGGGCAGGAGTATGCGTTCCTGGAGTTCTTCCCACTTTTGCTGGCCTTGGTGGTCTGGGGTGACGACCTGGCAAACAGGTCCATAATATTTCATGTTGACAAAATGACAGTGGTTGAACTAGTGAATAGGCAGAGGGCCAGGGATCGTAGGGTACTTCGCCTTTTGCGAAGGTTCATGCTGCGCTGTTTGTCTTTTGAACTTCATATTTAAGGCTGCACACATTTCTGGGGTCAACAATTATATTGCAGATTCCCTGTCTCGTTCGCAGTGGCAGAGTTTCCGCGCATTGGCACCGGGCGCAGAGGAGCACAAGACTGCGGTTCCAGCAGACATTTGGGAGTGGGGGGAGTAATGGTTATGGAACTGGTGGAGAAGTCGCTGGCTGAATCCACGCTGAGGAATTACCGTTTAGCATGGTTGGAATATCAGGATTTTGAGGCAAATGGTGATTGTTTCTAGTGGCAAGGGAGGGGTGTGCTTGAAGTACGAGTGGTGCATTGTGTGTTATTCCTGATTCACAAGGGTTTATCGCCAGCCACGATTGGGGGTAAGCTGGCGGGTGTGTCTTTCTATGGGAAGTTGATTTTTGGCAGGGACCCTGCAAAGGATGATATTTTGGCAAAAATGTTGAAAGGTTGGGGCAGGGTGCGATCAGGGTCAGGAAGGATGGCGCGTGAGGCTATTACATTTGAACTATTGGTACAACTGTTACAAGTGTTGCCAATCTGTTGTGTAGATGCGTGTGAAGTGGCACTTTTTTGTTTGTGTATGATATGGATGTTTTCTGGGGCATTCTGAGTGTCTGAGTGCTAGGCGTGGGTAAAGCTTGTGGAATTCGGAAGGATGACGTGCAAAGGCAGGGTGTGCGTTTGGGCATCTGGTTGAGGTGCTCGAAAATGGAGCAGTTGGGGAAGGGGAAGTGGATATGGTTGGATCGAGGGGGGAGGGGGAAGCATGTCCAGTGCAGGAGTGGGACTTTTTCCAGAAACACCTTTCGGAGCAGTCGGATGTGTTTTCTGTCACCTGGATGGGAAGAACCTTATGGCTTTCCAGTTGTTAGCTGTGATGAGAATGGCTTTGAGACGGGTTGAAAGGCAGCCGGGTAATTTTGGAACTCAGTTGTTCCAGATTGGCGCCGCTACTGAGGCAGCTCATTTGGGCTGGGATTGGAACTGAATCAGGCGCATTGGGAGATGGAGATCGAAGTGTTGGGAGAGATATGTCAGGGCTTGAGAGGGAGTGTTTTCAAGGACAGGACATATTTATGCGCTGATGGGGAGGGAGATTTTTGTCCTACACTGACATTTGTTTATCCTTCTAGGTTGTGTGTACGGCTCGGAGAAAGCAAAAATGGTGACTTGGCTGGTTGGACATTCGTTTATTCACTGGGCTGCAAAATATCCTGAAAAGCAAATTTATGGCAGTTCATTGGGACTTCCGAGTAGCAGACATGAGATGTTGTGGTGGGGGAAGAGCGGCATGAGGTAGGGCAGTTTGTTTCCTATTCCTATTTCCTATTCTAACTGCAAAGTTGCCGACATGGGGTTGTCCTGATGTTCTGGTATTGCACCTGGGTGAAAATGATTTGGTTCGATTATAGGAACTCACCCTACTGCAACACATGCAGAGGGATCTGGCATTACTGAAACACAACATGCATGGGACTTGTGTGTGGTATGGACAGAGTTTGTGCCCAGAAGGAAATGGAGAGGAGCTTTGAAGCATGGGGCATTTGAGCGGGCAAGGAGAAAGCTTAATCGGGTTATATGGGTGTTCTGTGGGACGCAGGACATCAAAGTGTTGACGCAATAAGTGATTAAAGAAAGTGAACAGGGACTTTTCAGGGATGATGGGGTACATTTGTCGGACATAGGAAACGCGCATTACAGAATGGAATTGTGTTTTTTGCTGACTAATTTGTGGGGGGAGAAGCTGTGGAGGACTGAGCCTGTCTGATTCTCGTGTTACATTGGGTTTGCTGGTGGGGCAACAAAATGCCAAAAGGCTTTCTGCTGGATGGCAGTAAATGGGGAGGGTGGAGGCTCAGATGCGGGCCTGGCCACCCTTAACAGGGGAAAAAGAAGCAAGTGAAGGATGACAGAGTAGGATGCCTGTTTTCAGGCAGGAGACAAATGCAAAAGGGTGATGTACGTGAGAGGGTGATGCATGTGAGAATGTAAAGGGGTCTTTGTACATAGGCCAAGATCAATATTCATCAATTTTTCAATACCCCAGAGATGCTCAGATGGTCTTGAGCACTCATGGTATAAACCGTAACTATCCCTAAAATCCCTTAGAAAATCCTTTTCAAATACATTAGCATATGGCAATACCTAAAAGATACTGGTACTGATGTATGACATAATATAATCAAAAGATGGGCTATGCGATTAACATTTCAGCCAGCCTTATATCCTAAAATGCTGCTACATATAGGTCATTTTTAAATTGACAAGTGCTATTCTAAAAAACATGCCATACTGAAGATTTAAATATCCTCAACTCTGAAATGATATGCTTCTATGTAATATCATAAGGTTGTATGTGCTACTACATCAATCATAGTTCAATTCATTTATATCTGCACTCAAGGGGTCATCAGGTCGAAAATAATTATTTTCTCTGTGGAAGTGGCCTATTAAATGCAACATAATCAACACTATTTCATTTGTCTATTTCTTCATATCCCCATCTAATACTGTTAGACTTTTCATCCTTGGCGTGGTCTCCCTTAGCTTCTTGCCTCTGTTTCCCAGGTTTCTGATGTGTGATGGACTCTGTTTTTGCTGTTTTTGTTACTCTGGGCACTTTACGACTGCTATAGTGTAAGTGCTCCTTTACAAAATGTGTATGTAATTGGCTTATCCATGATTGGCATATTTGATTTACTAGTAAGTCCTTAGTACAGTGCACTAGAGGTGCCCAGGACCTGTAAATCAAATGCTACTAGTGGGCCTGCAGCACTCGTTGTGCCACCCACATAAGTAGCTCTGTAATCATGTCTCGGACCTACCACTGCAGTGTCTGTGTGTGCAGATTTAACTGTAAATTCGACTTGGCAAGTGTAACCACTTGCCAAGCCTAAACCTTCCCTTTTCTTACATGTAAGACACCCCTAACGTAGGCCTTAGGTAGCCCCAAGGGCAGGGTGCAGTGTATGGTTAAGGTAGGACATATAGTAATGTGTTTTATATGTCTTGACAGTGAAATATTGATAAATTTGTTTTTCACTGTTGCAAGGCCTGTCCCTCTCATGGGGGCTACCTTTAAATCTGACTGTAGTAGTGTAGATTCCCTTTGGGAGTGGATAGACATTTAGAGTTTGGGGTCTCTGAGCTCACAATTCAAAAACACATCTTTTAGTAAAGTTGATTTTAAGATTGTGTGTTTGAAAATGCCACTTTTAGAAAGTGAGCATTTTCTTGATTATACCATTTCTGTGACTCTGCCTGTTTGTGGATTCCCTGTTTGGGTGAGTTTGACACTTGGGCTGGTTGCATCTCTAACTAGACAGTGAGACAAAGGGAGCTGGGGTGTAGTCTGCATTTCCTGATGAGCCATCTGTGCTAGGAGGGAGGGAAGGAGTGGTCACTCACATCTGAAAGGGCTGTGCCTGCCCTCACACAATGCAGTCTCCAACCCCCTGGTGAGTGTCTGGGGCCTGGCTTGGGCAAGGCAGGATTTCACAAACAAGAGAGACTTTGCTTTGAAGTAGGCCTACTTCAAAGGAGAAAATGGGTATAAGAATGGCACCCAAAACCACAGACTTTAGAACACATTTGGAAACCAAGAGGAACCACTGCTTGGAGAAGAGCTGAGGAAGAAGAGCTGCCCTGTCTGTGACTGTGCTTTGTGGAGGTATCCTGCAGTTGCTACTTCTGCCAGAGTAAGAGGACAAAGACTGGACTTTGTGTTGCCATCCTCCTTGTGAAGAACTCTCCAAGGGCTTGATTTAGTGCTTGCCTCCTGTTGTTTGAAGTCTCAGGGACAGCAAAGACTTCTCTCTGCCAGCACCTGGAGTCTCTGGAGAGACTCCTACTCTGCCAGGTGGTGCCCATCCACTTCCTGGGACCCTGAGAACATAAGGCAGCCCAACAGTGAGAAATCCACGCACCGACCGCCGTCCGGGGAAAAGATTGATGCACCACCAGCTTCGCAGCTGAAAATCGATGCTCACCTGCAACGCAACCGGAAGATTGACGCCTGGGGCTGGAGAAATTATCACAGCATCACTGACGGTGGCTGGTGAGATCGCAACCCAAGCTGCGTGGTTTTTGGATCATATTGTGGCTGGATTTCTGACGCAACCACCACTAGGCGTGTAAAAACGTCACACGCTGATCCGACTAAAGGAGAAACTACACAACGTCTCGCTCCTGAGTGAAATTGACGCATCGCAAGGCCTTTTTGACACACACTCGCCCATGTGGGGTTATTTTTGACGTGCCCAAGGTAAATTTTCACACTAACAGCATTAGTGTGTGTTTAAAACTACATGAAGACTCTTTTTGCTTTTTAATTGATAACTTGACTTGTGTAATGTGGATTTTTGTCGTATTGGTCTCGTTTTGTTTAGATAAACATTTTCTATTTTTCTAAACCTGTGTTGTGTCATTTTGTAGTGTTTTCATTAAGTTACTGTCTGTGTTGGTACAAATACTTTACACCTTGCACTCTGAAGTGAAGCCTACTGCTCGTGCCAAGCTGCCAAGGGGGTAAGCAGGGGTTAGCTGAGGGTGATTCTCTTTTACCCTGACTAGAGTGAGGGTCCTTGCTTGAACAGGGGGCAACCTGACTGCCAACCAAAGACCCCATTTCTAACATTGGTGATCAGCGGTTGGGATTGGACTTTTATTTGTACTTGACATTCAGTAATTAAGTGTGCACTACTGTTTTGAGTGCAGACCACTACCTGACCACATACTGCGTGTCTTGTGATTTTTGCTTTTTCTCTGTTGCTTGGATTTTTCCCTACATCCATTTTTGTGGTAATCTTTGATTGACTTCTGAACTTCATTTGGGAACATGTTTTCTGCCTTTTGGAATTTTGCACTTTTGTTGACTTTTCATCATGTCCCAATCTGGAGATGCATCAGTTGGAGCTGCTTTTGACCTGGAGAAATTGGAAAGCTATACAAAGGCTCAGTTAAAGCAGTTCTGTAAAAGTTTTGACTGTCCCATTAAGAGCTCATCCAAGAAGGAGTAGCTGCAAAAGGCGCTGAGGGCCTGGGTGACAGCCAAAAGCACTGAAGGGCACCCAGAAGAAGAGGAGGATGAGGAGGAAGGGCAGTCCATACACAATGATATCGTGGGTGGGCCTGTTATACCCAGGAAGAGGGTCTCCAGGGCAGGTAGCAGTGTTTCATCTAAGGGTCTTACCCCTGAAGAATTGCAGGCAGACAGGCAGAGAGGGAGCACCAGAGGGAGTTGAAGAAAATAAGGATGGCTACTGAGGAGAAAAAGTTGTTGTTGGCTAATGAGTTCAGGTTGAGGGAGCTGGATCAGAGGAGCCAGTCCAGTAGGGATGGTGGCAGCCACATCGAAGTGCAGCCTGAAAGGAGGGTGCACATCCCTAAAGATCTTGTGAAGGATTATAAAAGGGAGGACAACATATACTTGTGGTTCAAGAGGTATGAGTCTGCTCTCCATATGAATCTGGTCCCTGAAGCTCATTGGGGGGTGGTTCTGTGGAAGCACTTTGAGGTAGAGGGGAAGGATACACTGACAGCCTTAGGGGATGCTCATAATCTCACCTACACTATCATGAAGGATGCCCTACTCACAAGGTATGGTCTCACCCCTCAGCAGTATAAGGATACGTTTAGGTCTTATAAGAAGAAGGAATCCCCAACATGGTTGGAATGTGTTGATTCTTATTGCAGGTCACTGGATGGTTGGGTGAAGGGCAGTAATGTAATTACGTGTGAGGGGCTTTACAATCTGATTGCTTGGGAGCACTTGTACAGTTTATGCTTTTCAGAGCTGTGCCAGCACCTGGTTGACAGCAAGCTGACTGATCCCAGGAAGCTTGTGCAGGAAGCAGACTGCTGGGAGAGCACCAGGGTCCAAAAGAGGTATGGGGAGATCACGCCAAGGGTGGGCAGGGTCCCTCTAGAAGAAAGGGGGGTAAGGGTAAATAAGGGGGAGTTCTCTAAAGGGCCCCAAACTGATTCCCAGGGTGAGGATTCCCAACCCCCCAGTGGGAAGAAGCCATGGTTCTCCAAAGGGAAACAAGTGGCAGGTGGTCCCTGTGATAGTGTACCAAGATAGGCACTGGAATGGAAGTACCCCAGGGGCACTTCCCAAAGCAAGGATGCTGAGACAGAAGAGGCAGAACTGCAGTGGAGCGGAAGCCACCAGGAAAATGCGGAAATGGTGGGGTTTTGAAACCCCATACGTAATGGCAAAAGGTGCCCGGCAAGAGAGGAAGAGGACGGAAGAGCAGTGGCTTGTGGAGACAAACAAGTGCAGGACATGGACAAAACCCTGGATGCTCGAAAAGCAGGAAGACCGGAGGAGGACATTGGCGCAGAGTTTTCATTCGTTAAAGGAGGGAGAAGACGTGCAGAGGCCGGCCACGTTCTTGGAAGAACGTGACCAGTTCAGGTACGGAAATCAGCATCAATGGGGAGGAGGGCTAGAGAGAAAAGAGGGAGGGAGAAGAAGCACAAATGGTCACAAAACAATATTTTAGCACTGGGTACGTTAAAATAGAAGGCATCATCAAAAATCACAGCAAGTAAGAAGGGCACAGGGAAGGAGGGGAAAAGACAGGGAAAGAGTCTTCTTTATGAATAAATAAAGACAACAAACAAGGAGGCAGAAAAAGAACAGACAGCAGAGAAAGAAAAGAGCTATATCAAAACATAACCTAGAGCAGGAAAGTTAAGAAAGAGACCTCAAGCTAAAAAGAAGAGCAAGAAAAGATTTCTAAAACCTACCAGAAAAGATAGCAGGGGGACAGGAGAAACAGGGAAGGAAGAAGAGAGAGATACAGGAAAGGAAAAGAGGACAGTAAAAAAAAAGAAGATGAAAAGGGAAAGAAAAGATGAGAAGATAAATGTACCTATTAAAACGGCTTCTTCTTTTCTTCTCCCATATAACCTTTGCTGCTGAACTCTGAGATGTCCACCTGAAATGAGAGGAAACAAAGAAGAAAAAATCAAGAACCAGGAAAGGACCCAGGAAGAGCTCCAGCCAATAGGTCATACAATAACAAAACTAACAAGAAAGAAAACAAAGCATGGAAAGAAATAAATAAAAGAACCTTCCCCAAACCCATACAATACGCCTGCAAACCTCTATTATTACTCAACCTGTTACAGTCCTCCACGTAAGTGCTATGCATGTTACCAGGTGGGTCATGTGAGGGGGGACCCCAAATGCCCCAAAAGTACACCAGCACCCACTGGTGCGCCGTCCAAGGGTTTGGCCAGTGTAGCGCTTGGGGAGGAGTTGGTTCCAGGTGGGTGGGAGCCAGCTGAGATTACCCTTTTTCTCACTAGGGGACAGTTAGATGGTCCAGAGAACCCTCGTGCCTGAGAACACTAAGAAGTACAGGCAGTGGGTGACCATCAATAGACAGAGGGTGGAGGCCCTGAGAGACACAGGAGACAGTGTGACTACAGTGAGGAGTCAGCTGGTGTCTGAAGAGCAGATTGATCCCTGGGTACTTCACCAAGTAGTTGCAGTGGAAAACTCGGAGCACCTGTGCAGAGTGGTGCAGGTTCCCTTTGAATGGTGGGGGGTCTCATGTTCCTTGAAGGTAGCTGTGAGTCCAACCATGCCTGTTTATTGTTTGCTAGGCAATGACCTGGAGGATTACCCTTGGAAGGAAGTGGAACACAGGTCTCACTTGGAGATGTTGGGTCTGCCTGGGTGGGTATGCATATCCACCCGGTCAAAGGCAGCCCGTCAGGGTGGTCAAGAGCCCCTGGAGCCTACAGGGGAACAGGTGGTTGAACTGGGTGAGTTCCCTGAGCTGTTGCAGTGGCAGCAGGAAGGGGGGCCCATCAGGGAATCATTCTGTGCAGCACAGAGGACATGCTCTACTGTGGTGGGTTTGCGGCAGCAGGCTGCAGACCAGGCAGCTGGCAAGGAGCCAGGATCACACCTGATGTATTGGAGGGATGACCTCCTGTATAGTGAGCCTAAGGTTCCTGAGCCTGGGTCAGCCCGTGTCCTGGTGGTACCCCAATGCTTCAGAGCTTTCATACTGGGGTTGGCTCATGATGTGCCTTTAGCAGGACATTTGGGGCAGGACAAGACCTTTGAGAGGCTTGTCACCCACTTTTACTGGCCCTTAATGTGCAGGCACTCAGATGCACATTGCAAGTCCTGCCAGACTTGTCAGTCAAGTGGCAAGAGTGGGGGGAAATGTAAGGCTCCCCTCCAACCTTTACCTGTTGTTAGTACTACCTTTGAGAGTGTAGGTATTGACATTGTGGGGCCTCTGGATCCTAAGACAGCCATGGGCAACAGGTTCATCCTGCTCTTGGGGACCATGCCACGCGGTACCCAGAAGCCATTCCTTTGAGATCAATCACTTCCCCTGTGATGGGTCGAGCTTTGATGGGGGTTTTACCCGCATGGGGTTCCCCAAGGAAGTGGTATCTGATAGAGACACCAACTTCATATCCACGTATATGAAGTCTCTGTGGAAGGAGTGTGGGGTAACCTACAAGTTCACCTCCCTTACCACCCTCAAAGTAATGGTCTGGTTGAGAGATTCAACCATACCTTGAAAGGCATGGTCATGGGCCCGTTAGAGCCCTGGAGGCGGAAGTGGGACCTCCTCTTGCCATGCCTTCTGTTTGCCTACAGGGGGGTGCCTCAAAAAGGACTTGGGTTTAGTCTCTTTGAGCTCATCTATGGCCAGCCTGTGAGGGTACCTTTAAGCCTGGTCAAGGAGGCTTTGGAAAAAGCTCCTAGTAAACCATCCAGGATGTATTCAGATACATGCTGGCTATGAGAAACCAGACTGCCCATTTCAGGAGTCTCGCCCAGGAGAACCTAGAAGCAAGCCAGGAGGACATGAAACGCTGGTATGACCAGAATGCTACTCTGGTTGAGTTTTAACCTGGACAAAAAGTGTGGGTGATGGCACCAGTGGAGCCTAGGGCTCTCCAGGATAAGTGGACTGGGCCATTTGAGATGGTGGAGCGCAAGAGTGAAGTCACCTACCTGGTGGATTGCAGTCTCCAAGGAACCCTTTAAGGGTCCTGCATGCCAATTGCCTCAAGCCTCATTTTGAGCAGACTGAAGTGTCCATGCTCCTTGCGACAGATGATGGGGTGGAGGAGGAGAGTGAGCCTCTTCCTGACCTCCTGTCTGCAGGAGAGAAAGATGGGTCTGTGAAGGGAGTGATCCTCTCCCCCTCCCTGACTGAAGAGCAGCAGAGTGACTGTCACCACATGTTGGGACAGTTCGCCTCACTGTTTCCCTGATCCCAGGTGTCAGACACTTGTGCATACATGATGTGGACACTGGGGGCAGTCCACCCATTAAACAGAAGGTTTACAGGGTGACTGGCAGGGTCAGGGCTTGCATTAAGGATGAAGTATCCAAAATGCTAACCCTAGCGGTTATTGAGCACTCCAGCAGTCTTTGGGCCAGCCGTGTCGTATTGGTCACAAAGGCTGCCGCACCTGGTGCCACTCCAGTACTCAGGTTCTGTGTGGACTACCGGGGACTCAATGCAGTCAGCAAGACTGACGCATACCCCATCCTCCATCCCCCGAGCTGATGAGCTAATCGACCGGTTGGGAGCTGCCAAGTACCTCAGTACGTTTGATTTAACATCTGGGTACTGGCAGATTGCCTTAACTGAGGGGGCCAAGGAGAGGTCAGTATTCTCTACCCCAGGTGGACACTTTCAATTTAAAGTCAGACCATCTGGGATGAAGAATGCCGCTGCCACCTTTAAGAGGTTGGTCAACCAGGTGTTGGCTGGGCTGGATGATGTCAGTGCCGCCTACCTGGATGATATTGTTGTGTTTAGTTCCACTTGGGAGGAACACCTGCAACACCTCTGGAGAGTGTTAGAGGCCCTGCAGAAGGCAGGCCTCACTTTTAAGGTGAGTGAGTGCCAAGTAGGGCAGGGTTTGGTGGTGTACTTGGGACACCAGGTGGGGAGTGGCCAGGTGGCACCCCTACAGCCAAAGATTGATACCATTCTGGCTTGGGAGCCTCCCAAGACCCAGACTGAAGTGAGAGCCTTCTTAGGTCTCACAGGATACAACAGGAGGTTTTGCAAGGGATATGGTACCATTGTTACCCCCTTGACTGAGTTGACTTCTAGGAAGCAACCCAGGAAAGTGATCTGGGCAGAGCCTTGCCAGAACGCTTTTGATGCCCTGAAGGCTGCCATGTGCACAGCACCTGTGCTGACGGCACCTGACTACTCCAAGGAGTTTGTTGTGAAAACAGACGCCTCAGAGCATGGTATTGGAGCAGTACTCTCACAGCTTAATGAAGAGGGCCTAGATCAACCCGTAGCCTTCATTAGCAGGAGGCTACTTCAAAGGGAACGTAGGTGGAGTGCCATAGAACGTGAAGCATTTGCTGTGGTCTGGGCGCTGAAGAAGCTAAGACCCTACTTGTTTGGGACTCACTTCTGGGTTTAGACCGACCACAGGCCCCTCAGATGGTTAATGCAGATGAGGGGTGAGAATCCAAAACTACTGAAGTGGTCCATTTCCCTACAGGGGATGGACTTTACGGTGGAACACTATCCTGGTACAGAACACGCCAATGCTGATGGTCTGTCCATGTTCTTCCGCCTTAGTGATGAGAACTCCCTTGAGGTTGGGTAGTTGCTCCCCACTTTAAGCTGGGGGGGACATGTGTTAGACTTTTCATCCTTGGCGTGGTCTCCTTAACTTTTTGCCTCTGTTTCCCAGGTTGTTGATGTGTGCTTGACTCTGTTTCTGCTGTTTTTGCTACTCTGGACACTTTACCATTGCGGACCAGTGCTAAAGTGCAAATGCTCCTTTACAAAATGTGCACGTAATTGGCTTATCCATGATTGGCATATTTGATTTACTAGTAAGTCCCTAGTACAGTGCACTAGAGGTGCCCAGGGCCTGTAAATCAAATGCTACTAATGGGCCTGCAGCACTGGTTGTGCCACCTACATTAGTAGCATTGTAATCATGTCTTAGGCCTGCCACTGCAGTGTCTGTGTGTGCAGTTTTAAACTGCCAATTCGACTTGGCAAGTGTACCCACTTGGCAGGCCTAAACCTTCCCTTTTCTTACATGGAAGACATCCCTAAGGTAGGCCCTAGGTAGCCCCATGGGCAGGGTGCAGTGTATGTTTAAGGTAGGACATATAGGGGGTCATTACGACCTTGGCGGGCGGCGGTGGTAACCGCTGTGCGGCCGCCAATGCAGCCGCACTCACGCGGCCCTCATTATGACATTCCCGCTGGGCCGGCGGGCGCAAACCAAGTTTGCGCCCGCCGGCCCAGCGGGAATGAGGCCGCAACATAGGAGCCGGCTCCTAATGGAGAAGGCGGTGTTGCAGCCGTACGACGGGTGCAGTTGCACCCGTCGCGCTTTTCACTGTTTGCTATGCAGACAGTGAAAAGCTGGCCGGGGCCCTGTTAGGGAGCCCCTGCACTGCCCATGCCAGCGGGCAGTGGCATGGGCAGTGCAGGGGCCCCCAGGGGCCCCATGACACCCCTTACCGCCAGCCTCTTCCTGGTGGTGCAAACCGCCTGAAACAGGCTGGCGGTAGGGGGGTCATAATCCCCAGGGCAGTGCTGCTTGCAGCGCTGCCCTGGCGGATTATCACCGCCGGGGCTAAAACGGCGGTAAACCGCCGGCCCCGGCAGTGCGACCGCGGCGTTACCGCCGCGGTCGTAATAAGGGCCTCCGTACCGCCAGCTTGTTGGCGGTACGGACGCCATATTACCCCTGGCGGTCTCTGACCACCAGGGTCGTAATGACCACCATACTAATGTGTTTTACATGCCCTAACAGTGAAATACTGCTAACTTCGGTTTTCACTGTTGCAAGGCCTGTCCCTCTCATAGGTTAACACGGAGGATGCCTTTAAATATGATTAAAGCGTAGATTCCCTTTGGGAGCGGATAGACATGTGGAGTTTGGGGTCTCTGAGCTCACAATTTAAAAATACAGCTTTTAGTAAAGTTGATTTTAAGATTGTGGCCCTCATTATGGCATTGGCGGTAAGTGCCACTTACCGCCATGCTGACTGCCGCCAACATACCGTGACTGTGGTGGTATACCGCAACGTGTATTATGACCCACACATAGAAATCCGCCACTATACAGACACACACACAAGTCAGCCAGCCCAAAGGTCAGTGATAAACTGGCGGTACCAAAACCCACACCATTACACCAACAGAAATACGCCCACAGCATTATGACCCACGAATCACCGCAGCAGACATTCAACCATGGTAAACCATTGGCGGTACAGACTGCTGCGCTCAAAATACACACACACTAAGAAAACAATACCACATTGGACAATTAAAAATACACACACCTGACAAACATACACACAACACACCCACACACCAATATAAAACACACACAAACACTGCCCACAACCTTTTACGAAAATAAATTGACAACTGAGAGAGAGACAAGCCAGGAGCACCCACTGAATTAGAGCCACAAAACACCATCACCCATACACCATCCACGCACCTCACAGCACACACCCCAACACAAACCCCCCACACCCCCTCACCCACAATACTCACACTACACCCATGACACCACGAAGACACCCTATGTTTTCAGAGGAGGAGCTAAGGGTCATGGTTGAGGAAATCATCTGGGTAGAGCCACAGTTATTTGGATCACAGGTGCAGCAGACATCCATTGCTAGGAAGATGGAACTATGGCGGAGAGCTGTGGGCAGGGTCAACTCCGTGGGACAGCACCCCAAAACAAGGGATTACATCAGAAAGAGGTGGAACGACCTATGGGGAAAGGTGCGTTCCGTGGTAGCAAGACACCAGATAGCTGTACAGAGGACTGGCGGTGGACCCCCACCGCCTCCCCCACAACTAACAACATGGGAGGAGCAAGTCTTGGTGATCATGCATCCTGAGGGCCTGGCAGGAGTAGCAGGAGGACTGGACTGGTAAGTCAAATCTTTACTACTTTATCCCCCCCACCACCTGCATACCATCACAAACCCCTCCCCCTACCCTCACCCCCATCACTCTACCACCTCACATATACCCCACCATCACAACCCACCCATCCCAATACCAAGCCCTGCATGCTACACCAATGCATGGACCCCGTCACAGACCTGCATGGACACCCATCACCACAGCATGCATACTAGTGACAATCACTTAGTCAACCAAATCACAACTCACATAAGCCAAAGCTGCCTTGGTAATAACAACCATAGAGGGAAACATACCCATGCACAAGATGTCACACGCAGAAACAATAACACTGCATTTACATCCCAACAGGATCCCCACACAACGTCACCAGAGAGGAGCTGCCAGCAACATCCAGTCCCCTCCTCAGAAGAGGCCCACAGTGATGACAACAACTCTGAACGCCTGGATCAGGATGATCAACCTGGCCCATCAGGGACCTCTGGACAGTCAGTGACCCAGCCACATTCCCAAACCACCACAGAGCCTCACCCATCAGGAAACACCACCCCAGCACCCACCTACCAGACCCATTCCTCTGTCCCCGTCAATCAGCAGTGTGTCCACCACTACAGGGACCTCAGGCAACTGCACAAACAAAGGATGATCAGGGACCTGAGGTCAGTGGCAGTGGGCACACGGTTCAGGGGACAGAGGCACAGGACAATAGGAAAGCTGGGAGGACTGCTGTGCGACAGGGGGAGAACAGGCCCAGGGAACCCACTTTCCACGAGGCACTTCAGGGATCCTGGGAGCATTCCACCATTCCCAGGAGACCTGGGGTCAGATACTGGCCAAGTTGCAGGAGACCCAGCAGCTGCAGGAGGGACAGTACCTGGGCATCAGGGAGGACCTCAAACACATCCACACCATCCTGGTCACCATTGCAGGGGTGCTGGCAGACATGGTGAGCACCATGAGGGAGGCAGTGGCACACCAACGGGCCCCTGACACTAGCCACCCCGATGAACAGCCCTCCACCTCCACTGACGCTAGTGGACAGGAGGCCCCACCACTGGAACAACAGGCCACCAGCACCCCTCCCCATGCAGAAGGAGAACCACCATGCAAAATGTCCCTGCGATCCAGGCAGAAGCCAGAGAACATTGCCAAGACCCCGACCAGGAAATAAGACTCCCCTGAATGTCACCCTTGTGTCCCACTCTGTCACCCTGTCCACCTTGAACTGCCATTGCTCCACTTCCTATATCCCCTTGGACAATGCACCAGTGATACAAATAGACTGGACTGTCTCCTTGACATTCCTCCACCATCAACCCAGCCCATTGCAATACCCCCACACTTATTATCACAGAAATAAACACCCTTGGAACTAATACAAGTATGGAGTCTGTTAATTGATTGAAATATGTATTAGTTCAATAAGCTGTAAACATTACAATTCAAATGTACAGTTACATATACATAGGTATGAACTGTAGTGGGCAGCAGTAAACACACCAGGAGCCAGAGTGGGGCACAGATATCTGAAAATAGAGATGCCAAAGGGTACAGTAAGTGGCCCTAGAAATAGGAAAATCAGGCTACCATGTACAATGTCCAACACAAAACTGCAATGGAAGGTGCAGTTACAGTGTCTTACCTGTGTGTCACTGGAAGTACTGTTGAATTATAGTCCACATCCTCTTCCTCTGCCTCCTCTTCACTGTCACTGTCCACAGGCTCCACCGCGGCCACACGACCATCTCCAGCCTCATGCTCCTACAGAAAAGGCACCTGGCATCTCAAAGCCAGGTTGTGCAACATGCAACATGCAATAATAATCTGGCTCACCTTCTTGGGTGAGTAGTACAGGGATCCCCCTGTCAGATGGAGGCACCGGAATATGGCCTTCAGGATGCCAAAGGTGCCTCAATGATCCTCCTTGTTTGCCCATGTGTCTCATTGTCACGTTCCTCTGCCCTTTTCCTGGCATTCCTCACTGGGGTCCGTAGCCATGAAAGGTTGGGGTAACCAGTCACCTACAAATATCAAGGGATACCTGTTAGCCAGATACTCACCCTTAGGGCCAACCCCAAACCCATATACCTCCATCAACTGTGTGGGGATCATGGCCTTACCTATTAGCCACACCTTGTGCCTCTGGAGTTGAGACATCACATATGGGATGCTGCTATTCCTCAAGATAAAGGCATCATGGACAGAGCCAGGATACTGTGCATTGACATGGGAGATGTACTGGTCTGCCAAACACACCATCTGCACATTCAGAGAGTGAAAGCTCTTTAGATTTCTGAACACCTGTTCTTTTCTCCGGGGGGGGACAAAGGCAATATGTGTACCATCAATAGTACCAATGATATTGGGGATATGTGCCATTGCATAGAAGTCAGCCTTCACAGTGGCCAAACCTCCACCTGAGGGAATACTGTGTAGCTGCACATGTGTTTCATCAGGTGAAACAACACTTTGGTCAGCACGTTTGAGAACGTAGGCTGTGACATCCCTGATGCCATGGCCACTGTTGATTGGAAGGAACCACTTGCCAAGAAATGGAGCACTGACAGGACCTGAACTAAAGGGGGGATACCTGTGGGGTGGCGGATAGCTGAAATCAGGTCTGGCTCCAATTGGGCGCACACAGCTCTTGGATTGTGGCCCTAACAAGTCTGTAGGTTAGGATAATGTGCCTGTCCTCCATTGTCGCCAGGTCTATCAGGGGTCTGTACACAGGGGTATATCTCCATCTCCTATTCATCCTCAATGGTTGAACTCTAGGGTGAAAACCATTGACCAGATGGTCATATTCAAACAAATACTCAGATCAAAATGCTTTTCTTTTTTTACAGAAACAGTATGTGAACTTGTAGGTCCAGTGATGTGCCTATGTCTTCTGTGACGCAGTTAGGTGCCATGGCCCGTGCCCCCCTGAAATGGCAGCTGCCTGACCAGTGAGAAGGGACAAGTGCAAATGAGGTAATTATGCTGACGTTTTGTGCCGTTGAGGGAGGCGGTCGACAACCCCGTGCAACACCGCATTGGTCATCATTGGGGCATACGGGTTCCAGGAGCTAATGGTGATGTACGCCGGCAGTGACGGTATGCACCGCCGCGGACGTGACCGCCATTTTCTATTTCTTCACTCACTTGCTACCTGACCTTCAACAGGAGAGGACCTACACTGCAAGTGCTGCTGTAACCTGTGTCTGGAAGCAACAATGGCTCGAGTGTCTGGGGAAAGGGCCCCTGCCTTCACTTCTGAGGAGTTGGAGAGACTTGTGGATGGGGTCCTACCCAAGTACCGTTTACTTTATAGTCCTCCAGACCAACAGGTGAGTACACTGAGAGCCCGATGCGTGGGGCATGAATGTATGGAGTGCTGTGTGTGTAAGCCTCATGTGGGGGGGGCTGAGGGGTCCTGGGCAGAGTGCTGCATGTATGGTGGTCAATGTATGTGCATAAGGGGATGGGAGGGATATGTTGGGCCATGAGTATAACAGTCCGGACGGTATGGATAATACCTTTTCTGCTGTATCTTTTTCTGCAGGTCAGCACCCATCAGGATAAAGGTATTTGGTGTGCCATTGCCAGGGAGGTGCGGATCCTGGGGGTCTTTGACAGGCGGAGCACCCACTGCTGCAAACAGTGGGAGGACCTGCACCGCTGGGCAAGGAAGATGGTGGAGGCCCTGCTGAGGATGGCCTCCCAACGTGGAAGGGGTGCCCGTCGTACCCTGACCCCCCTGATGTTATGCATCCTGGCGGTGGCCTATCTGGAGTTGGATGGGCGCTTGAAGGCATCACAGCAGCCACAAGGGGGTGAGTACAGATTCAGAATCATGACTTTGCGTGCGTTAAGGTGTTACCTGGGTGGGGGATGTGGGCTGTAGGTGCCCCTACGCCAAGGCGAACATGGCAGGGTAGGTTCCATGATGAGCAAGCTCAGATGCACTCCAACCCCACTAATGTTAGTGGGCATCTACTACTGGGCGGGTCCTGTGGGTTTCAGGTGTGCAGCTAATGGCGTTAGGAATTGTACCCAATCGCCTGGTGACTAGCATTGTAACTGGTAGTGCATGGCCTAGTGCATAGGCCTGTTCCCTGTGAGTTGTGTATGCAAATGGTAGTGTTGTTGCTGGCATTGACCAAATGTATCCTCTTCTCTTCCCCCACCTTTTTGTTTTGTCAACCTGTCCTTGTGTGCATCAGCATCATCTGGCGGAGGAGCAGTGGCACCAGCGATTGAAGGATCTGCATCCCACATGGGCCTGGATGCCGAATCCACTAACGGTGAGGGCACCAGTGGGATGGAGGGTGAGGGGAGCACCACGACGGAGACAGGAGGGGACAGTACCGACAGCGACACCTCCTCCAAGGGAAGCTCCCTGGGCGTGGCGGACACCTCTGTGCCCACCCCACCTACAGTTACAGTCGTCACCCCGTACCAGCTCCACCCTCCCAGCAGCCCCTCAGCGAGTTTTCCATGCCCGTTCACCCAGGAGGGTGGGCATCCCCTTCACCCCAGGCACCTCAGGCCCTGCCCCAGTCTGCCCTGCTGCCCTCAGTTCGGAGGCTATTGACCTCCTGAGATCCCTCTCTGTTGGGAAGTCAACAATACTGAATGCCATCCAAGGTCTGGCAGGGCATTTGCAACAAACAAATGCATACCTTGAGGGCATTCACTCTGGCGTGGCGACCCAACAGAGAGCATTCCAGGCTCTGGACAACTCAATGATGGCAGCCATTGTCCCTGTCTCCAACCTCCCCCTTCCATCTTCCTCTACCCAGTCCCAGTCCCCTCAACGGCAGCCTATCCCAAGCACACCTTCAGACCAGCAAACACCCAAATCAACGCACAGAAGTGGCTCAGGTAAACACAAGCACCACACTTCATCTCACAGGCACTCACACAAGCACCATCCACATGCAGACACACCAACATCCACTGCCTCCACTGTGTCCCCCTCCTCCTCGTCATCCACCTCCCTCCCAGTAGCATCTCCACTCACACTTGCATGCACTACATCCTCATTCACTACCTCCATCACCAGCACACCTATCACTACATGCCCCTCACTGGCAGTCACCACCCCCACATCCATGCACACATCCCCTGTGTCCTCTCCCACTGTGTCTGTGCCCCCTCCTCCCAAAGTACACAAACGTAAGCACTCAGACACCCAACAGCCATCCACCTCACAACAGCATCCAGCTCATGCATCTGCACCCAAACAAAGCAGACTGACACCTCCTACAACCACTCCATCTATCTCCACTTCAAATCATCTCCCTCTTCCCGCCCCAATGTCCCTAAAAAGCTTTTCTGCACCAACATTGACCTCTTCCCTAGCCCTCCCCCTGTCTCTCAAGTCAGCCCAGGGTGGTCAAATCCCAGACAAGCACCTCAGCCACCCAGTCCAGGGGCACAGTAGTGCCCCAGCTACACCACGTGGGAGAGGATCCCAGGCACCAGACAGCCATACTGATAGGGTACCCTCAGCTGTTGCAGGGAAGGCACCCTCAGCTGTTGCAGGGAAGGGCAAGGAGCCATCCCAACTGCAAAAAGGAAGGGCAAGGAGGCACCCCCAGCTAGTAAAAGAAAGGGCAAGATGCAATCCCCGGCGGCTGAGAGGAAGGGAATGGAGCAGTCCCCAGCTGCTGCCAAAAGGAGCAAGGAGCCATCCCCAGATGCTGGCAGGAAGGGCAAGGGACCTGCACCAGCAGGGAAAAAGGACATCAGGCCTGGTGCTGGGACTCAGTCAGAGACCCTACCACCAGCCATGGTGGTTCAGCCATCCGAGGCTGCAGGAAAAGTGCTGGAGCCTCTCCCCACCACTGCCAGCACCACCACCAGCACCACCACCAGCAGCAGCAGCCCTAGTGGCCAGCCAACCAAGGCTGCAAGGAAAGGGCTGGAGCCTCCCCCACCACTGCTAGCACCGCCACCAGCACCGCAACCAGCACCGCAACCAGCACTACTGCCAACAGCAGCAGCCCCAGTAGCCAGCCAGCTGAGGCTGCAGGGGAAGGGCTGGAGCCTCCCCTCACTATTGCTAGCACCGCCACCAGCATCGCCACTAGCTCCACTGCCAGCAGCAGCAGCCCCAGTGGCCAGCCATCCGAGGCTGCAGGGGAAAGGCTGGAGCCTCCCACCACCACTGCCAGCACCTCCACAAGCACCACTGCCAGCAGCAGCAGCCCCAGTGGCCAGCCATCCAAGACTACAGAGGAAGGGCTGGAGCTTCCACCCACCACTGCTAGCACCACCACCAGCACCACTGCCAGCAGCAGCAGCCCCAGTGGGCAGCCGTCCGAGGCTGCAGGGGAAGGGCTGGAGCCTCCCCCCACCACTGACAGCACTGCCACCTGCACCGCAACTGCCATCCACTGAGCAGCCGTCCCCGCCGGAGAGCAGTGTGCAGTCGTGACTACATGGACTGCAGTGCGTCCTGGCCCTTGCAACACCTGTAGGTGTGACACCCAGGTGAGAGACTGTGACCTTGCACCATCCAGCATGAAGCACACTGGGCTCAAAGCCCCCTCCAGAACCAGTGGAAGAAGCCATTCACTCACCCCATCCTTGCAAGGATGAAACACACTGCGCACAAGGCCCCCTCCAGAACCAGTGGAAAAAGCCATCCACTCACCCCATCCTTGCCAGGATGAAGTACACTGGGCACAAAGCCCCCTCCAGAACCAGGGGAAGAAGCCATCCACTCACCCCATCCTTGCCAGGATGAAGCACACTGGGCACAAGGCTCCCTCCAGAACCAGTGGAAGAAGCCATTCACTCACCCCATCCTTGCCAGGATGAAACACACTGCGCACAAGGCCCCCTCCAGAACCAGTGGAAAAAGCCATCCACTCACCCCATCCTTGCCAGGATGAAGCACACTGGGCACAAAGCCCCCTCCAGAACCAGTGGAAGAAGCCATCCACTCACCCCATCCTTGCCAGGATGAAGCACACTGGGCACAAGGCCCCCTCCAGAACCAGTGGAAGAAGCCATCCACTCACCCCATCCTTGCCAGGATGAAGCACACTGCGCACAAGGCCCCCTCTAGAATCAGTGGAAGAAGCCATCCACTCACCCCAAGCCATCCACTTACCCCACCCTTGCCAGGATGAAGCACACTGGGCACAAGGCCCCCCTCTAGAATCAGTGGAAGAAGTCATCCACTCTCCCCATCCTTGCTGGGATGGAGCACACTGGGAACAAGGCCCCCTCCAGAACCAGTGGAAGAAGGCATCCACTTGAGAGACTGTGGCTTAGCCCCAGGACCAAGCAGTGGGCAAACCACCCACATGAGAGACTGTGGCCTTACACTCCCCAGGACCAAGCAGTAGGCAAACCAACCACTTTAGAGACTGTGGCCTTGCACTCCCCAGGACCAAGCAGTGGGCAAACCACCCACTTGAGAGACTGTGGCCTTCCACTCCCCAGGACATCACAGAGGGCATGTAGCGCCCTCCAGAAGCAGTGGCATTGTACCATCTTCCGGCTGAGGTGCTCCCCCATTACCCGTCCCCCTTAGGTGCCTGTGTGTTTTCGACCTGATGCCCCTGCAGAGTTCCCTCCATATTGAGGCAGGAGTCAAGTGTAGCTTTGGCCTAAGTGTTATGTCCCCATGGGCCACAGACATTTTGGAGTGGGCAGTGTCCCTCCATTTGCATATATTGTACATACTGTTTATTGCTTTAAGGACGTATTTATCTAAATGTGTACTATTACACTCATTTTAATCAATTCCTTTTGTCCTTGCCTTATTCCTGAGGGGTATGGGTTGGATATGTAATGTTGTTGCATCTGTTTGTGTGCATGGTTTTGGGGGTGGGGGTGGAGGTGTTGCGTGTTGCATGTGTGTGTCACTCTCTCTTTCCTCCCACTCTCCCTTGTGTGCTGCATGCAGTACTCTCTGTGGTCGTCTTCGCCGCCGTTCGTGTTTCTGGTGTAGGACATGGTAGACCAGCATTGGACAAATGAAGGTGTAATATGAAATGGCAGAAATAAAATATATTCATGGAGATAACTGACATATACAGTTGCTACAGGAGTACATAAAAAATTGCGGTACATGAAAGAGAAATTCATGATAGTTAATAAAATCTATAATATGTGTAATGAGAAATCTGTGTGATCTGAAGCATCTGGGTGATGCTCTTTATGCAAATGCTAACCTAAATATAACGTTGATTGTTTTTTTGTTCAAACTCATTTAGCAATGCAAGAACACATGTTGCTATGAATACAAGATATGGGCAGGTGCTGATTATTAATTTGCATACTTCAGAAGGACCATTGAGCAGATGGAGAGCTACAATGTACACAACAGTGAATCATAGAACACGTTTGTTTTGCTACAACTCTGGTGGTTAAACTTCTACTGAGTTTCCTACTTCCTATATATATATATATATATATATATATATATATATATATATATATATATATATATACACCTCTCTCTTGCTATACATATCTATCTCTCTATATATCTTTATATATATATATATATATATGTATATATATATATATATATATATATATGTGTGAATATATATATATATATTTATATACATATATATATATATATATATATATATATATATATTTATATATATATATTCACTTTTCACTTAAAAAACAAAGATTACAGGGACGTTATAGTTAGGTTCTGAATTTACTTGCACAAAACCTTAGAAATTAGGCAGTTATAGTTAATGGTCAACCTCCTATAACACCCAACCCCAACACATACAGCATTTGGCCATGTTGTGATGGAGTTGGCTGCAGCACCGGTCTCTCTGGTTGTGAGAATAGGTGTGAGAGGGTGCCTTTGGGTGTGATAATGGCTGTGAGAGTGTCTGTCTGAGTGTGAGAGGGTCTATGTGGATGTGAGAGTGAATGTAAGAGGGACCACTTTCTACTCGTTAGTAAGTGCTACCTCGTGGGGTGAATGGCTAGTGGGAGGGAGGTAGGTCCACGTGCCCCCCCCCTACCCTGGTCAATTTCAGCCCAGTGAACCCCATCCCCCAGGGCCCACTATAATTCAATGGATGGCCGCCTCCTGGACTAATTATGGCCCTAGGGACCCCATACCCTGTGGCCTGGTCTTCATAAAATGGATGAGGGAGCAACGCAACCCCCTCCTCAGCTGATTTCGGCCCCGGTGACCCCATCCCCCAGGTCCAGCCTTATAAATATATTTTGGGGGAAGGGGGCCACACAGCTGCCCTTCCCAGGTTGATCTCGGCCCCAGGGACCCCATCCCCCTAGGCCCTGCCTCAATATTTTACCGGGGAAGCAGGGCCATGCGGCACCCCTCCCCGGGCCGATTTTGACCCCAGGGTCAGGCCATCTGTCCTGGGTGCTCTCCACGGGCACCCAGTGTGCAATGGGACCGCAGGGGGAGCCAGAAGGCCCCTACAGGCCCAGACAGCTTCCTTGCTTCCTGTGGGAGCCAGAGTTGCTAAAGATGCAGCTACCTCTCTTTGAGAGCACTTGTTTCCTCTATTTCCCTGCCTGCCTGTCTGCAGGCAGAGAAACAGAGGAAACCTCCATTACTCTTGAGTTATAGTTACCTTAGGGCAGGCGCTATAGTTACTTGATATCACTCTAACTATAACAGGTGAATTTTCATGGGTTTGTACATTTAAAATGTGATCATAACTCTAACATCCCTGTAACAGTGGCTTTAAGTCCTTGGCATCCTGTGAATGTGTGTATCTGTGATAATAGCAAATAACATGGATTATTCAAAGATGCATGTATTGGAATGTGATACTCTGGTGTTGCACTGAAGAAATGAAAGAATGGTGAAAGAATGTTGAAAAGAGGAATACGTATAGGATGGGATATGAAGAAATAGACAAATGAAATAGTGTTGATTTTGTTGGATTTGATAGGCTGCTTCCACAGAGAAAATTATGTTTTTAACCTGATGATCCCTTGAATAGAGAAATAAATGAATTGAACTATGATTGATGAAGTCACACATGCCACTTTATGATATTGCATAGAGGCATATCATTCCAAAGTTGAGGATATTTAAATCTCCAGTGTGGTATGATTTTTGAATTAGAACTTTAATTTTAAAAAAATCTATACGTAGCAGAATTTTAGGATATCGGGCTGGCTGAAATGTTAATTGCATATGACATCTTTTGCTCATATTATGTTACACATTAGTACCAGTATCTTTTATGTATTGATATATGCTGATGTTGTATTTGAAAAGGATTTTTGAGGAATTTTATGGATTGTGGTGGCTTAGAGCATGAGTGCTCAAGACCATCAGAGCATATCAGAGGTATTGAAAAATTGATTAATATTAATCTTGGCCTATGTAAAAAAGACAGGTAACATCATGTTAATAAGAATAATTTTTTATGAACAGCATATGTCACTTTAAAAATACTTTAGAAGGAGTAATTATTTTTGAAACATGTATTTTATAGATATATCTGTATATAAGAATTAATATCTTGTTTTAAAAGACCTTGTAAAAATGACACTTGTTTATGGTGTGCTGCTTTTACAAAATGCTTACAGCATCAGTATCTTAAATGTTTGGTGGCATTGATATTTGTTAATTTGTGCCCTCCTGGAATGTTTAAAATTCATGTGGTGTTGGATGTTTTAATGTGGAAATTATGTGGCAATGGGACATGGATGGGTCTCGTCCGATGTGTTCACAAAGAAGACATTTGCTTCGTTAGCAACGGAAAGATGAAAGAAGAGGGGGAGGATAAAGGGTTTTAATTTATTTTTTGGAAATTATATTTACAAATGTGGTACTGCTTGTGTAATCATGGGACAAATATTATTGAAAGTAGAAATGGAGGATGAAATGAGGCAACTAAATTTTCGAACAATGTAATGTGGAGCACACTAGTGGTTGGGCCAATGAGACCAAGATAGGACTATGTAATAAAAGGGTTACCATCAAGAGTCACCATGAGGGCCATTTGAAGCTGCGATGCTGAAATGCATCGGCAGTTGGGTTTATCTTGTTCGCACCTTGAAATAAATATATGCCATTTTTCACCTGTATTGCTTTGGAAGACTGATCTTTGGCGATTGATCCATGTTAGTGCTGCCGGGTCACAAGTTGTGAAAAAACTGCATGAGGATGTATTTGTAATGCGCCATCTTCCTGGGTGCTCAGTGGCGAGCACTGGGACACAAGGAGGGAGGTGTAATGAGGAGACTGTTGTGTGGTTTGGAGAAATACCACTGCCCTCCAAAGAAAAATATGAAGAGGGGAGCAGCCATTAGACATGCATGTTGACTCGATAAGTTAAGGATAGTAACTGGTGCAAGTACCGGAGGGTGGACGGGTGGTTACTGTTCCTTCTGAGTGAGTCTTTGGTGGAGCATGGTAATTGAGAATCAGAGTTGTTTACACGTATAGCCTCATCTTCCTGAATTGGCTACTCGACATGCTGAAAGAGAGTATGGGCCTCATTAGGACCCTGGCGTTAAAGCCCGCGCACCGCCGTGCTGGCGGGCGCCAAATTACCGTTGGTGCCGGCGGTAACCATACTGCTGTATTCTGACACCAACAACAAACTCCGCCAATAACCTGGCAGTTCTCCACAACCGCCAGGGCAAACGGCGGGTTGAAAGCGGCGGTCAGCAGAACAACACCGCCACAGCAGAAATACTCCCCCCACAGCATTATGACCCACATGTCGGCACAGCGGTGTGTCGGCGGTGGAAAAATGTCAGCGGCGTGGGGTTGCCTATGCACACAATGGGAAGCCCTACAGGTGTGACATCCGACCCCCATGGAAGGTAGGGTATGTGTACTTAATGGGTGTGTGCAGGTATCCCTGTGTGTGCCCTCTGTGTTTTTGGTGTTTGTGTGTGTGACAGTACTGTCAGGGTGCGTGGTTGTGGTCCATGTCACACATTGATGTATGTGTGTTTGTCTGTGTAAGAGTGTGTGGGGGCATGCTGTGAGGTGTGTGGGGACATGTATGTGTGTTGATGGTGTTGGATGTGTGCATGGGAGGCGGATCTGGTGTGCTGCGCTGAATCCCCCCTATACATATAACCGGGACCACCAGGCTTTTTGCAGCGCTGTGACCGCCGTAGAAAGCGTGGCGGTGCACCGGGTCATAATGGCTGAGGCGGTAACTGGCTGATAAAGTAGCTGGAAACGCCTACCGCCGCAACCGGCGGTGGCAAAACCTTGGCGGTACAGGCGGTGAACTGGATGTTTTACTCACAGTTCACTGCTGAGGTCAAATTACGGCGGTGTTAGCGCCAGTTTTGCGCCCACCGCTGGGGTCATAATGAGGGCCTGTATGCCGAATGGAATAAGGAGGATGTGGATATTCACAGTTTTGATGCCTGAGAAGAAAGGATAATGGATGAATTACAAGACATCGCATATTAGTAGTGAATCTATGCGTAGGGTTCCAAGCATTTAGGAAACTGTGGATGTAATCATCTTTATGGACAGACATATTTTTTATGATTTTATACTTACAAAATAATCAACACATATCTTGAAGAATGGAGGACAGACAGGCCAAGTGGAGATTGGCAGCAGAATGTACTTTTGATGAGAAAGTGGAGGTAACAGAAAGTGGGAAGCATTCCGTGCAAGATAAAACACTTACACAGTTGAATATGGAACTGGAAATGGCAAGGAGGAGTGAAGCGAAAAAATGGTGAAATATGACATCTCTCAATAAGTATATTGTCCCTCATTACAACCTCGGTGGTCTTCTGAGAAGACTGCTGAGGCTGCGGGCACCAGAATACCGCCAGTGCTGGCAGTAGTTCTGGCTCCCTATTTTCGACAGTGTCACCGTCCACTGGCCCAGCCGAAAAGTCACATCAACATTGCTGCCGGCTCATAATAGATGTTGATGTGCAGCGAGTGCCGTAGCACCCGTCGCAAATTTCACTGCCCGAAACTTGGGGGAGGGCAGTGCAGGGGCCCCCGGGGGCACCTGAGTACCCTTACCGCCAGCCTATACATGGCGGTGTCTACCGCCATGGAAAGGCTGGCAGTAAGGGGAGTCGAAATCCCCAGGGCAGCGCTGCCCTGGCAGATTACAACCATCGGGACCGCCATGGCGGTATACCGCTGGTCCCAGTGGTATTACCGTGGCGGAAGCGCCACGGTCGAAATGAGGCAGACAGTACCGCCAGCCTGTTGGCGGTACTACCGCCACAATAGCCCTGGCGGTCACCGACCGCCAGGGTTATAATGAGGGCCTTAGAGTGTAAAAGAATAGCTAGAGGCTTGAGACTCATGTTATTACCAACATATGAAGAAATGGTTGAAGGTCTAGTAACTGAATGGTGTGAGAACACTGAGGAATGTTCCATGAAACTGATGTGGACATTAAATAAACACCCTAAAAGAAAATTTGAGTTACAATCTGCAAACATTGATTCAATTATGAAAGACTTGGAGAAAAATAAATAAGATTCCATGGCAAGAATATGCCATGGAAATAATGGAGAGAAAACTAAGAAAATTTTCCAGAGATAGCCTAGATTACCAGCATGGCCATATTATACCTTTGCTTAAACATTTGACAGCTTAAGGACAAAGAAGAGAATGCAAACATCAGCCAGTAAGGTTCCTGATGAAAGTGAATTTAGCTCTGACTCTGATCAAGTGCTGAAGAGTCCTCTGTTGAAAAAGGGGGATTTTCTACATATGAACATGCAACAAGATGGAAGAGGCAGAACACAATGGAATGTCAAAAAAGGAAATGCAGGACAAGGAGGGGCAAAAGAAACAGGGCGAGGACAGCACAAGCGACAGAAGAAGGAATGTGCAATATAAGTGACACTGCAGATGCGAAACCTTTTGTTGTGAATATCTTATCCATAAATCTAACGCCAAATCAGTAAAGGATACTTAACCTAGGGCTAACCTTCTGTCCGACTGTGGGCCCTGACTTCACAGATGTAAGGACTAAATTATATAATTATATAAGAAAACTGAAGCTGCATAAGTACCACCGGATGAAACCCAAGAAACAAATAATGAACGGTGATACCTCTACCATTTTCAAAATTGTGGATATTCCTGACATACTGGCCATCCATGACCTATTGAATGAGAACTCTCACAATTCCCACGTGGCACATGAGGTTATTGAAGATCTTAATGAAGAACTGGTAACACAGGCAGTGAGGGACAAAAGGACTTGAGTTGATAGGTCAAATGAGTTGAGATCATATGTCCCAAATCGGTAGAGGGACACTTTGAATGAAGTAGGATTCACGGCTAATGATCCAATAGGGAGTGGTTTCAAACCCAAAACTAAATTTTTTTCAGAGTTCCCCCCCAGTAATAGAACTGATTTATTTCTGGAGTTGGTAATAGAAGATCTGAATGATTTACGAAAGAGATGGCGTAACAACAAGAAAAGTAACTTCTCACCAAAGGATATGGAAGGACAATTCTGTTTTAAGGAATAACCCTTCACTAATTATCAAACCATAGGAAAAGGGGGGGTAACATAGTCCTAATGGATTGGTACATGTACCTCATGGAGGCTAGCAGACAGTTAAATAATGTGGCCCACTATAAGTGCCTCCACAGAACCCTATGAAGTAAATTGAGGAGGATACCACTCTAAGTTGAAAGTAAGGTACGGCTGCAATATCTTGGAGTGGGATGAATATCAATACCTATGGTGGAGCACTCAAGAACTTCAAAATATATTTCCTCCAGAAGATACACAAGAATGTAAAAGTTCCACCTAGAAGACCAATAGCGAGCTCTATTGAGTCTCTGTTAGAGAACAGCTCGAGATGTTTGGATGTGTTTCTCCAAGACTACATCACCAGTTTGACATCTTATTCGAAAGATGTAGGAAAGTCCTCCTTTTTGCCCTGGTCACCCTCAAACCTTTTGGACAGATACTGGTGGTTACTGACTTTTGGCTGTCCCCTCAGTGCTGTTAACCAGTCCCAAGGCCAGTGCTCTGTGCAAAGTGGATATGAAAATGAGGCTAAATATAATTGCCAGTATCAACCTATCTATAAGCCACTAGTATATGGCAGGTGTTAGAAATGGGGTCTTTGATTGGCAGTCAGGTTACCCTCTGTCCACGCAAGGACCCTAACTCTAGTCAGGGTAAAGGAGAATAACCCTCAGTTAATCCCCGCTCACCCCCTTGGTAGCTTGGCACAAGCAGGCAGACTTAACTCCAGAGTTTCGGTGTAAAGTATTTGTACCAACACACACAGTATTTCAGTGAAAACACTACAAAATGACACAACACAGGTTTAGAAAATGAGGAAATATTTATCTAAACAAAACAAGACCAAAACAACAAAAATCCAGCATACACAAGTCAAGTTATGAATTAAAAAGCAAAAAGAGTCCTGAATCTTTAGAAAACAGTGCTAACACTGTTAGCATGAAAAAGTACCTGGGTTGCATCAAAATGATATCGCACGGGCGAGTGTGTATGGGAAAAGGCCAGCGATGCGCTGATTTCTCACTCGCAAGCAAGACCGTGCGTTGTTTCGCAAAATAGTCTTAAATCCTTTAGTAAACAGGTCCAGCTCCAGATCCTAGCTGGAGTACATTTACTAATTTGTTTTTGGGCTATAGTAACTTTAGAGGTGGCGTTTGTGAATAGTAATGAGTTTACTCTTTTGTGGGTGGGTGGCTGTTCCTTCCTAAACCCTTAATTAGCCCACCTAAACTTACATGTGTGATGAGCTTCCTACTGAAGGATAGGAGAGATACGGATGGAGATTTACACTGGTAGGTTTGTGAATTGCATTTTGAAGTAAGTAATACGTACTAGTATATTATTACTTTATGAACTACAAAATGCAGTTTGTGAATTGGGCCCACTGTAGTTCTTACTCTAGCTAATAGTGCAGCCAAAAGGAAATGGTCATATTTTTAAAAATCCAGTAGGGCCTCATTAAGATCCAGGCTTTGTTTAAAATGCTATCCTTGGTTTGAGAACTTCCTCCAAGGAAAAATAAATATTGTGTTATCCCTACACAAAGTCTAGAGGCATAGTACTCTCTGCTGTTTGTCAAAATAGATTTTCAAAATGGTCTATTGAAGTATCTTTAGGTATTGTGACTAGGGGTGGGCATAACTTGCATAAACTGCTGTAATTACGTGATATTACAGCAAAATTATGCGGAGATATATCAGGAGCATACCCCAGTATTAAGCACTATTTTCTTATTGAAAAATGCACCCTTGCATCCAAAATGTACCAGAAGATGCATTTTGTGATAAAAAAAAATAGGCCCTCATCTTGGCAGTCTTTTCAAAAGACCGCCAAAGCTGCGGGCGCCTCTATACCGTCAGTGGTGGTGGTATAGCTGGCTCCCTGTTATGACTTTTCCGCTGGGCCAGTGGACTGAAACAGCATTTCCGTCTGCTGGCCCAGCAGAAAAGTCACATCAACATTGCAGCCGGCTCATAATAGAGCCGGCAGCAATGTTGATGTGCAGCTGCACCCGAGTCTCCCTTACCGCCAACCTTTCCATGGTGATGTTTACCGCCGTGGATAGGCTGGCGGTTGGGGATTACGATGGTATGTTGGAGGGGCCGGCGATACCGCCTGTTGGCGGTGTTACCACCAGCTTACCGCCGGCCGCCAGGGTCGTAATGAGGCCCATAGTGTTAAATGCAACAGAACATGAACAGCAGCAGCCAGCAGTCACTCGCGCTGGCTAAGTTTGTTGTTCCTGTCCTCCTGCAGCAGTATTGTTGTGCCAAATTACTCCTAATCACAGAAAATGGGCATAATTATGCAATTTTTGGTAATTTCACATCAACATTATGGAATTTACTCAGATTACTCTGGTTAATTAAACTTTTGCCCAGGCTTAATCGCAGTATCCAAGGCCTGGTTCTGCTCAACTTCCATGCTAAATTTGACAACAGTCTACATTCAGAGTCACTGCAGGCCGCCTTCATATTTCCCCAGTATTGCCTCCTGGGCTCTGCTGTGGCTCTATCTAGCATGTTTGAAGAGGATACATTTCATGTCCTAGATTTTGCTTTATTAGCCATCCAACAATGTACGTACTTAACAAGGTAGTATTTGTGAGTTGTTTACCACTAAATCCTTGCAGCCTAAAAACACTCACAATCAAATTCTCAGTAATGTTAGCTCCAGTCAACTGACCTCTTTTAAAATTCTAAGCAAATATGAAAATCAGAGAGGCCTTAGGTGATGAAGACCTTATTTCTAGCTGGCCCCATACTCGACTTGCATAAATGTGGGTTGCATATTCACATAGTGCTCCAGTCATCAAAGCATTATGGTGGATTCAGTCGAGTTTACTCACAGTTCAATTATTTTTTAAATTCAGTTTACTCATGTGTCAATGATTTTAGAAGTCAGATTGTTGCCCACACAGACTTTGGTAGAAGGTGTTCAACAAACGGAGCTAACCCATTATTTCCAGCATGGATGAATATCACAGAGAATACATAATCAGTAAACTGTTAGAATTTACTCATGGACTAACCAGTGATCCAGCACCCACCAAGTTTTATGTGTATCCCAGCACAGCCCTTCTGGCAATGCTACCTCTGCAACTGTTTCCCAGTCATGCACCACTTTCAACTAGGGTACTGTAGGTTGACACCACAAATTGCCCGTCTAGTCCTGATTAAGGGCCTAATTTAGATGTTGGTGTTAACCATCGGTTTTCTGGCTTAAAACTAATCTGCGGCCAAGACATCCGCCTGCCGAATTTAGATGTTGGAGGTGCCATAGACCTCAACCTGCCTGAGTCCTGCCGACTCCGCTAGGGATTCCCATCCTCAGTGACAGCGCCATAGGACATTGTGGCTGACGGTGGGACCCACGCTTACTGCCCAGCAGATATGGATGTGTTACACTACCAAGCAAAAAGTGGCGGTCCAACCTCCACTTCTTACTTGATGGATTTGGGGCTGAAGGGGGTGAAAACTCACCTTTTCTCCTGAGTCCACTTCCATTTCCATCTGGACATGACTGGACAGAACCCTTGCTCACTGCTGCCATGGGTCTTTGGAGAACCCCCCGTCACTGGACACAAGGTAGGCAACCTGCATTGGCTGTGTACATTCACGGGTCACTGCACATGGGCATGGGACCACTGAAGACATATACATGTCATAGTATTGTTTTTTAGTTACTGAGACATGCATATGTTAGGGACATGAGTGGGCACACTGGTACACAACACATATCGCACACATGCACAACTGTCAGTATGGTGGCAGTATTCATTGGAAAATTTATGATGGCATCACAATGACAGTACTTTCACACCTGTCAACTGTGCCCATGTGGCGCATTGCTAGGAGATCTGTACCTGTCATGTTGTGCTGCAAGTTGTGTGCGGGGGTCAGTACGTATATGTGTGTGTGCAATGTGATTGGCTGGGAAAGGTGGATGGAGCTGACATGGGTGATGTGGTCATGTCAGTATGTGTGCCACTTGCATATGGTGTGGATGCTGTTGTGTATGTTGTGTTATGTGTTGTTGTGTGCAACATTCAGGTGCATGCTCTTGTGTGGTGGTGGTTGTGCCTGTGTGTATATGTGTGTAGATAAGTGTGTAGTTGTGGTTGTGTCATGTGTGGGTGCAGTGTCACTAGTGTTTGTATGTTGTGTGATGGATGTATGTCAATGTGTGTTTTCAGCATGTACGTGTTTTGTTGTGGTGGAATGGCAATGGATTGCCAATGGCCTTGGTATGTATGTGGTGTGTTGTGTCGTGTGTGATGCAGGGTTACGTATATGTAAAGGGTAGAGTGTATGTGTGTGACTTCTCTGTATTCCATGGCCACTGGCATTGTCCAGTGTCTATAGTGTCCAACAATGTCATCCCTCAAGCAGCAAACCACTGGCTGGACACTACCTGTCCAACTGTAGCATCTAAATACAGCTGGTGGTAACCCACCTGCCTAACGGCTAAGAAGAGTGCTCCATTGTGGCTGTCCTTGGAACGGCACAATACATCTAAATGTGGCGGGTGGAAGACTGGCAACTTGACGGTCTTCTAGGGTCTGCCGCAGACGCGGCTTGGCGGTGTGACCGCCAAGGCCTAATGCAGGCCCTAAATTACTTGTCACTTTATATAAATTGTTCAGCCAGATGATTACAATTTCTTAAATTCATGTTTATTTGTATTCAGTTCTTTATTTGAGTTGCCTCCTCTACACACATATCTTTCATTATTGAAAAAAACTCCCCAATGCATTTGGATTTGCTATGATCTCTTCCCTAAAGGGCAATCAAACTAATGTAAAATCTGTGCCACAAAGCAGGAAGTCAAAGATAAGGCAAGACTGCCATATTATCCAAAATAAGCACATTTCCACTCAAACCTTGATCAATTACTTGCAAGATTAATATTACTTCCAGCATTTCATTCACCCCGGCAAGTAAAAATGACTGTTATGCACACTCACTGTAATGTCTGTCAAAATGTCCACCTCATTGCAAATAGTCCTATTATACCAATTTCTCTTACGGTAAATCAACCTATTGTGATGTTGGTGTATTATGGGATTAGCATCCCTGAAATACCTTTGTGGTACTCTCCGAGTTGCCCAATGTAAACCTACTACATGAGAAACCAGATCCCTCTGTTGCTCAGAAAACAAGACTTGTTCTACTGAGTATTGCTAAAAGTGTCCTCATGCGTGGGAGCTCACTGCTATTTGTAGTGAGCCATACATGTGTATGTATCCACTTTATTTTAGTGCTGCCCCTGTGATCCAAAACAAGCATTGGCAAAGCCAATAGATCTTGCTTATTTGTGGCGTGGATTGGAGTAGCATTGTGTAAGTTGGAGTAGAGTAGCATTGTGCGGCGTGGAGTGGCATTGTGTGTCATGAAGTGGAGTGGAATGGCATTGTGTGGAGGGGAGTGGAGTTGCATTGTGTTGTGTGGTATGGAGTGAAATGGGATTGTGTGAAGTGGAATGGAGTGGCATTGTGTGTTTTGAACTAATATGGGTGGCATTGAGAGGAGTGCATTGAGTGGAGTGGCACTAAGTGGAGTGGACTAAAGTGACATTGTATGGATTGGATTGGAGTGGGGTGGTATTGAGTGGAGTGGAGTGGCACTGTGTGGCTGTAGTGGAGCAAAATTGAATTGTATGGAGTGGCGTGGCATTGTGTGACATGGGGTGGCATTTTGTGGCATGGAGTGGTATTGTGAGGCATGGAGTGGAGTGGCATTATGTAGTATGAAAAGTTGTCTAGTGGCTAAGGGAGCAACATTACCAGTTAGGGAAAAAGGAGATGGAGTCTGGTGGTAGCAGTGTTGTGGAGCTACAGATGTTAAAAGCCTTTTCCAAACAGGAGTAGCAGATGTGCTCAATACTCCGTCATGACAGAGCCCTCCCGTGGCCCCCTGCACCTGTTCTTCGGCAGCCTTTTCATGGTGGTGAAAACACCTAGGGACCGCCAAGCACGTAATTAAGCTCTATGTGTTTTACGTTTTTGTTGTGAGCACTTGGAAGCTGGTGCCTGGCTTTCTTACATCCTGCAATACCTTCCTTATATTGATTTTTGTCACATTTTGGGGATTGTTGTGCTCCTGTATATTTATTACAACACCATCTTTTGTAGTGGGCCTCCCTTGCATGCTTTACAATAGTATTTGGTTCATTTCTAATTCACCTTTTCCATTGAGGTACTTTATTCGTTGTAGGTGTAGCTGATGTGACTTAGGGCCTCATTATGAGTTTGTCAGTTGGACGAGCCGACCACCAAACTTGCGTCCCCCCAAGCATATTCCAGTGTTCCCACCGGGCCGACCGATGGGAACATTGTATTACGCCATTCCCGCTGATCAGTCCGGGGCGGGGGGAACAGTGCTACAGTATTAGGAGCCGAAGCCAATACCATAGCACAGCAGCACTATCAGAATGCGCATTCCAATGGCACTGGGCAGGGGGGCCCCTGCACATCCCATGGGCAGTGCAGCCCCCCCCCCCCCCAATGTGGCCCATGGCACTGGCTTTCTGCCAGCCTTTCCATGGCAGGGTGACTACTGTGGAAAGACTGGCAGAAAGCTGAGTTGTAATCAGCACAGCAGCACTGAGTTCAGCGCCACTCTGGCTGAGTACAACTCAGATCACCATCGGTCCATTGGGGATGATGTTCCTGGAGAGTCCGCCTGCCAGGGTTGTAATGTGACTGTTGAACTTTCTGGAGTGCGGCGGTCCGAGTGTCACCCCGAGTGTGGCGGTCCTCGATCCGCTCCATTTGTAATGGGGCCCTTGGTAATTGCTTTCCTTTCTGGGATGTTGTGTATCATGCTCTTCTGTCATTATACGTGAAAGTTGTGTATTTATATAAACAATTACTATTACAATTTTGAAAATTGTATATGTTTGTTATTTACATTAAAAACTATACTAATACTTTTATTATTAGTATTTCCATGTGCGTTCTTCTTAGATGTTTCACACTTTTATGCAGCTTTTCCATTTGGGATGTTCTATGTGAAACAGGTGCTTTCTTCTCTGCTGGATGAGAGCAATTCATCAGTTTAATTTTAAATGTGTATTCATTGGTAGTTTGTAGAGTTTGAGGTCTTTAGGTTTTATTTTAATCAGTTTTGGGGTGGGTTTCTATTTGAGAATGATTTACATATACATACTTTTTACATCATTTTTCTGGTTTGTGTGGTTGTTTTTTAGCAGGTTAGATCTTTCTTGAAGATGTAGCATTTTCTTTTAGTAACTACATTTAAAGAGATAGAAGTTGGAGAGTGGTTTCTTAGTTATTTGCAAATTTACAATTTTAATTTTAATTCAGGTAGTTTTTTAATTTATATATAAAGTTGACTTACTTTGTAAGGTAATTTTCAAGATGTATATGCCTTACTTTTTCAGGGTCTAGTCAGAGAATACAGCAGAGTTTACTCTTCTTCCAGCATTTGTCATTTTTTGAGTATTATGTTGCTAACAATTGTGTGCCTTTCTTATTGTTGATTTAATTGCTGGTGTGTTTTTTTTGGTTAGGTTTGTCTACAGCTTGATGCTTTTAGTTAGTTTTGATTGAGTTTGAATTTCTTTATCAGTTATGTCCTATGGTAAACGCTAATTTATATTTTATTTATAGTGTTTCATATGTAGTTCAATAGTTTAAAATATTATTTTATTTATATATATTTGTTAACATTGATGTTGTATGAATGTGTTTGTAGTTTATGTAAATATTGTGTTTGTTCATATTGTTATGAATTTAGTTTTATATTTTTTGTGTGAATTTTAATTATTTTGGTGTTGACTATATTTATCTGCTACTTTTTTTGCATATTTATGGAGTGTGCATACATATTATGTCGGTGATCCATAAACAGTCTTCCCAAAAATCCATAGAAAGGCAGAATCCCTAAGAAGGAAACATGGAGGGGGTATAGAAATGAACTGCCACCCTGCATGCCAAAAGTTTGTCACAGAATGAAAAGTAAATTAGCATAAGGGAGGGCCAGAGACTTAACAACCTTAATTGGCACATCACAGTTAGAGAAGTCCTAGCTCCCATGTGCCACAGAAGTCTCTCTAGGAGTTTGCCAAACCCAAAGGATAACAGCCATGATTTTCGTTAATATGGATGCTGTCATTAAGGAGTTTTAGCTCTCTATAAGTCAGACCGACAAATTATTTAAAAGTACCTGGGGAGACACCAGTATTAATTTACATAAGTGACTGTGGCAGTGAGTTGCTACAAACATAGTAAATATCATTTTAGAATCACTTTTTTGCTTAATTATGCTAAGAGAGTATAATCATTATGGATGCAGTTTCAAAGCCCAAAACAAAACTGATGATCAGGCATGAGAGCTCTGTAGGGTTTCATCACTGAGAACTGGTTAGGTTTTAGGAGTTTTCTAAAAGAAGATGTTCTTACAATAAGTGATTCACAAACTAGCTAATTCAGCTAGAAAATGCAAGATGTCTGTCATTAGCATCACCTGCATCCCCATGGGATCAAGGTGTCTCTCCACACACCAATGAACCCATCTTCTCGAGGCCGATCTATATTGTTTGACTAACCATGGGGCTCAGGCCTGTCGGATAAGTCTTTCAGCTTCATCCAAAAGCCTTCTGTCTTCCCAGCATTTCCTGAAATCCTCCAGGCCATGAGGTGGAGGTGGCCCCTGCTAGAAAAGAGGATGTGGATGGCTGAGGGGATCCAAATTTGCATTGGCATTTCCCATGAGAGCTCCGACAGTGTGGGAAACCACACTTGTGACTTTCAGATCAAAGTTACCAGGACCATAGAAGCCTTTAGATGTCAGACTTGAGCTGCAACTCCGGGAATCAGAAGAAATGGTGTGAATGCATATGCCTGGCCCACCGTGCAGTCCTGAAGGAATGCATTGAGTGCTGTGGTAACCTGATCTGGTCACCAACTGACATTCCACAGAAGTGAACCTCTCAGCCTGAAGGCAAACAGGTTGATATTGGAAGGACCCCATCGGGTCATCAGGGCCCAGAAGACTGTTTGATCCAGTGGCCAGTTGCTGGAATCCTTTATGTATCTGGAATTCCAGTCTGCTACAATGTTCTGAGATCCCAGAAGGTACACTGCCATCACTGAGATCTGGCGTTGAAGGCAGTCGTGTCAACAGTCCTTTGCCAACTCGGCTAATGCAGTCTAGAGAATACCCCACGCGGTTGATGTATTGTACCGCTAACGTATTATCCTCCCTCAGAAGTACGCAGCATGAGACTTTGTTGCGCGTAAGGGATAAGATCGCAAATGATCCTGCAAGTAGTTATAGGCAGTTGATGTCTAAATAAACTCCTCCGTCCATCTTGCTCCCATGGAGGTCTCATCACAGCTGGCTGCCCAGCCCTGTCGGCTGGCATCCGAATCTAAGTTCAGGTCTGCAGCAGATGTGAGCATTGCTCTGCACTTCCACTCCTTCATGTGGTCTATCCACCACTGTAACTCATTCCAGGCTTCCATAGCCAATGAGATCAGTTCTGAGTATGTGAAGCCACTCCGAAGATGAGTTACTTTCAGGTGTTGTGAAGCCCTGCAGTGTAGGGTGCCATGGAAGATGGCCTGAATGACAATAAACCAACTATCTTGGTTAACTATCTGAGGGAAATTCTGTCTTGTCTCACAACCCTGGCAAATTCCTTCTTGATCTTGGAGATCTCCGAATCCAGAAGGCTCAGTGAGGCTGACTTTGAATCTATGAGGAACCCCTTGAAGGTCATGGTCTGCGCCGGGGTCAATTCAGACGTCTGTCTGACTGTCGATGATGAATCCCAAGTCCTGAAGGATAGCAATAGTTATGTCAAATGCAGCAACAATTGTGTATGCAAGTAATACATCAGGAGGATGTCATCTAAATAAATGATTAACTTGATTCTGAGGAGCTTTGTGAAGCACCACGGAGCTGATGCATGGCTGAACACAAGAGTTTGTAAATCGAATATCTGACCCCTCCACATGAATTGTAGAAAACAGCAAGGTGGGGGGATGATAGGGACCATGAGATACACGTCCTTGAGACCCAGATGTACCATTCAATTGTCCTGGAGTAAGAGGCCCCTCATGAGGTGAATAGCCTCCATTCTGAAGTGACGGTATACATAGCCACTTGTTTGAAGCCTCATAGGTTCATTACAGGACTCAACTCTTTGTCCTTCATTTCTACTAAAAAGAGGTTCCTTAGGAATCCTGAGGGTGTAATATTGACCTTTGAATATCTTCTTTGCTAAGAACCTCCCACACCTTGGAGCCGATCAGACACATGTCATGCTCCAAAAAAAAAAGGAAGTTAGCCTTACCACCTGAACAGGAGGTCTGTATAACTCTATGTGGTAGCCTTGTACCATCTCCAGAACCCAAGAATTTGACGTGATTTCTGCCTACTTGTGTGCAAATAACCTCAGTCTCCCCCCCATTCTTTGAGAGAAAGAAAGGATATTGCTTACCGTTGAATCCTCCGGGTGCTTCAGCCTCCTCTGCCAGTGAGGTTGGCTCTTTCCTTTCCACCTCCCTTATTAGGGAAGAAGGCTCCTTGCCAGCCTTCATTCCATCCATTATTAGTGAGCTTGTCCTCTGTTGGGGCCTTGTTGGATTGAGCAGCCAGAAGAGCGACCCCTGCCTCTTATGGCCCTGGTAAAAACCTTCCCCTGAAAGATCTTGTTTATAGATGTCTGTACTTTTTAGAGCGCCGAAAAGGTGGCCACAAACTTCCCAAGGAGTTTGCCCTGTGCAAGCGCACCACCTCCAAAGTAGACAATTCCCCCAGCTTGGGGTTTATCTTTATCAGGAAAGTGCTTTGCCTGTCTGTGGGTAGAGCACAGTTCAGGGTTGCCCACACTGCTCTCTGTGGACAGCCCCTTGCAATGTCTGTGGGCAAAGGTGTTCCCATTTGCTTTGACTGCTCTGCCAATTCACTAATCTTCATCAGGGGGCCCAAGACATACAGCAACTTATCCTGACACACCCTCCAGGAGCGGTCAATCTGCTTCTTGGGGTCCCTCATGTATTTAGCGAAGAAGACACGCATCTTTGGGTTTATGTCAGCAGTGGCTGCCACTTTGCCTCATAAGGATGGCCTAGGCCACTCGGTCCACAGGCGGGCATGCACTTCTTTGTCCAGGGGTTGACAAATTTTACTGGCCACAGAGTCTGCTACTTTTTGGCCCGGAATCAATTCTGAGGACCTCGGATGGTATTCACCATCAAGCTCAAACATGTCTGTTAAGGCGGGGTAATTCCGTGTATCTCATTATATGGATATAAGGGCTTTGATCTGTTTGCACTGCAAATCACACTTAAGTGTCACACATAAAACTGAAATGTCACATATAAACACACGGAAAATATGGAAATGTCACACATAAGGGAAATGAAAACTTGGCAGCTATGGTTGCATATAGTCTTAAAATTCACAACCTAGCCAAGGCTCAAAGGATATTTACAATATTTGCAGGAAGTGTCCATTTTGCGTGCAATCATAATTTGCACGAATTTCCATATCGTTTTCCACCAAGATACATGATTTGAATTAATAAATAGAATAGCAAAATTGAGTAAATGTTGAAAAAATAAATGACTCACACAAGCAGTTCACAAGCCAGGATGATAATTTGAGTATCACAAAATCTAATATTCGAATTATCAGTTATTCAAGCACTCAATCATACCATAACACTGTAGCTTAGGGTGGCAACATTTAAGTAGACCTTCGTGCAGCTCAAAGCCTGCAAACCTGGAAAGGAGGGGATCTTATGGTTGCGTGAGACCGACTCTCATGCAGTTATGTAGTAGGATGCCAATGTGCCCATAAAACTAAAGTCACAGTGCTGAAAACAAACATCATTTGTATTACATGAACATTCCTTACACATACTTAACTACATCAAAAGATGGCTAAATGCATCTCAGTTTAACAACACACTTGAACAAAGGATAAACAACATATGAAATGTGGGCCCACAATGGGCACAGTGTCACTTGACAAGGAAGCTGTAATTGCAAGGCAGAAGGGAAACACTGCTTAGTCTGAAAAAACGCAAATCACCTATTTGGGATCCTGTACATTACAGCTTAATAAAAAAAGTTACAATTCATTATGGTTTCATCATTGTCCTCACGGCTGCAGGAACTAAAGCGCCCAAGTCCCTTACCTGCATTCACTCTCTTTTTATCTCCTTGAATTTGTGGGATACACAAGAAGGTGTTACTATGTTCTCAGGGAGGGAATGGCCACCATATGGTGCCCGTTAGCAGATCTCTGCCATCATTAAAAGAAAAAGCTGATTCCGTGTGCCTTCTGCTGGTAAGTGCCAATCTTCTTTTCACATGCTTGTGAATGGAAGCTGCGGGTTTGATTCCTGGCGTGGTCAACGGATTGCCATCCTTCTAATTAGGCCTAGGTGTAATTTCATTTTGGCTGGAGTAATCGGAGTAATTTTGGTATTGCTTTGATGCGGAATTACCAATAATTGAGTGATTTCCTCTGGTTTCGGAATTTTGAGTATTTGGGGGAAGAATCAGATGGGGAGAGTACATTTAGGGAGTGCAAGCAGCTGATCGCAATCATTATTTGTGTTCTACTGCATTGGGCGCTATTTCTTTGCGCAATTGCACCCTTGCTTCCGGTTTGGAATTCAGGGTGCAATTTGCGCTAAGCAAATAGTGCTAAATGCTAGGAGTAATTTGGGGAAAATCGTACCCCAAGAGCACATTCAGTGCTCACTCTTGTGCTCATTCAAATGTGAGGGGGTATTTTGCCCTAAGAAAATGTGCTAGATGCTGGGAGTAAATTGGGAGAAAATCATACCCCAAGAGCACATTTAGCTAGCATGAACAGCCACTTGCTATTTGAAATCTGTTGCATTTAGTGCCATTTCTTAGATCAAAATTCTTTCTTGTGCCCATTTTGGACTCAAGGAGGCACTTCTGCGCTAAGTATAAGCACTAAATGCAGAATTACTCTTCAATAGTAATTATGCGTAATCTCATGGAAATCTAATAACGTAAACATTGTTTGGCGTTGAGTTGTGAACATGCTTATATAGCAACTTTTCATGCTAAACACTCTGTGTGATTCTTTACTATGATTTCACCACACTGATATTCTCATAATAAACTCGCATATTCAGCAGTGCTTCAATCTGCCATCAATGTCAATTCAGCCATGACTGTAAAACCGAAGTGTAAGAACAAAGCAATGGAAAGCAAAGCAGGAGGCAGAGTCGCAACAGGCTGGGGAGACTTTGTAGTGGTGGTATTTGTCCTAGTATCTATTTCATTGCTTTTTACAAAAGGCAGCCAAGAGCTACTAAAGCGAAGAGTTTCTCAAAGTGGCTGGGGAGGCAGGTCCAAGGGGTGGCAAAGAGGGGGTGTCAGAGGTGGGAGTGGGAAAGAGGCGCAATGTATTCAGCCTTTGGCTTCAACTCTGCTCTCTCGTCCAAATTAAGTATTGAAGCACATAGTCAGTCCCTCAAGACATCATGAACAGCAATCAAGCAAAGAGCAAAAGTGCTCTGCGTGACCCTTTCCGCCACAATGGAGACACGATTTATTCATAATGTTGCATGAAGCCAGACAATGGGCTCACGACTTCAATTCAGAATAAAGAAATCCTAATTAGCATGTGATGAGATACTGCTAAAGCATCACTCTACTATGGCTGAAACAGTGGTGTTCATCCTGTTTTGGGTCTGTGACTGCTGATGACTGAATAGGGGTCAGTCTGTGATCATTTTTAGGTCTTGCACATCCAAATTTATTGTTATGAACAATTTACACAGAGTGGACTTTGGGCCCGTTCCCTGCAGCCATTGACTGGTTTTGTCAATATTAAGCGCCACTGCTTGTTTGAGGTTTTCTCCGGTGGTGGACCAGACCGCTGAATTTGTATGTTTTGCGTTGCTGATTGGAAGCAAAATAGGTAGTGTCCAGAATTGCAATTGCTCTTTGTAGTCGCAGTCGCCTAATAAAACAACACTGTTCGACATTATAATTCACTTCTGTAAAGTTCCCACAACTCCAGCTGCAGCTGCTTCAAATTACTGGAAAACCTCTTCCAGAAGGATAGGCCCTCACCTTGTGTCAGTGGAGACTGTTTGGAAACGGCTGGTTTCCGATGAATGCGATTCAGGTATCTGGCCTGAGATTTATGAGAAAATGACAGAGCATGACGCTGCGCCAAAATTGGCAGAGCCGGACTCCAGCATTTCCACAGTGCAGGGATGCGCCGTGTTTAATAGAATACGACACAACCCTGTGTTTCACCCTTCACCGGCTCTAAATTGTCTGCCGATCGACAACGCAGCCACCCTTGTGCCATGGTGCAAAGATGGCTGCGTTGAGGGGTAGATTGTTTTTGTGCAGGAAGGGACCCTTTCCTACACAAAAACAATCTTAAATTTCAATTTGCTCTTTCTATGTGGAAAGAGCAAAAAATGAGGAGAAAAAAAAGTATTTCTCCTCTTTGCTCCCTGCTAATCCCACCCCTGGGGTGGTGTTAGAATTTGGCGCTTCCTCAGGTTCACGAAAACTCGAAAATCTGGGGTAGCATCAAAATGCAATGGGTGTTGCTGTGGCACACCCACAGCAACACCCATTGGACTCCCCTTTCACGCAAAGTGCTGTCTGTGAAGGGGCCATATTTACAAGGTGGCATTAAGCCACAAAAAGTGGCTTAACTCCACCTCGTAAATACAGCGCAGGGCATAGCACCACCGGAGAGTCACAAAAAGTGACATTCCGGTGGCGCTAGGGGCTCTTAAATATGCCCCCTGGTTTGTAGGGTTGCCTCAGCCTTTGTAGTTTTCCACCTCACAGGCCATGGGAATGAGAAAGTAGCCTCTAAAATAAATATCTTCCTCAAGTGTTTTGAAAATGTTGAGAGAACAAGATGAACTTCCCTGTTCTTTTTCCCTCATGCCGTGATACATCTTTCTCTGAACATTTGGGGGTTCGCCATCAGGTAGTTGGTCTGGAAGTTGAAAGGTGGCTTGAAGAAGTTCAGTGAAGGAGAGTTACTATTAGCGGCAATGGGGAGGATGTACATAGGAGACATGATAGCAGAAGATCGTCATACTCAAGAAAGACTCCTTCTGCGGCGACTTTGAAGGGCCTTTGGAGTGCCTGCGGCAAAGCTATCCCCTGCAATCGTACAACACTCTAGAGCAGTGGTTCCCAACCTGTGGTCCGGGGACCCCTGGGGGTCCGTGAAGCCTTCCCAAGGGGTCCGCGAGAGCCTAGAAAATAAAAAAATATTAACAAATTTTGACAAATTAGGTCCCCAGCTTCCAGTAATGACTCAGGCGGGGGTCCCCGGATTCCCATGATGATTCCGTGGGGGTCCCTGGGTTCCATTAATGTTAAAGTGGGGGTCCCAGAAATCAAAAGGTTGGGAACCACTGCTCTAGAGCACATCCACTATTTCATTGAAGCCATACTTCTCCACCCCCGTTTGCCGGCAGAACATCCATTTTTCTGTAGCCACCAAGCCGTTTCCAAAGTTTCAGGAAGCAGCAGTACATTGATATACTCTTCTCAAGATATTCTACAGAAGGGACATTCTGTACTCAATTTAAGGAACTCTAAATTTAAGGAACTGCACAGCACACATCTACGCCTGTGCTGCAAGTGGAATTACTGACTGTGATTAGTTCAGCTGTCAAACTCATGCTTCAATAATGGGAGTTAACTTTTGCAAGATGTCATTCGTAAAGCATGTAGTGCTTTCATTGGTGCATCGTTAGAAAGAAATCCAGTTTTTACATAAATAATCTGATCCAGTAAGTTAATTGGCCTACTTTCCTCACTTCAAAAATACGTGGACAACATAACATAAATACGTCTCAGATATTGCAGATTGTGGATGAACCAGCATAAGGTGACGTGCATTGAAAAATACGATTGCAAAGTTAATCACACTTGATTAGATACGTAGGAATTGTGATGCCAACAGGTTTAAATGACAGACTACATTTGTTATGCTTTTTATAATGTAGGAATAGATAAACACTGACAATAGACTAGGTGAAGCAAAAGTTTAACTACTCTTTTAAAATTTACAAAATGTGCATATTTTGCTTTGCTCAATTTTTTTTTAATGTTGCATTATTTAATTTTGTGTGTTTGTTTGTCTGCAAGAGATTGAATTTACCTAAATTGCCTTTTCAAGAGATATTTTCTGCTTGAACCCGTCTCCGGCCATTATGTTGCTTGATTTTTTTTACATTAGGTATGCCTTTTCATGAAATCTTGAAAGGAGATACAAGCAACGAACATTGACACCATATGGGCATTTTTGTGAGAAAAAAAATATTTGATTTCCCAAGTGTGTTAGTGCGTCAGAGCCTTGATAAGTAAACTTACAAGGAGACACGCCTAGGTCGACGAACCTTTGAACCACGTCCGGGGACATCCCAGTACGAGATGTCTTTTGGCATCACAAATCAAGAGATCAATAACCCAATCAATATTCACAATGACTAATCAACAAGCTAATCAATGACATTTATTAAGAACAAATAGTTGAACACACCATGACCTTTCAGTCACAAATAATCACAACAAACTAGTTAAGGGTTAGGATATTTATTTCCCTATTGGTTACAATCTAATATCATCTCTGTTAATCTCATTAGCAATAAACCTCATTAGAACTCTTCTAATTAGCAATTTAGAACGCAATTTAATCAAAACATAGAGAATATTCATTCAGTATTTAGACACGTCATTAATATGAAGCAACTTAGCAAAGTCTCAGTAATACATGATTCAACAAAGCATGAACTCAGTCATTTGTCTATTTGCACCGGATACTTGTGAGCGCCTTAACTAACCTCAAATTAGCATTAGCATGTTGGGCTTCATGCAAAACATTTAGAAACACAAATTTAGGAAACATCTAAACTATGGCCTCTGTAAAAAATAGCAGTTGGCACCTAGAAAGAAAGGCAAACAGACAATTACAAATTTGTATCCCACAGTTACCAATCCAACAGATCAGTAACAGCGTCAGTCTTCGTCCTCAGGACATCAGTCGATTCACCATCAGCAGGGATAGGACGAGGCAAAGTCTCAATATAGCATAGCTACGGAATGAACTCTCTTCCCTCATATGGAGGAGAAGTTAGCATCGAGCAAAGAATGGGTAGAGGATGGTTTAGAGTATCAGGACAAAGCAAAAGAGTTAAAGTTTCTGTGAAGTAAGTTGAGTCTAAAAGTTTCTGCCCCCAAGCTCCTTGGGACATTCTGTTAAATCAAAACTGTCTAATGAGCCCATAACTCCCTATTGGATAATAATTGGTGCATCATTATCTCTGTCCAATAATCCTTCATGTATTTCACCAGAATTTTCCACAAACCACAGTTCTCCTGTCGCTAATTGGTCCATGTTATTGACGTCTTCATCGGTTGGAATGTCAGGTAGAAAAAGTTACAGTTTACGCTCCAGTCAGTGTCTCCATTGTTTCTCCTACTCTAGTAACCTTGCACCTGTTACGAATTACACTGTTGCATTCAGCAAGAATGTCTCCTTGAGCAAGTCGGTTCTCATGAGAAAGAATTTACTACAGCTACACACATAACTTCTGGAAAAGTACAGCTTCGTGTCCTTCAAGAAAACAGCACATTGCACGTTAGAAAATGCAGTTTAATACAAGACCAGGCAGCTAGGCCCAGACCATTGCTAAGCTAAGGCCTATAAATTAATAAGCAACTTCTTACTACATAATTCTAATTAGGATATGCTAATACAGATTCAAAACAATATTGCATAAAATTCAGAATTAACAAGCTTTCATTAGTTTTCGTGTATATTGGTAGCCACTCCCCGTGGGCACATTTCAAACGTGTGCATTAATTTCTATGTTAACACGTTTTCTATGCAGCTTCATCGCACAATATATTGCAAGCTTCTCATGTTAATATTGCTCCTAAAAAACACTCCAACACTTGCCTATAATAAACGTAGATTCTAGGGCACGTAATACTGGTCCACAAGAGATTCTGCAGAGGTCTAGAAAGGAGACCACCTTGCCTATGGCCACCGTGCTCCCTGTCAGTATTTGACACTTTGGGAGACACTTTGAGGATTTAGTTGCGGATACAACACACAGGCTTGATTAACTTTTTTGACTTTTGAAAGGGAATAATATTTTGAATTTGGTCATTTTCTACGTGATTGCAATTGACATTTTGATTAATTTCAAATGTATAGTAGTACAGGAATGAGTTATGGAAGCATTTGTGGCCCTAGGCACTGTCTTCACAGCTCCTTAAGCTTTCCCTGTGGGAGTCCTGCAGATGTCATTTATGTGGGGGAGAGCAGATTAGGGTGGTTTCTCGGAGGTAAAGCGGGCAGAGATCCATAAGTTTTCCAGGTGCCCTTCTGTGACATCCTAATCTCATTGAGCATGGAAGTTAACACAAAGCATTCCCCTCAGATCTACTTGTTGTGAGTGCCGGGATCTAGTACTCTTATCTCAGCAAGACTAGACATTTCGGGGTGAATGAGCAATGAGACCTAAATACTAACTGCTTGACAGAAGCTCTGATTTTTGACAAGCTGCAATTCCTTCTGAGATTGATCTTTTCTCCATGTCAGAGCATCTTTTTGATGCAATCATAGCTTTGGACATGCACCAGCACAAACAGGCTACCGGGTGCTGCAGCTTTGAGTGGTGTGTCTACTTAGCTTGTGTTTGACACCTTGGCTCTTGGCCAATTGAGGCTCATATAGATTGGTTTGCCAGAGGGTCCAAGGAACACTTATGGGAAGTGACCTTGCCCTGCCCCTGGTGAACTGGGGTTTGAGAATTACTCTCGAAGTTGTTGGAGGCTAGATACCCAGAAAACTGCACATGTAATCTGAGCTTGATGAGCAGACATCTAATTTTGCATGCTGAGGGATCTTTCTACTTCCTAGTGTATACATGACCTGGTGTGTGTTTGACCCACCACCGTTTTGCTGACAGTGGCTGGGGCACTATAGGACTGATGTGATCATATCCTAACTCATCCTGTCACCTTGTCTGTAAATCAACAACCCCGGAACTTAAAACATTCATCCAGGCCAAAAATAAGATGGCCCATGTCCCCAATCAAATGAAGCTCAACTAATTTAGAAACATAAAAAACTGTTGGCACTCAGTTATGCTTTTAGGCTTTCTCACCCTTCGTAGTGCCCAAATGGCTCCCCCTTCTCTTCTGCCTTTCTTTGACTACAGGCAATCCAGACATCCCAAGTGGTTCTAGAAACAAAAATTGGAGAAGTGAATCTTGATGTGGCTCCTCTACACCAGAATCTTATGAAAGCAGTAGGCAGAGTCACAGAGGCTCAGATGCTGTATCTCAGAACTGAAGGGCTCTGTTAAGTAACTACAAACAATGACCTCCAAGTGAAATCCAAAGCCCTCAATGACTGCTTCGAAGTGCAGAAGGATGAAAATATTGTAAGCACTTTACATTTTTGGGGATGGCTTGAAGGGACTTGTTAGACCTAACAGACTTAGGGAGGTCTTCCCCCAACATTTTCTCTGCCTCCCTCTATTTTTCTGATCTAGTTCCTGCTGCTTTTAGGACTCTGCACTTTACCACTGTTAACCATTGCTAACGTGCTTGTGCTCTCTCACTTAAACCTGGTAACATTGTCTCATACTCAATTGGCATATTTAAGTTTAACTATAAGTCCCTAGTAAAGTGCACTAGATGTGCCAGGGGCCTTTAAATTAAATGCAACTAGTGGGCCTACAGTACTGATTGTGCCACCCACATAAGTAGCCCCTTACCCATGTCTCAGGTCTGCCATTGCAAGGCCTGTGTGTGCAGTTTCACTCCCACTTTTACTTAGCATTTTAAAATACTTGCTAAGCCATAAATCCCCATTCTATTACATATAGGTCACCCCCTAAAGTAGGTCTCAGGGAGCCCAAAGGGCAGGGTGCTATGTAAGTAAAAGGCAGGGCATGTACTATATGTTTTACATGTCCTGGTAGTGAAAACTCCCAAAGTAATTTTTATCTACTGTGAAGCCTGCTTCTCTCATAGGCCAACATTGTGAATTCCCTTATACACTTTTAAGTGGTAATTTCTGATCTGAGACCAGTAGCCTTGTCATATTTGGTTGGAATGGTAGTGAGAAATCCTACTTACTGGTAAAGTTGGATTTTACATTTCTATTTTAGAAATGCCACTTTTTTCAGCCCTTACTGATCTCGGTGCTTTACAGCCTGTCTCCATTCCATTTCTGGTCTGTGCTGGTTAAGAGCTTCCTTTGTACATTCCACCCAGAGAACCATAAACATAGGATACTCAGCTGCATCTGCATTCATCTGTATACTGATGGGTCTTGCAGGAAGAGTGGAGGGGCTCTCACATTTCAAAGGCTAGTGGCCTGACCTCTCACGAAAGACTGATCACCCCCCACAGATCTCCTGGCAGACAGGGCTGGGTTGAAAGGGGAATGTATGCTCTTCAAAACAACTCTTTGAAGTGTCCTCTACTTCAAAGGCACATTTGGGTATAAGTAACCTGGGTGTGTGACCCCACCAAATCAGACACATCTGGACCTGCAGCTGGAATCTGCCAGAGGGACTACCTTGCTGCCCAAAAAGCTCATCTGGACTTCTTTGCTGGAAGGACTGCTGGCCTGCTTGTTGCCCTGCTGCCTGCTGGCACCTGACTCTGGTGGTAGGACTCTGCCTTCATCCACAAGTGCTCTGCAAGTGCTTGGATTGATCATGCCTCCTGTTCTGAAGTTCTCCGGGCTATCAAGGACTTCACAAAAGAGAAGAAAATCCAACTCATCGATGCAGCGTCTGTCTCGCGGCTGAAGAATCACCGCTTCACCTCCTGGATCGATGCAGCAAATGTTGCCTCTTCACAATACGTTCTGGATTCTCCACTCATTGCCCCTGGGCGCTTCCAGAAACCGACGAATCACCTTGCAGTGTGGAAATAAACAATGCATCGCCTTTGCCGAGCCTGAAAAAATGACGCATCGATTTATTTTCGGATGCATTTCCTCCTCTGCCCCTCTGCATCGCTAATTCTGACACATCCCAGGTACTGTGTGTTAAAAAGGTACAACCACTGATTCATAAGGTTTAAGACTCATCTAAACCTTTAAAAAGTGATATCCTGAATGGTGCATATTAGATTCTTGGCGTTTTGGTCTTATTTTATTCAAATAAATATTATCTATCTTCCTAAACTGGTATGGAATACTTTTTGTGGTGTTTTCACTGTGTTACTGTATGCGTTTTTGCACAAGTACTTTACACAGTATCTTCTAAGTTAATCCTGCCTGCTCTGTGCCAAGCTGCCAGAGGGTGAGCACAGGATAATTTAGGTTGTGTTGTTACTTATCCTGACTAGGATTGTGGTCCCTACTTGGACGTGGTTCATACCTCTGCCAACTAGAGACCCAGTTTCTAACAGGACTGAAGGTAATTGTCCAAAGATTTCCTTGAACTCCGGCTCAAGAATAGTTTTCCACCAAATGGCTCTCATTTTGTTTCTTAGTAGAACAGGCTTCCAGGGTCCTCACCCAAATGCCTTTTCCCAGAGACCAATAATCATTAAACTACTTAATTACAAAGACAAAGGTGAAATCCTGAGAGTGGTGGAGAATGTAGAATTGGTTCATGTAAGAAACTGGGTTGATCATTGAGGGGAGTTTGAGCCCTTCTTAAGCAACAGCCACTATTGTTGTCAGGGTGAACCACAAAAGTCACTAAAATAAACTGCTATACTCTCCGATAGCTTCACACAAAAGCAGTCAGCCATAACTTAGATGCAATGTAGACACTTTTTAGCAGCACAAAAACAGCAATAAAGTAAAAACACAACAGAAAAAAATAATCCCACACCAATTTAGAAAAATAGAGCAAAACTTAGTAAATGATTTGACACCAAAAAAACAAAAACCCAATCAATAGAACCAGAGATTTGTGAATTTAAAGGTTTAAGTATAGCGCCTAAAAGGACAAAGCATCTTTCTCTGTTACATGTCTGTGCGAGACAGGGAGAAAATCACAAGTTCGGGCCAACAGTGATGGAGCATGGGTCAGACACAAGGACCAGGCTCGTCCTGCTGATAAACCTTTCTTCTAAAGTCCAGCATGGAGAGTCCCATCCGTGATGGAGATAGCCACAAGGTCAGATGGTCACAGCTGTAGCACAAAGAGCAGGTCAGGTGTTGCAGATGGTTGTCACTGTAGCACAAAGTTCCTTTGAGTGTCGATTGTTGCTAGAGAATCAGTTTAGCGGTCAGCACGGCTTGTCGATGCTGCTGGGCGTAATGCAGATCTTGTGTTGCCAGTCGTCACTGGCAGTCACTGTAGTGCAAAGAGTTGGGTTAACCGCAGCTTCGCATTGGCGGATGGCATGGGCAGCAAGATCTTGATGTGAATGGTACCCTCACGGAGATGAAGAACCTAGAACTTCAGTATTTCTCCTTTTCCTCAAGGAGGAGCTCAACTGATGCCACACCAAGGGTCCAGGACCTGAAAGGCACCTCAGGGGGATCGGGAATTCACTCTAGCAGAGGCCAACAGGGCTCAGGCAGGTCCAGTTGCAGGACCAGACAGGTCCAGTTGCAGTAGGTCAGCTGGGCAGCTGCAGAAAGGCCACTGGAGCTTGTTGTGTACCTGCAGCTCAGAACATGAGGCCAGTCAGCTGACCCTTGGAGTCTTGGATGAAGGATGCAGGTCCAGACTTTCTTCTCAGCAGGCAGGGCAGGCCTTAAGCAACAGGGCAGTCGGGTGTCTTTATGTGCAGTATCCACAAGTCCAGAATTGTACTGAAGAATGGGTCAGAGGGCCCTATATGTATACCTGGTTCCCCCTTTGTAGTGGGAGAAGCTTCTACAACCCCCCCAACAGATGTGTCTGGAATTTCCTTCCTCCCTGCCCTGACCCCAGATTGTCAGGGGTCACAATTGACCAGTATAAAACTCTTTGTGAGTATTTTGAGGTTGCTTTTCTGGAGTGAAGTGTGGTAGGTGACAGCTCCCCCCCCATCCTGCCAGAGAAGTCTCATCCTGCCAACATGAAGACTCTCTATTGTGATACTGTCTGAGAGGAACACACAAAGGCTAAACGCCAACTACATTTAGTCATGTGACCCAGGATAAGGCACCGAAGGAACAGGACAAGAAAATGACAACTTTCTAAAATTCAATTTTCAGAATGGTGACCAAATCATTGGCTTTATCATTAAAGAACGTTTTAAGTTACAATTCCTTAGAAACCGAACATGACTTTCCTACCTGCTCCCAAAGAAAATGTACCACTTATTAAATGTAATAAGGTAACCAATGTAATTCTATGGGAGCGGTGGGCCTTGCAATAGTGAAAAACAAATTTGAGAGTTTTTCACTACCAGGACATATGACAATTAAAATGCATGCTCGACTAATTAAATACAACGCACCCAGCCCTAAGGACTGTTTGGTGCCTACTCTAGGTGTGACGTACATGTATTGAAAAAGGAAGGTTTAGGCCTGGCAAAAGGTTTGTTTTGCCAGGTTAGGTTGAAATGGAAGATTTAAGCTGCACACACACAGGCTGCAATGGTAGGCCGGAGACATGTTTTTAAAGGGCTACTTAAGTGGGGGACACAGTAGGTGTGGCAGGTGTTGCATTTTATTTACAGGCCCTGAGTAAATGCAGTACCACTTTACTGTGACTTACAAGTAAATTAAATGTCGCACTTGGTTGTAAGCCACTTTTGCCATGTTTTAGGGCGTGAGCCCAAGTATTTTACTACTTGTTAGCAGTGGTTATGTGGACACAGTCCTAGGGAGAACAAAACAAATTCAGAAAAATAGGAGGAGAGAAGGCAAAAATGTTAAGGGCAGACCACACTAAGGCTGACAGATCACACAGTTCAATATGAATCCCTTTGGGTCACAATTTTCTTTGACTATTCCAGGTCCTTCCCTTTATACATGGTAAAGGTGCTACAGACATGATTTGGCCCATTTAGTTTAATTATATGTACCTACTAAATAGCACTATGAGTATTCAGGCCTATAGGTGAAATGCTTCAACTGTGCTGCAGCATCCATTTTTATATTATGTTACATCACTTTGTAGAGCGCATTAATCACCTATGAGGGTGCATATGTGCTTCAGTAGGTGTGTGGGCATGTGGTCCCTGCAGAGTTACTCAAAGAGACAGGTCTTCAGCTTCTAGTGGAACTCACAGACAGAGAAGGAGGCTCTGGTGTGTTATGGTAAGTCATTCCATGCTTTGGGTGCTATGTAGGAGAACGTGCGACCTTGTGCTCTGCTTTTGCAGATGCAAGGAGTTTGTGTGGTGAGAGTAAGGCTGAGCTTATGTGTCTGGTAGCCTAATTGTAATTGTATTTATTTATCATTTTGTACCCCGATGAGGTGTTGAAGCACTTTTTGGCAAGTTGCACACTTCTCCAGAACCCATAAAGGATTAGTGGTGGATCAGCATAGGGAAATTCGAGTTTAAATGAGCGGTGGACATGCAAATCTGTTAGTTGGATTGAATGGGATAATGGAGGGTTAGAGGAGGGAAGAGTCCAGAAAGTGTTCTGTGGGAGATCATAGTAGTAAGATGAGGATAGGGATGAGTAAAAGGAGAGATGAAGGAGGGAAGAGTGTCTCGAAAGGGATTAGGGAGAGTATAGTAGTAAAATGAGGTTTGGGATGAGTCAAAGGAGGGATACATGAGGGAAGAAGTTCGAAAGGGCTGTTTGGGAGATCCTAGTAGTAAAATGAGGTTTAGGGTGAGCTAAGGAAGGAGAGAGGAGGGAAGAGTCTAGAAAGGGTTATTTTGGAGCTCATACTAGTACAATGATGTTTGGGATGAGTTTGAGAGTGGAGGTACAGGTTATATTAAGAGAGGTATAGGGTGAGACATAGATTAGTGCATAGGAGAAAATCAAAGGTTTTTATTTTTCATCTACAGTAAATAAGAGTAAGAGTAAAGTAATAACATGTATTAGGAAGATGATATATTGAAAGTTGTGTTGTAAAAACTTAGACTTTTAGTGTTGCTGTCCTCGAATCTAATTTAGCTGTGTATTTTTATAATTATTTTATTTTAATTTTATATTCTTCTCAAAATTTCTGTGGTGAAGAACTTGCAGATAAAATAGCTATCATAATATTCACATGTTGTGAATAAAACAGGGACCCATAAGCATCTAATCACATAACATATGACAAACTATGCAGTGAACTGTATACATGTTAAGCATAAAATAATATATATAATTTACCATAAGTAATATATAAATGTTTTAAGCAGACCTGAAGAATATCTATCTATTTTTAAAAAACATAGTTATTAAACATATCTGTACAAAGAAGTACACATATCTAAAAACATACATATAACCAAATTATAAATGTTTGCATGTACAGGGATATTCTGTACTTTAGTGTTTGAGTGTGGTGGTTATGTGGGAAAGAGCCACCTCTCGAGTAGTCTTTTGAAGATAGGACAGTTATTCATGGATCTTATGGTCAGGGATACTGAATTCCATAGTTTGGCTCCTTGAACAGAGAACGATCTATCACCTATTTTTGTCTTGTATGGTGGAGTTTTGAGTTGAGGTGCCAATCTGGAGTGGAGGTTCCTTTGTTGAATTTATTTGGTGATTTTACTCCTGATGAAAAGTTGTCCATGTATTGCTTTGTGGGTGATACAAAGCAGATACAAAGCAGCTTGAAAGTTGATCTTCTGGCAACTGGTAACCAATGTAGGGCCTTCAAGGCACAGGAGATTTGTGCTTGTGGCTTTATATGTAGGAGTAATCTGAGAGCGGTTTTGAATTAGTCTTAGGTTCTTTCATAGTTGATAAAGATGATCTGTGGTAGAGGTAATGGGCCTAATCTAGTTTAGAAAGTACAAGAGCGATAGTAGCCTGGACCTTGTGTGGAAATCGAGGTGGGGAAGATGCCTCATAGAGTTTTCTTAGTAGTAAAGCTTGATCTTGCTAATTTGTCTACTTAGGCATTCATTGATAACTTGGAGCCCATTGTAATTCAAAGGTTTCTTACTACATTAGATACCTTAGGAGGTAGTCAAAGATCGTCGGGCCAGGCATATAGTAGCCCATAATTTTACCAATTGCCACATGTGAGTATTTCAGTTTTGGAAGCAGTCAGTTTTAGAGGCTCCATGTGATCCACTAATCCACGGCTCTGAGACAACTGAAGATTTTTGAGTTTTTAATGTCTTTGTGCTTTTCCAGTTTAAGGAGTATTTGAGTGTCATCTGCATAGTTACAGCATGCAAGCTGAAATTCATTGATCATGGGTGAGATGCCAGAGCTTTGAGGGACCCCTGCTTTTGTAAAGTATGGTTTTGATGATAAAGGGAGTGTATGAATGACATTTATTCCGTTTTGATGAGAACATGGAAAAAAAGGTAATCTTTACATGTTTTATTTAATCAGGCTCCAGTCCTTGGATGGAGAGAAAATCTACAGAGGATGCAGACTTATTTTTTTTTACATTTTATCATGGTACAGATGTTCAGTTCATAGTCCACTGACTATCATGTCCCTCAAAAGCAGGAAGCAAGAGTTCTTAAAAAAGCACAACAATCCTTAGTACTCAGAAAATGCAGAAATAATGAACATGCAATGATTTTTTCTTTGAGTGACAGTAGTCTTTATAAAAACGCAAACAGCGTTCCTCAACATAGCAGGTATTAGAAATGGGGTCTTTGGTTGGCAGTCAGGTTACCCCCTGTCCAAGCAAGGACCCTCACTCTAGTCAGGGTAAAGGAGAATCACCATCAGTTAACCCCGCCACCCTCTTGGTAGTTTGGCCCGAGCAGGCAGGCTTAACTTCAGAAGCAAGGTGTAAAGTATTTGTACAAACACACACAGTAACTCAGTGAAAACATTACAAAATGATACAAAAACAGGTTTAGAAAAACAGATAATATTCATCTAAACATAACAAGGCCAAAACAACAAAAATACAAGACACACAAGTCAAGTTATGAATTTAAAAAGCAAAAGAGTCTTAAATCCTTTAGAGAACAGTGAGAACATTGTTAGCGTACAAAAGTACCTGGGTAGCGTAAAAAAGAAAGCCGCACGGGCGAGCGTGTGTCCAAAAAGGCCGGCGATGCATCGATTTCTCACTTGCAAGTGAGAGCGTGCGTTGTTCCTTCTCCGGTCGGGTTGGCGTGCGTCAGTCCTTCTCTCCCACAAGAGAGCAATGCTATGATCGGGAGGGCACCTCGGGTCCGGGCAGGCTTTGCATTGATTTTCCACACCCAGCAATGTTGCGTTGAAATCCGGTCGCACGGTGTCAAGAAACCACGCTGCCCGGGGCTTGCGTCGCTAACAGCAGCCACTGCGGGTATTGTGTGTCATTTCCCCAGCCACGTTGTGTAGATCTCCCAGCCGCGATGCAGGTGGAGCATCGATTTTAGCCACAAGGCTGGCGGCGTATTGTTTTTCAGCCGCAAAGCAGATGGTGCGTCGAAAGTTGCTCCGCACGGCGGTCTTTGCGTGGATTTCTGTCCTTTTTCACCAGCTGCACCTTTCAAGGGCCCAGAGACAGGTTAGGGCACCACTTGGCAGGCAGGACTCTCAGCAGAAAGCCCAAGTGCTGGCAGAAAAAAGTATTTGCTGTCCCTGAGACTTCAACTACAGGAGGCAAGCTCAATTTCAACCCTTGGAGATTCTTCACCAGTGGGAAGTCACACAAAAGTCATTCTTTGTCCTCTCTCAGTTAGAAGCAGCTACTGCAGGCCAACCCAGCAAAGCACAGTCACAGGCAAAGGGGCAGTACTCCTCCTCCAGCTTCTCCAGCTCTTCTCCTTGGTAGAGGTTCCTCTTGGTTTCAGATGTAATTTGATTTTCAGGGGTTTTGGGTGCTCTTCTTACACCCCTTTCTGCCTTTGAAGTAGGCCTACTTCGAAGAGAAGTCTCTGTTATTTTCAAGATCCTGCCGTTGCCCAGGCCAGGCCCCAGACACACACCAGGGGGTTGGATACTGCATTGTGTGAGGGCAGAAACAGCACTTTCAGGTGTAAGTGGCCACTCCTCCTCTCCCCTCTGCCCAGATGGCCCATCAGGATATGAAGACTACACCCCAGCTCCCTTTGTGTCACTGTCTAGAGGAGAGCTGTGAACAGCCCAACTGTCAAACTGCCCCAGACAGGGAATCCACAAACAGGCAGAGTCACATAATTGTTTAAGCAAGAAAATGCCTACTTTCTAAAAGTGGCATTTTCAACACACAATCTAAAAACCAATTCACTAAAAGATGTATTTTTAAATTGTGAGTTCAGAGACTTCAAACTCCATGTTTATCTGCTCCCAAAGGCAATCTGCGTTTTAATCATATTTAAAGGCACCTCCCATGTTAACCTATGAGAGAGATAGGCCTTACAATAGTGAAAAACAAATTTGGCAGTATTTCACTGTCAGGACATGTAAAACACATAAGTACATGTCCCACCTTTATCATACACTGTACCCTGCCCATCGGGCTACCTAGGGGCTATCTTAGGGGTGCCTTCCATGTAGAAAAAGGGGAAGGTTGAGGCCTGGCAAGTGGGTACCGTTGCAAAGTGGAATTGGCAGTTTAAAACTGCACTCTCAGACACTGCAGTGGCAGGTCTGAGCCAGGTTCACAGGGCTGCTAATGTGGGTTGCACAACCAGTGCTGCAGGCCCACCAGAAGCATTTGATTTACAGGCCCTAGGTACCTCTAGTGCACTTTACTAGGGACTTACTGGTAAATCAAATATGCCAATCATGGATAGCCAATGTACACATACAATTTATACAGGGAACACTTACACTTTAGCACTGGTCGGCAGTGGTAAAAGTGTCCAGAGCAGAAACAAACAGCAAAAAGGGAGTGCAGCACACAGAAGCAACCTGGGATGTAGAGGCAAAAAGTGAGGGGCTACCATGACAATGATGACAAGTCTAATAGCAGGCAATGCTCATCATAGCAAATACTTACAGAGGATCATAACAACATAATTAACACTTGGTAAAGCTCTAACTTAAATGGATTAGAGACTGTACCATTGTCCGAGCTAAAGAGAACTGACGGAGTGACCACATTTTAATCACATTGCCTGCACACATAGGACCCAAAGTCTGGACCCCATGGGTACTTTAGCACTGATAAATCAAAAAGGGGATGGGAAGAATGGTGAACTTGGATGGGGTAAGGAAGTTGCGGAGATGGGGAAGGACATGAGATATGGGGCCAAGTCTGTGAGAGACAGTGTGACATGGATTTCATGGTGTGCACAGTACAATGTACAGTATAATGAAGGTCCCTATATATGTTCGAGTGGTTAGGTCAGATCTAGATGTCGGTAGATAATGTTGTCATGTTCCATTCATCCTAAAATGCTAAAGTGAAATACTTACAGTGCCCCAATATAAAAGTTTAGCCACTGGGAGTAGTGCCAATGTTATGTGATCCCCTATTGTCTTGAAAATGCTGTGTAAAATAGCCAGCTGAGAAGAGGTTTGCAAAACACACTGTAATGAGCAATGCCACACTTCCAGCTGAATTTCGATAAACTGGGGCAGGAACAACAAAGTACAAGCGAAAGGTCACATCTTGGGGCTCTACACCTCCAGCAGAGAGCGTCAGGCATCAGCTTTGCATCACACCACCAATAAGGAATCCTGCATTGCACCATGAAGGTGTACCCTTGTGAATGTGTCTGCAAACATGCAGTTTCTGATGACCACAGAGTGTAATGAGGCTTCGTTAGTTACAACATACCAAAAGCAGGAGAGTTTGGCCATATACATGTTCAATCACAATACACATGGGGAAGAACCCACCACCGGGGTGCTATAAATATCAACCGGGGTGCTGAATATATCAACTGTTAAGATGGTGCACCAAATGTTAGATGCCCATATTCAGTAATCACAATGAAGTAGCTGCTGCATATGGTTTGGCATGATCCATGATGCCCTGCCCGTCGACATATTTACCTTTATGATTTTGTTCATGGTCAATGACATTTGTGTAGGAATATCTATCAGCAGCATGCCTTACAAGTAGATACCAAGAGACAACACCTTTTGAATACTTGAATTCCTTACCCCAACAAGAGGTTAAATTTTACAAGCGGCCATCCCATAAAGTAGTTTTCCATTCGATCATGAGGGGTTTAATCATTCCCTTCAATCCCATATTGAACAATATAATCAGGTATTCAACATTTGATAAACTATCTAAATTCTCTGTGACCTTCGACTGCTGCTGCTCAAATGAGCTTATACTCTGAAAAGAAGGAAAATGTATTAATCAAAGAAATCAGTTCTGTTTAGAGGAACTGGGCACTTGTGAGATGTAAAGAATTTCATCTGCAGAGACCACTGAGTAGGGAGCAGCCTTCAGCAGTATCCACTCTTTGTATGCCCTATGATGGCTACTGTTAGTGTCCCAAGTGCTAAAAGGAACAAGAGGGTGAAAGAAGGTATCCCTGTTTTGCACCCCAGTTAATAAGTAAGGTGTCAGAGAGGAAACCTCTGCCTGAATGTTCCATATAAAGCTGAGAATGTCACCCAAGTGCATCTCTCCAAGGTCCTAAAGATACTCCAATTCAACTCAGATAAAGACATTTCCTATGAACATTAACACCATGGCTCCTCTAGATTGTCTTTGACCTGCCAGCGACTAATGGGGGTGTATGTGGTTCCTGGACGTGCACCCAGCATAAAAAAATCATCATGGATGAGACCTATTATAAGCTTTCTCAGCTGATTTGCCAAGATGTTAATCAGAATCTTCATGTCGGTGTGGATGAGAGAAATAGGTCTGTAACTGGCACATAAGCATAGGTCCTTAGAACCCTTTGATAGAAGGCTAATGATTGCTTTGTTAAACTCACTGTCTGGTCAGACCCTTGTCTTGGCCTCTTTTGACACCTCATAAAAAACAGGGACAATCAGAGATTTATCAATCCTCTAGAACACACCCAAGAAAAGGCAGCCTGGGAATTACTTTTCAAATGTCTGACTCTAGGATTTCTTTTCCAACAACTCTCTAATTTTGTCAGAGAGGCACTTCGGACAGTGAATTCCAGTCACAAAAATATGAGCAATGTCTGAGTGATATAGATGCAGAAAGTAGGCCTCAAAGGCCCCAGTTATTTCCACTGGGTGGGTGATACATTTATTTGAGTCATCTCTGAAAGGAGGGATGTCAGTCCGTGGTTGCTTTTGTATGTGTTGCTTTGCCAAGAAAAGGCCCACTTTTCCCCATTAGTTTGGTTAGGGTGTTTTCACCTTTACAGAGAATAGTGAGTTAAGGTCATATATCTTCTTCTCCAACAGTCTCAGTTTTTCAGAGGACATGTGATCATTAAAGCACCCTGGAGTGTTGCTTTTCCAGCTTCCCACAGTATCTGTGCCAATCACATGGAGTCATTATTCAGGCTGAGATACATTTTTACATGATCCCTGCAGGAGGCCTTCTCCATCAGTTGCCTGTATCTAATCACATTCATCCTCCACCGTTTCAAAGGAGGTGGAATATTCTAGATGGAACAGGATCAGAAATCCTACCCTCAAGGATAGAACAGGAAGAGATGAGAGGCAGAACTGTGTGTGATGTTAGAAAGTGGTCGACTGTGGAGCAGGAGCCATGAACACAGGACACAAAGGCGTAATGTCTGTCTCTGGAGTGAATTAAATGCCAAGTGTCCAGCAGACCACAGATCTCAAACAGGAGGGCAAACAATAGAGTCCTGTCTATCCAACAGGAGAGCCTTGTCTATCCAACAGTTCCAAGCTCCGCTTCCCTCTTTTGTGACATTCGACTGGGTAAACCATAGAAGATCATTCAGCGTTCTCCAATATGGACACCCATACTACCTTATTGAACTGGCACATATCCCCATCCAACATAGCAGTGGCAAGCCCAGTAAGCAAGGAGTGATGATGTAGAACTATCACATACACTCCCTTTTCAGTGCCTGACATGGACATGCAGGCCAATGGAGAGCCGCCCGCCACATGAACAGCAAAACATGCTGCACCAGACCATATCTCTGCTTCATAGATGCAGGACACTCAACACAGTTCTGTCTGTGTCTGTGACACCAAGCACTTTAAGAGGTATGTGGCACTCCTCAGGTCCATGGCACCTTTGGTGACTTACCACTGTTTGCAGCAATCAGACAGCAAGGTGGGAGACATCTTTATCAAAGAGTCAGCCATCTCGGTCAATTTCAAACCCAACCTCCTAGCAGTTCTCTTTTGATAAGTTAACGTAGTCTTACTTAATTCCAGGAGGCTTGATAGCACGAGAAGTCTGGGCTAGGTGGTCATATGATGTTAGCTGTTTAACACTATAAGTGAGTGGAAACATTTTCTTATTTAGCACACACTGTAGAAATGAAGGACCCCTTCCTCATTAGCCGAAATGTTGACTCTTTGGGGTTTCAAAACACACTCACTGTGGGTCAGGTCTCTCTAGCCATTATGGAGACTGATGGTATCAGAGTGATGATGGCACATTAGCATCTCCTTTGAAGTTCAAGAGCTGTTTACCTTCTTCCTAGTCATAGATTATCTTTTCTGTATCCGTCCACAAGAACTTCAGTCCTCTTGGGAATGCTCATTCCTTTAATATTGAGTTCCATGATACAATGCCAAATTTCCCATCTTCATTGGAGTGGCATTGCTGGGATGGCATGAAAAAAGGAGCACCTGACTCTCTGCACAGGGAAAGCTGTAAATTTTCCTCTCTTGGAACATGATTTATTTCTTAAGTTCTTGACCTCACACCCGGTTCCGTGAAGCACTTCCTCTCCAGGTTTGCCTTTCCAATTACAACCTGATCATCTGCATTTGGCTTCAAAATACTTCAAAACATGTTGGTGAGGCATACATAGATAACATCATTATCTGCATAGTTTTTTTTAGGTGAAATGGGTGAACACTGTCTCAGCTGGACCTGTTTTCAAGATCCTCAAACTTTGTCAAAAATTTCTCTTGTATATGAAGTTGATGAGATTGTAGCTCCATTTCTTTCTTTGACGTCAGTTGGTTTTCCCCTGCTTTGATTCAGGGAGAGCATGTCCTGTTTTATGTCTGCAGTAAATCTGCTCAGATCACTCTAAGGTGTCCAATCCGTTAGGAAAAGAAGTTTTGGAGTTCCCCCGGAAGGTCCTTTAGGTAGTCTTTAGTAGAGGCCATATCAACCAGGTATTTAGTTTGGGACTTTCTCTCATGCATATATTTTTCTATGGGACCCTTCTTGCCTCTTTTTATTAGATTTGGCATGTGGATTAGTCTGTAGTTCCTTCCACAAAAGCACGAGGGAGTGCCTCCTACAAATTCAAACCAATTTTGATTGAGGCAGAGTGTGTAATGTTGCTTTCAACTTCTGGGATGCTGTGTTCGTGTAGGTGCTCCCAGTATCCAATCATGTAGAGAAGAGGTGAAGGAGTGACACATCACAACCGTTCAAATATCTGGGTCACACCAGCCAAGGGTCTTTTGATGTTGCTCTGAAGGTGCTGGGCAGGAACAGGTATCAAATTTGGAACCTCATGTCTGAGGTGTTGTTAAGATGTTGAAGTCACAGACATGATAATCTGCAGCATAGGGAGGAAAATGCTGCAAGTGGAACTGTGCCAGTGTGAACAAACATAAAAAACAGTACAACAGAAAAATGGAGAGAGTTTAAAGGTTTTAACTGAAGGTAAAGGACAGAATCTCTGAAGGAGAACACACAAAAAGAAACCAAGAATGCCTCTTTCCAATATGTTTGGGGTATTAACTGCAATGTCTACATCAGTTGTGACATCAACAGCGTTGGACACTGGCTAGCTCTTCTAATGATGAGTTGGTTTCACAGGTTGCACTGGTCCGAGCCACAAGAGGAATCAGCAGTGTCAGTACTGTGAAGACGTTCAAATTGGGAACTTTGTGCTTTATTTCCCCTTTTCCTGATTTTCAGAAAACTGATGGATTAGTTGGTCAAAGGAAGGTTTTGGTACTATAACTAATAGCTCCTGGAGCCCGTCTCTTCCTACTTTTGCTTTGCATCCTTTATAATAACTGAGCTGCTTATTTTCTGACAAGCCCAAGAGAGGGTTTTTTCAGAGTAGCTGCTAAAAGCAAGGGTATGCAATTATATGCAGTTGTTTAGATATACTGGTCTGGTGTTGTATAGAGCTTTCTAGGTCTGTGTGAGGAGTTTGAATTGGCTGCATTTGTGGATGGGTAGCCAGGGGAGCTCTTTGAGGTGAGATGTGGCTGCGGTGAGAGAGATTGAGGATGAGTTTTGTGTCGGTGTTCTGCATGGTTTGAGGTCTGTGTAGGAGTTGCATGGCGATTTTGACATACAGTGCATTGCCATAGTCGAGTCTGATTGTGACAAGTGACAGTGTGTCAATTTGTCTGTTGTTTTGTGGCAGCCACTTACATAGCATACGTAGAATATAGAAGCAGGCAGTACCCACTGAGTTGATTTGTGCCTTCATATTGAGTTTGTCATCCCGGATGATTCCCAGATTTCTGATGTGGTCGATAGTTGTTGGTGCTTCTCCTAGCTCTTTTGGCCACCAGCTGTCGGGCCATATGGAAGTCTTGTTTCCTAAGACCAGTATCGCTGTCTTGTTGGACCTGAGCTTCAGGCAGTTGGTTCTCATCCATCCAGCTACCTAGATCATACAGTTGATGCAGTTGGTTCTGGTGGTAGTTGTCTTGTCCATCAGGGAGAGGATGAGTTGAGTGTTGTGGGCATAGAAGATGATGGTTATTCCTTGGGATAGAAGATGATGGTTATTCCTTGGGATCAGATGATGTTGGAGATTGGTGTCATGTAGATGATCCTCAGATCATATCTTTTGATCTCCGATGTAAAGGGAGGGAGTCTGCCTTTTTGGGTTCTTCCTGTGCGGAGGAAGCAGGAACAGCTGACTGCAGGTCCTTGGATTGCAATTTCATGTGGTCTTCTGATGAGTGCGCTGTGAGCGACTATGTCAAATGCTGCTCAGAGACAGTGGTAGATGAGGGCTGTGGTTTCTCCTTAGTCCATGATGGTCGGGATGTCGTTGGTGGCTGCAACACACTAAAGTAGCACTGTAAACCATGCCTGAGGCCTGGCACTATAGACTGTACTCCAGTTTTAACTACCATTAGCACTTAGCAAAATAAACCTTTGCCACACCCAAACCTTCCTTTTCAATACTTATATGTCACCCCAAAGTAGGCCCTTATGGCTCATAGGGCAAGGTTTATGGTATTTAAAAAGTAGGACGTTTCTTTATAGCACATGAAGTGAGAATTTCTGAGCATCCTAATAAGCCCACGCATGCCAGCAGACCCAATTCAGGTGGGAGACTCCAGATTCTTGAAGCCAAAAGTGGCTTTTATTTAGCTGTCTGCCAAAATTGTCGCTGTTTCAACAGAAGTCAATGAGGAAAATACATTCCCTAAATTTATTTTCAAAATCTCTCACTTTCCTGTTTTAATATGTTGAAATATATGTAAGGCTGTCATCAAATCCATTATCCCCAATCTATATCATAGATATGCGTGGATTCTCATTCACACAATCTGATGTTCTTGGGACTTCACTAATCTCCTTATTAGATATTTAGCCTTCTCGTCTAAGGAAGTTGTTAACCACCATAATTATTGCCTTGAGACAAATATGAGTCTATATAAATAGTGAAAGGGCAATTACCAGCTTTTCACCCTCGACCGGGTGAGACCATTATGGCTGTTGTTAGTAAATATCTAAATAACATCGTCCAACGCAGGCAAACAGATCATGCCTCCTTGTTTGTGTCAGCTTCTTACTTCGTTATTGAGCTAAGAATGCAGACAAACTAAAGTGAACATCAGTATAAGGGTTCTACATTTAGGCATGCAAACAACCTTCACAAAGTTTCATTTGCAATTTAAAGCGATTTTCTTTTTCTTCTCCATGGAGAAAATATTTCCCCATTCAGATACTCATGTCCTTGCACCACTGTCAGTTGCAGAGGTGTTCCCTCCGTGTTCGTATCCTGTATAGGGATTTACTTCTGGCCTTAAGTGCACTAACGGCCAGATTTATGCTGGCCTTGCGCTGTTCCAGCGCCATATTAGCGTCATTTTTTTTTATCCTAGTGTGGTGTTGGAAGGGGAAAAATGCAGCACCATACTTACAAAGTGGCACAGTGCTTGCATTGCACCACTTTGTAACCTCTTGCTCCACATTATGCCTGTGTCAGGCGTAATGTATTCAAGAGGGGCGTTCCGGTGCTATGGGGCCATAAAAATGTCACATAGGAATCTATGAGATTCCTTCGCACCATTTATATCGGCATTTTTTAACGCCTGCTAATTGCAGTCTTTGAAAAGAGACTCCCATTGTTTACAATGGACATCTGGGTGTTTTGTGGGATTAGCGCCATCATTTTTTACGCTAATCGTGCAAAGCGCTGGACTAGCGTAAAAAAATTATGACGCTAGTCACCATAACTACCGCCACTGTGTGCCACAGTTTAAATACGGCGCTACCATGGTGGTGTTACGGGGGCGCTAAGGGGCGCAAGAAAAGTGGCGCTGCACTAGGTGCAGGGCTACTTCTCATAAATCTGACCCTAAATCTCTAATGGTATTGATCAGGGAATGAGGCTGCCAAGGTTTTGTGAATAGTTACAAACTCAGAGGTTTGTGGTTGTTCACCTATTTGGACTGGGGCTAACTGTCTGGAACGCCCAATGAAGCAGGTTTGCTCAAACCTAACATCACACCATAATAATGTAGAATTACATTTCAGCAAATGCTTTTATATGTATACATTAGGGCTTGGTGAAATTGTATTTGACACTCATAGACATACAGTTCCTGCTTACTGGCTTACCTGTAACTTGTGGAGTTTCGGGATTTTCTGTATGTACATCATAACGTCGTTTTTTTTTCTCTCACAAGTGAACATTTGTATTTTAGTGCATACCTTGCTTATCCTTTTCTTGAGAGTGATCTGAAACAGTATACAGACTTCACCATGTAGCCTTTACAGTAAGTAGCACACAGCCCTTCAGCCCGTTTTTTGGTACTTTACCTCATGGTGCTGTACCGTGCAGGTAAGTTTAAAAAACAAAAAAAATACATATATATACATATATGTGTGTGCGTGTATATATATATATATATATATATATATATATATATATATATATTGGAAAATTGGTTACTGGTAAGGGCAGGTAGGTACCTACACTTAGCAATAGGCCACTAACCTCCACTTAGGTCCAGTTAGGTCTCAGTAAATTAAACCCAGCTCAACCCTTGGTAGCTTGGCAACGAGCGACAAGGCTTAACTTAGGAGACAGAGTGTAAAGCATTCAAATATCACAAAACAGTAATTAAATAAAACACATGAAACAGTTTAAAAATCCAAAACTAATTTATAAAAATATATTATATTTATATTTTTAAAATGACACAAAAATGAATATAAGCGGATAAGGGGAACCAGAGATATGAATTTTTAAAGAATTATTGTTTTTTTAGTGCCTAGAAACAAAAAGCGCTAATCGGGTCATCTGGTTGCACCTCGACCGGGGCAAAGTCAAAGTTTAAGGCTGACCGTGATGGAGCCCGGCTCGGCTACAGGCCTCGGGAGGCCTCAGTCAAAAGTTTACCTTCGCACTTAGTCATTTTTCTGAAGATTTTCTTCAGCGGGATGAACCTGCCCGTCCAATCCGACCTCCTGGAAATCTTCTCCGGATACGCGTCACGGGAATCCTCGTGGAGATTTTTACCTTCAGACTTAGTCGTTTTTTCGAGGTGAAAATCCTTCGACCGGGGTAAACCTGGATCTTGATCCGACGTACTTGGAGCCCTCCTCGGATACGCTGGCTGGGAGGTCCCGGTCAACTTTGTACGTTCGGACTTATGCCCTCATTATGACGTTGGCGGTAAAAGCCGCTTACTGCCGTGCAGAAGCCCGCCACCACACCGCCGCTGCTGCGGAATTCCGCCACAGCTATTATGATCCACAGTTCAGAATCCACCAAAATTCCGACACCCACACAAGTCCGCCACACCAAAGGTCAGTAATAAACTGGTGAAAACAAAACCTCCACCGTCACGTCAACAGAAATAAGCCCACACTAGCATGACACAAGAATCCACGCGGCGGTCTTTCAACCGCGGTGTTCCATTGGCGGTACACACCGCCGCACTCAAAATACACACACTCTTACAAAACACACCCACATTGGACAATTACAAATACACACACCTGATACACATGCACACACCACTCCCACACACTCAATACACTATAAAACACACACCCACATCATCAAAAACCCTTACGACCACAAATCACGAACGAAAGCCAGAGAGAGACACCACCATCAACAACACTAGCATCCACAGGCACACAACACCATCACCCACATAACTTCCACGCACCTCACACAACGCCCCACTACTTATCAGCACACTTATCACCCCACACACCACCCCACACATCACCTACACCACCCCATGGCACGGCAAAGACACCCCAGGTTCTAGGAGGAGGAGCTCAGGGTCATGGTGGAGGAAATCGTCCGGGTAGAACCACAGCTATTCGGATCACAGGTGCAGCACACCTCCATTGCAAGGAAGATGGAGCTATGGCGAAGAATAGTGGACAGGGTCAACGCAGTGGGACAACACCCAAGAAATCGTGAGGACATCAGGAAGAGGTGGAACGACCTACGTGGGAAGGTGCGTTCCGTGGTCTCCAGCCACCACCTGGCGGTTCAGCGGACTGGCGGCGGACCCCCACCTCCTCCCCCACAACTAACAACATGGGAGGAGCAGGTCTTGGCAATTCTGCATCCTGAGGGCCTCGCAGGAGTCGGTAGAGAAGTCGAAGCTTTACTATTACATCCCCCACCCTACCTGCATGCCAGCATATACCCCCACCCTCACACTCACCCCATCACTCCTACTCCTCACAAATGTCCCAGTATCACAAACCACCCATCCTAACACTAATCCCTGCATGCAACAACAAAGCATGGACACCCATCACTAAAGCATGCCCACCGCACATACCCATACACCCCCCTAAACCATCATCACACAAGGTCCCACACAGGAATGCTAGCACTGGGGTACACGGTCACCCACCCATTGCACACCTTGACACACACAGATGCAATAATCATGCCTTTATACCCCTTCAGGACCTCTACCCAACGTCACTGGACAGGAGGGTCCACACATGTCCACACTACCAACAGAAGAGGCCCATAGTGATGACAGCACCTCTGTCCAACTGGATCTAGATGACCAGCCCGGCCCATCGGGGACCTCAGGACAGTCTGTCGCGTGGGCTCTCATTATCCTAAATGAGACTACTGGATTCCTAGGCAGCAGGATCGTTCACGGTGTGGTGGACTGAGTCGGACCCACTTGGAAGGACCTCTGTCACCCTAAATCTGGTTTAGCTCCGGCTAACTAGCAGTGCCTCATTTCTCCAAAAGGGAAGAGATGATTAGGCAGCCGAGCGCATGACATCTTTGGAACTTCTCAGGGAAGTCGTGGTCACTCAGATCCAAACCAACTCTCTCATTTATAGTATGATCTCATATACAAATGACAAAGGCAGTGTGAGTTTTATATAATGTTTTAATAAAACGACTGCATTTTAGATATCAAGGCGTGAGCCGCAATAACCAGAACCATACAACACAGTAGGATTGAAATAGTCACGAGGAGAGTGAAACATAAGAACAACGCTATCATGGTGTTCAACAATTTCTACTCTCCCTTAGCTAGTTCTATTTCGAGCACAGCATGTTAAGCTTCTAACTTGCCTTTCTGAATCCCTGGGGAGACATCAGCCTTCATACATGAGCAAAGGCCTGTGATCTGGTTCAGCATCTGCTACGAGGCAGTCAGCGTCTAGTTGTGGTTCCCTGGTCGGAATCTCCCTCTTGCGTGTATTGGGACAAGGAAGTGTTTTTATAACTAACATGTCAGCGTGATCACAAATTGTCCCTACGCAGGAATGCCAAAGACTAAACTCCTACCACGTCTATCGGCAATGTACCAGACTGTATCCTTGACTGAACCACAGAGTGAACAGGAATCTGTTATGGAGAACTTCAGTGCTGAAGTAGGCTAAACAGTGTGATATGAAATATAAAACAAGACCGTAGAACTGGTTATTCAAAAAATAACAGTACAAAGCTGAATAAAAGCATTTAGAGCAAAGTGCACAGAGGCTCTAAGCTGCGAGCAAAGGAATAAAATACATCCAGGGCAAAATGCACAAAGGCCTAAAGCCTGAAGCTAATGTGCAAAGGATACGTAAAACTGACCACACTACAAGTCGGTTCCCCACACCCAGTCACAGGCCACTGCAGAGCATCCCCCCTCTGGAAACACCAGCACAGCACCCACCCAGCGTGCCCATACCTCCGTCCCCAGGACACGTCAATCAGCATTGTGTCCACCACTACATGAAACCCAGGCTAACCCACCACCCCAACAACAACAGGGACCTGGGGGCAGTGGTAGCGGGCACACGGTCCAGGGGACGGAGGCCCAGGAACACAGGGGAACTGGGAGGGCTGCTGTGCGACAGGGGGCGGACAGGCCCAGGGAACCCACTCTCCACGAGGCCCTCTCCTCCATCATGGGAGCCTACCCCCACTCCCAGGAGACGATGGCAACGGTCCTGGCCAAGTTTCAGGAGACCCAGCGCATGCAGGAGGAACAGTATTTGGGCTTCAGGGAGGAACTCAGAACCATCAGCTCCACCCTGGGCACCATCGTAGGGGTGCTGAAGGAAGTAGTCAACACCAGGAGGGACACTGTGGCACTCCAAGGGGCCCCTGACACTAGCATGGATGATGAACTGCCCACCACCTCTGCCGGCGCTAGTGGACAGGATGCACTGCCACAGGACCACCACACCAGCACCCCACCCCCTGCAGACGGAGAACCACCCTGCAAACGGTCCCTGAGATCCAGCGCCTGCAGGAGGAACAGTATATGGGCTTCAGGGAGGAACACAGAACCATCAATTCCACCCTGGGCACCATCGTTGGGGTGCTGAAGGAAGTATTCGACTCCAGGAGGGACACTGTGGCACTACAAGGGGCCCCTGACACTAGCCTGGACGATGAACTGCCCACCACCTCCGCCGGGGCTAGTGTACAGGAGGCTCCGCCACAGGACCACCACACCAGCACCCCACCCCCTGCAGAGGGAGAACCACCTCACAAACGGTCCCTGAGATCCAGGAACAAGACAGAGAACGATGCCAAGACCCCCGCCAAGAAATGAAACCACCCTGATTGTCATCCTACTGTCCCACTTTGTCACCCTATCTATCCTTTAACTGCCCCAGCTGCACTTCCTATGCCCATTTTGGCAATGCACCTGTGAGACTAATAGACTGGACTCTGCCATGGACATTCTTCCTCCATCACCCTTCACCATTTTGCTACCCCCTCCAATTTTGAGCACTAAAATAAACACCCTTAAAGCACAAAACAATCTGGAGTCTGTCTGTGATTTTGGAATACTGTATTAGCAATAACTGTGGCAAAAAGCTCTTTCATTTGTAATGTCAATATACCTATGTCACACAGCTCTAGTCCATTAGGAATCAAAGCAGATGTCACACTGTGGGACCCAGATCTGTGAAATCATAAGGGAAAGTGACAACTCAGTGACCATCCACTGGGTGAAAAAGACAGACAGTAGAGAGGTAGTAGTGTATAAGTACATGTAGTAGGCAGGTTTGTATTCTTACCTGTGTTTCACTGGAAATATTTCTGGATCACTGAGTCCCTGTTGTCCATGTCTTCTTCCTCTGCTTCCTCGTCTTCACTGTCCACAGGCTCCACAGCTGCAACAACACCGCCATCTGGACCATCCTCGTGCAGAAAGGGCACCTGTCGTCGCAAAGCCAAGTTGTGAAGCATACAGCAGTCCACGATGATCTGGCACACCTTCTTTGGTGAGTAGAATAGGGATCCACTTGTCATATGGAGGAACCTGAACCTGGCCTTCAGGAGGCCAAAGGTCCGCTCGATCACCCTCCTAGTTCGCCCATGGGCCTCATTGTAGCGTTCCTCTGCCCTTGTCCTGGGATTGCTCACTGGGGTCAGTAGCCATGACAGGTTGGCATAACCAGAGTCACCTGCAATTGGCGAGGGACAACTGTTAGACACACACTAACCTGGAGGGATATCCCCAGACCCAGAAAACCATTCCCACTGACTAGCTTCCAGGTGCTCACCTAATAGCCACACACGATGCCTCTGGAGTTGCCCCATTACATAAGGGATGCTGCTATTCCGCAGGATGTAAGCGTCATGAACTGAGCCAGGGGGCATTCACATGGGAGATGTACTGGTCTTCCAAACATACCATCTGTACATTCATCGAATGATAACTCTTCCGGTTTCTGTACACCTGTTCACTCCTGTGGGGGGGACCAAAGCCACATGGGTCCCATCAATGGCACCTATGATGTTGGGGATATGTTCCAGGGCATAGAAATCACCTTTCACTGTAGGCAAATCCTCCACCTGAGGGAAAACGATGTAGCTCCGCATGTGTTTCAGCAGGGCAGACAACACTCTGGACAACACGTTGGAAAACATAGGCTGGGACATCCCTGATGCTATGGCCACTGTTGTTTGAAATGACCCACTTGCAAGGAAATGGAGTACTGACAACACCTGCACTTGAGGGGGGATTCCTGTGGGATGGCGGATAGCTGACATCAGGTCTGGCTCCAACTGGGTACACAGTTCTTGGATTGTGGCACGGTCAAGCCTGTATGTGATTATCACATGTCTTTCCTCCATTGTCGACAGGTCCACCAACGGTCGGTACACCGGAGCATGCCACCATCTCCTCACATGTCCCAGCGGATGGCGCCTATGAAGGACAACAGCGAGCACAGAGTCAAACAACTCAGAAGTATGTACCCACAGCTTACTCAGAAAACCATTCATACTTAAAAAGTGGCCTGTATTTGTGTTGAGCCTAGGCCTAGGTATGTGTGACGCAGTTTAAAATGAATCCATGTGGGCCCCTGAAATGGCGGCTGCCTGAGCTCTAAAGTGGGACAATGGGATGTGAGGTAACTGCGCTGGCGTTGTACACCGTCGCGGTAGGCGGTCGAAGACTGTGGCGCAATGCTGCATTGGTTAACATTGGACCCTATGGGTCCCAGGAGCCAATGACGATGTTCGCCGGTGGTGACGGTACGCACAGCCACGGACGTGACCGCCATTTTCTATCTGTTCAATCACTCGATACCTGATCTTCGACAGGAGAGGACCTACACTGCAAGTGCTGCTGTGACCTCAGTCTGGAAGAGACAATGGCTCGAGTGTCTGGGGAAAGGGCCCCTGCCTTCACATGGAAGGAGTTGGAGAAACTTGTGGATGGGGTCCTCCCCCAGTACACGCTACTCTACGTCCTCCAGACAAACAGGTAAGCACACTAGGAGCATGATGTATGGGCTATGCCTGTGTGGAGAGGGGTGGATGTAAGAAGCAAGGGGGGAGAGTGCGGCGTGCATGAAACGATGGTGAGTGCATGTGCCACATGGCAAGGGTAGGGATGGGGGCCAATCGCTTTGACGGTGCAGTTGGTTATAACTTTCTCTTCCCCCTGTACAAATCATGTAGGTCAGGGCCCACCAGAAAAAACATATTTGGCGTGCCATCGCCAAGGACGTCCGGACCCTGGGGGTCTACCACAGACGGAGCACCCACTGCTGGAAAAGATGGGAGGACATTCGCCGCTGGAGCAAGAAGACGGCGGAGGCTCAGCTGGGGATGGCCTCCCAACGTGGGAGGGGTGCCCGTCGCACCATCACCCCCTGATGTTCAGGATCCTAGCGGTGGCGTACCCGGAGTTGGATGGGTGCTTGAGGGCATCACAGCAGCCACAAGGGGGTGAGTACATTCGCATTCTGCTGACTTTGCGCGCAGTGGAGGGGTCTGGGTGGGGGAGGTAGGCTGGGGGTTTCCCTAGGCCAGGGCGAGTTCTGTAGGCAAAGTCCCTCCGTAAGGCAGGCCATGTGGCACCCCACCCCCCTTCTGTAGAGTGACAACTACACCTAGTCATGCCCCTGTGTCATCTATGTGTGCAGATGGCGTCCATAGCCTTGTAGGCCATTTCCCAGGAATTGAACAGTGGAGCCCAAGAGCGCGGCGTAGTGCAGGGGGCTTCTGTGTCTGTCGTGTCCGCCAACGGTAGCGGTAATGCATGCACTCAACATGTCTTTCTTCTGTCGTCCCCCCCTTTTTGTGGTCTCCCTGTTCTTGTGTGCATTAGCATGATCAGGCAGAGGAGCAGTGGCACTGGAGCAGGAGGGCGCTGCATCCCACATGGCCATGGAGGGCCACACTACAGACTCAGAGTTCACCAGTGGGACGGAGGGCGAGGGGAGCTCCACGGCAGGGACAGGAGCTGAGACCAGTGACACAGACTCGTCCTCTGATGGGAGCTCCCTTGTGGTGGCGGCAACATCTGTGCCCCCCCCATCTACAGGTACAGCCGCCACCCCCCTTCCAGCACCGCCCTCCCAGAAGCCCCTCAGCATTCGCCCCGTGCCGGCTCACCCGGGAGGGTGGGCATCACCTTTGCCCCAGGCACCTCAGGCCCTGCCCCAGTCACCCCTGCTGCCCTCAGTGAGGAGGCCATTGACTTCCTCAGGTTCCTCACTGTTGGGCAGTCTACCATTTTGAATGCCATCCAGGGTGTAGAAAGGCAGTTGCAACAAACAAATGCATTCCTGGAGGGCATTCATTCTGGTCAGGCGGCCCTTCAGCGAGCTTTTCAGACTCTGGCCTCAGCACTGATGGCAGCCATTGTCCCTGTGTCTAGCCTCCCCCTTCCAACTTCCTCCACCCCGACCCAATCCCCTGTACATCAGCCTATCCCAAGCACACCATCAGACCAGCATGTACACACGTCAACACACAAGGGAAGCTCAGGCAAACATAAGCACCACACATCCTACAGGCACTCACGCAACCATCACACACATGCAGACACACCAACATCCACTGCCTCCACTGTGTCCCCCTCCTCCTCGTCTCCCTCCTCCCTCCCAGTCTCGTCTACACTCACACCTGCATGCACTACCTCTACAACCACTACGTCCCTCTCCAGCACACCCACCACCACACCCCGCTCACGTGCAGTCACCACCCCACTACCATTCACACGTTCCCTGTGTCCTCTCCCAGTGTTTCTGTGACGCCCCCTCCCAAGATAAACAAACGCAGGCACACACCCACCCAACATCCATCCACCTTACGACAGCCTCCAACACATGCACCTTCACCCAAAGTCACCAAACGAACACCTCCTACAACCACAACCTCTTCCTCCACTCCCAAACACCCTCCAGCTACCCGTCCCAGTGTGTCAAAAAAACTTTTCCTGTCCAACCTTGACCTCTTTCCCACACCTCCCCCACCCCGTCCGTCTCCTAGGTCCCAAACTAGCACCTCAGCCACAACATCTCCGGGACCAGTGGTGCCTGTAGTCACCGGAATCTGGAGTGCACCGGCCACCAGGGCAGCCAGTGTGGCACAGAGCCACAGCACAGACAGTCCCCCACCTGTGAAGCATCAGAAGATGGCCAGTGCCCGACGGGAGGGGGGAAGACTCCAGCCACCAAAGCCGCTCCCAGGGGTCCCGGTGGGAGTGTGGAGTCAGCTGTGACACCTTCCAAGGTGGGGAAGAGCCACAAGAAACCCGGCAAGTCTGGGAAGAGCAGCACAGCGGAGAAGAACGCCATCATCCCCGCTGCCCAGGAGGCCACCGCCAGCACCAGCCCAGCTGCCCAGGAGGCCACCGACAGCACCAGCCCAGCTGCCCAGGAGGCCACCGCCAGCACCAGCCCAGCTGCCCAGGACAGGACCGCCAGCACCAGCCCAGCTACCCAGGATGCCACCGCCAGCACCAGCCCAGCTGCCCAGGAGGCCACCGCCAGCACAAGCCCAGCTGCCCAGGAGGCCACTGCCAGCACCAGCCCCAGCCCAGCTTCCCAGGAGGCCAGCACCAGCCCAGCTGCCCAGAAGGCCACCGCCAGCACGAGCCCCGCTGGGCCATGAAGGACTGCCAGCAAAAGCCCCGCTGGGCCATGAAGGACCGCCAGACCGCCAGCAAATGCCCAGCTGGGCCATGAATACCCGCCAGCACAAGCCCCGCTGGGCCATGAAGGACCGCCAGCAGCTGAGTCCCTGCAATGGAGTCCGCCGTCTCAAGCACCGCTGAACAGGGCACCGCCGTCTCAAGCACCGCTGAACAGGGCACTGCCGCCTCAAGCACCGCTGAACAGGGCACCGCCGTCCCAAGCACCGCAGAACAGGGCACCGCCGTCTCAAGCACCATTGAACAGGGCACCGCCGCCTCAAGCACCGCTGAACTGGGCACCGCCGTCTCAAGCACCGCTGAACAGGGCACCGCCGCCTCAAGCACCGCTGAACAGGGCACCGCCGTCTCAAGCAACGCTGGCCCATGAGCGCCAAGGGCACTGACGCTACTGAGTCCGTCACGGCGAGAATGAAGCACTCTGGGCACCAGGCCCCCTCCAGAACCTGTGGAGAATCACATCCACTACCTCTGTCCTTGGCAGGATGAAGCACTCTGGGCACCATGCCCCCTCCAGAAAGAGTGGAGAGATACAGCCACTACCTCTGTCCTTGGCAAGATGAAGCACTCTGAGCACCATGCCCCCTTCAGAACCAGTGGAGAGATACATCCACTACCTCTGTCCTTAGCAGGATGAAGCACTCTGGGCACCATGCCACCTCCAGAACCAGTGGAGAGATACATCCACTACCTCTGTCCTTAGCAGGATAAAGCACTCTGGGCACCATGCCCCCTCCAGAACCAGTGGAGAGATCCATCCACTACCTCTGTCCTTAGCAGGATGAAGCACTCGGGCGCCATGCCCCCTCCAGAACCAGGGGAGACTGTTATCCACTTGAGAGACTGTGGCTTTGCACTCCCCAGGACGAAACAGTGGGCAACCCACCCACTGTAGAGACTTGAGAGACTGTGGCTTTGCACTCCCCGGGATATGGCAGTGGGCAACCCACCCACTTGTGAGACTTGAGAGACTCTGGCTTTGCACTCCCCAGGATTGAACAGTGGGCAACCCACCCACTGTAGAGACTTGAGAGACTGTGGCTTTGCACTCCCCAGGATTGAACAGTGGGCATGTGGCCCTTTCGTGGATTTGGCGTCGTGCACTCAACCGGCTGAGGTGCCCCCCCTTTCCCTCCCCCTGAGGTGCCTGTTTAGTTGCTCTCTGATGCCCCTGCAGTGTTCTCCCCGTCATGGTCGGGGATCTTGTGTGGGCCTCGCCTATACCGTGTGGGCCCAGTGTTCTACTGACTTAGTTGGAGCACTACCTGGACTACTATGCTTGGTATATATTTTGTAAATGGTGTGTAAATATATATATTTTTGCCTACTTGATTTTAATATATTACAATGGTTACACTCCTTTTCTATTGTCTTTGCATTCTTCCAGGGGGGTTGGGGGTGTAACTGTGATGTATCAACCCTTTCTGTGCCGCAGACGTAATGGTTACGTCCTGCGGCACAGTACTGCTGTGCCCAGGACGTAACCATTCCGTCATGGTCGCACAGCCCAGAGGGAGCGCTAGGGTCGCTCCCCTGGAGGGGCAAATTGTATTTAGACCATTTCTGCCCCCCTTGGGGGCAAATCGGCCGATTTTAGGTGAATCTGCTCCCAAGGGGGGCAGAAACCACTAGGCACTGGGGATCTTTTTTTTGCGCCGCCACGCAAGGGGAGCCACCCCGTAGGCAAGGGTCGCTCCCCGGGGGGGTGGGCAAATTTATCTCAGGCCATTTCTGCACCCCCCTGGGGCCGGCTGAGCTAGAGGACAAAATCCACAGGTAGGCACTTTGCAAAAAACACCTCTGTTTTGTGTGTAAAAAATGGGATGTGTCGACGTTGTGTTTTGGGCCATTTCCTTTCGTGGGCGCTAGGCCCACCCACACAAGTGAGGTACCATTTTTATCGGGAGACTTGGGGGAACGCTGGGTGGAAGGACATTTTTTTTGTGTTTTTTTTTGGTTTGTTTGTCTTTTTAGAGATGGGGAGCGACCCCTTAGGCAAGGGGCGCTCCCCTGGAGGGGCAAATTGTATTTAGACCATTTCTGCCCCCCTTGGGGGCAAATCGGATGATTTTAGGTGAATCTGCTCCCAAGGGGGGCAGAAACCACTAGGCACTGGGAATCTTTTTTTTTGCGCCGTCACGCAAGGGTCGCTCCCAGGTGGGGGGTGGGGGGACACATTTTTCTTAGGCCATTTCTGCCCCCCCTGGGTCCGGCTGAGCTATAGGACAAAATCCACAAGTAGGCACTTTGCAAAAAACACCTCTGTTTTCTGTGAAGAAAATGGGATGTGTCCATGTTGTGTTTTGGGCCATTTCCTTTCGTGGGCGCTAGGCCCACCCACACAAGTGAGGTACCATTTTTATCGGGAGACTTGGGGGAACGCTGGGTGGAAGGACATTTGTGGCTCCTCTCAGATTCCAGAACTTTCTGTCACCGAAATGAGAGGAAAAAGTGTTTTTTTGCCAAATTTTGAGGTTTGCAAAGGATTCTGGGTAACAGAACCTGGTCAGAGCCCCACAAGTCACCCCATCTTGGATTCCCCTAGGTGTCTAGTTTTCAGACATGCGCTGGTTTGCTAGGTTTCCCCAGGTGCTGGCTGACCTAGAGGCCAAAATCCACAGGTAGGCACTGTTTTCTGTGAAAAATGTGATGTGTCCATGTTGTGCTTTGGGCCATTTCCTTTCGTGGGCGCTAGGCCTACCCACACAAGTGAGGTACCATTTTTATCGGGAGACTTAGGGGAACGCTGGGTGGAAGAAAATTTGTGGCTCCTCTCAGATTCCAGGACTTTCTTTCACCGAAATGTGAGGAAAATGTGTTTTTTTAGCCAAAGTTTGAGGTTTGCAAAGGATTCTGGTTAAAAGAAACTGGTCAGAGCCCCACAAGACACCCCATCTTGGATTCCCCTCGGTCTCTAGTTTAAAAAAATGGACAGGTTTGGTAGGTTCCCCTAGGTGCCGGCTGAGCTAGAGGCCAAAATCTACAGGTAGGCACTTTGCAAAAAGCACCTCTGTTTTCTGTCAAAAAATGGGATGTGTCCACGTTGTGTTTTGGGGCACTTCCTGTCGCGGGCGCTAGGCCTTCCCACACAAGTGAGGTATAATTTTTATCGGGAGACTTGGGGGAACGCTGGGTGGCAGGAAATTTGTGGCTCCTCTCAGATTCCAGAACTTTCTGTCACCGAAATGTGAGGAAAATGTGTTTCTTTAGCCAAATATTGAGGTTTGCAAAGGATTCTGGGTAGCAGAACCTGGTCAGAGCCCCACAAGTCACCCCATCTTGGATTCCCCTAGGTGTCTAGTTTTCAGAAATGTGCTGGTTTGCTAGGTTTCCCCAGGTGCCGGCTGAGCTAGAGGCCAAAATCCACAGGTATGCACTGTTTTCTGTGAAAAAATGTGAAGTGTCCATGTTGTGTTTTGGGCAATTTCCTTTCGTGGACGCTAGGCCTACCCACACAAGTGAGGTACCATTTTTATCCGAAGACTTGGGGGAACGCTGGGTGGAAGGAAATTTGTGGCTCCTCTCAGATTCCGGAACTTTCTGTCACCGAAATGTGAGGAAAATTTGTTTTTTTTAGCCAAATTTCGAGGTTTGCAAAGGATTCTGGGTAACAGAACCTGGTCAGAGCCTCACAAGTCACCCCATCTTAGAGTCCCTTAGGTCTCTAGTTTAAAAAAATGCACAGGTTTGGTAGGTTTCCCTAGGTGCCGGCTGAGCTAGAGGCCAAAATCTACAGGTAGGCACTTTGCAAAAAACACATCTGTTTTCTGTCAAAAAATGGGATGTGTCCACGTTGTGTTTTGGGGCATTTCCTGTCGTGGGCGCTAGGCCTACCCACACAAGTGAGGTATCATTTTTATCGGGAGACTTGGGAGAACATAGAATAGCAAAACAAGTGTTATTGCCCCTTGTCTTTCTCTACATTTTTTCATTCCAAATATAAGAGAGTGTGTAAAAAAGACGTCTATTTGAGAAATGCCCTGTAATTCACATGCTAGTATGGGCACCCTGGAATTCAGAGATGTGCAAATAACCACTGCTCCTCAACACCTTATCTTGTGCCCATTTTGGAAATACAAAAGTTTTCTCGATAGCAATTTTTTACGCTTTATATTTCAGCAAATGAATTGCTGTATACCCGGTATAGAATGAAAACCCACTGCAGGGTGCAGGTCATTTATTGGCTCTGGGTACCTAGAGTTCTTGATGAACCTATAAGCCCTGTATATCCCCGCATCCAGAAGTAACGGTATATTGCTTTAAAAAATCTGAAATTGCAGGAAAAAGTTACAGAGTAAAACGGAGAGAAAAATTGCTGATTTTTTCACCTCAATTTCAATATTTTTTTTTTCAGCTGTAATTTTCTGTAGGAAACATTTGTAGGATCTACATAAATTTTCCCTGTATTTTGGCTAATTTCTTGGCCTCCTTCTGGGGAACCCACAAAGTCTGGGTACCTCTAGAATCCCTAGGATGTTGGAAAAAAAGGACGCAAATTTGGCGTGGGTAGCTTATGTGAACAAGAAGTTATTAGGGCCTAAGCGTGCACTGCCCAAAATAGCCAAGAAAAGGCTCGGCACAGGAGGGGGAAAAGGCCTGGCAGCGAAGGGGTTATTATGCATTAGTGTGTGTGTTGTAGTGGGTGAGGGTGGGGTGTTGCGTGTTGCGTGTGTCCCTGTTTTTTCCCTCCCCCTCCCCTGTGTCGTAGGTGCAGTACTCACAGTGGTCTTCGCCGCTGGCGTTCGTGCTCCTGGTAGAGGAGGAAGAAGACTATCGCAGGTAGAATTTGGAGTTCCGGGTCTATGGTGTCCTCCTTCCTCGTGGGGTGTGTAGAGGTGAGCGTTTTCCCTTCGGAATTCCTGTTTCCACCGTGTTTTTATCCGCAGTGAATCCGCCCCGGAAAAGGTGGCGGCTTGGCTTGTCATAATAGTGTGGGCGGTACATTGTCTCCCGTCTGTCTGTTGGCGGTGACTGCCGCGCTGTTTGTTTGTACCGCCGTGGCGGTCGGAGTGTTAAAGTGGCTGTCTTTGTTGGCGGTTTCTGCCACGGTCGTAATTGCAAATTTGTAACCGCCGGCCTGTTGGAGGTCTTACCTCCGCTTTAACACTGTCCGCCAGGGTTGTAATGACCACCTCAGTCTCTTTTTTGGAGATTTTCTTCACCGGGACGAACCTGCAAATCAGGCCAGGTCACGGTTGAGGCAAGCCGGCCAGAGTTGCCGCGGCGGGTCGGTCCATCTATTGAGCTTTTTTTCAAAAGTTCTCCAAATTCTCCAAAATTCTGGATCTTCTCCCAGATGTTCTTTTAAGGTTCTTTTGGGGTCCACAGCTCACCCCAAGGGTCCAGAAGCTCTGAGATGATCCTTGGGGGGGGGTGTACTACAACTCCCAGAATGCACCTGGCGCAACCTCCTTTTTGGCCACTGGGCAGTGGTCAGCTGGTTGATTTCTTCAGGAGTTGGTGCAGGGGACTCTGGTTAGCAATTTTTCACCTGTAGCAAACAGGGAGTCCCTCCTTGAACCAGTTGAAGCCAGGCAAAGTCCTTCTTGTGGTGAAGCACAAGTGTGCAGCTGGTGCAGTCCTTCTGAGTGCAGGTTCCAGGTGCAGGCCAGGGGTCCAGCAGGGAAGTACTTCTTCTCCTTTGGTTCTTCCTTGTTGGAATCTGATGGGGATCTGAGGTGTGGGTGCAGGTCTGCCAGTTTTATCCTTGCTCCTGGGTGAAAAACAGGGGGGCCCTGGTTCTCCAATCAGGTGCAGAGCCCTTCCCCCTGTGATGACCACTTACTGGGAAGTGTGGCAAAGATCATAAACACACCCCTCTCCTGCCCTCTCCTAATCTAATCAAGGGGGCACCTAGTTGTCTGGGGTTGCAGGATGTGGGGGTGTGGCTGGGTTGCTCCAAATGTCCTTCTCTGCCTTTGAAGACCAGTTTGGCAGCCCTCCCCCTTCCTGCCTCTCCATCTGCTGAGGGAAGATTCCCTCCCACAGGCACATCTCTTTGTGTGAAGCCAGGCCACTTCACACCTCATCAAGGCAGCCTGGCCAGGCTGCCAGAGGCTGGCCAATCAGAGCACAGCAGCAGCAGCAGCAAAAACAATGCAGGGCTGAAATTGGTAACTTTTCAGGTAAAGTTTAAAACTCTTTACCTCAACAAGTTATATGAAATCCAACAACTGGAAGTTGTGGGATTTATTATAACAATTAATTTGATATCAAACTCTTTGTATCTGTCATTTAAGGGGACTTTCAAAATTAAAATAAAGTCTCCCCATTCTAGCATATGAAGGCCATTCACTACAATGAGGGAAAAACGAATTTGGCTGTTTTTACCTCACCAGGGCTCACAAAACTACTTTTATAAGGTCCCTGCTTATAGTTACATGGCACCCAGCCCTAGGGGCGCATAGGGCACACCTCAGGGGTGACTTAGATGTAAAAATAAGGTAGTTAAAGACTTTGGAACTACTTTTAATTCCAAAGTCGAATTTTCATATAACTTTAATTTAAAAGCAGCCAGCAAGGCAGGCCTGCCTTTAAAATGACACTGGGCACCTAAGCAGTGCACCAATGCTGTGGTGCACTACCTATGCTGTGGTCTCTAAACCTACATGCCCTACCATATACTAGGGACATATAGGTAGGTTAACTTAGCCAATTATGATTAGCCTAATTTGCATATCCACTTTACACAGAGCACTGGCCCTGGGACTGGTAAGCAGTGACCAGGGCACAGCCAAGAGTCAGTAACCACCATTACCTGTCCAAAAAGTGTGGGGGTGACCAGGGCAAAAAGGAGGACTTTCCTGTAAAATATATATATATATATGTGTGTTCACATATATATGTGTATATGCGTGTGTGTATATATCTATATACCTATAGGTTTACCTATATATATTTATATGGTCGAAGGTTTTTGGGCAGCGCACTCCACTGTCAATAAAAATGATTGATTAGGTGATAGGACCCTAAAACCTAGACAACTGGAAAGCAGATATATCATTCAGCTTTGTACTAAAATACCATATGGATTAAATATGGACGAAGAATTATATGTTCATTTATGATTTATTGTTGTTGAAGAAAGTTTTGAGGGTATATTTTATCAGATATACATAGAGAAGAATTGAGGTAAAAAAATGTGGGCTGATATAGTGGCACTTAGCCTATATTTGAGATAATCGTTTTATTGGAGCTTAAAAATGGCAGTGATAAAACGATTTGGATGTAACAGTGTATTATTTAATGTGATAGCATTTGTTTAACTACAATATCCAGAATGCATCGTAATGGTTGGGATGGATATTGAGGATAAAAGGGGTAAGAAAGGAAGGACTCATTCACCGTGAACAAGACTCCTTGAAAGTCAAAATGCGTAGGTGGCTGTTGCTTGCAATAAATACACGTTAATTTTGGACTTTATGGAGTGAGGTGAAATGCTTTGTTTTACAATATATATATATATATATATATATATATATATATATATATATATATATATATATACATCCATGCTTCCTTTTCTCACACACACACACAAAATCTCAATCTCAATAGGCTGCAAGGTGTGGCTTAGAGTGTGGGCGCGTTATTTAAATTCCTCCCAACATGCATCAATAATGTAAGAACGAAAATAAAATATTGCAATTATTGACGTCTTATCATTGCAATAAACATGGAACTAATGATAAGCACTGGCTAATGAATCAACCATACACAAAATAATTTAATTACAAGTTGTTATAATTAATGCAATTGTGCATGCTACCTACCTGCTTTTTGACGTGTCTATCAGATGTCAGAAACCAGTCTGACGTTATTATCTTGATGCAGAGCATACGTGTAAAAGCTGTTGAATATGTATATACTAGTGTTGTACAAAGCAGCTGTGCATTACATCAATAGAGCATCAGGAGTACATAGTAAGTGAAATGAATACACAGGCTTAGTTACTGCCCAATTTCTGGGCCACAGTTGCCAATGTAGGGCCCCGTGGCGAGATGGACACAGTCCAGTCTCTCCACGGGAAGCTTCAGGCCGGAAGGAGACAGCCAGAGGTGGGATAGGCTGGGGGGAGGAAGGGGCGGGAGTAAATGGGGGGTATCAGGAGGAGGCGGAAACGGAGATTGGCCTCTTTTGCAGCTTGTCACGCTGCTGTTAGGACTGGGCGATCCCCGGGGTAAAAAAGGTATTTTGGGACAGGGAATGGCCGTAGCGCATGACGCAGAAGGCGTATGAGCTGTGCTTCGCATTTTAGGTGAAGTCGGCCATGGCGACGTCCTCAGGCCAGGCCTGGGTGGGGATGCAGTGCGCGACGTGTGCTGCTACACATGGTATTGCGCCGGCAGTTGCCCCCGGGCAAAATATGGCGATTGGGGCAGTGGGAGAGCCTGAAGAGGAGCAAAGGCAGGTGGGGGAAGGGCAGACAGAGGAGGCAGCTGGAGGGGCGCCTGGGCCCAGTGCTCAAGGCCTGCACCCACAGCAAAACAGCACTGATGAGGGGCAGGGGCATGTCGGGCCTACAAGCCTGGAGTTGCCTCTGGATCTTTTGGTGGCTGGCCGGCCTAGCAAGGCTGGCAAGAAGGGGATGACTTGTGGGTTAGGCGGGGCAAAGGAAAGGCTAGATTTGCAAGGCCCAAGTTGCATGGTTGAGTTATGATGAGGAGTTCCTGGCTAGAGTGAGTGTTAATCCTGAGAAGCCATGGGGGGCCCTGGATTCGTAGCTATGGATACAGTGGATGGCTTCTTCGCAGGCTGATGCATCCACCCATACAGCTAGTGGCCTTCCAGTGGTCTATAGGCCTTTTCAGCAGCATCCTGCTCAGGCCGGAGGGCCAGGTACCAAGAGCACCATTACCATGCTGGAACTTCATTACGGGGTTTTTCTCTAGGCACCCTTCTAAATTTAAGCATGAATGTTCCAAATGTGGGGGGAGACATCCAGTCGCACAATGTTTTTCATTGGCCAGTCCGGCAGAGCAGTGGAGATCTTCCAGAGGGAGAGGAGGCCATGGCACTCCTGGGCCAAAGGGCGCCTACTCCAATTAAATTGGATAGGTTCCTGCCCTGGTTACGCATGTACCCAGATACGGACATGGCGCGCAGGTTGGAATGGGTTTTCAGACAAGGTTTTCGAGTAGCGTACCAATGGCCGCGTGTGGGGAAATGGGCGGAGAACTCATAATCAGCATTGGCCATGCCGGACGTGGTAGCGACAAAACTGGCCAAGGAAGTGGCAGAGGGTAGGATTTATTTTACGGGTGTCCCATGGAAGATCTTATGGTCTCTCCTTAGGGTATTGTCCCCAAGAAGGCAAAGAGGGAGTTTTGTTTGATAAACCATTTGTCATGGCCGGAAAGGGCATAAGACAAGGATTTTATTTTACCAGAGGATTGTAAGCTGGTATGTGCCTCTGTGGATGATTCTATCTGGCTCATAAGGGGATACAGCAATGGTGCAGAGTTGGCCAAGTGTGACATTAAGGCAGCTTTCCAGCTGCTCCCTATTCACCCTGAGGATTTCTCCTTGCTGGGGATGCAGTTGGAAGACTCTATTTATATGGACAGGGTGTTGCCCATGAGGTGCGTAATTTCTTGTGCATTGTTTAAAACTTTCAGTACCTTCTTCAGTGGGCTTTTGTGCAGGTGAGTGGGCATCGGACGGTGTCACACTATTTGGATGACTTTCTTTTTGTAGGGGCACCACATTCGGGAGACTGTGGGAAGGCCTTCCAGTGTTTTGAGAATTTGGCACAGGATCTTGGGGAGCCTCTGGCACCTGAAAAGACAGAGGGACCTAGTTGCGTGCTGTCCTTTTGGGTATTGAGCTGGACACGGTGGCATTCATGGCACGTTTGCCTGTAGACAAGGTTGCTTTTCAGGACGAGGACACAGTGTGGTAGGTGCAGATTTTTTTCGAACGCACCAGGGGCCTCTGGTTTTGGACTTTTTGGGGATGGTCGGTGGTGTGCAGAACTTTGGCCAGCACATTGGTTGAACCAGGGCAGGAGTATGCGTTCTTGGAATTCTTCCCACTTTTGCTGGCCTTGGTGGTCTGGGGTGATGAGCTGGCAAACAGGTCCATAATATTTCATGTTGACAAAGTGACAGTGGTTGAACTAGTGAATAGGCAGAGGGCCAGGGATCGTAGGGTACTTCGTCTTTTGCGAAGATTCATGCTGCGCTGTTTGTCTTTTGAACATCATATTTAAGGCTGCACACATTCCTGGGGTCAACAATTATATCGCAGATTCCCTGTCTCATTCGCAGTGGCAGCGTTTCCATGCATTGGCTCTGGGCGCAGAGGAGCACAAGACTGCGGTTCCAGCAGACATTTGGGAGTGGGGGGAGTAATGGTCATGGAACTGGTGGAGAAGTCGCTGGCTGAATCCACGCTGAGGAATCACCGTTTAGCATGGTTGGAATTTCAGGATTTTGAGGCAAATGGTGATCGTTTCTAGTGGCAAGGGAGGAGTGTGCTTGAAGCGTGAGTGGTGCGTTTTGTGTTATTCCTGATTCACAAAGGTTTATCGCCAGCCACGATTTGGGGTAAGCTGGCGGGTGTGTCTTTCTATGGGAAGATGATTTTTGGCAGGGACCCTGCAAAGGATGATATTTTGGCAAAAATGTTGAAAGGTTTGGGCAGGGTGCGATCAGGGTCAGGAAGGATGGTGCGTGAGGGTATTACATTTGAACTATTGGTACAACTGTTACATGTGTTGCCGGTCTGTTGTGTGGATGCATATGAAGTGGCACTTTTTCGTTTGTGTATGATATGAATGTTTTCTGGAGCCTTCCAAGTGTCTGAGTGCTAGGCGTGGGTAAAGCTTGTGGAATTTGGAAGGATGATGTGCAAAGGCAGGGTGTGCATTTGGGCATCTGCTTGAGGTGCTCGAAAATGGACCAGTTGGTGAAGGAGAAGTGGATATGGTTGGATCGAGGGGGGAGGGGGAAGCATGTCCAGTGCAGGAGCAGGACTCTTTCCAGAAACACGTTTCGGAGCAGTCGGGTGTGTTTTCTGTCACATGGATGGGAAGAAGCTTACGGCTTTCCAGTTGTTGGCTGTGATGAGAATGGCTTTGAGACGGGTTGGAAGGCAGCCGGGTAATTTTGGAACTCATTTGTTCCAGATTGGCACAGCTATTGAGGTGACTCATTTGGGCTAGGACTGGAACCAAATCAGGCGCATTGGGAGATGGAGATCGAAGTGTTGCGAGAGATATGTCAGGGCTTGAGAGGGAGTATTTTCAAGGACAGGACATATTTATGCGCTGATGGAGGAGGGGGATTTTTGTCTTACACTGACATTTGTTTATCCTTCTAGGTTGTGTGTACGGCTTTGAGAAAGCAAAAACTGTGACTTTGCTGGTTGGACATTCGTTTATTTACTGGACTGCAAAATATGCTAAAAAGCAAATTTAGGGCCGTTCATTGGGACTTCCGAGTAGCAGACATGAGGTAGGGCAATTTGTTTCCTATTATAACTGCAAAGTTGCTGACATGGGATTGTCCTGATGTTCTGGTATTGCACCTGGGTGAAAATGATCTGGTTCGATTATAGGGACTCACCCTACTGCAACACCTGCAGAGGGATCTGGCATTACTGAAACACAACATGCATGGGACTTGTGTGGTATGGACAGAGTTTGTGCCCAGAAAGAAATGGAGAGGAGCTTTGAAGCATGGGGCATTTGAGCGGGCAAGGAGAAAGCTTAATCGGGTTATATGGGTGTTCTGTGGGACGCAGGACATCAAAGTGTTGACGCACTAAGTGATTAAAGAAAGTGAACAGGGACTTTTCAGGGATGATGGGGTACATTTGTCGGACATAGGAAACGCGCATTACAGAATGGAATTGTGTTTTTTGCTGACTAATTTGTGGGGGGGAGAAGCTGTGGAGGACTGAGCCTGTCTGATTCTCACGTTACATTGGGTTTGCTGGTGGGGCAGCAAAATGCCAAAAGGGTTTCTGCTGGATGGCAGTAGATGGGAGGGTGGAGGCTCAGATGCGTGCCTGACTACCCTTAACCTGGGAAAAAGAAGCAAGTGAAGGATGACAGAGTAGGATGCCTGTTTTCAGACAGGAAACAAATGCAAAAGGGTGATGCATGTGAGAGTGCAATGCATGTGAGAATGGAAGGGGATCTTTGTACATAGGCCAAGATCAATATTCATTGATTTCTCAATACCACAGAGATGCTCAGATGGTCTTGAGCACTCATTATATAAACCGTAGCTATCCCTAAAATTCCTTAGAAATCCTTTTCAAATAAATCAGCATATGGCAGTACCTAAAAGATACTGGTACTAATGTGTGACATAATATGATCAAAAGATGGGCTATGCGATTAACATTTCAGCCAGCCCTCTATCCTAAAATGCTGCTACATATAGGTAATTTTTAAAGAGACAAGTGCTACTTTAAAAAACATGCCACACTGAAGATTTAAATATCCTCAACTCTGAAATGATATGCCTTTATGCAATATCATAAGGTTGTATGTGCTACTACATCAATCATAGTTCAATTCATTTATATCTGCACTCAAGGGGTCATAAGGTCAAAAAGCATTCTTTTCTCTGTGGAAGTGGCCTATTAAATGTAACATAATCAACACTATTTCCATTGTCTATTTCTTCATATCCCCACCCAATACTGTTAGACTTTTCATCCTTGGCGTGGTCTCCCTTAACTTTTTGCCTCTGTTTCCCAGGTTGCTGATGTGTGCTGGACTCTGTTTTTGCTGTTTTTGTTACTCTGGGTACTTTACCACTGCTAACCAGTGCTATAGGGTAAGTGCTCCTTTACAAAATGTGTTTGTAATTGGCTTATCCATGATTGGCATATTTGATTTACTAGTAAGTCCCTAGTACAGTGCACTAGAGGTGCCCAGGGCCTGTAAATCAAATGTGAAATAGTGTGCCTGAAGCACTCGTTGTGCCACTCACATAAGTAGCTCTGTAATCATGTCTCAGACCTACCACTGCAGTGTCTGTGTGTGCAGATTTAACTGTAAATTCGACTTGGCAAGTGTAACCACTTGCCAGGCCTAAACCTTCCCTTTTCTTACATGTAAGACACCCCTAAGGTAGGCCTTAGGTAGGCCTTAGGTAGCCCCAAGGGCAGGGTGTAGTGTATGGTTAAGGTAGGACATATAGGGCCTCATTACAACATTGGCGGTAAAAGCCGCTTACCGCCGTGCAGAAGACCACAAATACACCGCAGCGGCCACGGAATTCCGCCACAGCTATTATGGCCCACATCTCGGAATCTGCCGAAACTCCGACACCCACACAAGTCCGCCACACCAAAGGTCAGTGATAAACTGGCGAAAACAAAACCTCCACCGTAACGCCAACAGAAACACGCCCATGCTATCACGACACACGAATCCACACGGCGGTCTTTCAACCGCGGTATTCCATTGGCGGTACGCACACATCTCCAAAACACCGCCACATTGGACAATTCCAAATACACACACCTGATACACATACACACACCACTCCCACACAACCAACAAAATATAATACACACACCCACATCACCCACAAACCCCTACGACCAAAAATTAGAGACGAAGGCGACAGAGAGATAGCACAGCAATAGGCAACCCCACCGCACAGAGGCACACAACACCATCACCCACACAACATCCATGCACAAAATACCACACACCACTACACATCACCACACTCATCACCACATACACCCCACACACATCACCTATACCACCCCATGGCACGCCAAAGACACCCCAGGTTTTCGGAGGAGGATTTCAGGGTCATGGTGGAGGAAATCGTACGGGTAGAGCCACAGCTATTTGGATCACAGGTGCAGCACACCTCTATAGCTAGGAAGATGGAGCTATGGCGGAGAATCGTCGACAGGGTTAACACAGTGGGACAGCACCCAAGAAATCGGGAGGACATCAGGAAGAGGTGGAATGACCTACGGGGAAAGGTGCGTTCAGTGGTCTCCAGGCACAACATCGCGATTCAGCGGACTGGCGGCGGACCCCCACATCCTTCCCCACAACTAACAACGTGGGAGGAGCAGGTCTTGACCATTATGCATCCAGAGGGCCTCGGAGGAGTTGGTGGAGGAATGGACACTGGTAAGTCTAATCTTAACTATCATATCCCCCACCCTACCTGCATGCTATCACACACCCCCACCCTCACCCCCTCCCCTATCACTCCAACTCCTCACTAATGTACTAATAACACCAACTACACATCCCAACACCAAGCCCTGCATGACACAACAAAGCATGGACACCCATCACTAAAGCATGCCCAGTGCACATACCCATAACACCCCCCCAACCATCATCACAAAAGCCCACACACAGGAATGCTAGCACAGGGCTACACGCTCACCCACCTATTGCACACCATTACACACACAGATGCAATAATCATGCTTTTACACCCCTGCAGGACCACTACCTAACGTCACCAGACAGGAGGGTCCAGACATCTCCACCCCACCCACAGAAGAGGCCCACAGTGATGACAGCACCTCTGGCCAACTGGATCCAGATGACCAGCCCGGACCATCGTGGGCCTCGGGACAGTCGGTTCCCCTCGCACAGGCACAGCCCAGCACTGACCTTCCACCCTCTGGTTACACCAGCACAGCACCCACCCAGCGGGCCCATACCTCCGTACCCAGGACACGTCAATCAGCTGTGTGTCCACCACTACAGGGAACCCAGGATAACCCACCACCCCAACAACAACAGGGACCTGGGGGCAGTGGCAGTGGGCACACGGTCCAGGGGACGGAGGCACAGGAACACAGGGGAACTGGTAGGGCTGCTGTGCGACAGGGGGAGGACAGGCCCAGGGAACCCACTCTCCACGAGGAACTCTCCTCCATCATGGGAGCCTACCACCACTCCCAGGAGACGATGGCTACGGTCCTGGCCAAGTTTCAGGAGACCCAGTGGCTGCAGGACGAACAGTATTTGAGGTTCAGGGAGGAGCTCAGAACCATCAGCTCCGCCCTGGGCACCATCGTAGAGGTGATGAAGGACATACAGAAGACCATGAGGGACACCGTGGCACTCCAAGGGGCCCCTGACACTAGCCTGGACGATGAACTGCCCACCACCTCCGCCGGCGCTAGTGGACAGGACACCCCGCCACAGGACCACCACACCAGCACCCCACCCCCTGCAGACGGACAACCACCCCGCAAGCGGTCCCTGAGATCCAGGAACAGGACAGAGCAAGATGGCAAGACCCCCGCCAGGAAATGAGACCACCCTGATTGTCATCCCATTGTCCCACTTTGATACCCTGTCCAGATTGGAACTTCCCCAGCTCCACTTCCCATGCCCATATGGGCAGTGCACCTGTGAGACTAATAGACTGGACTCTCCCATGGACATTCCTCCACCATAACTCATCACCATTTTGCCACCCCCTCCAATAATTAGCACTTCAATAAACACCCTTGAACCACAAAACAATCTGGAGTCAGTCTGTGATTTTGAAAATGTGTATTATCTATGACAATGACAAAATCTGTTCGAAAATGTAATGTCAACATACCTATGTAACACATCACAAGCCCATGAAGGATGCAAGCAGATGACACACGTTGGTAACCACACCTGTGAAACCGTAATGGAAATGTACCACTCAGTTAGCAAATACTGCTTCAAATTGACAGACAGAATAGAGGTAGAAGTGTGAAAGTAAATATAATAGTAAAAAAAAAAATCTCACCTGTGTGTCACTGGAAATATTGCTGTATGACAGAGTCCCTGTTATCAATGTCTTCTTCCTCTGCTTCCTCCTCATCACTGTCCACAGGCTCCACAGCTGGCACAACACTGTCATCTGGACCATCCTCCTGCAGAAAAGGCACCTGGCGTCACAAAGCAAGATTGTGCAGCATACAGCAGGCGATGATGATCTGGCACACCTTCCTTGGTGGGTAGAATAGGGAACCACCTGTCATATGGAGGCACCTGAACCTGGCCTTCAGGAGGCCGAAGGTGCGTTTGATCACCCTCCTAGTCTGCCCATGGGCCTCATTGTAGCGTTCCTCTGCCCTGGTCCTGGGATTCCTCACTGGGGTCAATAGCCATGACAGGTTGGGGTAACCAGAGTCCCCTAATAGCCACACACGGTGCCTCTGGAGTTGACCCATCACATAAGGGATGCTGCTATTCCGCAGGATGTAGGCGTCATGCACTGAGCCAGGGAACATAGCATTTACCTGCGAGATGTACTGGTCTGCCAAACATACCATCTGTACATTCATCGAATGATAACTCTTCCGGTTCCTGTACACCTGTTCACTCCTGTGGGGGGGGGGGACCAAAGCCACATGGGTCCCATCAATGGCACCTATGATGTTAGGGATATGTCCCAGGGCATAGAAGTCACCTTTCACTGTAGCCAAATCCTCTACCTGAGGGAAAACGATGTAGCTCCTCACGTGTTTCATCAGGGCAGACAACACTCTGGACAATACGTTAGAAAGCATAGGCTGGGACATCCCTGATGCCATGGCCACTGTTGTCTGAAATGACCCACTTGCTAGGAAATGGAGTACTGACAGCACCTGCACTTGACGGGGGATACCTGTGGGATGGCGGATTGGTGACATCAGATCTGGCTCCAACTGGGTACACAGTTCCTGGATTGTGGCACGGTCAAACCTGTAGGTGATGATTAAATGTCGCTCCTCCATTGTCAACAGGTCCACCAGCGGTCCGTACACCGGAGGATTCCGCCATCTCCTCACATGTCCCAGCTGACGGTGTCTAGGAAGGACAACAGCGACCACAGAGTCAACCAATTCTGAGGTATGTACACAGCTACACAGAACACAACACAAAATACAAAAATCTTCCTGTATGTGTGTTGAGTCCAGGCCTAGGTATGTGTGACGCAGTTGTAAATGAAGCCATGTGGGCCCCTGAAATGGCAGATGCCTGACCTCTAAAGTGGGACAATGGGATGTGAGGTAACTGCGCTGGCGTTGTACACCGTCGCGGTAGGCGGTCGAAGACCGCAGCGCAATGCTGCATTGGTTAACATTGGACACTATGGGCCCCAGGAGCCAATGACGAAGTGCGCCAGCGGTGATGATACGCACCGCCGCGGACGTCATCGCCGCGGACGTGACCGTCATTTTCTATCTGTTCAATCACTCGATACCTGATCTTCGACAGGAGAGGACCTACACTGCAAGTGCTGCTGTGAGCTCGGTCTGGAAGAAACAATGGCACATGCATCTGGGGAAAGGGCCCCTGCCTTCACTGCACAGGAGTTGGAGAAGCTCGTGGACGGGGTCCTCCCCCAGTACACGCTACTCTACGGTCCTCCAGACCAACAGGTGAGTACATAGGGTGCAAGTTGTATGGGCTATGCCTGGGTGGAGAGGGCTGGATGTAAGTAGGAAGGGGGCAGAGTTATGTGAGCATGAAGGACTGTGAATGCATGTGCCACATGGCAAGGGTAGGGATCTAGGCCACTCGCTTTGATGGTGCAGTTGGTAATTACTTTTCTTCTTCCCCTGTACATGTCAAGTAGGTCAGCGCCCACCAGAAGAAGGATATTTGGCGTGCCATCGCCAAGGACGTCCGGACCCTGGGGGTCCACCAGAGACAGAGCACCCACTGCCATAAAAGATGGGAGGACATTCGCCGCTGGAGCAAGAAGACGGCGGAGGCTCAGCTGGGGATGGCCTCCCAACATGCAAGGGGTGCCTGTCACACCATGACCCCCCTGATGTTCCGGATGCTGGCGGTGGCCTACCCTGAGTTGGATGGGCGCATGAAGGCATCACAGCAGACACAAGGCGGTGAGTACACTCACATTCTCATGACTTTGTGCGCAGTGTAGGGGTCTGGGTGGCGGAGGAGGGCTATGGGTTTCCCTAGGCCAGGGCGAGTTCCGTAGGCAAGGCCCCTCCGTAATGCAGGCAATGTGCCACTCCACCCACCTCTGTAGAGTGCCAAAAACAGGTATACATGCCCCTGTGTCATCTATGTGGGCAGATGACACTCATAGGCAAGTAGGCCATATCCCAGGAACTGCATCTGTAGAGGCCAAGAGCACGGCGTAGTGCAGGGGGCAGCTGTGTCAGTATTGTCCGCCAACGGTAGCGGTAAGCCATGCACTCAACCTGTCTTTCTTCTGTTCTTTTGTGCATCAGCATCATCAGGCGGAGGTACAGGGGCACCGGAGCACGAGGGGGCTGCGTCCCACATGGCCATGGAGGGCCACACCACGGACTCCGAATACACCAGTCGGACGGAGGGCAAGGGGAGCTTCACGGCGGTCAGCGGATCAGCAAACAGCGTCACAGACTCGTCCTCCGATGGGAGCTCCCTTGTGGTGGTGGCACCATCTGTGCCCCCCACTTCTACAGGTACAGCTGCCACCCCCCCTACCAGCACCGCCCTCCCAGCAGCCCCTCAGCCTTTGCCCCGTGCCCGCTCATCCAGGAGGGTGGGCATCACCTTCGCCCCAGGCACCTCAGCCCCTGCCCCTGTCACCCCTGCTGCCCTCAGTGAGGAGGCCATTGACCTCCTCAGGTCACTCACTGTTGGGCAGTCTACCATTGTGAATGCCATCCAGGGTGTAGAAAGGTAGTTGCAACACACCAATGCATTCCTGGTGGGCATTCATTCTGGTCAGGCTGCCCATCATCGAACCCTGCAATCTCTGGACTCAGCACTGATGGCAGCCATTGTCCCTGTGTCTAGCCTCCTCCCTCCAACTTCCTCCACCCAGACCCAATCCCCTGTACCTCAACCTGTCCCAAGCACAGCATCAGACCAGCCTGCACACACCTCAACACACAAGGGCAGCTCAGGCAAACATAGGCACCACACATTCCACAAGCACTCACACAAGCATCACCCACATACAGACACAGCAACATCCACTGCCTCCACTGTGTCCCCCCCTCGTCGTCTCCCTCCTCCCTCCCAGTGTCGTCTACACTCTCACCTGCATGCACTACCACAACAGCCACTAGGACTCGCACCAGAACACTCAACACCACACCCCGCTCACCTGCACTCACCACCCCCACTACCATTTACACATCCCCTGTGTCCTCTCCCAGTGTGTCTGTGATGCCCCCTCCCAAAGTACACAAACGCGGGCACACACACACCCAACATACATCCACCTCACGACAGCCTCCAGAACATGCACCTGCACCCAAATCACCAAACGTTACACCTCCTACAACCACCTCCTCTTCCTCCACTCCCAGACCCCCTCCACCTACCCGTCCCAGTGTTCGTCAGAAACTTTTCCTGAGCAACTTTGACCTCTGTCCCATCACCCCCCCTCCAATTCATAGGTCCCGTAGTAGCACCTCAGCCAAAAAGATTCCAGTACCAGTGGTGCCTGTTCGAGGTATGTGGAGTGCACCGGGCACCAGGGCAGCCAGTGTGACACGGAGCCAAAGCACTGCCAGTCCATCCCATGTGAAGCACCAGAAGTTGGACAGTGCCCGACGGGAGAGGGGGAAGACACTTGCCGGCAAAGCCGCCCACAAGGGTCCCGGGGGGAGTGTCGAGTCAGCTGTGACTCCTCCCAAGGTGGTGAAGGGGCAGAAGAAGTCTCCAAAGTCTGGGAAGAGCAGCAAGGCGGAGAAGGCCGCCATCCTCCCCGCTGCACAAGATGCCACCGCCAGCCCCATCGTCACTGGTCAGGAGACCACCGCCAGAGTCAGTGCCCAGGAGTGCAGCACAATCGTCACTGGTCAGGAGACCACCGTCGGAGTCAGTGCCCAGGAGGGCAGCACAATTGTCACTGGTCAGGAGACCACCGTCGGAGTCAGTGCCCAGGAGGGCAGCACTATCGTCACTGGTCAGGAGACCACCGCCGGAGTCAGTACCCAGGAGGGCCCCGGCAGCCACAGCCCCGCTGGGCAATGAGGGACCGCCATGACACACACCGCTGCACAGGTCAGAGACAGCAAAGTCAAGCACCGCTGAACAGGGCAAAGACCGCCATGAACAGCACCGCTGAACAGGGCATGCACCGCTGAACAGGGCAAAGACCGCCATGGCAAGCACCACTAAACAGGTCAGAGACAGCAAAGTCAAGCATCGCTGAACAGGGCAAAGACCGCTATGGACAGCACCGCTGAACAGGGCATGCACCGCTGAACAGGGCAAAGACCGCCATGGCAAGCACCGCTGAACAGGTCAGTGACAGCAAAGTCAAGCACCGCTCAACAGGGCAAAGACCGCCATGGCAAGCACCGCTGAACAGGTCAGAGACAGCAAAGTCAAGCACCGCTGAACAGGGCAAAGACCGCCATGGCAAGCACGGCTGAACAGGGCAAGCACCGCTGAACAGGGCAAAGACCGCCATGGCAAGCACCGCTGAACAGGTCAGAGACAGCAAAGTCAAGCATCGCTGAACAGGGCAAAGACCGCTATGGACAGCACCGCTGAACAGGGCATGCACCGCTGAACAGGGCAAAGACCCCCATGGCAAGCACCGCTGAACAGGTCAGAGACAGCAAAGTCAAGCACCGCTGTACAGGGCAAAGACCGCCATGGCAAGCACCGCTGAACAGGTCAGAGACAGCAAAGTCAAGCACCGCTGAACAGGGCAAAGACCGCCATGGCAAGCACCGCTGAACAGGGCAAAGACCGCCATGGCAAGCACCGCTGAACAGGGCAAGCACCACCAACTCAAGCACCGCTAGCCCATGAGCGGCAGGGGCAGTGACGCAACAGGGACCGTCACGGGGTGAGTGATGCACTCTGGGCACCAGTCCCCCTCCAGAACCAGTGGAGACATGCATCCACTCCATCTATCCTGCACAGGATGAAGCACTCTGGGCACCAGTCCCCCTCCAGAACCAGTGGAGACTGTTATCCACTTGAGAGACTGTGGCTTTGCACTCCCCAGGATGGTACAGTGGGCAACCCACCAACTGTAGAGACTTGTGAGACTGTGGAGACTTGTGAGACTGTGGCTTTGCACTCCCCAGGATGGTACAGTGGGCAAACCACCCACTGTAGAGACTTGAGAGACTGTGGCTTTGCACTCCCCCCTCCCCTATGTCGTAGGTGCACTACTCACTGTTGTCTTCGGTGCCGCCGTTGCTGATGTTCGTAGAGGAGCAGGAAGACAAGCGTAGGGAGTATTTGGAGTTCCGGCTCCATGGTGCCCTCCTTCCTCGTGGAGTTTGTTCAGGTGAGCGTTTTCCCATTGCAATGTCTTTTTCCGCCGTGTTTTTATCCACGGTGAATCCGCCCCGGAAAAGGTGGCGGATTGGCCTGTTGTAATACTGTGGGCGGTACTTTGTCTTCCGCCTGTCTGTTGGCTGTGACCGCCGCGCTGCTTGTCTGTACCGCCGTGGCGGTCGGAGTGTTAAAGTGGCTGTCTATGTTGGCGGTTTCCGCCACGGTCATAATTCCCTTTTTTTCTCCGCCGGCCTGTTTGCGGTATTACCGCCGCTTTAACACCGTCCGCCAGGGTTGTAATGACCCCCATAGTAATGTGCTTTATATGTCCTGACAGTGAAATATTGATAAATTTGTTTTTCACTGTTGCAAGGCCTGTCCCTCTCATGGGGGCTACCTTCAAATCTGTTTGTAGTAGTGAGATTCCCTTTGGGAGCAGATAGACATTTAGAGTTTGGGGTCTCTGAGCTCACAATTTAAAAACACATCTTTTAGTAAAGTTGATTTTCAGATTGTGTGTTTGAAAATGCCACATTTAGAAAGTGAGCATTTTCTTGCTTATACCATTTCTATGACTCTGCCTGTTTGTGGATTCCCTGTCTGGGTGGTTTTGACAGTTGGGCTGGTTGCACCTCTAACTAGACAGTGACACAAAGGGAGCTGGGGTGTAGTCTGCATTTCCTGATGAGCTATCTGTGCTAGGAGGGAGGGGAGGAGTGGTCACTCACATCTGAAAGGGCTGTGCCTGCCCTCTCACAATGCAGTCTCCAACCCCCTGGTGTGTGTCTGAGGCCTGGCATGGGCAAGGCAGGATTTCACAAACAAGAGAGACTTTCCTTTGAAGTAAGCCTACTTCAAAGGCCAAAATGGGTATAAGAAGGGCACCCAAAACCACAGACTTTAGATCACTTCTGGACATCAAGAGGAACCTCTGCTTGGAGAAGAGCTGAAGAGCTGAGGAAGAAGAGCTGCCCTGTCTGTAACTTTGCTTTGTGGAGTTATCCTGCAGTTGCTGCTTCTGCCAGAGTAAGAGGACAAAGACTGGACTTTGTGTTGCCGTCCTCCTTGTGAAGAACTCTCCAAGGGCTTGATTTAGTGCTTGCCTCCTGTTGTTTGAAGTCTCAGGGACAGCAAAGACTTCTCTCTGCCAGCACCTGGAGTCTCTGGAAAGACTCCTACTCTGGCAAGTGGTGCCCATCCACTTCCTGGGACCCTGAGAAGAGAAGCTGGCAGCCCAAGAGTGAGAAATCCACGCACCGACCGCCGTGCGGGGAAAAGATCGATGCAACTCAGATCTGCGGCTGACAAATCAATGCGCCGCCAGCTTCGCAGCTGAAAATCGATGCTCACCTGCAACGCAACCGGAAGATCGACTCCCGGGGCTGAAGAAATGATCACAGCATCACTGACGGTGGCTAGTGAGTTCGCAACCCGAGCTGCGTGGTTTTCGGATCATCGTGCAGCTGGATTTCTGATGCAACCACCGCTGGGCGTGTAAAAAAGACACACGCTGATCCGATTAAAGGAGAAACTACGCAACGTCTCACTCGTGAGTGAAATCGACGCATCGCAAGCCCTTTCCGACACACACTTGCCCATGTGGGGTTATTTTTGACGCGCCCAAGGTACATTTTCACGCTAACAGCGTTAGTTTGTGTTTAAAACTACATGAAGACTCTTTTTGCTTTTTATTTGATAACTTGACTTGTGGATTTTTGTTGTATTGGTCTTGTTTTGTTTGGATAAATATTTTCTGTGTTGTGTCATTTTGTAGTGTTTTCATTAAGTTACTGTGTGTTTTGGTACAAATACTTTACACCTAGCACTCTGAAGTTAAGCCTACTGCTCGTGCCAAGCTGCCAAGGGGGTGAGCAGGGGTTAGCTGAGGGTGATTCTCTTTTACCCTGACTAGAGTGAGGGTCCTTGCTTGAACAGGGTGCAATCTGACTGCCAACCAAAGACCCCATTTCTAACATTGGTGATCAGCAGTTGGGACTGGACATGTATTTGTACTTGACATACAGTAATTAAGTGTGCTCTACTGTTTTGAGTGCAGACCACTTTGTGACCACATTCTGCGTGTCTTGTGATTTTTGCTTTTTCCCTTTTGCATGGATTTTTCCCTACGTCCATTTTTGTGGTAATCTTTGATTGACTTCTGAACTTCATTTCAATCAATCAATCAATCAAACAATTTATAAAGCGCGCCACTCACCCGTTAGGGTCTCAAGGCGCTGGGGGGGGGAGTTAATGGTCGAAGAGCCATGTCTTGAGGCCTTTTCTGAAGGCCAGGAGGTCTTGGGTCTGGCGTAGTTGGAGCGGTAGGGAGTTCCAGGTCTTGACGGCTAGGTAAGAGAAGGATCTTCCTCCTGTGGTGGAGCGGTGAATATGGGGGACGGAGGCGAGGGCGAGGCTGGTGGAGCGGAGCTCGCGGGCGGGGGTGTGGAAGGTGAGTCTGTCGTTGAGATAGGCCGGACCTGTGTTGTGGAGGGCTTTGTGTGCGTGGGTGAGTAGTTTGAAGGTGATCCTCTTCGATACTGGTAGCCGGTGTAGTTCCCTGAGATGGGCTGAGATGTGGTTGCGGAGTGGGACGTCAAGAATGAGTCGGGCGGAGGCGTTTTGGATGCGTTGCATTTTCTTTTGTAGTTTGGCCATGGTTCCTGCATAGAGCGCGTTGCCAAAGTCCAGTCGGCTGCTGACTAGGGCATGGGTGACTGTTTTTCTGGTTTTGACGTGAATCCACTTGAAAATCTTGCAGAGCATGCAGAGGGTGTTGTAGCAGGAAGAGGAGACTGCATTGACCTGCCGAGTCATGCGGAGTGCTGAGTCAAGGATGATGCCCAGGTTCCGTACTTGGGTGGTGGGGGTAGGGGCGGCTCCGAGGGATGTAGACCACCAGGAGTCGTTCCAGGCGGAGAGGTTGCTGCCGAGGATGAGAACCTCTGTTTTGTCTGTGTTTAGATTGAGGCGGCTTGATTCCCTCCAGTCAGCAATGGCGTGAAGTCCCTTGTGTAGGTTGTTTCTTGCTGTTGTGGGGTTTTTCGTGAGGGAAATTATCAGCTGGGTGTCGTCTGCGTAGGATACTATGTTGATGTTCTGGGATCGTGCGATGTTGGCGAGGGGAGCCATGTAAACATTGAAAAGTGTTGGGCTGACGGAGGATCCTTGAGGGATGCCACAGACGGTTTCAGAGGATTCGGACAGGTAGGGCGGAAGGGAGACTCTCTGGGTTCTGCCGGAGAGGAAAGAGGAGATCCAGTTGAGGGCCTTCCCATGGATCCCGGTGTTGTGGAGACTTGTTCGAAGGGTATGGTGACAGACGGTGTCCAAAGCTGCGGAAAGGTCCAAGAGGGAACATGTTTTCTGCCTTTTGGAATTTGGCACTTTTGTTGACTTTTCATCATGTCCCAATCTGGAGATGCATCAGTTGGAGCTGCTTTTGACCTGGAGAAATTGAAAAACTATACCAAGGCTCAGTTAAAGCAGTTCTGTAAAAGTTTTGGAGTACTGAAGGACACCCAGAAGGTGAGGAGGATGAGGAGGAGGAAGGGCAGTCCATACACAATGGTATTGTGGGTGGGCCTGTTATACACAGGGAGAGGATCTCCAGGGCAGGTAGCAGTGTCTCATCTAAGGGTCTGACCCCTGAAGAATTGCAGGCAGACAGGCAGAGAGGGAGCACCAGAGGGAGTTGGAGAAAATAAGGATGGCCACTGAAGAAAAAAAGTTGTTGTTGGCTCATGAGCTCAGCTTGAGGGAGCTGGATCAGAGGAGCCAGTCCAGTAGGGATGGTGGCAGCCACATCACAGTGCAGCCTGAAAGGAGGGTGCACATTCCTAAAGATCTTGTGAAGGATTTTAAAAGGAAGGATGACATATACTTGTGGTTCAAGAGGTATGCGTCTGCTCTCCATATGAATCTGGTCCCTGAAGCTCATTGGGGGGCGGTTCTGTGGAAGCACTTTGAGGTAGAGGGGAGGGATACACTGACAGCCTTGGGGGATGCTCAGAATCTCACCTACACTATCATGAAGGATGCCCTACTCTCAAGGTATGGTCTCACCCCTGAGCAGTATGAGGATAAGTTTCGGTCTTATAAGAAGAAGGAATCCCAAACATGGTTGGAATGTGTTGATTCGTATTGCAGGTCACTGGATGGTTGGGTGAAGGGCAGTAATGTAACTACGTATGAGGGGCTTTACAATCTGATTGCTTGGGAGCACTTGTACGGTTTATGTTTTCCAGAGCTGCGCCAGCACCTGATTGACAGCAAGCTGACTGATCCCAGGAAGCTTGCGCAGGAAGCGGACCGCTGGGAGAGCCCAAAGGTCCAAAAGAGGTATGGGAAGATCACACCAAGGGTGGGCAGGGTCCCTCTCAGAAGAAAGGTGGGGGTAAGGGTAAACAAGGGGGTTCTCTAAAGGGCCCCAAACTGATTCCCAAGGTAAGGATTCCCAACCCCCCAAGTGAGAAGAAGCCATGGTTCTCTAAAGGGAAACCAGTGGTGGGTGGTCCCTGTGATAGTGTACCGAGATCGGCACTGGAATAGAAGTACCCCGGGGGTACTTCCCAAAGCAAGGATGCTGAGATGGAAGAGGCGGAACCGCAGTGGAGCGGAAGCCACCAGGAAAATGCAGAAATGGTGGGGTTTTAAAACCCCGTAAATAATGGCAAAAGGTACCCGGCAAGAGAGGAAGAGGACGGAGGAGCGGTGGCGTGTGGAGACGAACAAGCGCAGGAGACGGACCAAACCCTGGACGTTTGAGGAGCAGGAAGACTGGAGGAGGACAGCGGCACAGAGGTTTCATTCTTTGATAGAGGGAGAAGACGCGCAGAGGCCAGCCTCGTTCTTGGAAGAACGTGGCCAGTTCAGGTACAGAAATCAGCATCAACGGGGAGGAGGGCTAGAGAGAAAAGAAGGGGGGAGAAGAAGCACGAATGGTCACAAAATAATATTTTAGCACCGGGCACGTCAAAATAGAAGGCACCATAAAAAATCACAGCAAATATGAAGGGCACAGGGAAGGAGGGGAAAAGACGGGGAAATAGTATTCTTTATGAATAAATAAAGACAACAAACACGGAGGCTATAAAAAAACAGACATCAGAGAAAGTAAAGAGCTATATCAAAACATAACCCAGAGCAGGAAAGGAAAGACAGAGACCTCTGGCTAAAAAGAAGAGCAAGAAAAGATTTCTAAAGCCTACCAGAAAAGATAGCAGGGAGACGGCAGAAACAGGGAAGGAAGAAGAGAGAGATACAGGAAAGGAAAAGAGGACAGTAAAAAAAAAAAGAAGAAGAAGAAAAGGGAAAGAACAGATGAGAAGATAAATGTACCTTCTAAAACGGCTTCTTCTGTTCCTCTTCTCCCATATAACCTTCGCTGCTGAACTCCGAGATGTCCACCTGAAACGAGAAGAAACAAAGAAGAAAAAATCAAGAACCAGGAAAGGACCTGGGAAGAGCTCCAGCCAATAGGTCATAGAATAACAAAACTAACAAGAAAGAAAACAAAGCATGGAAAGAAAGAAATAAAAGAACCTTCATCAAACCCATACAATACGCCTGCAAGCCTCTATTATTACTTAACCTGTTACAGTCCTCCACTTAAGTGCTATGCATATGACCAGGTGGGTCATGTGAGGGGGGGGACACCAAATGCCCCAAACGTACACCGGCAACCACTGGTGCGCCGTCCCAGGTTTTTGCCAGTGTAGCACTTGGGGAGGAATTGGTTTCAGGCGGGTGGGAACCAGCTGAAATGACCCTTGTCTCACTAGGGGACATTGAGATGGTCCAGAGAACCCTAGTGCCTGAAAACACTAAGAAGTACAGGCAGTGGGTGACCATCAATGGACAGAGAGTGGAGGCTCTGAGAGACACAGGAGACAGTGTGACTACAGTGAGGAGTCAGCTGGTGTCTGAAGAGCAATTTGATCCCGGGGTACTTCACCAAGTAGTTTGAGTGGACAACTCAGAGCGCCTGTGCAGAGTGGCACAGGTTCCCTTTGAATGGCGGGGGGTCTCATGTTCCTTGAAGGTAGCTGTGAGTCCAACCATGCCTGTTGATTATTTGCTAGGCAATGACCTGGAGGATTCCCCTTGGAAGGAAGTGGAACACAGGTCTCACTTGGAGATGTTGGGTCTGCCTGGGTGGGTATGCATATCCACCCGGTCAATGGCAGCCCGTCAGGGTGGTCAAGACCCCCTGGAGCCTACAGATGAACAGGTGGCTGAACTGGGTGAGGTCCCTGAGCTGTCGCAGTGGCAGCAGGAAGGGGGGCCCACCAGGGAAGCATTCTGTGCAGCACAGAGGACATCCCCTACTGTGGAGGGTTTGCAGCAGCAGGCTGCAGACCAGGCGGCTGGCAAGGAGCCAGGATCACACCTGATGTATTGGGAGGATGACCTCCTGTATAGTGAGCCTAAGGTTCCTGAGCCTGGGTCAGCCTGTGTGCTGGTGGTACCCCAGTGCTTCAGGGCCTTCATACTGGGGTTGGCTCATGATGTGCCTCTAGCAGGACATTTGGGGCAGGACAAGACCTTTGAGAGGCTTGTCACCCACTTTTACTGGCCCTTAATGTGCAGGCACTCAGATGCACATTGCAAGTCCTGCCAGACTTGTCAGTCAAGTGGTAAGAGTGGGGGGAAATGTAAGGCTCCCCTCCAACCTTTACCTGTTGTTAGTACTACCTTTGAGAGGGTAGGTATTGACATTGTGGGGCCTCTGGATCCTAAGACAGCCATGGGTAACAGGTTCATCCTGGTCTTGGGGACCATGCCACCCGGTACCCAGAAGCCATTCCTTTGAGATCAATCACTTCCCCTGTGGTGGGTCGTGCTTTGATGGGGGGTTTTACCCGCATGGGGTTTCCCAAGGAAGTGGTATCTGATAGGGGTACCAACTTCATATCCACGTATATGAAGTCTCTGTGGAAGGAGTGTGGGGTAACCTACAAGTTCACCACCCCTTACCACCCCCAAAGTAATGGTCTGGTTAAGAGATTCAACCGCACCTTGAAAGGTATGATCATGGGCCCGTTAGAGCCCTTGAGGCGGAAGTGGGACGTCCTCTTGCCATGCCTTCTGTTCGCCTACAGGGAGTTGCCTCAAAAAGGACTTGGGTTTAGTCTCTTTGAGCTCATCTATGGCCACCCTGTGAGGGGACCTTTAAGTCTGGTCAAGGAGGCTTTGGAAAAAGCTCCTAGTAAACCCTCCAGGATGTATTCAGATACATGCTGGCTATGAAAAACGAGACTGCCCGTTTCAGGAGTCACGCCCAGGAGAACCTAGAAGCAAGCCAGGAGGACATGAAACGCTAGTATGACCAGAATGGCACTCTGGTTGAGTTTTAACCTGGACAAAAAGTGTGGGTGATGGCACCAGTGGAGCCGAGGGCGCTCCAGGATAAGTGGACTGGGCCATTTGAGATGGTGGAGTACAAGAGTGAAGTCATCTACCTGGTGGATTCCAGTCTCCAAGGAACCCTTTAAGGGTCCTCCATGTCAACCGCCTCAAGCCTCATTTTGAGCGGACTGGAGTGTCCATGCTCCTTGCAACAGATGATGGGGTAGAAGAGGAGAGTGAGCCTCTTCCTGACCTCCTGTCTGCAGGAGAGAAACATGGGTCTGTGAATGGAGTGATCCTCTCCCCCTCCCTGACTGAAGAGCAGCAGAGTGACTTTCACCACATGTTGGGACAGTTCGCCTCACTGTTTCCCTGATCCCAGGTGTCACACACTCATGCATACATGATGTGGACACTGGGGGCAGTCCACCCATTAAACAGAAGGCTTACAGGGTGACTGACAGGGTCAGGGCTTGCATTAAGGATGAAGTATCCAAAATGCTAACCCTAGGGGTTATTGAGCACTCCGGCAGTCCTTGGGCCAGCCCAGTGGTATTAGTCCCAAAGGCTGCCGCACCTGTTGCCACTCCAGTACTCAGGTTCTGTGTGGACTACAGGGGACTCAATGCGGTCAGCAAGACTGACGCAAACCCCATCCCCCGAGCTGATGAGCTAATCGACCGGTTGGGAGCTGCCAAGTACCTCAGTACGTTTGATTTAACATCTGGGTACTGGCAGATTGCCTTAAACTGAGAGGGCCAAGGAGAGGTAAGCATTCTCTACCCCAGATGGACACTTTCAATTTAAAGTCATGCCATCTGGGATGAAGAATGCCCCTGCCACCTTTCAGAGGTTGGTCAACCAGGTGTTGGCTGGGCTGGGTGAGGTCAGTGCCGCCTACCTGGATGACATTGTTGTGTTGAGTTCCACTTGGGAGGAACACCTGCAACACCTCTGGAGAGTGTTAGAGGCCCTGCAGAAGACAGGCTTCACGTTTGAGGTGAGTGAGTGCCAAATAGGGCAGGGTTTGGTGGTGTACTTGGGACACCAGGTAGGGAGTGGCCAGGTGGCACCCCTACAGCCAAAGATTGATACCATTCTGGCTTGTGAGCCTCCCAAGACCCAGACTGAAGTGAAAGCCTTCTTAGGTCTCACAGGATACTACAGGAGGTTTGTCAAGGGATATGGTACCATTGTTACCCCCTTGACTAAGTTGACTTCTAAGAAGCAACCCAGGAAAGTGATCTGGGCAGAGCCTTGCCAGAATGCTTTTGATGCCCTGAAGGCTGCCATGTGCACAGCACCTGTGCAGAAGGCACCTGAGTACTCCAAGGAGTTTGTTGTGCAAACAGACAACTCAGAGCATGGTATTGGAGCAGTACTCTCACAGCTTAATGAAGATCCATGGGAAGAAGGTGAGCCAGATCATCATTGCATGTTGCATGTTGCACAACCTGGCATTGAGATGCCAGGTGCCTTTTCTGTAGGAGGATGAGGCTGGAGATGGTCGTGTGGGAGCGGTGGAGCATGTGCACAGTGACAGTGAAGAGGAGGCAGAGGATGTGGACTATAATTCAACAATACTTACAGTGACACACAGGTAAGACACTAACTTCACCTTCCATTGCAGTTTTGTGTTGGACATTGTACATGGTAGCCTGATTTTCCTATTTCTATGGCCACTTACTGTACCCTTTGACATCTCTATTTTCAGATATCTGTGCCCCACTCTGGCTCCTGGTGTGTTTACTGCTGCCCACTACAGTTCATACCTCTGAATATGTAACTGTACATTTGAATTGCAATGTTTACAGCTTGCTAAATTAATACACATTTCAATCAATTGACAGACTCCATACTTGTATTAGTTCCAAGGGTGTTTCATACTGTGATAATGAGTGTAGGGGGTATTGCAATGGGCTGGGTTGATGGTGGAGGAATGTCAAGGAGAGAGTCCAGTCTATGTGTATCACAGGTGCATTGTCCAAGGGGACATAGGAAGTGGAGCAATGGCAGTTCAAGGTGGACAGGGTGACAGAGTGGGACACAAGGGTGACATTCAGGGGAGTCTTATTTCCTGGCGGGGGTCTTGGCAATGTTCTCTGGCTTCTGCCTGGATCGCAGGGACCTTTTGCATGGTGGTTCTCCTTCTGCGGGGAGAGGTGCTGGTGGCCTGTTGTTCCAGTGGTGGGGCCTCCTGTCCACTAGCGTCAGTGGAGGTGGAGGGCAGTTCATCAGTGTGGCTAGTGTCAGGGGCCCCGTTGGTGTGCCACTGCCTCCCTCATGGTGTTGACCATGTCTGCCAGCACCCCTGCAATAGTGACCAGGATGGTGTGGATGTGTTTGAGGTCCTCCCTGATGCCCAGGTACTACCCCTCCTGCAGCAGCTGGGTCTCCTGCAACTTGCCCAGTATCTGGCCCAAGGTCTCCTGGGAATGGTGGTATGCTCCCAGGATCCCAGCAAGTGCCTCGTGGTGAGTGGGTTCCCTGGGCCTGTCCTCCCCTTGTCGCAGAGCAGTCCTCCCAGCTTCCCTGTTGTCCTGTGCCTCTGTCCCCTGAACCGTGTGCCTACTGCCACTGACCCCAGGTCCCTGATCATCCTTTGTTTGTGGAGTTGCCTGGGGTCCCTGTAGTGGTGGACACACTGCTGATTGACCTGTCCTGGGGCAGAGGAATGGGCCCGGTGGGTGGGTGCTGGGGTGGGGTTTCCTGACGGGTTAGGCCCTATGGTGGTTTGGGAATGTGGCTGGGTCACTGACTGTCCAGAGGTCCCTGATGGGCCAGGTTGGCCATCCTGATCCAGGCATTCAGAGCTGTTGTCATCATAGTGGGCCTCTTCTGATGGGGGACTGGATGTTGCTGGCACCTCCTTTCCGGTGACGTTGTGTGTGGGTCCTGTGGGGATGTAAATGCAGTGTTATTTTTTCTGTGTGTGACATCTTGTGCATGGGTATGTTTCCCTCTATGGTTGTTATTACCAAGGCAGCTTTGGCTTGTGTGAGTTGTGATTTGGTTGGCTAGGTGATTGTCACTAGTGTGCATGCTGTGGTGATGGGTGTCCATGCAGGTCTGTGAAGTGGGTCCATGCATTGGTGTAGTATGAAGGGCTTGGTATTGGAATGGGTGGGTTGTGATGGTGGGGTATATGTGAGGTGGTGGAGTGATGAGGGTGAGGGTAGGGGAAGGAGTATGTGATGGCATGCAGGTGGGGGGGGATAAAGTAGTGAAGTTTTGACTTACCAGAGTCCAGTCCTCCTGCTACTCCTGCCAGGCCCTCAGGATGCATGATCACCAAGACTTGCTCCTCCCATGTTGTTAGTTGTGGGGGAGGAGGTGGGGGTCCACCACCAGTCATCTGTACAGCTATCTGGTGTCTTGCTATCACGGAACGCACCTTCCCCTATAGGTCGTTCCACCTCTTTCTGATGTCATCCCTTGTTCTTGCCATAGCTCCATCTTCCTAGCAATGGACGTCTGCTACACCTGTGATCCGAATAACTGTGGCTCTACCCAAATGATTTCCTCAACCATGACCCTTAGCTCCTCCTCTGAGAACCTGGGGTGTTTTTGTGGTGTCATGGGTGTAGTGTGAGTGCTGTGTGTGAGGGTGTGTGGGGTGATGTGTTGGGGTGTGTGCTGTGAGGTGCGTGGATGGTGTATGGGTGATGGTGTATGGGTGATGGTGTTTTGTGGCTCTAATTCAGTGGGTGCTCCTGGCTTGTGGATCCCGGTGTTGTGGAGACTTGTTCGAAGGGTATGGTGACAGACGGTGTCCAAAGCTGCGGAAAGGTCCAAGAGGGAACATGTTTTCTGCCTTTTGGAATTTGGCACTTTTGTTGACTTTTCATCATGTCCCAATCTGGAGATGCATCAGTTGGAGCTGCTTTTGACCTGGAGAAATTGAAAAACTATACCAAGGCTCAGTTAAAGCAGTTCTGTAAAAGTTTTGGAGTACTGAAGGACACCCAGAAGGTGAGGAGGATGAGGAGGAGGAAGGGCAGTCCATACACAATGGTATTGTGGGTGGGCCTGTTATACACAGGGAGAGGATCTCCAGGGCAGGTAGCAGTGTCTCATCTAAGGGTCTGACCCCTGAAGAATTGCAGGCAGACAGGCAGAGAGGGAGCACCAGAGGGAGTTGGAGAAAATAAGGATGGCCACTGAAGAAAAAAAGTTGTTGTTGGCTCATGAGCTCAGCTTGAGGGAGCTGGATCAGAGGAGCCAGTCCAGTAGGGATGGTGGCAGCCACATCACAGTGCAGCCTGAAAGGAGGGTGCACATTCCTAAAGATCTTGTGAAGGATTTTAAAAGGAAGGATGACATATACTTGTGGTTCAAGAGGTATGCGTCTGCTCTCCATATGAATCTGGTCCCTGAAGCTCATTGGGGGGCGGTTCTGTGGAAGCACTTTGAGGTAGAGGGGAGGGATACACTGACAGCCTTGGGGGATGCTCAGAATCTCACCTACACTATCATGAAGGATGCCCTACTCTCAAGGTATGGTCTCACCCCTGAGCAGTATGAGGATAAGTTTCGGTCTTATAAGAAGAAGGAATCCCAAACATGGTTGGAATGTGTTGATTCGTATTGCAGGTCACTGGATGGTTGGGTGAAGGGCAGTAATGTAACTACGTATGAGGGGCTTTACAATCTGATTGCTTGGGAGCACTTGTACGGTTTATGTTTTCCAGAGCTGCGCCAGCACCTGATTGACAGCAAGCTGACTGATCCCAGGAAGCTTGCGCAGGAAGCGGACCGCTGGGAGAGCCCAAAGGTCCAAAAGAGGTATGGGAAGATCACACCAAGGGTGGGCAGGGTCCCTCTCAGAAGAAAGGTGGGGGTAAGGGTAAACAAGGGGGTTCTCTAAAGGGCCCCAAACTGATTCCCAAGGTAAGGATTCCCAACCCCCCAAGTGAGAAGAAGCCATGGTTCTCTAAAGGGAAACCAGTGGTGGGTGGTCCCTGTGATACTGTACCGAGATCGGCACTGGAATGGAAGTACCCCGGGGGTACTTCCCAAAGCAAGGATGCTGAGATGGAAGAGGCGGAACCGCAGTGGAGCGGAAGCCACCAGGAAAATGCAGAAATGGTGGGGTTTTAAAACCCCGTAAATAATGGCAAAAGGTACCCGGCAAGAGAGGAAGAGGACGGAGGAGCGGTGGCGTGTGGAGACGAACAAGCGCAGGAGACGGACCAAACCCTGGACGTTTGAGGAGCAGGAAGACTGGAGGAGGACAGCGGCACAGAGGTTTCATTCTTTGATAGAGGGAGAAGACGCGCAGAGGCCAGCCTCGTTCTTGGAAGAACGTGGCCAGTTCAGGTACAGAAATCAGCATCAACGGGGAGGAGGGCTAGAGAGAAAAGAAGGGGGGAGAAGAAGCACGAATGGTCACAAAATAATATTTTAGCACCGGGCACGTCAAAATAGAAGGCACCATAAAAAATCACAGCAAATATGAAGGGCACAGGGAAGGAGGGGAAAAGACGGGGAAATAGTATTCTTTATGAATAAATAAAGACAACAAACACGGAGGCTATAAAAAAACAGACATCAGAGAAAGTAAAGAGCTATATCAAAACATAACCCAGAGCAGGAAAGGAAAGACAGAGACCTCTGGCTAAAAAGAAGAGCAAGAAAAGATTTCTAAAGCCTACCAGAAAAGATAGCAGGGAGACGGCAGAAACAGGGAAGGAAGAAGAGAGAGATACAGGAAAGGAAAAGAGGACAGTAAAAAAAAAAAGAAGAAGAAGAAAAGGGAAAGAACAGATGAGAAGATAAATGTACCTTCTAAAACGGCTTCTTCTGTTCCTCTTCTCCCATATAACCTTCGCTGCTGAACTCCGAGATGTCCACCTGAAACGAGAAGAAACAAAGAAGAAAAAATCAAGAACCAGGAAAGGACCTGGGAAGAGCTCCAGCCAATAGGTCATAGAATAACAAAACTAACAAGAAAGAAAACAAAGCATGGAAAGAAAGAAATAAAAGAACCTTCATCAAACCCATACAATACGCCTGCAAGCCTCTATTATTACTTAACCTGTTACAGTCCTCCACTTAAGTGCTATGCATATGACCAGGTGGGTCATGTGAGGGGGGGGACACCAAATGCCCCAAACGTACACCGGCAACCACTGGTGCGCCGTCCCAGGTTTTTGCCAGTGTAGCACTTGGGGAGGAATTGGTTTCAGGCGGGTGGGAACCAGCTGAAATGACCCTTGTCTCACTAGGGGACATTGAGATGGTCCAGAGAACCCTAGTGCCTGAAAACACTAAGAAGTACAGGCAGTGGGTGACCATCAATGGACAGAGAGTGGAGGCTCTGAGAGACACAGGAGACAGTGTGACTACAGTGAGGAGTCAGCTGGTGTCTGAAGAGCAATTTGATCCCGGGGTACTTCACCAAGTAGTTTGAGTGGACAACTCAGAGCGCCTGTGCAGAGTGGCACAGGTTCCCTTTGAATGGCGGGGGGTCTCATGTTCCTTGAAGGTAGCTGTGAGTCCAACCATGCCTGTTGATTATTTGCTAGGCAATGACCTGGAGGATTCCCCTTGGAAGGAAGTGGAACACAGGTCTCACTTGGAGATGTTGGGTCTGCCTGGGTGGGTATGCATATCCACCCGGTCAATGGCAGCCCGTCAGGGTGGTCAAGACCCCCTGGAGCCTACAGATGAACAGGTGGCTGAACTGGGTGAGGTCCCTGAGCTGTCGCAGTGGCAGCAGGAAGGGGGGCCCACCAGGGAAGCATTCTGTGCAGCACAGAGGACATCCCCTACTGTGGAGGGTTTGCAGCAGCAGGCTGCAGACCAGGCGGCTGGCAAGGAGCCAGGATCACACCTGATGTATTGGGAGGATGACCTCCTGTATAGTGAGCCTAAGGTTCCTGAGCCTGGGTCAGCCTGTGTGCTGGTGGTACCCCAGTGCTTCAGGGCCTTCATACTGGGGTTGGCTCATGATGTGCCTCTAGCAGGACATTTGGGGCAGGACAAGACCTTTGAGAGGCTTGTCACCCACTTTTACTGGCCCTTAATGTGCAGGCACTCAGATGCACATTGCAAGTCCTGCCAGACTTGTCAGTCAAGTGGTAAGAGTGGGGGGAAATGTAAGGCTCCCCTCCAACCTTTACCTGTTGTTAGTACTACCTTTGAGAGGGTAGGTATTGACATTGTGGGGCCTCTGGATCCTAAGACAGCCATGGGTAACAGGTTCATCCTGGTCTTGGGGACCATGCCACCCGGTACCCAGAAGCCATTCCTTTGAGATCAATCACTTCCCCTGTGGTGGGTCGTGCTTTGATGGGGGGTTTTACCCGCATGGGGTTTCCCAAGGAAGTGGTATCTGATAGGGGTACCAACTTCATATCCACGTATATGAAGTCTCTGTGGAAGGAGTGTGGGGTAACCTACAAGTTCACCACCCCTTACCACCCCCAAAGTAATGGTCTGGTTAAGAGATTCAACCGCACCTTGAAAGGTATGATCATGGGCCCGTTAGAGCCCTTGAGGCGGAAGTGGGACGTCCTCTTGCCATGCCTTCTGTTCGCCTACAGGGAGTTGCCTCAAAAAGGACTTGGGTTTAGTCTCTTTGAGCTCATCTATGGCCACCCTGTGAGGGGACCTTTAAGTCTGGTCAAGGAGGCTTTGGAAAAAGCTCCTAGTAAACCCTCCAGGATGTATTCAGATACATGCTGGCTATGAAAAACGAGACTGCCCGTTTCAGGAGTCACGCCCAGGAGAACCTAGAAGCAAGCCAGGAGGACATGAAACGCTAGTATGACCAGAATGGCACTCTGGTTGAGTTTTAACCTGGACAAAAAGTGTGGGTGATGGCACCAGTGGAGCCGAGGGCGCTCCAGGATAAGTGGACTGGGCCATTTGAGATGGTGGAGTACAAGAGTGAAGTCATCTACCTGGTGGATTCCAGTCTCCAAGGAACCCTTTAAGGGTCCTCCATGTCAACCGCCTCAAGCCTCATTTTGAGCGGACTGGAGTGTCCATGCTCCTTGCAACAGATGATGGGGTAGAAGAGGAGAGTGAGCCTCTTCCTGACCTCCTGTCTGCAGGAGAGAAACATGGGTCTGTGAATGGAGTGATCCTCTCCCCCTCCCTGACTGAAGAGCAGCAGAGTGACTGTCACCACATGTTGGGACAGTTCGCCTCACTGTTTCCCTGATCCCAGGTGTCACACACTCATGCATACATGATGTGGACACTGGGGGCAGTCCACCCATTAAACAGAAGGCTTACAGGGTGACTGACAGGGTCAGGGCTTGCATTAAGGATGAAGTATCCAAAATGCTAACCCTAGGGGTTATTGAGCACTCCGGCAGTCCTTGGGCCAGCCCAGTGGTATTAGTCCCAAAGGCTGCCGCACCTGTTGCCACTCCAGTACTCAGGTTCTGTGTGGACTACAGGGGACTCAATGCGGTCAGCAAGACTGACGCAAACCCCATCCCCCGAGCTGATGAGCTAATCGACCGGTTGGGAGCTGCCAAGTACCTCAGTACGTTTGATTTAACATCTGGGTACTGGCAGATTGCCTTAAACTGAGAGGGCCAAGGAGAGGTAAGCATTCTCTACCCCAGATGGACACTTTCAATTTAAAGTCATGCCATCTGGGATGAAGAATGCCCCTGCCACCTTTCAGAGGTTGGTCAACCAGGTGTTGGCTGGGCTGGGTGAGGTCAGTGCCGCCTACCTGGATGACATTGTTGTGTTGAGTTCCACTTGGGAGGAACACCTGCAACACCTCTGGAGAGTGTTAGAGGCCCTGCAGAAGACAGGCTTCACGTTTGAGGTGAGTGAGTGCCAAATAGGGCAGGGTTTGGTGGTGTACTTGGGACACCAGGTAGGGAGTGGCCAGGTGGCACCCCTACAGCCAAAGATTGATACCATTCTGGCTTGTGAGCCTCCCAAGACCCAGACTGAAGTGAAAGCCTTCTTAGGTCTCACAGGATACTACAGGAGGTTTGTCAAGGGATATGGTACCATTGTTACCCCCTTGACTAAGTTGACTTCTAAGAAGCAACCCAGGAAAGTGATCTGGGCAGAGCCTTGCCAGAATGCTTTTGATGCCCTGAAGGCTGCCATGTGCACAGCACCTGTGCAGAAGGCACCTGAGTACTCCAAGGAGTTTGTTGTGCAAACAGACAACTCAGAGCATGGTATTGGAGCAGTACTCTCACAGCTTAATGAAGAGGACCTAGATCAACCCGTAGCCTTCATTAGCAGGAGACTACTTCCCAGGGAACGTAGGTGGAGTGCCACAGAAAGTGAAGCATTTGCTGTGGTCTGGGCGCTGAAGAAGCTAAGACCCTACTTGTTTGGGACTCACTTCCGGGTTCAGACCGACCACATACCCCTCAGATGGTTAATTGGTTAATGCAGATGAGGGGTGAGAATCCAAAACTACTGAAGTGGTCCATTTCCCTACAGGGGATGGACTTTACGGTGGAACACTGTCCTGGTACAGAACACGCCAATGCTGATGGTCTGTCCACGTTCTTCCGCCTAAGTGATGAGAACTCCCTTGAGGTTGGGTAGTTGCTCCCTACTTTCAGCTGGGGGGGACAAGTGTTAGACTTTTCATCCTTGGCGTGGTCTCCCTTAACTTTTTGCCTCTGTTTCCCAGGTTGTTGATGTGTGCTTGACTCTTTCTCCTGTTTTTGCTACTCTGGACAATTCACCACTGCGGACCAGTGCTAAAGTGCAAATGCTCCTTTACAAAATGTGTATGTAATTGGCTTATCCATGATTGGCATATTTGATTTACTACTATGTCCCTAGTACAGTGCACTAGAGGTGCCCAGGGCCTTTAAATCAAATGCTACTAATGGGCTTGCAGCACTGGTTGTGCCACCCACATTAGTAGCCCTGTAATCATGTCTCAGACCTGCCACTGCAGTGTCTGTGTGTGCAGTTTTAAACTGCCAATTCGACTTGGCAAGTGTACCCACTTGCCAGGCCGAAACCTTCCCTTTTCTTACATGGCAGGCACCCCTAAGGTAGGCCCTAGGTAGCCCCAGGGGCAGGGTGCAGTGTATGTTTAAGATAAGACATATACTAATGTGTTTTATATGTCCTAACAGTGAAATACTGCTAACCGGTTTTAACTGTTTCAAGGCCTGTCCCTCTCATAGGTTAACATGGGGGCTGCCTTTAAATATGATTAAAGCGCAGATTCCCTTTGGGAGCGGAGAGACATGTGGAGTTTGGGGTCTCTGAGCTCACAATTTAAAAATACAGCTCTTAGTAAAGTTGATTTTAAGAGTGTGGCCCTGATTATGACATTGGTGGTAAGTGCCACTTACCACCATGCTGACTACCGCCAACATACCGCGACTGCGGCGGTATACCGCTACGTGTATTACGACCCACACATAGAAATCTGCCACTATACAGACACACACACAAGTCTGCCAGCCCAAAGGTCAGTGATAAACTGGCGATACCAAAACCCACACCATTACGCCAACAGAAATACGCCCACAGCATTATGACCCACGAATCACCGCAGCAGACATTCAACCGCGGTAAACCATTGGCGGTACAGACCGCTGTGCTCAAAATACACACACACTAAGAAAACAACACCATATTGGACAATTCAAAATACACACACCTGACACACATACACATAACACACCCACACCAATATAAAACACACACAAACACTACCCACAACCCTTTTACGAAAAACAAATTGACAACTGAGAGAGAGACAAGCCAGGAGCACCCACTGAATTAGAGCCACAAAACACCATCACCCATACACCATCCACGCACCTCACAGCACACACCCCAACACATCACCCCACACACCCTCACACACAGCACTCACACTACACCCATGACACCACAAAAACACCCCAGGTTCTCAGAGGAGGAGCTAAGGGTCATGGTTGAGGAAATCATTTGGGTAGAGCCACAGTTATTCGGATCACAGGTGTAGCAGACGTCCATTGCTAGGAAGATGGAGCTATGGCAAGAACAAGGGATGACATCAGAAAGAGGTGGAACGACCTATAGGGGAAGGTGCGTTCCGTGATAGCAAGACACCAGATAGCTGTACAGATGACTGGTGGTGGACCCCCACCTCCTCCCCCACAACTAACAACATGGGAGGAGCAAGTCTTGGTGATCATGCATCCTGAGGGCCTGGCAGGAGTAGCAGGAGGACTGGACTCTGGTAAGTCAAAACTTCACTACTTTATCCCCCCCCACCTGCATGCCATCACATACTCCTTCCCCTACCCTCACCCTCATCACTCCACCACCTCACATATACCCCACCATCACAACCCACCCATTCCAATACCAAGCCCTTCATACTACACCAATGCATGGACCCACTTCACAGACCTGCATGGACACCCATCACCACAGCATGCACACTAGTGACAATCACCTAGCCAACCAAATCACAACTCACACAAGCCAAAGCTGCCTTGGTAATAACAACCATAGAGGGAAACATACCCATGCACAAGATGTCACACACAGAAAAAATAACACTGCATTTACATCCCCACAGGACCCACACACAACGTCACCGGAAAGGAGGTGCCAGCAACATCCAGTCCCCCATCAGAAGAGGCCCACTATGATGACAACAGCTCTGAATGCCTGGATCAGGATGGCCAACCTGGCCCATCAGGGACCTCTGGACAGTCAGTGACCCAGCCACATTCCCAAACCACCATAGGGCCTAACCCGTCAGGAAACCCCACCCCAGCACCCACCCACCGGGCCCATTCCTCTGCCCCAGGACAGGTCAATCAGCAGTGTGTCCACCACTACAGGGACCCCAGGCAACTCCACAAACAAAGGATGATCAGGGACCTGGGGTCAGTGGCAGTAGGCACACGGTTCAGGGGACAGAGGCACAGGACAACAGGGAAGCTGGGAGGACTGCTCTGCGACAAGGGGAGGACAGGCCCAGGGAACCCACTCACCACGAGGCACTTGCTGGGATCCTGGGAGCATACCACCATTCCCAGGAGACCTTGGGCCAGATACTGGGCAAGTTGCAGGAGACCCAGCTGCTGCAGGAGGGGTAGTACCTGGGCATCAGGGAGGACCTCAAACACATCCACACCATCCTGGTCACTATTGCAGGGGTGCTGGCAGACATGGTCAACACCATGAGGGAGGCAGTGGCACACCAACGGGGCCCCTGACACTAGCCACACTGATGAACTGCCCTCCACCTCCACTGACGCTAGTGGACAGGAGGCCCCACCACTGGAACAACAGGCCACCAGCACCTCTCCCCGCAGAAGGAGAACCACCATGCAAAAGGTCCCTGCGATCCAGGCAGAAGCCAGAGAACATTGCCAAGACCCCCGCCAGGAAATAAGACTCCCCTGAATGTCACCCTTGTGTCCCACTCTGTCACCCTGTCCACCTTGAACTGCCATTGCTCCACTTCCTATGTCCCCTTGGACAATGCACCTGTGATACACATAGACTGGACTCTCTCCTTGACATTCCTCCACCATCAACCCAGCCCATTGCAATACCCCCTACACTCATTATCACAGTATGAAACACCCTTGGAACTAATACAAGTATGGAGTCTGTCAATTGATTGAAATGTGTATTAATTTAGCAAGCTGTAAACATTGCAATTCAAATGTACAGTTACATATTCAGAGGTATGAACTGTAGTGGGCAGCAGTAAACACACCAGGAGCCAGAGTGGGGCACAGATATCTGAAAATAGAGATGTCAAAGGGTACAGTAAGTGGCCATAGAAATAGGAAAATCAGGCTACCATGTACAATGTCCAACACAAAACTGCAATGGAAGGTGAAGTTAGTGTCTTACCTGTGTGTCACTGTAAGTATTGTTGAATTATAGTCCACATCCTCTGCCTCCTCTTCACTGTCACTGTGCACATGCTCCACCGCTCCCACACGACCATCTCCAGCCTCATCCTCCTACAGAAAAGGCACCTGGCATCTCAATGCCAGGTTGTGCAACATGCAACATGCAATGATGATCTGGCTCACCTTCTTGGGTGAGTAGTACAGGGATCCCCCTGTCAGATGGAGGCCAAAGGTGTGCTCAATGATCCTTCTTGTTCGCCCATGTGCCTCATTGTCACATTCCTCTGCCCTTGTCCTGGCATTCCTCACTGGGGTCAGTAGCCATGAAAGGTTGGGGTAACCAGTCACCTGCAAATATCGAGGGATACCAGTTAGCCAGACACTCACCCTTAGGGCCAACCCCACACCCATATACCTACATCAACTGTGTGGGGACCATGGCCTCACCTATTAGCCACACCCTGTGCCTCTGGAGTTGAGACATCACATATGGGATTCTGCTATTCCTCAAGATAAAGGCATCATGGACAGAGCCAGGATACTTTGCATTGACATGGGAGATGTACTGTTCCGCCAAACACACCATCTGCACATTCAGAGAGTGAAAGCTCTTTCGATTTCTGAACACCTGTTCATTTCTCCGGGGGGACAAAGGCAATATGTGTACCATCAATAGTACCAATGATGTTGGGATATGTGCTATTGCATAGAAGTCAGCCTCCACCTGAGGGAATACGATGTAGCTGCACATGTGTTTCATCAAGACAAACAACAGTTTGTTCAGAACGTTTGAGAACATAGGCTGTGACATCCCTGATGCCATGGCCACTGTTGATTGGAAGGAACCACTTGCCAAGAAATGGAGCACTGACAGGACCGGAACTAAAGGGGGGATACCTGTGGGATGGCGGATAGCTGAAATCCGGTCTGGCTCCAATTGGGCACACAGCTCTTGGATTGTGGCCCTATCAAGTCTGTAGGTTAGGATAATGTGCCTGTCCTCCATTGTCGCCAGGTCCATCAGGGGTCTGTACACGGGGGCATATCTCCATCTCCTATTCATCCTCAGCGGTTGAACTCTAGGGTGAAAACCGGTTAGCAGATGGTCATATTCAAACAAATACTCAGATTAATATGCTTTTCTTTTTTTACAGAAACAGTACGTGAACTTGTAGGTCTGTTGATGTGCCTATGTCTTCTGTGACGCAGTTAGGTGCCATGGCCTGTGCCCCCCTGAAATGGCGGCCACCTGACCAGTGAGGAGGGACAAGTGGAAATGAGGTAATTCTGCTAACGTTGTGTGCTGTTGAGGGAGGCGGTCGATGACCCCCATGCAACACTGCATTGGTTATCATTGGGGCCTACCGGACGTGGCTGCCATTTTCTATCTCTTCACTCACTTGCTACCTGACCTTCACCAGGAGAGGACCTACACTGCAAGTGCTGCTGTGACCTGTGTCTGGAAGCGACCATGGCTCGAGTGTCTGGGGAAAGGGCCACTGCCTTCAATTCAGAGGAGTTGGAGAAACTGGTGGATGGGGTCCTACCCCAGTACCGTTTACTTTATAGTCCTCCAGACCAACAGGTGAGTACACTGAGAGCTCGATGCGTGGGGCATGAATGTATGGAGTGCTGTGTGTGTAAACCTCGTGTAGGGGGGCTGAGGGGTCCTGGGCAGAGTGCTGAATGTATGGTGGTCAATGTATGTGCATAAGGGGATGGGAGGGATATGTTGGGCCATGAGTATAACAGTCCAGACGGTATGAATAATACCTTTTCTGCGGTATCTTTTTCTGCAGGTCAGCGCCCATCAGAATAAAGGTATTTGGCGTGCCATTGCCAAGGAGGTGCAGCCTGGGGGTCTTTGACAGATGGAGCACCCACTGCCGCAAACAGTGGGAGGACCTGCGCCGGTGGGCAAGGAAGATGGCAGAGGCCCAGCTGGGGCTGGCTTCCCAACGTGAAGGGGTGCCCGACGTACCCTGACCCCCCTGATGTTCTGCATCCTGGCGGTGGCCTATGTGGAGCTGGATAGGCGCTTGAAGGCATCACAGCAGCCACAAGGGGGTGAGTACAGATTCAGAATCATGACTTTGCGCGCATTAAGGTGTTACCTGGGTGGGGGATGTGGGCTGTGGGTGCCCCTAGGCCAGGGCGAACATGGCAGGGTAGGTTCCATTGTGGGCAAGCTCAGATGCACTCCAAACCCAATAATGTTAGTGGGCATCTACTACTGGGTGGGTCCTGTGGGTTTCAGGTGTGCAGCTAATGGCGTTAGGCATTGTACCCCATGGCCTGGTGACTAGCATTGTAACTGGTAGTGCATGGCCTAGTGCATAGGGCTGTTCCCTGTGAGTTGTGTACGCCAATGGTAGTGTTGTTGCTGCCATTGACCAACTGAATCCTCTTCTCTTCCCCCACCTTTTTGTTTTGTCACCCTGTCCTTGTGTGCATCAGCATTATCTGGCGGAGGAGCAGAGCCACCGGCGATGGAGGGAGCTGCATTCCACATGGGCCTGGAGGCCGAATCCACTAACGGTAAGGGCACCAGTGGGACGGAGGGCGAGGGGAGCACCACGACGGAGACAGGAGGGGACAGTACGGGACAGCACCGACAGCGACACCTCCTCCGATGGAAGCTCCCTGGTGGTGGCGGACAACTCTGTGCTCACCCCAACTACAGGTACAGCCGCCACTGCTGTACCAGCACCACCCTCCCAGCAGCCCCTCAGCGAGTTTCCCGTGCCCGCTCACCCAGGAGGGTGGGCATCTTCTTCGCCCCAGGCACCTCAGGCCCTGCCCCAGTCAGCCCTGCTGCCCTCAGTGAGGTGGCTATTGACCTCCTGAGATCCCTCTCTGTTGGGAAGTCAACCATACTGAATGCCATCCAGGGTCTAGCAGGGCATTTGCAACAAACAAATGCATACCTGGTGGGCATTCACTCTGGCGTGGCGGCCCAACAGAGAGCATTCCAGGCTCTGGCCAAGTCAATGATGGCAGCCATTGTCTCTGTCTCCAGCCTCCCCCTCCAACTTCCTCTACACAGTCCCAGTCCCCTCAACCCCAGCCTATCCCAAGCACACCTTCAGAACTGCATGCACCCAAATCAACACACAGAAAACCTCAGGCAAACACAAGCACCACACTTCATCCCACAGGCACTCACACAAGTACCATCCAGATGCAGACACACCAACATCCACTGCCTCCACTGTGTTCCCCTCCTCCTCGTCATCCACCTCCCTCCCAGTAGCATCTCTACTCACACCTGCATGCACTACATCCTTATCCACTACCTCCATCACCAGCACACCTATCACTACACGCCCCTCACTGGCAGTCACCATCCCCACATCCCTGCACACATCCCCTGTGTCCTCTCCTACTATGTCTGTGCCCCCTCCTCCCAAAGTACACAAACGTAAGAACTCAGACACCCAACAGCCATCCACCTCACAACAGCATCCATCCCATGCACCTGCACCCAAACACAGCAGACAGACACCTCCTACAAGCACTCTCTCTTCCTCCACTCCCAAACGTTCACCCTCTTCCCGCCACAGTGTCCCTAAGAAACTTTCCCTGCCCCTCCCTCCTGTCCTTCACTTTGGGCCACGGTGGCCAGAACCCAGCCCAGCACCTCAGCCACCCAGTCCATGGCCACTGTAGTTTCTGCAGCTACTGCAGGTGTGAGAGGCTCCAAGGAGGCACCCCTCAGCACAGCCAGTGTGCCTGCACCACCTGCCAAGGGCAAGAAGGGGCCACCACCTAGCAAGGGCAAGAAGGGGACACCAGCCAGCAAGGGGAGGGAGGCACCACCAGCCAGCAAGGGAAAGTAGTTACCTCCAGCCAGCAAGGGCAGGAAGGGAACACCAGCTGGCAGAAACAAGGAGGCACCACCATCTGCCAAGGGCAGGAAGGGTAAAACAGCTGCCAAGGCCAATGTTAAAGGAACTGACACCACAGGCAGGATGGATCTGGTGCCTGGGGCTGGACCAGCATCTGGGCAAACAACACCAGCCATGGCACTTCAGGCATCCTAGGCTGCAGGAGAAGGACTGGAGCCTCCCCCCACCACTGACAGCACCACCACCTGCACCGCGGCCAGGACCGCCACCTGCACTGCAGCCAGCACCGCCACCAGCACCACTTGCAGCAGCAGCAGCCCCAGTGGGCAGCCGTCCGAGGCTGCAGGGGAAGGGCTGGAGCCTCCCCCCACCACTGACAGCACCGCCACCTGTACAGCAACTGCCATCCACTGATCAGCCATCCCGGCCGGAGAGCACTGTGCAGTCATGACTACATGGGCTGCAGTGAGTCCTGGCCCCTGCAACACCTGCAGGTGTGACACCCAGGTGAGAGACTGTGACCTTGCCCCATCCAACATGAAGCACACTGGGCACAAAGCCCCCTCCAGAACTAGTGGAAGAAGCCATTCACTCACCCCATCCTTGCCAGTATGAAACACACTGCGCACAAGGCTCCCTCCAGAACCAGTGGAAGAAGCCATCCACTCACCCCATCCTTGCCAAGATGAAGCACACTGGGCACAAGGCCCCCTCCAGAACCAGTGGAAGAAGGCATCCACTTGAGAGACTGTGGCTTCGCACTCCCTAGGACCAAGCAGTGGGCAAACCACCCACATGAGAGACTGTGGCCTTGCACTCCCCAGGACCAAGCAGTGGGCAAACCAACCACTTTAGAGACTGTGGCCGTGCACTCCCCAGGACCAAGCAGTGGGAAAACCACCCACTTGAGAGACTGTGGCTTTGCACTCCCCAGGACCAAGCAGTGGGCAAACCACCCACTTGAGAGACTGTGGCCTTCCACTCCCCAGGACATCACTGAGGGCATGTAGCGCCCTCCAGAAGAAGTGGCATTGTACCATCTTCCAGCTGAGGTGCCCCCCCCCCTTTCCCGTCCTCCTTAGGTGCCTGTGTGTTTTCGACCTGATGCCCCTGCAGAGTTCTCTCCATATTGAGGCAGGAGTCAAGTGTGGCCTTGGCCTATGTGTTATGTCCCCGTGGGCCACGGACATTTTGGAGTGGGCATTGTCCCTCCATTTGTATGTATTGTACATACTGTTTATTGCTTTAAGGATGTATTTATCTAAATGTGTACTATTACACTCATTTTAATCAATTCCTTTTGTCCTTGCGTTGTTCCTAAGGGGTATGGGGTGGATATGTAATGTTGTTGTATCTGTTTGTGTGTATGGTGTTGGGGTGGGGGTGGAGGTATTGCATGTGTGTGTCAATCTCTTTTTCCTCCCACTCTCCATTGTGTGCTAGGTGCGGTACTCACCGTGGTTGTCTTCGCCGCCGTTCGTGTTCCTGGTGTAGGACAAGGAAGACCAGCATTTGAAAAATGTGCAGCTCGGGCTCCATGGTGTCGTGGTTCTTCCTTGAGTGTCGAGAGGTGAGTTATTTCCCTTCTGTGTACTGTTTCTGCTGTGCTTTTGATGCCGTTGGTACCGCCCCGGAAAAGCTGACGGACTGGCTTCTCATAATAGTGTGAGCAGTACACTGTCTTCCAAGTGGCTGTTGGTGGTTACCGCCACAGTGCTTGTTGCTACCGCCATGGTGGTCAGAGTGTTAAAGTGGCTCTCTGTTTTGGCGGTTTCCGCCATGGTCATAGTTTCATTTTTTTTAGCGTGGCCTCTTGGAGGTATTACTGCCGCTTTATCACCGACCACCAGGGTTGTAATGAGGGCCAGTGTGTTTGAAAATGCCACTTTTAGAAAGTGAGCATTTTCTTGCTTAAACCATTCTGTGAGTCTGCCTGTTTGTGGATTCCCTGTCTGGGTCACTTTGACAGTTGGGCTGTTTGCACCTTTCTCTAGACAGTGACACAAAGGGAGCTGGGGTGTAGCCTGCATTTCATGATGAGCTATCTGTGCTAGGAGGGAGGGGAGGAGTGGTCACTCACACCTGAAAGGGCTGTGCCTGCCCTCTCACAATGCAGTCTCCAACCCCCTTTTGTGTGCCTGAGGCCTGGCATGGGCAAGGCAGGATTTCACAAACAAGAGAGACTTTCCTTTGAAGTAAGCCTACTTCAAAGGCCAAAATGAGTATAAGAAGGGCACCCAAAACCACAGACTTTAGATCACTTCTGGACATCAAGAGGAACCTCTGCCTGGAGAAGAGCTGAAGAGCTGAGGAGAAATGCTGCCCTGCCTGTGACTGTGCTTTGTGGAGTTATCCTGTAGTTGCTGCTTCTGCCTGGTGAAAGCGGACAAAAACTGGACTTTGTTGTGCATTCCTGCTTGTGAAGAAATCTCCAAGGGCTTGTCCTGAGCTTGCCTCCTGTTGTTGAAGTCTCAGGGCCATCAAAGACTTCCCCTGCCAGCACCTGGACTCTCTGCTGAGACTCCTGCCCTGCCAATTGGTGCCCTATCCAGTTCCTGGGGCCTTGACAGGTGAAGCTGGATTGCCAAGCCAAGATTGAAGCCAAGATTGAAAATCCACGCACTGACCGCTGTGCAGGGAAAAGTTCTAATGCAACCTCCGACACATTGCTGAAGGAATGACGGTCCGCCGGTTCCTTGGCTGAAATCCATGCACCACTTGGCTGGAAGATAGGCGCTCAAGGCCTGAGAAACAACGTGCTGCATAGCTAACGGAGGCTGGTAACATCGCAACCCACACAACGCGGTTTTTCTAACACTGTGTGGCAGGATTTTCGATGCAAACCTTGCTGGGCACGGAAGAATGACGCAACGCCTGCCCGGACCCGAGTGATGCACTGATTGACGCATTGCTCTCCGGCAGAAAGGAAAAATAAAGCACGCAGACCCGACCATAGAAGGAGAAACAATGCACGTCTCGCTTGCGGGTGAGAAATCGAGGCACTGCTTACCTTTTTCGACACACACTCGCCCGTGCATGTTATTTTGACGCTACTCAGGTACTTGTCAATGCTAACAGTGTTAGCATAGTCATCCAGTACTAATGCAAAACCCTCCCATAGACAGTAACTGAGACAGGGGCATACAATGGAACCCTATAGGAAATAATGCTAAAATAAATTAACGTTTTTTTTACTTTAAAAAAATACATCTACATTTAATTTAAGGTAAAAAAAATATATAAATAGAAATTAAATACTACTCCATGATAACATTGATATCTTTCCCATCAATATCTATTGGCATATTAGTAATCCTGCGATCCTGAGGGTAGATGGTTTAATGATGTTGATGTATGAATCGCTTGACTATGTTGCACAGACAGATATCACAATTTTCCTTAATGATAAGTTTATCACTGTAAGGAAATGGCTCCCTGTTTCAGTTACCCCCACTTTTTGCCTGATACTGATGCTGACTTGACTGAAAAGTGTGCTGGGACCATGCTCACCAGGCCCCAGCACCAGTGTTCTTTCACCTAAAATGTACCATTGTTTCCACAATTGGCACACCCCTGGCACGCAGATAAGTCCCTTGTAAAAGGTACCAGTGGTACCAAGGGCCCTGTGACCAGGGAAGATCCCTAAAGGCTGCAGCATATGTTGTGCCACCCTAAGGGACCCCTCACCTAACACATGCACACTGCCATTGTAGATTGTGTGTGTTGGTAGGGAGAAAAAGGCAAAGTCGACATGGCATCCCCCTCAGGATGCCATGCACACAAAATACTACCTGAGGCATAGGTAAGTCACCCCTCTAGCAGGCCTTACAGCCCTAAGGCAGGGTGCACTATACCACAGGTGAGGGCATGGCTGCATGAGCAATATGGCCCTACAGTGTCTAAATCCATTCGTAGACATTGTAAGTACAGTGTGGCCATATTAAGTATATGGTCTGGGAGTTTGTCAAAAACGAACTCCACAGTTCCATGATAGCTACACTGAATACTGGGAAGTTTGGTATCAAACGTCTCAGAATAATAAACCCACACTGATGCCAGTGTTGGATTTATTTAAAAAAATGAACACCAAGGGGGCTTCTTAGAGATCCCCCCTGTATTGTACCCAATTCTTCAGTGCAGGACTGACTGGTCTGTGCCAGCCTGCTGCTGAGAGACGAGTTTCTGACCCCCTGGGGTGAGGGCCTTTGTGCCCTCTGATGCCAGAAACAAAGCCTGCTCTGGGTGGAGGTGCTTCACACGTCCCCCCTGCAGGAACTGTAACACCTAGCAGTGAGCCTCAAAGGCTCAGGCTTTGTGTTACAATGCCCCAGGGCACTCCAGCTAGTGGAGATGCCCGCCCCCTGGACACAGCCCCCACTTTTGGCGGCAAGTCCAGGGGAGATAATGAGAAAAACAAGGAGGAGTCACCCACCAGTCAGGACAGCCCCTAAGGTGCCCTGAGCTGATGTGATCCCTGCCTTTAGAAATCCTCCATCTTGGTTTTGGAGGATTCCCCCAATAGGAATAGGGATGTGACCCCCTCCCCTCAGGAAGGAGGCACAAATTGGGTGTAGCCACCCTCAAGGACAGTAGCCATTGGCTACTGCCCTCCCAGACCTAAAAACACACCCTAAATTCAGTATTTAGGGGCACCCCAGATCCCAGGAAATCAGATTCCTGCAACCTTAATGAAGAAGAAGGACTGTTGACCTGAAGCCCTGCCCAGAAGACGGAGACGACAACTGCCTTGGCCCCAGCCCTACTGGCCTGTCTCCCAACTTCGAAGAAAACTGCAACAGCGATTCATCCAACAGGGACCAGGGACCGCTGAAGCCTCAGAGGACTGCCCTGCACCCAAGGACCAAAAACCTCCCGTGAACAGCGGCCCTGTTCAAAAACCTGCAACTTCTTTGCAACAAAGAAGCAACTTTAAAGACTTCACGTTTCCTGCCGGAAGGGTAAGACTTCCCACTCTGCCCCCGATGCCCCCGGCTCGACCTGCAGAAAACCAACACCTCAGGGAGGACTCCCCGGCGACTGTGAGCCCATGAGTAACCAGAGACGACCCCTCTGAGCCCCCACAGCGACGCCTGCAGAGAGAATCTAAAGGCTCCCCCTGACCGCGACTGGCTGTAACAAAGGACCCGACGCCTGGAACCAACACTGCACCCGCAGCCCCCAGGACCTGAAGGAACCGAACTCCAGTGCAAGAGAAACCCCCCTGGTCTACCCCTGAGGACGCGGGTACTTACCTGCTGGCAGACTGGAACTGGGGAACCCTTGTTCTCCATAGAAGCCTAAGGCCCTCATTCCAACCCTGGCGGTCTATGACCGCCAGGGTGGAGGGCAACGGAAGCACCGCCAACAGGCTGGCGGTGCTTCCAGGGCCATTCTGACCTCGGCGGTAAAGCCGCGGTCAGAAAAGGGGAACCGGGGGTTTCCCGCCGGTTTTCCCCTGGCCCAGGGAATCCTCCATGGCGGCGCTGCTTGCAGCGCCGCCATGGGGATTCCGACCCCCTTCCCGCCAGCCTGTTTCTGGCAGTTTACACCGCCAGAACCAGGATGGCGGGAACGGGTGTCGTGGGGCCCCTGGGGGCCCCTGCACTGCCCATGCCACTGGCATAGGCAGTGCAGGGGCCCCCTAACAGGCCCCCATGAAGATTTTCACTGTCTGCAATCGCGACGGGTGCTACTGCACCCGTCGCACCCCTGCAACACCGCCGGCTCCATTCGGAGCCGGCTTCTATGTTGCAGGGGCTTTCCCGCTGGGCCGGCGGGCGGCCTTTTGGCGGTCGCCCGCCGGCCCAGCGAGAAAGCCAGAATGGCATTCGCGGTCTCCTGACCGCGGAGCGGCCATTTGGCGGTGACCGCATGGCGGGCGGCGACCGCCGCCCACCGCGGTCAGAATGACCGCCTATGTGTTTTGGGCACCTCTTTGATCTCTGCACCTGACCGGCCCTGAGCCGCTGGTGTGGTAACTTTGGGGTTGTCTTGAACCCCCAACGGTGGGCTGCCTACGCCCCAACTTTGAGACTTGTAAGTGTTTTACTTACCTTCAAAACTAACCTTTACTTATCTCCCCAGGAACTGTTGATTTTTGCAGTGTCCACTTTTGAAATAGCTTATTGCCATTATTACAAAGACTGTACATGATATTGTGTTCATTCAAAGTTCTTAAAGTATCTAAGTGAAGTACCTTACATTTAAAGTGTTTGGTGTAAATCTTGAACCTGTGGTTCTTAAAATAAACTAAGAAAATATATTTTTCAATGTAAAAACCTATGGGGCTGGAGTAAGTCTTTGAGTGTGTGTTCCTCATTTATTGCCTGTGTGTGTACAACAAATGCTTAACATTACCCTCTGATAAGCCTACTGCTTGACCACACTACCACAAAATAGAGCATTAGAATTATCTATTTTTGCCACTATCTTACCTCTAAGGGGAACCCTTGGACTCTGGTCACACTATTTCTCACTTTGAAATAGAATATATAGAGCCAACTTCCTACAATCACGCCATTGATTTCCTTCCTTTTTTTGTAGAAAAAGTACTAACATAGGGCTCCTCAGCTTTTCATGATTTGTGGATGACTGCTCACGGCTATTATTCAAAGACTTCTTACTGACTACTACATTCTAAGGAGGGCCATGCGGCACCCTTCCCCGGGCCGATTTTTACCCCAGGGTCTGGCCATCTGTCCTGGGTGCTCTCCAGGTCACCCAGTGTGCAATGGGACTGCAGGGGGAGCCTGAAGGCCCCTGCAGGCCCAGCCAGCTTCCTTGCTTCCTGCGGGAGCCAGAGTTGCTAAAGATGCAGCTACCTCTCTTTGAGAGCACTTGTTTCCTCTGTTTCCCTGCCTGCCTGTCTGCAGGCAGAGAAACAGAGGAAACCTCCATTCCTCTTGAGTTATAGTTACCTTACGGCAGGCACTATAGTTACTTGATATAACTCTAACTATAACAGGTGAATTTCTATGGGTTTGTACATTTAAAATGTGATCCTAACTATAACATCCCTGTAACAGTGGCTTTAAGTCCTTGGCATCCTGTGAATGTGTGTATCTGTGATAATAGCAAATAACATGGATTATTCAAAGATGCATGTATTGGAATGTGATACTCTGGTGTTGCACTGAAGAAATGAAAGAAAGGTGAAAGAATGTTAAAAAGAGGAATACGTATAGGATGGGATATGAAGAAATAGACAAATGAAATAGTGTTGAATTTGTTAGATTTGATAGGCTGCTTCCACAGAGAAAATAATGTTTTACCTGATGACCCCTTGAATAGAGATATAAATGAATTGAACTATGATTGATGAAGTCGCACATGCCACTTCATGATATTGCAAAGAGGCATATCATTTCAAAGTTGAGTATATTTAAATCTCCAGTGTGGTATGATTTTTTAATTAGAATTTGTAATTTAAAATAAATCTATATGTAGCAGCATTTTAGGATATCGGGCTGGCTGAAATGTTAATTGCATATGACATCTTTTGATCATATTATGTTACACATTAGTACCAGTATCTTTTATGTATTGATATATGCTGATGTTGTAGTTGAAAAGGATTTTTGAGGAATTTTATGGATTGTGGTGGCTTAGAACATGAATGCTCAAGACCATCAGAGCATATCAGAGATATTAAAAAATGTATTAATATTGATCTTGGCCTATGTACAAAGATAGGTAACATCATGTTAATAAGAATATATTTTTATGAACAGCATGTGTCACTTTAAAAATACTTTAGAAGGAATAATTATTTTTGAAACAAGTATTTTTATAGATATATCTGTATATAAGTATTTATATCTTGTTTTAAAAGACCTGGCAAAAATGACACTTGTTTATGGTGTGCTGCTTTTACAAAATGCTTACAGCATCAGTATCTTAAATATTTGGTGGCATTGATATTTGTTAATATTGTGCCCTCCTGGAATGTTTAAAATGCATGTGGTGTTGGATGTTTTAATGTGGAAATTATGTGGCAAATGTTTGGGAAATGGATGGGTCTCATCCCATGTGTTCACAAAGAAGATATTTGCTACATTAGCAATGGAAAGATGAAAGAAGAGGGGGAGCATAAAGAGTTGTAATTTATTTTTTGAAAATGAGATTTAGAAATGTGGTACTGCTTGTGTAATCATGGGACAAATATTATTGAAAGTAGAAATGGAGGATGAAATGAGGCAAATAACTTTTCGAATAATGTAATGTGGCGCACACTAGTGGTTGGGCCAATGAGGCCAAGATAGGACTATGTAATATAAGGGTTACCATCAAGAGTCACTCTGAGGCCCATTTGAAGCTGTGATGCTGAAATGCATCGGCAGTTGGGTTTATCTTGTTCGCACCTTGAAACAAATATGTGTCAATTTTCACCTGCATTGCTTTGGAAGACTGATCTTTGGTGATTGATCCATGTTAGTGCTGCCGGTCACAAGTTGTGAAAAAAACTGCATGAGGACGTATATGTAATGCGCCATCTTCCTGGGTGCTCAGTGGGGAGCACTGGGACACGAGGAGGGCGGTGTAATGAGGAGACTGTTGTGTGCTTTGGAGAAATACCACTGCCCTCCACAAAGAAATATGAAGAGGGAGCAGCCATTAGACATTCATGTTGACTCGCTAAGTTAAGGGGAGTAACTGGTGCAAGTACCGGAGGGTGCACAGGTGGTTACTGGTCCTTTGAGTGAGTCTGTGGTGGTCCATGGTAATTGGGAATCAAAGTTGTTTACATGTGTAGCCTCATCTTCCTGAATTGGCTACTCGACATGCTGAAAGAGAGTATGGGCCTCATTAGGACCCTGGTGTTAAAGCCCGCGCACCGCCGTGCTGGCAGGCGCCAAATTACCATTGGTGCCGGCGGTAACCATACCGCTGTATTCTGACACCAACAACAAACTCCGCCAGTAACCCGGCAGTTCTCCACAACCGCCAAGGCGAACGGCGGGTTGAAAGTGGCAGTCAGCAGAACAACACCGCCACAGCAGAAATACTCCGCCTACCGCATTATGACCCACCAGTCAGCACAGTGGTGTGTCGACGGTGGAAAAACGTCAGCGGCGTGTGGTGGCCTATGCACACAATGGGAAGCCCTGCAGGTGTGACATCCGACCCCCGTGGAAGGTAGGGTATGTGTACTTAATGGGTGTGTGCAGGTATCCCTGTGTGTGCCCTGTGTGTTTGGGGTGTTCGTGTGTGTGACAGTGTTGTCAGGGTGCGTGGTTGTGGTCCGTGTCGCACATTGATGTATGTGTATTTGTCTGTGTAATAGTGTGTGGGGGCATGCTGTGAGGTGTTTGGGGACATGTATGTGTGTTGATGGTGTTGGATGTGTGCATGGGAGGCAGATCTGGTGTGCCATATAACGGGGACCGCCATGCTTTTTGCAACGCTGTGACCACCGTAGAAAGCGTTGCGGTGCCCTGAGTCGTTATGGCTGCGGTGGTAACTGGCTGATAAAGTGGCTGGAAACACCTACCGCCACAACCGATGGTGGCGAAACCTTGGTGGTACAGGCAGTGAACTGGATGTTTTACTCACAGTTCACCGCTGAGGTCAAATTTATGGCAGTCCACACCACCAGCCTGTCGGCGGTGTTAGCGCCAGTTTTGCACCCACCACCGGGGTCATAATGAGGGCCTACATGCCAAATGGAATAAGGAGGATGTGGATGATCACAGTTGTGATGCCTGAGAAGAAAGGAAAATGGATGAATTACAAGATATTGCATATTAGTAGTGAATCTATGCGTAGTAAGGGTTGCAAGCATTTAGGAAACTGTGGATGTAATCATCTTGACGGACAGATATATTTTTCATGATTTTATACTTACAAAATAATCAACACATATCTTGAAGAATGGAGGACAGACAGGCCAAGTGGAGATTGGCAGCAGAATGTACTTTTGATGAGAAAATGGAGGTAGCAGAAAGTGGGAAGCATTCCATGCGAGATAAAACACCTACACAGCTGATATGGAACTGGAATTGGCGAGGAGGAGTGAGGCGAAAAAATTGTGGGATATGACATCTCTCACTAAGTATTTTGGCCCTCATTACAACCTCTGCAGTCTTCTGAGAAGACCGCTAAGGCTGCGGGCGCCAGAATACCGCCAGTGCTGGTGGTAGTTCTGGCTCCCTATTTCGAATTTTCTGCTGGGCCAGCGGATGGTAACAGTGTCACTGTCCGCTGGCCCAGCTGAAAAGTCACATCAACATCGCTGCCGGCTCATAATAGATGCTGATGTGCAGCGGGTGCAGTAGCACCCGTCAGCCATTCCACTGCCCGAAATTTGGGGCAGGGCAGTGCAGGGGCCCCCGGGGGCACCCGAGTCCCCTTACCGCCAGCCTTTCCATGGCGGTGTCTACAGCCATGGAAAGGCTGGCGGTAAGGGGAGTTGAAATCCCCAGCCCTGGCAGATTACAACCGTCGGGACCACCATGGCGGTATACCACTGGTCCCAGTGGTATTACCATGGCGGAAGGGCCACTGTCGAAATGGGCAGGCAGTACCACCAGCCTGTTGGCGGTACTGCCACCACAATAGCCCTGGCGGTCACCAACCGCCAGGGTTATAGTGAGGGCCTTAGAGTGTAGAAGAATAGCTAGAGGCTTGAGACTCATGTTATTACCAACATATGAGGAAATGGTTGAAGGTCTAGTAACTGAATGGTGTGAGAACACTGAGGAATGTTCCATGAAACTGATGTGGACATTAACTAAACATTCTAAAAGAAAATTTGAGTTACAATCTGCAAAAAATGATTCAATTATGAAAGACTTGGAGAAAAATAAGTAATATTCCATGGCAAGAATATGCCATGGAAATATTGGAGAGAAAACTAAGAACATTTTCCAGGGATAGACTAGATTACCAGCATGGCCATATAAAGGTGTAATCAAAAGGTGAGAAGCATAGATGATTGGAGTGTTTTTTATTTAGATCCTAAAACAGAAACTGCTGCTGTCACGTCCTCCTGCTCCGCCGTCTTCAACCGTCTCTCTCTCGCCCTCGAGCACGGGAGAACGCAACAGCCGGCAGCACATGAAAAAGGTTCGGCACGCGGTAACATTACCGCGTGCCAAACTACACAGAACACAACATAATATCTCCGTTTTTTTTTTTTTTTTTTTTTAACTTCCAAACCAGAGAAACATAACCCAACATTAGAACAAAATAATAATAACATAACATTAAACCACTAACAGTATTAGTGAAAATAGGCATAACAACAAGTAAATTTCCTGCTAACAGCAATGAGATTCCTTAAGTTTGAGCGGCATCCGTTTCACTCGAACAGATCTTCTAAGTGTTTGAGGAACTCCTAAGTTATTGTTTAACGCCAACCGTTCCTGAACCATACCCTCTGACACCGCTCTACTACACCTTTCCATTCCACCGTCACAGTCGTCATTCACCTTCACAGCTTTATTCATATTCCACCACCGACCACCCTCAACCATGATAGCATTACCACACACTTTCATCACTGTAACTGGACTTCCATAACAAGCATCCCCTTTCCTCACAAAGGTCTGTAACTTGATGCGCACTATATCACCCGGTTGAAAAAAGCGTTCTTTTGTAGAGTTTTTCTGGTCATATCTAGCTTTCACCCTGTCTTGATTTTTCTTTACCTCACCCCTAACTTTATCCTTGTCCACCACATCAGGAAATTTACCTGACACAATCTTGGCTAACCAAGCCAGGAAAAGTTTAGACGTACTACACCTACCTTTCAACAGTTCAAACGGGGAGATTTTCGTCACTGAATGTGGTGTGGTACGATAAAACCACAACATCGAATACACAGCCTCTTCCACATCCAATCTACTCGCTCTAGCCCACTTTATAAACTCCACAACCACTCTGTTCATTCTTTCGACTAAACCATTCGTTTGAGGATGGTACAGCGAACTCTTCAAATGTTTCACACCAGACTCTCTTAGGAAGGTTTCCATTTCATTGCTCACAAACTGTACACCATTATCCGAGATTAAATATTCCGGAAAACCTTCCCTCCAAAAGATCTCTTTGAGAAACTGTATGGCAGAACTTGCAGAAGGCTTAGCGAAAAACCGCACTTCTGGCCACTTACTAAAGTAATCCATCAGTACAAATGCATAGTGCATGTGATTAGGGAGAAAATTGAAGGGCCCAACCATATCAACACCCACTTTAACACAAGCCTTATCTGGTAAAGGTATGGGTTGTAATGGTGGCTTCACAATCTTCAACCCCTTTTCGGCACCATTGCACACAACACATCCATGAACAACCCTTTCTACATCCTTATCCATAGAAGGCCACCAATACAGTGCCCTGATCCGTCTTTTTGTCATGGTGCCACCAAGGTGCCCATCATGCGCATGGTCCACCAATTTTTGTCTAAGCTCACACGGGGGTACACATTTATCATTCCTTAACACAATGCCATCCTCAATTGATAATTCATCAGCCACCTTGGCATACGGTTGGACTTCTGAATTCAAATTCCTTTCCTTTGGCCAGCCGTTGACAATGAACTGCTTAACCCTGGAAAGCACCTCATCATTACTTTCAGCCATATTCCATACCGTTTCCGTGCACACTTTGGATTCATCAGCATCCACAGCTGCTATAAAACAATCCTCCACATCCTCCTCCACATCAACAGTACATTCATCACTAATTGGTAAACGAGATAAAAAGTCAGCTGTGAAGTTGTCTTTTCCTGGAATGTATCTGACATGAAAGTCATACTGTAACAGTTTCGTGGTGAGGCGTGCTATACGCGGGGTCGTATAATTGATTTTGTCCCCATTCAAAATGTACACCAATGGTTATGATCCGTTTGAACAACAAATTTTCTCCCCCATATATAGCTTCTAAATTTCTCCCTAGCCCAATAGCATGCTAGCAGCTCTTTCTCAATCACAGAGTAATTGAGTTCTGACTCACGTAATACTCTAGAGGCATAACTAATAACCTTCTCTTCCTTCCCCATACCTTGAGACAGCACCGCACCCAACCCATACCTACTAGCATCAACAGTGATGTGCACAATTGGCTGGGGTTGTACGGACTCAATGGCCTAGCATCGACCAACTCCTGCTTGACCCTTTCGAATGTAGCTTGACACTCGCTGTCCCAAATGAACGGTACTACATTTTGCTAGCATAATTGGAAATTAACTTAGAATAGTATTCACACATGCCAACAAAAGATCGTAACTCGTCTTTGTCCTTGGGATTAGGCGATTCCACAATCGCTTTTACCAAACCGGGTCGTGGTGTAACACCATCCCCAGACACACAATGACCCAAAAATTCTATTTTTTTCTTGTAGAACTCACATTTTACTTTCCTTACACAGACGCCATAAGACTGAAATTTTTTAAAGACAGATCTGATTTTCTTGTGATGACCTTCCAATTCCCTAGTATGAATCAAGACATCATCTTGGAAAACCAGAATGCCTTGTACTTCCCCCAACATTTTGTGCATGATACGTTGAAACGCTGACGCAGCAGAGGCCAACCCAAATGGCATCCTGCAAAACTGGAAAGTGCCAAACGGAGAATTGAAAGCTGTGTAATGACGCGAATCCTCATCCAACACCACCTGGTGATAGGCTGATGCAAGATCTATTTTGGAAAACCACACAGAGCCTCTGAGCTCATCGAGCAGGTCGCTAATCTTAGGTAAAGGATATGAGTCTACCCATATCTCCTTATTGAGACTCCTCAGGTCCACACATAAACGTAGGTCCCCATTTCGTTTCCTGGCAACCACCAATGGAGAAAGCCACAAACTGGACTCTATAGGCTCGATTACACCATTATTTTGTAGTTTGTGTAATTCAGCCTTAAGATCCTCTCTTAGACTAAATGGCACCGACCTGACCTTATGTCTCACAGGGATAGCCCGATCTTTTACCTTAATTTTGTGCTTGAACCCAGCAATCTTACCCAAACCTTGTACAAAAATGCTAGGAAACTCCTCTTCAAATGGTGCCTTCGATTCGGAGTTCCCTACGACAAGGACTTGTTCTTTAGCACCAGGTTTCAACACCATGCCAAACAGCCCTTGGTGGTACCATCCTAAAATGTTCAAACCTTTATACGCCACATAAATTTTACCGAAAATCTTTCGATCCTTGAACTCAAGACTATCTTCTATGTAGCCTTCCAAATCAATTTTCCTGCCCTCATAAGACACAGGTGATCTATCGGGAGGCAATAATTTCCTATCACCCCAAACATTGTGGAAGAGATCCGATGTGATCATAGTAATACGTGCCCCAGAATCCACTAACAATCGAAGCCACTTATCACCAACCCGAATATCAACAAGGGGATCTACACAATGGTTTTGATCTTTAACCCCCCCTACCCTTTCAGTGACTACCACAATCATATCCTGATAGGCCTTAATAAAAGAATCCTCTTCATTTTCCCTCTCTTCATCTACCACTGTTGAGACCTTAGCTTGCTTATTAAACATGGATTGACATACTTTAGCAAAGTGACCTACTTTACTACACTTCCAACATGCAGCACTCTTTGCCGGACAACTTTTGCCCTCCTTAAAATGAGGCATGTTCCCACATCTAAAACATATGTTAGACGACCTGAAGAAAGGATTGTCATATTTTCTCGAGTCACCTTTTTTTACCGCACTCATTTTAGTAACAACATTCACATGCATTTGATCAGAGTCCTTTACCCCAGTACTTATTGAAAGTTCCTTTAGAGATATCTGCGCCAGCTCAACACTTTTAGCCGCTTTAATGACATCATCCAAGGTAGGATTGCCCATGGTAAGTAACTTCTGCTGAATGTGCTTATTTGAGCAGTGACCGATAAACTGGTCCCTTATTAACTGGTCCTGGAAATCTCTAAATTCACACTTCGAGGCCAATTGTCTCAGTGCACTGACATATGTGTCAACATCCTCACTTTGACACTGCTGACGCTTGAAGAATTTGTGCCGTAAAACCACCAAACTCAGGAGTGCATCAAACGTTGTGGACAACTTCTTGGTGGTCATATGATATTCATCAAGTTCCTCATCAGTTTGCGGCAGGTCCGGTAAGTGTTTGAAAATCTCTCTGCCTTCATATCCCAACGAATGTAAAAGAAGACACTTCTTCCTTTCAGGGCGAAAACGAGAGGCTCCAATAGCTCCAAGGTAAGTTTCAAAACCGTCAAACCATTGTCTCCAAGGGATGGAAGGAGCACCTGGAGTTTCCAAAAAGGCTGGTGGAGGATTAACAGACTGCATAGCACAAAACAAGAGGCAGCTTAATAAAAAAAAAAACTTGTTCACATGAATATTGTTTCAATAAAACTGTAGCACTTCAAAACTGTAGCACTTCAAAGCACTACATACATATTTTCCTCGGTGATTTTCCTCAGTGATCCCTGCTACGATGATACAGTGTATTGTAAAAGTATTTCCACTGTTAACCTTAACACTGTGGCCCAATGTAGCATTAACACCAACTACATCCAAAATGGCGCTTAAAATTGACAAACACAGCACCTGCAGGGTTCCATACCAGATGTCTGCTGCCAATTAGTCACACGATCCTCCCCCAGCCAGGCTAACAGGTACCATATGCTTCCAGCAGGAAGAAGACGGATATCTCTCTATACAGGAATGCGTGGGTGCTTAGCGGCGGTCATGGCTCCCTCGTCGCCAAATTTCCGATGTTGTAATCAAAAGGTGAGAAGCATAGATGATTGGAGTGTTTTTTATTTAGATCCTAAAACAGAAACCGCCGCTCCACGTCCTCCGGCTCCGCCGTCTTCAACCGTCTCTCTCTCGCGCTCGAGCATAGGAGAACGCAACAGCCGGCAGCACATGCAAAAGGTTCGGCACGCGGTAACATTACCGCGTGCCAAACTACACAGAACACAACACCGTATTATACCTTTGCTTAAACATTTGACAGCTTAAGGACAAAGAAGAGAATGCAAACATCAGCCAGTAAGGTTCCTAATGAAAGTGAATTTAGCTCTGACTCTGATCAAGTGCTGGAGAGTCCTCTGTTGAAAAAGGGGGATTTTCTACATATGAAAATGCAACAAGGTGGAAGGGGCAGAGCACAATGGAATGACAAAAAAGGAAATGCAGGACAAGGAGGGGCAAAAGGAACAGGGCGAGGACAGAACAAGCGACAGAAGAAGTAATGTGCAATATGAGTGACACTGCAGATGCGAAACCTTTCATTGTGAATATCTCATCCATAAATCTAACGCCAAATCAGGAAAGGATACCTAACCCAGGACTAACCTTCTGTCTGACTGTGGGCCCTGACTTCACAGGTGTAAGGACTAAGGGGGTCATTACGACCCTGGTGGTATAAGGCACTTACCGCCATGCAGAAGACCGCCAATACACCGCCGCCGCCGTGGTAGACCGCCACAGCTATTATGACACACATCACGGAATCCGCCGAATTTCAGACACCCACACAATACCGCCACACCAAAGGTCAGCGATAAACTGGCGGAAACACATCCTCCACCTCCACGCCAACAGAAACACGCCCATGCTATTACGACCCACGAATCCACGCGGCGGTCTTTCAACCGCGGTATTCCATTGGCGGTACACACCGCCGCGCTCAAAATACACACACATCTCCAAAACACAGCCACATTGGACATTTTGAAATACACACACCTCAGACACATACACACACCACTCCCACACACCCAACACAATATAAAACACACACCCACATGACCCCTACAACCAGAAATTCTGAGAGAAGGCGAGAGAGAGAGCACAGAATAGACAACCCCATCACACAGAGGCACACAACACCATCACCCACACAACATTCAAGCACAAAACACCACATACCACTACACTCACCACACTCATCACCACATACACCACCCCACAAATCACACACACCACCCCATGTCACGCCAAAGACACCCCCGCTTCTCCGAGGAGGAGCTCAGGGTCATGGTGGATGAAATCCTACGGGTAGAGCCACAGCTATTTGGCTCACAGGTACAGCACACATCAATTGCAAGGAAGATGGAGCTATGGCAAAGAATAGTGGACAGGTTTAACGCAGTGGGACAGCAGCCAAGAAATAGGGAGGACATCAGGAAGAGGTGGAATGACCTACGGGGGAAGGTGCGTTCAACGGTATCCAGGCACCACATCGGGGTACAGCGGACTGGCGGCGGACCCCTAACTCCTCCCCCTCAACTAACAACATGGTCTTGACCATCTTGCATCCTGAGGGCCTCGGAGGAGTCGTCGGAGGAACGGACACTGGTAAGTCAAATCTTAACTATCACATCCCCCACCCTACCTGCATGCTATCACACACCCCCATCCTCACACCCTCCCCTATCACCCTAACTCCTCACTAATGTACTAATAACACCAACTACACATCCCAACCCCAAGACCTGCATGACACAACTAACCATGGACACTCATCATTAAAAGCATGCCCACTGCACATACCCAGAACACCCCCCAACCATCAGCACACAACCCCACACAGGAATGCCTGCACTGGGGTTCACACACACCCAACCATTGCACACCATTACACACACACATGCAATAATCATGTACTTATACCCCGCAGGAACCCGAAGGAACGTCACCACACCAGAGGGTCCAGACAACACCACTCCACCCCCAGAAGAGGCCCACAGTGACGAGAGCAGCTCTGCCCTACTGGATCTTGATGACCAGCCCGGACCATCGTGGGCCTCAGGACAGTCGGTTCCCCTCGCACAGCCCAACACTGACCTTCCACCCTCTGGTAACACCAGCACAGCACCCACCCAGCGGGCCCAAACCTCCCTACCCAGGACAGGTCAATCAGCGGTGTGTCCACCACTACAGGGCACCCAGGCTAACCCACCACCCCAACAACAACAGGGACCTGGGGGCAGTGGTAGTGGGCACACGGTCCAGGGGACGGAGGCACAGGAACATAGGGGAACTGGCAGGGCTGCTGTGCGTCAGAGGGAGGACAGGCCAAGGGAACCAACTCTCCACGAGGCCCTCTCCTCCATCATGGGAGCATACCACCACTCCCAGGAGACGATGGCCACGGTCCTGGACAAGTTGCAGGAGACCCTGCGTCTGCAGGAGGAGCAGTATTTGGGGTTCAGGGAGGAGCTCAGGACCATCGGCTCCGCCCTGGGCACCATCGTAGGGGTGCTGACGGACATTCAAAAGACCTTGAGGGACACCGTGGCACTCCAAGGGGCCCCTGACACTAGCCACGACGATGAACTGCCTACCACCTCCGCTGGTGCTAGTGGACAGGACGCCCCGCCACAGGACCACCACACCAGCACCCCATACCCTGCAGACGGACAACCACCACGCAAGCGGGCCCTGAGATCCAGGAACAGGACAGAGCAAGATGGCAAGACCCCCGCCAGGAAATAAGACCACCTTGATTGTCCCCCCACTGTCCCACTTTGTTACCCTGTCCAAATCGGAACTGCCCCGGCTCCACTTCCAATGGCAGATGTGCAATGTACCTGTGAGACTAATAGACTGGACTCTGCCATGGACATTCCTCCATCATCACCCGTCACCATTTTACAACCCCCTTTCATTTTTAGCACTTAAATAAACACACTTGAAACACTAAAAAAACTGGAGTCAGTCTATGATTTGTATTTTTCTATTATTAATGACAGTGTCATAATGGGTTACCCATTGGAAGGCTAACATACCAATGTCACACATCACAAGCCCTTCATGGATGCAAGCAGTTGACACGTAGGTTACCACATTTGTGAAACTGAAATGGAAGGGGACAACTCAGTTAACAAATAGTGAGTGAAATGTCGGTACAGGATAGAGGTAGACGTGTGAAAGTTAATGTAATGTTACACCGGAAAATGTACTCACCTGAGTTTCACTGGAAATATTGCTGTATGACTGACTCCCTGTTGTCATTTTCTTCTTCCTCAGCTTCATCCTCATCACTGTCCACAGGCTCCACAGACTCCACAGCTGCAACAACACTGTCATCTGGATCATCCTCCTGCAGAAAAGGCACCTGGCGTCGCAATGCTAAATTATGGAGCATGGAGCAGGCGATGATGATGTCGCACACCTTCTTCGGTGAGTAGAATAGGGACCCACCTGTCATATGGAGGCACCTGAACCTGGCCTTAAGAAGGCCGAAGGTGCGTTCGATAACTCTCCTAGTCCGTCCATGGGCATCATTTTAGCGTTTTCTGCCCTGGTCCTGGGATTCCTCACTGGGGTCAATAGCCAGGAAAGGCTGGGGTAACCAGAGTCCCCCAATAGCCATACACGGTGCCTCTGGAGTTGACCCATCATATCAGGGATGCTGCTATTGCGCAGGATATAGGCGTCATGCACAGAGCCAGGGAACATAGCATTTACCTGCGAGATGTACTGGTCTGCCAAACAGACCATCTGGACATTCATCGAATGATAACTCTTCCGGTCTCTGTACACCTGTTCACTCCTGCGGGGGGGGACCAGAGCTACATGGTTCCCATCAATGGCACCTATGACGTTCGGGATATGTCCAAGGGCATAGAAGTCACCTTTCACTGTAGGCAAATCCTCCACCTCAGGAAAAATGATGTATCTCCTTACGTGTTTCAGCAGGGCGGCCAACACTCTGGACAACACGTTTGAAAACATAGGCTGGGACATCCCTGATGCCATGGCCACTGTTGTCTGAAAAGACCCACTTGCAAGGAAATGGAGCACTGACAGCACCTGCACGTCAGGGGGGATTCCAGTCGGATGGCGGATTGGTGACATCAGGTCTGGCTCCAACTGGGTACATAGTTCCTGGATTGTGGCACGGTCAAACCTGTAGGTGACGATTAACTGTCTCTCTTCCATTGTCAACAGGTCCACCAGCGGTCGGTACACCGGAGGATTCCGCCATCTTCTCACATGTCCCAGCTGAGGGTGTCTACGAAGGACAACAGCGAATAACCAGTCAATATTCCTCCAGGTATGTATCCACAGTCACACACAAGACTACACCAGACAATAAACCCTTCCTGTATGTGTGTTGTGTGTAGGCCTCGGTATGTGTGACGCAGTTGAAAAAGAATCCATGTGGGCCCCTGAAATGGCGGCTGCCTGACCTCTAAACTGGGACAATGGGATTGTGGGGTAACAGCGCTGGTGTTGCACACCGTCGCGGTAGGCGGTCGTAGACCGCAGCGCACTGCTGCATTGGTTAACATTGGACCCTATAGGTCCCAGGAGCCAATGAACAGGTGCGCTGGCAGTGATGATGCGCACCGCCGCGGACGTCACTGCCGTGGAAGTCACCGCCATTTTCTATCTGTTCAATCACTAGATACCTGACCTTCGACTACACTGCTAGTGCTGCTGTGACCTCGGTCTGGAAGCGACGATGGCTGCTGCGTCTGGGGAAAGGGCCCCTGCCTTCACTGCACAGGAGTTGGAGAAACTTGTGGATGGGCTCCTCACCCAGGACATGCTACTCTACGGTCCTCCAGACCAACAGGTTAGTACACAGGGAGCACGTTGTATGGGCTAGGCCTGGGTGGACAGGGCTGGGGGGAAGAGTAAAGAGGGCAGAGTTCATACTACAGTAAAGAATGGGAATAAATGGGCCACATGGTCAGAGTAGGGAGGTGGCCACTCACATTGATGGTGCAGTTGGTAATGACTGTTCCTCTTCCCTTGTGCATGTCATGTAGGTCAGCGCCCACCAGAAGAGGGACATTTGGCGTGCCATCGCCAAGGAGGTCCGGACCCTGGGGGCCCACCAGAGACGGGGCACCCACTGCCGTAAGAGATGGGAGGACATTCGCTGCTGCAGCAAGAAGACGGCGGAGGCTCAGCTGGGGATGGCCTCCCAACGTGGGAGGGGTGCCCGTCGCACCATGACCCCCCTGATGTTCCGGATCCTGGCGGTGGCCTACCCGGAGTTGGATGGGCGCTTGAGGACATCACAGCAGACACAAGGGGGTGAGTACAACCTCATTCTGCGGACTTTGCGTGCAGTGGAGGTGTCTGGGTGGGGGAGGTGGGTTGTGGGTGTCCCTAGGCCACGGCGAATTCGGTAGGCAAGACCCCTCTGTAATATAGGCCATGTGGCACTCTACCCCACCTCAGAAGAGTGCCAAGTTGAGGTATAGTTGCCCCTGTGGCATCCATGTGCGCGGATGTCCACCATTGCCATGTAGGCCATATCCCAGAAATTGCATGTGCAGAGGTCAGGAGCATGGCGTAATGCATGGGGCTGCTGCGTCTGTCTTGTCCGCCAACGGTAGCGGTATGCCATGCACTAAAACTCTCTTACTTCTGTCTCCCCGCCTTTTTCTGCTCTCCCTGTCCTTTTGTACATCAGCATCATCAGGCGGAGGTACAGTGGCACCGGAGCACGAGGGAGCTGCATCCCACATGGCCATGGAGGGCCACACCACAGACTCTGAATGCACCAGTGGGACGGAGGGCGAGGGGAGCTTTACGTCGGCCACCGGATCAGCAACCAGCGACACGGACTCGTCCGACGATGGGAGCTCCCTTGTGGTGGCGGCATCATCTGTGCCCCCCACCTCTACAGGTACAGCCGCCACCTCCCCTACCAGCACCTCCCTCCCAGCAGCCCCTCAGCGTTTGCCCCGTGCCCGCTCACCCAGGAGGGTGGGCATCACCTTCGCCCCAGGCACCTCAGGCCCTGCCCCAGTCACCCCTGCTGCCCTCAGTGAGGAGGCCATTGACCTCCTCAGGTCACTCACTGTTGGGCAGTCTACCATTGTGAATGCCATCTAGGGTGTAGAACAAGAGTTGCAACACGGCAATGCATTCCTGGAGGGCATTCATTCTGGTCAGGCTGTCCTTCGGCGAACCCTGCAATCTCTGGCCTCAGCACTGATGGCAGCCATTGTCCCTGTGTCTAGCCTCCCCCCTCCAACTTCCTCCACCCAGACCCAATCCCCTGTACCCCAGCCCATCCCAAGCACACCTACAGACCAGCATGCACACAAGTCAACACACACAAGTACCTCAAGCAAACATAGGCACCACACACACCACAGGCACTCACACAAGCATCACACACATACAGATACAGCAACATCCACTGTCTCCACTGTGTCCCCCTCCTCTTCTTCTCCCTCCTCCCTCCCAGTCTCGTCTACACACACACCTGCATGCACCACATCTACAGGCACTAGGACTCGCACCAGGACACCCAGCACCACAAGCCGCTCACCTGCACTCACCACCTCCATTGCCATTTACATGTCCCCTGTGTCCTCTCCCAGTGTGTCTGTAACGCCCCCTCCCAAAGTACCCAAACACCGGCAATCACTCACCCAACATCCATCCACCTCACGACAGCCTCCAGTACCTGCACCTGCACCCACAACAGCTAAAGTGACACCTCCTACAACCACCTCCTCTTCCTCCACTCCCAGACACCCTCCAGCTAACCATCCCAGTGTCCGTCAGAAACTGTCCTGCTGTCAAATTGACCTTTTTGCCCCCACCCACCCTCCAATTCATCAGTCCCGTCGTATCGCCTCAGCCAAAAAGCCTCCAGTACCAGTGGTGCGTGTTCCAGGTTTTTGGAGTGCACCGTCCACCAGGGCAGGCAGTAGGACCCGGAGCCAAGGCACTGGCAGCCCACCCCCTGTAAAGGCTCCAAAATTGGAGAGTGGACGACGGGACGTGTCAAGACTCCTGGTGGGACAACAAGTGAAATGGGATCGAAGGCGATTGGTGAGACAGCTGTAACTCCAAAAAAGGTGGGGAAGGTCCAGAGGAAGTATGCCCAGCCTGTTGTGAGTGTCACAGCGGAGAAGTGCGCCATCGTTTCCAGCGGTCCAGACACAACCGCCAGCACCGTCGTCACTGGTCCAGAGACCACCGCCAGAATCACAGCCCAGGAGGGCACAAGTATTGTCACTGGTCCAGAGACCACCGCCAGAGTCACAGCCCAGGAGGGCACAAGTATCGTCACTGGTCCAGAGACCACCGCCAGAGTCACAGCCCAGGAGGGCACAAGTATCGTCACTGGTCCAGAGACCACCGCCAGAGTCAGAGCCCAGGAGGGCCCAAGTATCATCACTGGTCCAGAGACCACCGCCAGAGTCACAGCCCAGGAGGGCACAAGTATCGTCACTGGTCCAGAGACCACCGCCAGAGTCACAGCCCAGGAGGGGACAGGATGCCACAGCCCCGCTGGCCAATGATGGAACTTAATGCTCACACCAATGTCCAGTGTGAAGATCGTCATGCCACACACCAATGCCCAGTGTAGAGATCGTCATGCCACACACCAATGTCAGTATCAGGACCGCCATGGCAAAACACCGCTGAACAGTCATGAACCTCAATGGCAAAGCACAGCTGAACAGGGCAAAGACCGCCATGGTGAAGACCGCTGAACAGGGCAGAGACCGCTATGGCAAAGCACTGCTGAACAGGGCAAAGACTGCCATGGTGCAGACCGCTGAACAGGGCAAAGACCGCTATGGCAAAGCACCGCTGAACAGGGCAAAGACCGCCATGGCAAAGCACTGCTGAACAGTCATGAACCTCAATGGCAAAGCACCGCTGAACAGGGCAAAGACCGCCATGGCAAAGCACTGCTGAACAGTCATGAACCTCAATGGCAAAGCACCGCTGAACAGGGCAAAGACCGCCATGGTGAAGACCGCTGAACAGGGCAAAGACCGCTATGGCAAAGCACCGCTGAACAGGGCAAAGACCGCCATGGCAAAGCACCGCTGAACAGTCGTGAACCTCAATGGCAAAGCACCGCTGAACAGGGCAAAGACCGCCATGGTAAAGCACTGCTGAACATAGCATGGACCGTGTAGGAATGAATGGACCGCCACATCAGGCATCCTTATCCCATGCGCAGCTGGGACAGTGACAGGACAGGAACTTTCACCGGGAGACGCATCCATTCTGGGCACCAGTCCCCCTCCAGAACAAGTGGAGACCTGCATCTACTAGAGAGACTGTGGCTTTGCACTCCCCAGGATGGCACAGTGGGCAAGACACCCACTGTAGAGACTTGAGAGTCTGTGGCTTTGCACTCCCCAGGATGGCACAGTGGGCAAGCCACCCACTGTAGAGACTTGAGAGACTGTGGCTTTGTACTCCCCAGGATGGCACAGTGGGCAAGCCACCCACTGTAGAGACTTGAGAGACTGTGGCCTTGCACTCCCCAGGATGGCACAGTGCGCAAGCCACCCACTGTAGAGACTTGAGAGACTGTGGCTTTGCACTCCCCAGGATACATCAATGGGCATGGAGCCCCGTCGTGGATCTGGCTTCGCATTCATCTGGCTGAGGTGCCCCCCCTTCCCTTCCCCCTGAGGTGCCTGTTTTATTTCTATCTGATGCCCCGGCAGTGTTCTCTCCGATTTTGGTCAGGTATCTATTGTGGGCCTCGCCCATGCATTTTTGGACTGTTGGTGCACGGACATTGTTGTGTACATATCTGCACTACTTCTTGTATTGTATATATAATTATGAGTGATTTAGACATATATATCTGTATATTTTTGTATGACATGTATATTGGCACATTACAATGTTTGACTGAAATTCGCTTTGTCTTTGGATTCTTCCGGGGGGATTGTGGGTTATTAATGTGATATTTTTGACTGCATTGGTGTGTATGTTGTAATATGCGAGGGTGGGGGTGTTTGGTGGGTGTCCCCCTAACTTTTTCCTCTCCCCTCCCCGTGTGGTAGGTGCAGTACTCACCGGTATCTTCTGCGCCTACTTCGCTGTTGGTCGTAAAGGAGCAGAAAGACAAGGGCAGGTAGTATTTGGAGTTCGGGGTCCATGGAGTCGTCGTTCCTCGTGAAATATGTTAAGGTGAGCGTTTTCCCATAGCACAAGCTGTTTCCGCCGTGTTTTTATCCACGGTGAATCCGCCCCGGAAAAGGTGGCGGATTGGCGGGTTGTAATAGTGTGGGCGGTACATTGTCTCCCGCCTGTCTGTTGGCGGTGACCGCCGCGCTGCTTGTCTGTACTGCCGTGGCGGTCGGTGTGTTAAAGTGGCTGTCTTTGTTGGCGGTTTCCGCCAGGGTCATAATTCCCTTTTTTTGTCCGTCGGCCTGTTTGCGGTATTACCGCACCTTTTACACCGTCCGCCAGGGTCGGAATGACCCCCTCAATTTTATAATAATTGTAAGAAAACTGAAGCTGCATAAGTACCACCGGATGAAACCCAAGAAACAAATAATGAACAGTGATACCCCTACCATTTTCAAAATTGTGGATATTCCTGACATACTGGCCATCCATGACCTATTGAATGAGAACTCTCACAGTTCCCACATGGCACATGAGGTTATTGAAGATCTTAATGAAGAACTGGTAACACAGGCAGTGAGGGACAAAGGGACTGGAGTTGATAGGTCAAATGATTTGAGATCATATGTCCCACATCAGTAGAGGGTCACTTTGAATGAAGTAGGATTCACGACTAATGATCCAATAGGGAGTAGTTTCAAATCCAAAACTAAATTTTGTTCACAGTTTCCCCCCAGTAATAGAACGGATTTATTTCTGGAGGTGGTAATAGAAGATCTGAACGATTTACGAAAGAGATGGCGTAACAACAAGAAGAAAAGTAACTTCTCACCAAAGGATATGGAAGGACAATTCTGTTTTAAGGAATAACCTTTCACCAATTATCAAACCATAGGAAAAGGGGGGGGGGTAACATTGTCCTAATAGATTAGTACACATACCTCATGGACGCTAGCAGACAGTTAAATAATGTGGCCCACTATAAGTGACTCCACAGAACCCTGTGATGTAAATTGAGGAGGATACCACTCTAAGTTGAAAGTAAGGTACGGCTGCAATATCTTGGAGTGGGATGAATATCAATACCTACGGTGGAGCACTCAAGAACTGCAAAATACATTTCCTCCTGAAGATACACAAGAATGTAAAAGTGCCACCTGGAAGACCAATAGTGAGCTCTATTGGGTCTCTGTTAAAGAACAGCTCGATATATTTGGATTTGTTTCTCCAACACTATATCACCAGTATGACATCTTATTCGAAAGATGTAGGAAAGTCCTCCTTTTTGCCCTGGTCACCCTCAAACCTTCTGGACAGATACTGGTGGTTACTGACTTTTGGCTGTCCCCTCAGTGCTGTTAACCAGTCCCAAGGCCAGTGCTCTGTGCAAAGTGGATATGAAAATTAGGCTAAATATAATTGCCAGTATCAACCTATCTATAAGCCCCTGGTATGTGGCAGGTGTTAGAAATGGGGTCTTTGGTTGGCAGTCAGGTTACCCCCTGTCCAAGCAAGGACCCTCACTCTAGTCAGGGTAAAGGAGAATAACCCTCAGTTAAGCCCCGCTCACCCCCTTGGTAGCTTGGCACAAGCAGGCAGGCTTAACTCCAGAGTTGCGGTGTAAAGTATCTGTACCAACACACACAGTAATTCAGTGAAAACACTACAAAATGACACAACACAAGGTTAGAAAATTAGGAAATCTTTATCTAAACCAAACAAGACTAAAACGACGAAAATCCAATATACACAAGTCAAGATATTAATTTTAAAAGCAAAATAGTTTTAAATCCTTTAGTAAACAGGTCCAGCTCCAGATCCGAGCTGGAGTACATTTACTAATTTATTTTTGGGCTATAGTAACTTTAGAGGTGGCGTTTTTGAATAGTAATGAGTTTACTCAATTGTGGGTGGGTGGCTGTTCCTTCCTAAACCCTTAATTAGCCCATCTAAACTTACATGTGATAGGATAGGATAAGAGAGATAGGGATGGAGATTTACACTGGTAGGTTTGTGAATTGCATTTTGAAGTAAGTAAGATGTACTACTACATCACTACTTTATGAACTACAAAATGCAGTTTGTGAATTGGGCCCACTGTAGTTCTTACTCTAGCTAATAATGCGGCCAAAAGGGAATGGTCATATTTTTAAAAATCCAGTAGGGCCTCATTAAGATCCAGGCTTTGTTGAAAATGCTATCCTTGGTTTGAAAACTTCCTACAAGGAAAAAAAAAATATTGTGTTATCCATACACAAAGTCTAAAGGCATAGTACTCTCTGCTGTTTGTCAAAATATATTTTCAAGATGGTCCATTGAAGTATCTTTAGGTATTGTGACTAGGGGTGGGCATAACTTGCATAAACTGCTGTAATTACGTGATCTTACAGCAAAATTATGTGGAGATATATCAGGAGCATAACCCAGTATTAAGCACTATTTTCTTATTGAAAAATGCACCCTTGCATCCAAAATGGACCAGAAGATGCATTTGGTGATAAAAAAATAGGCCCTCATCTTGGCGGTCTTTTCAAAAGACCGCCGAAGCTGCGGGCGCCACTATACCGCCAGCGCTGATGGTATATCTGGCTCCCTATTATGACTTTTTGGCTGGACCAGTGGACGGACACAGCGTTTCCATCTGCTGGCTCAGCAGAAAAGTCACATCAACATTGCAGCCAGCTCATAATAGAGCCGGAAGCAATGTTGATGTGCAGCTGCACCCGTCGCGCATTTCACTGCCCGAATTTCGGGCAGTGAAATGTGCGATGGGGCTGTGCCTGGGGGCCCCTGCAGTGCCCATGCCAAGTGCATGGGCAGTGGAGGGGCACCCCGAGTCCCACTTACAGCCAGCCTTTCCATTTCGGTGTTTTCCGCCGTGGACAGGCTAGCGGTTGAGGATGGTATGTTGGAGGGGCCGGCGATATAGCCGTGGCTAATGCGCCACGGTCATAATAGCTGGCGGAACACCGCCAGCCTGTTGGCGGTGTTACCACCAGCTTACCGCCGGCCGCCAGGGTTGTAATAAGGCCCATAGTGTTAAATGCAACAGAACATGAACAGCAGCAAACAGCAGTCACTCACGCTGGCTAAGTTTGTTGTTCCTGTGCTCCTGCAGCAGGGTTGTTGTGCCAAATTATTCCTAATCACAGAAACCGGGCATAAATATGCAATTGTTGGTTATTTCACATCAACATTATGGAATTTACTCAGATTATTCTGGTTAATTAAACTTTTGCCCAGGCTTAATCGCAGCATCCAAGGCCTGGTTCTGCTTAACTTCCATGCTAAATTTGACAACACTCTACATTCAGAGTGACTGCAGGCTGCCTTCATATTTCCCCAGGATTGCCTCCTGGGCTCTGCTGTGGCTCTATCTAGCATGTTTGAAGAGGATACATTTCTTGTCCAAGATTTTGCTTTATTAGCCATCCAACAATGTACGTACTCAACAATGTATAATTTGTGAGTTGTTTACCACTAACTCCTTGCAGCCTAAAAACACTCACAATCAAATTCTCAGTAATGTTAGCTCGAGTCAACTGACCTCTTTTAAAATTCTAAGCAAGTATGAAGATCAGAGAGGCCTTAGGTGATAAAGACCTTATTTCTAGCTGTCCTCATACTCAACTTGCAGAAATGTAGGTTGCATATTCACATAGTGCTCGAGTCATCAAAGCATTATGGTGGATGCCATCGAGTTTACTCACAGTTCAATTATTTTTTAAATTCAGTTTACTCATGTGTCAATGATTTTAGAAGTCAAATTGTTGCCCACACAGACTTTGGTAGCAGGTGTTCAACAAACGGAGCTAACCCACTATTTCCAGCATGGATGAATATCACAGAGAATACATAAATCAGTAAACTGTTAGAATTTACTCATGGACTAACCAGTGATCCAGCACCCACCAAGATTTATGTGTATCCTACCAAAGCCCTTCTGGCAATGCTACCTCTGCAACTGTTTCCCAGTCATGCACCACTTTCAACTAGGGTACTGTAGGCTGACACCACTAATTGCCCATCTAGTCCTGATTAAGGGCCTGATTTAGATGTTGGTGTTAACCATTGTTTTTCTGGCTTAAAACACATCTGCGGCCAGGACGTCCAACCGCCGTATTTAGATGTTGGAGGTCCCATAGTCTTCAACCTGCCTGAGTCCTGCCGACTCCGCTATGGATGCCCTCCTCAGTGACGGCGTCATAGGACATTGTGGCTGACGGTGGGACCCACGGTTACTGCCCCGCAGATATGGATGTGTTACACTACCAAGCAAAAAAGTGGAGGTCCGACCTCCACTTCTTATTTGGTGGATTTGGGGCTGAAGGGGGTAAAAACTCACCTTTTCTCCTGAGTCCACTTCCATTTCCATCTGGACATGACTGGACAGAACCCTCGCTCACTGCTGCCATGGGACTTTGGAGAACCCCCCCATCACTGGACACAAAGGTAGGCAACCTGCATTGGCTGTGTACATTCGGGGGTCACTGCACATGGGCATGGGACCACTGAAGACATATACATTATACACAAAACATATCGCACACATGCACAAATGTCATTTTGGTGCCAGTATTCATTGGAAAATGTATGATGGTACCACAATGACAGTACTTTCACACCTGTCAACTTTGCCCATGTGGGCGCATTGCCAAGAGATCTGTACCTGTCATGTTATGCTGTGAGTTGTGTGTGGGGGTCAGTACGTGTATGTGTGTGTGCAATGTGATTGGCTAGGAAAGGTGGATGGAGCTGAAGTGGGTAATGTGGATGTGTCAGTATGTGTGCCACTAGCATATGGTGTGGATGTTGTTGTGTATGTTGTGTTATGTGTTGTTGTGTGCAACATTCAGGTGCATGCTGTTGTGTGGCAGTGGTTGTGCTTGTCGGTATATGTGTGTAGATAAGTGTGTAGTTGTGGTTGTGTCATGTGTGGGTGCAGTGTCACTAGTGTTTGTATGTTGTGTGATGGATGTATGTCAATGTGCATTTTCAGCATGTAAGTGTTTTGTTGTGGTGGTGGAATGGCAATGGATTGCCAATGGCGTTGGTGTGTATTTGTTGTGTTGTGTCGTGTGTGATGCAGGGTTACGTATATGTGAAGGGATAGTGTATGTGTGTGACTTCTCTGTATTCCATGGCCACTGGCATTGTACAGTGTCTATAGGGTCCAACAATGTCATCCCTCAAGCAGCAAACCGCTGGCTGGACACTACGGGGGTCATTCTGACCCCACGGGAGCACCGCCAACAGGCTGGCGGTGCTCCCACGAGCATTCTGACCGCGGCGGTTCAGCCGCGGTCAGAAGCGGAAAGTCGGCGGTCTCCTGCCGACTTCCCGCTGCTCGGGGGAATCCTCCATGGCTGCGGAGCCATGGGGATGCGCAGCCATGGGGATTCTGATACCCCCTACCCCCATCCTGTTCCTGGCGGGTCTCCCGCCAGGAACAGGATGGTGGTAGGGGGTGCCGCGGGGCCCCTGGGGGCCCCTGCAGTGCCATGGCATGGGCACTGCAGGGGCCCCCGTAAGAGGGCCCCACTGTGTATTTCAGTGTCTGCAAAGCAGACACTGAAATACGCGACGGGTGCAAACTGCACCCGTCGCACCCCTGCAACTATGCCGGCTCAATTCTGAGCCGGCGTCCTCGTTGCAGGGGCATTTCCTCTGGGCCGGCGGGCGCTCTTTTGGAGAGCGCCCGCCGGCCCAGAGGAAATGTCTGAATGGCCGCCGCGGTCTTATGACCGCGGTGCGGTCATTTGGCGGCTCCCTCCAGGCGGGCGGCGCCCGCCACCCGCCGGGCTCAGAATGAGCCCCTACCTGTCCAACTGTAGCATCTAAATACAGCTGGTGGTAACCCACCTGCCTAACGGCTAAGAAGAGTGCTCCGTTGTGGCTGTCCTTGGAACGGCACAATACATCTAAATGTGGCAGGTGGAAGACTGGTGACTTGACGGTCTTCTCGGGTCTGCCGCAGACGCGGCTTGGCAGTGTGACCGCCAAGACCTAACACAGGCCCCTAAATTACTTGTCACCTTATATAAATTGTTCAGCCACATGATTACAATTTCTTGAATTCATGTTTATTTGTATTCAGGTCTTTATTTGATTTGCCTCCTCTACACACATATCTTTCATTATTGAAAAAAACCTCCCCAATGCATTTGGATTTGCTATGATCTCTTCCCTAAGGGGCAATCAAACTAATGTAAAATCTGTGCAACAAAGCAGGAAGTCAGAGCTAAGACATGAGTGCCATATTATCCAAAATAGGCACATTTCCACTCAAACCTTGATCAATTACTTGCAAGATTAACATTACTTCCAGCATTTCATCCACCCGGCAAGTTAAAATGACTGATATGCGCACTCACTGTAATGTCTGTCAAAATATCCACCTCATTACAAATAGTCCTATTATACCAATTTCTCTTATGGTAAATCAACCTATTATGATGTTGGTGTATTATGGGTTTAGCATCCCTGAAATACCTTTGTGGTACTCTCCGAGTTGCCCAATGTAAACCTACTACATGAGAAACCAGATCCCTCTGTTGCTCAGAAAACAAGAATTGTTCTACTGAGTATTGCTATCAGTGTCCTCATTCACGGGAGCTTACTGTTATTTGAAGTGAGCCATACATGTGTATGCACCCACTTTATTTCAGTGCTGCCCCTGTGATCCAAAACAAGCATTGGCAAAGCCATTAGATCTTGCTTATTTGTGACGTGAATTGGAGTAGCATTGTGTGGGATGGAGTAGAGTAGCATCGTGCGGCGTGGAGTGGCATTGTGTGGCATGAAGTGGAGTGGAATGGCATTGTGTGGAGTGGAGTGGAGTTGCATTGTGTTGTGTTGTGTGGTATGGAGTGAAATGGGATTGTGTGAAGTGGAATGGAGTGGCATTGTGTGGTTTGAACTAATATGGGTGGCATTGAGAGGAGCAGCATTGAGAGGAGTGGCACTGAGTGGAGTGGACTAAAGTGACATTGTATGGATTGGATTGGAGTGGGGTGGTATTGAGTGGAGTGGCACTGTGCGGCTGGAGTGGAGCAACATGGAATTGTATGGAGTGGCGTGGCATTGTGTGACATGGAGTGGCATTGTGTGGCATGGAGTGGTTTTGTGAGGTAAGGAGTGGAGTGGCATTATGTAGTATGAAAAGTTGTCTGAGTTGGCACTAAATTGCACAATAGTGCTTTAAGGCCTCATGCTCTGTAAATGCAATTATAATACAACATGTTACCAAGTATCTCAGCCTACGAGTTATGTAACCATCTGATGCCTTTGATGCAGGAGCTTGTTTGTATGTACAACTCTTCGGCGAAACTGGTGTGTTTACAAATGAATGCATTTTGGACCGCGAGAGGCTAGTGGCTAAGGTAGAAACATGTATATCCTACCAGTTGGGGATAAAGGAGATGGAGGTGGAGTTTGGTGGTAACAGTGTTGTGGAGCTACAGATGTTAAAAGCCTTTTCCAAACAGGAGTAGCAGATGTGCTCAGTACTCAGTCATGATAGAGCCCTCCCGTGGCCCCCTGCACCTGTTCTTCAGCAGCCTTTTCATGGTGGTGAAAACACCTGGGACTGCCAAGCGCGTAATTAGGCCCTATGTGTTTTACGATTTTTGTTGTGGGCACTTAGAAGCTAGTGCTTGGCTTTCTCATATCCTGCAATACCTTCCTTATATTGATTTTTGTCACATTTCGGGGATTGTTGTGCTCCCGTATATTTATTACAACATCATCTTTTGTAGTGGGCCTCTCTTGCATGCTTTAGAATAGTATTTGGTACATTTCTAATTCACCTTTTCCATTGAGGTCCTTTATTGGTTGTAGGTGTAGCTGATGTGACTAAGGGCCTCATTATGAGTTTGGCAGTTGGACGAGCCGACTGCCAAACTTGCGTCCCCCCAAGCATATTCCAATGTTCCCACCGGGCTGACCGATGGGAACATTGTATTACGCCATTCCCGCTGATCAGTCCGGGGCGGGTGGAACAGTGCTACAGTGTTAGGAGCTGAAGCCAATACCATAGCACAGCAGCACCATCAGAATTCGCATTCCAATGGCACTGGGCAGGCGGGGTCCCTGCACATCACATGGGCAGTGCAGCCCCCCCCCCCCCAAGGTGGCCCATGGCACTGGCTTTCCGCCAGGCTTTCCATGGCAGGGTGACTGCTGTGGAAAGACTGGCGGAAAGCTAAGTTGTAATCAGCACGACAGCACTGAGTTCAGCGCCACTGTGGCTGAGTACAACTCAGATCACCATCGGTCCATTGGGGATGATGTTCCTGGAGAGTCCGCCTGCCAGGGTTGTAATGTGACTGTTGAACTTCCTGGAGTGCGGCGATCTGAATGTCACCCCGAGTGTGGCGGTCCTCGATTCGCTGCATTTGTAATGAGGCCCTTAGTAATTGCTTTCCTTTCTGGGATGTTGTGTATCATGCTCTCCTGTCATTATACGTGAAAGTAGTGTAATTGTATAAACAATTACTATTACAATTTTGAAAATTGTATAAGTTTGTTATTTGCATAGAAAATTATACTAATACTTTTATTATTAGTACTTAAATGTGCGTTCTTCTTAGATGTTTCACACTTTTATGCAGCCTTTCCATTTGGGGTGTTCTATGTGAAACAGGTGCTTTCTTTTCTGCTGGATGATAACAATTCATCAGTTTAATTTTAAATGTGTATTTGTTGGTAGTTTGTAGAGTTTGAGGTCTTTAGGTTTTATCTTAATCAGTTTTGGGGTGAGTTTCTATTTGAGAATGATTTACATCTACATACTTTTTTACATCATTTTTCTGGTTTGTGTGGTTGTTTGTTAGCAGGTTAGATCTTTCTTGAAGTTGTAGCATTTTCTTTTGGTAACTACATTTAAAGAGATAGAAGTTGGAGAGTGGTTTCTTAGTAATTTGCTAATTTACAATTTTAATTTTAATTACAGGTAGTTTTTTATTTATATATAAATTTGACTTACTTTGTAAGGTAATTTTCAAGATGTATATGCTTTACTTTTTCAGGGTCTAGTCAGAGAATACAGCAGAGTTTCCTCTTCTTCCAGCATTTGTCATTTTTGGAGTATTATGTTGCTAACATTTGTGTGCCTTTTTTATTGTTGATTTAATTGTTTGTGTGATTTTATTGGTTAGGTTTGTCTACAGTTTAATTTTATTAGTTAGTTTTGATTGAGTTTGAATTTCTTTATCAGCTGTGCCCTATGGTAAATGCTAATTTATATTTTATTTATAGTGTTTCATATGTAGTTCAATAGTTTAAAATATTATTTTACTTATATATATTTGTTAACATTGATGTTGTATGAATGTGTTTGTAGTTTATGTAAATATTGTGTTTGTTCATATTGTTATGTAATTAGTTTTATATTTTTTGTGTGAATTATAATTATTTTGGTGTTGACTATATTAATCTGCTACTTGTTTTGCGTATTTATGGAGTGTGCATACATATTATGTCGGTGATCCATAAACAGTTTTCCCAAAAATCAATAGAAAGGGAGAATCCCTAAGAAGGAAACATGGAGGGGGTATAGAAACGAACTGGCACCCTGCATGCCAAAGGTTTGTCACAGAATGAAAAGTAAATTAGCATGAGGGAGGGCCAGAGACTTAACAACCTTAATTGGCACATCACAGTTAGAGAAGTCCTAACTCCCTTGTGCCACAGAAGTCTCTCTAGGAGTTTTCCAAACCCCAAGGATATCAGCCATGATTTTCGTCTGGTTAATATGGATGCTGTCATTAAGGAGTTTTAGCTATCTATAAGTCAGCCCGACAAATTATTTAAAAGTACCTGGGGAGGCACCAGTATTAATTTACATAAGTGACTGTGGAAGTGAGTTGCTACAAACATAGTAAATGTCACTTTAGAATCACTTTTGTGCTTAATTATGCTAAGAGAGTATAATCATTATGGATGCAGTTTCAAAGCCCAAAACAAAACCGATGATCAGGCATGAGAGCTCTGTAGGGTCTCATCACTAAGAACTGGTTAGGTTTTAGGAGTTTTGTAAAAGAAGATGTTCTTACAATAAGTGATTCCCAAACTAGCTAATTCGGCTAGAAAATGAAAGATGTCTGTCATTAGCATCACCTGCATCCCCATGGGATCAAGGTGTCTCTCCACACACCAATGAACCCATCTTCTCCAGGCCGATCTATATTGTTTGACTAACCATGGGGCTCAGGCCTGTTGGATAAGTCTTTCAGCTTCATTCAAAAGCCTTCTGTCTTCCCAGCATTGCCTGAAATCCTCCAAGCCATGAGGTGGAGGCGGCCCCTGCTAGACATGAGGATGTGGATGGCTGAGGGGATCCAAATTTGCATTGGCATTTCCCATGAGAGCTCCGACAGTGTGGGAAACCACACTTGTGACTTTCAGATCAGAGTTACCAGGACCATAGAAGCCTTCAGATGTCAGACTTGAGCTGCCACTCCGGGAATCAGAAGAAATGGTGTGAATGTGTGTGCCTGACCCACCGTCCAGTCCTGAAGGAATGCATTGAGTGCTGTGGCACCCAGATCTGGTCACCAACTGACATTCCACAGAAGTTGACCTCTCAGCCTGGAGGCAAATAGGTCGATGTTGGAAGGACTCCATCGGGTCATCAGGGCCCAGAAGACTGTTTGATCCAGTGGCCAGTTGCTGGAATCTTTATGTATCTGGAATTCCTGTCTGCTACAATGTTCTGAGATCCCAGAAGGTACTCTGCCATCACTGAGATATGGCGTTGAAAGCAGTAGTGCCAACAGTCCTGTGCCAACTCAGCTAATGCAGTCTAGAGAATACCCCACGCAGTTGATGTATTGTACTGCTCACGTATTGTCCTCCCTCAGAAGTACGCTGCATGAGACTTTGTTGCGCGTAAGGGATAAGATCGCAAATGATCCTACCAGTAGTTCTAGGCAGTTGATGTATAAATAAACTTCTCCTCCATCCATCTTCCTCCCATGGAAGTCTCATCACAACTGGCTGCCCAGCCCTGTTGGCTGGCATCCAAATCTAAGTTCAGGTCTGCAGCAGATGTGAGCATTGTTCTGCACTTCCACTCCTTCATGTGGTCTATCCACCACTGCAACTCATTCCAGGCTTCCATAGCCAATGAGATCAGTTCTGAGTATGTGAAGCCACTCCGAAGATGAGTTACTTTCAGGTGTTGTGAAGCCCTGTAGTGTAGGGTGCCATGGAAGATGGCCTGAATGACAATAAACCAACTATCTTGGTTAACTATCTGAGGGAAATTCTGTCTTGTCTCAGAACCCTGGCAAATTCCTTCTTGATCTTGGAGATCTTCGATTCCAGAAGGCTCAGTGTGGCTGACTTTGAATCTATGAGGAACCCCTTGAAGGTCATGGTCTGCACCGGGGTCAATTCAGACTTCTGACTGTTGATGATGAATCCCAAGTCCTGAAGGAGAGCAATAGTTATGTCAAATGCAGCAACAATTGTGTAAGCAAGTAATCAATCAGGAGGATGTCATCTAAATAAATGATCAACTTGATTCTGAGGAGCTTTGTGAAGCACCACGGAGCTGATGCATGGCTGAACACAAGAGTTTGTAAATCAAAAATCTGACCCCTCCACATGAATTGTAGAAAACAGCAAGGTGGGGGGAATATAGGGACCATGAGGTACGCGTCGTTGAGACCCACATGTACCTTCCAATTGTCCTTGAGTAAGAGGCCCCTCATGAGGTGAATAGCCTCCATTCTGAAGTGACAGTATACCAGCCACTTGTTGAAGCCTCATAGGTTCATTACAGGACTCAACTCTTTGTCCTTAATTTCTACTAAAAAGAGGTTCCTTAGGAATCCTGAGGGTGTAATAATGACCTTTGAATATTTTCTTTGCTAAGGACATCCCACACCTTGGAGCCGATCAGACATGCTCCAAAAAAACAAGGAATTTAGCTTTACCACCTGAACAGTAGGTCCATAAAACTCTATGTGGTAGCCTTGTACCATCTCCAGAACCGAAGGATCTGACGTGATTTCTGCCTACTTGTGTGCAAATAACCTCAGTCTCCCCCCATTCTTTGAGAGAAAAAAAGGATATTGCTTACCGTTGAAACCTCCGGGTGCTTCAGCCTCCTCTGCCGGTGCAGTTGGCTCTTTCCTTTCCACCTCCCTTATTGGGGAAGAAGGCTCCTTGCCAGCCTTCATTCCATCCATTATTAGTGAGCTTGTCCTCTGCTGGGGCCTTGTTCGATTGAGCAGCCAGAAGAGTGACCCCTGCCTCTTACAGCCCTGGCAAAAATCTTTCCCAGAAAGATCTTGTTTATGGATGTCTGCACTTTTTAGAGCGCCGAAAAGGTGGCCACAAACTTCCAATCACTATTTGTGTTCTACTGCATTGGGCGCTATTTCTTTGCGCAAATGCACCCTTGCTTCCGGTTTGGAATTCAGGGTGCAATTTGCCCTAAACAAATAGTGCTAAATGCTAGGAGTAAGTTGGGGAAAATCGTACCCCAAGAGCGCATTTAGTGCTCACTCTGGTGCTCATTCAAATGTGAGGGGGTATTTTGCCCTAAGAAAATGTGCTAGATGCTGGGAGTAAATTGGGAGAAAATCATACCACAAGAGCACATTTAGCTAGCATGAGGAGCCACTTGCTATTTGAAATCTGTTGCATTTAGTGCCATTTCTTAGATCAAAATTCTTTCTTGTGCACCTTTTGGACTCAAGGAGGCATTTCTGCGCTAAGTATTAGCACTAAATCCAGAATTACTCTTCAAGAGTAATTATGCGTAATCTCATGGAAATCTAATAACGTAAACATTGTTTGGCGTTGAGTTGTGAACATGCCTATATAGCAACTTTTCATGCTAAACACACTCTGTGTGATTCTTTACTATGATTTCACCACACTGATATTCTCATAATAAACTCGCATATTCAGCAGTGCTTCAATCTGCCATCAATGTCAATTCAGCCATGACTGTAAAACCGAAGTGTAAGAACAAAGCAATGGAAAGCAAAGCAGGAGGCAGAGTCGCAACAAGCTGGGGAGACTTTGTAGTTGTGGTATTTGTCCTAGTATCTATTTCATTGCTTTTTACAAAAGGCAGCCAAGAGCTACTAAAGTGAAGAGTTTCTCAAAGTGGCTGGGGAGGCAGGTCCAAGGGGTGGCAAAGAGGGGGTGTCAGAGGTGGGAGTGGGAAAGAGGCGCAATGTATTCAGCCTTTGGCTTCAACTCTGCTCTCTCGTCCAAATTAATTATTGAAGCACATAGTCAGTCCCTCAAGACATCATGAACAGCAATCAAGCAAAGAGCAAAAGTGCTCTGCGTGACCCTTTCCGCCACAATGGAGACACGATTTATTCATAATGTTGCATGAAGCCAGACAATGGGCTCACAACTTCAATTTAGAATAAATAAATCATAATTAGCATGTGATGAGATACTGCTAAAGCATCACTCTACTATGGATGAAACAGTGGTGCTCATCCTGTTTTGGGTCTGTGACTGCTGATGACTGAATAGGGGTCAGTCTGTGATAATTTTTAGGTCTTGCACATCCAAATTTATTGTTATAAACAATTTACACAGAGTGGACTTTGGGCCCGTTCCCTGCAGCCATTGACTTGTTTTGTCAATCTTAAGCTCCATTGCTTGTTTGAGGTTTTCTCGGGTGGTGGACCAGACCGCTGAGTTTGTATGTTTTGCGTTGCTGATTGGAAGCAAAATAGGTAGTGTCCAGAATTGCAATTGCTCTTTGTAGTCACAGTCGCCTAATAAAACAACACTGTTCGGCGTTATATTTCACTTCTGTAAAGTTCCCACAACTCTAGCTGCAGCTGCTTTAAATTTCTGGAAAACCTCTTCCAGAACGATAGGCCCTCACCTTGTGTCAGTGGAGACTGTTTGGAAACGGCTGGTTTCCGATAAAAGCGATTCAGGTATCTGGCCTGAGATTTATGAGAAAATGACAGAGCATGACGCTGCGCCAAAATTGGCAGTGCCGCACTCCAATCAATCAATCAATCAATCTATTTGTAAAGCGCACTACGTACCCGTTAGGGTTTCAAGGCGCTGGGGGGGGTGCGCTGCTACTGGTCGAAGAGCCAGGTCTTGAGGAGTCTTCTGAAGGTGAGTAGGTCCTTGGTTAGTCGCAGGTTGGTTGGGAGGGTGTTCCATGTTTTGGCGGTGAGGTAGAAGGATCTGCCTCCGGATTTCTTTTGGTGGATGCGGGGGACGGTGGCGAGTGCGAGGTCTGTGGAGCGGAGCTGTCGGGAGGGGGTGTAGAAGTTGAGTCTGTTGTTGAGGTAAGCAGGTCCGGTGTTGTGAAGTGCTTTGTGTGCGTGGGTGAGGAGCTTGAATGTGATCCTCTTGTCAACGGGGAGCCAGTGGAGTTTCCTCAGGTGGGGGGTGATGTGGTTGCGGCGAGGTACAGGTACGGGATCAGTCGGGCGGATGCGTTTTGGATGCGTTGGAGGCGCCGTAGGTGTTTTGTCTGGATGCCTGTGTATAGTGCGTTGCCGTAGTCTAGCCTGCTGCTGACGAGGGCCTGTGTTACTGTTTTTCTTGTGTCTGTTGGGATCCACTTGTAGATCCTGCGGAGCATGCAGAGAGTGTTGTAGCAGGAGGAGGAGACTGCGTTGACCTGTTTTGACATGGAGAAGGAGGAGTCGAGGATGAAGCCCAGATTGCGTGCATGGTCGGTCGGTGTTGGTGGGGTTCCTAGAGATGTTGGCCACCAGGAGTCGTCCCAGGCGGACGGGTTGGGTCCGAGGATGAGAACCTCCATCTTGTCCGAGTTCAGTTTTAGGCAGCTGTTTCTCATCCATTCGGCAACGGCCTGCATTCCCTCGTGGAGGTTGGACTTGGCGCTGTGCGGGTCCTTGGTGAGGGAGGGGATTAGCTGGGTGTCGCCGGCGTAGGAGAAAATGTTGAGGTTGTGTCGGAGGGCTACTTGGGCGAGAGGTGCCATGTAAATGTTGAATAAAGTTGGGCTGAGCGATGACCCCTTTGGTACGCCGCAGATGATTTTGGTGGCTTTAGAGCGGAAGGGGGGGAGGCGCACTCTCTGGGTTCTGTCAGAGAGGAAGGATGTAGTCCACTTGAGGGCTTTCTCTTGTATTCCGGCTTCGAGGAGGCGGGCTCCCAGAGTGTGATGGCATACCGTGTCGAAGGCGGCAGATAGGTCCAGGAGGATGAGGGCTGATGTTTTGCCCTTGTCCATTTGGCGTCTGATGTCGTCTGTGGCGGCGAGGAGCGCGGTCTCGGTGCTGTGATTTTGTCGGAAGCCAGATTGGAAGGGGTCCAGGATGTCTTTGTTTTCGAGGTGGCGAGTCAGTTGTGCGTTGACGATTTTCTCGATGACCTTCGCAGGGAACAGGAGTAGGGAGATGGGTCGGAAGTTCTTAAGGTCCTGGGGGTCTGCTTTGGGTTTCTTAAGGAGGGGGGTGATTTTGGCGTGTTTCCAGCTTTCAGGGAATGTTGCTGTTTCGAAGGAGATGTTGATGACCTTCCGTAGTTGGGGAGCGATGGCTGCATCTGCTTTGTTGTACACGTGGTGAGGGCATGGGTCTGACGGTGATCCGGAGTGAATGGAGTTCATGATTTAGCGTGTCTCAATGTTGCTGACGTTGGTCCAGGCGGTTAGGCGATCGGTGCGGGTCGTGTTAGCGCGGGTGGTGTCTGGCATGGTGGGGGCGGGTGTGGTGTTGAAGCTGTCGTGGATGTCGGTAATCTTTTGGTGGAAGAAGGTGGCCAGAGAGCCGCAGAGCTCTTGTGAGGGTGGAATGTCGTTGACGTTGGCGCTGGGGTTGGAGAGTTCCTTCACGATGGTGAAGAGTTCTTTGCTGTCATGTGCGTTGTTATCTAGGCGGTCTTTGAAGGAGGATCTTTTGGCTAGTCTGATTAGTTGGTGGTGTTTGCGGGTGGTGTCTTTGTGGGCCGTGAGGCTGTCAGGTGTGTGTTCGGCGAGCCATTTATTTTTAAGTTTCCGGCAGATACGCTTGGAGGTCTGGAGCTCTTCGGTGAACCAGGTGGCTTTCTTGGTGGCTTGGTTGTGGGTGGTCTTCTTGAGTGGTGCGAGGGAGTTGGCGCAGTCGTTGATCCACTGTCTGAGGTTGTGGGCGGAGGTGTCTGGGTCGGTAGGGTCGTTAGGCGGCTTCTGGGCAAGGGCGCTGGTCAGCTGGTCTTGGGTGACTTTGCTCCAGTGGCGGCGGGGTGGCTGTAGGGTACGGTGGTGCTTGACCTGTTTCTGGAATGTGAAGTGGAAGCAGTGGTGGTCGGTCCAGTAGAGTTTGGTGGTGTGGTTGAAGGTGATGTGGGTGCTTGTGGAGAAGACGGGGTCAAGCGTGTGGCCGGCTGCATGGGTGGGTGTGGTGACGAGTTGTCTGAGGCCGAGGTTGGCGAAGTTGTCGATCAGGGTTGTGGAGTTGACGTCGTTGTTGTTCTCGAGGTGGAAGTTAAGGTCCCCGAGGAGGATGTAGTCTGTATAGGCGAGTGCGTGGGTGCTGGCGAGGTCAGAGATGGAGTCGCTGAAGGGTGCCGGTGGTCCAGGGGGTCTGTAGACGAGTGTTCCTCGGAGGGTGATGTTGGGGTCGGTGTGTATTTGGAAGTGAAGATGTTCGACGGTCTTGAGGGTGTCGTCCGTGTGGGTGAGGACCTTGAGGGTGGCTTTGTGGGCGATGGCTATTCCTCCTCCGATTCCGTTTGTGCGATCCCTGCGGGTGATTTTGTAGCCCCTGGGATGGCTATGGTGATGTCTGGTGCGGAGGAGTCGTTCCACCAGGTTTCAGTAAGGAAGGCCACGTCCGGGGCTGAGGTGTCGAGTAGGTCCCAGAGCTCGATGGCGTGCTTGCGTGCGGAGCGGGTGTTTAGGAGTATGCAGTGGAGGTGGTTGGTTCTGGTTGTTGGAGGTTTGGTGGTTCTGTTGCAGGTGAATCTGCAGTCGTGGCAGGTGAAGGGACCGTGGCTATTTCTTGGTGAGGACTGGAAGCGGCCAGGGTTGAGTGCGTTGAGGTCGCTGGAAGTGTAGTGGTGTCTAGGGGTGCGGGGGTTTCGAGGACCAGGGAGGGTGGCGCTGGGCGCTGTCCAGGCGCGGATGGGCGCAGACAGGCTTGCCTCTGGCGCGCCAGCGGCGCGGTCGTGCAGCGACTGCCATTAAGAAGGGGAGGAGGGAGGGAGGAGCAGCTGGGAGGCGAGAGGCGTGGACGAATGGGGGCTCGAGGGGGGCGGGCCGCAGGGACGCAGTGGCGGGAAAAGGAAACGGCTCGGGGGAGCCGAGGCGCTGGGGAGGGGCAGGGGGTCCACACGGGGCGGCGAGCACAAAAGCTAAAACTAGACTAGAACACGGAGTGAAACACGGAGTAAAACAGGGAGCTAAGCACTAGACAAAAACACGGAGTGACACACGGAGTAAAACGGAGAGCTAAGCACTAGACAAAGACACGGATTAAAACAGGCATTTCCACAGTGTAGTGATGTGCCGTATTTAATAGAATATGACACAACCCTGTGTTTCACCCTGCACCGGCTCTAAATTGTCTGCCAATCGACAACGCAGCCACCCTTGTGCCATGGTGCAAAGATGGCTGCATTGAGGGGGAGATTGTTTTTGTGCAGGAAGGGACCTTTTCCTACACAAAAAGAATCTTAAATTTCAATCTGCTCTTTCTATGTGGAAAGAGCAAAAAATGAGGAGAAATAAAAGTATTTCTCCTCTTTGCTCCCTACTAACCCCACCCCTGGGGTGGCGTTAGAATTTGGCGCTTCCTCAGGTTGACGAAAACTCGGAAATCTGGGGTAGCATCAAAATGCAATGGGTGTTGCTGTGGCACACCCACAGCAATACCCATTGGACTCCCCTTCCACGCAAAGTGCTGTCTGTGAAGGGGCCATATTTACAAGGTGGCATTAAGCCACAAAAAGTGGCTTAACTCCACCTCGTAAATACAGCACAGGGGATAGCACCACCGGAGCGTCACAAAAAGTGACATTCCGGTGGCGCTAGGGGCTCTTAAATATGCCCCCCTGGTTTGTAGGGTTGCCCCAGCCTTTGTAGTTTTCCACCTCACAGTCCATGGGAATGAGAAAGTAGCCTCTAAAATAAATATCTTCCTCAAGTGTTTTGAAAATGTTGAGAGAACAAGATCGACTGCCCTGTTCTTTTTCCCTCATGCCGTGATGAATCTTTCTCTGAACATTTCGGGGTTCGCCATCAGGTAATTGGTCCGGAGGTTGAAAGGTGGCTTGAAGAAGTTCAGTGAAGGAGAGTTACTATTAGCGGAAATGGGGAGGATGTACATAGGAGACATGATAGCAGAAGATCGTCATACTCAAGAAAGACTCCTTCTGCGGCGACTTTGAAGGGCCTTTGGAGTGCCTGCGGCAAAGCTATCCCCCGCAATCGTACAACACTCTAGAGCACATCCACTATTTCACTGAAGCCATACTTCTCCACCCCCGTTTGCCGGCAGAACATCCATTTTCCTGTAGCCACCAAGCCGTCTCCAAAGTTTCAGGAAGCAGCAGTACATTGGTATACTCTTCTCAAGATATTCTACAGAAGGGACATGCTGTACTCAATTTAAGGAACTCAAAATTTAAGGAACTGCCCAGCACACATCTACGCCTGTGCTGCAAGTGGAATGACTGACTGTGATTGGTTCAGCTGTCAAACTCATGCTTCAATAATGGGAGTTAACTTTTGCAAGATGTCATTCGTAAAGCATGTGGTGCTTTCATTGGTGCATCGTTAGAAAGAAATCCAGTTTTTACATAAATAATCTGATCCAGTAAGTTAATTGGCCTACTTTCCTCACTTCAAAAATACATGGACAACATAACATAAATACCAGCATAAGGTGGCGTGCATTGAAAAATACGATTGCAAAGTTAATCACACTTGATTAGATACGTAGGCATTGTGATGCCAACAGGTTTAAATGACAGACTACATTTGTTATGCTTTTTATAATGTAGAAATGGATAAACACTGACAATAGACTAGGTGAAGCAAAAGTTTAACTACTCTTTTAAAATTTACAAAATATGCATATGTTGCTTTGCTCAAACTTTTTTGTAATGTTGCATTATTTAATTTTGTGTATTTGTTTGTCTGCAAGAGATTGAATTTACCTAAATTGCCTTTCCAAGAGATATTTTCTGCTTGAACCCATCTCCGGCCATTATGTTGCTTGATTTTTTTTTACATTAGGTATGCCTTTTCATGAAACCTTGAAAGGAGATACAGGCAACAAACATTGACACCATATGGGCATTTTTGTGAAAAAATTAATATTTGATTTCCCAAGTGTGTTAGCGCGTCAGAGCCTTGATAAGTAAACTTACAAGGAGACACGCCTAGGTCGACGAACCTTTGGACCACGTTTGGGGACTTTCCAGTACGAGATGTCTTTTGGCATCACAAATCAATAGATCAATAACCCAATCAATATTCACAATGACTAATCAACAAGCTAATCAATTACATTTAATAAGAACAAATAGTTGAACACACCATGACCTTTCAGTCACGAATAACCACAACAAACTAGTTAAGGGTTAGGATATTTATTTCCCTATTGGTTACAATCTAATATCATCTCTGTTAATCTCATTAGCAATAAACCTCATTAGAACTCTTCTAACTAGCAATTTAGAATGCAATTTAATCAAAGCATAGAGAATATTCATTCAGTATTTAGACACGCCATTAATATGAAGCAACTTAGCAAAGTCTCAGTAATACATGATTCAACAAAGCATGAACTCAGTCATTTGTCTATTTGCACCGGATACTTGTGAACGCCTTAACTAACCTCAAATTAGCATTAGAATGTTGGGCTTCAACTATGGCCTCTGTCAAAAATAGCAGTTGGTACCCAGAAAGAAAGGCACACAGACAATTACAAATTTGTATCCCATAGTTACCAATCCAACAGATCAGTAACAGCGTCAGTCTTCGTCCTCAGGACATCAGTCGATTCACCATCAGCAGGGACAGGACGAGGCAAAGTCTCAATATAGCATAGCTACGGAATGAACTCTCTTCCCTCATATGGAGGAGAAGTTAGCATCGAGCAAAGAATGGGTAGAGGATGGTTTAGAGTATCCGGACAAAGCAAAAGAGTTAAAGTCTCTGTGAAGTAAGTGGAGTCTAAAAGTTTCTGCCCCCAAGCTCCTTGGGTCATTCTGTTAAATCAAAACTGTCTAATAAGCCCATAACTCCCTATTGGATAATAATTGGTGCATCATTATCTCTGTCCAATAATCCTTCATGTATTTCACCAGAATTTTCCACAAACCACAGTTCTCATGTCGCTAATTGGTCCATGTTATTGACGTCTTCATCGGGTGGAATGTCAGGTAGAAAAAGTTACAGTTTACGCTCCAGTCAGTGTCTCCATTGTTTCTCCTACTCCAGTAACCTTGCACCTGTTACGAATTACACTGTTGCATTCAGCAAGAATGTCTCCTTGAGCAAGTCGGTTCTCATGAGAAAGAATTTACTACAGCTGCACACATAACTTCTGGAAAAGTAAAGCTTTGTGTCCTTCAAGAAAACAGCACATTGCACGTTAGAAAATGCAGTTTAATACAAGACCAGGCAGCTAGGCCCAGTCCCTTGCTAAGCTAAGGCCTATAAATTAATAAGCAACTTCTTACTGCATAACTCTAATTATGATATGCTAATACAGATTCAAAACAATATTGCATAAAATTCAGAATTAACAAGCTTTTATTAGTTTTCGCATACATTGGTAGCCACTCCCAGTGGGCACATTTCAAACGTGTGCATTAATTTCTATGTTAACACGTTTTATATGCAGCTTCATCGCACAATATATTGCAAGCTTCTCATGTTAATATTGCTCCTAAAAAACACTCCAACACATGCCTATAATAAACGTAGATTCTAGGGCACGTAATACTGGTCCACAAGAGATTCTGCAGAGGTCTAGAAAGGAGACCACCTTGCCTATGGCCACCGTGCTCCCTGTCAGTATTTGACACTTTGTGAGACACTTTGAGGATTTAGTTGTGGATACAACACACAGGCTTGATTAACTTTTTTGACTTTTGAAAGGGAATAATATTTTGAATTTGTTCATTTTCGACGTGATTGCAATTGACATTTTGATTAATTTCAAATGTATTGTAGTACAGGAACGAGGTATGGAAGCATTTGTGGCCCTAGGCACTGTCTTCACAGCTCCTTAAGCTTTCTCTGTGGGAGTCCTGCAGATGTCATTTATGTGGGGGAGAGCAGATTAGGGCGGTTTCTCCGAGCTAAAGCGGGCAGAGATCCATACGTTTTCCAGGTGCCCTTCAGTGACATCCTAATGTCATTGAGCATGGAAGTTAACACAAAGCATTCCCCTCAGATCTACTTGTTGTGAGTGCTGGGATTTAGTCCTCTTATCTCAGCAAGACTAGACATTTCGGGGTGAAAGAGCAATGAGACCTAAATACTAACTGCTTGACAGAAGCTCTGATTTTTGACAAGCTGCAATTCCTTCTGAGATTGATCTTTTCTCCATGTCAGAGCATCTTTTTGAGGCAATCATAGCTTTGCACATGCACCAGCACAAAAAGGCTCCCGGGTGCTGCAGCTTTGAGTGGTGTGTCTACTTAGCTTGTGTTTGACACCTTGGCTCTCGGCCAATTAAGACTCATATAGATTGGTTTGCCAGAGGGTCCAAGGAACACTTATGGGAAGTGACCTTGCCCTGCCCCTGTTGAACTTGGGTTTGAGAATTACTCTAGAAGTTGTTGGAGGCTTGATACCCAGAAAACTGCACATGTAATCTGAGCTTGATGAGCAGACATCTAATTTTGCATGCTGAGGGATCTTTCTACTTCCTAGTGTATACATGACCTGGTATGTGTTTGACCCACCACCGTTTTGCTGACAGTGGCTGGGGCTCTATAGGACTGATGTGATCATATCCTAACTCATCCTGTCACCTTGTCTGTAAATCAACAACCCCGGAACTTAAAACATTCATCCAGGCCAAAAATAAGATGGCCCATGTCCCCAATCAAATGAAGCTCAACTAATTTAGAAACATAAAAAACTGTTGGCACTCAGTTATGCTTTTAGGCTTTCTCACCCTTCGTAGTGCCCAAATGGCTCCCCCTTCTCTTCTGCCTTTCTTTGACTACAGGCAATCCAGACATCCCAAGTGGTTCTAGAGACAAAAATTGGTGAAATGAGTCTTGATGTGGTTCCTCTACACCAGAATCTTACGAAAGCAGTAGGCAGAGTCACAGAGGCTCAGATGCTGCATCTCAGAACTGAAGGGTTCTATTAAGTAACTACAAACAATGACCTCCAAATGAAATCCAAGGCCCTCAATGACTGCTTGGAAGTGCAGAAGGATGAAAATATTGTAAGCACTTTAAATTTTTGGGGATGGCTTGAAGGGACGTGTTAGACCTAACAGACTTAGGGTGGTCTTCCCCCAACATTTTCTCTGCCTCCCTCTATTTTTCTGATCTAGTTCCTGCTGCTTTTAGGACTCTGCACACTTTACCACTGCTAACCATTGCTAACGTGCTTGTGCTCTCTCACTTAAACCTGGTAACATTGTCTCATACTCAATTGGCATATTTAAGTTTACCTATAAGTCCCTAGTAAAGTGCACTAGATGTGCCAGGGGCCTTTAAATTAAATGCTACTAGTGGGCCTACAGTACTGATTGTGCCACCCACATAAGTAGCCCCTTACCCATGTCTCAGGTCTGCCATTGCAAGGCCTGTGTGTGCATTTTAAAATACTTGCTAAGCCATACATCCCCATTTTATTACATATAGGTCACCCCCTAAAGTAGGCCTTAGGGATCCCAAAGGGCAGGGTGCTATGTACGTAAAAGGCAGGGCATGTACTATAGGTTTTACATGTCCTGGTAGTGAAAACACCCAAAGTAATTTTTCTCTACTGTGAAGCCGGCTTCTCTCATAGGCCAACATTGGGAATTCCCTTATACACTTTTAAGTGGTAATTTCTGATCTGAGACCAGTAGCCTTGTCATATTTGGTATGGTTGGAATGGTAGTGAGAAATCCTACTTACTGGTAAAGTTGGATTTTACATTTCTATTTTAGAAATTGCACTTTTTTCAGCCCTTACTGATCTCTGTGCTTTACAGCCTGTCTCCATTCCATTTCTTTTCTGTGCTGATTAAGAGCTTCCTTTGTGCATTCCACCCAGAGAACCATAAACACAGGATACTCAGCTGCATCTGCATTCATCTGTATACTGATGGGTCTTGCAGGAAGAGTGGAGGGGCTCTCACATTTCAAAGGCTAGTGGCCTGACCTCTCACGAAGGACTGATCACCCCCCACAGATCTCCTGGCAGACAGGGCTGGGTTGAAAGGGGAACGTATGCTCTTCAAAACAACTCTTTGAAGTGTCCTCTACTTCAAAGGCACATTTGGGTATAAGTAACCTGGGTGTGTGACCCCACCAAATCAGACACATCTGGACTTCTTTGCTGGAATCTACCTTGCTGCCCAAAAAGCTCATCTGGACTTCTTTGCTGGAAGGACTGCTGGCCTGCTTGTCGCCCTGCTGCCTGCTGGCACCTGACTCTGGTGGTACGACTCTGCCTTCATCCACAAGTGCTCTGCAAGTGCTTGGATTGATCATGCCTCCTGTTCTGAAGTTCTCCAGGCTATCAAGGACTTCACAAAAGAGAAGAAAATCCAACTCATCGATGCAGCGTCTGTCTCGCGGCTGAAGAATCACCGCATCACCTGCTGGATCGATGCAGCAAATGTTGCCTCTTCACAATACGTTCTGGATTCTCCACTCATTGCCCCTTGGCGCTTCCAGAAACCGATGCATCACCTTGCAGTGTGGAAAGAAACAATGCATCGCCTTTGCCGAGCCTGAAAACATTACGCATCGCTTTATTTTCCGATGCATCTCCTCCTCTGCCCCTCTACATCGCTAATTCTGACACATCCCAGGTACTGTGTGTTAAAAGGGTACAACCACTGATTCATAAAGTTTAAGACTCATCTAAACCTTTAAAAAGTGATATCCTGAATTGTGCATATTAGATTCTTGGCGTTTTGGTCTTATTTTATTCAAATAAATATTATCTATCTTCCTAAACTGGTATGGAGTACTTTTTGTGGTGTTTTCACTGTGTTACTGTATGAGTTTTTGCACAAGTACTTTACACATTATCTTCTAAGTTAATCCTGCCTGCTCTGTGCCAAGCTGCCAGAGGGTGAGCACAGGATAATTTAGGTTGTGTTGTTACTTATCCTGACTAGGATTGTGGTCCCTACTTAGACATGGTTCATACCTCCGCCAACTAGAGACCCAGTTTCTAACAGGACTGAAGGTAATTGTACAAAAATATTCCTTGAACTCTGGCTCCAGAATATTTTCCCACCAAATGGTTCTCATTTTGTTTCTTAATAGAACAGGCTTCCAGGGTCCTCACCCAAATGCCTTTTCCCAGAGACCAATGATCATTAAACTACTTAATTACAAAGACAGAGGTGAAATCCTGAGAGTGGTGGAGAATGTAGAATTGGTTCATGTAAGAAACTGGGTTGATCATTGAGGGGAGTTTGAGCCCTTCTTAAGCAGCAGCCACTATTGTTGTCAGGGTGAACCACAAAAGTCACTAAATTAAACTGCTATACTCTCCGATAGCTTCACACAAAAGCAGTCAGCCATAACTTAGATGCAATGTAGACACTTTTTAGCAGCACAAAAACAGCAATAAAGTAAAAACACAACAGAAAAAAATAATCCCACACCCATTTAGAAAAATAGAGCAAAACTTAGTAAATGATTTGACACCAAAACAACAAAAACCCAATCAATAGAACCATAGATTTGTGAATTTAAAGTTTTAAGTATAGCACCTAAAAGGACAAAGCATCTTTCTCTGTTACATGTCTGTGCGAGACAGGGAGAAAATCACAAGTTCAGGCCCACAGTGATGGAGCATGGGTCAGACACAGGGACCAGGCTCGTCCTGCTGATAAACCTTTCTTCTAAAGTCCAGCACGGAGAGTCCCATCCGTGATGGAGATAGCCACAAGGCCAGATGGTCACAGCTGTAGCACAAAGAGCAGGTCAGGTGTTGCAGATGTTTGACACTGTAGCACAAAGATCCTTTTAATGTCGATTGCTGCTAGAGAATCAGTTTAGCGGTCAGCATGGCTTGTCGATGCTGCTGGGCGTAATGCAGATCTTGTGTTGCCAGTCGTCACTGCCAGTCACTGTAGTGCGAAGAGTTGGGTTAACCACAGCTTTGCATTGGCGGTTGGCATGGGCAACAAAATCTTGATGTGAATGGTACCCTCACGGAGATGAAGAAACTAGAACTTCAGTATTTCTCTTTTTCCTCAAGGAGGAGCTCAACTGATGCCACACCAAGGGTCCAGGACCTGGAAGGCACCTCAGGGGGATCGGGAATTCACTCTAGCAGAGGCCAACAGGGCTCAGGCAGGTCCAGTTGCAGGACCAGACAGGTCCAGTTGCAGTAGGTCAGCTGGGCAGCTGCAGAAAGGCCACTGGAGCTTGTTGTGTACCTGCAGCTCAGAACATGAGGCCAGTCAGCTGACCCTTGGAGTCTTGGATGAAGGATGCAGGTCCAGACTTTCTTCTCAGCAGGCAGGGCAGGCCTTAAGCAACAGGGCAGTCGGGTGTCTTTATGTGCAGTATCCACAAGTCCAGGATTGTACTGGAGTGGGTCAGAGGGCCCTATATGTATACCTGGTTCCCCCTTTGAAGTGGTAGAAGCTTCTACAACCCCCCCAACAGATGTGTCTGGAATTTCCTTCCTCCCTGCCCTGACCCCAGATTGTCGGGGGTCACAATTGACCAGTATGAAACTCTTTGTGAGTATTTTGAGGTTGCTTTTCTGGAGTGAAGTGTGGTAGGTGATAGCTCCACGCCCCCCCATCCTGCCAGAGAAGTCCCATCCTGCCAACATGAAGACTCTCTATTGTGATACTGTCTGAGAGGAACACACAAAGGCTAAACGCCAACTACATTTAGTCATGTGACCCAGGATCAGGCACCAAAGGAACAGGACAAGAAAATGACAACTTTCTAAAATTCAATTTTCAGAATGGTGACCAAATCATTGGCTTTATCATTAAAGAACGTTTTAAGTTACAATTCCTCAGAAACCGAACATGACCTTCCTACCTGCTCTCAAAGAAAATGTACCACTTATTAAATGTAATAAGTTAACCAATGTAATTCTATGGGAGAGGTGAGTCTTGCAATAGTGAAAAACAAATTTGAGAGTTTTTCATTACCAGGACATATGACAATTAAAATGCATGCTCAACTAATAAAATACAACGTACCAAGCCCTAAGGACTGTTTGGTGCCTACTCTAGGTGAGACATACATGTATTGAAAAAGGAAGGTTTAGGTCTGGCAAAAGGTTTGTTTTGCCAGGTTAGGTTGGAATGGAAGATTTAAACTGCACACACACAGGCTGCAATGGTAGGCCGGATACATGTTTTTAAAGGGCTACTTAAGTGGGGGACACAGTAGGTGTGGCAGTTGTTGCATTGTATTTACAGGCCCTGAGTAAATGCAGTACCACTTTACTGTGACTTACAAGTAAATTAAATGTCGCACTTGGTTGTAAGCCACTTTTGCTATGTTTTAGGGAGTGTGCCCAAGTATTTTACTACTTGTTAGCAGTGGTTATGTGGACACAGTCCTAGGGAGAACAAAACAAATTCAGAAAAATAGGAGGAGAGAAGGCAAAAATGTTAAGGGCAGACCACACTAAGGCTGACAGATCACACAGTTCAATATGAATCCCTTTGGGTCACAATTTTCTTTGACTATTCCAGGTCCTTCCCTTTATACATGGTAAAGGTGCTACAGACATGATTTGGATAATTTAATTTACTTATATGTACCTACTAAATAGCACTATGTGTATTCAGGCCTATAGGTGAAATGCTACAACTGGGCTGCAGCACCCATTCTTATATTATGTTACATCAATTTGTAGAGCGCATTAATCACCTATGAGGGTGCATATGTGCTTCAACAGGTGTGTAGGCATGTGGTCCCTGCAGAGTTACTCAAAGAGACAGGTCTTCAGCTTCTAGTGGAACTCACAGACTGAGAAGGAGGCTCTGGTGTGTTATGGTAAGTCATTCCATGCTTTGGGTGCTATGTAGGAGAACGTGCAAACTTGTGCTCTGCTTTTGCAAATGCAAGGAGTTTGTGTGGTGAGAGTGAGGCTGAGCTTATGTGTCTGGTAGCCTAATTGTAATTGTATTTATTTAGCATTTTCTACCCCGATGAAGTGTTGAAGCACTTTTTGGCAAGTTGCACACTTCTCCAGAACCCACAAAGGATTAGTGGTGGATCAGCATAGGGAAATTCGAGTTTAAATGAGCGGTGGACATGCAAATCTGTTAGTTGGATTGAATGGGATAATGGAGGGTTAGAGGAGGGAAGAGTCCAGAAAGTGTTCTTTGGGAGATCATAGTAGTAAGATGAGGACTGGGATGAGTAAAAGGAGAGATGAAGGAGGGAAGAGTGTCTCTAAAGGGATTAGGGAGAGTATAGTAGTAAAATGAGGTTTGGGATGAGTCAAAGGAGGGATACATGAGGGAAGAAGTTCAAAAGGGCTGTTTGGGAGATCCTAGTAGTAAAATGAGGTTTAGGGTGAGCCAAGGAAGGAGAGAGGAGGGAAGAGTCTAGAAAGGGTTATTTTGGAGCTCATACTAGTACACTGATGTTTGGGATGAGTTTGAGAGTGGAGGTACAGGTTATATTGAGAGAGGTATAGGATGAGACATAGATTAGTGCATAGGAGAAAACCAAATGTTTTTATTTTTCTTCTACAGTAAATAAGAGTAAGAGTAAAGTAATAACATGTATTAGGAAGATGATATATTGAAAGTTGTGTTGTAAAAACTTAGACTTTTAGTGTTGCTGTCCTCGAATCTAATTTAGTTGTGTATTTTTATAATTATTTTATTTTAATTTTATATTCTTCTAAAGATTTCTGTAGTGAAGAACTTGCAGATAAAATAGCTATGATAATATTCACATGTTGTGAATAAAACAGGGACCCATAAGCATCTAATCACATAACATATGACAAACTATGCAGTGAACTGTATACATGTTAAGCATAAAATAATATATATAATTTACCATAAGTAATATATAAATGTTTTAAGCAGACCTGAAGAATATCTATCCATTTTAAAAAAACATAGTTATTACACATATTTGTACAAAGAAGTACACATATCTAAATACATACATATAACCAAATTATAAATGTTTGCATGCACAGGGATATTCTGTACTTTAGTGTTTGAGTGTGGTGATTATGTGGGAAAGAGCCACCTTTCGAGTAGTCTTCTGAAGATAGGACAGTTGTTCATAGATGAAAAGCTGTCCATGTATTGCTTTATGGGTGATACAAAGCAGATACAAAGCAGCTTGAAAGTTGATCTTCTGGCAACTGGTAACTAATGTAGGGCCTTCAAGGCACAGGAGATTTGTGCTTGTGGCTTTATATGTAGGAGTAGTCTGAGAGCGGTTTTGAATTAGTCTTAGGTTCTTTCATAGTTGATAAAGATGATCCGTGTTAGAGGTAATTGGCCTAATCTAGTTTAGAAAATACAAGAGCAATAGTAGCCTTGACCTTGTGTGGAAATCCAGGTGGGGGAAGATGCCCCATAGAGTTTTCTTAGTAGTAAAGCTTGATCTTGCTAATTTGTCTACTTAGGCATTCATTGATAACTTGGAGTCAATTGTAATTCAAAGGTTTCTTACTACATTAGATACCTTAGGAGGTAGTCCCAGATCGTCGGGCCAGGCATATAGTAGGCCATAATTTTACCAATTGCCACATGTGAGTATTTCAGTTTTGGAAGCAGTCAGTTTTAGAGGCTCCATGTCATCCACTAATCCACGGCTTTGAGACAACTGAAGATTTTTGAGTTTTTAATGTCTTTGTGTTTTTCCAGTTTAAGGAGTATTTGAGTGTCATCTGCATAGTTACAGCATGCGAGCTGAAATTCATTGATCATGGGTGAGATTCCAGAGCTTTGAGGGACCCCTGCTTTTGTGAAGTATGGTTTGGATGATAAAGGGAGTGTATGAATGACATTTATTCCGTTTTGATGAGAACATGGAAAAAAAGGTAATCTTTACATGTTTTATTTAATCAGGCTTCAGTCCTTGGATGGAGAGAAAATCTACAGAGGATGCAGACTTATTTTTTTTTACATTTTATCATGGTACAGATGTTCAGTTCATAGTCCACTGACTATCATGTCCCTCAAAAGCAGGAAGCAAGAGTTCTTAAAAAAGCACAACAATCGTTAGTACTCAGCAAATGCAGAAATAATGAACATGCAATGATTTTTCCTTTGAGTGACAGTCGTCTTTATAAAAACGCAAACAGCGTTCCTCAACATAGCAGGTGTAAGAAATGGGGTCTTTGGTTGGCAGTCAGGTTACCCCCTGTCCAAGCAAGGACCCTCACTCTAGTCAGGGTAAAGGAGAATCACCAGCAGTTAACCCCGCCACCCTCTTGGTAGCTTGGCCCGAGCAGGCAGGCTTAACTTCAGAAGCAAGGTGTAAAGTATTTGTACAAACACACACAGTAACTCAGTGAAAACATTACAAAATGACACAAAAACAGGTTTAGAAAAACAGATAATATTCATCTAAACAAAACAAGACCAAAACAAAAAAAATACAAGATACACAAGTCAAGTTATGAATATAAAAAGCAAAAGAGTCTTAAATCCTTTAGAGAACAGTGAGAACATTGTTAGCGTACAAAAGTACCTGGGTAGCGTAAAAAAGAAAGCCACACGGGCGAGCATGCGTCCAAAAAGGCCAGCGATGCATCGATTTCTCACTTGCAAGTGAGAGCGTGCGTTGTTCCTTCTCCGGTAGGGTTGGCGGGCGTCAGTCCTTCTCTCCCACAAGAGAGCAATGCTATGATCTGGACGTCACCTCAGGTCCGAGCAGGCTTTGCATTGATTTTCCACACCCAGCAATGTTGCGTTGAAATCCGGTCGCACGGTGTCAAGAAACCGCGCTGCCCGGGGGCTTGCGTCATTAACAGCAGCCACTGCGGGTGTTGTGCGTCATTTCCCCAGCCACGTTGTGTAGATCTCCCAGCTGCGATGCAGGTGGAGCATCGATTTTAGCCACGAGGCCGGCGGCGTATCGTTTTTCAGCCGCAAAGCAGATGGTGCGTCTAAAGTTTCTCCGCACGGCGGTCTTTGCGTGGATTTCTGCCCTTTTTCACCAGCTGCACCTTTCAAGGGCCTAGAGACAGGTTAGGGCACCACTTGGCAGACAGGACACTCAGCAGAAAGCCCAAGTGCTGGAAGAAAAAAGTCTTTGCTGTCCCTGAGACTTCAACTACAGGAGGCAAGCTCAGTTTCAACCCTTCGAGATTCTTCACCAGTGGGAAGTCACACAAAAGTCATTCTTTGTCCTCTCTCAGGTAGAAGCAGCTACTGCAGGCCAACCCAGCAAAGCACAGTCACAGGCAAAGGGGCCGTACTCCTCCTCCAGCTTCTCCAGCTCTTCTCCTGGTAGAGGTTCCTCTTGGTTTCAGATGTAATTTGATTTTCAGGGGTTTTTGGTGCTCTTCTTATACCCCTTTCTGCCTTTGAAGTAGGCCTACTTCGAAGAGAAGTCTCTGTTATTTTGAAGATCCTGCCGTTGCCCAGGCCAGGCCCCAGACACACACCATGGGGTTGGATACTGCATTGTGTGAGGGCAGACACAGCCCTTTCAGGTGTAAGTGGCCACTCCTCCTCTCCCCTCTGCCCAGATGGCCCATCAGGATATGAAGGCTACACCCCAGCTCCCTTTGTGTCACTGTCTAGAGGAGAGCTGTGAACAGCCCAACTGTCAAACTACCCCAGTCATGGAATCCACAAATAGGCAGAGTCACATAATTGTTTAAGCAAGAAAATGCCTACTTTCTAAAAGTGGCATTGTCAACACACAATCTAAAAACCAATTCACTAAAAGATGTATTTTTAAATTGTGAGTTCAGAGACTCCAAACTCCATGTTTATATGCTCCCAAAGGTAATCTGCGTTTTAATCATATTTAAGGGCACCTCCCATGTTAACCTACGAGAGAGATAGGCCTTACAATAGTGAAAAACAAATTTGGCAGTATTTCACTGTCAGGACATGTAAAACACATAAGTACATGTCCCACCTTTATCATACACCCTGCCCATCGGGCTACCTAGGGGCTATTTAGGGGTATCTTCCATGTAGAAAAAGGGGAAGGTTGAGGCCTGGCAAGTGGGTACAGTTGCAAAGTGGAATTGGCAGTTTAAAACTGCACTCACAGACACTGCAGTGGCAGGTCTGAGCCATGTTCACAGGGATGCTAATGTGGGTTGCACAACCAGTGCTGCAGGCCCACCAGAAGCATTTGATTTACAGGCCGTAGGTACCTCTAGTGCACTTTACTAGGGACTTACTGGTAAATCAAATATGCCAATCATGGATAGCCAATGTACACATACAATTTATACAGGGAACACTTACACTTTAGCACTGGTCGGCAGTGGTAAAAGTGTCCAGAGCAGAAACAAACAGCAAAAAGGGAGTGCAGCACACAGAAGCAACCTGGGAAGTAGAGGCAAAAAGTGAGGGGCTACCATGACAATGATGACAAGTCTAATAGCAGGCAATGCTTATCATAGTAAATACTTACAGAGGATCATAACAACATAATTAACACTTGGTAAAGCTCTAACTTATATGGATTAGAGACTGTACCATTGTCCGAGCTAAAGAGAACTGACGGAGTGGCCACATTTTAATCACATTGCCTGCACACATAGGACCCAAAATCTGGACCCCATGGGTACTTTAGCACTGATAAATCAAAAAGGGGATGGAAAGAATGGTGAAATTGGATGGGGTAAGGAAGTTGGGGAGATGGGGAAGGACATGAGATATGGGGCCAAGTCTGTGAGAGACAGTGTGACATGGATTTCATGGTGTGCACAGTATAATGAAGGTCCCTGTATATGTTCGAGTGGTTAGGTCTGATCTAGATGTCGGTAGATAATGTGCTCATGTTCCATTCATCCTAAAATGCTAAAGTGAAATACCTCCAGTGCCCCAATATAAAAGTTTAGCCACTGGGAGTAGTGCCAATGTTATGTGATCCCCTATGGTCTTGAAAATGCTGTGTAAAATAGCCAGCTGAGAAGATGTTCGCAAAACACACTGTAATGAGCAATGCCACACTTCCAGCAGAATTTCGATAAACTGGGGCAGGAACAACAGAGTACAAGCGAAAGGTCACATCTTGGGGCTCTACACCTCTAGCAGAGAGCGTCAGGCATCAGCTTTGCATCACACCACCAATAAGGAATCCTGCATTGCACCATGAAGGTGTACCCTTGTGAATGTGTCTGCAAACATGCAGTTTCTGATTACCACAGAGTGTAATGAGGCTTCATTAGTTACAACATACCAAAAGCAGGAGAGTTTGTCCATATACATGTTCAATCACAATACACATGGGGAAGAACCCACCACTGAGGTGCTATATATATCAACCGAGGTGCTGAATATATCAACTGTTAAGCTGGTGCACCAAATGTTAGATGCCCATATCCAGTAATCACAATGAAGTAGCTGCTGCATATGGTTTGGCATGATCCATGATCCCCTGCCCGTCGACATATTTACCTTTATGATTTTGTTCATGGTCAATGACATTTGTGTAGGAATATCTATGAGCAGCATGCCTTACAAGTAGATACCAAGAGACAACACCTTTTGAATACTTGAATTCCTTACCCCAACAAGAGGTTAAATTTTACAACCGGCCATCCCATAAAGTAGTTTTCCATTCGACCACGAGGGGTTTAATCATTCCCTTCAATCCCATATTGAACAATATAATCAGGTATTCAACATTTGATGTAAACTATCTGAATTCTCTGTGACCTTCAACTGCTGCTGCTCAAATGAGCCTATACTCTGAAAAGAAGGAAAATGTATTAATCAAAGAAATCAGTTCTGTTTAGAGGAACTGGGCACTTGTGAGATGTAAAGAATTTCATCTGCAGAGACCACTGAGTTAGGAGTAGCCTTCGGCAGTATCCACTCTTTGTATGCCCTATGATGGCTACAGTTAGGGTCCCAAGTGCTAAAAGGAACAAGAGGGTGAAAGAAGGTATCCCTGTTTTGCACCCTAGTTAATAAGTAAGGTGTCAGAGAGGAAACCTCTGCCTGAATGTTCCATATAAAGCTGAGAACGTCACCCAAGTGCATCTCTCCAAGGTCCTAAACAGATACTCCAATTCAACTCAGATAAAGACGTTTCCTATGAACAATAACACCATGGGCTCCTCTAGATTGTCTTTGACCTGCCAGTGACTAATGGGGGTGTATGTGGTTCCTGGACGTGCACCCAGCATAAAAAAATCATCATAGATGAGACCTATTATAAGCTTTCTCAGCTGATTTGCCAAGATGTTAATCAGAATCTTCATGTCGGTGTGGATGAGAGAAATAGGTCTGTAACTGGCACATAAGCATAGGTCCTTAGAACACTTTGATAGAAGGCTAATGATTGCTTTGTTAAACTCACTGTCTGGTCAGACCGTGGTCTTGGCCTCTTTTGACACCTCATAAAAAACATGGACAATCAGAGATTTATCAATCCTCTAGAACACACCCAAGAAAAAGGCAGCCTGGGAATTACTTTTCAAATGTCTTACTCTAGGATTTATTTTCCAACAACTCCCTAATTTTCTCAGAGAGGCACTTCGGACAGTGAATTCCAGTCACAAAAATATGAGCCTAGTCTGAGTGATATAGATGCAGAAAGTAGGCCTCAAAGGCCCCAGTTATTTCCACTGGGTGGGTGATACATTTATTTGAGTCATCTCTGAAAGGAGGGATGTCAGTCCGTGGTTGCTTTTGTATGTGTTGCTTTGCCAAGAAAAGGCCCACTTTTCCCCATTAGTTTGGTTAGGGTGTTTTCACCTTTACAGAGAATAGTGAGTTAAGGTCATATTTCTTCTTCTCCAACAGTCTCAGTTTTTCAGAGGACATGTGATCATTAAAGCACCCAGGAGTGTTGCTTTTCCAGCTTCCCACAGTATCTGTGCCAATCACATGGAATCATTATTCAGGCTGAGATACATTTTTACATGATCCCTACAGGAGGCCTTCTCCTTCAGATGACTGTATCTAATCACATTCATCCTCCACCTTTTCAAAGGAGGTGGAATGTTCTAGATGGAACAAGATCAGAAATCCTACCCTCAAGGATAGAACAGGAAGAGATAAGAGGCAGAACTGTGTGTGATGTTAGAAAGTGGTCAACTGTGGAGCAGGAGCCATGAACACAGGACACAAAGGCGTAATGTCTGTCTCTGGAGTAAATTAAGTGCCAAGTGTCCAGCAGACCACAGATCTCAAACAGGAGGGCAAACAATAGAGTCCTGTCTATCCAACAGGAGAGCCTTGTCTATCCAACAGTTCCAATCTCCGCTTCCCTCTTTTGTAACATTCGACTGGGTAAACCATAGAAGATCATTCAGCCTTCTCCAGTATGGGCACCCATACTACCTTATTGAACTGGCACATATCCCCATCCAACATAGCAGTGGCAAGCCCAGTAAGCAAGGAGTGATGATGTAGAACTATCACATACACTCCCTTTTCAGTGCCTGACATGGACATGCAGGCCAATGGAGAGCCGCCCGCCACATGAACAGCAAAACATGCTGCACCAGACCATATCTCTGCTTCATAGATGCAGGACACTCAACACAGTTCTGTCTGACACCAAGCACTTCAGGAGGTATGTGGCACTCCTCAGGTCCATGGCACCTTTGGTGACTTACCACTGTTTGCAGCAATAAGACAGCAAGGTGGGAGACATCTTTATCAAAGAGTCAGCCATCTCGGTCAATTTCATACCCAACCTCCTAGCAGTTCTCTTTTGATAAGTTAACGTAGTCTTACATAATTCCAGGAGGCTTGATAGCACGAGCAGTCTGGGCTAGGTGGTCATATGATGCTAGCTGTTTAACACTATAAGCGAGTGGAAACTTTTACTTATTTAGCACACACAGTAGAAATGAAAGACCCCTTCCTCATTAGCCGACATGTTGACTCTTTGGGGTTTCAAAACACACTCACTGTGGGTCAGGTCTCTCTAGCCATTATGGAGACTGATGGTATCATAGAGTGATGTTGGCACATTAGCATCTCCTTTGAAGTTCAAGAGCTTTTTACCTTCTTCCAAGTCATAGATTATCTTTTCTGTATCCGTCCACAAGAACTTCAGTCCTCTTGGGAATGCTCATTCCTTTAATATTGAGATCCCTGATAAAAGGCCAAATTTCCCATCTTCATTGGAGTGGCATTGCTGGGATGGCATAAAAAAGGAGCACCTGGCTCTCTGCACAGGGAAAGTTGCCAATTTTCCTCTATTGGAACATGATTTATTTCTTAAGTTCTTGAACTCACACACGGTTCCGTGAAGCACTTCTTCTCCAGGTTTGCCTTTCCAATTACAACCTGATCATCTGCATTTGGCTTCAAAATACTTCAAAATATGTTGGTGAGGCCTACATAGAGAACATCATCATCTGCATAGTTTTTTTTAGGTGAAATGGGTGAACACTGTTTCAGCTGGACCTGTTTTCAAGATCTTCAAACTTTGTCAAAAATTTATCTTGTATATGAAGTTGATCTATGGAGGCATGAGATTGTTGCTCCATTTCTTTCTTTGACGTCAGTTGGTTTTCCCCTGCTTTGATTCAGGGAGAGCATGTCCTGATTTATGTCTGCAGTGAATCTGCTCAGATCACTCTAAGGTGTCCAATCCGTTAGGAAAAGAAGTTTTGGAGTTCCCCCGGAAGGTCCTTTAGGTAGTCTTTAGTAGAGGCCATATCAATCAGGTATTTAATTTGGGACTTTCTCTCATGCATACATTTTTCTATGGTACCCTTCTTGCCTCTTTTTATTAGATTTGGCATGTGGATTAGTCTGTAGTTCCTTCCACAAAAGCACGAGGGAGTGCCTCCTACAAATTCAAACCAATTTTGATTGAGGCAGAGTGTGTAATGTTGCTTCAACTTCTGGGATGCTGTGTTCGTGTGGGTGTCCCCAGTATCCAATATGTAGAGAAGAGGAGTCACTAGGTGAAGGAGTGACACATCACAACAGTTCAAATATCTGGGTCACACCAGCCAAGGGTCTTTTGATGTTGCTCTGAAGGTGGCTGGGCAGGAACAGGTATCAAATTTGGGAACCTCATGTCTGAGGTGTTGTTAAGATGTTGAAGTCACAGACATGATAATCTGCAGCATAGGGAGGAAAATTCTGCAAGTGGAACTGTGCCAGTATGAACAAACATAAAAAACAGTACAACAGAAAAATGGAGAGAGTTTAAAGGTTTTAACTGAAGGTAAAGGACAGAATCTCTGAAGGAGAACACACAAAAAGAAACCAAGAATGCCTCTTTCCAATATGTTTGGGGTATTAACTGCAATCTCTACATCAGTTGTGACATCAACAGCGTTGGACACTGGCTAGCTCTTCTAATGATGAGTTGGTTTCACAGGTTGCACTGGTCCGAGCCACAAAAGGAATCAGAGGTGTCAGTACTGTGAAGAAGTTCAAATTGGTGCTTTATTTCCCCTTTTCCTGATTTTCAGAAAACTGATGGATTAGTTGATCAAAGGAAGGTTTTGGTACTATAACTAATAGCTCCTAGAGCCCATCTCCTCCTACTTTTGCTTTGCATCTTTCATAATAACTAAGCTGCTTATTTTCTGACAAGCCCAAGAGAGGGTGTTTTCAGAGTAGCTGCTAAAAGCAAGAGTACGCAATTATATGCAGTTGTTTAGATATACTGGTCTGGTGTTGTATAGAGCTTTGTAGGTCTGTGTGAGGAGTTTGAATTGGCTGCATTTGTGGATGGGTAGCCAGGGGAGCTCTCTAAGGTGAGATGTGGCTGCGGTGAGAGAGATTGAGGATGAGTTTTGTGTCGGTGTTCTGCATGGTTTGAGGTCTGTGTAAGAGTCGCGTGTCGATTTTGTCATACAGTGCATTGTCATAGTTGAGTCTGATTGTGACAAGTGACAGTGTGTCAATTTGTCTGTTGTTTAGTGGCATCCACTTACATAGCATACGTAGAATATAGAAGCAGGCAGTACCCACTGAGTTGATTTGTGCCTTCATGTTGAGTGTGTCATCCCGGATGATTCCTAGATTTCTGATGTGGTCGATAGTTGTTGGTGCTTCTCCTAGCTCTTTTGGCCACCAGCTGTCGGCCCATGGGGAAGACTTGTTTCCTAAGAGCAGTATCGCTGTCTTGTTGGAGCTAAGCTTCAGGCAGTTGTTTCTCATCCATCCAGCTACCTAGATCATACAGTTGATGCAGTTGGTTCTGGTGGTAGTTGTCTTGTCCATCAGGGAGAGGATGAGTTGAGTGTTGTGGGCATAGAAGATGATGGTTATTCCTTGGGATAGAAGATGATGGTTATTCCTTGGGATCAGATGATGTTGGAGATTGGTGTCATGTAGATGTTGGGGGACAACTCCTCAGATCATATCTTTTGATCTCCGATGTGAAGGGAGGGAGTCTGCCTTTTTGGGTTCTTCCTGTGAAGAGGAAGCAGTAACAGCTGACTGCAGGTCCTTGGATTACAATTTCATGTGGTCTTCTGATGAGTGCGCTGTCAGCGACTATGTCAAATGCTGCTCAGAGACAGTGGTAGATGAGGGCTGTGGTTTCTCCTTAGTCCATGATGGTTGGGATGTCGTTGGTGGCTGCAACACACTAAAGTAGCACTGTAAACCATGCCTGAGGCCTGTCACTATAGACTGTACTCCAGTTTTAACTACCATTAGCACTTAGCAAAATAAACCTTTGCCACACCCAAACCTTCCTTTTCAATACTTATATGTCACCCCAAAGTAGGCCCTTACGGCTCATAAGGCAAGGTTTACGGTTTTTAAAAAGTAGGACGTTTCTTTATGTTTTACATGCCCTAGGAGTGAAAAATGCCCAAAGCTGTTTTTCACTGTAGCAAGGCTAGCTCTTCCGTAGGCTAACACTGGTTTACCCTATTACATGTAATGAGAGATAACTTCAGTTTGGAAACAGATGGGGACATACCTCTCCCACTCATTTTAATTTTAATTGTAATTTAAATTACTCATTACAAGTAAAGTCAGATTTTAAATTACTATTCTGAATATGTCACTTTTAGAAAGTTGGCATTTTCTTGCCTAAATCAAACATACCTTTCTGCCAGTGTCAAAGGTTTCATGATTGTTAACGTCTCTCCTGTGGTGTGATGTGGTCTCCCTCTGACATGTGGGCAATGGGGACATGGGTGTGTGGAATGGTGATCCTCTCCTAAGCACTACAGAATGGGGGGGTGTTCTCAGCCCTTCGTTAACTTCAAAGGTTAGCCTGAGGGCTGTACCCAGCCACCTCCTGACTTCTTATGATGCCTGCCCTGCTATTGCCACATGCAGCTCTCTTCTGAGCCTGCTTGCCGTTTGTCCCCTTAGACAGGTTGAAGCCATACCCAGAGAAAAGGGAAGAACTGACCTTAATCAGTTTAAGGTTAGACAACTGGGGTGATACCCATACAGAGGCTGGCACCAGGTGTAAAAAGGGGTAAGTTCAGAACCTTAAATCTTAACACTTTTGGACCTGTGGCGAATCAGAAGGACTGCCCCGCTGTCTGAAGCTGGAAAGAAGATGGACCTGCTTCCTGCTTGCCTTCAACCCAGGACCCTAAAAGTGACTCTAAGGATCAGTTTGCTGATTTCCTGTTTCAGCTAAAGGGACACAACAAACTTCCAGAGGACTTTTTCTGCACTCCATTTGAGAATCTGGTTCTTTAAGTAAAAAAAAAAACATCTCCTATCTTCTCGAGCAGAATTCACAGTGGCTTGTGCGTGACCTGCATCCACCTGCTGAAGTCAATCAATCAATCAATCAATCAGTATTTGTAAAGCACTGCTACATACCCATGATGCCCTTAAGGCACTGGGGTGGAGGAGGGGGCCTCATCCGAAGAGCCATTTTTCTTGAGGTTCTTCCGTAAGATGGTGAGCAATGGGCTTTGTCTGAGGTGCAGGGGGAGGTTGTTCCAGCTCCTTGCTTCAGTGTAGGTGAATGATCGTCCTCCGGCTGTGGTTTTGTGGATGTGAGGGTCAGTAGACAGGGCCATCTGGTTGGAGCGGAGGGATCTGGTGGGGGTGTGGAAGGAGACGCGGTGGTTCAGATAGGCTGGTCCTGCATTGTGTATGGCCTTCTCGACCGGTAGCCAGTGGAGGGTCCTCAGGTGTTGGGAGATGTGTTCTCAGTGAGGGAGGTCCAGAATGAGTCTGGCAGCATTGGCGTTCTGGATAAGTTGAAGTTTTTTGACGTTCCTCGTTGAGGTGCTGGAATAGAGGGCATTGCCGTAGTCGAGCTTGCTCGTGACTAAGGTGTGGGTGACTGTCCTGCGACAGTTTGCTGGGATCCATCAGAAGATCTTCCGGAGTTTACAGAATGTGTGCCAGCAGGAGGAGGCGACAGAGTTTACATGGTGGGTCATGGATAGGGAGGAGTTGAGGGCATGCTTGATCGCTGCGGGGGGTGCCGAGGGATGTGAGCCACCAGGAGTCATCCCAAGCTGAGTTGGCATTTCCAAAGATGATGAGCTCCGTCTTGTCGGAGTTGAGCTTGAGGCAGCTTTCTCTCATCCAGGTGACGATGTGACCTTCCCAGCCACAGACTCTGGGATTCAACCTCAGGGTGCTCTTCATGGCAACAATGACCACCCTGCATTTCTAACTAACATGAAGTTCTGACTGGCCACCAGCTCTTTGCGCCAACAACTATGTCCTCACTGCTCCTCACCAATGTGAAACACTAACTGAGGCTCCTCGCGTGGAACTGGACTGAGCTAGAAGGTAATCTTTCAACAGGGATGGACATGGTCCCTGTACGTGAACCACAATATAAAGCAGTTGGCCTTAACTTTTGACTTTGACCCCGTCCACAGCAACAAAATAACCGCAAGTGATGCTTTGTGCTTCGTGGTGATATTTTTACCCAGTACTTCAAAAATTCATAACACTGGTTTTACTTATTGGATTTTTGTCATTGAGATGTTATTTTATTTAATATAACATACTGATATTATCATTCTGATTTGGTTTGGGATTTTGGTTAAGTTGTACTTTAATTTTACTACTGTTTGAGAGTTGCATAAATAAGTCAGGACTAATTGCTTTTGTGCCAAACTGCAAGAGGGTTAAGCACAGGTTTATTTAGTGACTTTTGCAGTTCATCTTGACAAGGATTGTATTTATTATTTGAGTGGAGTTCTCTCCCTTCCAACTAATAACCCAATGTCTTACAGGGCATCACTGCACCTACTTGCAGGGTCTATCATGGGGCACTCTCTCTCTCTCTCTCTCCTTCAAGGGGTGCCCTTATGGATGTATTGACTTCCTTATGACACGCAGGCAGTGTTCCTCTGATGTTCCCTTTGCTTCCTTTCCTATGTATATAGTACAGCATGGGTGCAAAAGTAAATTATTCCCTCATTTGCATGGAGGCACACCACTTTTGTCCCTTTCAAAATGCATTGGTGTAAAAGTAGCACTTATGTAATCTCCATCACATAAGAAGCTGCACTATCCTCTGCAGCCTCTCTGTAAAACCAGAATGCTGTGGGACACAAAAAGCGACAGACAGCCCTATTGCAACAATGCAGCAAATAGTGTAATACGGCCACAGACAGGTCTTTATGCCAGGCAGGTCTACCAACCATAGTCTTGCCCACCTTCATAATGCTTTGGTTCTCACTTCATGCCTAGATGATCCATTGTAAATCTTACTAGTTGATGTTTTAAAAGCTTTCAGCAGTCAATTGAGAGAACCTCTTCTCAGTCCTCACAAATTTGGGTTTTGGTACCTAGTTTCCATTTTATGTCTGCTTATTACATGCAAAATCTACAACTAGGTTGCATGTGAATGGGGATTTGTCAGCCTCATTTCAATTGAGAAAGACAACGAACAAGGGTATCCTCTCTCTCCAATAGCTGAGAGGAGACAATAGTATTCAGGATTCTGTTATTCGGTGGTGATAAATGACGAAGGGCCTCATTCCGAGGTTGGCGGCAATCCTGGCGGTCTGACTGCAACAGTATGATCAAGGATCCCAATGGGTTGGCAACGGTGAAAGTGGTGGTCAACCACGGCAGTGCCAAGTTCGGCACCACTGTGCTGATCACGACTTTCCGTTCTGCCAGCCTTTTCATGGCAGGATCCCGCAATGAAAAGGCTGGTGGAAAGACAGAGTGGAAAGGCTGAACTTGGGCCACAGGGAGGCTAAAGGGGGAGGGGCCTGCACTGCCCACGATTGTGTCTTGGGTAGTGGAGGTGCCCCCTGTGCGCACACCCAGAATGTGCACTGTTCACATTCCAAGGGTGCTGTGCGTCCCCTGAGGGACATGAGACCAATGCCGCCACACTGTTTCTGCCAGGCAGCCTGGCTGGAACATCATAATACAACATTTCTGCCGGTCAGACCGGTGGAAACTTTGCAATGCAACAGTGGTGAGGCCATCAGCTTGATGGTTGCCTTCCCACCACCATATTGGAGTATGGGCTGTTCATCCGCCTAACTCGTAATCAGCCCCTAAGTCTTGTTGTGCGCAGATGATTTCCTGAACTTTCCTAGTAACCTCTAATACTCTGAGGCAACTGAGATAGATAATCAATACATCCAATCATGAGCAAACCCCTCTGTGTCCATTGGGATCAGTAGATCTCGTCAACTGACAACTAAAGCTGTTTGTAGCTGACACCTAAAAAAGGTCATATTGCTGCTTATGAATTATAGGATTATTACCCTGTTTGACTTTGTAGTGAAATAATTCAGTAATTTTACATTGAGTCATGCTCAAACAATTGTGCATATCAGGGTGCAATTCCTATCAAACTGGCTAGTTTATGGTGTGGACAATAGGTTTTGCTAAAGTCCTGCTTCTAGACATGGTCTGCCAAAAGTACATCACTGGGCCAAAACACAAATGAGATAAATGGCTTCTGACCATGTGTCTCATCCCATTTTATGAATAAAAATTTAAAATATGCACTTCTCATTGGGTGCTTACTTTAATCACAGAAAACCACACCAACACATTGACCTGGGGTTTGTCTTGCAGCCACAAGTGTTCTCAAAGAAAATCTCAACTAAAAATGGGTTGCAAGATGGGTGCATATTGACCCCATCTTATTTGACATCTATTCCTCTAGCCTTGAAATGGCTCCTTGTTTAAACGTTGAAGATATTGTCCTTAATCATGTGATGCCTACTTCTTTTTAAAGAAGCCTGAACATGATTATGAAAATCCCATGTAAACTCATGTAAAAATAAATACTATAAAAATGCTTTGGGGTAAGACTGAACATGGGAAAATAATTTTGTGACCTTGTAATTACCATCAAAACTGTTCTAAGTGATGTCCTCTCAGGATATGACATGGGTACATGGAATTTTTCATATATGTTACAAATGTATTTGTAGACTACTCATATACATATCTTTCTTGGTGCTTTAGCAAAATACAGTCTTAAAACCTAACAGTAACTGGAGAACTTGCGAAAAAGATAACAAAGACAATTATTTAGAAGCCAGGTTTTTAGCTGGCATCTGAAACAAAGTAGGTTGTATTCTGCTTACAGATTGAAAGGGAGAGAGTTCCGCAGTTTGGTCAGTGCTATAGGAAAAAGCATGTACTCCATAAGTGACCTTTGTGATCTTAGTGTTGACACAAAAAAATTAGGTTACTGATGTGCAGGATTGTGACAGCTCACATAAGGAAATGTATTGACCGGAAAGGAGGGTGAGATGGGGTGTAGTGTTTTATAGACAAATGTTAGGGCTTTAAAGGAAATCCAGGGTTAAATGAGTAGCTAGTGTATAGATTGATGTACAGGCGACATATGTAAATTTGTGGAAGTTTTTTAAAGTATGCATGCCACAGCATTCTGACGATCTTGTAGTTAATTTAATATTTTTTCTGGGGATTCAGGGTGGGTGTTACAAGTGCAGGCCATGTTCATGGATTGAGATTCCAGGGACAGGTGAGAAATCCTAGCTTCTGCACAATTGTCAAAAGATATGGGGTGTGACCATTACATCTGTCCATCAGGTTGTGTCCCATTCCACAACTTATGATGGAGAGGTAATTAAGATTTTGGGTTTTGGTCATGTTCATCTAGAGGAATTTGGCCACTCATCCCCTTATGAGATGAGGATGAAAACCTCTGTAACTGGACTTGTTTTTTGATTGGGAAACTTTTGCTGACATAACAAGTTAAAATTAAGCTGAGCATCATCAGCACGCATATAAAAGTGTATCCCAGCTTGATGGAGCAATTGTGTAATAGGCCACAAATTAAACTGAAAGGGCAACAGGATTGACTCTTGTACGATGTAATGTAATGTTATGTAATGTAAGGTGGAATTGTAGAGTGCTGCTCGACACCCTTGAGGGTATCCTAAACGTGATGTCATATTGCTTCGAAGAGTACGGTGGGAGCATACACACTCTCCCTGAAATGTAAAATTAGTTCCACTTTACAATCATACCAGTGTTACTTCTGCTTTCAGTATCTTACGATGTTGTGGCCAATGGTGTCAAATGCAACCAACAAGTCTTTTATGACCTGCATGCTACTTTCTCATTTATCAGTGAGCCCGTAAAGATCATTGAGGGCTAAAGATCATTTCAGCTTGGCTTTAGAAAAACCAGTTGTTTTCTGTCTCAATTCCTGAAGCTGATGCAAGGCAACTTTCCAGACATTTGCTCCTGCAAAGGAGCAATGCAATAGGTCTTAAACTGTTCATGTTAGTTACTCCCAGAAAAAGCCTTCTGTTGCAGATGACTCACTATGGCTACCTTCCATACTTTCTTGTCCCTAAAAGAAAGTGGTTGGAACAGGACCATTTGGGGAATATGAAGGGTAACTTTAGTTATCCGCTGCAAGTTTTTCTTTTCAGTAATTTGTTTGAGAGAGTCTATACAAATCCCTGACTGAAAAATTGATTTAAAAGGGAAGAGGGCATAGGAATTGGATCTTTAATGATGGACTCCTGGTTAGAAGACTTTTTCTATGGAAAAGCTGGGTGTTTTGTCACAAGTGACTTGTGATGGTGGTGTTTCAAATTTGAAAGCCTCATGTGGTGTTGAAGTTCAGAAACAACAGAGAAAAGTTATTTTGAAGCTTGATGGAATTATGAATTATTTCAGGGAAGAAGGACATTTTCTTAGTGTTAGACATTGGGTCTCTAGGTGGCACAGGTATGCACCCTGTCTACGTAGGGACCACAATATTAATCTGGGTAAGTCACAACACAGGTAGCTTGACACAGAGCAGTCAGGCTTAACTTAAGAGGCAATGCAATAAGTATTTGTGCAATACACAAACAGTAACACAGTGAAGACACCACAAAAACCTTCCACACTAAGTTAGAAAAATAAAGTACATTTTATTTCTATGAACCAAATAAGACAAAAACAACAAATATCCATTAAGTAGAAATTGAGTTATGATTTTTTAAAGAATAAGTGAAACTGGATTGCTCAGAAGCAGAAACCGCCAACCGGGGCAATCTGGTCACGCTAGACTGGGCCACGGTCAAAAGTTCAGGCTGGCTACAGGACCCACGCAGGGCCCGCTCAGCAAATGTACCTTGGTCCTTGAGATTCATTGGTTCGATAGACGCAACAACATTGACGCGTTTGTTCTGGGCCCGATCTGAAGAAAGCAGTGAAGGATGTGTCTTCGTTGATCTGAAGGATAAAGGAGATGCGTCCATTTCGGGACACGCAGAAGGGACAGTTGGCAATGAGGTGCTCCAATTCTTGCAGCAGCTGTGTGCTGTCATCGACAGAGATGCAGTGTCCTCTATCCTCAAAGCAGCTCTGATGTGGCAGTGAATCATCAACTGTGAAGGTGATGAATTGCTAGAGGGGGGTAAGTAACCCTTTGTGTGTGTGTGTGTGTGTGTGTAGACGCAGCCTATAAAGGTGTAAGTGTTAAGCTGGGCCCGGTCCTTCCCTCACGCTGGTTCCCTTTGTGTGTGGTTGTCTAGAGGGAATACAAGAAGTCCAGCTGTCATGCAGCCCAGTCTGAGCACAGACAAGAAGAAGGCACAAGATGGCTAAAACAAGTAAATGCCAACTTTCTAAAAGTGGCATTTGCTAAACTGAAATTTGAAATCCAAATTCACAATAAGTTGTGATTTTAAATTGTGAGCCAAGTGACACCAAATTCGACAAATCTACCTCTTCCAGATTGCGAATTGCACTTATGAGATGTGAGAAGGTAATTCCAAAGATAGGATAGGGGAGAAAGATGGCTAAAACAAGTAAATGCCAACTTTCTAAAAGTGGTATTTGTTAAACTGAAATTTAAAATCCAAATTCACAATAAGTTGTGATTTTTAATTGTGAGCCAAGTGACACCAAATTCGACAAACTTACCTCTTCCAGATTGCGAATTACACTGATAAGATGTGAGAAGGTAATTCCAAAGATAGCATATGGGAGAAATAGGCCTTGCGGTAATGAAAACCGACGTAGGCAGTTATTCACTATCAGGACATGTAAAACTTAAACATCCACATCCTACCTTTTAAATACATTGCACCCTGCAGTCTGGGGCCTACCTCGAGGGTGACTTGTATGTATAAAAAGGGAAAGGTTAGGCCTGGCAAGAGGTTTATCTTGCCAGGAGGAGGTGTCAGAGTAAACTGCACATACAGCCTCTTCAGTGACAGCGCTGAGTCATGGTTAGAGGGCTACTTAACTGGGTGGTGCAGGCCAATTAGAACCATTAAATTACAGGCCAGTGCACTTTATTAGGGACATGGAAGGTGAATTCAAATATATTTCAGTCAGGGCTAAAACAATATTACCATGTTTCAGTAAGAGAGCACAAACTCTTTAGCACTAGACAGCAGTGGTAAAGTGCACAAAGCCCTAAAACCTGCAAAAGCGATGTCAATAAAATAGGTGGGGAGGCAGGCAAAAAGTTGGGGGAACACCACCTTAAGGCTGCCAAGTCTAACACTCATTTTTAATTTTTGCTTTATTTGAGAGCGTTAAAGTGTGGTAAAGCCTTCCTCCCTGAAGTGCAGTAGTTTCCTCTCCATTTCCTGATGGTTCTCCGAATTTCCTGTTTAATGTTTTTTAGCTCAAGGGTTATTTCCATTTTCGATGTTTGAAGGTTTTTGGTCCCTGATTGTCAATATTTCACCCACTGAAACAAGGAGTAAAGAGTTGAAGCGATGAAGCAGAGCATTAGGGTTATAGATGGAATCCGAAGTGGGACAACTCTCAAGCTCTCTTTAGGACAGCATGTCAATAAATGTACCTATTTCGGCTTGCTCTGGGGGTTGAAAAATATTTTATCGATGTAACCACCATATGCTAAGATTCTGATTGTGAGAAGTATGATTTTAAGCAGGCTTGACTACTGCAACACACTGTTACTCAGTGCGCCTGGATTCTTAATAAAAAGACTACAGCGACTTCAAGTCTCTTCAGCAAAGCTAGTTCTGAACTGGCCAAGAAGATCATCTGCCTCCAGTGCCTTGAGAGAACTGCATTGGCTCCCAGTAAGGAAAATTATAATTTTCAAATCCTTGTGCATTGATTTCAAAACACTTGAGTTTATGGGCCCTATACCCTTACAAAAAAGACCCGTAAGATATGTCCCAGGAAGATGCCTTCAGTCAGCATTGACAAATCTAATCTGCGTGCCTGAATTCAGCAAGAACAGACAGGGTGGCCGGGCTTTTATGATCAGAGCAACCAAACTTTGGAATAGGCTTCTGGCCAGCCTAAAGGCCTCCACTTATTTACTTCAGTTAAGGAAGGGCCTGAAAACTTGGCGCTTCCCAGCCTTCACCAAGATTCTTGACCTATCCACCCCACGTTATGACATCAAACCAGTTAACATTTGGCCTTATACAAGCTCATCAGTGCCAGGATACCTGTTAGGTGGCTGTGCGCTTTATAAATGTTTTCAATAAATAAATAAATAGGGTTGTAATCTATGCTTATGAATGGGGCAGCTTTTTAGACCAATAAATGTAGTAATTCTACTAATGGTCTCCTTCACTTTTTGGCATCTACTAGTAGTACAGTACTCATCAAACTCACCTATGAAACCAAAATTCCTCCACTTGTAGTATATGTTTTAGATTGACTTAATATCTCAAAGGCAATGATATACAATCCAACGGAGAGCATACTATAGATGCGAACTTTAAGCTAGAAAGAAGGCCTTTTGATCTAGGCACTGAAGTTGGATCTGTACCTCTTGAGGCTCTTTAGGAAAGTGCTGTCATATAAACATTTTTTTGCACTCCACAGGTTACTACAAGTATGAATTATATGAAGAATCAGATGAAAAAAGTAAATGTGTATCAGTTAAGAAAAAAAAAAAGAAACATCAAGAATTTTGGTTCATTCTGGGAATCACCCATGTCATAAAAATCTAGAAAAACTTCTAATGAGAATGTATGGTTAGGGCCTGGTTCACAAACTTCATTTTGTAGTAAAGTAGTACTACTACAGTTGTACTGTTCTCTTACTACAAAATACAATTCACAAATCAACAAGTGAAAATCTCCTCCTTCGTCTCTCTTTCTTTTTTATGGGGAGAACCTCACACATGTAAGTTTACATGTAAGTTTACTACTTAGTGTGAGAGACAACAATAACTTAATAGTGATGAAGCACTTTATTTTTTGTTCTACATTTAAAATATATATATGCCATCAATTTACTTTATTATTTAACTTACAAATGTGTACTTTTTGTCCTAAAGTTCAATAAATGTTTTACGTTTTCCTTATACTTTACCATAGGGTAATCTCTGGCCTGCTGGTGGAGAATTTCTCTTTCATGTGAAGTTTCTTGTTGTAACTTTACATTTATAAGTTTGCCTTCATTAACTGTTTCAGGAAAAGTCCTGAATGACACATGCTACTTTATTGTCTTAGTATTTTATTCGGTTTGCTGTTCTGTAAAATGAAAAATAGAGGACCAGATGTATCAAGGTCCTTGTTTGCATTTCTTAAATAGCAAATTTTAAGAAATCGCTATTTACGAAATGCAAAATGCAATGTATGAAAATTGCGATTCGGTAATAGCGATTTCTTAATAATCGCAATCGCAATTTGAAAGTTTCAAATACCGAATCACAAAAATAGCCAATCGGTATTTGGAAATCGCAAATTGCGATACCGGCAAACTGGAACAGCATGATGACTTCACAACCTTGAAGTGAGTCAGTGCATGCTGTTTCCAGAAGGACCCAGCCACAGGAGCATGCAGAGAGACCCAGCCAAGCACCAGGGAGGCAGTCTTGAGAGTCAGCCAGGGCCAAACAAAACAATGGCTACTGATGGGAATGTGAAGGACAAAGGAGAGAGGAAGTGCAAACTTAAATTCAGTGAGCAGGAATTTGAGGTGCTCACAGAAGAGGTGGTCAGGAGGAACCATGACAAGTTATTTGGAAAACGCTCACTACAGGTACTGGAAAGTGAGAAGAGAAAAAAGTGGTCAGACATCCAGACTAACATATGTGCAGTGGGTGTTGCACCGTGCTCCATCGAGGAGATACTCAAGCGTAGGTACGACTTGTGTTCACGTGCCAAAGAGAGGGTAGCAAGCAGGCGGAAAGGAGGCAAGGAGCACTGGAGGAGGACCACCTACTGAGACACCGTCTACACCAATTGAAGACATGGTGGGGTCAACACTGCTTCCTGAAGCTGTCAGTGGTGTCACTGACATTGACACCTCAGGCACACCTAGCACCAGCAAAGGTAAGGGCAGTAATGATGTGTTTACCCATATGTGCATGTACAAATGGCCCTTAGAAAATAGCTATGGCACGATGTGTGATAGGTAGTCCTGCCACATTTTACATACAACACAACAATGTATTATGGGAGTGGTAGTCTACACCCCTAAGGTGCATCTTCCACATAAATAGCGAGATATGTAAAACCAAATAGATGCACAACACAAAAGACTTTGAAAGATACTATGCCAGGTTATATTTAATCCTGTGAGAGCACATATCCAAGAATGACAAGCTGTGCATTGTTGTTGCAGATGTTCCGGGCCTGACACAGCAGAAGGTGGAAATGTGGGTGATTGCGAAAGTCAGCCACAGTCTGACTCAAACATCAGTGAGTCCATCATACAAGCACCAACTAGACGCAGGGCAAGAGTGCTACCCCTCCCTGAGTATAACCTGGACTCAGATGAATTGCCAGATGAAGCATCCACACCATCCCCAGAGGCTAGAAGCACTGACAGGCAGCAGTCCCTGCCCCAGCGTCAGTCCACTCCCCCCAGGAGACATCGCGAAGAAGGCAGACAGTGCACAGAGGAAGGTGAGAGCCCATCACTGTTTGGTGGCCTTGAGGCTTCCATGCTGAAAGTGCAGCTCCTGCAATGTAAACACATGGGGTCAATGCACAGGCAGTTGGTGTCAATCGATCATAGCATGGGAGCAATGCACAGGCAGTTTGAGTCTTTCAATGACAACATACGATCAATGCACAAGCAGTTGGAGTCTCTGAATGACAACATGTGCAAGCTGCATGAGGGACAGCAAACAGCAACAGAACATGCAAGGGAGATGACAAATGCCATTAGGGAACTCTGCACTGTGATGCAGCAGGTGCATGTCAGCCACCGTAGGCGCCATCACCATTTGATGGGCAGGTTGAATGGGCTCTGTAGATCTGTCAGTCAGCTCACTACCACAACTGTTTTGGTGTCACAACGTGCTGTGGGGATGCAAGTGGAGATGGCACATTGCAGTCGGGATGTTGCACGAGGATTGGTGCAAATCACCAATGCTTTGGAGACAATGCAGACAGCCCGGAGTTCTACAAACAGCAAACTGGGTGATGGGGATAGTGAGGAGCTCTCTAGCCTCAGCAGTCTCACAGCCCCTGTGATGGATCCTAGGCATCGCAGTACCAGACACAGTACTGTCTCAGAACCCGCAACAAGAGGTGCCACCGAGACCACTGAGCAATCAAGTGGAGTGTGTGGACGTAGAAAGTAATGTTGAGAGGTACAGGGGTCTTGCATATCATGTAGCAATGCAGTGATACTATGATGCTAATAGTGTGACACTGTAACTAAGACCTGTTTGTGTATAGTGCTTACCTATGTCCCAATCACACATATATTACCTGAAGTCAAGGCAATAAAGATGCTACCTACAGCAATACATAAAAGTAGACATGGTGTTGTTATTACTTACATCATAAATAGTTGCTTGTTATCTCAGCACGTCTTTGTCTGCCCTCTGCTGCACTGCTTCTGTCTGCTGGCTGAAGGGGTGGCAAGGGATCATCATCCTCATTGCAGTCAAGCTCTGTGGGTTCCACTGCTATGCCCCTCGTTATTGCGATGTTATGCAACATAGCACATGTAGCCATGATTTTGCAGGTGTTTTTCGTGGCTGTATTGTAGTGCACCACCACTCTTGTGCAGGCATCAGAAACGGCTCTTCAGCAGGCCATAGGTCCTCTCTACAACGCTGTGTGTCATCCTGTGTGCTGCATTGTACTTCCTTTCTCCTGGCGTGGCAAGATTCAGATAGGGTGTTAGGATGAAGGACCACACTGCATATACACTGTCTCCTAGAATGACAGGAGAGTAAAATGAGTAATTGTTATCCGTGACATCACATATACGACAATAGGCGACATTGTCAACTATTACATTACCAAGTAGGTATCCTTTTCCTAACTCCCCAAGAAGTAGTCTTGTGTGTATTCCACTGTGCCTGAAGATGTAGGAGTCATGTGTGCTACCTGAGTATCTGGCCACAAGATCCGTTATAATATTAGAGTCATTGCTTATGACTTGTATGTTCATGGAATGTGTACTCTTTCTGCTCCGATAAACATACTCTGTGGCAGATGGTGGACAGATAGTTACATGTGTCCCATCGATGCAGCCAATGACATGTGGGAATTGGGCAATCTGGTAGAAATTGTATTTGGTTTGTTGCAAATCCTATGGGGTGTTGGGGAAACGTATGTGCAGATGGATTTTGATAAGCATGGCATTAAGGAATGCATTGAAGAAGCGTGAAATCACACTCTGTGAGCCACCTCCAACTGCTGCTATGATCCCTTGATAGCTCCCTGAGGCTAAGAGGTGCAGGGAGCATAATACCTGTGTAGGAGGCTGGACTGGCTTGTAGTGGGTACCAAGGGGTACTTACAACTTGCACCAGGCCCAGGTATCCCTTATTAGTGTAGAGGGGTGTCTAGCAGCTTAGGCTGATAGAAAAGGTAGCTTAGCAGAGCAGCTTAGGCTGAACTAGGAGACGAGTGAAGCTCCTACAGTACCACTAGTGTCATATGCACAATATCATAAGAAAACACAATACACAGATATACTAAAAATAAAGGTACTTTATTTTTATGACAATATGCCAAAGTATCTCAGTGAGTACCCTCAGTATGAGGATAGCAAATATACACAAGATATATGTACACAATACCAAAATATGCAGTAATAGCAATATAAAACAGTGCAAACAATGTATAGTCACAATAGAATGCAATGGGGGCACATAGGGATAGGGGCAACACAAACCATATACTCTAGAAGTGGAATGCGAACCACGAATGGACCCCAAACCTATGTGACCTTGTAGAGGGTCGCTGGGACTGTAAGAACACAGTGAGGGTTAGAAAAATAGCCCACCCCAAGACCCTTGGGGTGGGCAAAGTGCACCTAAGTTCCCCAAAGAGCACAGAAGTCGTGATAGGGGAATTCTGCAAGGAAGACCAACACCAGCAATGCAACAACAATGGATTTCCTGACGAGAGTACCTGTGGAACAAGGGGACCAAGTCCAAGAGTCACGATCAAGTCGGGAGTGGGCAGATGCCCAGGAAATGCCAGCTGTGGGTGCAAAGAAGCTGCCACCGGATGGTAGAAGCTGTGGATTCTGCAAGAACGACAAGGGCTAGAAACTTCCCCTTTGGAGGATGGATGTCCCACGTTGTGAATAGTAGTGCAGAGGTGTTTCCGCACAGAAAGACCGCAAACAAGCCTTGCTAGCTGCAAGGGTCGCGGTTAGGGTTTTTGGATGCTGCTGTGGCCCAGGAGAGACCAGGATGTGTCGCTAATTGCGTGAGGAGACAGAGGGGGCGCCCAGCAAGACAGAGAGCCCACTCAGAAGCAAGCAGCACCCACAGCACAGCACAGTGGAGTGAACCGGAGCTCACCCGAAGTCACGAAAGAGGGTCCCACGACGCCGGAGGACAACTCAGGAGGTCGTGCACTGCAGGTTAGAGTGCCGGGGACCCAGGCTTGACTGTGCACAAAGGAATCCTGGAAGAGTGCACAGGAGCCGGAGTAGCTGCAAAACACGCGGTTCCTAGCAATGCAGTCTAGCGTGGGGAGGCAAGGACTTACCTCCACCAAACTTGGACTGAAGAGTCACTGGACTGTGGGAGTCACTTGGACAGAGTTGCTGAGTTTCAAGGGACCTCGATCGTCGTGCTGAGAGGAGACCCAGAGGACCGGTGATGCAGTTCTTTGGTGCCTGCGGTTGCAGGGGGAAGATTCCGTCAACCCACGGGAGATTTCTTCGGAGCTTTTAGTGCAGAGAGGAGGCAGACTACCCACACAGCATGCACCACCAGGAAAACAGGTCGCAGTAGTCGTCTTCGCCACTTTGTTGCAGTTTTGCAGGCTTCCAGCACGGTCAGCAGTCGATTCCTTGGCAGAAGGTGAAGAGAGAGATGCAGAGGAACTCTGATGAGCTCTTGCATTCGTTATCTAAGGAATTCCCCAAAGCAGAGACCCTAAGAAGCCAGAAAAGGAGGTTTGGCTACCTAGGAGAGAGGATAGGCTAGCAACACCTGAAGGAGCCTATCAGAAGGAGTCTTTGACGTCACCTGCTGGCACTGGCCACTCAGAGCAGTCCAGTGTGCCAGCAGCACCTCTGTTTCCAAGATGGCAGAGGTCTGGAGCACACTGGAGGAGCTCTGGGCACCTCCCAGGGGAGGTGCAGGTCAGGGGAGTGGTCACTCCCCTTTCCTTTGTCCAGTTTCGCGCCAGAGCAGGGGCTAAGGGGTCCCTGAACCGGTGTAGACTGGCTTATGCAGAATTGGGCCCATCTGTGCCCAAGAAAGCATTTCCAGAGGCTGGGGGAGGCTACTCCTCCCCTGCCTTCACACCATCTTCCAAAGGGAGAGGGTGTCACACCCTCTCTCAGAGGAAGTTCTTTGTTCTGCCATCCTGGGCCAGGCCTGGCTGGACCCCAGGAGGGCAGATGCCTGTCTGAGGGGTTGGCAGCAGCAGCAGCAGTGAAACCCCGGGAGAGGTAGTTTGGCAGTACCCGGGTCTGAGCTAGAGACTCGGGGGATCATGGAATTGTCTCCCCAATGCCAGAATGGCATTGGGGTGACAATTCCATGATCTTAGACATATTACATAGCCATGTTCGGAGTTACCATTGTGACGCTATATATATGTTGTGACATATGTATAGTGCACACGTGTAATGGTGTCCCCGCCCTCACAAAGTCCGGGGAATTTGCCCTGAACAATGTGGGAGCACCTTGGCTAGTGCCAGGGTGCTCACACACTAAGTAACTTAGCAGCCAACCTTTACCAGGTAAAGGTTCGACATATAGGTGACTTATAAGTTACTTAAGTGCAGTGGTAAATGGCTGTGAAATAACGTGGACGTTATTTCACTCAGGCTGCAGTGGCAGGCCTGTGTAGGAATTGTCAGAGCTCCCTATGGGTGGCACAAGAAATACCGCAGCCCATAGGGATCTCCTGGAACCCCAATACCCTGGGTACCTCAGTACCATATACTAGGGAATTATAAGGGTGTTCCAGTATGCCAATGTAAATTGGTTAAATTGGTCACTAGCCTGTTAGTGACAATTTTGAAAGAAATGAGAGAGCATAACCACTGAGGTTCTGGATAGCAGAGCCTCATTGAGACAGTTAGTCATAACACAGGTAACACATACAGGGCACACTTATGAGCACTGGGGCCCTGGCTGGCAGGGTCCCAGTGACACATACAACTAAAACAACATATATACAGTGAAATATGGGGGTAACATGCCAGGTAAGATGGTACTTTCTTACAACCTGCTCATGGGTGGGTATGCTATTGGTCCTGTGTGTGTTTCGCTGCAGTAGGGGTTGTAGATCAGCTATCAGGTCAAGTATTAGGGCTGAGTTTAGCCTGCACTGATCAAAAAACTCCTCCTCTGTTTGGTCAAACAGAGTAATGCGCCCTCTGTAAATGCACTCCTGTCTCCTCCTCACTCTCCTCAAATATGCCAGGATCCTCATCCTCCTCACCATAACGCAGAGTGCAGCCATTGTGGAAAAGAGGTTGAGTCATTCTGGGCCTGTTTATAAAGGTCGCACCTGTTTACCACCTGATTTTAATTTGTGGTAAAGTGCACATGCAAAAACCCATTCTGCGAATAATCGCAATTTGCGACTGGTTGATGCATTGCATTGCAAATCGGGTTTTGCGAATTGAGTATGCGATTAACAATATCTGGTCGCTATTTGCGAATCGTAGTATGCAATCCACAATATCTTGTTGCAGTTGTAAGGAATCGCTATTTTAGCGATTACTTAAAATTGCACTGCGAATGCCTTTCATACATCGTGAAAGGCGATTTTGCATTCGGAGATGGTGGAATTTACCGATTCGCACCGTTTGCGAATGCAAAATCCTTTGATACACCTAGCCCAAAGTCTTATAAAAACCTTAGAAAGTATCCTTTTTTCCCAGGTCACTTGCCTGTTGTTTTAGGATTTATAGGGTTTTTAAAATCTTATTTGAATGTATGAGATAACGTTTGTATTGATTTTTTTTTGCATCGTAGTGTAGTTTAGTTTGTTTCTGTTTCTAGTTGTGCATTAAACACTGCAACTTTAAAATACTTCATCAACAAGCATGATTTCCCCGCTGTTGTAAATATTGCACACGTTTTTACTTTTTCTTATAGTTGGGTTTGCCAATAGGCAAGTTCGTTTACACATACCCAATTTAAGTAAAAATGTGTCTCTATTTCTTTTCAAATTATGCACCTTAAATAAGGTTTAACGTATGCTTCAGAAATGTACGTTTTGCATGGTGTGTGTACATAGAAAGCATGACGTTTGACTATGCAGCTCGATTAAGTGTGTGTCCTCTATATGAATGGACCTTGAGTCACAATTCATGCTGTCTTCTTGTTAAACACATACAACAGGGGAGTAACTTCAAGGGGAAAGGGGGACGGTGAGTGGTACACTCCCTAACAAATGTATTTTTGTGATAAATAGTTGAGTGCAGGTGCTTTCAGTCGGGTATGGTGAGGTGTCTGTCGAATTTCACTAGGGGTATTTACAAAAACACAGACAAGGGGCGTGGCCGGGCCACGAAACAAGATGGCCGCTTAGAGCGAGAGCGACGTGCCGAGGCGGTCCCGGAGGGGCGACGGGGGCGAGAAGACAGCCGGGCAACACACAGGGTTCGGTGCCCCTCCACCCCTACAACAGCGGCGACACGGAATCATGTCCGGAGACCCCGTAGGAGCGGGATGCAAGGCAGGAAACTCGCGACTCACCCCAGGCCGATAAGTCCTGACAAAAGGGGCGGAGTCGCGTCTTCGGAAGACCGGGGACGGCGTGCCCGTAGCGGCAAGGAGCAAGCTGACCAGGCCGCAGGGACTGCGGGAGCCGTGACGACCCGCATCCATCTCCCTACAACGCCAACAAACACCCATGGACCTTCGACCCCCCACAGGGAGACGGGGAGACGCAGCAAAGGGGTGCAGCCCCTTCGACAGCCGGGAGAGAAACCCAAAGAGAGGTAGGATCGAATCTTTTTCAAAATAAGAACGGCATCGCCGGAGGCAGCGGCACGACTTCTCCCCTCTTTTCCATCACAGTGGGACAACAAAAACCCTCCCGCTGAGATAATAAACTTTCTCCCCCTCCCCCCTCCAGACAACTAATACTGAGGAGGGCAGAGGGGCACGACGGGAGGCACGTGGAGGCGAAGAGACGAGAGGGGTGAGCGACTGGAGGGGCACCGGAGATGAGGAGAGCCAGAGGGAGCCAAGAGAACAGAGATACAGGAGAAGGGAGAGGACTGGCACCAGTGTAAGCCACCGAACATCTATATCCTTATCGGAATCTACGGAGGGAATCTCGGGCCCCACGTGGCTAGACTCTGTAGACAATTGAGGCGATGCCCGGCAACAAACCGAACCATAAACCTGTCAGCAAGCCTGCACGACAACTATTATTCTCAGAAGCGCTACAACACAAACGCCTAACCCCCACGAAGATAAACCCTCAAACATCGCCACCTTTAAACGAGTCCACCACGATGTCTGATAAAGATCAATCCACAACTATGGACAGGATACTACAAGAGATCACCACCGTCAGCCGCCGCATAGAGGGGATGGACGCCTCTATAACTTCATTGACACTAGAAACCAAATCCATGCGATCTGACATTGCAGGCTTTCAATCTAGAGTGACAGGGCTAGAGCAACGCATGGGATCACTAGAGACGCAGATCAACACGCCTCAGGAGCGAGAACAAGACTTCATCTACCTCAGGAGCAAACTAACGGACATGGAGGACAGGAGCCGGAGAGACAATATCCGCGTACTTGGGATCCCGGAAAACGAAGAAGGCTCGGATATGCAGGCTTTTCTGACCTCCACTCTTCCAAAAATTATTTCATTGGACTTTGACCCGCCGCTAGAATTCCAACGGGCACACAGGATAGGCCCAAAACGCTCTGACAACTCCTCAAGGCCCCGCCCAATCATTGCATGCTTGCTGCGGCATAATCAAACCGACAAATACTCCAAGTAGCACGCAACCACTGCCCTTTCCGAATAGACCAGCACGAGATCCGAATAACCGCCGATTACTCCAAGGAAACCAACAAACGTAGAAAGGCTTTCCTAGCCCTACGACCCCGGCTTCGCAAACTAGAGATGAAATACGGTCTCTTTGACCCTGCAAGAATGTGGGTTACAAAAAATTGAGTATCCAAGGACTTTTATAACCCCGACGAATTGAGACTCTTCCTTGACTCTTTCCAATCCCAGCCTATGGACTCTTTCAACACAGACAGTGAGCATGACATTGTAGGAGGCAGTGATAGGGCCGAAACCCCCCACTCGGGAATAGAAAAGGTGAAGACGGCTCTACACGACACCGGAGCCAGTCATAGAGGTAGAGACATGGAGAGACTAACCAGATCATATGATGACAGGGGTCAGATTTTACACGCAGTAGTAACCCACACCCAACTATCGGAAAGAGACAAATCCCGCTCCCCTTTAAAGCCTACAAATGGGTCTTCTTGAGAAGGTAACGCGACAAGACGACTTGTGGGACTATCGCTAGAGAGTCGAAAATAACAACTATAGACTCCGCGGAAGGATGAGTACCTTTCCAGATCATATGTGTATTACTATTGTAATTGTCTAAGACTGCTAGTATCAATGTTAAAACCAGATACATGAAAAATCTATGCTCTTTATGACTAGAGCCGAGGCCCTATAATGGAAAACTACCAGTAAATCGTTATTTGCCCTCAGTACACAACAGATGATGATTATTAGAACAGGGATCAGACCCCACCAACTCCCTGTATGTTGAATAAGGGCCCGGTCCCGACCCTATAACCCTATAACAAGGTAACAAGGTAACAGGGGCATTAAACAGATAACAAAAAAGAAACACTAATTAACTATCATGGAACTTACCTTATATTCCACACACTACAAAATATCTCATGGTAGTAAACAACAAAGTATGTGAAACTTTCCTAATACACACCACACTCGACCAGCGCTGACATTAGAACCGTTTAGCCCCCATTATCACCCCAAGGGATGGGACTAGACCACGTAAAGATAAATTAATTCCAATACAGGGACACACAATACGATATAACCTGAGACATATCAAAGCTCCCACCACTTGACTTTACTTTATTCTACAATAAGAAACTGGGGAAAACAATAAAAAATAGAACACGAGGACATAATACAACATAATACCGCATAACAAAGTGAAATAATATGACATTCTACACTGCCACTCCACACCACATTATAACATCACAATGTAAATTATAAACTATTAGCTATTCCTTTCCCCAGATGTTCGTACCTGCCCCCATCCTAATCATTATTACTATCTTAAACTATCATCTACAACAGAACGACTATGATGGTGGCACATACCAAGTAAGACCTTAGTAGGTCAGTATTATGATGTAATAATACACGGCAAGGAGTTAGTAATAGGATGAGATACGCATTATCCTCGCGTAACCCGGGGCTCAGCTACACTCATTACCTATCCTACGATTAATAGAGAGACGTTTGGCATAATGGCTCCTAACATGATAATGTGATAAGATACCAGGATATGTTATGTTGATCAACCTAATATGTTATTGAAAAGTTGTAAGGCGAGACGAGACGAGGCAGTGTTATAGTTGAAAAGAAATGCTCAGGAAGTATTATATTATACTGTATATTGGTATCTTTATGTACCCATGCATACGCGAGAATTGTAATACTCTGTTTGAGCTCTTTCCCCCCCTCCTTCGCCCTGCCCCCCCCCCCTCACCAGCCGGTCTCGGTCTTTCTGTCTGCCCAATCCCTACTTTAATTTACGACCCTATCTTATGAACTCCTAAACACCCTACGATAACATACAACATCAAGTACTAGGCACAACATCCTAAGCACCATACCCCATCAACACCCGACACCCCCTCCTCCTCTCCAGCGCCGCTCAGGTACTATAGTTATCAACCGACCATTACTTCTGCCAATATACACTTTAGTTATATAACTAATACACTAGCCACTAACCACCGATGAACAGACCCACTTCCCGATACATAAACATAAGCACTGCTGTTTCCCCCCCCACCCCTCCTTATCACCGACATATCGATAACTGGCTGTCTGTTGGTTCCCCCCTTCACCCCCCCCGATCGAGATCGCCCGACGGCACGAGAGCTCCGAGAGAAATCGGTCCCGCCGTTTACAGACCTAACGAACGAAGGAGGTTGGACTCCTAACCTCCCTCATCCCTACCCTTCTCCACTTCTTCCCCCAAATTGCACGCTCTCTTGCTATACTCTCAATCTCAACTTCAGCACACGCATCCATCCCTTCCCCCCCTTCTCCCTCTTTTCTTCTCCCTCTTATTTCTCCTTGTCTTCTTTTTCCCTCATATTTCCCCTCCATCTGGCTCTCATCCTACTTATATTGCCTCTCTTCCTTCACCCTCTCCTCTCTCTTCTCTTTCTTCTCCAGAGGACTCCCTTGGCCTCCACCAGCTACTAACCCCCGTATAAAATAAAATAAAACACCGTATCATATCGAAACACAACTCCCACTCTAACAACTAAGTCAATATCTCCCACCCTCCCTCCCCCCTCCACCAACACCAACCCCGGATCGAGGGTGTTTACTCACAATTATCCAATATGTCGAAGTCCCACCCTCAAGCGATGCGACCATTACGCATACTCTCTTGGAATGTACACGGCATGACGAGCTATGTTAAGCGGAAAAAGATACTGTCCTATCTTCAATCCAAAAAAACAGATATAGCTCTGATTCAAGAGACTCACCTTGACACTCTGGAATCCAGTAAACTTAAACGGGATTGGGTAGGGAGGGTTGCCTTCAGCTGCCGTCCAACGAGTCAGGAATCTGGAAGTAACGGACCCCGCAAATGTGGAGTGGCGATACTAGTGCGTAAATCCCTCCCGGTCACTATCATTAAAACGTGGAATGATACGGAAGGAAGATATATATTTGCTAAACTAAAACTAGGGGACACTGTTTTATGCGTGGGATCCATCTACCCACCAACCGGGCCAAAACGCCCATTCCTTCTACAGCTAAATCGCCTCCTGACAGTAATCGGAACTACTCGATACATAATCGGGGGAGACTGGAATCTCGTCCAAGACGCCATAATGGATAGGACAGGCCCTGTCGATATATGTAACAATCACGACAGAGCGCTTCTGACAGACCTGACCACCGACGTCGGTCTGGTGGACTGCTGGAGAATACAACACCCGAAAGATAAGGAATATACTTTCATATCCACCGTCCATGGCACCCAATCGCGTCTGGATTATTTCTTAGTATCACACACTGTAATCCCTCATATACAAGACACCTGCATCCTAGACAGCGGGCTCTCAGATCACTCCCCAATATTAATCCGGATCCAGGTGGGACTCTCCTTCTCTGTTCGTAAACCATGGCGATTGGCTGTACACAGATATCGCTCTCCCCAAGGGAAGGAACAATTAAAAGCTCATGTAGCTACATACATGGCCGAGAATTCAGGCACTGTATCCTCAAAAAGGATCCTATGGGCGGCAGCAAAAGCAACCCTAAGAGGGAATATGATGCGAGATGCAGCAATGGCCAACAAAGACAGAATAGCCCGTCAAACCACCTTAGAGACCACGATACAGGACCTCACTAAACAATATACCGCCCAACCATCCCCTAGGCTGCGACACGCCTTAGAACAGGCCCGCATGGCACACGATGAACTCTATACATCTCAGGCGGAATACGCACTGCAAAAATTGCGAGTCCGCCATTACGAACAAGGGGAAAAAGCAGGTCGCCTCCTAGCGGCGCAGCTCCGACAAAGAGAGGCAACCTCTGCCATTGCGGCCATAACATCTTCTTCAGGAGCAGTGCTAACTCACCCACAAGACATTGTAAACGAGTTCGCCAAGTACTACCGACATTTGTACACTCCTGAAACAACGACAGATCAAACACAAATGGAAACATTCCTTACCGCGGCCAATCTACCCCATCTGTCTGAGGCAGGCAGAGCCCTCTTGGACGGTAACATAAGCAAAGAAGAGATAACCCAAGTTATAACAAGCCTCCCCTACCATAAATCACCAGGAGAGGACAGATTCCCTGCGGAATTCTATAAATGGGCTGGGGAGGAGGCAATAACCGCAGTACATGAAGCACTGACGGAAGCATGTCAAGAAGGCTCCCTGGGCGCTCTATCCAATAAAGCCACGATTGTCATCTTGCCTAAGCCAGGGAGAGACCCCCTTCTTTGCGGCAGTTACCGTCCTATCTCCCTTTTGAATGGGGATGTCAAACTCCTAGCCAGTGTTCTAGCAGCGCGGCTCCGCAAGGTGATACCATCATTGATTCACAATACCCAAGTAGGATTTGTACCAGGCCGTACCTCCAGAAATCATATGCGAACTCTTTGCCATACACTGTTAGAATCCATACAATTACCTGACGAAGCCCTAGCCCTGTCCCTAGACGCGGAGAAAGCATTCGACCGCATTGAGTGGTCCTACCTATTCACAACCATGAAGCATTTTGGCCTGGGGGAACAATTTATCTCTAAAGTACGTTTATTATATGACCATCCCACAGCACAGGTTAACTGTGGGGGCATCATGTCAGACCCATTCCCTATCGGAAGGGGCACACGCCAGGGATGCCCCTTGTCGCCACTTCTATTTTTATTGGCCATGGAACCCCTAGCTGCCACCATACGAAATTCTCACCAAATAAAAGGGATCCATATCACCGGGGGCATATCCAAAATATATCTCTACGCAGACGACATTCTGTTAACAATGTCCTGTCTAGAAACCTCGCTCCCAGCACTACTTTCCACTATAGAAGACTTTGCATCCCTATCCGGATATCGGGTAAACTGGGATAAAAGTGAGGCACTACCATTATCCCGCATAACGACGAGGGCAGCGATACATGGCCTTCAATTCAAATGGACCCCGACCCGCCTTAAATATTTAGGAACGTTCATTAACAGAGGTCTAGAACATATGGTCAGGGACAACATAGACCCCCTTATATCTAAAATGAAACAATACTTTGCCAAATGGTCCCTACTAGGCCTGTCCATGTGGGGCAGGACACAGGCGGTCAGAATGGTCACCTTACCACGCTTCACATACGTGCTAGGCATGCTCCCCCTACAGATACCTCTTTCCTCACTCCGATTAATAGACGCATCCATAAGGGCCTTCGTCTGGGGCTCCTCACGCCCAAGACTGAAACCTGCAATAATACTGGCACGACGGCTCTACGGAGGATTAGGACTACCCTTGGTAGAACAATACTCTCTGGCCCTACAACTCTCACAGTTTATATATACACTTCCGGATATAGCCGATCCACCGCTATGGGTGATCACAGAGAAACTCCTATATGGACAGTATACGGAGATGGGAGGAACATACGCCGACCATGTTCCCTTAGCTAACCCCATCCTCAAGGCTACAAACACAGCGTGGTGCAGAGCCCATCGACTACTAGGAGTACACCCCTCCCTGCATACTCAGGCTCCCATAGCAGGGAATAAAAGCATTAAAATAGGAGGGAATATTCTCAGATGGCCCCAATGGTCCGAGGCAGGTATCCACAATATATCTCACATAATAGATGGAGATAGCTTTCGCACATTCGCCTCCCTCCAGGAAGAATTCGGTATCCAAAGTAACCAGGAGTGGCGATATCTACAGCTCAAACACTGTATGCGGAGAACATTAGGAACCCCCGTGGATGCTCAAAACCTCACCCATCGTCACCTATCTTCAGAAATGGGGCCGACAAAAAGGCGTCTTGGCTGGCCTCTATGCCGAATTAACTAACCACCTTTACTCTCAGCCTTTACTTGAACGACTACGCTTAAAATGGCAGGATATACTAGAGATAACCTACACGGACGAAGAATGGCCAGACATACTAGAAGCCCTCGACAGGGGCGTACGTGAAGCACGCCTGAAATTTTGCCTATTTAAAATCCTTCAGGGGTGGTACTGGACACCCGTTAAACTCTTCAGGGCAGGGTTGATACCTCACGCGAACTGTTGGAGATGCACAGAGCCATATTGTGACCAACTTCATATTTTATGCCACTGCCCAACGGCACAGTCACTATGGGACGCGGTACGCCTCGCCTTATCGGACTTCATACAGATACCAAAACCGACCCCACCAGCATTTATCATTCTACATGACATTCGCCCGTATCCCTCCCTATCGCGGGCACATAAACGATTAATCCACACGGCGCTAGCCACGGCCAAAATATGCATACTCCGGCACTGGAGATCTAGCATTGCCCCCACACCCATAGAATGGATGACGGCCATGTATCAAACGGCTACCCATGAACGAGTGATCTATAACCTACAGGACCAAGCAGAACAATTTGAGGAGGTCTGGCGCCCATTCTTGAAGAGACCATGAAGCGGCTGGTGGATGACCAACGGATGATCAATGTTCAATGATCAATGATTAGGGAATATCAATTACCAATCACCCTCTGAGAATCCTATACTCCGGAAACACATTTAATCTCCTACTGTCCCCTCTCTCTCTCCCTAGCTACGCTATCCTCTCTTCTTTCTCTCTTTTTTCTCTCTCTCTATCAATCCCCAGGCCTCTAATTTTGTCATATGCCCGAGACCCTGAACTACCCAACATAGTAATCCAAGTCACTTCCTAACACAAACAAGGACTGAGAAATCAACACATATAAGACGTAGACACTCTCTAACCGACCTTACCATATCTAACATACATACTATCTACCCCTGGATAATAACTTGCTACAGACGGAGAAGTACAGAACGATCTACTCTTAGGCCTAAACAAGCTAGTCTCAGGATACAAAGACCCCCTGCCTACCCCGAGTCTCTTCATTCTACATTCCCCGCGATTACCCTTCCTCTTTCTCCCTCTTTCTTCCCCTTCTCTCCCCCTCCCCATTTCATATGACTATTTCGTCTCTCCCCTATACCAAGATCGACCCCTCCCACACAACCCTATCCTCGCTCCCCCTTCCCTTACCACCCCCTCCCACCTGTTTTCCACTTTTCTTCAAAATAAGGGTACACAACTCAACTATGCAACTGGGAATTTTTACTTACCTGACAGTACATGCATATATGCTTACAATGGAAATAATTGTGGTAAAAGAACAAAAACAATGTTTTGAAAGCTAAACAGTTTGTTTATATGCTGTATGTACCGCCTTATATATTCTTAATAAAACTTTTGAAACTTAAAAAAAAAAAAACACAGACAAAAACGAACATACACTCTCTTTTTCTGATAAAAAATGTTGGTCAGTTCATAAAATAATGTCTTCCTTTCACTTAGTAACCCCAACAATCCGCATTCTCTCCATTTCCACTGCCTCCTAAGCCCCTGTCATTTCATATAATGTCTTTTAACATCATGTGCCAGTGTGATTGCCCGGAAATATGAAGCTAACACCCCCCTCCTCCCTCAATCATAGTGACCAAGCTACGCCCCTACACACAATTATGAGTTATAGCAGAGCAAGACGTGCTGCAACTTGGAAGGGTATATTTTATTGCTTTTGTCATACACAGATCAGACTTTATAATTCATGGAGGTGACAGCACAGCTCTAAGCATTTAACTAAGAAGTCACCCTGCAAGCAGTAAGTCTTTTAATAGACATGGTCATCAATGATACGGTAGCCATGGTAAAACGCTCGGTTCAGTGCTCCCTATAGGACTAAATTAAAGTATGCGTTTCAACCAGGATTTTTTCAAAATACAATACCATAATTTCGTTTTATATAAGTGTTTTTGAATGAAGGTGGAAGAAATTGGGTTATTGATTGAGGGGGGAGGCAACAACTGCATTACTTAAGGTGAACCATGAAAGTCACTAAATTAGCCCAGGCCTAAACCCCTGGTAGTTTGGAACAAAATCTGCCAAGCATAGCTCCGAGGCAATGTATAAGGCATTCATGCAGCACACAAACAGTAATAAAGTGAACACATATCAAAAGAAAAACCCCAAACCAATTTAGAACATTTTTGCAAATTTTAATAAATAACACGATACCAGGAAAACAAAAACTCCAGTCAATAAAACCAGAGATATTCAATTTTTAAGTTGGTGAAAATAGTGGCTAAAAGTACAAGCCGTCACTCGAGGTCATTGAGGTCGAGGAAAGCCAGAAAGTCATGAGTTTAGGCCGACAGCGATGGAGTGCAGGCTGAATACAGGGACAAAGTTAGTCCCATTGAATAATAAACTACTCATGTCCAGCGTGAAGCGTTCCTTTCGTTTTGGAGGTGGCCGCGAGGAGCCCAACTTCAGGATGCCTCTTTGCCCTCCTTTCGCTACTCTCAGGCCCCTGAGCCTCCAACCCACTTCCGGTGCTTTTCCCACCCCTCTGCCTTCTCCCGCTTCTTATCCACTTCATGCATCTTCTTTTCCACCTCACCCTGGTGTCTTCTTTCCTGCCATCTTTAGTGCTGCACACACCCCTCACCACTCCTCCCCCACTCAGGCCATACTTTATGGGGGCCACTGTGTCAGTGCGCAGTAGGTATGTTGAAGGTGGCTCAGAGGCAAGCCCAACTGCATCCATCTTTGCCTGGACCTCACCCAGTGCGACCACCCCTGGTCCAGTCACCCCCCGCTGCTACTCAGCAGTGACGCTTCGCACAATTGACTCAGGATGCCTATCCACCCGCAGCTGCTGCAGGGCACCTTTCTCTGGCTTTCACTGCTGCTTCAGCTGCAGCAACATGCCCCCATGCATACACCATACTTTGACTCCCATGCCACACTCCCATAAAATCACCTCACCAAACACCATACCAGACGCTCAGCAAATACTCACGAGCCTCAACACCTGCTTGCTCTAAAAACACTCCATTGGAATTTCGGACCTCCTCAGCAACAATACACCAGACCTCTTCTTCCTGACAGAAACCTGGAAGAACCCCGCTTCATCTCCTGATTATCACTGTGGCCTTCCCAGCATGATGCAAGAGTGCATGCCAAGATCCCCTTAACAAACCCAGATGGGTAGTCACCATCATTTACAAAGACACCAGGAAATGCATACAAACACCTCTGACCCGGACACCCACTTCATGGAACACAGGCACTTCAGCCTACAAACCAATGACAGATACACCCTAGTATTCACATCACCCAGACCACAAGCAACTTCAGCAACCTCATCTCAGACTTCATCCCTCCCCTCACCATTCACTCCATGGACATCCTACTTCTCGAGTGTTTCAATTTCCACCTGAAAGGCCTCTCTAACCACTGCTCCATTGACCTTCAAGAGCCTGCACAACATAGGACGTTCGCAACTCATCACAGACCCCACACACAGCATAGGACAATCTCTAGACACAGTCTTCACCCTGGGCAACAGCATCAGCTGCAATGCTGCCTCACCGCTAACATGGACCGAACACTCCATCATCCACTTAAAAATCTCCATGCCACAAATCAAAGCTACCATCAACATCAACAGCCAGAACTGGAACAGAATAACAGAATAACAGAAACGGGCCTGTGCAGTGCCCTTGATACCGACCAACCCAACACTACTGACAATTGAGTCAAGGACATCATAAACTTCAACCTGTGGATCTCAAACTATGCAGATGCTCTTGTATCCGTCAATACTCACAAACTTCGAGGAACTAACAAACAGGCTTCCTGGTACATGGATAAACTTTGGGACCAAAAAAGATGCAGGAAACAGCTGGAAAGGAAATGGAGAGCCAAACACAATGCCAACACCTGATCAGCTTAGAAGGCCTCACCTGGGCACCACTAACACCTTCAAAAAGACAACAAGAAAAGATCCCTCATTGAACGGATCAAATCCAGCTCCAATAACAACAAAGATTTTTGCTATCATCAAGGAGTTCACTACCAGAGAAGCATCAGCCAACTCCATCAATCCCTTCCCAGAACTCTGCGACAACCTCTTCAACTTCTTCCACAGCAACCAATGGGAGAACAGTCACCATGGGAAACACTTCTTCAATCATTGAAACCATCCTTTCTGGGGCCCCCACTGACCCTTATCCACATTATATCTACATCTTAGGAGAAAAATTGATCAGCAAATTCCTCAAGCACGTCAACTCCCCCATCGTTTCCACAACCCTCCCTGAAGACTATAAAGATGCTGCAGTCATGGCTCTCCTCAAGAAGCCTTGTCAGACTTAAGTGAGTTCAGCAACTTCTGCCCCATCTTGCTTCTTTCATACCCAGCAATGTGATATAGTTCCATACACCTGGAACTGCACAATCTTATAGACCTCACCCAATCCAGCGTTCACAGCAATCACAGCACAGAGACAGCACTCATAGCTGGGACTAGATGAAACCCCTACCCTACTGGATTGAGAAGTAACCGCCACCCTCATACTACTAGACCTCTCTACTGAATTTAACACCATGTCACACTCCAGCCTCTTCACAAGACTACACAATAAGACCCATATTTATACTTTTTTTAGCGCTGCATTTGCGTCATTTTTTGACAGAGCAAACTTACAAAGTACAATTGTATTTTCTAAGTTTGCGCCAATTTTGCGTAAAAAAAACGACGCAAATGCGGCGCTAAAAAAGTATAAATATGGGCCTAAATGCATAAAAGGTTTAGCCTGCTTATGGATATGATCCTTTCTCACAGGGAGAACACAGAGAGTCAGGCTCCCACTCTACACATCAAAGTCCAGGGACTTGATCTGCACAGTCCTCCCGCTTCTTATCTGCTTCATAAACTTAAGGGTCATCTCTCACCCATACCCTATTCAACATTTACATGACATCATCTGCCAGAGTCATAAGAGCTGATGGAATCTCTATCATTCCCTACTCCAATGATGACCCAGCTCATCCTCTTAATGTCTGACATATTCTCCACAACGAGATCCAACCTCACCAAACACATGATCTGCATAGCTGAAATGAATGAAAACCAAGTGCCTGAGATTCTACTCAGACAAGATGGAAGTGTTGATCTTCGGGAATAAGAAGGGCCCCACCTGGTGGTCATCAGAGCTCGGACAAACACCTATACCCTCCAACCACACAAGAAACCTCGCAATCATCTTAGACAACAAACTCAACAGGGTGTCACAAGTGAATACAGTCAGCTTTTTAGGCTTCTACGCACTCTGCATCCTCATGAAAATGTTCAAATGGATCCCAAAGAGCACTAGGCATACTGTCAGTCAAGCCCTAGTTACTAGCAAACTAGACTATGACAACGCACGCCAGAATCTTCAACCACCTCCTCCATTGACTTCAGACCATCAAGAACGCCACAGCTAAACTTATCCTGGACCTCCTACATTGCACACACATCATTCCACACCTAAGGAAACTCCACTGGTTATCAACCCAGAAACGCTGTCAATTTAAACTCCTCACACATGCATAAAGTGCACTACACAACACTGGACCAGCATACCTCAACTGTATTCATTTCCACTAACCCATCAGACACCTACGCTCTGCCTCACTCTCTCTCTCACAAAACCCCTGCATCTGCCTTCCCCTACATTGCAACAAGAACATAGAACAGCCTCCTTTTACACATCAGGGCCTCCTCCTCGCTTCTTTTATTCCACAAGAGGGTGAATACGTATCTCTTCAACTAACCCACAGCAAAAGACCTACTCACCCGCTCAGTGTCTGGATACCGTTTGGGTGTAATGTTGTGCTCTAGAAATCTAAATAACATAACATAACATGATCCCTGTACACATTCATATTTATGGAGATATCAGAATATGCAGATTTTCAGTGAACACAAAATCCACATAATTATTCCCTGATAAATTTTATTTTGCTGAAATTTTACTGGGGAAAACTCCAAGAGATACTGAATTTGATGCAGAAAGCAATACTGTTGCTAGTACTTTCTCATTGTCCAAAGGAAAACTCAGAATAGGACTTATTCATTACAATAGCAGGCCAATCTTTCCTCTCAATTGTGAAGGACATCGTGTGAGAACTGCGAATCTGAGTGGTCCACGTTAGGTGATTCATAAGGGCCCACAACCATGACACAAAACCTGTACGAGTTGCAAGAAACTCACAAGCCTCCAGGTGTAGTTTACTCCCACTGTAATGGAGGAAGGACCATTAGTGTGGGATTAGTGTGATGCAAACTCTGGAGACAGACCACGGAGTTGTTTGCTCCGATTTGTAGCAGCAACACAATCAATGCTGCCTGACGAGGACACTCTGACAATGCCCGATCTGAGGGATAGAACAGTAGTAGGTACTAATGTTATGCACTGTCGAGTAAATAGGTCCAGTGTGAGAAACTCTAATCAAAATCTGGAGAATAGGTCCTGGAATTAATTTGCTCCACACATTAGGGAACAGTAGGAGAAGCATGGAACATTTGCCTCTTCATGCCCTTTGGATGCATTAACAGAATGGAGGAAATGGCAAAACCGGGCTAAATCTTGACCTGTAGATGAGAACAGTTTAAACCCGGTCTATGCAAAGCTGACATTGAGGGTCTGGATCATACTGCCAAATTGCTCCCATTTGATTGTTCCCACATCTGTAAATACTGATTCTTGTGTGCTATATCCAATGTTTATGGGTTTAAATTGACATAGAATCATCACTAAAAGAGAGCAATAGTCAGTTTGAGTGAGGGATAGTGGTCTAGGACTGATGATGTTAACAATCCTGAAATAGAAAGCATAGCACACCTTGAAAAGTATGTAAAAATGGAAAGTGAAACAAGTTTAAGACTTAATGGCTCAGTCCTTGAAACCGAAAACTGTGTTAATAAGGATATTCAGTGTCACTTAAAAATTCATCTCAAAAGAAGGGAGCAGAGAAAGCTAAGTTAGAGATGGAGCCTTGCAGTGAGTCTGGAGAAAGTGCAGAGAGACTCAGGAAGCTTTATATCGCTTCCTGAGATAAAATCTTTAAGAAATCCTTAAGAAACAAGCAGAGGCAAAGAAGGAATGCCTGCAGAAATTAATCTGCAACGGAGAGAATCTAGCGACCAATGTTATAGGAGGAACAGCTAATGTGTCAGAAGAGGGTGTAACTTTACAAAAACAGCTCAGAACCTTCTGGATCAGGATACTACTGTCTCAGCTGGGTCTTGGCTATGTAGGGCCTAGGCAATTGCAAGTATGATTTTATAAATTAATCCCAGAGGTTTTCCTTCCTCCTGTTGTGTAGGAGCAATGCTTCAATGGGAGATTTTCAATTTGTTACATGTGGCAAAGCCAGATCCTCTAAGAATGAGATTATTGTATAAATGGACTTAGACCTGCGTTGCACGTTCAATTAATTTTAGTCTGAGGTTACTGAAGGCCTGAAATCACCGATTCCAGTCAGTATCTCTACACAAAGATCTGTTAGTTATAAGTTTTCTCCAAGGAATGGGGAAGTACCACATAGACCAGGTCACTTTGCATGTTATTTTCCCAGATTCCAGGGTGAAACTTGTGGAATTTTCTCCTGGTCAGTTGGAGGGTTGGTTTGGATTGTTGAAGTTAGGGTTGGGTAGAAACAATAAGCTGGGAGCATTGCCTGCACCCTCTGACTTGTACTCTGGGAAGATGCACATGGCCATGCCTCTATCATCTGCGAGAAGTAGTCCTTCTTCTGGGGGTTGGAAGGTAGAAAACCTGCTTTGGGGCACCCCTGAATGATCCCAACCTGATGCTCAGTTGGTGGGGTCCTGGATGTGTCTCTGCCTTCAGCCACTGCATTGTATTACTTGGTGCACATTTGCACCTTTTAAAATCATGACCAGTGTCTCTCTGCTCAGAAATATTGAGTCTTTAGTTTGCAGACCTGGCATTTCCAAACTCCGAGACTCTGCATAACTTAGAATTGCGGGTGGCCAAATTTCACTTGGAGTTGCGGCCTCAGGTGGAATTTTACACCTGTAATAAGGACCTCAAAGGTGAAACACATGCAGACTCTTTAATGGGTTGGGCAATGTGTTTCAAGACATGGATGATATGTTGTTGAACCCAGAAAATCTGCTTAAAGAACCACTATGTCTACTATGGCAGATAGATTCCAAACTGAACCGCTCATTTTGCTGAGCTTTGCTTCACTGTGTGAAAGAGTGACTTCAGGAGACATTTCTAACCTTGAATCTGATCTGGATATTGAAAGTGAAATCTCTTTACGGTGAAGGACACTAAACTAACCTCAAACTAAAACATGTGCGCATGAAGAAGATTCTGCTCCAAATCCAGACTTTCTGCAAAGCATCATCTGAAGGGGAGAAGTGAGCAGAAAAGTAGGATAGAAAGAGCCCATGAGCACAAGGAAAGTTGTGGCTAAAGACAGTCATCTCAAAATATACTGAAGTCAGAAAGTCAAATAATTTATTGGAGAAGCTCAGAAAGAAGGACAGAGACATTAAAACAAAAACTGAGAGTCTTAAACAGAAGCTGAAGGGATTTTTTCAGAGTTTTGTTCACTGACAAGAGATTGGGTCCTCAGTGTTAGAAATTGGGTTACTGGTTGACTGGGTTGTGAACCCTGGTCAAGCACCAACTACAGTCCTAGTCAAGGTAAGGTACAAGCAATCCCCAAAGTGACCTATGCTCAACCCCCAGTAGCTTGGAATACAGCAATCAGTCTTAAATTAGAGACAATGTGTAAACTTCAAACTGCAAAACAGTAAAAAAAACACACAAAAAGAGCCCACAGCACAAAAATAGGTCAAAACAACAAAAAATTCCAATCATTAGAACTGTAATTATGGATATTTAAAAAATAAACTGTAAAATAGTGCCTACAAACAGAAAGTGCCAGCTGCTGCTATCTGGTCATACCTGACCAGGTCAAATTCAAAGGTTGAGACTGACCGCAATGGTACGTGGTTCGGATACAGTCCCAGATTAGCCCAGAGAAGGTTTACCTTCTCCAGTTTTGTGCGAAGAGTCCCGTTCATGTGGAGCAAGAAGAGCATTACTGGTGGTGGTTGGCATGGTGTGAGGAGCAAGCCAGGTGTTGCAGATGGGTGTGATGGAGCATTGTGTTGGAAGTCAGCGCGGGCGATCAATGTTTGCTGTATGAAGAGACAAGTCTAGGTCAGCTTGTACTGATTTTCTGTGCAAGCAGCATGCCTCTGGTGCGAAAAGGCCTGTTCATGGTCGCAAGGAGCCCAAAAACTTTAAATAAAGAGTTCAGGAACCACTCCAAGGGCCCAAGACCTGAGAGCCACCTCTTTGCGGTCAAAAACTAATTAAAGACGGGTCCAAGAGCTGTGGGCAGCCTGTAATGTCCATGATGCTCAGACTAGCAGGCCAGCAGACTAGCCCTTTGAGTCATACTGGGTTCCTATGTTCAAGGTGGAGTTGCAGGTCCAGTTCTTCTTTCCTAGGAAATAGGACAGAAGTCAGCAGTCCAGCACAGCAAGGCAGCATTTTCTCCAGAGTAGCAGTCCAGTTGAGTGGCAGTCATTTCAGCAGCACAGTGGTCCTTCTTCCTGGTAGAGTATCCACAGTTCCAGAAGTGCACTGAAGTGGTGGTGTCTGAGGTCTTTCTTTTATACATGGATGCTCTGGTTCTGGAAGATGGGAGAAGCTTTTAGAAAGTGGCTTCTGAGTCCATATTATTCCCTGCCACCACTGCCCTGGCTCCAAGCAGGCTGAAGTGACAATGCAAGATCGCATAGCCCTTTGTGTGAAGACAGGACACAGCCTGTTCAGGTTTAAGTGAGGCTGGGTCGAACCTCTCCTTCCCACCCTGCCAGTGTTGGCCCATCTAAATACACCTAAGCTCCCATTATGTGTGGTTGTCTAGGCAGAATACACAAAGCCCAACTGCCAACTACACGCAGTCATGTGATCAGAGACAGGCTGCTGGCTCCAAATGGCAAAAGAAAGAAAATGAAAACTTTCTAAAAGTTAGCTACAACAGGGGTAGCCCTACTGACCCAGAACCAAGTGCAGTCAAGCCATATGAAAACCACAGCAGTCCCCAGAAATAGCGTACCAATATATAGGAAATTTTAAATGAAAATAAAACTGTGCCCAACAGAAATTTCAAAGCAATTGAAATTCTAATTCTACAATGATTTTATCACAATACAATATACAATGAATTTATGCTCAACATATTACACTAAACAAACACATACAAATACACTGTAAGCACGAAAACAATGGCAGAGGGTATTAACTTCAATTAGGTAGTCCACACAAAATGGAACATGTCACAGTCAATGTTTCATCCCTAATTTGCTAATGATGCGGCAATGACATTTCTACCCTTACTGTTTACTGGTTCATCATCAGGGCAAATAATATTTTGAGCATAAAGAACAAAAATCAAAAAAAAATTATAACAGTAAAAAAAGGCACCATATAGAAATAAAGAACACTACTACTTTGCACACCACTGATTAACAATCCCATAATCTTTGGACCAGAGTCTGTACAGTACATTCATCTTTATTGCATCAAAGTTCATAAATCTGAAAGCAAACATGTTTATGCTCTCCTATTAAATTGACTCCTTGAACTGGGGGGGGGTAAATATACCATTGTACAGCATCAACCACCTATCATGACAGCAGCTTTCCAGAAACAAAAGTGCACACTATCATGATACCAGGTTCAGTTACTATTCATAAAGCTCACCAGCAAGCTGTTAAACAAGGAGCCACGAAGACAGTATTTAACACGTGGACACCTATTAAGAATCTAAGGAATAACTCAAAAGGCAGATGCCCAATGTGAAAATGCCAGACAGGAAAAACTGAGATAGCTCCTTAGTCAATGCAGTTTAAAAATATTTGAATCTTTTCTAACATTTTGGCAATGTACAGAAAGCCTTCAAAGACAGTGTTGAGGATTATCTGAATAAGCTCTCTTCAGTGGATTGGTGGCACTTCTGAAGGTCATATACCTCCAAATGCTACTCAGTTAAGTGCCAACTTCACAAGAAGGGGATTTCAGTTACATACTGAGAGACAGATTGTATGTATGGTGAGTTTAGCCTTGCCCTGATACTAACACTGATTGAGCTTGGGCTCACCTTTGAGGCTGAATGCGGCCACCACTATTACACAGATGGCTAATTTTTGCTGGTGTCTTCGACTATGTGAGTGAACTTCTGACACAGTGCCTTCATCCTCTTGTAGTAACATCTTTTTTACATCTTTGTCTGGATGCTATCTCAGATGCTGTAAGGAATTTGACAAATCATGCAACAATCCCAAGCACACCTCTCTGGCAAATTGTCTTTGAGACATTAGCTAACAATTTAGGCCTCTTAGGACCCAAAGAATCTTCATCTAATTTTACTTACAGGAAAAAATACAGTTAGCACTTTGTTCAGTATAGCACAAATCATGATGTATGGCCAAAAGAGAATTAGCTTATGTTTTAGAGGCTCTAATAAATTTACATACCTAAAAACAATCAGTTAGCCAAAAGCCCTGTTTCGAGGGACTGCAGAAAAATGCAAAATACTCCACTAGTACTCATGCAACTAGATTAGTGCAGTAATTGTTGTGTATTCACACTACCTGGCATAGAACTGTAAGATACTTCTCTTGTACAGGGCTCAGAGATGAAATTAATTTGAAAAATAGAGAATATTTTATTGAACAAAATGACACTAAAACTAACAAATCGAATAAACAGGACCGGAGATAGCACCAAAAAGCAGAAAGCACTAACAATAGTCTATGAAATGGTAGAATAGGACCTAGGTGCAATTCTAAACCATCCATGATGGGTCCCTTGTCAGATACACCAAGTGGATGAGTCCCAGTAGTCCCACTTTGAAAGGGGCTTTGTCACTTTTATTAATAAAATTGCTGACATTTCTTCAAAGTTACAACGTAAAAAGGGATTGTGCCACTGTTGGAGAAGAAAAATCCTCCTCATGTGGGCCACCATCGAAACTGTAGCTGCTGCTGTGGAATCAAAGGCCTGATACCTGAAGCAGGTTGGTCCTGGTGGAGCTCTGGCCATTGGAGATTTAGGCCCTCATTTTGAGATTCGGGTGTAAAAACTGTCTACTGCCGCGGCAATGGCCACCAAAAGACAGTCGCCGCGGCTACCAGCCGTCCGCCGTATAATGACCACAGCCGGATTTCCACCAGAAGAATGGCGGAAATCCGTGCTGTGGCCATGCCGGCACATGGCGGTAAGGTGGAGCTGCTGGCCACCAGCAGCGCCACACCAGAAGTCCGCCGCCAGCCGTATTATGACCCAGTCCCGTCTCCTGCTGGAGGACCCCCTGAACACAGGTAAGTCAGGTCTCCGACAGGGGAGGGTGGTGGGGGATGTGTGTGTGTGTGGGTGTGTGTGAATGTTCGTGTGTGCGTGGATGCGGGTGTGTGTTGCATGTTGAATGCGTGTGTGCATGTATGGAGGTGTGAGTGCGTGTATGTTGTGTTGTGTGAATGCGTGTCTGCGTGTATGTCTGAAAGTGTGTGTGGATGTGTGTGTGAATTAATGTATGCATGCGTGGATGCATGTGGGAATGGGTGTGTGTGAAGGGGGCATGAATGTGGGGGTGTTTAAGTGAGGTAGGGGGGTGAGGGTGGCTAACTGGAGAGGGGGGAGACCCCTATCAGTGACGGGGAAGGAATTCCCTGTCACTGATAGTGCCTACTGCCATGGTTTTCTTGGCATTAAGGAAGCCACGGAAACCATGGTGGTAGGCAGGGTCATAATCCCGCAGGGGGAACAGTGACAGCTATTGGGCTGGAGATGGATATCTCTAGCCCGGCGGCTGTTACCCCAGTGGCGGTTGGTGTGGTACATTGGCAGGTTGGCTTCAGCCAACCCTCCTATATCATAATATGGCAGAAAGTACCGCCAGCCTGTTGGCAGTACTTCCCGCCATATTAACGCCGACCACCGGGGTCGTAATGACCCCCTTAGTGCTGGAAACAAAAAGTCCAAATACTGAATGGGATTTGGTTATTTCTTCAGATGTCCTCAGAGCCTTGAGTGGAAGAAAGCTCAATTTCAATCTCAACTATTGGTCTGTAAGAAATGAGGTAACTGGTTAGAATGGTGGATGCCACACTCAGGCAATAACCACAATCATTTTCAGGTTGGAAACAAAAGGTCACTGAATTAACTTGAGCTTGACCCTCTGATAGCTTGGCATAAAAGCAGTCAGGCTTATCCTAGAAGCAATGTGTAAAGTATTTATGCAGCACACAAGCAGTAATGAAAACAACACAAAGGAAAATCAGAAACCAATGTAGAAAATTGAAAACAATGACACCAAAACAAATTAAATCCAATCAGGAGAACCAGAGTTTTTTAACTTTTTATTGGAAAATAGCACCTGAAAGATCAAAGCACCCACCCGCTGATATCTGGTGGCACGAAACTGGGGCAAAGTCAGAAGTTGAAAGTCAAAATCTTACAGACCCTGGGCACATGTTGTTCCTCTTTTCTAGGGACTTGCAAGTATAATTAATGTGCCTATCAGGTGTAGGCCAATTTTACCATGTTTAAGGGAGAGAGCACAAGCACTTTAGCACTGATTAGCAGTGGTAAAGTGCAGAGAGTTCTAATATCAACAAAAGTGAATTCAGAAAACAGGAGGTGTGAAGGCAAAAGGTTTAGGGGAAGACCACACCAAGGATGTCAGGTCTAACATGTGTCCTACCCAGCTGAAACTAGGGAGAACCACCCACCATAAAGGAGTTCTCGTAACTAAAGCAGAAGAACCTGGAAAGATCATCAGCATTATGGTTGTCATTCCCAGGGTGGTGCCCCACTGTAAAGTCTATTCCCTGTTGGGAGATGGACCACCTCAACAGTGTGGGGCTCTCATCTGCATCAATCATCTGTGAGGTCTGTGGTCTTCCTGAACCTGGAAGTGAGTCCCAGATCACTGCAAAGGCTTTCCTCTCAATTGCTCTCTGCTGTAATTCCCTGGATTTAGCCTCCTGCTAATGAAGGCTACAGAGAGGTCTTGAGCACTGGTGATGTACACAAGTCCTCCTTAAAGGCGTCAAAGGCTTTCTGGCAGACCTATGTTCAGATCGAACGTATGTCAGAACAACGCATTCTGGAACAACGCATGCCTGAACAACGAGGTCGGAACAACGACTGCGTTGTTACCACTAATGCCTTTACCACGAATGCCTTAACAACGATTTTTCGTAGTAAAGGCATTCCTATTAAGGCATTAGTGATAGGCATGCATGGTTCCAGCATGCGTCCCCCTTGGCCCCCCACCCCCACCCCTAACAATTACCGCAACCCCCCACCACTCCCCTAAAACCACACCAACTCCCCACCCTTGCCCCTAAAACTACCCCAACCCCCACCTCGTCCCTAAAATTACTGCGATTCCCACCTTGCCCCTAATACCTAAAATAACCCCAACCCCCACCCCATCCCTGAAATCTAAAGTACCCCACCAACCCCTACCCCTAAAACCTAAAATCTCCCTGCCCCAAAACCACCTCGAGCCCCCGCCCGCCCCTAAAACCTAAACTTCACCAACCCCCCCACCCTGCCCCTAAAATTACCCGACCCCCCAACCCACCCCTAAAACCTAAAACCACCCCAACCTCCACCCCATCCCTAAAACCTAAACTACCCCAATCCCACCACTAAAACCTAAAAGCACCCCAACACCCCGCCCCTAAACTACCCCGAGCCCCCCACCCCGCCCCTAAAACCTAAACCTCCCCAACACCCCACCCCGCCCCTAAAATTACCCGACCCCCAACCCACCCCTAAAACCTAAAACCACCTCAACCCCACCCTTAAAACAACCCCAACCCCATCCCTAAAACCTAAACTACCCCAACCCCCACCCCTAAAACCTAAAACCACCCCAACACCCTGCCCCTAAAACTACCCAGAGTCCCCCACCCCGCCCCTAAAACCTAAACCCCCAACCACCCACCCCGCCCCTAAAATTACCCAACCCACCCCTAAAACATACAAACCACCCCAACCCCCAACACTAAAACAGCTCCAACCCCCACCCCATCCCAAAAACCTAAACTACCCCAACCCCCACCCCTAAAACCTAAATCCACCCAAACACCCTGCCCCTAAAACTACCCCGAGCCCCCACCCCGCCCCTAAAACCTAAACCCGCCCATCCCCCACCCCACCCCTAAAATTACCCGACCCCAACCCACCCGTAAAACCTAAAACCACCCCAACACCCCCGCCCCTAAAAACTACCCCGAGCCCCCCACCCTGCCCGAAAAACCTAAAACCCCCCTAAATTACCCGACCCCCAACCCACCCCTAAAACCTAAAACCACCCCAACCCCCACCTCTAAAACTACCCTGAGCCCCCACCCCACCCTTAAAACCTAAGACTCCCCCAAACCCCCACCCCGCCCCTAAAACCACCCCGGCCCCCCCTTCCCCATCCCCTAAACCGCCCCCAAAACAAAAAATAACCCGACCCCCTCCCCTAAACCACCCTAAACCGCCCGACGCCCCCTCCCCTAAAACTAAAAATACCCCAACCCCCACCCCCGCCCCTAAAACTAAAACCCCAACCCCCCACCCTTGCCTCTACAACTGAAAATACCCCGACCCCCAGCCCCTAAAACAGCCCCACTTACCTGACTCATCGCGTCGCCCTCCTCAGCCGATTCCCTTCTTCTGTGCCTTAACCACGCATGTGCGTGGTTCAGCACATGCGTGGTTAAGGCACAAAACAACAAAGTCGTGGTTAACGAAAGCGTTGTTCATTTTTCGTTGTCCACGTCTTCGTTGTTACGGAGTCGTGGTTCAGGGCGCTTCCCGTTCAGATCACTTTCTAGGGCACATTTTTAGGAGTAAGCTCTGTTAAGGGGGCAACAATGTTGCCATAGTCATTGACAAACCTCCTGTATTATCCTGTGAAGCCTAGGAGGGTCCTCACCTCAGTCTGAGTCTTGGGGGTTTCCCAAGTCAGGATGGTCTGAATCGTGTCTTGGATGGGCTTCACTATGTCCACACCCACTTGGTGCCACAGGAAGACCACATTTCCCTGCCCTATCTGACACTTGTTGGCCATGATAGGCAGGGCTGCCTTCTGCAGGGCCTAAAGCACCCCCTGGAGGTGGGATAGGTGGTCCTCTCACCTGAAACTGAAATCTGAATGTCATCTAGGTAAGTGGCACTGAAAGCCTCCATCCCAGACAGGACAATGTTGACCAGCCTCTGTGTAGGGGCATTCTTTAGCCCAAAGGGATTCACCCCAACCTTGAGATGGCCCTCTGGGATGCAGAATGCACACCTCTCCTTAGCTCACTTCGTTAGGGTGATATGCCACTGCCCAGATGTCAAAACAAAGGTACTTAGGACCTTGGCAGCTCCCAATCTGTCTATAAGCTCATCTGCTTGGGGGATGGGGTGAGCATCAGTCTTGTTACTAAGGTAAACCATTTCTAGTACACACAGAACTGGAGTTCTGGGGCAGTGGCCAGTGGGGTGGCTTTGGATACCAGAACCTCTGGGCTGGGCCAAGGACTGTTGGAGGGCTCAATCACACCCTAGCTTCAGCATATTGGGCACCTCCTCTTTGATGCTGGCTTCCACCTTGTCAGACAGCCAACATGTTTGAATGAGCCCAAGGGTCAGTGAAAATAGAGAGGCAAACTGTCCAAGCAAGTGGCAACAGTTCCTCTGTTGTTCTTGAGTCAGAGTAAGGGAGAAGTTTTCACCTTCCACTGACCCATCATGTTCCTTGGTAAATAGGATGTCGGGGAGAGGTTCACTTTCTTCTTCTACTCTATCATCTGTCACTAGGAACATGTTAACTTCGGGCCTCTCATAGGGGACTTGAGGCGATTGACATACTGGACCCTTAAGGAGTTCCTGAGGGCCTTGAAGTCTACCAGGTAGGTGACCACCCCCTTTCTTTCCTTCATCTCATAAGGTCAAGACAAATGGTTTTGAATGACCCTGGGCTCAACTGGCTCCACCAACCACAATTTTGTTTCCTAGGCTGAAACTCAAAAAGAGTAGCCTTCTGGTAATGCCAGAGCTTCATAACCTCCTTGCTGGCTTTTGGGGTCTCAGTAGCCTTCTACCCAAAGTGCTTCACCTGAGTCTTGAGAGCCCCACAAGTAGCTGCCTATAACTTGGGGGGAGGTTCATGGGAGCTTGCACCCACCCCTCATTCACCTGGCTAGAGGCCCGATCACAGGGTAGCCATATAGGAGTTCAAAAAGACTGAACCTTACCCATTTCTATGGTGCCTCCCTGTGAGAAAAAAGGAGGCATGGAAAGAGGATGTCCCACTTCTTCCTCAAGGGCTCTGACATGCCCATAATCATACCTTTAAGAGTTTTGTCTAGGGTTAATAGGGTGCAGAGAACTTGTAAGTTACTCCACACCCATCACACCTAGACAAGGCAGGCTGACATGAAATTGGTGCTCCTTTTGGATACCACTTCTTTGAGGAACCCAACTCAGGTAAAAATCCCCATCAGTGCCCTGGCCACTGCAGCTGTAGTCATCATGCTGAGAGGTATGGCCTTTGGGTACCTAGTGACATGGTCCACCAGGACCAGGATAAACCTGTTGCCTAGGACATTCTTGGTATCCAGGGGCCCAACAACGTCAAAGCCCACCCTGTCAAAGGAAATACCAATGGCAACCTTGCTTTCCCCCTGACTTTCCAGTGGCCTGGCAGGTGGGATAGGACCTGCAGAATGCATCAGAAGTCAGTAAAAGTGGGTGATAAGCCTTACAAACATATTTTTTTGTCCAACATGTCCTGCTAGGGGTACTTCCCAGTAGGAAGGCACTGTGGCACTGAGGGATGTCCGACACATTAGTTGCCCGTGCTTAGTCATTTTAGGCTCACTGTACAGGAAGTCATTTTCCCACTAGATCAGGTGATCTCCAGAGGTGTCACCAGCTGCTTGGGCCTGCCGCCTGAGGACCTCAAGAGTAAGGTACTCTTTCTGAGCACTCCTTTTGCACTTTCTCTTTTTTGGCAGATTCAGGTGCCTTTTGTCCAGGATCCAGGCCCTCTTGACTAACCTTTTGGGCTGCCATTGACCTTGTGGTCAGGCACACCAACTCAGGAAACCCCAATATCTGAGGTGGGACCTGAACTCCACCTCCTTCCAGGTGGTTGTGAGAAGGTAGCCTCTTTCTAGCCTTGTTACCCCCACTTTTGGCCTGTTTGTGAGTGTATGTCAGGGTGTTTGTCACTGTTTTCACTGTCTCACTGGGATCCTGATAGCCAGGCCTCAGTGCTCATAGTGAAAACACTATGTTTTCAGTATGGTTGTTATGTGTCACTGGGATCCTGCTGGTCAGGACCCCAGTGCTCATAGGTTTGTGGCCTATATGTATGTGTCACTGGGACCCTGTCACACAGGGCCCCAGTGCTCATAGGTGTGCATGTATATGTTCCCTGTGTGGTGCCTAACTGTCTCACTGAGGCTCTGCTAACCAGAACTTCAGTGGTTATGCTCTCTCATTACTTTTAAATTGTCACTAACAGGCTAGTGACCAATTTTACCAATTCACATTGGCTTACTGGAACACCCTTATAATTCCCTAGTATATGGTACTAAGGTATCCAGGGTATTGGGGTTCCAGGAGATCCCTATGGGCTGCAGCATTTCTTGTGCCACCCATAGGGAGCTCTGACAATTCTTACACAGGCCTGCCACTGCAGCCTGAGTGAAATAACGTCCACGTTATTTCACAGCCATTTTACACTGCACTTAAGTAACTTATAAGTCACCTATATGTCTAACCTTTACCTGGTAAAGGTTGGGTGCAAAGTTACTTAGTGTGAGGGCACCCTGGCACTAGCCAAGGTGCCCCCACATTGTTCAGAGCCAATTCCCTGAACTCTGTGAGTGCGGGGACACCATTACACGCGTGCACTACATATAGGTCACTACCTATATGTAGCTTCACCATGGTAACTCCGAATATGGCCATGTAACATGTCTATGATCATGGAATTGCCCCCTCTATGCCATCCTGGCATAGTTGGCACAATCCCATGATCCCAGTGGTCTGTAGCACAGACCCTGGTACTGCCAAACTGCCCTTCCTGGGGTTTCACTGCAGCTGCTGCTGCTGCCAACCCCTCAGACAGGCATCTGCCCTCCTGGGGTCCAGCCAGGCCTGGCCCAGGATGGCAGAACAAAGAACTTCCTCTGAGAGAGGGTGTGACACCCTCTCCCTTTGGAAAATGGTGTGAAGGCAGGGGAGGAGTAGCCTCCCCCAGCCTCTGGAAATGCTTTGTTGGGCACAGAGGTGCCCAATTCTGCATAAGCCAGTCTACACCGGTTCAGGGACCCCTTAGCCCCTGCTCTGGCGCGAAACTGGACAAAGGAAAGGGGAGTGACCACTCCCCTGACCTGCACCTCCCCTGGGAGGTGTCCAGAGCTCCTCCAGTGTGCTCCAGACCTCTGCCATCTTGGAAACAGAGGTGCTGCTGGCACACTGGACTGCTCTGAGTGGCCAGTGCCACCAGGTGACGTCAGAGACTCCTTGTGATAGGCTCCTTCAGGTGTTAGTAGCCTTTCCTCTCTCCTAGGTAGCCAAACCCTCTTTTCTGGCTATTTAGGGTCTCTGTCTCTGGGGAAACTTTAGATAACGAATGCATGAGCTCAGCCGAGTTCCTCTGCATCTCCCTCTTCACCTTCTGATAAGGAATCGACCGCTGACCGCGCTGGAAGCCTGCAAACCTGCAACATAGTAGCAAAGACGACTACTGCAACTCTGTAACGCTGATCCTGCCGCCTTCTCGACTGTTTTCCTGCTTGTGCATGCTGTGGGGGTAGTCTGCCTCCTCTCTGCACCAGAAGCTCCGAAGAAATCTCCCGTGGGTCGACGGAATCTTCCCCCTGCAACCGCAGGCACCAAAAAGCTGCATTACCGGTCCCTTGGGTCTCCTCTCAGCACGACGAGCGAGGTCCCTCGAATCCAGCGACACCGTCCAAGTGACCCCCACAGTCCAGTGACTCTTCAGCCCAAGTTTGGTGGAGGTAAGTCCTTGCCTCACCTCGCTGGGCTGCATTGCTGGGAACCGCGACTTTGCAAGCTACTCCGGCCACTGTGCACTTCCGGCGGAAATCCTTCATGCACAGCCAAGCCTGGGTCCACGGCACTCTAACCTGCATTGCACGACTTTCTAAGTTGGTCTCCGGCGACGTGGGACTCCTTTGTGCAACTTCGGCGAGCACCGTTTCATGCATCCTCGTAGTGCCTGTTTCTGGCACTTCTCCGGGTGCTACCTGCTTCAGTGAGGGCTCTTTGTCTTGCTCGACGTCCCCTCTCTCTGCAGGTCCAATTTGCGACCTCCTGGTCTCTCCTAGGCCCCAGCAGCGTCCAAAAACGCCAAACGCACGATTTGCGTGTAGCAAGGCTTGTTGGCGTCCATCCGGCGGGAAAACACTTCTGCACGACTCTCCAAGGCGTGGGGGATCCATCCTTTAAAGGGGAAGTCTCTAGCCCTTGTCGTTCCTGCAGTATTCACAGTTCTTCAGCCTAGTAAGAGCTTCTTTGCACCAACCGCTGGCATTTCTTGGGCATCTGCCCATCTCCGAGTTGCTTGTGACTTTTGGACTTGGTCCCCTTGTTCCACAGGTACCCTCAGTCAGGAATCCATCGTTGTTGCATTGCTGATTTGTGTTTTCCTTGCATTTTCCCTCTAACACGACTATTTTGTCCTTAGGGGAACTTTAGTGCACTTTGCACTCACTTTTCAGGGTCTTGGGGAGGGTTATCTTTCTAACTCTCACTATTTTCTAATAGTCCCAGCGACCCTCTACAAGGTCACATAGGTTTGGGGTCCATTCGTGGTTCGCATTCCACTTTTGGAGTATATGGTTTGTGTTGCCCCTATCCCTATGTTTCCCCATTGCATCCTATTGTAACTATACATTGTTTGCACTGTTTTCTAAGACTATACTGCATATTTTTGCTATTGTGTATATATATCTTGTGTATATTTCCTATCCTCTCACTGAGGGTACACTCTAAGATACTTTGGCATATTGTCATAAAAATAAAGTACCTTTATTTTTAGTATAACTGTGTATTGTGTTTTCTTATGATATTGTGCATATGACACTAAGTGGTACTGTAGTAGCTTCACACGTCTCCTAGTTCAGCCTAAGCTGCTCTGCTAAGCTACCATTATCTATCAGCCTAAGCTGCTAGACACCCTATACACTAATAAGGGATAACTGGGCCTGGTGCAAGGTGCAAGTACCCCTTGGTACTCACTACAAGCCAGTCCAGCCTCCTACATTGGTTGTGCAGTGGTGGGATAAGTGCTTGAGACTACTTACCACTCTTGTCATTGTACTTTTCATAAGAGAAAAATATACAAAACAAGGTCAGTGTATATACACATAGCCAAAAAGTCTTGCATTTCCTCTTTTCACTCTTTTCTAAGTGCTGAAAAGTACTCCTAAACTTTCAAAAAGTTCTTAAAAGTTTAAAAAGTTTTTTTCTGTCTTTCCAAAAAGTTCTGAAAACTTTTTTCTCTTTTTCTATCACTTTAACTCTCTCTAAAAAATGTCTGGTACAGGCCAAAATGTTGAACTGTCCAAAATTGCATATGATCACCTTAGCTGGAAAGGAGCAAGGAGTCTCTGCATAGAGAAAGGTTTGAGTGTAGGGAAGAATCCTTCCTTAGAACTGTTAATTAATATGCTTAGAGTACAGGATAAGGCCATAAGTGCCCAATCTGGTGAAAAAGTAGCTAATGGTTCTCAATCTGATCCAGGGACTCCCCCAGGAAAAGGTTCAGGAAAGAAACTTCTCAGCCTGCCCATTACTAGACAGTCTAGCATAGTTGGTACAGAAATTGAATCACACCATACTGATGGTGTGCTCTCACATTATGCTGGTAGCCAAGCTGTGAGGGTGCCCTCTGTAAGGGACAGGTCTCCTTCTGTTCATTCCCATCATACCTCTGTATCTAGAAATGTCCCTCCCACCCACCCTGATGACAGATTGTTAGAAAGGGAGCTCAATAGATTGAGAGTGGAACAAACCAGACTGAAGCTCAAGAAGCAACAGCTGGATTTGGATAGACAGTCTTTAGAATTAGAGAAGGAAAGACAGAAGTTGGGTTTAGATACCCATGGTGGCAGCAGCAGTATTCCCCATAGTCATCCTGCAAAAGAGCATGATTCCAGGAATCTGCACAAGATAGTTCCCCCTTATAAGGAGGGGGATGACATTAACAAGTGGTTTGCTGCACTTGAGAGGGCCTGTGCTGTACAGGATGTCCCTCAAAAGCAGTGGGCTGCTATCCTATGGCTATCATTTAGTGGAAAGGGTAGGGATAGACTCCTTACTGTGAAAGAAAGTGATGCCAATAATTTTACAGTTCTTAAGAATGCACTCCTGGATGGTTATGGCTTAACCACTGAACAGTACAGGATAAAGTTCAGAGAGACCAAAAAGGAGTCTTCACAAGACTGGGTTGATTTCATTGACCATTCAGTGAAGGCCTTCGAGGGGTGGTTACATGGCAGTAAAGTTACTGATTATGAAAGCCTGTATAACACAATCCTGAGAGAGCATATACTTAATAATTGTGTGTCTGATTTGTTGCACCAGTACCTGGTAGACTCTGATCTGACCTCTCCCCAAGAATTGGGAAAGAAGGCAGACAAATGGGTCAGAACAAGGGTGAACAGAAAAGTTCATACAGGGGGTGACAAAGATGGCAATAAGAAGAAAGATGGTGAAAAATCTCAAGATAAGCATGGGGATAAGGGTAAAACCAAAGATCCCACTTCAAATCTTAAACACTCTTCAGAGGGTGGGGATAAAACAAATTCTTCCTCTTCTTCCCAACCTGCACACATTAAAAAACCTTGGTGCTTTGTGTGTAAAAACAGAGGCCATAGGCCAGGGGATAAGTCCTGTCCAGATAAACCCCCTGAGCCTACCACCACTAATACATCAAGCTCTAGTGCCCCTAGCAGTAGTGGTACTAGTGGTGGGACTGCTGGCAACAGTCAAGCAAAGGGTGTAGTTGGGTTCACTTATGGGTCCATAGTGGAAACTGATGTAATCAGCCCCAAGACAGTTTCTGTCACACCTAGTGGCACTGGCCTTGCCACACTGGCTGCTTGTCCCCTTACAATGGATAAGTACAGGCAGACAGTTTCAATAAATGGTGTTGAGGCCTTGGCCTACAGGGACACAGGTGCCAGTTTCACTTTGGTGACTGAAAACCTAGTGCCTCCTGAACAACACATCATTGGACAACGGTATAAGATTATTGATGTCCATAACTCCACTAAGTTTCTTCCCTTAGCTATAATTCAGTTTAGTTGGGGTGGAGTTACTGGCCCTAAGCAGGTGGTGGTATCACCTAGCTTACCTGTAGACTGTCTCTTAGGTAATGACCTAGAGGCCTCAGGTTGGGCTGATGTAGAGTTTTATGCCCATGCAGCCATGCTGGGCATCCCTGAGGAATTGTTCCCTCTCATTTCAAGTGAAATGAAAAAGCAAAGGAGAGAAGGCCTGAAAACTCAGGATCCCTCTCCATCAACAGGTAAAAAGGGTATCACAGTATCCCCTAACCACCCTACCATTCAGGATACTATTCCTGTGGTGGGAGAAACCTCTCCTGGGGTGGCACCTGTTCCAAGGGAATCATCAGCTGGCAAAGCTGGACTCCCTGAGGTGGAAGTACCTCTCTGTGGGATAACTAACATTGGTGAGAAAAACAGCACCATGTTAGTTAACATGGAGCATCCCTCCAACCCTCCCAGAGAAACTTTAGTGCAGAAACCCTGCACTACCTCACAACACTTAGGACAGCATCCCTGCCCTAGTGTGGAGCTCATAGGACAGCATCCCTGCCCTGCTCCAACTCAAGAGAAACAGCATCCCTGTTCTCTCTTCCAGCCAGATGGACAAAGTTTTTGCCCAGCTATGGCTTTTCTGAGACAGCATCCCTGTCTGGCATTTCCATCACTACAAATAGGTTCAGTGGACAATTCCCACTGCTCTAAACTAAAACTTACTGATAGAAACTCTGAAAATACATCTTCACATTGTTGCTTAGCTAAAAAACTTCAAACAGGGTGGTTTACATCCCCACAGGGAAGTAACCATATAGTGGATGATAAAGGGAGTAACCAGTCTATTGCAGAGCTACTCTCTACTTATCACCACTTAGACAATAAAGTCTCAACTGGCCAAGGTTAGCCTTATTGTCCTTCGTTTGGGGGGGGGGTTGTGTGAGAAGGTAGCCTCTTTCTAGCCTTGTTACCCCCACTTTTGGCCTGTTTGTGAGTGTATGTCAGGGTGTTTGTCACTGTTTTCACTGTCTCACTGGGATCCTGATAGCCAGGCCTCAGTGCTCATAGTGAAAACACTATGTTTTCAGTATGGTTGTTATGTGTCACTGGGATCCTGCTGGTCAGGACCCCAGTGCTCATAGGTTTGTGGCCTATATGTATGTGTCACTGGGACCCTGTCACACAGGGCCCCAGTGCTCATAGGTGTGCATGTATATGTTCCCTGTGTGGTGCCTAACTGTCTCACTGAGGCTCTGCTAACCAGAACTTCAGTGGTTATGCTCTCTCATTACTTTTAAATTGTCACTAACAGGCTAGTGACCAATTTTACCAATTCACATTGGCTTACTGGAACACCCTTATAATTCCCTAGTATATGGTACTAAGGTATCCAGGGTATTGGGGTTCCAGGAGATCCCTATGGGCTGCAGCATTTCTTGTGCCACCCATAGGGAGCTCTGACAATTCTTACACAGGCCTGCCACTGCAGCCTGAGTGAAATAACGTCCACGTTATTTCACAGCCATTTTACACTGCACTTAAGTAACTTATAAGTCACCTATATGTCTAACCTTTACCTGGTAAAGGTTGGGTGCAAAGTTACTTAGTGTGAGGGCACCCTGGCACTAGCCAAGGTGCCCCCACATTGTTCAGAGCCAATTCCCTGAACTCTGTGAGTGCGGGGACACCATTACACGCGTGCACTACATATAGGTCACTACCTATATGTAGCTTCACCATGGTAACTCCGAATATGGCCATGTAACATGTCTATGATCATGGAATTGCCCCCTCTATGCCATCCTGGCATAGTTGGCACAATCCCATGATCCCAGTGGTCTGTAGCACAGACCCTGGTACTGCCAAACTGCCCTTCCTGGGGTTTCACTGCAGCTGCTGCTGCTGCCAACCCCTCAGACAGGCATCTGCCCTCCTGGGGTCCAGCCAGGCCTGGCCCAGGATGGCAGAACAAAGAACTTCCTCTGAGAGAGGGTGTGACACCCTCTCCCTTTGGAAAATGGTGTGAAGGCAGGGGAGGAGTAGCCTCCCCCAGCCTCTGGAAATGCTTTGTTGGGCACAGAGGTGCCCAATTCTGCATAAGCCAGTCTACACCGGTTCAGGGACCCCTTAGCCCCTGCTCTGGCGCGAAACTGGACAAAGGAAAGGGGAGTGACCACTCCCCTGACCTGCACCTCCCCTGGGAGGTGTCCAGAGCTCCTCCAGTGTGCTCCAGACCTCTGCCATCTTGGAAACAGAGGTGCTGCTGGCACACTGGACTGCTCTGAGTGGCCAGTGCCACCAGGTGACGTCAGAGACTCCTTGTGATAGGCTCCTTCAGGTGTTAGTAGCCTTTCCTCTCTCCTAGGTAGCCAAACCCTCTTTTCTGGCTATTTAGGGTCTCTGTCTCTGGGGAAACTTTAGATAACGAATGCATGAGCTCAGCCGAGTTCCTCTGCATCTCCCTCTTCACCTTCTGATAAGGAATCGACCGCTGACCGCGCTGGAAGCCTGCAAACCTGCAACATAGTAGCAAAGACGACTACTGCAACTCTGTAACGCTGATCCTGCCGCCTTCTCGACTGTTTTCCTGCTTGTGCATGCTGTGGGGGTAGTCTGCCTCCTCTCTGCACCAGAAGCTCCGAAGAAATCTCCCGTGGGTCGACGGAATCTTCCCCCTGCAACCGCAGGCACCAAAAAGCTGCATTACCGGTCCCTTGGGTCTCCTCTCAGCACGACGAGCGAGGTCCCTCGAATCCAGCGACACCGTCCAAGTGACCCCCACAGTCCAGTGACTCTTCAGCCCAAGTTTGGTGGAGGTAAGTCCTTGCCTCACCTCGCTGGGCTGCATTGCTGGGAACCGCGACTTTGCAAGCTACTCCGGCCCCTGTGCACTTCCGGCGGAAATCCTTCGTGCACAGCCAAGCCTGGGTCCACGGCACTCTAACCTGCATTGCACGACTTTCTAAGTTGGTCTCCGGCGACGTGGGACTCCTTTGTGCAACTTCGGGGAGCACCGTTTCACGCATCCTCGTAGTGCCTGTTTCTGGCACTTCTCCGGGTGCTACCTGCTTCAGTGAGGGCTCTTTGTCTTGCTCGACGTCCCCTCTCTCTGCAGGTCCAATTTGCGACCTCCTGGTCCCTCCTGGACCCCAGCAGCGTCCAAAAACGCCTAACGCACAATTTGCGTGTAGCAAGGCTTGTTGGCGTCCATCCGGCGGGAAAACACTTCTGCACGACTTTCCAAGGCGTGGGAGATCCATCCTCCAAAGGGGAAGTCTCTAGCCCTTGTCGTTCCTGCAGTATTCACAGTTCTTCAGCCTAGTAAGAGCTTCTTTGCACCAACCGCTGGCATTTCTTGGGCATCTGCCCATCTCCGAGTTGCTTGTGACTTTTGGACTTGGTCCCCTTGTTCCACAGGTACCCTCAGTCAGGAATCCATCGTTGTTGCATTGCTGATTTGTGTTTTCCTTGCATTTTCCCTCTAACACGACTATTTTGTCCTCAGGGGAACTTTAGTGCACTTTGCACTCACTTTTCAGGGTCTTGGGGAGGGTTATCTTTCTAACTCTCACTATTTTCTAATAGTCCCAGCGACCCTCTACAAGGTCACATAGGTTTGGGATCCATTCGTGGTTCGCATTCCACTTTTGGAGTATATGGTTTGTGTTGCCCCTATCCCTATGTTTCCCCATTGCATCCTATTGTAACTCTACATTGTTTGCACTGTTTTCTAAGACTATACTGCATATTTTTGCTATTGTGTATATATATCTTGTGTATATTTCCTATCCTCTCACTGAGGGTACACTCTAAGATACTTTGGCATATTGTCATAAAAATAAAGTACCTTTATTTTTAGTATAACTGTGTATTGTGTTTTCTTATGATATTGTGCATATGACACTAAGTGGTACTGTAGTAGCTTCACACGTCTCCTAGTTCAGCCTAAGCTGCTCTGCTAAGCTACCATTATCTATCAGCCTAAGCTGCTAGACACCCTATACACTAATAAGGGATAACTGGGCCTGGTGCAAGGTGCAAGTACCCCTTGGTACTCACTACAAGCCAGTCCAGCCTCCTACAGTGGTGAGCTCTACTTTCCAAGCAGACAATTCATGGTCAGCACCACTTTTCTTTCACCCCTTAGTGCCTCCCACCTAACGCCACCATGTGTGCACCGTATTTAAAATACGGTGCACCATGGCAGTAGTTAGGGGACAGGGATCAGAATTTTTTTACCCTAGTCTGGAGCGTTACAGGATTAGCATAAAAAATGTTGACGCTAATCCTGCAAAGCTCATTGAGGCCCATTGTAATCAATGGTGTGCCTCCTTTTAATGCCTGCTCAGAACCAGACATATGCTAATCAGTTTTAGTCCTCCTCCAATAGGGATTGTCGGACATGAACTGGCAGGCTAGGTCAGCACTTACCAGGAACACAAGCAACCCCAGACAAGTAATGGGCAGGACTGTGGCCAAGAGTAATTATTAGTTGCAGAGATTCATAGAAGCAGTCCACTCATCACATTTCTGTTTTCCTCACAAATAAAACGAGGCAGCTTGCACCCATTACAGGAAGCCTAACACACAGAGGTTCATGAGTTTCTGCATATTGATATCTTGTCGATACCTCTTCCTCATTGAACAAATGGAAACTCAGAGTTCCCCAGTGCATCCCATCTCACCTTCTCTTTTCTTATAGGTGGATATCACACCACCTAACTTTGTAAAGGGCCACTCTAACCATTTGCAGTGTACTTGATCTGCCAAGGCAGATTTCTGTCTGCCCTTTTGTAGCCTCCTTGATATCTCGAGGAAGTTTTTTTTTTGTTTCATAAGGGCCTCTGAAACACTGGAACATGTAATAACAGCTTGCTAAAGGAAAATGTGGGTGTACGTCCTTTCCTTTCTACAGTACTTCACCAGACACGCTCGTGTCTAGGTCATGCAAACAAAGTGGATGGCCTCAGTATGTCGCTGAAGCATGTTAAATACACCATTATCTAATTTACTTTTCTTAAACATAATTCATTTGCGTAGAAAAAGTGAGAAATCTAGGGAGAATGTCGTGAGACATGTAAAAAGACGTGACCACTTGTTACCGAGTCCCTAAAACTTTTATTTTGCAGTGTCAATACAGGCCTGAATTGTCAGTACGAAAAACAATTCAGCAAATTAGAAGTGAATATTTCTCAATACACTTCTATCAAGAGCTACAGTTGGAGAAATGCGCCCACTGAGCACTTGTTACAGAAGAAAGATCGGCAAGTAAGATTAACCGCCTGTGTGAATAATCGAAAAATAGGTACAATTGAATAAAGTAGGTTTAACATCAGATTTAAAATAAGAAACAGTACAATAAAAGAGACAGAATCTTCTGAGACACAAGGAGGCTTTCACAACTAGCCAGAGCCTATTTCGATTTGCTCTTTGCTAGGTGCAATTTATATTTGAAGTGACAAAAAAACAAAAGGTGCCCCGAAAGCAAGAAAACAATTGGGTACATTCAAAATCTGTTATGGTCCCCCGCTGACGAGATACACCATCAATCCTCTAAATGACTGGGTGCCCTAATGATAATTGTGCACATCCACCTAGTGCCTGGATATACGATCACCGCCCTTGGGTGCAGCGGGCACAGGGTTGTGCAGTGAAGTAGAGTATATTTCCTTATGTGTGTGCCCATCCATTCTATGTCGAGGTAACCTGCATCATCTATCTTCTCTTCAGCGAGAGTCCCATTTACCAAGTGGGTGCCTTATAAAATGTGGATTAGTGAGGTGCTGCAACCGCAGTACTTGTTTTCTCTACAACACTACCATTGTTATATGTTTCATTTTGAATAGAAGTTCATTACACTTTTTATGTTTTTGTCAAAAGTGTGTATGCCATGGCTACAAGTTATACATCTCCTAACAGCAGGCCAGTATATCTGTTTGTCCTGAAGGTATGAGGACCTATAGGCAATAGCTCGTAACGATGCTGTATGACGATCTGATAAACAGACTTTATGAGCCATCAGCATATCAATGCCCTTCTTTCAGGAGGGAAAATGTGCATGTATGGAGTGGATATTGTTGCTGGATATTCTTAAGGGACAATGTGTGGGATTGGACTAAGCGTGGCTTGGAGTGACGTGATATGAAATGGCACCCCTCCTGTGTGACAGCTGATTAAGGGAAACAGCCATTACAACGCAGTCATTACCACGCACGACCGTTACCACTGAGGCATTACCACGCATACACCTTTATCACCCATGCCTTCACCACACATGCCTTTACCAAGAATATAGCTTTACCACATATGCCTGCCTTTACAGCGAATTTTGTTCTATAGGCATGAATGGTAAAGGCATATGCGTAGTAAAGGTTTTGCAGGCAAGTACAAGTATGTATTAATGATCATATTTATGGGAAAATGACGGAGTGCGACGCTGCACCAAAATTGGCAACGCCGCGCTCTGTCATTTTCACAACGCAGGGATGCGCCATATTCAAGTGAATACGGTGCACCCCTGTGTTGGTTCGTGCGCTGGCGCTAAATTTAGCAGCCAGTGCCAATGTAGGCATCCTTACACCATCGTTCAAGGATGACTGCATTGAGGGGTGTGATTGTTTATGTGTGGGAATGTGTCCCTTCCCTCACATAAACAATCACTAATGGCGCTTTGGCACTTCTGTGTTTGCTGCAGAATGCAGCGGACACAGATGTACCAAACCGTCATTTTCAAATGATTGTTTATGTGCAGGAAGGGACACCTTCCCGTACATAAACAATAATTTCTGGCATTTTGTTCTTTTTATGTGTGCTGCAGAATGCTGCACACATAGAAAAAGCAAAAAATGAGGGGGCGGCGTTAGATTTTGGCGCTGCTTCAGGTTTACGAAATCTTGTAAATCTGAGGCAGTGTAAAAAAGCAATGGGTGTTGCTGTAGCACACCCACAGCAACACCCATTGCATGCAACTCTGATGCAGATAACTGTGTCGGAGGGGCCCATATTCATAAAAAGTGGCATTACACCTGCTTGCAATGGCTCATCGCGTAAAGTGACGCTCCAGTGGCACTAGGGGCTCATAAATATGTCCCTAAGTGTTTTAAGTGACACACATATATATATATATATATATATCTACGCTCAAAGAAATGGTCCGTGGCTCTGATCTACACAACCTATTTATTAATTCCCTGCAGCAAAAATTACAGCCCAACGCGTTTCGGAGCCCACGCTCCTTGTTCACAGGTTAGGTTACAAGAAAGTGCAGATTGGAGCGACGGAGCGTTTCTTTGTGTGTTGTAATGAAAGTTTAGAGGAGGCGACGGATAAGGGCATCTTTAGCTTATAGGGTGGGTATGGGTTTCTGGGTGGGAAGGGCATTTTTAGGTTTTATGGTAGGTATGGGTTTTGCGGTGGTAAGGGGTTTTTAGGTTCTAGGATGGGTATGGGTTTTTGGGGTTTGAGGGATTTTTAGGTTTTAGGGAGGGTATGGGTTTTTGGGTGCCAATGGTATTTCTAGGTTTTAGGGTGGGTATGGGATTTTGGGTGGTATGGGCATTTTAGGTTTTAGCGTGGGTATGGGTTTTTGGGTGGTAAGGGCATTTTTAGGTTTTATGGTGGGTATGGAGTTTTGGGTGGTAAGGGTGTTTTTTGGTTTTAGGGTGGGTATGGGTTTTGGGGTGGTGAGGAGTTTTTAGCTTTTTGGGTGGGTATGGGATTTTTTCTGGTGGTAAGGGCATTTTTAGGTTTAGGATGAGTGTGGGTCTTTGGGTGGTAAGGACATTTTTAGATTGTATTGGTGCATATCGTTTTTTGGGCGGTAAGGGCATTTTTAGGTTTTAGGGAATCGGTTTTGGGGCGGTACAGGTTTTTCAAGTTTTAGGTTGGGTATGGGTTTTTGGGTGGTAAGGGTATATTTAGGTTTTAGAGTGGGTGTGGGATTTTGGGTGACAAGGGTGTTTTAGGTTTTAGGGTGGATATGGGATTTTGGATGCTAAGGGCAATTTTAGTTTGTAGGTGGGTATTGTTTTTTGGGTGGTAAGGGCATTTTTAGGTGTTAGGGTGGGTATGGGTTTTTGGGTGGTAAGGGGTTTTAGGGTGGGTATGGGTTTTTAGGTGATAAGGGTATTTTTAGGTTTTAGGGTGGGTATGGGGTTTTGGATGGTAAGGGGTTTTTAGGTTTTAGGATAGGTGTGGGTTCTTAGGTAGTAACGTAATTTCTATGGTTTAGGGTGGACATGGGTTTTAGGCTGGTAAGGGGTATTTAGGGTGTGCATGGGTTTTAGGGTGGCAAGGGTATTTTTAGGGTTTATGGTGGATAGGGATTTTGGGTGGCAAGGTGATTATATTCATATATATATGTACGTATATATATATATATATATTTAAATGTATGCCCCCACAATTATATATATGTTATACTTACCACTTTAAATTTTACCACTTTTTATATGCCTTTGCCAACCATGCCTTTACAGTGAAATTTCCATGGTGCATGGTAAAGGCATATGCGTGGTGAAAACTTTAATTGTAAAGCATGTATGGTAATGACGTATGCATTGTACTGACCGCATTGTAAAGGTATGCGTGGTAAATGCATGTGTGATTCAGTCATACGTCCACTGATTAACAGCTTCTGCAGGATGCAGAGCCTTTGAGTTGCTTATGTGTCGGTTCACATACATACAGAGTTGTTAATTGAATATATATTTTTTCACTTCAAAAATTTATATGGAATGTTAAAACCATTAGCCATTAGACATCTAGAAGAACTAGAAGAATCGTAGACCTCATTTAATATACAATGGAACAGATGGGAGGAGCCAAAATGGCAGCCGGGTCGGTCGCTTGATACGAGCGCTCCGTCCCCGGCTCGGCCAAGTCATCCTGAAGGGCGCCCCTCGCAGCGTTGCTGCAGTAGCTGGGGCGGCGGCCCGATCGAGAGGGACCAGAGCACTTGCTGCGGATCGGGCGCGGCCCGCGGGGTGCGGCGGAGCCGAGGCCGGATCGCTGAGACCGGTGAGTGGACCGCGCGAGCCAACAGGGACCCCCGCACTGCACCCCCGAGGCGCGCGCGGCTGGAGCTGGCCCGGGGGGGGCAGAGACGCCATCTTGAATATCGCGGCAGCGAGCCGCGAGGACACATAGTTAAAAAATAAAGAAAGGGCACTCCTGCCCAGAACAAAGCACTTTGCAGCCAACAGCTCAGGAGGGAGCAGTGGACTTTGGACAGGAGCCCGCAACTTGCAGCGAGGGGGGAAATCTGGGGGGATCAACTCGACCCACGCAGAGGGGACACTCCAGAACCCCCAGCCAACCCTCCCCCTCGCTGACCTATCATCATCGCATCCCACCCCCCCCCTGGGATGGACACAAGAGCTTGAACCTTAAAAGAAAAAGTGCGCTAGACCAATAAGCGCTGCGGGCCTCCATAGGCTCGGTCCGGACAGCCTACGCTGCACCGACGGCTGGTGCGTGCTGAGGGTGCCAGGGTCGCACCCGTGCCCCCGCGGTCGGCACTTGCTTAAATTGCCCTGTGCTGCGTGGAATCTACCCGCGGCCTCTGACTTTCGCCCCACTCCTCGGCCCATTCCGGGCTACGCCGCCTGCCTCGGCCCTCAATCACGTTCCCCCTTCCTCTGGGGAAACCTCTAGCACCAGGCTCCGCCGCCACCTATGAGGGTGAGAGCCTTCTCCTCCAGCTGTTACGCTCCCCACACACATTGAGGCGCCCCGCGGATGGCCCCATGGGGACTCAACGCCGGAATGTCGCGAAACCCAGCGGCCGCTGCACCTGTCAATAAACGCATGGCCACAGGCAATGAGCACGCATAAACAAGACTACGCCCTCCATTGGCACTGCTGGCCAACCCCACGCTCTCAATGCCGTAAGTGTACACCATATCGAGGACACTCAGCAAAAGCTTAACTTACTGAAATAAAAGTGCCAAATAGCACGAAATCACTGCAGACTAGGAAGTGACCTCGGCACAGCCAAAATGGCCGGCAGAGCCAAATCAGCTAAGAATATGGACTGAAGCACCCATGGTTCAACACCTGCCGACCAACAATCTAACCCATCCCTACAGTCACTGGAAAACACGCTCATGACGCATTCTGCTCAGTTTGAGAAAGTATTACAGGCGATCTTGAACACTAAGGGGCATATTTATACTCTGTTTGCGCCGTAATTGCGTCGTTTTTTTTTACGCAATTCCGACGCAAAACTAACTCCATATTTATACTTTGGCATTAGACGCGTCTTTTTTTAGCGTGGACACCTACTTTGCGTTAATGATATGCAAGGTAGGCGTTCCCGTCTAAAAAATTGACTCCGAGGCATGTGCGCCGTATTTACACTCCCGGGCAAAATTCACGCCCGGGAGTGGGCGGGTCAAAAAAAATGACATCCAGCCACTTTAGCGCCGTTTTTTAGCGCCTGGTCAGGGCAGGCGTTAAGGGACCTGTGGGCTCGGAAGGAGCCCAGAGGTGCCCTCCCATGCCCCCAGGGACACCCCCTGCCACCCTTGCCCACCCCAGGAGGACACCCAAGGCTGGAGGGACCCATCCCAGGGACATTAAGGTAAGTTCAGGTAAGTATTTATTTTTTATTTTTTTGTGGCATAGGGGGGCCTGATTTGTGCCCCCCTACATGCCACTATGCCCAATGTCCATGCCCAGGGGACAGAAGTCCCCTGGGCATGGCCATTGGGCAAGGGGGCATGACTCCTGTATTTGCTAAGACAGGAGTCATTTCAATGGGGGTTAGGAGTCGAAAAAAATGGCGCAAATCGGGTTGAGGCGAAAAATTTGCCTCAGCCTGACTTGCCCCATTTTTGGGCACCCAAGCTCCATATCGCCTACGCCGGCGCTGCCTGGTGTACGTCATTTTTTTTCACGCACACCAGGCAGCGCCGGCGGCTAACGCCGGCTAACGTCATTGAATAAATACGGCGCCCGCATGGCGCTTCAGAGTGGCGTTAGCCGGCGCTAATTTTTTTGACGCAAAACTGCGTTAGCGCAGTTTTGCGTCAAAAAGTATAAATATGGCCCTCAGTCATCTCTAGAAAACAGAATTGACGCAGTTACACAAGACTTGAACCTCCTACGAGTGGACCATCGAAGTTTAGCTGAAAGAGTGAAAACAGCTGAAGCTGAAATATCCAACTTAATCCCAATGGCGCAAGGAAATCAAAAACAGATCCAGCGCATGGACGCGGAGTTGAAGGTACTCTGGAGGAGATCTGAGGAAATGGAGAGCAGGGCGTGCCGCAACAACGTGAGGTTTCTGGGCTTTCCAGAAAGTATGCGACAACCGGAATCGGAAATCCCCCTGGAACAATGGCTAATCAAGGAGGTGTTAAATGGGGCTCCATCCAAGTTTTTCTCAGTTGAAAGGGCTTACAGAATCCCGGGTAGACCCCCGGCCCCTGGCCAGCCCCCTAGACCACTGATCGCTAGATTCCTGAACTATAGAGACCGGGATGCAATATTGCAACAATTCCGCAGCAAAGGCCCATTTAAGTATGAAGACTCGACTATTAACGCATACCCAGACTTCACACAGGAGGTGCAGAACCAATGCAACTCTTTCGTCAAAATTAAACAACGCCTACGAGAACACAACATAAAATATGCCTTGCTCTTCCCTGCGAAACTAAGGGTAGTAGCGGAGGACACAAACCCCGAGGATGCTTGGACATGGCTACATGCCGAGGGCCTAGCTCACCCTCGGGAAGACACGGAAGGGGATGAGAAATGGCAAACTCCTGCTGCTGCAAGAAAGCGATCCAAAAGACGAACCAGGAGCCAGCCTAATGACTGGCAGGCAGCAGAAGAAAGAGCAAAAGTGCTGAAGGAGACGCCTCTACACATGCAAAGCAACTGTGCAATTGCTAGGAAACCCCCAGAGCTGGGATTGGACTCAGACACGGCCAGTTCCACATCTACAATAATAGGAGAACTAGGTGGGCCAAAGGTCACTCCCAGATCCGCTGACGAACTTTAAGCTACATACATCCACCCTGAGAGGCTGCTAGCGACGATGCTGGAAACCTGAAAACTTCAAGAGACGCTGTGGTGCCGGCGAGGCGTGGGGACAATGCGCCTCCAACAATGTGTATCTTTGTTATAAATACTAAGCTGGGTTAATGGGGCCACCTGCGGGCGGATCGTGGTTGGCGGAGCGGTGTTGGAGGGAATAATCTTATGTTTCGAGGGGTGCCCAATGGTATTAGCAGACTAAGGGGGTCATTCCGACCCTGGCGGTCATGGACCGCCAGGGCCGGGAACGGAGGAAGCACCGCCAACAGGCTGGCGGTGCTTCAGGGGCAATTCTGACCGCGGTGGTAAAGCTGCGGTCAGAAAAGGGAAACCGGCGCCCCATTAAGATTTTCAGTGTCTGCTGCACCCGTCACACACCAGCAACTCCGCCGGCTCCATTCGGAGCCGGCTTCATCGTTGCTGGGGCTTTCCTGCTGGGCGGGCGGGCGGGCGGCCTTTTGGCGGTCGCCCGCCCGCCCAGTGGGAAAGTCAGAATGACCGCCGCGGTCATTTGACCGCGGTACGGTCTTCTGGCGGGGGAACTTTGGCGGGCGGCCTCCGCCGCCCGCCGAAATTGGAATGACCCCCTAAGTCTGCGGAAAGATGTGAGCCCCTTATAAGAGCCACATCTGGACGATATGAGAATCCCACAATGCAAATCCAACCGGATATGGGTTATTACACGTGTTGTTAAGTTTAGTAGTTTCACAATAGTTGGAAGTAGTAACGGGGATTCAATAAGGGGAGTAGGGGATTAATAGTTTAGTAGAAACACATGTACCGGAACCACTCAAAGCACAAAATGAACAGTTGCACCCGCCATATTTAAATACCAGCTACAGAAAGTCAGTGACCAGGTGGGCCAACTCTAGAACCCAGATCCTTAACGCAGAAACATACCCCTAAAGCCCCAAATGACGCCTTCAAGCAACAATACCAAAAACCAGTATATTATAGTAACATGGAATATTAGGGGCCTGAGGGTGCTGAGTAAACGGGCTAGAGTGCACGCTCGACTCAAACGACTAGGAGTGCACATTGCCATTCTACAAGAGACACACATGTTAGAGGGGGACTTACGTGACTTGCGCACAAAATGGGGAGGCCTGCTGATAGGCACAACGTACTCGGCCTTCGCGAGGGGAGTGTTGGTGTGGATAGCGGCAGGAGTCCCATTTCTCTTGTCGACACACAGGATAGATTAAGGAGGTAGATATGTGGTGGTGGAGGGCAGACTAGACGGCAGACAAATAGGAGTGATCAGCATATACGCCCCAAACAGTGGCATTACGGGTTTTCTCACTACCCTTACTCCAACACTACTGTCCCACCCCATGACCCTAGCCCTCTGGGGTGGCGACTTCAATAGCACCCCATCTGCAGTATTGGATAGAACTAGTGCCTATACCAGTTCACTAACCAACAGGAAACCCACAAGTCCCCTGCAAGACTGGGCAAGCGTTATGAGGCTTTATGACATATGGCAACTAGGTCACCCAGAACAAAGAGAATATTCATTTTACTCAGCACCACACAACACCCACACTAGAATAGACATAATATGGGGCACTCGCGAAATAGGGGCATTGGTGAGCGAATCTGAATACCTAGCAAAGACACTGTCTGACCATGCGCCATTGAGAGTAACACTGAATTGGGGAAGAACACGTCAGGCAGTCCCCACTTGGAGGTTCCAGGCGGAGGCATTACAGGACCAAGCATTTGCTGAATCACTGAAAGAATCTATAAGCCAGTACTGGGATATAAATGCTATGTCCGCAGCAACTTGGGCAACAGAGTGGGACGCCCACAAAGTAGTAGCACGCGGAGTATGCATATCCACCACGTGGGGAGTGAGACGCTCTTTACAAGCAGAGATTGGCAAACTAGAGAAGGAACTCAGGGCAGCGGAAATAGCGGTAGCACTAGGAGAAATTTCCAATACTGTCCTAAAAGAAAAACGCTCAAAATATAATGACGCAGATAGCAGACTCCGCTGCCATGACTACAACTATTACTTAACTAGGTTGCAAACGGAAGGGGATCGATCAAGCAGAATGTTAGCATGGCTGCTCCGCGAAGATAGACAGCAAGCTCCAATAGGTGCCATCCGAGTGGGCGCACAGGATATGGCTACCACACAAGTAGAAATAAACGAGACATTCAGGAAATACTACTCAAACCTATACACCAAACGTACCTCATGCACTGCTACACAACTCAAGGCTTTTCTCGCCGATTCTCTCCTGCCCCAACTATCACAAACAGATAGAGATATAATCGAAACCCCCATGACAATAGATGAAATAGAACTAGCCCTTGCACAGCTGCCCAGGAATAAAGCGTCTGGGGCAGACGGCCTCCCATCGGAATACTATAAAGCCCACTTATCCTGCCTGAAACCCCACCTGCTGGGAGTGTTCACAGAAGCGTGGACTAACAAAAGCTTGCCCTTATCCCAAAGGGAAGCTATGATTGTGGTACTCCCTAAACAGGGCCGGGACCCCACGGATGTCAAATCCTATAGACCACTATCACTTCTAAACACAGATTGCAAAATATTAGGCAAAATACTAGTTAACAGATTAGCTCCCCTCATGCACTTACTGGTACATGCAGACCAAAATGGTTTCATCCCTAGGCGCAACACCTTCCTAAATATTTGCAGACTACTGAGCATAATGGGGGACACTCCCTGCGACGCACAAGAGGAAATGGTGCTATCATTAGATATCGAAAAGGCCTTTGATACGCTTGAGTGGGATTACCTACTGGCCACAATTGCTCGCATGGGAATAGGCCCCAATTGTATTCGCTGGGTCCGGACACTGTATTCCAATCCAAGCGCGAGGGTGAGGACGGGCGGGGTGATCTCTGACAGCTTCTCGATCTCCCGGGGCACACGGCAGGGCTGCTCCCTATCCCCGATATTGTTTGCCATAGCAATGGAACCGCTAGCGGCAAGAATACGTCTCATGGAACATGAATGGGGAATAATCAGGAGCGGGCTACATCACACAATTTCACTATACGCAGATGATGCCTTAATATACATCAGGAACGGCCGCGCAGGTATTCCCTCAGTAATATCCTTACTGGCTGAGTTTGGAGACCTGTCAGGCCTTGTGGTGAATTGGGAAAAGTCCTGGGCGTTTCCCCTGGTTAAGAGGGCACCCAATAATCAGGATGCTCCTCAGATAGGGCGCCTTAAGTGGTGTTGGGCTACATTTAAATATCTTGGGATAAACATATACCACGACACAGAAGACCTAAGAGATGGGAATCTGGGGAGGGCGCTAACCTCCATAAAAGGCTCATTTCAGTTCTGGAACAAGCTCCCGCTTTCGCCGCCAGGTAAGGTGGCGATCGCAAACATGCTGATTCTACCTAGGCTGCTATACTATTTTGCGGCCTTACCGATAACTATTCCCAAAAGCTTTTTTAGCAATTTAAACACAGCTTTGCTGCAGCTCATCTGGGGCGGTGGCAGAGCACGGGTGGCTCTAACCACGCTGCAACAATCGGTGGACAATGGTGGCCTGGGAGCCCCTAACTTTGAACGATACTATGCAGCTGCACAACTTCAGTGGGTCCAGAATTGGATCCACAGACCAGAACATGCAGAATCCACGTGCCTGGAGCCCCGGCTGAAGGGGACCCCCCTGATAAGATGGCTGACATCTAAGCTCCCCAAGACAGAACAGGTCAACCCACTGCTTGCAGTTGCGCACGCATGCTGGGCTAAATTTGTGCAAAAAGGAGAGGATAAGCTTCCTTACTTCCCACACATACCACTGAATTATCTATTGGCGGGGACCACAGCCGGAATGCGAGCTGTGCGGGCGTGGAGTGAAGCAGGAGTACAGACAGTGGGAGATTGTTTTGAAGATGGCAAGCTAATGTCATTCGAGGCTCTCCAGGCCCTCACAGAGATAAGCCCCGGCCAGTTCCTGACATACCACGCTATATGCCACGAAATTAGGAAAATATGGGGAGCAGGTGTCTCGGAACCGGCGGTCTCCCCTGTGGTTCACCACCTCTTTCAACATAATGACCAAATAAAAATAATATCCAGCCTTTACAGAACTCTCAATAAAGCTCCCGAGCCACAGGCGGGGAAGGCCTGGATGAGATGGAACGCTGTACTCCCCGCCCCGATTCCACAAGTGGACTGGCCAAAAGCTTTGTCCCACGCCCGCGGCGTGTCAAGGAATCCCAGATTTAGGTACACCCAATTCAATTTCACGCATCAAACATATCTATCCCCAGCCAGGATAAAGCGAATGTTCCCCAATTCTGAGCCAGTATGCCCTAGATGCAAAACACCGTCAGCACCCTTCTATCACATGGTATGGGACTGCCCCAACATACAAACTGCCTGGGCGGAGGTGGTAGGTGAGATATCCGAGTTAACGGGGCTCTTGTTGACAGCAGACCCTGGATCCTGCCTATTGGGTCTGAGAAAAAGACCAAAAAAACAAAGATACCTGCACAAGTTTGTAGACCTAGCCTATTTAATGTACAAAAGATTAATAGCGACACACTGGAAAGCCCCCAAAGCTCCTGATCGTAAATCTTGGCATTCTCTAATATTACGTTGGGCTCGCACTGAATATCAGGTACTAAAAAGAATGGTGCATGAGGGGCGACAACACACAGGGTGCACCACCTGGGAAAATCTGGTAACCAAATTGGAGGCCAAAAATGACGAGATGCACCCATGAACCAGGGAACACATACCTGCAATAATTGCAATATAAATCTCTCTGCTTCCCCCACCACAGAGACATAACCCACCGGGTGCCCAGACATTACGGTGCATACACCTCACCCCCTACCTCCTCCTGTAGTAACAACCCACCAGCTCCCCAACACAAGATTACCAGCGACACATGGGGCGCAGCATCACCCGGGTAGGCATCCGTGCTCACTAGTCTGCCTGGAACCCCCATTAGGCGGCCAGGAAACCTTTACTCAGCAAAATAGGGCCCACACTGGTCACGTGTGAACACCTTAAAAGATAGATAACAAATGATAAACTCATGGCAAGTGCAACTAAAAAGGATACGGCTGAACTGGAAGTGTTCCGTGTTGTGTTTTTTGGGGGGGTTTGCGATTGTTAAATGGTTTTGATATTAGATAATGCTCTGAGTGATCCTGTCGGTGAAAATTGAACGGTTTGTATTGCATATCTGAAACATAAAATCAATAAACATATTTAAAAAAAATAAAAATACAATGGAACACATTTTACATTTGAGAAGTCTGCTCTATTAACACAGGATTACATGCTTATGTTCAATACACTTTGAATGTAATTTCGCAGGGGGACCAGAAGCACAGATAATTACTAAATAACACGTATGTGGTTCTGGCAAATATTTATCACAAGATGCAGTTGACTGAAGCAGAAAATAATTAATAAATGTCTTAATTTTGAAAAAAGAATTTAGTAGTAAATGGTAACTTATTATTTTTAATAGTAATGGAGTTTTTTGCGGAAGTCTTTTTAATGCTGAATAATTATCATGTTCGACAGGATACCACTGAGGAAACAATCTATTTATCATTACTTTCAAGGAAGAGACTGGACTCGCACAGTTATTGAGAATTTCCATAAGCCCCAGCAAACGAGTGGAAGTCTCTCTGCCCATTTTTATTTGGTCTTAACTAAGCATAACGCTATTTATGTATACGTCTTCGTTAAGACTTTTAATAGCGCAATCCAATTATCTCTCTCTAGACAAAGGTTCCTTAACCAAACTTGGCCAGGACAGTTGTTTGTGGCCTCAAATAGAGGAGCAGTTGCTTAAATATTGAACCATTTTGGCCTATTTGCTAATAAATGTGGTTGATCTGAAAGTTCCCTCAGTTGCTGCGTACATTTCAATGGTGTCAACATGAGGGATTTGGTCATTCCACTTTTTTATATAAACAAGCTTTATTGTTTTCCAACAAGACAACAACACAAAACACACACAACACTATTATCACAATAGCACTACAGACCACGACACAGTCCAAGTTTACAGACCCAAACCATAATATTTCCACCACCTCCCCCAAATCTTCCCATGTTTTTGCAGGCAGCCTCATACAGCATTGAAAGTTTTTTTCCTTTTGGGCACACAAGTCCACACACGACCTCCACTCCGCCAAGGAGGGGGGATATTGAAGAATTCCACCTCTGGGCAATATCGCATTTGGCAACCAGAGATGCAACCCCAATGAACATCCATTCCAACTGTGGGCCACCAAGATTATCTAGTATGCCCAGTATGTTCACCCTAGTGGAGAGATTCAGGGGTCGGTCAAGCATCCATGAATTATCTTGCATTTTCCTCTGCCAGTAGCAAACAATCATGGAACAGGTCTTAACCACATGATAAAAATCCCCATTGGGTGCTGAGCAGCAGAAGCAAGTGGGATTGGGGAATTCTACTGGCTTGGTGGGGTTGCATGGGGTCATGTGAGTCAAGTGAAGATAATTTAGCTAGATCCATCTAAAGCGTGTGGAGATAGCTAGCACTTGGGGTGGGGGGTATTCTAACCTCTCTCCAATCTGCATTGTCTAATTCACTGAACCACATCTCTTTCCTCTGTTTAAGTGTGTCAAATCGACTCGGGCATTAATGATTAGAGGATGGTAAACTTGGGAGATGATGTGACGAGCAATATGCCTGGTTAGAAATTTAGCTTTGAGGGGGCTGAAATCCAGGACATAAGTATCCGGAGGGCTGTTGACAGCAAGGTTTTGGCATGATTGCAGATATTTAAGAAATTGTGTCCCGGTTAGTTGGTAGCAGTCTTATACCTCCTGTAATGTCAGCATGTGGCCTCCTGCCCACACGTCCTCCAGAACCATGATGCCTATATTATCCCATTTTTGAAACACCTCCAACACTGCATATGATGCAGCCACTTGCCTTTCCATAGGGGAGTCAGCAGCATCAGTTTGCGTTCCCAGCCAAGGAGTCATAGAGAAGATCTCCAACACAAGAATACCGCCCCAGAGAAATGTGGGAGAGACTGAGGTATTGGTGAACTGTACAGTATACCCATTATGTGGTCTATCAAGGCCCAGCAGGGAAAGTTGACAGCGGTAGGCCAGATCATCCCATCCACCACTAAGCCAATTGTTAATAACGATTAGCTTTGAGGTCCGATAGCAATAGTAAAGATCAAGCATTCCCAGGCCTCCATCAAATGGGGATTTTTGGCAAATGCAACCCGGGCATGATCGCCTAACAAGAGAAGAAAAAGAATGATGGAATTGAGGTTTTGAAACCACTGGTTAGAAATTGGAAGTGGGAATGTTTGAAAAGTGTATTGGAAGCAGGGCAATATGATCATCTTAAAAAGGGCTATGCATCCTATAACATGAAACAGGAATTGCGTCCACCTCTGGATGTCTCATTTCATGCCACTCACCAGGGGTACCAAGTTAAGATATCTTGTGAGCTCTGAAGTAAAGAAATATGGATCCCCAGGTACTTAAAGGAAAGAGGGTGCGTTCCGATATCAGATTCCCAGGAGTGGACACTTGCATCGCCACTGATCGGGACCATCAAGAATTTAGTTCTGTTCATTTGGAGTCTGGAGGCCTCCTCCTACAAGTTGAAAAGAGTCAGACATCAAGGACCCGAAGTTTGTGCATCAATCACCCAGAATTCTTGCAAACCTCAAAATGTGTCTTAGAAAACACCTTTTTCTCACATTTAGGTGATCCAAAGTTCTGGAATGTGAGAGGAGACACAAACTTTCTTCCACCCAGCATTCCCCGAAGTCTCCCAATAAAAATTTTACCTCACTTGTGTGGGTAGGCCTAGTGCCTGCGACAGGAAATGGCCCAAAACATTTTGTGGACTTATCAAAATAATGTATCACAAAACAACCTGGTTTTGCAAGGGCGTAGCCTGCATTTTTGGTCCCGGGCTCGGCGGCCATCTATGGAAACCCACCAAACCCAGACATTTCTGAAAACTAGACATTCGGGAGAGTCCAGGGAGATGTCGCTTGCATAAATCCTACAACATTTTCTTCCCTAGAATCACATGCATACCTCAAATTTAGCAAAAGAAAATCTAATTTTTACCACAATGCTGTGTGGGCATCATTTTTATCTGGAGGCCGGGGGAATGCTGGGTGGTAGGAAATTTGGGCCGGCAGAGTGATTCCACACACAAGGTTGGATGGGCCAAGAGCCTGTGACAAGGATGGGCCAAAAATGTGTAGATTGCTCTTTTAGGCCCATTTTGGTTCTCCCTCAGTTTTTCATTTTATACATTTTTAGGCTGACTCTCCTTTGGTCACCCACACAAGTGAGGTATCATTTTTATTTGGTGACTATTTGTGTCTGTGACGTGATCCTACAAATTTCTCACATAGAAATGTGAGACAAATGTGACTTTTTAGCTAAATTTCAGGTTTGCAGGGGATTCAGGATAAGAAAACACTGGGGGATTCACACAAGCCACACCACCAGGCAAGCACCAGTCCAGGAACACCACCAGCCAAGCACAAGTCCACACACACCGCCAGCCAAACGCCAGTACATGCAGACCATCAACCGAACTCCAGTTCAGACACACAGAAACTTTCCCTGGTATCTACTGTCTTTTGCCCCTTTTGGGGGCAGATGAGCCCAAAATATAATTGCTTTACCCCCAAGGGGGGCAGAAATGGCCAAAATGTGCACACAAAAAAGGGAGGCCAGAAAGACTGTATTTACCCTAATGCATTGGGGATGGAGGGGTACCATAGGAAAGGAGAGAATATCCACTTTCCAGTGATACCTCTCCCATCTGCCTGGGTGCTCGGGTGCTGGGAAAGCCTCCTGAGCACCGAGGCAGGGAAAATGAAATGAGACGATTGGCTCATTTCACTTTTGTTTTCAGTGAAATAACGTCAGTGCAATATGTCTACTGCTCATCATTGCACTGAAAACCAAAAACAGCCTCGAAGGTGGGGAACTTGTTCCCCACCTCCCAAGACTGTTTTGCGGAAAGGAAATCTCTCAAGTGCCTGCACCAGAGGGATTTCCAGCTCATGTGCCGAGGACAGAATGGTTCTGTCCTCAGCACAGAAGGGTTAAATTTAAAGAATGAAAACAAAACTTTGATTTTCATTCTTCTGCTCTGTTTTTCTTGCTGTACAATGACGGAAGAAATGAGATTTTAGTGGCAAAATGATTGTTTTGCACTCCTTCGGTATTTTTGTTTAATACTGACTTGTATTAAACTGATTATAATATCATTGTGCAAAAATAGCTAACAGCCTTTTTTATTCTATTTTTATTCTACATGTTTGCAACCATGCTCTCTCTTTCATATTAAAGATCTACGCACCCAGGATTTCATTGGTTTGTGGAAAAGGTGATAGTGTGACAATTTATTGTCAGGAGTAAGTGTCCACTGACTTATTTGTTAAGGATATTGCAAGTCACCTCAGAGTTCCATAACCTTATAGAGGAACTCACCCTCCAGCTTTGTTCCTCCATACGTAACTCCTCTGGGACTTGGAATATCCTTATAATGTACAGCAAGGGGTACTTTATCCCATATTTTACTTATTCTATATTCATTATTATTATTAGTAGTGGTAGTGTAGTACTAATAAAAGTAGTAGTAATATGAGCATTTGTCAAAGAAAGCTTCAAATGCCACTTGACTAAGCGCTCACACTGTTGGTACCTTCAATGTGACATTGTCACTTAAACACTTCATGACTGCAACTGTAAAAAAGGAGGCATAAATGAAATCACCATCTAACTTGGCTGCCAAAGTACGGGAAAAACAAGTAGTAGTATTCAAAGCTAATATATGCAAAATAAAATAAAACAGTATTTGAACCAGATTTACTACTGGATAGAAAGGAGCTACTTTAGCCAGCACGTACAGGCATTATACAGTCACACATTAACGGAAGCTGTGGTGGTCAGAAGCAAATGGTGAATGACATGCTAACAGACCAGTGGCTGAAGCCGACTGATCAAAAGCCCTTTATTATGCACCTGATTCTTAGAAACTCATTTGAAAGCTGTCTCAGAAGTCATACATAAAAATGTTGTTTACATCTTCTTAATTATCAGGCTGTTGTGTCTTATTTAACATTACTTGTTTATTAGTGTTGGTGTCTTCTAGAGACAAACGGCAAGTGATGTACAAATATCAAGAATAGCAATTTCCAAATAGCAATTTTTATTGATTCACTATTTAGTAATATCTATTCTTAATGTAGTAAACTTTCAATTTTAAATTAGTGAGTCCTAGTGGGTCGCAAATTGACCTACCTCATGAATTAAATTGAGGTAGGTCTCAATTTGTGATTCACTAGGAATCACAGCAATCACAGGGATGGTGGTTTCCTAAAGGAAAAAGGGATGTGATTAAAAAAAATGAAACTTTTAAGTTTCATTTTTAAAAGTAGGGATTGGTCCGTGGAATCATTGCCTGCTCCTAAAAAATATTTTATCAACATTCTCCAAGAGGTAGGGGCCATTTGCGGCCCCTTCCCATTTTCAAATGGGTTACTACCCCCTTCGAGGTGTCGGTAAAACATTAATATTTTATGACTGAAATTCGGTCTCAAATCATTTTTACATACCAATGTGAATCTGTATTTTGAAGGGACACCCTAAACACAAACCTTCCAAATACCAAATCGCAAAACCAAATTGCGATTTGGTAACAAGTAACTGCTTCACAATTTGGCTTTTGTACATCAAAACACGCATTCCCTTGAGGCCCTTACCCTGATAATGCTTTTTGGGTTTGAATGTAAGAAAAGCAACGTTCAATAATGGGTTATGACGCTGGGTGTGGGTCTGGCTAAGATGCCGGGGATAGTACACTGGTTGGAAAACACTGCTCCTATTTTTGACTTGTGGTGTAAAGGTGTTAGAGCATCGACTATTGCAGAGGAAAGCCACGTGACCAGACTGGAATGAACTTAGTAATTAGAGTGAATTTTGTGAGGTGTTTGGAGAGAGAAATGGGAAAGACACTCTTGCATGAATCTTATAATATGCATGCGAACTGCAGCTCTCTCCTGTAATGATTTGATATTTGCCGATCTCTTGTCAAATATAGGGAGGTGCCCGCCACCCTTTGAATAGTCAGTGGCATAACTCAAAATGATAGGGCTCTCCTGCAGAATGTGATGAGGGGCACCTGAGTCTCCCATATTTCTTAGATGCACATTGATCTTTGGCTGAATAGAGCCCCCTGAAGCAGTGGAGGCTCCATGAAGGATTGGGGGCCCCACTGTGCCGCAGGGGCTGCAGGAACCTGCATTATGTCCTTGAATAATGTATAATTTGATTATGCGCTGAGCAACAAGATTGTATTTGTCGTTTTGTATTTATTCCCAAATAACAACACCTTTTAATTCAGACACACATCCTGATATACTCATTGTTAAAATTAATTTTGAGGCCGGTGGCACTTTCCCTCAGAAAACACACATGCACGCACGCACAAACACACATTCTCACACAGCAGACACAGAAGCTCACACACCTACACACAATCTCTCTGACTCCATCGCTCTCTCTCCTTCTGTGGAGTGGAATTTCAATTTAGGAATTGCTTCCACTTCTATGAACAAAACTGTTTGAACTGGCATCCTAGAAAATTATTCTGTATTTATATTCTTGTGATTTGAATTCCTGTCACTTCACTTGGATTGTCCCTTCATTATCACTATTGTGAATTAAGGAAAATAATTGGTCATTCATTTGGACATTGGCACACTACTTTATGATTGCTGTGTACAATCATTTAATTATGCATTTGATGGTATAATGTTGATACACTGTACCCTCGCTTATGATTACTGAACTTGAAAAGAAAAACTGTTGCGATCAACACTATTTTGCAATTCATACGCCTGATTGGGCTTTACCACTTGAAAATAGTGGTCAAGGCCTTTTCTTCTTTCTCGGACTTCTCTTTTCTTGAAGCACTACGCTGAGCAGTGTGATGGAGCAGGAGATATGAGAAACAGGCCTACAAATAGTATACATATATATATATATATATATATATATATATATATATATATATATATGTGTATATATATACATATATTACCTAGTGGCGGTCGCTGCTAGGTAGTTATAGGTAGGTTCACATTTCTATGCAAAAAGCATTTTTTTACTTGCCTATATCTTTGGCACCGCGTGATGAATCTTCATGATACTTTCCAAAATAATTTGGCAGTTTTGTCAACTGCTGCCTGGAAAGTTTTGGGGTGATCCGCAGGGGGGGTGGGGGGCAAACAAGAAAAAAGGGGTGTCCCAAAACATGTTTTCCAAATTCATTTTTGCATGGGGATTTTGAACAGCAGTAGTGCAAAAACTACCGGACAGAATTATACCAAATTTGGCAGGAAGGTAGGTCCAGGTCCAGAAAGAGTGCTTTTTTGTTTTGGTCTAATTCTGTTCAGTAGTTTTTAAGAAATTAAGGGGAAAACAAATTTGTGTATCTAGGGGCATAAAGGATTTGCGACCCCTAACTATCTCGTGCTGAGATCTGATTGGCTGATAACACTTCAACAACAGAAGCTGTTGAAGTGTTGTCAGCGATCTTGGGACTCGGTTTCAGCCGAATCCCAAAATAAAAGTATAAAAAAAACAAAAGGGGCCAGGGAGGAACACCCTGACCCCTAAGCCCTGGTGCTGGGGGTCCCACAAGAACCCCCTAGCCCTCCCCCACTCCCAGGCTAAAATGATTTTAGAGAGTGGATCTGCAAATCCGCTTGTAAAGTTTAAAAAAAATAAATAAAAAAAAGCGCACTATCATCATCAGTAATGTCATATGGGATGTCATTAGTGATGTCACTGACCATGTCATGAGTGATGTAATATGTGAGTTCATAAGCAGTGCATTTCTGGAGCGCCAGCTAGAGTTAGCTCTGGTAACTGTAACTGTTGAATTTGTACGGTTTTGTACCAGTAAATTCAGAAGCTAACTATAACGTCCATTTAACGTTTGTTTTTTCAGTGAATTCCTAAGGTTTTTTTTATTGTGACTTTATTTGTAGATAGACACGCAGATAGACTGACAGATAGATAGCTAACATAGGCAGCTACTCAGCACCACGCTAGCCAGAGGGGCAGGATGGTGCTGTGTGCATGGAAAAACGGGTGCCTAATCAGTACCTGTTCTCTTGTAAACTGCTTGTATGCAGTAGGACCTGTTCCTATGTAAAGCGCTCACTTACCCTTCTGGGTTTTGTTTCCACAATATTAAAATTTTACAATTTGGAATTTAAACTGTTTCTTTTCTGCCTATTGTTGCTTGCAATCACATCTGCTTTGCAATTTGCCTACTAGGATTGTCCTTTAATTCACATACCTGCCATAATTATATTTCCTAATTGGTATGCGCATTCAAATGCATTTAAATAAACTTGTTATTCAACAGTCCTCTAGCATAGTGACCTGCATGGCAAGTCCTCACGGAGACTACTACAGTTGTCATACTCTAACAGAACTCTGAGATCAGAAAAAAACTAAGAAGAAGCCAAACTTTTACCCTTTTGCTAGTTGCAATTTAGTTCAGGTATCATTAAGTCCATTTGAATGACTAATAAATTGCTTCGAACTCGAAGAGTGTGAACCATGGCTGCATGAAAGGCAGTGAACAGGTCCTCAAAAAGGCCATAAAAAGGTTATGTTCTAATCATGATAGCCCAATTTTCTCTCATCCAAGACAGTGAATGAGGCAGACAAGTAGAGGGTGATGGTGAGGTCAGGAATGGAGCGTTAAGCACAACAAGAGCGTCTCCATTACTGTATTTTCAACATTACTTCATCCATGGCATTGCTTTCGTAAAACCTATCGATCTTTTGTATCCTTAACATTTTAAATCAGAAAGAGCAGACGGAAAATCCACATTTGCCCCACTCCAGTGTGTTTGATTTGTGTTTTCCTCTTTCTGATTCTGTTGTTGTTCCTACTCTGATTTGTGTCTCTGTGTTCTGCTATGATTTGTCATGTCTGGGGATGCAAATGTAAGGCTTATTGCACTTACACAGTCCTTTCAGTGTAGCCAGGTGTTGTATTCTATTCAAGGGAATCTTAGTGGGCTGCTTAGCAACTGGGTTGGAGCTGGAATGTTATGATTAGATTGTAAGGCAGGCAGTTGTTGATAAGACCTGCCAGGGTTGGATGTGTATTTCTGATCTGAAGAATAAACGAGAAAAAGAAGCATCTTTGGTGCAGCGATTTCTTTACAGTGGCGACGGAGGATGGGATCATAAAGAATAAGACATGGACCAACCCTGGCAGCGTTGTACTGTGACTGGTGGTGTGAGAAAGCGCTGATCTTAATAACCATAAATAGAATTTTTGTGATGGATTTTTGTGATGGATTCCGAACTCGGTTTGTCAAGTTGACCGAGTTGTGGAGGTAGCGCGTTTTTTTTCTTTTTTAAGAAAAAAGTTTGTGCCGTTGGGTTGGCATTTTGAAAGAGGCGCTTACCTGAAGAGTCTCGCGGACGCTGCCCTGAGAGTCCTCGTGCTGCATCTACACCATGGATGACACCCGGTTTCAGTGGATGTGACGTCAGCGGTGTTAGCGGCAAAACAAGGGAAACCTCTTGTAGAAAGAGGTTGAAGCAGCAGTAAAAACTTAGCAACTGTAACATATTGCCTTCGACTTTTAACTTTGCAGCGTTTTCAACCTTTAACTTTGCAGTGCTGTATTTTAGTTTACTCAACGGTGACAACGGAAACAATCAGCCTACGGACGGTGACAACGGTGACTACTTTATTTATGTTAATTTTTTTTTTGCTCTTCTCTCGTCATATTTGATTAGCTTTCTAGATTATTTATGGGATTATTTATGCTCATAATAGTTAAATAATTTACGTAGCAGACATGCAGTCGATTGCACCACCACCTACATTTTTGACCAGGCCTGGTGAACCAACCATGTCATGGGAAGATTGGAGGGAAGCATTTGAAACATATTTAGAGGCTTTGGGAGGTGCCATTTTTACGGACAAAAGGAAGTTGGCTTCGTTAAAACACAATTTGGGCGTGGAAGGTAGAAAGATTTTGAAAACGTTACCATTTGCAAATTTTGTAACGAATAACGATGGAAGGTCTGAGGATGAGGAGAATGAGAATGAGGACGATGTGTATATGATGGTGTTGGGGGTGTTGGAGGAACATTTTAGCAAGAAAGTAAGCATTGTTGTAGAACGCCACAAATTTTTTTCTAGGACCCAAGCGTCTCATGAATCGGTCAATCAATTTGTGTGTGCGTTACGTACGCTAGCTAAATCGTGCAGGTTTAAAGACTTGCATGAAGAAATTATTAGAGATCAATTAATAAATCGTACATGTTGTTTGAAAATTCAGGAAAAGTTGTTAAATTTAAAAGATCCATCCTTGGAGGAGGCCATAGCAGTGGCTAAACGTGTTGAAAACACATCTAGGTATGTTAAGGAGTTAAGTAGAAATGATACTGAGGGTGCACTAGTACAAGCTGTAAATTCTGTGAAAATCTGCAAAAATACCACTATAATGGATGAAAGAAAGAAATGTTTTAAATGTGGGAGCATAAAACATATGGCATCCTCGATGAATTGTCCTGCAAGAGATGCTAAGTGTTTCAAGTGTGACAGAAGGGGACATTTTTCGAAAATGTGTAATCAGAAAAAAAGTAATTACAACAGAAGAAATGTAAATTGTTTACAAGATGGTAATCAAGGACAACAATCGTATTCTAACAGTCAGATGTTGTGTTCCGGTGAGGAAGTGGGAACGGATAACCATTTTGACATTTTAATGCTTAATGTTATATCCATGGAGGTTGCTTATAAACCTCCTAAGTGTGCGATAAGCATAAATGGTGTGGTGATAAACATGTGGGCTGACTCATGTTCACCTTATACCATAATTGACAAAGCAACGTGGAAAGCAGTGGAGGGTGGCGAATTGGCTAAAGCGGAGGTAGATTTGGTGGGTTATGGAGGCAACAAAATTTCTGTGTTGGGGTATTTTCAAGGGGAGGTGTTATTTAATCAAAGACAGGCAATATGTGATGTGTATGTGGTTGAAAATGGTCGATGTTTGTTAGGATGGAATGAACAAAGAACGCTGAAGATTGTGTTAGATCCAAATAGTGAAAGACAGGTTTTGTCAGTAGGGGAAGAGAGTTCAGAAAAATGGAGTAAGAAGTTTCCAAATCTTTTCAATAGCAAGTTAGGTTGTTTGCAGAAGTTTCAACATCGCATTGTGCTGAAAAGTGGGGCTGTTCCTAGTGTACATAAGGTCAGGAGTGTGCCAGTTGTTTTGAGAGATGCATTAAAAATTGAATTATCTAGATTATTGAGTTTGGGTGTGATTGAGAGAATAGAAGCGTCGGAATGGTTGAGTCCAGTGGTTTTAGCCCGCAAACCTAATGGCAAGATTAGAATGTGTGTAGATTTGAGGGACCTTAACAGTAATATATGGGTAGACAGACATCCTATTCCTAATATTAATGAACTATTGAGTGGTATTCAAGGGGGAAAGGTGTACTCAACCCTAGATTTATCCAGTGAGTACCACCAAATAATGTTGCACCCAGAGTCCAGACATCTCACGTCGTTTATAACGCCTGAGGGAGCTTTTAGATTTGTGCGCATGCCGTTTGGACTTGCGTCTGCCTCAGCTGTTTTTCAAAGGGTTATGCAAAATCTACTTGGTGGTGTAAAGGGTGTGAGGTTTTTTCAGGATGATGTGCTAGTATGGGCAGAGGATTTACAAGAGCCTGATACCATTCTGGAAAAAGTGTGCCATATTCTTGAGGATGTTGGTTTGACTGTTGAGGCTAGCAAAAGTAAATTTGCATGTCACAGTGTTGAGTATTTGGGCCATACTATTTCATGGAAGGGTATAACGCCCAAGGTTAATCTTATGGAAGCAATTGAGCGGGCACCTAGTCCAGTTAACAAAGATCAACTGAGATCATTTCTTGGATTAGCGGAATATTATGCTAAGTTTGTAAGGAATTTCGCTGACATAGCATATCCTTTAAGAGTGTTAATAAAAAAAAATCAAAAATATATCTGGTCGGATGAGTGCCAACAAGCGTTTGATAAATTGAAGAAAAACATTATAGAAGCAGTTGAATTAAACCCTTTTGTGGCTCATTATCACACAATAATAACGGATGCAAGCATGTACGGGTTGGGTGCGGTACTAATGCAAGTGCATAATGGAAAGGAACGTGTGGTAGCGTTCGCTTCACGTACATTGAAGGGAGCGGAAACAACATACTCCGCTGTAGAAAAAGAAGCTCTTGCTTGTTGGTGGGGCATCACATATTTTAAAAACTATGTGTGGGGAAGAAGCTTTGAATTACGTACAGACCACAAACCGCTTGTGGACATTTTTACTACTTCAGGTGCAAGTCGTGCTTCTTCTAGGCTTGCCAAGTGGTTATATAGGTTACAGGAATACACTTTCACAGTAAAATACTTACCTGGTATAATGAATGTAAATGCAGACTGTTTGTCGAGGTTGCCATTAGAAAATGTGGGTGGAGAAGAAGAGGAAGAATGGGTTGTGGCTGACCTGCAAGACATTAAGACAAAGGCTATAAGTGAGGAAGTTTGGAAGGCAGCGGTTCAGGAGGATACTGAACTTCAGGCAATAATAAGGAATTTGCATAAGTGTTGGTCTGAATTGGGTGATGAAACCAGTATGTTTTCAAATTTCAAAAGTGTGTGGTCTGAGTTGTCATTACAGAGTAATTTACTCAGGAGAGGTGATAGGTTGGTAGTGCCACATAAATTGAGGCAGGCTGTTTTAGAGATTCTACATGAGGGACATGGTGGTATGTCGGGTATGAAGAGGAAAGCCAGGGAGGATTTTTGGTGGCCAGGCATGGACAAAGAGGTTGAAAGGTTTGTTAGGAATTGCGTAAGCTGTGCTTGTAGTGACAAAACACACGTGTGCGAGGGAACACCTGTCATTCCTGTACCTTTTCCTGTTAAACCATGGCAAAAGATAGCAATTGATGTGTGTGGCCCGTTTGATTTTGGTGATGGTGGAAAGTTTTATGCCATGGTTATGATAGATTACCACTCCAAATGGCCAGAAGTTAGTATCGTCAAAGACACTAAAGCTGGAGTGGTGATTGAATTTTGTGAGGAAATTTGGAAAAGGGAAGGTTATCCCGAGGAGGTGGTGACTGACAATGGGACACAATTTACTTTGTTTGAGTTTGAGGACTATTTAACATTGTGTGGAGTAAACCATGTGAGGACAGCTGTGGCACATCCGAGAGAGAATGGGTTAGTAGAAAGGTTTAACAGAGTGTTGTGTGACAATATTCAACTGTCAATTCAAACTGGTTTGTGTTGGAGGACTGAAGTGAAAAACATGCTATGGAATTATCGGACGACTCCGCATTCGACGACGCGAGAAACCCCGTTTGTTTTGTTGAAGGGAAGGAAACCGTGTACCAAAGCTGTTCCTGGTTGGATGGGGAAAGCTGGTAAAAAACGTGTAAGTGTAAGGAATCTTGCATTTAGAGTGGAGGGGGTGCAAGAGAAGAATGATGGAATTATATTGGGAAAACTGAAAGAATGTGTGGTTGCAGTTGGGGACTGGGTGCGAACCAGAGTATGGCATGGCGGCAGGAAGGGTTTGTCAAAGTGGTCAGAACCAAAAATGGATGGGGAAGTAAAGTGTTATAGTGTGGTTTTAAGCGACGGTAAAAGATGGAATATGGCTGATGTTGTCAGATGTAGTGAAATGGAAGTAGCTGAGTGGAAGAAGCAGGTTGTGTGTGGCCATAGTGTCGAGGAGTCAAGAGGAGTGAGAAGGTCACAGAGAGTGTTCAAGAAACCAGAATATATGAAAGATTATATTACAGAGTAGTTGTGTTTATTGTTTTTCTTGTGTTTTTTTTTAGATAATTTTGTTATTGTAAGAAGGGAGATATGTTGTATTCTATTCAAGGGAATCTTAGTGGGCTGCTTAGCAACTGGGTTGGAGCTGGAATGTTATGATTAGATTGTAAGGCAGGCAGTTGTTGATAAGACCTGCCAGGGTTGGATGTGTATTTCTGATCTGACGAATAAAGAAGAAAAAGAAGCATCTGTGGTGCAGCGATTTCTTTACACTAGGTCATGCTGTCAGCATTTTCAGTCAGTCATGCTGCCAGGATCTGTGAGACCCCCAGTACCTCTCAGCCATCACCACCACACCGTGCTAGATAGTCAGCAAAACACTGACACTGTGCACGTGCTGGAGATTGGTCTACTGTTAAGATAAGCGGCATGCTAGCTACTTGCAGATAGTGGTTTTGGTGCGTGCACATGTGCAATCACCCGTCACTTTCCTGTATTTAGTACTATAGCCATGATGCTGAGTTTGAGCTTTTTCTAAACTCTATATTTGTAAATCTACCTCCTTGGGGAGGAGGTTGCAGGCACACATATTGGAAGCATGCGCCACTTATTGCCCTGAACCGTATTTAGTTTGTAAAAGAATAGAGGCTCAAAGTTTTTCTCAGAAGCCTGCAAGCAGCACTGCTAAACATACATACATATATATATATACATATATATATATATATATATATATATATATATATATATACACACACACACACACACATATATGCATACACACATAGAAGTACTTTGGTGCGCCCTCTGCTGTCTCTTCAAGTGTTACAGCATACTGCATGGCGCAATGGTTTAATCCATTTCTGCTAGTGGATATATGGCCTTCTGAGTAATGGCATTTTGCCTTTTCATCTGTGCACATCCACATAAAAAAGAGTGTGCTTCAGTGTCTGGGCTGGTGGCCAGTCTTTCAATTTTCCACATTTTCCTTTTATAGGTCACTTTTCATTTAATTTAATTTAATTTCTTTCATTCTTTTCTTTTTGTAATGAGACTACTGAAATTTTCTAGACAGCCCTTCCAGGCCTCTCTCTTGCTGTCCATTCCATCTGTAGTGTACTTAATCCTATAGGGCAACTATTTTATAATATGGGTGGCCATCTTTGAATGGTATTGTCAATGGTGCATCATTGCTTTACTCGCTCTAAGATAGTGGCAAAAGTTTAGAAGAGTTATGGATCAGTATAAGTGATACACTGCACACTTCAAAATTCAAAGATTGCTGCACAGTGCAAGGCTTACTAAGCAGCTATTTTGGAATGGTACTGTGCATAGTGTATCATGATTTTTACCATGATGGCCAGCACATAACTTCTAAACCTAGCACCTCGGTTGGAGCTAAATAAAACAGCAATATGGTTAGAAATGAGGCCTCTAGTTGGCAGAGGTGCACACCGTGTCCAAGTACGGACCACAAACCTAGTCAGGGTAAGTCAGATGCACACTCTAAATTGACCTGTGCTCACCCTGGTAGCTTGGCACAAAGCACTCAGGCTTAACTTAAGAGGCAATGTGTAAAGTATTTGTGAAACACAATTACAGAAGTTCAATTAAAATCATCACAAAAGGAGACCAGACCAGTTTAGAAAAACTGAGAATATTTATCTGAGTAAAACAAGACCAAAGCAATAAAAATGCAAGAAGTGGAACTCAAGATATGAAATGTAAAGAATAAACTGCAATGTAGTGCTTTAAAATTAATAGATCAGAAAGGTTACTTGAGGTCGCACTAGACTGGGCTAAATCCAAAATTCAGGCTGACCACAGTGGAGATGAGGCCAGGTACAGAACCCATGCAGAGCACGCTGAAACAATACCTTGGATGGAGCAAGCATCAGAGTCGAACATGCAATGTGTTGGTTCCGATACACGCAATATGTAGATGCATCGTCGTCAAGCCTTGCAGTCAGCTCTATTCAAGGGTGTCAGCTCCTGCCTCCCATCGAGCCTAGGGAGACCCATCAGGATGCAAATGTCACACCCCAACTCCCTTTGTGTGTGACTGTTTAGAGGGAATGCGCAAAGCCCAGCTGTCACCCACCCCAGATATGTATTCAGAGACAGGCAGAGGCCCAGAATGGTTAACTTAAGAAAATATAAACTTTCTAAAAGTGGCATTTTCAGACTTACATCTTACAATCCACTTCACCATAATTTGTTATTTTAAATTGTGAGCCCAGTGACACCAAATTCCAAAATCCAAAATTCGATCTTTTCCCAATTTGGAATGTACCCTTAAAGGCTGCTTCAAGGTAACTCCAATGTTAACTTATGGGAGTGATAGGCCTTGCAATAGGGAGAAATGAATTTAATAGCTTTTCACTACCAGGACATGTTAAACTTAAAAGTACATGTCCAACGTTTTAAATATACTGCACCGTGCCCTTGGGGCTAATCAGGGCCTACCTTAGGGGTGATTTATATGTAATAAAAAGGAAGGTTTAGGCCTCACAACTAGGTACACCTGCCAGGTTCAAATGGTAGCTAAGACTGCACAAACGCTCTGCAGGGGCAGGCCTGAGGCATGTTTTAAGGGGTACTGTAGTGGGTGGCACAACCATTGCAGGACCTGGGAACATATAGTGCACTTTACTAGGAAGGTACAAGTAAATTAAATATGCCAGTCATGGATAAACCAGTATCACTATGTTTTAGAGAACACAGCACCGGTTATCAGTGGTAAAGTGCACAGAATCCCAAAGCCAGCAAAAATGAAGTCAAACAGGAGGTCAAATGGCAAAAAGGGGAAACCACACCAAAGATTCCAGATCTTGCAAATACACTATATACAGTATCATTGAAAGATGCAGCCCAATCCTATGCTTCATTTTATTTTTGTATTGGAACCCTATAATCCCCAAGATTAAGTGTCAGCATGTTTTCTTTTTCCACATTTTATCTGTTGATTTTTTGTCTACAATCTAGTTAAGTTTGTCTGTCTGTTTTTTTGCAGGTAGGTAAGTGGGTGATTGCCAGAATGAATGAGTCATGTGTTGATAAATCGAAGTGTGTGAGAAAACAGGGCTGATTGCAGAGGCCCCATAACTTTTTGCCCCCATTTTCCTCTTTTTGCTGGTGTTTTCCTGACTTTGATGGTGCCCTGGGTACTGCTAACCAGTCCCAGGGCCTGTGCTCTGTGTAAAATGGATATGCAAATTAGGCTAATTATATTTGGCTAAGTTAACCTACCTATAAGTCCCTAGTATATGGTAGGGCATGTAGGTTTAGGGACCACAGCATAGGTGGTGCACACCTAGGTGCACTGCTGAGGTGCCCAGTGTCATTTTAAAAGCAAGCCTGCCTTGCTGGCTGCTTTTAAATTAAAGTTATATGCAAATTCGACTTTGGAATTAAAGGTACTTCCAAAGTCTTAAACTACCTTATTTTTACATATAAGTCACCCCTAAGGTGTGCCCTATGTGCCCCTAGGGCTGGGTGCCATGTAACTATAAGCAGGGACTTTATAAAAATAGATTTATAAGCCCTGGTGAGGTAAAAACAGCCAAATTCGTTTTTCCCTCATTGAAGTAAATGGCCTTCGTAGGCTAGAATGGGCAGACTTTATTTTAAATTTTAAAGTCTCCTTAAATGTTACATACCAAGAATTTGGTATCAAATTGATTGTTATAATAAATCCCACAACTTCCAGTTGTTGGATTTAATATAACTAGTTCAGGTAAAAAGTTTAGACTTTACCTAAAAAGTTGCCAATTTCAGCTCTGCATTGTTTTTGCTGCTGTGCTCTGATTGGCCAGCCTGCAGCAGCTTCTGCCAGGCTACCTTGATGAGGTGTGAAGTGGCCTGACTTCACACAAAGGAATGTGCTTGGGGGAGAGAATCTCCCCTCAGCAGATGGTGAGGCAGGAAGGGGGAGGGCTGCCAAACTGGTCTTCAAAGGCAGAGAAGGACATTTGCAGCACCCAACAACACCCCCACATCCTGCAACCCCAGACAATTAGGTGCCCCCTTGATTAGATTAGGAGAGGGCGGGAGAGGGGTGTGTTTATGATTTTTAGCCACACCAGTGGGTGGGCTCAGCCAGATGTAACCTCCAAAAATCAGATTCATCCATGTTGGATTTTTGGAGACTGTTGCCTTCTGGGATGGATTTTTGCCACACTTCCCAGGAAGTGGTCATCACAGGGGGACGACCCTGTACCTGATTGGAGGATCAGGACCCCCCTGCTTTTCACCCAGGAGCAAGGATAAAACTGGCAGACCTGACCCCACACCTCAGATCCCCTCCAGAATTCAACAAGAAAGGAACTAAAGAAGAAGAAGGACTGCCCTGCTGGACCCCTGGCCTGCACCTGGACCCTGCACTCAGAAGGACTGCACCAGCTGCACACTTGGGCTTCACCACAAGAAGGACTTTGCCTGGTTTCAACTGGTTCAAGGAGGGACTCCCTGTTTGCTACAGGTGAAAAATTGCTAACCAGAGTCCCCTGCACCAACTCCTGAAGAAAGCGGCCAGCTGACCACTGTCCAGTGGCCAAAAAGGAGTTTGCGCCAGGTGCATTCTGGGAGTTGAAGTCCGCACCCCCCAAGGACCATCACAGAACTTCTGGACCCTTGGGGTGAGCTGTGGACCCCAAAAGAACCTTAAAAGAACATCTGGGTGAAGCCCCAGAAGTTTGGAAAAGATTTGAGAATTTTTGGAAAAAAGCTCCAGAGAGGGACCGACCCGCCGTGGAAATTCTAGCCGGCTTGCCTCAACCGCGACCCGGCCTGACTTCGTGGTTCGTCCCGGTAAAGAAAAACATCCAAAAAAGAGACTAAGTCCGAACGTAAAAAGTTGACCGGGACCTCCCAGCCATCGTATCCGAGAAGGGCTCCATGGACGTCGGATCAAGATCCAGGTTTACCCCGGTCGAAGGATTTTCATCTCGAAAAAACGACTAAGTCCGAAGGTAAAAGTCTCCACCGAGGAAACCCACATCGCGTATCCGGACAAGGGCTCCAGGAGGTCGGATTCAACTGGCAGGTTCGTCCCGGTGAAGAAAAACTTCAAAATAAAGACTAAGTCAGAAGGTAACTTTTTAACCGAGGCCTCCCGCGACCTGTAGCCGAGCAGGGCTCCATCGCGGTCGGCCTGAAAGTTTGACTTTGCCCCGGTCGAGGTGCAACCAGATGACCCGATTGGCGCTTTTTGTTTCTAAGCGCTAGAAAAGTAATAATTCTTAAAAAATTCATATCTCCGGTTCCCCTGAACCGATTTTAATCGTTTTTGTGTCATTTTAAAGATAAAAATATAAACTATTTTTATAAATTGGTTTTGGATTTTTAAACTGTTTCCTGTGTTTTATTTAATTACTGTTTTGTGATATTTGAATGCTTTACACTTTGTCTCCTAAGTTAAGCCTTGACGCTCGTTGCCAAGCTACCAAGGATTGAGCTGGGATTAATTTACTGAGACCTAACTGTACCTATGTGGAGGTTAGTGGCTTGTTGCTAGGTGTAGGTACCTACCTGCCCTACCAATAACCCATTTTCCAACAAAATTGGAAGCAGCGACGGGATCCTGTACTTGTGTTCAATATCACGTTACAGTTTTAGGTAAAACAAATTAAAAATCCTTTAAATTGTCCTAGTGCAAAAATTGTTTTTAATTTTTAATTTGGATTAATTTCAATTATTGAATTTTTGTAATTTTTCTAAATTCTTGTTTCCAATTTTTGCAAAAAGTTTTTGTTGACACAAAACTAGGGAACCATGGAGCTTGATCTGGCTAGCCTACCCACACTGACAGTAGTCCAGCTTAGGGGGTTGTGTATTGAAAGAGGGTTGCCTGCAACCACTGATCTCAGGAAGCAAATCCTGATCACATCCCTGACAGCATGGGCTGAGGCCCAAGAGGTAGAGTCAGAAGAAGCTCCAGAGGAGGGAGAAAGAAGGGAGGATGCAAGCTCTAACCACTCAGGGGAGGGAAGGCATCTGAGCCCAAGTGAGGATGAGGAAGAACGGTCCTCAGTAAACACAGTCACTAGGGGCAGATCCAAAGCTAGTGGTGGGAAGGGGGTCCTTTCAGGAGGAGAGAACCCATCCATCAGAGAAAGAGAGCTGGAGGCCCAGCTAGCATACATAGCTTTGGAAGCAGAGAAGCTTGCCCTAGAAAAGAAAAAGTGGGCATACAAAGAGAAAAGAGATGGAAGCAGCGATAAAGAAGCTGAGGTGTCCATGGGTGGGGGAGTTTGCCCCAGATTACCCAAAGGGGTGGTTCCTGCCTATGTAGAGGGGGATGACATAGATAAGTGGCTGGGGGCCTTTGAGAGGGCACTCCAAATGAGAAGGGTTAGGCCTCAATACTGGGGTTCCCTTTTGTGGGAGTTGGTCCCCAACTCAGGGAGGGATAGGCTTCTGACCTTAAGGGGGGAGGAGGCAGATTCATACCCTAGTATGAAGAGGTGCTTAGCCAAGAAGTTTGGTCTGACCCCAGAGCAATATAGAATGAAGTTCAGGGACACCCAGAAGGTCAGTACCCAGTCTTGGGTTGACTTTGTGGTCATTTCACTAAAGGCACTAGAGGGCTGGATTATTGGTAACAAAGTAGATACTTATGAGGGGTTATACAATCTGATCATGAGAGAGCACATCTTGACCAATTGTACCCAAGAAAGGTTACGCCAGCATCTAGTGGACTCTAAGCAGACCAACCCTAGAGAGCTAGGGGAGGCAGCTGATGAGTGGTTGAGAACAAGGGTGGTTGTCAAGTCCCAGGGGGGAGACTCCAAGAAGGGGGGGACAGGTCCCAAAAAATCTAAGGAGGGAGGCGGTAAGCCCACCACAGAGACTCCCTCTGTACCCCAGAACCCTAAGAAGGAGGAGAGTAAATCCCACTCCCACTCTGACAAGCAGAGACAGGGAGACCCAGGGTTAAAAAAACTCTTGGACAGTAGGGCTTGCTTTGACTGTCAGCAGACAGGTCACTTCAGAGGAGATGCAGCCTGTCCAAGGAAGGTGGTTAGCACTGGGCTGTCCAGTGTAGCCATAGAGGAGGATTCCTCAGATGATGAAGTCCTCCTAGCATTGTGCTGGGAGACAGGACCAGATGGTAAGCTGGTGATCCCTGAGGGTGGGAATAGGCACTTCCACCACATTCAAGTGAATGGGATCCCTACCACTGGCCTGAGGGACACCTGTGCCAGTCACACTATAGTGAGTGACCGGTTAGTGACGCCAGACATGTATGTCCCAGGAAAGACAAAGAAAGTCAGGATAGCCACAGGGGAGGTCACCTCCAAACCTGTAGCCATAGTGCCCCTAGAGAGGGAGGGTATCCTTGACTGGATTAGGGTGGTAGTCAGTGCTGACCTCCCCCTAGATTGTATCCTGGGCAATGACCTCCCGGAGGTGAGTCTGGTCACAGATGGGGTGGTCGCCCAGGGTGCCCCCCCAACCCAAAGTCCTGGGGAGTCAGTCCCTACAGTTAAGAGACAGGGGTCCCCAAGAAAAGGAAAGAAGAAAAGGAAGGGTAGGCCACTCTTAAAGAGAGTTCCAGGGAGCCAAGGGCCTTCTGCCCCAGTAGGGGGGAGCCCAGAGTTGGCACTGGTGAGGCCTCACCTGACCCCAAGGAAGTCCTGAGTAGTCAGGCAGCTGTCCAGATGCAAGGTGTTGCCCCTGCACTGACAGAAGGGAGAGTGGAAGGAGGGTGTCTGCCACAGGAGGTGGTAGCCCCCCACTCTAGACAGCAAGAGGGGTGCCAGGACCCCAAAGATGCCCCTAAAGCAGCTCAGCCACCTGTCAGTGGAGAGCTTAGGGTGTGGTTCTGGGTACTGACAGCTGTCAGTAGCCTCTGCTGGGTGCTAGCCTTCCTGGCAGCACTGTACTTGGCCTGGGAGGCAGACCCCAGGGCCAATAGCAAAGTAGGCCCCCTGACCCTATTGGTCATGGTGGGGTTGCTCAAGTGTTGGGTGACCTCTTTGGGTAAGCTAGGTGTTGCCCTAGCAAAGTTTGGAGTAGGGGAGGTGGGCACCTCACTACCCAAGTTGGCAGAGAGAAAGGAGGAAGACCCCCCTAGAGGAAAGTTTCAGTTTGTGTTGGGTCCTTTTACTGTTGGGATGGCTTCACTACCCATAGGGAGTGACCCTGACAGGAGGAGATAAGGCAGAGTAGGCCCTGCAAAGGGACAGCCAGTTTTCTTCACTGTCTTCCTCGCCTAACAAGCCAGGAAGGTTCTCCCAGGGTTGGGCTGAGTCTCCTGGGCGTGTGGGCTGGGGGGGGGGTTGTGTGAGAAAACAGGGCTGATTGCAGAGGCCCCATAACTTTTTGCCCCCATTTTCCTCTTTTTGCTGGTGTTTTCCTGACTTTGATGGTGCCCTGGGTACTGCTAACCAGTCCCAGGGCCTGTGCTCTGTGTAAAATGGATATGCAAATTAGGCTAATTATAATTGGCTAAGTTAACCTACCTATAAGTCCCTAGTATATGGTAGGGCATGTAGGTTTAGGGACCACAGCATAGGTGGTGCACACCTAGGTGCACTGCTGAGGTGCCCAGTGTCATTTTAAAAGCAAGCCTGCCTTGCTGGCTGCTTTTAAATTAAAGTTATATGCAAATTCGACTTTGGAATTAAAGGTACTTCCAAAGTCTTAAACTACCTTATTTTTACATATAAGTCACCCCTAAGGTGTGCCCTATGTGCCCCTAGGGCTGGGTGCCATGTAACTATAAGCAGGGACTTTATAAAAATAGATTTATAAGCCCTGGTGAGGTAAAAACAGCCAAATTCGTTTTTCCCTCATTGAAGTAAATGGCCTTCATAGGCTAGAATGGGCAGACTTTATTTTAAATTTTAAAGTCTCCTTAAATGTTACATACCAAGAATTTGGTATCAAATTGATTGTTATAATAAATCCCACAACTTCCAGTTGTTGGATTTAATATAACTAGTTCAGGTAAAAAGTTTAGACTTTACCTAAAAAGTTGCCAATTTCAGCTCTGCATTGTTTTTGCTGCTGTGCTCTGATTGGCCAGCCTGCAGCAGCTTCTGCCAGGCTACCTTGATGAGGTGTGAAGTGGCCTGACTTCACACAAAGGAATGTGCTTGGGGGAGAGAATCTCCCCTCAGCAGATGGTGAGGCAGGAAGGGGGAGGGCTGCCAAACTGGTCTTCAAAGGCAGAGAAGGACATTTGCAGCACCCAACAACACCCCCACATCCTGCAACCCCAGACAATTAGGTGCCCCCTTGATTAGATTAGGAGAGGGCAGGAGAGGGGTGTGTTTATGATTTTTAGCCACACCAGTGGGTGGGCTCAGCCAGATGTAACCTCCAAAAATCAGATTCATCCATGTTGGATTTTTGGAGACTGTTGCCTTCTGGGATGGATTTTTGCCACACTTCCCAGGAAGTGGTCATCACAGGGGGACGACCCTGTACCTGATTGGAGGATCAGGACCCCCCTGCTTTTCACCCAGGAGCAAGGATAAAACTGGCAGACCTGACCCCACACCTCAGATCCCCTCCAGAATTCAACAAGAAAGGAACTAAAGAAGAAGAAGGACTGCCCTGCTGGACCCCTGGCCTGCACCTGGACCCTGCACTCAGAAGGACTGCACCAGCTGCACACTTGGGCTTCACCACAAGAAGGACTTTGCCTGGCTTCAACTGGTTCAAGGAGGGACTCCCTGTTTGCTACAGGTGAAAAATTGCTAACCAGAGTCCCCTGCACCAACTCCTGAAGAAAGCGACCAGCTGACCACTGTCCAGTGGCCAAAAAGGAGTTTGCGCAAGGTGCATTCTGGGAGTTGAAGTCCGCACCCCCCAAGGACCATCACAGAACTTCTGGACCCTTGGGGTGAGCTGTGGACCCCAAAAGAACCTTAAAAGAACATCTGGGTGAAGCCCCAGAAGTTTGGAAAAGATTTGAGAATTTTTGGAAAAAAGCTCCAGAGAGGGACCGACCCGCCGCGGAAATTCTAGCCGGCTTGCCTCAACCGCGACCCGGCCTGACTTTGTGGTTCGTCCCGGTAAAGAAAAACATCCAAAAAAGAGACTAAGGGGGTCATTCTGACCTTGGCGGTCTTTTCGCAAGACCGCCGAGTTACCGCCGCGGTGAAGACCGCCGACCGCGGCGGTATGCCGCTGTGCGCATTCTGACCGCTGGGAGCGTTCCGCCGGAAAACCGCCAGCAGCCACACTGGCGGTCGGCGGGAAAGTGGAGACTGGTCAACCTCCACCGCCACGCCAGCAGAACACCGCCCACAGAATTACGACCCACATTTCTGTGTGGCGGTCTTCTGTTGGCGGTCTTCTGTTGGCGGTCACCTCCCCATGGCTCCTGTCACCTCCCGGAGGACCAACGCACAAGGTAAGTTGATCGTCCGTGAGGGGAGGGGGTGGGGGGGTGTTGTGTGATGTGTGCGTGCATGGGGGTGTGCGTGTGAGTGTGTAGAGGGGGTGTGTGAGTGCGTGCATGCGGGCGGGGAGTGCTGCTGTGCCTATGGGCAATGTGTGTAGTTCGGCGGGTGCGCATGTCGGCATGTATGTGTGCGGGTATGTGTCCCCGTTGTGTATGTGTGTGTGTAGGGGGTGTGTATATGTGCATGTTGGGGGTGTGTGCATGTCGGGGTGCGTGTATGTGCATGTCGGGGTGGGGGTGGGGAGGGGGTTCGTACCACCTCTGGGGAGTGGCAGGGGGGTGGAGGGTGTGGGGGGAGGACTCGGGGGGCAGTGGGGGGTGGGGGAGACCCCTATCAGTGCCAGGGAAGGAATTCCCTGGCCCCGATAGTGCCTACCGCCATGGTTCGCATGGCGGTTCCCGACCGCCAGAAACCGCGGCGGTAAGCAGGGTCATGATACCGTTGGCGGTCTTGGGTCGACCGCCGGACCAGAGTGCGCAGACTCCAGCCCGTCGGTCATGACCGCCGTGGCTGTCGGAGTGGGGAAGTGGCGGTCGGTCGCGGCGGTGACTGGCGCGGTCAGAATGCCATTTTTTATACCGCCGGTCTGTTCGCGGTCCGACCGCCGCCTCTCCGCCGACCGCCAAGGTCAGAATGAGGGCCTAAGTCCGAACGTAAAAAGTTGACCGGGACCTCCCAGCCATCGTATCCGAGAAGGGCTCCATGGACGTCGGATCAAGATCCAGGTTTACCCCGGTCGAAGGATTTTCATCTCGAAAAAACGACTAAGTCCGAAGGTAAAAGTCTCCACAGAGGAAACCCACATCGCGTATCCGGACAAGGGCTCCAGGAGGTCGGATTCAACTGGCAGGTTCGTCCCGGTGAAGAAAAACTTCAAAATAAAGACTAAGTCAGAAGGTAACTTTTTAACCGAGGCCTCCCGCGACCTGTAGCCGAGCAGAGCTCCATCGCGGTCGGCCTGAAAGTTTGACTTTGCCCCGGTCGAGGTGCAACCAGATGACCCGATTGGCGCTTTTTGTTTCTAAGCGCTAGAAAAGTAATAATTCTTTAAAAATTCATATCTCCGGTTCCCCTGAACCGATTTTAATCGTTTTTGTGTCATTTTAAAGATAAAAATATAAACTATTTTTATAAATTGGTTTTGGATTTTTAAACTGTTTCCTGTGTTTTATTTAATTACTGTTTTGTGATATTTGAATGCTTTACACTTTGTCTCCTAAGTTAAGCCTTGACGCTCGTTGAGCTGTGATTAATTTACTGAGACCTAACTGTACCTATGTGGAGGTTAGTGGCTTGTTGCTAGGTGTAGGTACCTACCTGCCCTACCAATAACCCATTTTCCAACAAAGTGTATGTGCAAGAATGAGTAGCAGGGTGACTGCATGACTACTGATTGAAGGCATCAGCTCATCAGTAATTCAAGAGGTTCTATCGGTTATATGCCTGGCCTATTGCCATTGTCAATGCTTATTAAAACAATTATTTTTTTATATCCCACTGCATATGAAAATAATATACCAATATGCCTTGTATACAATGTATTGTGTTGCATGACTGACCCGAGGAGGGGCACACAATCCTCTAAAAATTAAAACATAACGTTCCAATCAAACAAATATTATTTGCATTCTCGATTGGCAGCACCCTGCTACCATCTAGCTAAATGTAAAAAATAAATTTGGGTGTCATGTACCAAGAACGAAACTAAGGGGTAGGCGAAGAGAAGCAGGGAAGGAGGCTGAGGGAATGAAGTAGTTGATCTGACAGGGTGTGATGGAAAGTATTAGGGAACATGGACAAGGGTTAGAAGTGCGCTGTGTTAAAAACTTCACAACCATTTTAAATCTAAACTAGCTCTACTAAGATGTGATAGACCTACCAGGCTAGATGGTTGTCACTGAATAAATAATAAAGCATGTATAACTCATACATCACAGATTGGGCAAGACTAGCCAGGAATTCCTCTGCCATGTCACATTGCTATATAATATATTCTCATGTGGTGAGGCTGCCAGCAGTGCTGCACGGTTCTCCCCTAAAGGCACAGGCAACGAACACGTGCAAAGAATGACCATTCTGTTCTTGTGGCAACTGGAAATATCTCTTCTTGAAGAGTTGCATTATTGTACGTGAAGTCCGATCCTGGGCTCAAATTTGCAACTGCATGTTTAAGGAAAGAATGACAAAAGCGAAAGGAACTGTCCTATTTTTAAGCTTCTCGCTTCAGAGTGGAATCGCATTTCTGTCTGAGTGACGGTACTGTGGTCACTGCATGTAATTGATGTAAGTGCAATAATACTTAAAACTGACGAAAATGGTCACGCTTCTTTTTACTAGTTTAAGTGATCATTAACTTTTTTTCTAATTTCCCTCTCATTCATTCTGTTTGTGACTTATATTGTATACGTTCTAGATTTGATTTTCCGGTATATCATATCTAGTGGTTTAACTTGATGTTTCCATGGGACAACGTTCACTCAATTTGTGATTATTTTCAAGGTAATTTACATTAGTAAAGGCATATATTTCTGGGTTAACCAACATATTCTCTTTGCTTGTGCGCCTATCAATTGTTCTAATTTAGCAAACCCGTGAATACTGTTGGACGCACAGTACTGCGGCTGTGCAGGATGCAGCCAGCGCATCATGATGCAATCTTGAGCTTGAAGTTGTTGACTGAGGATATTACGGGCTCCTTTTCTCTCGGATAGGCTTAGTTTGGCTCATATTCTGAGCGTGGGCTTGAGAAATGGAAGGATCTCCGGACCATGGAGGCTTTCTTTCAACATACTGAATGTAGGACAACACAGTTATTCTGGATTCTTTTATTTGCGAAGCACAAGGTGACCGGACGTGGGGAGAAGTACATTCCATTCCTCTACAATTAGGCTCCATTTCAGTATGAGAACTTTGGGTGATTGGAGTTTTATCCTTCAAAACCCTCTGTCAAAGCCTGATTCCCTGGAAGGAAGAAGGCATACACTATGTGCCAAGGCTCTGTTGCATCAAGACAGCAGCATTCTGGATTCAAGGGGCAAACGTTTGACAGCTTTCTAGAAACTGTGACATATCAAGAAGTCTGTGGCTTGTAGGGAGCCCACATATATTTAAAGTCGACCAACCCTGAATTCATATTTGTTCCTTGGGGCTGAATTTCTTACAGAAAAAGAATGGCAGGTTGAATATTGCGCAGAAGACCCTGCAACTGGTTATATTATCACCACAGCCTGTGAAAGCTAATCCGACATTTGCAATGATGCAGCAAAAATCTAGCATCTTCGTAGACAACTGCGTAGTGAATGATCATCAACAGCTGAGACGGACTCAACGTCTGCATACAAGTAGTGAAAGCCAGTGTCAGTGACGACTAACCTAACACTAACCTAACACTTGCAACTGTGTATCAAAGGTCGGCATCAGCGCACACTTCCTGTTTCTAGCAACGAAGTTACAGAGAAAGTTCCCGAGTTTTCTGAACAATGGAGCTACTGCATCAACGTTGGATGCTGCTGCTTCTATATCCTGCAGTTTGCCATCAACCCAGCCTCAAACCTCCACACCTGGTCTGACTCAGTATTTTCAGCCATAATGCCCGGAAAACATCACGCAGTGACATATCTATTGCCTCCTGCGCTCACTGCAGACCTTGTATCCCGTCTTTGGGTTATTCCTCAGTCTTTAGATTGAGCTCACCTGTTCCCAATGGAGCTCGCTAAATACAGTAGAGCACGGACCACTATGTTCGTGGCTTTTCATCCCAGTATTGTTCTCCTAAAATAAACACTTTTCTAGCAGCACTCCCTTAGATTTCCTTTGAGGTCCCTTTAGGAGATTCTGACCCCTTTTACGTCATCATCTTTCACTCAAATTACCCATACTACATGATACAGAAATTCGGGGATGCAGAATAACTGGTCCATTTTGAGTTTAGCGTGTTGAATAGGGATTAACCAAGGGAATAGTCTTTGCTTACCGATTCCTACGTGGTTTCCTCTGTTCCCAACTAATTTCTCCACACGGATTTCACCACCTGGCGAAGGTCACTCAGATTTAGAAATTGTAAAGAGGTTTTCCCTGCGCACCTTGTAATCCCTATTGGGCGTAAAACACAGAAGTATGAGTAATGCATGTAAGAAAGGAAATGTTAGATTATCTGATCTATTTTGCAGATTTTTGCTCCATACTTTAAGTGAAGGTGTATAACGTAAGTAAGACAGTGCAGCTGTGTATCTTTTTTAGCTGCATTACTTGGAGAATTGTGATACACACATGCTTTGCCTCATAGTATATCCTTGGGGCTTGAACCACCTTATCGAGATAAGAGATACATTATGGTAGTACAGGCCTACTTCTGCACTCCAAATTGTGTGACACATCCAATAGGTTGATTCCTTAGATTTGTCTAGTCCTTCTTGATTATTAGGCTTTCTGTGGAATGTAGCAAATATATGCCCTTTTTTTGGGCTAATATTGTCTGATTTGTCTTCCCCACCTCTCAACTAATGTCTGATTTAATTATCATCCTTTATAAACCCATCTTCTGTTAACCCTTTCCAATCCTCTACTCGCTCTCCTATTTTCTCCACTCCAATACCTTTGACACACTTATTTCCTCGCCCAAACTCATAATGTGAGAAAGTAATCCTTTTCTTTTTGCCCAGATCACCCCCAGTTTTTGTCTGACACTGGTGGTTGGTTACTGACTTTGAATGTGTCCCGGGCCTTGCTAACCAGGCCCAGGACCAGTGCTCTGTGTAAAAGGTGAATGGCAATTGATGTAATTACAATTGGTTCAGACAACCATCCTGTGAATCCATAGCATATGGTAGGGCACGTAGGTTTAGAGACCCCAGAGGATTTAATGCACAGTGTCTACTTCTGTGGTGTCTGCTGTATTTTTTAGCCAGCCCTGCATTGCAGGCTGCTTTTAAAATAAAACTATGTCCAAATTCAAACTTGGAATTAAAAGTACTCCCAAAGTCTGAAACTACGAAGCAATTAAAAGTCGGATTTATTATAACCATTGCAGGAAAGTAGTTTTAGTACTCGCTTTCCTGAAGTGACCTCAAACAGCCCTGTAGCAGCCTCTTCTGATTGATCAGCCTTTGACTGCCTGAGCCAAGTTGCTCCCTGATTAGGAGTAAAGAGGCCTGGATCTGAAACAAGAGAGACATCTGGTGGAAGGAGATTTGCTGCCTGCAGATGTAAGGACAGGAAGGGGGATGGGTAGCCAAACTTGTCTTCAGAGGGAGAAGGGCAGATCATACAGGAACTAGGCCCACTCCTACTTCCTCCTCCCCTCAGCCAGATGGGACCCTCTCTAATAAGATTAGTAGAGGGGTTGGAAGGGGAGTGTAGGGAAAAGTTAGCCACACCTGTGGGTTGGGTTAGCTAGACCTGAACTCCAGGGAGAAATTGTCTCCATTTTAATTTTTGAGAAGATGTGCATTCTGGAACAGAAATATGCCACAGTTCCAAAGAAGTGAAAACTTCATATACAGTGGAAACTTGAACCCCATTGGTTGTGGATGTCCACTTTTGCCAGCCCAGAATCTGGAATAAAAATGGTAAACCTGGAGTCCACCGCAGATCCCTGCTTGGAAACATCTGGAGAAGAAGGACTGCCCTTGTGAACCCTTAGACTGCACAAAGAAAGGACTGCATTCAGAAGGACAGCACATCCTGCACTCCCAAGTCTTTACAAATCAGGACTTGCATGTCTTAAAAGATCAAGGAGTGGACTCCATGGACAGCAATAGAAACAAACGTGCTGGAAGAAGTCACCTTGATAAACTACCGAAGGACAAGCCTAACTGACCAGCTTCATCTGGACTTTACTTAGATTGACCATGTGCATTGTGGGAATTATAGTCCCCAGATCCCAAGAGACAAATCAGAGCTTCGGGACCCTTGGCTTGTGGTGTCGACCCTTCAAGACCCTCAGAGGATCTTACAGAAGAAGTTCTGAAAGTTTGGGAAATTTTGGGCACTTTTTGGAAAAAGCTCCAGAGGAAGACCAACTTGGCGTAGAGAATTATGCCTCTGACATCGACCCGTGACTCCACTTGACTGACTGGCTTGTCCAGGTGAAAGCTCTGGAGCTCCTTTCCATTGACTACAAAGACCTCTAGGAGTTCACTGAGGCAGTGAGCTGCAGCACGCCGTCAACCTCGAACCAAAATCTGAAGCAGAGGACCTGCTTGCTCGACGTTGAGAGAAAAAGCACCCAAAAAGTGACAAAGTGCACAGGTAAAATCTTGACTGGGACCACCATCTTACCCCATCCAACCCACACTCTATCACAGTCGGCCTACAACTTTGACTTTGTCTCGGTCCAATGTAACCAAATAGTTGCGGTTGGCGCTTTTCACTTTTATGTGCTACAAAGCTAATTTTTGCATTTAATCTTAAAAAAATTATGGCGGTCATTCTGACCGCGGCGGGCGGCGGTTGCCGCCCGCCATGCGGTCACCGCTGAATGGCCGCTCCGCGGTCAGGAGACCGCAGATGCCATTCTGGCTTTCCCACTGGGCCGGCGGGCGACCGCCAAAAGGCCGCCCGCCGGCCCAGCGGGAAAGCCCCTGCAACGAGGAAGCCGGCTCCGAATGGAGCCGGCGGAGTTGCAGGGGTGCGACGGGTGCAGTGGCACCCGTCGCAATTTTCACTGTCTGCAAAGCAGACAGTGAAAATCTGTATGGGGCCCTGTTAGGGGGCCCCACGACACCCGTTCCCGCCATCCTGGTTCTGGCGGTGAAAACTGCCAGAAACAGGCTGGCGGGAAGGTGGTCGGAATCCCCATGGCGGGAGGATTCCCTGGGCCAGGGGAAAACCGGCGGGAAACCGCTGTTTCTCCTTTTCTGACCGCAGCTTTACCGCCGCGGTCAGAATAGCCCTGGAAGCACCGCCAGCCTGTTGGCGGTGCTTCTGCTGCCCTCCGCCCTGGCGGTCAGAGACCGCCAGGGTTGGAATGAGGGCCCATATCTCTGGTTCCCTACATTGGATTTTTTTTTTTGTTTGGTGTAATTTTGCAGATGAGAATATTCTCTATTTTTATCCATTGTTGTTGGATTTTTATTGTGTTTTGCGTATTACTTATTTATGACATAAAGGGCCTGATTACAACTTTGGAGGAGGTGTTAATCCGTCCCAAAAGTGACGGTAAAGTGACGGATATACCACCAGTCATATTACGAGTTCCATAGGATATAATGGACTCGTAATACGGCTGGAGGTATATCCGTCACTTTACCATCACTTTTGGGACGGATTAACACCTCCTCCAAAGTTGTAATCAGGCCCTAAATGTTTTACACACCTGTCTCCTAGATTAAGCCTGACTGCTCATCAGCCAAGTTACCAATGGTTGAGGAAGGATTAATTTGTTGAGACTTGACTGGACTTCATTTGTGATTGTGGTATTGCTACTAATTGTAGGTACCTACCTGCACCTACTAATAAACCACCTTTGAACACATACCATTTTTAGGTCTGCCCCAGCTAACCTTAACTGTCTGGAAGATCTAATGTAATTAATTCTTCACAGAATTACAAGTAGAAGTAGGAACAGAGAGAGGGCTTTGAGTCACTCCTTCAACCACACACTTCATGGTTTGCCATTGTTTGGATGAGCTGTCCATCAAGGCAATGGCATCTATTGGATAATTACATTGTCCATTTAAGTTTCCATTAGATTTTTGGTGATTGGGTAGCAAAAATTAGTTATTTTGTTAGACTGGAACCAGTGGGTGTTCTTTGATGATTTGCTGATAAAACAACATTGCATTTGCTGGTTTGTGGCTCTTTTGTTTAGGAAGTGCTGCTGTTTTGATGCTTTAGTCTAATATATAGACTGTGTGCTAGTTATTGATCACTTGCTTTACTTTCTTGCCATGCTAACATCTTGTTGAATTTGAAGCTCGTTAAGTTCCCAAAGTAAAGACATGTACGTACATAGGCTTTCTTATAGATGTAACACAATTCTGTCCCTTTGTCAAAAGTATCTACTATGCATTATTTTGCTGTATTTGCTTTTTAGTATTGAGTCTGTTTTCTTGCCATTTTATCATGTACAGCTTTTCCACCTACAACCACTGGCCGGTGGATAAAAATTTAATAAAAACTTATAACAAAATACCATGCCTCCCCATACCGTATCTATATCCTGCGTTATCGCCTGTTCACTCTCTCCCCCTTCGCACTGGCCCTTTCCAACCCATGTCGCAGTTGTCCCTCTCACGGGGCTTTAGCTGAGCACGCCAAGCATAGCACTTGCAGATAGCGTGGTCACGTCAGCTCCCTGAACTCATCTGAGAGGTAAGAGATACAGGACCCCCATACCTTATCAAACTGGGGTAGGGCTCCCATGGCCATTGCCGTCAATCTTTCCATCCCCAGTATGTCCCACAGCTTGTGTAGCCAGTCCCTCTTTGAAGGCACTAACTCTGAACCCCATCCAGCTAAAAGTAGCTGTTTAGCAGCACAGATCGCCCATGTGATAGTCCTACCCTTCGGAGCCTTGAGAGGGTATGTCTGTGGGTTTGGTAGCCATAGTAAAACATAGCTAGGAAAACGGGGTATAACTGTGTCATACATTCTGTCTATAGCATCCAGTATGTTCTCCCAGAAGGTAGCCAAACTTGGGCACTGCCATAGAATATGTGCGAGTGTACCCCTCTGACCACACCCCCGCCAGCAATTATCTGTAGCGCCCATCAACCAGCCAGCCACTCTCGCCAGAATGTAGTACCAATAATGCACTATTTTCAGGATGAATTCTTTAGTAGTCATATTACAGGCCGTTATGCGCTCGATGTAGTACATCCCGCCATTCCTGATCTGTGAAGGCCCGCTCACAATGGACCTTCCACCTCTGCCTCGCCGGCGTCCAGGGTAGGTTTGGCTGAGCCAATAGGGAGCCATAAATATCCAAGATAAGTTTCTTATCTGAGGAGCGCGTCAAAAGCCAGCATTTGAAGGGAAGGAGGGGTTGGGCCGGAACAATACCCAGTGCCTGATCTCGGCATAGTCTCTAGTACACCCGGCGGGGGTTGTAATGCTAAAACCTGCATGATGAACAGCATCTTGAGCAAGAGAGTCATCTTCACCGCTGCAATACATCCCAGCCATGAAAGGCCTAACCCCCTCCACTGGGCCAGAGCCTCCCACCCCTCATCAAGCCAGGCGGTATAGTTATGTAATGCTATAGTAACTGGTATGGGGTGTACCAGCAAGCCTAAATATTTACTGTGGAGCCCAAACAAATGGCAGGAGGGGTCTCAAGTCCTCCACGTGCCACTCCGGCACCATCAAGTTAATAATAGGGGACATAGACAGATTAGGTTTAAAGCCTGCCACCTCTCGAAAAGCTCACAGTTCATCCACCACTGTCACAAGGGAGGTCTCCAGTTCTGTCAGATAAAGCAGCACATCATCGGCATACAACGCTATTTTATGGGATCATCCCCCCATTGGGATACCCCTGATATCCTGATTTTGCCGAATATGTTCCGCGAAGGGCTCCATATTTATAGCATACAACAGTGGTGATAGAGGCCAGCCCTGCCTAGTCCCCCTGGCAATATGGAAAATCTCCGAAAGTCCACCATTCACGCTCACCCGGGCCTGCGGGAGATGATAATTACTCCGCACCCATTCACAAAATCTCGGTCCCAGACCATAACAAAGGAATACCGAAAATAAAAAACTCCAATGAACCCGGTCAAAGGCCTTCTCTGCATAGATGGAAAGCAAATCGACGGGCTATGGTCCTGTTGTGCCTTGTCCAGAAGGTGAGAAAGCCTCTCAGTAATATCCGCACAGGTTCTCTCTGGAATAAACCCGGTCTGATCCGGGACTATTAGGCCTTGCATATAGGGGCCCAGCCTGTGCGCTAAGATGCCACAAAAAAAGTTTTGCGTCTACGTTCAATAGTGTGATCGGTCGATAGGACGCACACAGAGTGGGGTCTTTATCAGGCTTCTGGACCACCGCAATAGTGCCCGTGCGCCTTGATTGGGGCATAAATCCGGCAGAGGCAAAACCACCGGAGCAAAGAACTCACCAAAAATCTTATAAAATTCCACCCCAAACCCGTCCTCCTCTGGTGCCTTACCCACCCGGAGCCGCCCGATGGCCTCCAGGACCTCCGTGGGAGTAATATCCTTATCTAACTCAATGGCTAGCATGGTAGGTATTTGGGGCAAGGGTATCTTATCTAAGTATCTTGCTATTGCCCTCTCCTCTAGGAGCTCTGCGGTATATAATGAGGCATAAAAAGTCTCAAATTCTTTCAGGATCAGCTCTGCTTCTGTAGTGGTTGCTCCCCTGCTTGTCTGTATTGAGTTTATCCAATGGTGTACCATCTGCGCGCGCAACCGGTGCGCCAGGAGTCGCACTGCCTTGTTGCCCCCAGCACAGTACATCTGTTTAGTGCGCAGGAGAGCAAATTTCGCCCCTTCCATATCTATCGCCTTCAACTGTTTACGCGTCACCATCAGCTGACGCTTCACTCTCTGCGCACCCATAGCCCTGTGTTGCCCTTCCAGCTCTCTTATCTGATCCTCTAGCTGCTGCCTCTTTTCCCTTCGAAGAGTGTTGGCATGAGCCGCAATAGCAATACACTGCCCCCTGACCACTGCCTTCATCGCCTCCCAGACCGTCCCCTCCACCACCTCCAGCATATCATTAATGCTTAAATACGATGTTATTGTATCCCTTATTTCTCAACGTATTCCCTCATCAGCCAGGAGTTTGGTATTTAGCTGCCATAGCTGGAGTCTTCCACTCGGGCCTGGCAGCGTGAGGCTTACTGTGATCAGAGCTTGATCGTACAGAGACGCCACCCCAATTTCTGAGTGTGTAATTGCGTGCAGCAGGCCCAGGGAGGCCAGAAAGAGGTTAAGTCTTGCATAGGTCTGGTGTGCGGCTGAAAAAAACGTATATGCCCGCAGGGTCGGATTCTGTGCTCACCAAACATCCGTCAACGCCCCCTCCTCCAACCACTTTCGGAAACCCACAGAGAACACCCCCTCCTGTCCACTTCGCTGTGCTTATCTATCTAAATGGGTGTCAGGGACCAAGTTAAAATCCCCTCCTATACGGACCTCAGCATCTTGTGTGTCCAGCACCCGCCCAATGGCCTCCCTCAAAAACTCCTCTCGTGATAGCACGCCCATTGATGTCTATGCGTAGGGAAATGAGTCTTCCATTCATCTCTGCCTATAAGCCTAATAGCTTCCCCGGGAAATGTGTAGCCAGCAGGATTGCCACTCCCGCCCGTCTCCCCAGTCCAGAAGAGTGGAATTGTCTATCAAACCATCGTGTTCTCAGCTTCTTCCAGTCTGATCTCAGCAAGTGTACCTCCTGGAGCAAACATATGTCCCCCTTGGATTCCCTCAGCATCACTACCAAAGCCAGCCTCTTCACTGGGGAATTGAGGCCCCTGAAGTTAAGGCTAAGTACTTTAACTGACATGCCTGCTTGGAGAGATAGCGCCTGAGGGCCCATGTAGGACCCTCTTATTACCAAGCGTTCCTGTCATTAACGCTTCCTCGCATAGCCATAGAAAAGAAGGCACAGGAAACATAGACAACATAACAACTAACCAACAGACTAAAGCATAGTAAACACAACTTGTTCCCCGCCTGGGAACTATATAGATCCACTTGGGGGGATACACCTGGGTGTACCAAGTCTTGTCTGTCCCAGCCATCACTTCTGCCATAGGAGCTCCACGTCTTCCCTTATTCATTGTTATTGCAGCTTTCACGTCCTCGACCTCCAGGCGGGGTGGCCCCAAGTGGTGTCATTATGACCCCTTCTCTGACCGGCACCAATGAGTTGCTAGGTTCCTTGTCCTGTCTCCGGTGGGCCCTCCTGGTGGCGCAACCTACGGAGCAAGTCCTCCCATTCTTTCCTGTTCTCTCTCTCTGATGGTTTGGGTGGGTTTCTTCTGCATGCCCTTGGTTCCCTTGAGCCCCTTGTAAGGAACCCTCCAAATCCCCAATGGGGAGATCCCCAATGGGGAGAACCCAAGTCAATCACCCGGGAGGGCTTCAGCCTCTGCTAGTGAATGTATAATGCGCAGTTCGTTCTGTCACACAAATTGGAGGCGGAAGGGATGGCCCCATTTGTAGTAGATTCCTTTTCCTTGAAGTAGGACCTTGACAGGCCGCAGGGCGCGCCAGCACTGCAGTGTCTCTGATGAGAGATCTTGGAACAGATATAACGTATGGCCCTCAAAGTCTATGGCATTCTTGTCACGGACCGCTGTCAGAATTTACTCCCTCTGCTTATAGTAATGAAGGCATGTGAGTATATCTTGTGGCTAGCCTAGAGATTTGGAGGGAACCCAGTCCGGTGCGTGCGATCCAATATTATATCTTGGTCATCAAGTGCCAGCGCCACATGTTTGAACAGACGGATTACAAATCCCTCCTAGGGGACCACGATGGCCTGTGCCGGGACTTCTCTTATGGGAATGACGGGACCTATTCTCCAAGTCCTCAAGTCTATACTGCAGGTCCCGGTTGCTATCCTGTAGAGCGATGAGCTCCTGCTTGTGGTGGTCCAGTTCCTCCTCCTGCCTATCACGTGCGTTCCACAGTATCCATCCATTTGCTCATTTCCTTGACTGTTGTGGCAAGCTTCTGCCTGAGGGCAGCAAGATCCCCTTGGAGTGCCCCAAATAGTTGTTACATAAAGGCTTTCGTCATGGGTTGGCATCCTCTTCTACCATCCCATGCCCACTCCCTCCTCCGGGACCCGATCCCAGCTCACGACTGGGATCCTGTTTTTTTGCTGGGGTTTTAGCAAAGAGATCTCTCAGGTTGCTGTCCTCATTGTTCTGATTTTGGGTCGCCGTCATCTCTCATTTAGGCCAGCCGCTCAATCGACTGTGTTGGGCACCTCATCTGAGTGGGCACATGCCCCAACCTCAGTGCCAAAGCTTCAGTACCCCTCCTCGGTCCTCCCCCCTACCGACTGCCAGCCAGTGGGGCACAGCTCTTGTGTGTGTGCTCCGCAGTGGCATCCCAAAGAAGTAGGGCCTCCCTCCACGTGCACGCCAGTACCCGCAGAGCACTGCCGCTTTCTTCACCTGCCGGTCAGCCCCGTACTCTACCCGCACCTCCTTGTGGGCCACGTTCTCTGCAGGCCCCCAACTTCCAGTCGCCTGCTCTTATTATGGGCCAACTCTCCTGCAGGCCAGTCTGTTCCGATCTCCAGGGCCACACTGTCTCCCAGGGGCACCCTGAAGGCCCCCAGGCTCTCAATCTGCCTTTCTCCTCCGGGCGAGGTCCGCCTCTCAGGCTCCATGCCTTACTGTTCGTGCCACTCCTTTGGTTCTAATCTGGGGGGGAGGGCACCCACTGCCTCCTCACATCCCACTGGGCCCAGTCTCCACTCTCCCCTCCTCTTGCCCGGGGTCTGCAGGCTTCCCCCCACCTCCTCACCAGGTCAAAGTGTGGCTCCTCGCCACTCGCATCTGTCCGTGTCCCGCCTCACACTGGCTATCCGCGCATCGGAGCCGCGGCCGCCATCTTGTTTACAGCGCACAGCCCGTCTCGTTCCACCAGGCCCTCCATCGCTCTTCTGGGGGGCCACAAGCACCCCACCAGCTTCTTGGGAGGCTCCTGCGGCTCCCACTAGAACCGCAGGGTCCGTCTGTCTCTGTGGCTGCTTCTGTACTGCATCCCACGATGGAGCTCCGCGGAGGAGCTGGAAAAAAACTTCGCCATCTTGGCTCCTCCCCACCTGCATTTGCATTTTAGACTCAAAACCTATAACCCAAACTTCAGTTCCTAACTCATTTGTATAATAGTCTTGCGAGTCCAGTTTAACTAAGCTAATGCAGTCTGCTTAGCAAAGAGGCCATAGTCCTAGCTTTTACATTGTTGTAGCACAATATGTTGTATTGAATATTCCTTCTACGACAGCTGTGAGTAACACACACAAATTACCCACTTCTGGTAGTCCGCTGCCTTAATGAGATAGGTTACATGTCTTTTTTTGGTTCCAGAGATAGTTATGCTACTTACACCAAGTTTAATAATTGGTAAGCCACACCTGCTAATACATATTGTTTTGTGAAGCTGTGAACCCCTCATCATTTTCTAAATGAAAAAAGCACTGCTGGTGGGTAGATATCTGGTTCGGTGTCATTCAATGTGGCCCCTACACCCAGATATTTTGAATCACACTCTCACACCGGTCTCTAGTGCTAACAGAGGACCATCATTGCCTTAATTTGTGTGGAAAGCAGCCCCAGGAGGTACATGAGGTCATATTCAAGGGTGTCTTACAGTGTAAATTGCAGGAGTATTTGCTTTTATAGGGTACCAATTAGTTTAAGTGAAAAATCTAGATATGCTGTTGTCTTAAAAATGACACTACCATCTTCAGCCTCGGATCAGCATTCCAAAGCCTCATCTTGGCCAACAAAACTTCCTACCTCACTTCTGCCATCACTGTAACTTCCAGTAGTAGCAATTTTCTCCTAGAAGCTGGCAATCACTGCATCAACCCCCTGCTGGACACCAGATTTGAGACACAAATGTGTCTCTCTCAAATCTTTTTCCGTAGGAGTGATTAACAAACATCAAATAAAGAATAAGTCCATAAACCTGCTCATCCTATAACAAAAGGTAATAGGTAAAATTTTAAGAAATTTTATTTTGATGATCACTTAACCATTTTCCCCATCCTCAAGGCAACACCCTACAAAGATGACACCCTCACTTTCCCAGTCCTAAAATCTCTCACTACCAAACAACCATGCTACATCCTTATAACATCTTAATTTAGACTTGACAAAATGTACGCAAAAAGTTTGGAATTCATGATTTTGTATAAATTTTGGCCCACAGAATACTGGTTCCACAGAAAATGCCTCACCAGGTGTTAGAAATGGGGTCTTTGGTTGGCAGTCAGGTTACCCCTGTCCAAGCAAGGACCCTCACTCTAGTCAGGGTAAGGAGAATCACCCTCAGTTAACCCCCTTTCACCTCCTTGGTAGCTTGGCACAAGCAGGCAGGCTCAACTTCAGAAGCAAGGCAAACTCCAGAGGTAGAAAGGGTCCAAGGGCACTGTCTTCCTGTGTAAAATGCCTGTAAAATAAGTATGGGGACTTTGCCGAAGGACAATGACCCACGTCCTCCAAAGGGGAAAATATAGTACAAAGAGAAGGTAAAGTCCCACTGGAATAGTCTTGAATTGAATTTAACTTGCAGGTCCAAGGCCTTATAATAAAGTCAAATGCAGTGGATACACAATGCGTCGTAGTTGAACTAATTAAAGTTGTATTTATTTTGTTGTTGGAAAAGCGTTGTAATTCCAAAGCAAAAATATCATTGAATTTTTCAAGAAAAAACAAGATCCAAAACGGTAGCAAGAAGGGTCAGCCAACACGTGTTTCGCCCACTCTGGCTTTTAAGCCGGGGCTTCCTCAAGGCTGAAAAGAGAAAGAAATCCAATTCTAAAACAGTATAATGTTGTAGGGAAAAGAGAGTTCTGTCTCATGAGACACCACCGAAAAGTGAGCAAGGGCGAATTAGGTGCGGAGTTAGTTTCCCAGATGAATGTTGTTCTATTCCAAGAGTGAAAAATCCTTAAACCCACACGTGGTAAAAAAATGAAAAAGATCGATGTTAGGTTAGAAAATCAATGCGGAACTGAGCATGCTGCAAGAAGCTAACTGGAACTGTGATGTTAAAAAATAAAGAAGATGTGAGTCCGATGGGAAACCAAAAAGGGGTCGTGAGAGAGGTTATGATCATAAAAATTTAGAAAGTTAAATATGACTTATTTTAGTACCAAAACGTGATGCCCAAGTCCAGAAAAAGGGCAAGATACCCTGAATTATTATTTAGAGGTGAAGATGAGTGTAAGAAAGAGTAATAAAGTAGTTTGCGGTAAAACCAAACATACCGTACAATATCGGATCAAATAAGTGAAACAATCATTTTGCTTATAACATTGAAACAGTCATAGTCTGCAAAAGGAACAATAATCAATTGTGAGGAAAGCTAATCTTTACATGAAAATATGAATGAACAAGAATACTGTAAATAAATTCTTAGATAAGACCCGTTAATTGGCATGAGTATTATGTACAGGTTAAGTTAATCTTATTCAAGAAGAAACATTTAAATGTCAAGTAATTGACTGGGCTAATGGTAGGGAAAACAGGCCACCAATGAAAAGAAAATATAATATGAAGTTAAGGTAAAATCCCTGATAGGGAAAAAACCCTGTATAGAATTGAAATACGCTTGGTGCATACAAAAATAGTGTGGGTATAATAGTGGTAGTACTACGATTCTCACCTGAGCGGTGCCCAAAAATATGGGAAGCTGGGGGCGGACTTCAAAGATTTAAAACGGGACGGGCGCGAGAGCGCCAAGGTCTGGTTTAAATGCCGAATGCTGAGTGAGGAAGTGGTAGTCAGAACCTCGACCGAGATGTCGAGGTGAGAGCAAAAAAGGACTGCCAATGGCCAAGATGGAATGCGCCATCTTGGAATCACGGCAGAAAAATACTGCCATCTTATAGTGTAGACAAATAACTTGTTATCAAAAGGGCGAACAAACCTGAGATTGGAATAGTAAGAATAAGAGAAAAAAAGAGAAAAATTGGAGAAAAGCGGGTAAATGGAAAAATAGCATACATAGGAAACGAAAACCAAACGTGAAGCGAAAGGTATATCTTAATATTGCAAGGTATACCAAGGTAAGCACAAAGAGTAAGGTTTCCTCAGCTGGGGAGTTACTAACAAACAGGAGAACAGAGGGTTAGAAATAATGAGAATAAACATGTGGGCAAGTGTATCGCTAGCGCAAAAAACATATCAAGCATGACACTAAAATAAAATAAAATAGACATCACAGGAGAGAGGTCATAACAGAGGCTAGACATATAACAGCATAGAGAAACAATAAATTATAAAAGAGAAAAGGAAAAGCCATTTACTAAGAGTACTATTTTGAGTTTACATTAACCAAAAATGCCATTCATGGTCTTTATTGAGTCCATTGTTGACTGTATCATATTTAATTATTAAGCGGCTTTCTTCCTGGCGTAGTCGTTATCGCCTCTTGGAGAAAGTACGATGCGTCGAAGACCGCTGAAGGTGAAGGTACGTTGATGATTCAGAAGCAATGTGTAAAGTATTTATACTAACACACACAGTAACTCAGTGAAAACACTACAAAATGACACAACACAGATTTAGTAACATAGGTAGTATTTATCTGAACAAAACAAGACCAAAATGACAAAAATCCAACATGCACAAGTCAAGTTATGATTTTTTAAAGAATAAGAGTCTTAAATCTTTTAGAAAACAATGAGAACACTGTTAGTTTGAATACGTACCTGGGTTGCGTCAAAATAACACCGCACGGGCGAGTGTCTGTCGGAAAAAGCCAGGGATGCGTTGATTTCTCACTCACAAGTGAGACTGTGTGTCGTTCCTCCTCCAGTCAGGTCAGCGTGCGTCGTTTTTCCTCTCTGCAAGAGACCGATGTGTTGATCCGGACAGGCACCTTGCGTCTGGGCAGGCTTTGCATTGATTTTCTGCGACCATCGCGGTTGTGTTGAAATCCGATTGCAAGGTGTCAAGAAACCGCGCTGCGTGGGGCTTGCATCGTTAACAGCAGCCACTGCGGGTGTTGTGCATCAGTTCCCCAGCCATGTTGCGTCGATCTCCCATCCTCTGTGCAGGTGTAGCGCAGATTTTAGCTGCAAGCCCGGAGGCATGTCGTTTTTCAGCCACGAAGCAAGTGGTTTGTCAAAAGTTTACCCGCACAGCGGTCTTTGTGTGGATTTCTGTTCTTTACCACCAGCTGCACCTTTCAAGGGCCCAGAGACAGATTAGGGCACCACTTGGCAGGCAGGACTCTCAGCAGAAAGCCCAAGTGCTGGCAGAGAGAAGTCTTTGCTATCCCTGAGACTTTAACGACAGGAGGCAAGCTTAGTTACAAATCCTGTGGGAAGTCACACAAAAGTCATTCTTTGGCCTCTCTCAGGTAGAAGCAGCTACTGCAGGCCAACCCAGCAAAGCACAGTCACAGGCAAAGGGGCAGTACTCTTCCTCCAGCTTCTCCAGCTCTCCTTGGCAGAGGTTCCTCTTGGTTTCAGAAAGAATTATATTTCCAAGGGTTTGGGTGCTCTTCTTATACCCATTTCTGCCTTTGAAGCAGGCCTACTTCAAAGAGAAGTCTCTGTTGTTTTCAAGATCCTGCCTTGCCCAGGCCAGGCCCCAGACACACACCAGGGGTTTGGAGACATCCCTTTCAGGTGTAAGTGACCACTGAGCGTCAGCTGAGCTGGCTCATCAGGATATGCAGGCGTGTAGCCTTCCCTGCTGGGAGCTGGGGTGTACCCAGCTCCCTTTGTGTCACTGTCTAGAGGAGAGATGCAAACAGCACATGTGTCAAACTGACCCAGACAGGGAATACACAAACAAGCAGAGTCACAGAATGGTTTCAGCTAGAAAATGCCTACTTTCTAAAAGTGGCATTTTCAAACACACAATCCAAAAATCAACTTCACTAAAAGATGTATTTTTAAATTGTGAGTTCAGAGACCCCAAACTCCACATGTCTAACTGCTTCTAAAGGGAATCTACACTTTAATCATATTTAAAGACAGCCCCCATGTTAACCTATGAGAGAGATAGACCTTGCATAAGTGAAAAACGAATTTGGCAGTATTTCACTGTCAGGACATATACAACGCATTAGTTGATGTCCTACCTTAAACATACACTGCGACCTGCCCATGGGGCTACCCAGGGCCTACTTTAGGGGTGTCTTACATGTAAAAACAGAGAAGTTTTATGTCTGGCAAGTGGGTACACTTGCCAAGTCGAATTGGCAGGTAAAAAGGCAGTCACTGACACTGGAGTGGCAAGTCTGAACCATTTTTAACAAGCTACTAATGTTGGTGGCACAACCAGTGCTGCAGGCCCACTAGTAGCATTTGATTTACAGGCCCTCTGCACCTCTAGTGCACTTTACTAGGGACTTACAAGTAAATCAAATATGCCATGCCAATCATGGATAAGCCAATGTACACATATAATTTATACAAGGAACACTTACACTATAGCAATGGTTGGCAGTGGTAAAGTGTCCAGAGCAAACAAAACAGCAAAAACAGAGTCCAGCACACAGAAATAACCTGGGAAGTAGAGGCAAAAAGTTAGGGGAGACCATGGCAATGATGCCAAGTCTAACATATGTCCCCACCAGCTGAAAGTGGGAAGCAACTACCCAGCCTCATGGGAGTTCTCATCACTAAGGTGGGAGAATCTAGACAGACCATCAGCATTGGCGTGGTCAGTGCCAGGGCGGTGTTCCACTGTAAAGTCCATTCCCTGTAGGGAGATGGACCACCTCAACAATTTGGGTTTCTCACCCCTTGTTAGTAATGGGGTTTCTGGTTGGCTAGGGTATGCACCTCAGCCAGGCAGAACCTACCCACTCTAGTCAGGGCTAGGGAGTTACACGTCCAAGATACCCCCTGCTCACCCCCTTGGTAGCTTGGCATGAGCAGTCAGGCTTAACCTGGAGGCAATGTGTAAAGCGTTTGCACAACACACAACACACGTGACGCAAAATATACACCACAAAGTAAACACAACACTGAGCTATGTAAAAATAATCTGTATTGCACAAAACATAATTAGACCAACATTATACGTGAATAATACCCTGCTACCTTAGCAGTTGTCAGAATGTTACACAAGTTACTAATACTCTGCAGGAATATGCAGTTGTCACATTAGAACACGTAAGTACTCAGGAGTCTGCAACATAAGCAGTAGTCAGGAATAATAGTAAAAGATATATATGTACTTGTCATGAACAATTCCTAAATACCCCTAAAAGGAACATTAGAGAATATACCACAAGTCATATAAATACATATCAGCTAGACATGCCCATAAAAGGAACATTAGCACATATATGTAGAAACCGTAAATAGGTAGGAAATGGACAACATCCACCAGTCTGTATTAGGCTCCTAGAGCCTAGATTTCCTAAAGAGTACCTGTTTTCTGGAAGAAAGGCACTCCCAGTGCCAAGAAGTTGAGCATGGGGGCCCCCGGCGCTCCTATGTGCAAAAACGGGGGCCACGCAGTGCTCTTTGGGGGGGAGGGGCGTTCAGCACCCTCACTCTCTTGTGGTTAGGATGGGCCCCTCCAGGGACCCGTAAACCTGGTGTGGGGCCTGCCTCGGCCACCTCACACCCTGTCCGTGGGGTGGGGGCCGGGCGTGGCCCAGCAACAATCGCAGGGTAAAGGCGGGAAGGGACCTCCGGCAAGGTCTCCCTTCCCAATTCCACAGAGAGGGAGAAAAACAAATGCCGGTGTGAAGAAAAAGGAGCGTCCCGCTCCTTGCGCAGTGACCGAGGAAGGGGGGCACTCCCTGCGCCTTCCCCGAGTCCTGCCTCCCAGTGAAAGGGAGCTCGGACCCCTCCGGGGGCCCGAGGGAAAGACTCGCCCACACCCGATGTTGTCACGACTCACGTGCTGCTTGCGCCTGGAATCTGCAAATCTGGTGGCGTGGATCTTGAGTGTTCGGCTTTGGCCCAAAAAGGGGCAACTCTTTCTGGTAGCCACGGTGCTGTAGGCAATAGAAACGCCAAGAACAGACCGTGACCTTCAGAAAATAGCGCCAGAGGGAAAAAAACCCTTACAAAAAGGGGAAAAAACCTCCAAACAGAATGATTCCTGAAAACAAGAACAAAAATACAGGAATCAAAAGAACTAAATTCAAATAACACAGAATTGGCGAAATCCAGAACCAAAAGGCAAGGAAATCAGGAGCGAGGACACCATCCGAACAGAAAGTGTTGCAACGCAAAGAAAAGAAGAAAACACATCCTTTATATACCAAAAAACAGGAAGTGACCCACAGGAAGAAAAAGGACACCATCTTAGATAGGGAAAAGTACATAGAACAGAATAGAGTAGGAACCATAGAGAATAGGGAATAAGGAATGCTGGGAAGAAAAAGGTAACCTGGGAAGGGGGAAAAGACATAAAGGAAGGTGCAACAAAAAGACCCAAGATAGAAGAAAAGAAAAAGAAGGAGCAAGAACAGGTAAGAGGGATCAGGAGACCCCAAAAATGCGGAGGGAGAAAGCAGAGCGAGGCCCCATGCCAATTCTGGGGCCTCGTAAAGTGCAGGAAAGGCTAGGGGCGCGCCGCGTTTTGAAAACGCGATGCGCGGCCCGAGCCGAATGCCCGGCTTGCGCCGAACACTCGGCTCGCGCTGCACCACGCGGCGCGACAGTAGGTCCCCCTCCCGAAGGCCCAGGTTTGAGAGGAAATAAACGGTGAAAGCGCCGAATCAGAAGAGGTGCGTGAACAGAAGATGCATCTTCCCAAGAGCATTCACTGAGAGGATAACCCTTCCAATGAATCAGATACTGAAGACGTTTGTGAAAAAGAGGAGAGTCACAAATTTCCTGTACCTCATATTCAGGACCATCATCCACTAATACAGGAGGAGGACAAGGAAACTGACGAGAGTAAGGGTCAGGTACATAAGGTTTGAGCTGGGAAACATGAAAGACTGGATGAATCTTCCATGTATGAGGCAAGTGAAGACGGACAGTGACAGGATTAATCAACTGAAGAATACGGAAAGGCCCGTAGTAGCGAGGTGTGAACTTGTTCTGAGAAAGGCGTGAGGGTAAGAATTTGGAGGAAAGCCAGACTTTATCGTGCAGATGGTAGTCTGGAGTGGACCTACGTTTCTTGTCTGCTACTTTCTTCATATATCTCTTGGTGTGTAATAAATTGGATCGAATTAGTCTATGGATTTGTAGAAGTCGTTTGGAGAGATAAGTAATAGCGGGCAGAGGAGAGGTAGACCGAGGAGAAGTAGGGAAGGAGGTAGGATGAAAGCCATAAGAACAGAAAAAAGGAGTGACCTTGGAGGCACTATGAACAGTATTATTGTAGGAAAATTCAGCAATAGGGAGATAAGTGTTCCAGTTGCTTTGGGTAGAATTGCAAAAACAGCGAAGGTATTGCTCTAATCCTTGGTTCAGACGCTCGGTCTGTCCATTGGTCTGAGGATGGAACCCCGATGACAGGGCTCTATTGATATTAAGTGTTTTACAAAAATATCTCCAAAACCGGGAAATGTACTGAGGTCCTCTATCAGATACAATGGTATGGGGAAGTCCATGGAGACGGAAGATATGATCGATAAATATCTGGCTTAGTTCTTGGGCTGTAGGTAGCTTTTTCAGGGCAGTGAAGTGAGCCATTTTAGTAAAGGAATCCACAGTGACCATGATAACCCGGTTTCCTGCTGATGGTGGAAGCGAACACATGAAATCAGTAGAGATGGTGTGCCATGGAGCTGGCGGAACAGGCAAAGGCTGGAGCAATCCTTCAGGTCTGGTACGGGGAATGTTGACTTGAGCACATATGGGACAAGCCTGAACGTATCTTTCAACATCCAGCTTCCAGGTAGGCCACCAGAAAAATCGTGAAAGAAGTTCTTGTGTGGCTTTGATGCCTCTATGACCAGCAACCGGTGAATCATGGCACATTTGTAATGCCTTTTCTCTAACTCTGTTAGTAGGGAGGATAACAGGTCTGATAATAATAAAATCCTTGTCTCTTACGTAATAAAGGTCTTAGTTTCTCTACTTTGTGATCAGATAGGCTGGAGTATTCCAGTTTTACCTCCTCCAGAAAAGACTGAGCTACTCCAATGATCTTACTGGGTTCCAGTAGATACTGAGATGGAGAAGGAGTACAATCTGGATAACGGAGAGACAGAGCATCAGCCAGAATGTTTTGGGAGCCAGGAATATAAGTAATGTAAAAATCATACTGACTGAAGAAAAAGGCCCAACGAGCCTAGCGACTATTCTGGCCTACAAAATTTCGTAAACATTGTAAATTACGGTGGTCTGTTCTCACCTCAAAAGGCTCCTTGGATCCCATCAGAAACTGTCTCCATTCTAGGCAGGCTGTTTTCAGAGCCAATAATTCCCTTTCAAGTACTGAGTAATGTTGTTCTGCTGTAGAGAGTATATGAGACAAATAGAAAACAGGGTGTTCAAGACCATCATCCTCTTGTTGTTGGAGTAAGACAGCTCCAATGGCTCTTTCGGAAGCATCGGTAACTACAATAAATTGTTTGTTGGTATCTGGATGTCTTAAGATGGGAGTTTGAGTGAAAGCCCTCTTTAAATCTTGAAAGGCTGTTTCAGCCGCATTAGTCCAGACAAACCCTTTCCTTAAATTTTCCTTCTTTAAAGTGTGAGTTATGTGGCTGGTCTGTTTCGCAAAGTCTAAGATGAATTGCCGATAAAAGTTTGCTAATCCTAGAAAACATTGTGTTTCTTTAATAGAAGATGGAGAAGGCCAATCTAGAATAGCTTGTACTATCTCTTGATCCATGGCTATGCCGGTGGGACTTAAATGATAACCCAGATATTTGACTTCCGTTTTGTCGAACTCACACTTTTCTGGTTTGCAAAATAGTTGATGTGCCCTGAGTCTTTGAAGGACTTGTTTCACATGGGAAGAATGGAGTTCGGGATTTCTAGAATAAATAAGGATATCATCTAAGTAGATTACAACTGTCTGGTTCAGAAGTTCAGAAAACACGGAGTCCATAAATCTCTGGAATATTGCGGGGGCATTAGTGAGACCAAAAGGCATAACTTTGTATTCAAAGTGACCAAATGGGGTCCTGAAGGCTGTTTTCCACTCGTCTCCTTCTTTAATGCGTAAAAGGTGGTAGGCTCCCCGTAGATCTAGTTTGGTAAAACGTTGAGCCCCTCTGACTGCTTCTAGAATATCCCTGATGAGAGGCAAAGGATAACGATCTTTAATAGTTATCTTATTCAGGCCTCGAAAATCCAGGCAAGGACGAAGATCCTTTGTCTTCTTGGGTACAAAAAAGAAAGGGGCCCCGGCTGGAGAAGACGATGGAACAATGAGACCACTCTGTACATTTTCTTCCAGATACTCTTTTAGAACTTCCTTTTCGGGTTCCGTGAGAGAATACATCCTCCCAAAAGGAACGATAGTGCCAGGTTCCAAGGGAATAGCACAATCGTAGTCTCGATGTGGAGGTAACACAGGTCTGAATGGTTTTTGGAACACATCTTGAAACTCCAAATAGTGTTCAGGGACTCCTTGGACTGTATTAATGGAATAACCAGTAGTACCTTCAGTAATTATTGATCTTTTCGGTGACCAATACTTGTCGGAAGCAAAACAGTGCTCATGATAAAACTGTGAAGACAAGGAAACAGTCCGGGTTACCCAATTCACATACGGATTATGTCTGATGAACCACGGAATTCCAAGAATGATGGTATGGTTGGGGGATGTTATGAGATCAAAGGAGATGTGTTCTTGATGGTTACTGATCTGTAAACTCAACATCAGGGTAGTAGTATCAACTGGACCAGAGGATATCAAGGATCCGTCCACTGTGTGTACTTGTTCGGGAATTTCTTTGGGTTGTGTAGGAACTTGTTTAGTAGTGGCCCACGTCTTATCCATGTAAATACCACTAGCACCACAATCTAGTAATGCCATAGTCTTTTCTTGACGGCCGTCAGGAAATTGTAACATGACTGGTAATATGAACAAGGATGTCGTATGGTCATTAAAGGCACTGATGGAAGGTATAGCCGACGATCCCGTCCCCTCCCTTCTTACAGAGGACGGGAAGTGGCGTTTCCCGATGGTCTTGGCGGACGTACAGGACAGGTACGAAGCATGTGACCAGCAGAACCACAGTACAGGCACAACCCTTTCTTTCGTCTGTCTTCCCGCTCGCTAGCGGATAGCGGGCCTCAAGTAGTATCCACCTGCATGGGTTCTCCTTCGATGTCTCTAGCAGGAGGGCGAGGTTCCTCAGAACGATGGGGATAAGCTTGTGAAGTGCTTGGCTGGGAAGACCCTCTACTCCTTCTCTTCTCCGATCTCCGTTCCTGAAGACGGTACTCGATGGAAAGTGCTTGATCCATCAGGCCACGAAGATCTTCCACTCTGGTGGAATGTACTAATTCATCTTTTAATTCTTCTTTGAGTCCTCTACGAAACAAAGTCACCAGAGTACGTTCCACCCAGGTGGTCTCTGCCGCTAGTTGACGAAAACGTGTTATATATTGAAGGACATCTTGTGAGCCTTGTTGGATGTCGCATAAGGCTTCTTCCGCAGAGGCCTCCAATCCTGGACGACTAAACATTTGTTTGAAGCGATTTACGAAGGCGGAATAGTCCGACAATACCGGATCGTTGGATGATACCATCGGAGTTGCCCAGGCCAAGGCAGGACCGGATAAGGCACTGATAAGATAACCCACCTTTGTCCTGTCATGGGAGAATTGGGTAGGTCGGAAGGTGAAGTACACCGTCAATGCATCAAGGAACTCACGCAGTTTAGTTGGTTCACCGGAGAAACGAGGGGTAGAGGCGGAAATAGTCGGAACATCGCTACTGCGGAAAGCCAGAGCCTGTCGTAATGCAGCATTCTCATTGCGTAGTTGTTGCAATTCTTGAGCTTGTTGCTGAATCGTTGTCAGAAGAGATTGATCCGGATCTGCAGCAGCCACCACTGTGTCATCCATGGTGTTTGAAGACGTCGGGATGGTTTGGCGCTGCAATCTGTCACGACTCACGTGCTGCTTGCACCTGGAATCTGCAAATCTGGTGGCGTGGATCTTGAGTGTTCGGCTTTGGCCCAAAAAGGGGTGACTCTTTCTGGTAGCCACGGTGCTGTAGGCAATAGAAACGCCAAGAACAGACCGTGACCTTCAGAAAATAGCGCCAGAGGGAAAAAAACCCTTACAAAAAGGGGAAAAAACCTCCAAACAGAATGATTCCTGAAAACAAGAACAAAAATACAGGAATCAAAAGAACTAAATTCAAATAACACAGAATTGGCGAAATCCAGAACCAAAAGGCAAGGAAATCAGGAGCGAGGACACCATCCGAACAGAAAGTGTTGCAACGCAAAGAAAAGAAGAAAACACATCCTTTATATACCAAAAAACAGGAAGTGACCCACAGGAAGAAAAAGGACACCATCTTAGATAGGGAAAAGTACATAGAACAGAATAGAGTAGGAACCATAGAGAATAGGGAATAAGGAATGCTGGGAAGAAAAAGGTAACCTGGGAAGGGGGAAAAGACATAAAGGAAGGTGCAACAAAAAGACCCAGGAAAGAAGAAAAGAAAAAGAAGGAGCAAGAACAGGTAAGAGGGATCAGGAGACCCCAAAAATGCGGAGGGAGAAAGCAGAGCGAGGCCCCATGCCAATTCTGGGGCCTCGTAAAGTGCAGGAAAGGCTAGGGGCGCGCCGCGTTTTGAAAACGCGATGCTCGGCCCGAGCCGAACGCCCGGCTTGCGCCGAACACTCGGCTCGCGCCGCACCACGCGGCGCGACAGATGTGGTGCGCGAGTCAGGGAAGCTGCTCCCAAGCCGCCGGGAGGCTCCCTTGCAGGATCGTAGGCAACTGGTGCCCCGGGGGTGCTCCCAGAAGTGGGAGATGCCTCGGGGGCGCCGAGAGGAGCACGCTTGCTCCGGATCCTTTGTGTGTGTGCCCCAGGGGCACTGAGCGAAGCGCGATCCCCGCGCTCGGAGGAACTTGGCAAACCCGGCTGCGGCGGTGATCCGGGCGGTAAATCAAGCGCTTCCAAAGCGCTAAAATAAGTTTTACGACCCGGGCTGCGGCGGTGTCCTTGGGTACCAAATAAAGCGATTTCCACAGCACTAGGACCAAATCGGCAGCCTGGACTGCGGCGGTGATTTTTGGCAGAAGCAGCACTTTTCAAAGCTCTAAGACAAACGCGGTAGAGACTGTTACAGGGGTCGGGGCCACAGCACCCTGCCCCTGGGAACAACAAAAACAAGCAGGATTATAGGGCCCAGCTACAGGCCAGCACAAGGGGTGCAGATGGTGGCAGTTCCTCCTAGTGACCAGGCAGGTCACAGGTCAGCACAACAGCAGCAGTCCAAGGGGGTTTCCTGGTGAGTCCATGCATCAGCGTTCTGTGTCCAGTTTCAAGTTCCAAGAGTGTTCAAATTGTGGGGAAAGTTCCCCTGTACTTATAGTCAGTTCTTACAGTGTTCCACAATCGTAGGGATAGGAGGTTCCAGCCAGTTACAACTGGTTCTGGGAGTGCCCCCTCTCTCCTTTCATCACAGGCTCCAAACATCAGTGGGGGGTTAACGACCCTATTGTGTGAGGCCAGGGCACAGTCTTTACAAATGCAGGTGTGCCCTGTCTCTCCCTTCCCTCAGCCCAGGAAGGCTTTACAATATGTAGATGCACCTCTGTGTCACCTCCACCCTCCCTGTGTTCAGGCTGTTTGAGAAGTATGCACAAAGCCCCAACTGTCAGTCTGCCCAGACATTGATTGGAGACAAGCTGCAAAACACCAAAGTTATAAGGAAAGATAAATGCGCACTTTCTAGAAGTGCCATTTCTGTGATAGTAATAAAAAATACACCTACACCAGTAAGCAGCATTTCTTACCACTATCACAACCATACCAAACATGCCTACGCTACCCCTCATAAATCAGACAATACCCCTTACACCTAAGACACGGCATTTCCAATGCAATCCTTTGAGGAGGCAGCACTCACAGCAGTGAGACACCAAGTTAGGCTGTTTATCACTACCAGGACAGGCCACGCAACATGGCACATGTCCTTCCTTCTACATACATGGCACCCTGCCCAAAGGGCTAGCTAGGGCATAACTTAGGGGTGACTTATATGTAGTAAAAGGGGAGTTCTGGGCCTGGCAAGTAAATTTAGATGCCAGGACCCTGTGGCAGGAAACTGCGCGTACAGGCTCTGCGCTAGCAGGCCTTAGATAGGTTTGACAGGCTACTTCAGTGGGTGGCACAAGCAGCGCTGCAGGCCCACTAGTAGCATTTAATTTACAGGCCCTGGGTATAGGGATACCACTTTACAAGGGACTTATAGGTAAATTAAATATGCCAATCAAGTATAATCCAATCATACCAAATTTGTAAGAGAGAGCACATGCACTTTAGCACTGGTTAGCAGTGAAAAAGTGCTCAGAGTCAAAACGTCAGCCAACAAAGGTCAGAAAACTAAGGAGGCAAAAAGCAAAAAGTCTGGGGAATGACCCTGTAAAACGGCCAAGTCCAACACCCCTCATCTGCATTAACCATCTGTTGTCTGTCTGAACCCGGAAGTGAGTCCCAACTACCCAGCCTCATGGGAGTTCTCATCACTAAGGCGGGAGAATCTAGACAGACCATCAGCATTGGCGTGGTCAGTGCCAGGGCAGTGTTCCACTGTAAAGTCCATTCCCTGTAGGGAGAGGGAGCACCTCAACAATTTGGGATTCTCACCCCTCATCTGCATTAACCATCTGTGGTCTGTCTGAACCTGGAAGTGAGTCCCAAACAAGTAGGGTCTTAGCTTCTTCAATGCCCAGACCACAGCAAAAGCTTCACGCTCAATTGCACTCCACCTACATTCCCTGGGAAGTAACCTCCTTCTAATGAAGACTACAGGTTGATCTAGGCCCTCTACATTAAGCTGTGAGAGTACTGCTCCAATACCATGCTCTGAGGTGTCTGTTTGTACAACAAATTCCTTTGAATAGTCAGGTGCCTTCAGCACAGGGGCTGTGCAAATGGCAGCCTTCAGGGCATCAAAAGCTGTCTGGCAAGACTCGGTCCAGATCACATTTCTGGGCTGCTTTTTGGAAGTTAACTCAATCAAGGGAGCAACAATTGTGCCATACCCCTTGACAAACGTCCTATAGCAGTGGTCTCCAAACCTTTTGATGCTGCGCCCCCCAGTCGAAAAATAAAAATCATTGGGCCCCCCTCAGAATTTTTCACATTTATTTTTATAAAGATGGCTATGTTTAAATATGTCTAGACCTATTTAAACATTGCAGTTAAGTACTGTTACCCTTTTAAAAATGCAATATCATGCTTCTGCTTAAAACAAAGCCCTGTGATCTGTATAATGCTTCTTTTGGGCAGAGCCTGGCGCCCCCCCTGGGATCACTTGAGGCCCACCTAGGGGGGCCCGCCCCCCAGTTTGAAGACCTCTGTCCTATAGTATCCTGTGAGACCTAAAAGGCTCTCAGTTCAGGCTGGATCTTGGGGGGCTCCCAAGCCAGAATGGTTTCAATCTTGGACTGTAGGGGTGCCACTTGACCACTCCCCACTTGGTGTCCCAAGTACACCATAGAACCCTGCCATATTTGGTACTTTCGTGCCTTAATAGTGAGGCCTGCCTTCTGCAGGGCCTCCCACACTTTACAGAGGTGTTGCAAGTGTTCCTCCTACGTGGAACTAAAGACAGCAGTGTCATTCAGGTAGGCAGTACTGAAATCATCCAGTCCAGCCAACACCTGGTTGACCAACCTCTGAAAGGTGTCGGGGCATTCTTCATTCCAAAGGGCATCACCTTAAACTGGTAGTGCCCGTCTGGTGTGGAGAATGCAGACCTCTCCTTAGCCCCCTCAGTCAGGGTGATCTGCCAGTACCCAGAGGTAAGATCAAACACACTTAGGTACTTGGCAGCTCCCAACCGGTCAATGAGCTCATCAGCTCAGGAATGGGGTGAGCGTCAGTCTCAGTGACCGCATTGAGTCCTCGGTAATCCATACAGAACCGGAGTTCTGGAGTGGCACCAGGAGCAGCAGGCTTTGGGACCAAAACCACGGGACTAGCCCAAGGTCTTCTGGAAAACTCAATTACCCCCAACACTAACATTTTAGAGACTTCCTCTTTAATGTTAGCCCTTACCCTGTCAGTCACTCTGTAAACTTTGTGTTTAACAGTAGGACTGTCTCCAGTGTCCACATCGTGTGAACACAGGTGTGTGACCCCTGGGATCAGGGAGAACAGTGAGGCAAACTGACCCAACACCTGGCGACAGTCCCTCTGCTGCTCTAGGGTCAGGGAGGGGGAGAGAATCACTCCCTTCACAGACCCATCTTTTTCTCCAGCAGACAGGAGGTCAGGAAGAGGTTCACTCTCTTCCTCCACCTCATCATCTGTTGCTAGGAGCATGGACAATTCAGTCCGCTCAAAGTTTGGCTTGAGCCGGTTAACATGCAGGACCCTTAAAGGGTTCATGGGACTCCACAAGTCCACCAGGTAGGTGACTTCACTCTTGCGCTCCAACACCTCAAATAGCCCAGTCCACTTGTCCTGGAGCGTCCTAAGCTCCACTGGCACCATCACACACACTTTCTGACCAGGTTGAAACTTGACCAGAGTGGCATTCGGGTCAAACCAGCATTGCATGTCTTACTGGCTTGCTTCCAGGTTCTCCTGGGTGAGACTCCTGAAGCAGGTAGTCTGGTTTCTCAGAGCCAGCATGTAACTCAATACATCCTATGGGGGGTTTACTAGGGGCTTTCTCCAAAGCCCCCTTGACCAGAATCAAAGGTCCCCTGACAGAGTGGCCATATAACAGCCCAAAAGGACTAAAGCCAAGCCCTTATTGAGGCACCTCCCTGTAAGCGAACAGAAGGCATTGCAAGAGGACGTCATACTTCCACCTCAAGGGCTCTGACAGGCCCATTATCATGCCCTTCAAGGTGCGGTTGAATCTCTCAACCAGACCATTGCTTTGGGGGTGGTAAGGTGTGGTGAACTTGTAGGTTACCCCACACACCTTCCACAGAGGCTTCCTACATGTTGATATGAAGTTGGTACCCCTATTGGACACCACTTCCTTGGGGAACCCCATGCGAGTAAAAACCCCAATCAATGCACGGCCCACCACAGGGGCAATGATCGATCTCAGAGGAATGGCTTCCGGGTACCGGGTGGCATGGTCCACCAAGACCAGGAAAAACCTGTTGCCCATGGATGTCTTGGGATCCAGAGGCCTCACAATGTCGATACCAACCCACTCAAAGGGGGTACTGACCACAGGGAAAGGTTGGAGGGGAGCTTTACATTTCCCCCCACTCTTGCCACTTGCCTGACAAGTTGGGCAAGACCTACAAACGTCTTGTCTTGCCCCAAATGACCAGCTAAAGGCACGTAATGAGCCAGACCCAGTAGGAAGGCTCTGAAGCACAGGGGTACCACCAGCACAGGGGCTGACCCAGGCTTAGGAACGTTAGGCTCGCTATATAGGAGGCCATCCTCCCACTAAAGCAAATGTGATCCAGGCTCCTTGCCAGACGCCTGGTCTGCAGCCCGCTGCAGCAAACCCTCCAGAGCAGGGCATGACTTCTGTGCTCCACAGAATGCTTCCCTGGTGGGGCCCCCTTCCTGCTGCCACTGTGACAACTCAGGGACCTCACCCAGTTCAGCCACCTGTTCCCCTGTAGGCTCCAGGGCCTCCCCCTCAGATTCATCCACCTCCTTTACTGTGGGAACTTCTGGGGTCGGTCACCCGCACCCTTGCCCTTCCTCCTTCTGGCAGACACCTGGGCCACTCTTTCAGGCTCCAGGGTCTCCTGATCATCCTCACGGGCTGCCATAGACCGGGTAGACACACAGGCCCACCCAGGCAGACCCAACATTTCTAAGTGTGACCTGCATTCCACCTCCTGCAAACAAACAATCTACAGGCATTGTTGGACTCACAACTACCTTCAAGGAACCTGAGACCCCGTCCCCCTTTCAGAGGGAACCTCCGCCACTCTGCACAGGCGCTCTGAGTCGTACACTGCAACTACTTGGTGAAGTACACGGGGATCTATCTGCTCTTTAGATACCAGGTGACTCCTCACTGTAGTCACACTGTGTCTCTCAGAGCCTCCACCCTCTGTCTATTGATGGTCACCCACTGCCTGTACTTCTTAGTGTTATCAGGCACGAGGGTCCTCTGGACGATCTCACTGTCCCCTAGTGAGACAAGGGTCATCTCAGCTGACTCTCACCCACCTGGAACCAACTCCTCCCTAAGCGCTACACTGGCCAAACCTTGTGACTGAGCACCAGTGGGTGCCGGTGTCCACTTGGGACATTTGGGGTCCCACCTCATGTGACCCTCCTGATCACATGCAAAGCACTTGTGGGACCCCTTCCTGCGCAAGCTTCCTGTGGTCAGTCAGCTTGCTGTTAACTAGATGCTGGCTCAGCCCTGGAAAACATCAACTGTACAAGTGCTCCCAAGCAATCAAATTGTAAAGCCCCTCATATGTTGTTACCTTACTGCCCTTCACCCAACCATCCAGTGACCTGCAAAAAGAGTCAACATATTCCAACCATGTTTGGGATTCCTTCTTCTTATAGGACCTAGACTTGTCCTCATACTGATCAGGGGTGTGACCTTACCTAGTGATCAGGGTGTCCTTCATGATAGGGTAAGTGAGCCGCTGGGGATCGCCTAAGGATGTCAGAGTATCCCTTCCCTCTACCTCAAAGTGCTTCCACAGACCTGCCCCCAACGAGCTTCAGGGACCAGATTCATATGAAGAACAGACTCATACCCCTTAAACCACAACAGTATGTCATATTCCCTCTTGTAATCCTTCACAAGGTCCATGGAATGTGCACCCTCCTCTCAGGCTGCACTGTGTTATTGCTGCCACCATCCCTACTAGACTGGCTCCTCTGATCCAGCTCCCTCAAGCTGAGCTCATGAGCCAACAATAATGTTTTGTCTTCTATGGCCATCCTCATTTTCTCCAACTCCAACTGGTGAGCCCTCTCTGCCTGTCCGTCCTGAAACTCTTTAGGAGTCAGACCCTTGGATGACACACTACTACCTGCCCTGGAGTCCCTCTCCCTGAACATAACAGGACCACCCACTATATCATTGTCAGTACTCTGCATCTCCTCCTACTCCTCACCCTCATCCTCATCTTCTGTGTGTGCCTCAGCTTCCTTGGCTGTCACCCAGGCCCTCAGTGCCTTTTGCAGGTCCTCCTTCCTGGTGGAGCTCTGAATGGACAGGCAAGATCCTTACAGAACTGTTTCAATTGGGCAACTGTGTTCCTCTCCAGTTTCCCTAAATCAAAAGCAGCTCCAGCTGATGCATACCCAGATTGAGACATGATGAAGAGTTAAAAGTGCAAAGTTCCAAAGGCAGAAAAACAAGTCATCAAATGGAGTTCAAAAGTTAATCAAGGATTACCACAAAATGGAAGTAGGGAAAAAAATCCAAAAAGAGAAAAAAGTAAAAATCACAAAGACAAGTAGTATGTGGTCACATAATGGTCTGTACTGAAAACAGTAGTGTACGCTTAATCACAGTATGTCAAATACAAATACAAGCCCAATCCCAACCGCTGATCACCAATGTTAGAAATGGGGTCTTTAGTTGGCAGTCAGGTTACCCCCTGTCCAAGCAAGGACCCTCACTCTAGTCAGGGTAAGGAGAATCACCCTCAGTTCACCCCCTCTCACCCCTTTGGTAGCTTGGCATGAGCAGACAGGCTTAACTTCAGAAGCAATGTGTAAAGTATTTGTACCAACAATCACAGTAAGTCAGTGAAAACACTACAAAATGACAAAACACAGGTCTAGAAAAATAGGTGGTACTTATCTGAACAAAAGAAGACCAAAACGACAAAAATCCAACATACACAAGTCAAGTTACAAATTTTAAAAGAATAAGAGTCTTAAATCCTTTAGAAAACAGTGAGAACTCTGGGTTATGTCAAAATAACACCGCACAGGTGAGTGTGCAAATGCATCGATTTCATTCATATGTAATTTTTCCTCTCCGCAAGAGAGCGATGCGTCAAACCGGATAGGCACCTCAGGTCCGGGCAGGCTTTGCGTTGATTTTCTGCGCCCAGCGATGTTACATCGAAATCCGGTCGCACAGTGACAAGAAACAGTGCTGCGTGGGGATGACATCGTTAACAGCAGCCATTGCGGGTGTTGCGCATCACTTCCCCAGCCACGTTGCATCGATCTCCCAGCCACGGTGCAGAATGAGTGTCGATTTTAGCCGCAAAGCCAGGGGCGTGTCATTTTTCAGCCACAAACGGGTGGTGCGTTGAACGTTTCCCTGCACGGCGGTCTTTGCATTAATTTCTGTCCTTTTCCATCACCTGCACCTTTCAAGGGCCCAGAGACAGATTAGGGCACCGCTTGGCAGGCAGGACTCTCAGCAGAAAGCCCAAGTGCTGGCACACAGAAGTCTTTGCTGCCCCTGAGACTTCAACAATAGGAGGCAAGCTCAGTTTCAAGCCCTTGGAGATTCTCCACCAGTGGGAAGTCACACAAAAATCAGTCTTTGTCCTATCTGAGGTAGAAGCAGCTACTGCAGGCCAACCCAGCAAAGCACAGTCACAGGCAAAGGGGCAGTACTCCTCCTCCAGCTTCTCCAGCTCTTCTCCTTGGCAGAGGTTCCTCTTGGTTTCAGAAGTAATCTGATTTCCAGATGTTTGGGTGCTCTTCTTATACCCATTTCTGCCTTTTAAGCAGACCTACTTCAAAGAGAAGTCTCTATTGTTTTCAAGATCCTGCCTTGCCCAGGCCAGGCCCCAGACACACACCAGGGGGTTGGAGACTGAATTGTGTAAGGGCAGGCACAGCCCTTTCATGTGTAAGTGACCACTCCTCCCCTCCCCTCAGCCGAGATGGCTCATCATGATATGCAGGCTACACCCCAGCTCCCTTTTTGTCACTGTCTAGAGAGAGGTGCATACAGCCCAACTGTCAAACTGACCCAGACAGGGAATCAACAAACAAGCAGAGTCACAGAAAGGTTTAAGCAAGAGAGTGGCTACTTTCTAAGTGGCATTTTCAAACACACAATCTAAAAATCAACTTCACTAAAATATGTATTTTTAAATTGAGAGTTCAGAGACCCCAAACTCCAGATGTCCATCTGCTCCCAAAGGGAATCTACACTTTAATCATATTTAAAGGCAGCCCCCCATGTTAACCTATGAGTGGGATAGGCCTTGCAACAGTGAAAAACAAATTTGGCAGTATTTCACTGTCAGGACATATAAAACACATTAGTATATGTCCTACCTTAAACATACACTGCACCCTGCCCATGGGGCTACCCAGGGCTTAACTTAGGGGTGCCTCACATATAAGAAAAGGGAAGGTTTAGGCCTGGCAAGTGGGTACTGTAGGAGGCTGGACTGGCTTGTAGTGAGTACCAAGGGGTACTTACACCTTGCACCAGGCCCAGGTATCCCTTATTAGTGTATAGGGTGTCTAGCAGCTTAGGGTGATAGATAATGGTAGCTTAGCAGAGCAGCTTAGGCTGAACTAGGAGACGAGTGAAGCTCCTACAGTACCACTAGTGTCATATGCACAATATCATAAGAAAGCACAATACACAGATATACTAAAAATAAAGGTACTTTATTTTTATGACAATATGCCAAAAGTATCTCAGTGAGTACCCTCAGTATGAGGATAGCAAATATACACAAGATATATGTACACAATACCAAAAATATGCAGTATAGTATTAGAAAACAGTGCAAACAATGTATAGTTACAATAGGATGCAATGGGGACACATAGGGATAGGGGCAACACAAATCATATACTCCAAAAGTGGAATGCGAACCACGAATGGACCCCAAACCTATGTGACCTTGTAGACGGTCGCTGGGAATGTAAGAAAACAGTGAGGGTTAGAAAAATAGCCCACCCCAAGACCCTGAAAAGTGAGTGAAAAGTGCACTAAAGTTCCCCAAAGAGCACAGAAGTCGTGATAGGGGAATTCTGCAGGAAAGACCAAAACCAGCAATTCAACAATGATGGATTTCCAGACGAGGGTACCTGTGGAACAAGGGGACCAAGTCCAAAAGTCACGACCAAGTCGAGAGTGGACAGATGCCCAGGAAATGCCAGCTGTGGGTGCAAAGAAGCTGCTACTAGGCAGTAGAAGCTGAGGATTCTGCAGGAACGACAAGGACTAGAAACTTCTCTTTTGGAGGATGGATGTCCCACGCCGTGGAGAGTCGTGCAGAAGTGTTTTCCTGAAGAAAGATCACAAACAAGCCTTGCTAGCTGCAAGTCATGCGGTTAGGGTTTTTGGATGCTGCTCTGGCCCAGGAGGGACCAGGATGTTGCCAATTGCGTCAGGGGACAGAGGGGGCACCCAGCAAGACAAGAAGCCCTCTCAGAAGCACCCGCAGAAGTGCCGGAACAGGCACTACAAAGTGGAGTGAAACGGTGCTCACCCAAAGTTGCACAAAGGAGTCCCACGCCGCCGGAGGACAACTCAGGAGGTCGTGCAATGCAGGTTAGAGTGCCGTGGATCCAGGCTTGGCTGTGCACAAAGGATTTCCACCGGAAGTGCACAGAGGCCAGAGTAGCTGCAAAAGACGTGGTTCCCAGCAATGCAGTCTGGCGTAGGGAGGCAAGGACTTACCTCCACCAAACTTGGACTGAAGAGTCACTGGACTGTGGGAGTCACTTGGACAGAGTTGCTGGATTCAAGGGACCTCGCTCGTCATGCTGAGAGGAGACCCAGGGGACTGGTGATACAGTTCTTTGGTGCCTGCGGTAGCAGGGGGAAGATTCTGTCGACCCACGGGAGATTTCTTCGGAGCTTCTAGTGCAGAGAGGAGGCAGACTACCCCCACAGCATGCACCACCAGGAAAGCAGTCGAGAAGGCGGCAGGATCAGCGTTACAGAGTTGCAGTAGTCGTCTTCGCTACTTTGTTGCAGTTTTGCAGGCTTCCAGCGCGGTCAGCAGTCGATTCCTTGGCAGAAGGTGAAGAGAGAGATGCAGAGGAACTCTGATGAGCTCTTGCATTCGTTATCTAAGGAATTCCCCAAAGCAGAGACCCTAAATAGCCAGAAAAGAGGGTTTGGCTACTTAGGCGAGAAGATAGGCTAGCAACACCTGAAGGAGCCTATCAGAAGGAGTCTCTGACGTTACCTGCTGGCCCTGGCCACTCAGAGCAGTCCAGTGTGCCAGCAGCACCTCTGTTTCCAAGATGGCAGAGGTCTGGAGCACACTGGAGGAGCTCTGGGCACCTCCCATGGGAGGTGCAGGTCAGGGGAGTGGTCACTCCCCTTTCCTTTGTCCAGTTTCGCGCCAGAGCAGGGCTGAGGGGTCCCTGAACCGGTGTAGACTGGCTTATGCAGAAATGGGCACCATGTGTGCCCATGAAAGCATTTCCAGAGGCTGGGAGAGGCTACTCCTCCCCTGCCTTCACACCATTTTCCAAAGGGAGAGGGTGTAACACCCTCTCTCTGAGGAAGTCCTTTGTTCTGCCTTCCTGGGCCAAGCCTGGCTGGACCCCAGGAGGGCAGAAACCTGTCTGAGGGTTTGGCAGCAGCAGCACCTGCAGTGAAACCCCTGAAAAGGCAGTTTGGCAGTGCCCGGGTCTGTGCTACAGACCCGTGGGATCATGGGATTGAGCCAACAATGCCAGGATGGCATAGAGGGGGTAATTCCATGATCATAGACATGTTACATGGCCATATTCGGAGTTACCATTGTGAAGCTACACATAGGTAGTGACCTATATTTAGTGCACGCGTGTAATGGTGTCCCCGCACTCACAAAGTCCGGGGAATTGGCCCTGAACAATGTGGGGGCAACTTGGCTAGTGCCAGGGTGCCCACACACTAAGTAACTTAGCACCCAACCTTTACCAGGTAAAGGTTAGACATATAGGTGACTTATAAGTTACTTAAGTGCAGTGTAAAATGGCTGTGAAATTACGTGGACGTTATTTCACTCAGGCTGCAGTGGCAGGCCTGTGTAAGAATTGTCAGAGCTCCCTATGGGTGGCAAAAGAAATGCTGCAGCCCATAGGGATCTCCTGGAACCCCAATACCCTGCGTACCTCAGTACCATATACTGGGGAATTATAAGGGTGTTCCAGTATGCCAATGTAAATTGGTAAAATTGGTCACTAGCCTGTTAGTGACAATTTGAAAGAAATGAGAGAGCATAACCACTGAGGTTCTGATTAGCAGAGCCTCAGTGAGACAGTTAGTCATAACACAGGTAACACATACAGGGCACACTTATGAGCACTGGGGCCCTGGCTGGCAGGGTCCCAGTGACACATACAACTAAAACAACATATATACAGTGAAATATGGGGGTAACATGCCAGGCAAGATGGTACTTTCCTACAGGTACACTTGCCAAGTCGAATTGACAGTTAAAACTGCACTCACAGACACTGCAGTGGCAGGTCTGAACCATGTTTACAGAGCTACTAATGTGGGTGGCACAACCAGTGCTGCAGGCCCACTAGTAGCATTTGATTTACAGGCTCTGGGCACCTCTTGTTCACTTTACTAGGGACTTACCAGTAAATCAAATATGCCAATCATGGATTAGCCAATGCACACATATAATTTATACAGGGAACACTTACACTTTAGTACTGGTCGGCAGTGGTAAAGTTTCCAGAGCAAACAAAACAGAGAAAACAGAGTCCAGCACGCAGAAATAACCTGGGAAGTAGAGGGAAAAGGTTAGGGGAGACCATGCCAATGATGCCAAGTTTGACCATGGAACATTTTCTGCTTGAACTAGTTTCCTTCCAATGTCTTTAGTGACTTTTTACGGGAAGTATGTCTTCTCAAGAAAAATGTCACAGGAGAAACTAACTAACCATATTTTGCAAAAAGTATGATAAATCTTCTATTTCTTAAAGAAAGCCACCCAGAACTCCATTTTCATATTCATCTGCATAATTATGCAACAAACTGTTGCAACCAACCTTAAGGAATGTAAAACAATTTTCCCATTCACAGCTGCTAGATTACACATAAAAAAAACAAGGTGATGAATGGAATGCTTCAGTTATTCTCAGCCACTGGCAATCGCTTGGTCCGCCTGCCAATCTATTGTTTTTTGCCCACTGTGCCATCTCCTTTAACTGAGCAATATGCAAACTAGCCTTGGCCCTACTTATCATTGGAATAGTCCAGCCCAAACTGCCAAGCCAGGTCCTCCCTTAACTGGAACACAAGCAAACCAGGGCCGGTTTTGCCATTGTTATGGACTCATCAGCAGGGTATAGCTTGGTTCCTGTGGCAGAGTGGCCCTGGGACCAATGTCTGGGCATACCATTGCACATACTGCATCAAATGCAAAAACAAGGAGATGATGGATTGAATACTTGAATTCATCTCACCTACTGGCAATCAATGGGGCTGCATCCCAACCCATTGTGGCTGAGACTAATTCAAGCATTCCATCACTTTTTTGTATACTCTAGTGAGTCACCCTAAGTGGGATAGGAATACCCAGATGTGGGTTTCGAGCACACTGCGTCAATGGAACCAAGCTGTACTCAGTGGATGAGCCCATGACTAGGATGAAACTGGTTCTGGGTTGCTTGTGTTCCGCTTCAGGAAGGACCTGGCTTGGGAGGCCAGGCTGGACTGTTCCAATTGGAGCAGGGTCAAGACTGTTTTGCATATAGCTAGGTTCTAACTAAGGTGACATGGAATGCAAAATAACAATGGATTCGGATGAGGCCCAAGTAATTACCAGTGGCTGAGATTAAGTCAAGCATTCCATCCAACACTTTTTTGAACACTTTAGATTTTAAATCAGTCTTCAGACTATGGTACATCACTGAGAAATGAAAATCAAACTTGAAAATTAAGGACAACATATTAGAGATAAGAGTGAACCGTGCCTCCTCATCCTAGGCTGTGGCAACATAAAACAAAGTCCATCATCAAGCTTGCTTCATACCTATCTCCTCAACATGCATGGACTTTGTCTTATTTTGTTGGCTTCAATCCTACATCTCTACTGAATCCCAGCTCGAACATATTTCCTCCTCAAGATCTGAACAGCAACCAGATACTTATGATGTCCTACACAGATCCCTTCTCTTCCCATATCCAAAAGGTGGGCATAAACCTACTCAGAATTAAGACTACCTAAAGATTACCTCTTTTCACCCAAGCATGAATGCCATACATTCACCTTAAAATCACAAATTATGGATCAATTCTGTTTATTTATAGCATAACAGAACATGCATATACACAGCTATCTGCCTATAACCCAGGGGCCTGGCAGCGTAATTTAAGGAACAGTTAGGATCAAAACTTGACACAGCTGTCCACTTACAACGCTGTGGCAGGCAGCATTGTTAAGGCATTTTCAAATTAGAGTTATACAAACGCCCCTTGAAACAATCTTCCACCCTCCTGTTGGAGGCTGGTTATTAGTAGAGGTGAGAACACACCTACCACTAACAATAGTGCCCTCAAGTCAATGTTAAGTCAGATCAAGGTCTCAAAACATAAGCCCCTGGCTCAACCCCTGGGATTTTAGAAATGATCAGGCAGGGTTAACTTAAGAGACAGATATGTAAAGCATTTAAATACACCAATACAGTAACTAAGTAAGACACACCACACAATAATAATCCCACACAAATTTATGAAAATAGGAAATATTTTTATCTTTAAAATGACACCAAAACTACTATAATCCAATATAGAAAACCAGATGTTATACATTTTTAAAGATTACATTGAAAAATGTGCTTTCTAGTGCTTAGAAATCAATAGCACCAACCAAGGACATCTGGTAACACTTGGCCAGGACAAAGTCAAAGTTTGAGGTCGACCGCGATGGAGCCCTGCTCGGATACATTGAGCAGGAGGCCTCGGTTAAAATTTTACCTTTGCACTTGGAAACTTTTCTGGAACCTTTCTCTCTTGACTTTGTGCAGTCCTCTCCAGCAAGCCGATTTTGATGCAACATCATCGGACTGCTTTCTCGAGGGCCCCCGGTCAAATCCTGGAAGACTGGAGCTACAGAGTCTTAGCGGGATGAGCCTGAAATCCTGGCCAGGTTAAGGTTCAAGGTAGTCAGTTTGACTCTTGACGGTGAGTCGGTCCACTGACAAAGATTTTTCAAAAGTTGCTCCAAAGTTCTCCAAACTTCTGGAACTTCTTCCTGAAGTTCCTCTGGAGGGGTCAAAGTATCCAAAACACAAATCCAAGGGTCTACAAGCTAGGACTTTATAGGTAGTTTAAATCCCCCTTGCCCTATTATCTACTAGGGACTTACAGGAGTCTGTCACTGCTAATTCTGCCACTTTACCACATACCGTGTATTCAGAGCACTGGCCCTTGGCCTGGTTAACAGAGCACAGGGCACAGCCAGGCTCACTTACCACCAGCATCAGGCAGAAAGCATGGGGGTGAACATGCTAAAAGGATGACTTTCTCACATGGCCGCCTCCGAAATGAAAGGTGATGGGTAACTAACATAAACCCTGGTAGTCCTCATCAGCTAAGTGGAAAAACCTGGAAAGTCTATCTGCAATAGCATGGGCCACCACAGGCCTTTGGTCCACTGGGAAGTCCATCAACTGTAGGGAAATGGACCATCTCAACAATTTAGGATTCTCCCCCTCATCTGCATAAGCCATCTAAGAGGTCTGTGGTCAGTATGCACGTGCAAGTGAGTACCAAACAAGTATGGTCTAAGCTTTTACAGGGACCAAACCACAGCAAAGGCTTCTCTCTCAATGGCACTCCACCTTTGCTCTCTGGGGAGTAGTCGCCTGCTAATGAAGGCAACTGGCTGATCGAGGCCCTCTTCAATTACCTGTGCCAATACTTCCCCAATCCCATGTTCTGAAGCATCTGTCTGAACCACAAATTCCTTTGTGTAGTCAGGTGCCAGCCAAATTGTTTGCTGAACACATAGCCTCTTTCAGAGTGTTAAAGGCCTTCTGACACGCTGGGATCCATGTTACTTTCTTATACCTCTTTTCTTAACTGAGTTCTATCAGGGGAGCAACAATGGTCCCATAGTTCTGAACAAAGCTTCTATAATATCCACTCAGACCCAGGAAGGCCCTGACCTGTGTTTAGGTTATAGGAGCAGCCCAATCCAATATGGTTTGGATTTTAGCCTGGAGAGGTTGTGCATGGCCTCCACCTACAAGGTGATCTAGGTACACTACTGAACTATAGCCTATTTGACACTTACTGGTCTTAATAGTCAAGCTTGCCTGCTGCATGGCCTGAAACACTTCCTTCAGGTTGTTTAAGTGATTCTCCCAGGTGGAACTTACACAGCTATATCGTCCAGAAAAGCTACACTGAACTGCTCCAGCCCTGACAGGACCCTGCTCACCAACCTTTGGAAGGTGGCAGGGGCATTCTTTAAGCCAAGGAGCATTACTTTAAATTGGTAATGTCCCTCTGGTGTGGACAATGTTGACCTCTCCTTTGCTTCTTCAGTGAGGGCATTCTGCCTGTAGCCTGAAGTGAAATCAAATGTACTCAGGTAGGTTGCAGCCCCTAACCTACAAATGAGCCCATCAGCTCCAATTATACAGTAAGCGTAAGTCTTTGTGACTGCATTCAGTCCTCTGTAGTCCACACAGCACCTCAACTCTTTATTTCCCCCCAGGATGGGGTGCCATGATTTGGGTACCAGCACCTGTAGACTGGCCCATGGACTGTCAGAATGCTCAATTACCCCTAATTCCAGTATCTTAGCTACCTCAGCCTTGATACTGCCGGTGACCTGGTCAGACAACCCGTACAGCTTTCTTTAGACAGGAAGGTTGTCACCAGTGTCAAAATCCTGGACACACCAAGTGGTCAGTCAAGAAGAATAGACCAGTAAACTTCGCCAGCACCTGCTTGCAGTCTTTGTGCTGTGCTGTTGTTCTGTCAATTTGGGAGGGAGTGCAACTTCCTCTATTGACCCATCTGGCACATTGTGGTAGAGGAGATCTGGCAGTGGCTCAGATTTCCTTTCCCCCCTTCATCTGTGACCATTAGCATGGTGATGTCGGCCCATTCTTGGCAGTGTTCCCACTGATTGACATGCAGGACCCTTTGAGAGTTCCTGGGGGAGATATTCTACCACATAGGTAACTTCGTCCATCCTCTCTAGGATTGGATAGGGCCCAGTCCACTTGTCTTGGAGGACTCTAGGAGCCACAGGCTCCAATTCACACACCAATTGTCTTGGTTTATACTCAGGCATAGTAGTCTTCTGGTCATACCGGAGTTTCATGAGCTGTTGGCTGGCCTCCACGTTCCTGCGTGCTTTGTAAATGCACTCTGCCATGGGGCAGCTCAGGCCTTGTACATAGGCCTGTACATTGTCCATGGCTTCCTTGAGAGGCTTTTCCCAAGACTCTCTCACCAGGCACCACGGCCCTCTTACAGGGTGCCCAAACAGCACTTTAAAGGGAGTAAAACCAGCCCCTTTTTGTGGGACCTCCCTGTAGGCAAACAGTAGGCATGGTCTGAGAACATCCCATCTTCTCCTGAGTTTGTCAGACAAACCAATGATCATGCCCTTTAGGGTCTTATTGAACCTTTTCACCAGACCATTAGTCTGGGGGCCATATGGGCTGGTGATCGCAACATTCTTCCCGCATCGCCTTTAGATAGCTGAACATGAAATTTGTGTCCCAATCGGAAACAACCTCCTTCACTCCGGTGAAGACACAAAGTAACGCCCTAGTCACTGAAGGTGCAGTGACTGTACCACCAAGCTATACCTGTTTCCTGATGCCATTGGTAGGTCTAGGGGATCAAAAATGTCCACCTACACCCTCTCAAAGGGAGTCCTTCTTTGCTTTGGCATGCATGTTGGGCCAATAGAAATGGTTCACCAACTGGTTCCAAGTGGTCTTCTGAACCAAATGGCCTGCCAAGGTGATGTCATGGCTCAAAGTGAGGAGGAATTCCCTATACTTTTGAGGTACCACTAAACTCCTCGTAGCTCCCTCCTTGAGGTCTTTGGTCTCAGTGTATAGGACTCCCTCATCCCAGTAAACTATATGGGCTCCATCTTCTTGCCTAGAGGTAGTCTGCCTCAGGCCCTCAAGAGTAGGGCACTCTCTTTGTCCTTGACAAAATTACTTCTGGTGGGTCCAACAGCTCCTGTCAATTCTGCCAAGGTAGACAGCTTTTGCAGGGGTGGACTTCCACCCTTAGAGGTCAGATCCTCCCCCTCAGGGTTAGATTCCCCCTGCACCTTTGGAGTTCTCTGAAGTACCCTTTCTTTTGTCATTGGATGCTTGGCCCCTCATGCCAGAGTCCACGTGTCCAGCTTTCCCTGCTGACTAACCTGTGACCTGGCCACAGCACATACCCACTCCGGGAGCTCCAACATCCTTGCAAAGACCATTGTCTCCACCCCTGACCACTCAAGATCATTTCCCAGTAGACAATCCACTAGGTACAGTGCAGGAGACACAACATCCTGTTTAGGGCCTGTCACACCTCCCTATTCCAAACTCACCATGCCCATGGGATGGAGTTTGGCTCTGCTGTCTGCATAGATTACCTGGTGATACACACGAGGTATGATCTGCTCTGGAGAAACCAGCCTCTCTGTGACCATAGTCACACTGACTCCTGTATCCCTGAGAGCCTCAACCTCAGTTCCACTGATTTTAGGCCTCTGCCTGTACCTCTCCATGTTGGGACACTAAGGTTGCCTCTGTTAACCTCGTTCCCATCACTGGGACAATCTCCACCCCCACACTACACTAGCAATCCCTGTGGACTTCCCACCCATGGGGGGCTTCTTTGTGTAAACAGCATCTCCTCTCTTGTGTCCTGGCTGATAACAGTCAAAACACTGACCTGCCTTATTCAGGTCACAGAATCTTCCTGCCTTTGTAGGATCAAAGATCTACCCCCACATACCCCTTCTTCTTGAAAGTGGCATGGCTCAGGGTCTCACCCTCTTGTACAGGTTTTTGTGGGCCTTGTGAGGACTCTTTCTGTTTTTCACCTTCTTTCCCCTGGCCTGGACATTCCCCTGGAAGGAGACCTGTACTCCTTTCTTTTGGTCACCTCCCTGGTATTGATTAAAAACCCTGGTTCTTATCCACTCATCAGCCTCTTTCCCTGGTTCCCATGACCAAGAAAACTTTGAGTCCACTAAATACTGACATAACTTCTGTACATAATGAGTCAGGATGTGCTCCTTAAGAATTAAGTTATACAGCCCCTCATAAGTACTCACTTGGTTACCCTTAAGCCAGCCCTCTGGTGCCTTCACTGAGACATCTACAAAGTCCACCCAGGACTGCGTGGGTACATTCTGGATGTTCCTGAACTTCACGCTGTACTGTTCTGAGGACAGACCAAATTTCCTGATGAAGCATTACTTCATGTGGAAGTAAGATTTTGCTTCATCCCCCTGTAGGATCGAGATCCTAACCCTCCCAGCTTTTGGAAACAGTTCCCACAGGAGTTAACCCCATTATTTAGAGTGGACCTCTTTCATTTCAAGGGCCCTCTCAAATGCAGACAACTATTCGTCAATATCATCCCCTCAGTGTACATGGGAATTGTTTCCCTGGGTAGCCTGTTCTTAGATCCACCACGCCGGGGTGCCTCATTATCATCTTCATTGTTACTGCCACCCTTTATTATCTCTTCCACCCTTGCCCATGTATTCTCCTCCAGGACCAACTTCCTCTCTTACTAAGCTATGGAAGCTAACTGAGCCTGAAGCTCTTTCCTTCTTAGGGTCCTATCTGGGTCCTCTGTGGCAGAACTTCTCCTCTCTTCATTAGCTGGAAGTGTAAATCTAGTACTTGAAAAAATAGACAAGGTGTCATCATCCACCTCCTAGAGGTGGTTGGAGGGGTCTCCCTCACCTTCTGTCCCTGGAGCAGTCTGTACCCAGGTCTTAAGGGTCCTAATCAACTCTGCCTTCCTGATCCTGTTGCTAATAGGTAGATCCCTTGACCTACACTGAACCCTAAGCTCAGCCAATGACAGTTTGTTCAGTTTAGACTGATCCAGCTCCATGGTATAACTTGTTTTGGGTCACACAAACTTTACAAATCAGAATTAGAACAAATTTAGAAAAATCAAAAAGATGGATTAAAAATCAGTTTTAGTCCAAATTTCAAATTTTTTAAATCAACAGCTTTGTCCTAAGTCAATTTAGTGGAATTTTACTGATCGTAACTCCCTTTACCATATTGTGGTTTCAAACACAAGTCCACATTCACACCGCTGAACACTAATTATGTTGGAGGCTGATTATTAGTAGAGGTAAGTACAAACCTACCACTAACAATAATGCCCATAACCCAATGTTAGGTCCTGTCAGGGTCTCAAAACATCAGCCTCTGATAGCTTGGCAATGAGCAAGAAGGCTTAACTCAGGAGCGGGTATGTAAAGCATTGAAATGCACCAATACAGTAAATAAGTAAACACAACAAACAGTGTTATCTTTAAAATTACACCAACATGGCAAAAATCCAATATAGCAAACAGGAGTTATGATTTTTTAAGCATCAAATAAAAAATGTGCTTTCTAGTGCTTAGAAATCAATAGCGCCAACCGGGGACATCTGGTCGCGCTTGACCAGGATAAAGTCAGAGTTTGAGGCCAATCATGATGGAGCACCACTCAGATTTATTGAGTGGGAGTCCTGAGTCAAAATGTTACCTTTGCACATAGAAATTTTTCTGGAGTTCTTCTCTCTTGATGTTGTGTGGTCCTCCCCAGCACGCTGATTTAGATGCAACGCTGTTGGACTGCTTTTCCGTGGAGTCCTGGTCAAATCCTGTAAGTCTGGCATTCCGGAGCTTTCAGCAAGACAAACGTGAAATCCTGGCCGTGTCGGAGTTGAAGGTAGTCGGCTTGGCTCACAATGGCTAGTCAGTCCACTTATGGAACTTTTTACAAACGTTGCTCCAAACTTCTGAAATATCTTCGTGAAGTTTCTCATGAGGATTCAAAGTGTCCAAAGCACACATCAAAGGGTCTAGTAGATCTGAATATTCCTTGGAAGTTTAGGATTACAGTTCCCATAATGAACCTGGCCAAATCCTTAAAAGTCCACTGGACGTACTCCAGGCTATGGACCTTTGGGATAGTTGGTGCAGGCAAGCTATGTTAACCTGCTGCTTTCAGGAGTCCACGCCTCAGTCTTTTTTAAAGCAAGGCAAAGTCGTTAGGGCTGTTGTTCCTGTGTGCAACAGGCACAGTCCTTCAGAGTGCAGTCCTTTGGGTTGCAGACAAGAGTTCCAGCAGGTCAGTCCTCCTTTTTGGGGTTTCAGGCAGTAGATTTGAGTTGCAATGCAGCTCTGCCACATGTATAATCATCTTGGGGGACAGGTGGGGGGGCACCCCTGTCCAGTGAGTAGCAGCGTTCCACCTAAAAGCATGACGGCTTCCTACAAAATGTGGCATTTTCTTGTCCCATTAAGTACTGCACTTTAAAATCCATGATGGATGATTTTCCTCCAGACCAGCACCTGGTTAAATCAACCTACTGGTGGTGCTCCTTTCCATTGACACTTCCTCTCAAGACATCTGGAAATTCCTTTCCTGGGCCTTCTATCTATCTGGTGGGTACAGGATGAGAGAACATGCCTGGCTGGCATTCCTTTCTGGCCTGCTTCCATTGAAGCCCAGTTTAATTTACCCAGCCCCCTTCCTGGCCTGGCATCTGCAGCTACAGACATCTCGACATCAGATAACCTCTTCTCAGTGCACACCACTTATCACCTCATCAAAGCAGCCTGGCTAATCCTATTAAGGATGACAAATCAGGAGAGGTCACTAGCAGGCTGGAGTTTGGCTTACAGAAAAGGAAGTCCTATAAATTATTTTCTGTATTAGTTATGATAAATCCAACAGAGGCAAGTTGTTCCATTATCATTACCAATCTTTTGAGTCCTTTCATAATACATTTAACTCCTTACTAGCAATATTTCTGCTTATGTGAAATATTCCTAGATTATCCTATGGAGCTAAGTATCTACAATGAGGAAAATTAAATGGGCAGTTTTTTCCTCACCAGGGCATATAAAATATCTTGGCACCCCCTATTTCTGCTTATGTGAAATATTCCTAGATTATCCTATGGAGCTAAGTATCTACAATGAGGAAAATGAAATGGGCAGTTTTTCCTCACCAGGGCATATAAAACATTTTGGCACCCCCCCCAGGGGTTCCGAGGGGTAACCTTAGGGGTGACTTATATGCAAAAATAAGATAGATTATCAGTTTGGAAGAAGTATCTTTAATTCCAAAGTCGGATTTGCACACATTTTACTTTTTAAAGACAGTCTGCAAGGCAGGACTACCTCTGAAAATGACAGCAGGCAACATAGCAGTGCACATTCCAGTGCAGGAAATCTACTTAGCCTTTAAACATCTCTGCCCTATTATATACTAGGGATGTATAGGTTTTTTAATCCCCCCTGCCCTATTATCTACCAGGACTTGCAGGAGTCTGTCATTGGCAATTGTAATTGTGTCACTTTATCACATACCTTTTATTGAGAGCACTGCCCCTCGGCCTGGTTAGCAGAGCCCAGGGCACAGTCATGGGGAGTTAGCATCAGTATCAGTCAGAAGACATGGGAGTTGACATGCTAAAAGGATGACTTTCTCACACTCCCTAACTCTTTCAAGAGAAGTATTTGCAGTACCCTATGACTGCAGTATGGTGGTGCATGTATTTGACTAGAATAGATGCATGCCAGCCTGTAATGGTTAGGACAGGGACAGGCCTTCGGGTATCTCTGTCAAGGGGGCCAGGTGCAGTAATTTAAGATATTTCGGGCAGGTCAGCTGACTAAATGCGGAGGACAGGATAGCAATGAATGTCAACTTCAGTTTGAGATGAGTCGCTTTTCTGATCAACAGCTAGGGAGATTTTTCCATCCTCAAGATGAACCACAGTTTATGGAGCCACGCTGTATAGTCGGGACAATATTGGAACTCTATAAGGTGAGAATAGCTTGGTGGGCAGACCTCAGGGGTTAGGGCTATTTGCCTCCCATCCAGGGATCGTAGGGGGTAAAATACAGAGTTAAGAAACCCGAGGATAGAATAGGCCAGGAATCTCAGGATCATGGTGTTGAAGCCTGTCTATGTCATCTAGTATACTTTCCATGTAACAAACCAGTTTCGGACAGTGCCAGAGAAGGTGGACCAAGGTGCCCGTTTCTCCACATCCCCTCCAACAATTCCTTGAGCGCCCTCCTGATGCACCCCTGGAGTAAAATCCAGGTTAGCCAGGATTGGGGTCATGAGGGAAAGGAAGGAGGTCAATCCGGCCTTGATTGACACTGTGTCCCAGACACTGAAAGCTGAGCAAGTTACAGGGAAGACTGACACCCCATGCTTAATTCCCACATAGGAGCCATAGCCCTTTCCAAATGAGGAAGCCCATAAAGGACCAGTGCTTTTCGGAGGTTGGTCGACTCCACTCCACTCCAAGCCCTCCCTCTTGTGTTTTGCAGGTGTTTTTTAAGGTGAGACTTCTTGCCACCCAAAATGGACTTGTTGATCTCTAACTCCATAGACCAAAGCTAGTGTTTTGATGCGGTCAGTGGGAGGGCCTGGAAACTGTAGCGAATCTGGGGGACAATTGTCATTTTTAAAGCTGCTATCCTGGCAGCCAAGACAGGTGTAGGTGATGCCAAGTAGTTAGGTCCACAAATACTTGAGAGGTGAGGTCAGCGCAATTGAGTGTCACAGTCTTAGCCACAGATCTAGTCAGCCTAATGCTGAGATAAGGTATAGACCCCTGTCCAGTGAAAAGGGAATAATGAGCGAAGGTGGGTCTCATAGGGTGTTTTTATCGAGAGGTTCAAAACCCAGGATTTTTGCATATTGACCTTGAACCCGGACTCTTCCCCAAAGAACTGTATTTCTGCCACGAGGGCAAGGAGGGTCGACACCAGGTCAGTGAGGCCAAGAATCATGTCACCTGCAGATAAGCTGATAAGGTGTTGGTCTCTGCCTAAAAGGGATCCCAGAGATAGCTGAATTGGCCCTAATTCTTTGTGCCAAAGGTTCCATGTATAAGGCAAATAGGAAGAGGAAGAGGGAGCACCCCTGCTGTGTGCCTCTCTGGGTAGGGAAGGGTTGGGAAAGTACACCAATGAATCTCACTAGGGGGCACTATAGACACTTTGGATCCATCTTTGGAATCTGTCTCTGAGGTCACATTTCTTCAAGGTCTCAAAAAGAAAGAGTCAGTGTACTCTATCAAATGTTTTTTACAGTGTCAATTGAAAGAAGGGGGGTGCCTCTCTGGGATCAATAGATCCTGTCGATTAGATGAAGAAGGTGTTTGTTGTTGTCTCCACATTGGCAGTTAACTATGAAGGCTGCCTGATTTGCGTTGATCAGGCCTAGAATGAGAGGGTTGAGGTGATGGGCCAGAATGCTAGTAAAACATTTGACATCAATATTTAGGAGTGAGATAGGCCTATAGGACCTGCAAAGGGCAGGGTTATTGCTAAGTTTTGGGATAATTGAGATTGATGCCTTCAGCACCCAGTGATGGACCCTGAGGCAACAAAAGAGTTAAAAGATAGGTAAGCAATGGGGCCAGATCCTGGCAAAAAACCTTATAGATCTTGCAGTGAGTAGGCGGGCAATGGCCAAGATGATCTCCTTGACCTGGATGAGTCACTCCAGACTCTCAGAATCTTCGGGTGAGTGAGGGGTGATAGGGATTGCCTCAAGGTATCCAGAGCGATCATCGCTGTGTCCGTCAGATGCTTTGTATAGTGTACTATAGAAGTTATGGAAAACTGCTGCAATTTGAGCATTTCCATGGACTTCGGAGCCCAAGTTGGTACATATCATTTGGATAGTCCCTGTGTGATTTTTGTCTCGGAATCAGTGGGCAAGCATGTGTCTGCAGTGGTTGCTCTCTAGGAAAAATGTATGTTTTAGGCATGGCATTGCATATTACATCCTATCAAGATCCAAGCACTTGGGGAGTAGGCACACTTTTTCCAGTTCTCTCCACACCCTTGGAGCCCAGTATGCTTGTGTATGGCCTCAAGTTATAGTAACTTCAGTTCCTGACTCAATCGTTTCTCCTTCCAGTGGTGATTGTCTGCCACGGAGATAGCAATCAATTCCACCCATACCACTAGTTTCAAAGCCTTACATAAAGAGGCCAGCTGTGTCTCCCCGGTGGCATAATTTCGGAAGAAGGTCAAGGATCACCTTTTGCAACATTTGTATTGTGGATTTGGGCTGGAGAATACTATCTCGGATTCATCAGTGGGAAAGCCCAATTCTGACATGTGTCCAACCGCAACACTAGGGAAAAAGTGGCATGGTCAGATAAGACCTGTGAACAATGTAGACATCTTGGATGAGAGCCTGCAGTGCAGGGGTCACTAGAAAGTGGCCAGTACCGGCATATGTTTTGTGTGCTGAGGAATAGTACCTTTTGTCTTCTGTGTTAGAATGGAACAGATGCCAGACATCCCCTAGGCCACATCAGCCAGTCATCTGAGACCTTGGGTCGAAAAGGCACTGGATTGGCCAAAGCATTGGCGGGAACGGTCCAGGTTGGTTTCCATGACTAGGTTCAGATATCTACCCACCAGTATAGCAGCATCAGGAGATTCTAACACTGATGTGAGGGCTCCCATGAGAAACATCTTTTGGTGCTGGTTGGGTGCATAGATGGAGGCAAGTGTAAAGTGGAAGTTTCTTAGCTGCAGCCTGTAGGCAAGGAATCACCGTTTGAATTTGGCTACCTTAGTCAGGATGTCTCCCCTGAAACCTCCAGAGAGGACGATCGCCACCCCCACCTCCCTTCTTCATAGGACCTGAGGACCAATACTGGTGTGGAAACCATTGGGATTTCATTCTATGTACATCTTTGAAAAGTAGGTGGGGCTCTTGTAGGATGCATATATCACTGTCAGAGAGTTCTAAGAGAGATAGGACAGCAGTCCATTTGGATGGGTTATGAAGACCTCACACATTGAGACATGTCACTTTAATCTCCAGGGGAACAGATAAGAGTCTGTAATTTGCCATCCAAAGGTACTGCTATGATGTGGGGGTACATTGGGCTGATCTGACGGTGAGCAGTCTGTCCCTTGAACCTGCTTGGTGACATCAGTAGGTCGTGATGTGTGAAAGAGAAGAACAAACAAGAATAGTCCCCCAACAACATTGGTATCAAAACAATCTCACTGAAAGGTCCTTTAGCAATGGAAGATCGCCAAGTGGTATGGTCCTGTCAGATGGGCAAGGTGTGCTTCTCCATAGGCGTACTTATTCAGCAAGTCCCTGCTACTACAGACTGCAGCTATGGTGGGGTGACCCAGGTCTGTTACAGGCGACATGGTTACAGGTTGTGGATAGGGCCAAGTGGCGCTCTCACCGGGAAGCCGCAGGGAGAGCCAGGCAAAGAATGGATAGGGGAATCGTCTGGCAGTTCAAGAATGCTGCTGGCTTCCTTGAGCGTTTCAAGTTGATAGAGCTGGCCTTCCCAGTGAAAGACCAGCCTCAAGGGGTGCCAAAGCCATAGGACAAATCTTTGGAACACAGTAACTCGGTGACCGGTTTGAATTCCCTGCAGCGCTGGAGAGTAAGGAGCAAGACCGAGTTGCTTGGCCCTGCCTTCCTTTTGGATGTCTTCCTTGGTTTGAAATATAAGTACACATGCCAGAATGTCTGTTGGTTTAGTGTTAGGGCTCCCCGGGGGACCACTCAATTAACCCTATCCAGCCACAGTTCGGTGTCCTCCACCCAGACCAGGATCGAGCAAAGCAGTACTGTGTATATATCTGGATGGCGGATGCCCTTCACCTACCGAGGACTGGTCCTGTCGCACCTTCTGCTTCTTGAGAGAGGTCTATTTTGAGGTCCTGAAAGCCCATCTTGAAAGAGTCAAATAGGGAGGCCCAGAAGGCCGGAGTCCTCGGACCTACTCTGGATCGGGGGCCTCCATATTCGTTTGCAGAGGTTGCTGCGAGACTGGGGATGGGCCCCTGAAGAAGTCAGTGAGCATGTCCAGCACCAATTGATCACACTTGTTTTGGCCACTGCCATGGCCTGAGGGGTCAGTTGTGTGCGAGGGGTCTCTGGTCGTCATGTCACAATGAAACACTAGTTTCACCATCTAGCAGGCCTCTTGTTAGGAGATTCCTCCTTAGGGAGTCTCCCAGAGACCACAGCCGTGCCAGGGGGAAGAGGGGTCGGACCCTCACCAAGTGGATTGCTTGTGCATACAAAGATCTTGTGCAGGAGTGGATGAGCAGCAGGGTCTGTCCGGCACTCATCAGGCCAGTCTGAGCCATTCCCATGAACTCCTCCAGCAGGGCATTCCTCTCTGTCCCAAACTTTCTGCACTCATTGCATCAAGCTCTGAATGCCAAAGCTTGTCTATGTGTGGATGTTAGAAATCAGGTCTTTGGTTGGCAGTCAGGTTACCCCCTGTCCAAGCAAGGACCCCCACTCTAGTCAGGGTAAGTTACATACAATCCAAATTATCCTGTGCCCACCCTCTGGTAGCTTGGCACTGAGCAGTCAGGCTTAACCTGGAAGGCAATGTGTAAAGTATTTGTGCAATAAATCATGCAACAACACAGTATAACACCACAAAAATACACCACACAGTGTTTTGAAAAATATATAATATTTATCTGGTTAAATGTAGGTCAAAAGTACACGTTGAAATATCACTTCAGAGAATGATAAAAAAGAGTCTTTAGTTTTTAAAAAGCAACAAGTGTCTCTTGCAAGCACAAAGTACCTAGTTTGCATTCAAATTCTCCTCAAGGGACCGCAGAGGAGGAGATGTGTGAAAAACGGGAGGTGTGCGTCAGTTTCTCTGGGTGCACACAGACGATGCATCAATAATTTTCCACGCATGGAAGGCTTTGCATTGATTTCCGACGCGCTGACTTGGATCCTCTTCGGGTTGCGGGGTATTTGGGTGCCCGGGGTGGGGATGCAGAGAAATCCTGGATGTGCAGGACGAAGTCACAGGAGCTGCGTCGAGCCAGTGGGCAATGCGGGCAAATGTCTATTGCACGTCAGGCGCTGGTTCGATTCTTCTGGCAGGAAGTTGGGCTGGGTCATTCCGGCTCGGCTATGCGTCGATCCAGTGGGCCGTGTGTCAAGTTCCGGTTGCAATGCTGGCGCTCCTCTCTGGGAGCTGGGCTGCGTCTTTCCGGTTCAGCGTGCAGTGATTTTCTCACCTCTATGCAGGCTGTGCGTCTAATTTTCACAACACAAGGAGTTCTTTGTAGGAGGAAGTCTTTTTGGTCCTGAGACTTCAAGAAACAGGAGGAAAGCTCTATCCAAGCCCTTGGAGAGCACTTCTCAGCAGAGCCAGAGGGCAGCAAGGCAGCAAGGCAACAGCAGGGCAGCAGACCTTTGCAGAAAAGCAGTCAGGTGAGTCCTTTGGGCAGCTAGGCAGTTCCTCTTGGCAGGTTGCAGGCTCTGGTTCAGTGTTTCTTCACCAGTGGTATCTTATCAAGAAGTGTCTAACTTCAGAAGTGTCTGAGTTGGTAGGGTCAGAGGCCCTGTTTAAATACCCAAATGTGCCTTTGAAGTGGGGGAGACTTCAAAGAGTGGCTTAGAAGTGCACAAGATCCCCTTTCAGTTCCATCCTGTCAGCCAGGAACCCAGTAGGGGGTTTGCCAGTCCATTGTGTGAGGGCAGACCACTGTCCTTTCAAATGTAAGTATCAGGCCCTCCTCCCTCTTAGCCCAGGAATACCCATTTAGTATGCAGATGTGTGCAGGTGTGACTGAGCATCCTGTGTTTGGGGTTGACAGAGTGAAATGCACAAGGGAGCTGTCAACTAACCTAGCCAGATGTGGATTGTAAGGCACAGAAGGATTCAAGGGCAGAGAAATGCTCACTTTCTAAAAGTGGCATTTCTAAAACAGTAATATGAAATCCAACTTCACCAGTCAGCAGGATTTTGTATTACCATTCTGGCCATACTAAATATGACCTTGTTACTCCTTTCAGATCAGAGTCTACCACTCAAACAGTATATGAGGGTAGCCCTAATGTTAGCCTATGAAAGGAGCAGGTCTCACAACAGTGAAAAACGAATTTAGGAGTTCTACACTACCAGGACATATAAACTACACAGGTATATGTCCTGTCTTTTACCTACATTGCATCCTGCCCTATGGGTTACCTAGGGCCTACCTTAGGGGTGACCTATATGTAGAAAAAGGGGAGTTTAAGGCTTCGCAAGTACTTTTAAATGACAAGTTGAAATGGCAGTTAAACTGCGCACAGAGGCCTTGCAATGGCAGGCCTGAGACATGGTTAAGGGGCTACTTATGTGAGTGGCATAATCAGTGCTGCAGCCCTACTAGTAGCATTTAATCTACAGGCCTTGGGCACATGTAGTGTACTTTACTGGGGACTTACAAGTAGATTAAATAAGCCAATTGGGTATGAACCAATGTCACCATGTTTTAAGGGAAAGAACATATGTGCTTTAGTGCTGGTTAGCAGTGGTCAAGTGCGCAGAGTCCTAAAACCAGCAAAAACAGATTCCAAAGAGTGGAGGGAGGTAGGCAAAAAGTTAGGGTTGACCACCCTAAGGATGTCAGGTCCAACAGTGGAGAAGTAGATCCCAGAAGTCGATATCACCGCACTGCAGGGACCCACTCACCGGGCTTGGGGCGGGGGCTCCACCTCTCTATTCTGGTCTTGGTTGGGGCAGTCCATCCAGCAAATCTTACAGGCTATCATCCCATGGGCCCCTGTCTTCCGTTCTTACTTGCGCTTTCAATATCAGAGGAACACTCCAGGGTCCATGATGCACCCACTAGGTGGGAGGGGCCTTTCCTAGGAGCCAGCAGGGTCCCTCTCTCTCAGCACTCCCGCCTGGGATAACTTGCCTTGCCTTCTCTTCTCAGCTGCCAGGAGGGGAAGGGCCCCTGTCTCAGAGCCAGGTGTTGCTGAAGGCCAGGGCTTGTGCACAAAGAAGCTCTGACCTGTGTTGCTTGGGCTGTCGCACAGACTCAGTGAGCGGCAGGTGGAAGCTGCAGGTCCCTAGGGGGTGCCGTCAACATGCCATAAGAGGCCAGTTCATCTGCCATCAGCGCTGTAGGAAGAGGTGGTGCGGTGTGGCCGGTGGCTCTGTGGCTCAGGCAGCCACCATCTTGATGATCGCTTGGCATGCTGCTCCAGCTGCGGCTGCGCTGGCAAAATGCCTCTGAGGCCAAAGTAGCTCACTAGCCTCACCCAGGCAGTCCTCGCAGCTAGGAGAAGGGCTGCACGGAGATTGATGGAGCTGGGGCACCGCAAGCTGTCGTCAATGAAGGCCTGGGCAGTGGAGAAGAAAGAAGCACCTCCTACTCCACCTTTATCTTGGCCACACCCCTAAAATCACAAATTAAATCATACATTTGTAAATCTATAAGGACCTGTCCATAAGAAGCTTTAAAGAATTCCAACCAAACTCACAAAAAAGTGAAAAACTGCTTTACCTCACCAATTAAGCTTCTCCGTCATTTAAATTTCACATTTGCGAAGAACAGTCAAATAAACTGGAATCTACTCTCACTCTTACTGAATGTTAAGCAAAGTTTAGAACAACCATTGAAATCGGGCTCTTCAAGACTTGATGGTGGAAATGTCCTACTGCCCGGTGTTCCAGATTCGCCGAGGAACACTATGAAAACTACCCTCAATGATACCACACATCTCCTGAAAAAGTGAATGAATTGGATACAACCTAATAGATAAACACTGGTTATCCCTTCAAGCTAGCATCATCTTTAATACAAGCTACACCACATGCATCTGGTACAAGGCAGAAACATAGCAACATCACAAACGGACGTGGGTCCCATGCTCACTGTGACACTGGAATCCAGCTAGCCTGGCTGATGAAAGGTGATACCCTGAAACTGGTCTCAGGGTTCTTGTTTCTGGTCCAGGGAGGACTTGGCCTGGCAGTTCGGGCTGGACTGTTCCCGTGTGGAACAGGGTCAAGACTGATTTGCATATGGCTGGGTCCAACTTGGGGTGGCATGGTGAGCAAAAGAAAGATAGATTAAACCCAGATCTGCGACTGGGGGTGAGTGTTTGAAACATTTTAGCTCTCCATCCATCATCCTTTTGTGTTGCTAACGTTGCCCTAAGTGTGAATGGTACACCTAGAGGTGGGTCCCGTGCTCACTGTGCCAGTGGGTTCAAGCTAGCCTAGCTAATAAAGGGTGATACCCTGAAACCGGTACCAGGATTCTTGTTTCCGGTCCCAGGAGGACCTGGCCTGGCAGTTCTGGCTGGACTGTTCTCATAGGTAACAGGGTCAAGACTGATTTGCATATGGCTGGGTCTAAACTGGGGTGGCATTGTGAGAAAAAGAGCTATGGATTAAACCCAGATCTGTGACTGGGGGTGAGAGTTTGAAAAGTTTCAGCACTCCATCCATCATTCTTTTTTGTGGTGCTACAAGGCAAAAACAATCAGCACACTTCTTTTCTGGCCAAAAAATGGCTATCTCTTGGAGATAATGGAATGCAAGAAGCCAAGCCATTACTGGAAGAGACGTAAAGAAATACAGAAAAGAAACACCTTAAATGCATGCTCCATTCATCAACTCAACAACTTCCCAGCTTCATAAAATATCAATTCTTCCTCTGGTATCAAGCTATTTGAACATAAATCTCGTATTATCTGATCATGTTGTACTGCTCTAAGTTGCTGTTTCATTAGATTTGGTTTCTATAAATAAGATATATACATGCAGAGACAGGCATGTTTATGCAACTCTCAGCAATGGGAATGCTAGGTTTTGAGCCTGTTGGTGCACAAATCTCTTTCACATTAACTTACTCAGGACATGCCAACAGCTCAGACTGGGAGTGCTGTAGTCCCTATACAGACTTTGGAGATTCTCAGTTGGTCCCATCTCTAATACTTAAAGGCTCCAATATAGGCATAAGTTAATAACATTCTCATAAGAGTGACAAACACGCCCAAAGTTTTTAAAGAATTCATACAAATAATTATTAAAGCAAACTACATTAAATATATATCATTAGTAAAGTTAGCAGCAAAGCATACTGACCATAAGTACGAAGAACCCACTAAATTTCAATAGTAAATCCTGCATACGTTTGCCTTATAAAAGTGGGAACATGGGGTGCTGGTTTAACAGAGATAAAACAGGTACTTTTTCAGGACTTTCAACATTACTAGACAAGTAGTATGGGGTAGCAAGGGTATGTAAGAATGGGGAACAGGCAACAAAAAACATTTACTATGAAATACATTTGAGGATTCTCTCATGATACATTAGTTTCAGAGGTCTTGAGACTATTCAGGTGACAGGAACTGGAACACTGTATACAAAGTTGTCTGAGACCTGAGACAGATAGGTTGTCCTTGGTTAGGTGTAACTTATTCAATAGGACTGGGAAAGCTCCAGTCTTTCCGTGTAAAGCTCACAATTCTTTATTAGAGAAAAAGCAACAACTATAAGAACTAACATTTAAGTCGGTTATGAGTCCACCAGAGAGGTCCTTGTAGGAAGTAAACAGAATTGGCCTGAGAACTACCTGCTTCTTCGAACACATCGAAGTATAAAGGCCTAGGGTGGCTATTTATGGGGAATTTGCATGGGCCAGTGCTGCAAGTCTTGCTGTGCTGCCCTACGCCAAAGTGAAAGGGCAGAAATGCACTGTATGTATGCAATATGGTGCATACCTGTCCTTCCTCCCTGTGTTGGTGCAAAATTGGCTGCCTAGTGCCAAAGCAGGCACCCTTGTACCATGGTGAAAGGGTGTATGTGTAGCACACATCAAAAGAGGAAAAAACAAGGAGAATTGAAAATATTTCTCCTCGCAACGCCTGCTCTGGGGAGGCGTAAGGTTTTAGCGCTGCCTCAGGCTTACGTGATTAAGTAAATCTGGGGCAGCGTCAAAACCGATTGCTCAGGGGCTCCTCTTTCGCTATGGCGAAGGAGCGTCGCTCCCCTGGCCAAGAGCCAGGAGAAGAAAAATGAAATGATAGTTTTCTATTGTTTAATGTTCATCTTCTGGCTCAGCCACCAGTGCAGGGAAGGGGCGGGCTGGGCCACGGGAGGTGAGAGGAGGGAGGAGGGAGAGTGCACTAAGTGCTATTGTGTGTTTGGCCGGCCGTCACTGACTGCAGCTCAGACCAATCCTGGCAGTGCTTACATGCTATGTTTAGCATGTAGGCAGAGCCAGGATTGCTGGGCAGCCTGTGCTGGTGTCCCAGTGAATGCTGGAACACCACATGGAAGGAAGAGGAGCATGAGGTGGCAGGAGATGGAGACAGCGGTTCCCCCCTCCACCCCTTTCCCAGCCAAACCCCTCCTTCCACCACCCCTCCATTTAAGATTTGCGACAGCCGCCGCTGCCGTGGCTGTTGCATGGGAAACCCCACTGCAGTGCCCATAAAACACCCCCCTGGTGCAAAGTATGGCAACGCAGTGACGTACTCTGCTTTGACTTATTCTATATCTATGAGGTCATTTAAAGCCATGCCAAGTGGCTTTGCGTGGTCTCATAGATAAGACTGAGAGGCTTGCGCTACCGGAGTGTCAGAAAAAGTGATGCTCTCATAAATATGCCCTTAGCTGTCCACATTCGGCACAGAGCCTGCGCTATTATTGATGATACCGCCCAGGTGGAATTTGTGCAGCCAAAAAGTCACGAATAAGCTCAATTTTGGTGGAAGTCGTAATTCAAATTGAGCGCAAACACCATTTGCATGCGATCTTTAAATTACCATGGCAGTCGCTATCAGGGTGTAAGTGTATACAAAAAATTGTAGCATGCTGTAGGAATCATTAACAACTTCTTTCATAGGTTTAAATATATGTATTTTATTAATAGTCCGGCTAAATTTGGAAAAATTAACAGTAGTTAAATTAAACCGTTCCAGTCTTTAAGTGAACATATCCCCAGTGCCAATAATTCAAATAGTAGGTAAATGAAGTTAAAGCAACCTATTTGCATTTGTTCATAGTCGTTTATCTTGGAAATCCACAAGGCCCAAATGAAAACGGCAGGTTTCACTGAGTAGAAGGCTCTGCTGGTCCGCAGGGAAGCTTCAGCACAGTTATCCTTTTCTGAAATCAGGACACCGGGATGATAACATGAGTTATATACAACTTTCAGATACTGTGTATACAACACCTGCATAAATAAGCCTGCCCTCAAAAGCCAAGGCGACAAGTAGGCGGTAAATGCAGTTCTGCCGGTTATATTAATCATAATCATAATTGTTTACCATTAAGTGTGTAGTGTTCAAGTTACATCAAAGTTATTTTTAGTTTTAGTTTTTAGAATATGTCTCTGAACCAGCCTTAGAAACGTTTTTCTTGCCCTGTAAACAAACTTTATGAAGAATTAAAACAAAACTAATTAAAGTGTTGTGATAAACGCAAGTCCCATGAAACTGCGTTGGTTGGCTAGTAGGAAAATCATTACTTGTAACGGTAACGCGTCTGCTGATGGGATCAATGCAAACACACGAATATAGCCTTAGAACCCGCCGTAGCGGGCTCTACCTGCTATTAAAGGCCCGCTCCCCGCGTTAAATGCCCGAGCCGAAGGCGAGGGCATTTAACAAGGGAGAGGGACTTTAATAGCCGGTAGAGCCCGCTACTGCGGGTTCTAAGGCTATTAGAACATTCTGCCACACAGGGCAGAATGTTCTATTAAAAAAAAAAACGTTCACGGAGCCCAAAGCGAACATTGGAATGTTGGCGCTGCGGGCTTTTACCGGCCTGTAAAAGCCCACAGCACTCCATTGTTTTCAATGGAGCCCCCAGCATTCCAATGTTCTAATTACCGTTAAATGCATTGCACTGCATTTACAGAACACAATCAAAATGTGTCAAATCATGTGGCACTTCTGAGTGCATTTAAAGAAGTAATTGCCGAAAGAAGTAATTATACTCAGGATCACTGCAATTGTGCCGCAATGGTGGACCAAATTGTGATTCAAGTTTGATCCTGTTGCCAGAAGTATCATTACATTTATGCATGATTTCCTTATAAAACACACATTCTAAAGTGGCCCCAAGGTGACAAAACCTTTGTTGTACACCTTCTCATATAAGTAAATGTCAGATTCACGATAACGAAGACGCTCTTCATGGATGAACTATTTCTTTAGCTAAAACTCAACATGCTGGCCCAATTTTAGCTTTAGTTTATTTCACTGCTTTTGTTACGTTTTCGCTCTTCCTGTTCATTTACTGCAGCTGCCTTACCTGTAGGGAGGGGTCAGTTATCATCCTCATTGACTTGCATTCCATTATCATGCAGCAATCAATTAGCAGCCTTAAATCTTTAGTAGAATACCAGACCCAGATGTACTAAGATTTTGCATTGGGGTTGCATCACTATGTTTGGCACAGCCTGACGCAAAATCCATTTGGGGATTTACAAAGCCACACAAATGCCAACTTGCGTGGTATTGTGCGGCTTTGTTAAAAAAAAAGAAAAAAAAAGTGCATCATGTAACCGTGCATTACCTTGTGCCGGAGAGAAACGTTCCATTGATGATGCTCATGCGTTCCTGCATCCACCCATGAATTATAATGCAGACCTATATTTACAACGCCTTATATATATAAGGGTTTCCATTAAAATGTTGTGCCTACCCCAGCAGGACAATGCTGTGCCTATCTGAAAAATAAAGAAATATCTTTATTTCTACTCATTATTTCCTCTTTGCATGTGTGTTCCATTCTGCATCACACATACAAAGAATAAGCAGCGTAAAGAGTAGTTTTTGAGCAGAAATTTATACTTTACTGCCCAGAAACTACCCTGACTACAATGCGGGCACCTTTGTACCATGGCGCAAAGGTATCGACGTTGGTGCTAGGTAGCCCACAGTGAGAGCTGTGCTGCACCATATCTTTGTAAATATGGCAAAGGTCCGCCTTCTCCTTTTCATACAACGCAGCAACTTCCCTTGCTACGCTGCATTGTGTGAAATCTTAGTTCATCTGAGCCAAAGTTTGTAAGTTCTTTGGTGCATTTCAATGACACAATATCGAATCATAAATATTGTGATACAGAAATATTGTGTCAAAAATATCAATCACAAAAATATTATTTTCCTATACATATAATGGTAAGTACAAAAATATAGACAAAAATATATTGTTTAACTCTAATATATAAAAAACTATTGTTTTTTAATATATATGTAGTTAAAACAGTGCAGCTCAAATAATCTAACATAAAACATTAATATGATTTAATTTAAATGTATTTAAGTAATATCCAAAAATGTATACTTATTTAAACAAACACACAGGCATATATCAATAAGTTAATATTTAAAACACATATATCATTGCAAAACTAAGGAAATTAATATTAACTTTAATTTATAATATAGTGTTCTATGTTTTTAATTTATTAATATAACAAATATATGAACATATATTTACATAAACATAAACAATAAAAAAGAACAATTAAACTGCAAATAAATGTAAAATATTTCCAATCTAATTATACATACAAATAAACCATAGAAAAAAATAAATTCAACTAAAAATATGCTGTAAACTACATCCATTTATACATATAAATAATATAAAATTAAATACACAAACACATAATAGTAATATATATTTAAACAATACGAACAGAATAAACTATAGCAACAATAAATATACTACTCCCACTCCAATTCATATAACAATAGGGAAAGCATTGGACTCAGGAGGGGTATGATTCACTACTTTCACTTCAATCTCTGCAACAGTAGAGAAATCGTTTGACACCTGAAACATAACATTTACTATTCCCACTCCAGTGTATGCAACAGTAGGGAAAGCGTTGTACCCCAAAAAGAAGTAAAATGTACTATTCTCAGTCCAGTTCATGCAATAGTAGGGAAAACATTGGACTCATGCATGGTAAAATTTACAATCCCCATTCCAATCTCTTCAACTGTAGGGTTAAGAGTGTGTAGTGTGGTTAGTTTTACGTATTCATTGCGCTTTAGCTTCAGGCTTTAGGCCTTTGTGCACTTTGCCCTGAATATATTTTATTCATTTGCTGACAGCTTAGAGCCTCTGTGCACTTTGCTCTACATGCTTTTTATTAGGCTTCGTACTGTTATTTTTCAAATAGCCAGTTCTACGGTGTTGTTTTTTATTCATATCACACTGTTTTGCCTACTTCAGCACTGGAGTTCTCCATAACATATTTACTCTGTGCTTCAGTCAAGGATACAGTCTGGTACATTGCCGATAGACGTGGTAGGAGTTTAGACTTGGCATTCCTGCGTAGGGACATTTTGTGATCACGATGACATGTTAGTTATAAAATCACTTCCTTGTCCCAATACATGCAAGAGGGAGATTCCAACCAGGGAACCACAACTAGACGCTGACTGCCTCGTTGCAGATGCTGAACCAAGATCACAGGTCTTTGCTCAGGTATGAGGGCTGATGTCTCCACGGTGATTCTAATAGGCAAGCTAGAAGCTTAACATGCTGTGCTCTAAATAGAACAAGCAGAGGGAGAGTAGAAACTGTTAGACAATATGATAGCTTTGTTCTTATGTTTTACTCTCCTGGTGACTATTACAATCCTACTGTGTTGTATCGTTCTGGTTATTGCGGCTCACGCCTTAATATCTAAAATACAGTCGTTTTATTAAAAAACATTATATAAAACTTATACTGTCTTTGTCATTTGTATATGAGATCATATTGGAAATAAGAGAGTTGGTTTGGATCTGAGTAACCACGACTTCCCTGAGAAGTTCCAAAGATGTCATGCGCTCGGCTGCCGAATCATTCCTTCCACATGGGAGAAATGAGGCACTGCTAGTTAGCCGGAGCAAAAAACGGATTTAGGGTGACAGAGTTCTTTACACGTGGGTCAGACTCAGTCCCCCACACCGTTATAGATCCTGCTACCTAGAAATCCAGTAGTCTCATTTAGAATAATTAGAGCCCACGTGACATGGCGCCGCCAACGTTTTGGTCTGGCTCTAATGATTAGGTCCGACTGACTCTCTTGGTCTCATATATAGTTTGACTCCTCGGTTCCGTATATGGAGACGTCCGTGGGGCTGAGGGTTTCCGCCGCCACGGCATAGGCGCCTCCTCTTGCTTAGTGGTTGGTTGTTCAAGCTTGAACTTTGAAAGGAAAAACCCCGATATTGGTGTGCCTTCTCTGACCTGAAGCTATTTTTTATAAAATGGCGAATCCTAATGTAGTGAATATAGCAATTAATATGCGTAATCCGCTCACGGGACATCTGTTGACACATGGACTGACAGTCCAGGGGGGTCCAGTCACTTTTGTGGTTGACGCCCATGCAGCCTATAGAACGGAACTTTTTTATTCTTGGGTCGGATTTCCAGCAGTGGATGGGGGAACAAATACTTTTCACGAATACACTGTTGCGAATGTCCCTGGACAATACAGGGCTTACGCTTATTTAGAAATACCTCTATCTTATCAAGAACACCATAATTAGCTTGATGGCGCCCTCCCACACACAGTAGCACAAGTTAGGTTAGGTCCGCTGAGTAATGATGGTCCTACCTGGCCTTTATTGGCTACATATACACCTCATCCTGCGGTTGCTCAATTGGCAGTGGTTGAAGTTCGTCGTTTATATACAGAATTAACGACTACATATAGACGATTAGTTCCGTTTGTAATGCAGACACTAAATACGAATGTAGCGTGTGCTGCTCCAGCGCACCCACAGGCAGTGGTTCCGGGTATTAATCCGGCCACTGTACACTCAGTTATGGGTAAGGTACCAGCTAAACGAGAGGAGACTCCATTTTGGCTGGCGCAAAAAATTAATACGCTGGAAGCAGTATTTCCCCATACGGGACCTCAGGATAAACATAGAATTTTGACGATGTGTTTGCCGTATGGGATGGTTCCTCCGGTGGACCTTTGTAATACCTGGGGCACGGTGTTTGCCGCGCTCTACACTACGGCACACGGTACACCGACATTAGCTAATTTACCGGACGTGCTTAAACAGATTCAAGATGAATATGGGGCTGCCCCTGCCTTAGATTTGGGCATGCAGTTGCCGAGACAGGATTCACAACGCTCAGCTGAGGTTTCTATTAAACAAGAAGAGAAACCGCTGCAACAAAAACAGCAATTTAAAAAGAAGAAAGTGGCAGCAGTCTCAGTTAGACATGCCGCTCAAGAAGAGAGTTCTCTTGACGAACAAGACGTGGGCGTTAGCACTGTTAGACAGCGCGGCAGAGGTCACAATAGTTCGCCGGAGTCTTCTAGAGCATCTGGAGGTGAAAGCAACTGATGACTTCATACAAGTCGAGACGGCGGATATGCGAGTCTCTGATCCTGATAGAGTATATGAAGTGACTCTACGATTGGAAGGGGACATTGACCGTATTGTAAACGCCATTTTTTGGGACCATGTGGTAAAATCATATGATGTTCTGCTGGCCGAACAAGATTGGCCACCTGACTTTGTTCACGACTGTCCGGTTGGGGAGGAGGTTATTACACCTTCCTTCTCACCACTTGTTCCGAGAGAACTAGCGGAGTCCTATAGTAAATCATGGGCTCTAACACAGGCTCCCGCCTTGTATAGAAATAACGTGGGGTGGGACAGACAATCACCATATCATGTAATTCCGATAAAGGGCGAACCTCAGCCACAACCGCAGTATCCTATCAAATTTGAAGCAAGGGCATCGGTTAGGAAAATTCTTACACAATTGGAGTACTAGGGTGTTATTGAGCCCTGTGTCTCGCCGATGAATAATCCCTTGTTTCCGGTTGCTAAACCGGACCATTCATATAGGATAGTGGTGGATTACCGACATTTGAATAGTCATACACGCACATATGCAATACAGAATTCACACAGCGCAGCGCTTATGAATAATATAGTGCGTAAAAAATACAAGACAACATTAGATATCTCGAATGGATTTTTCTGCCAGAATATAGCGCCCGAGAGTCGGGACTATACCTGTTTCAGTGCGTTTGGCTCTCAGAAAACATTTTGTTGTTTGCCTCAGGGGTATAAGAATAGCCCAGGACTGTTTTCGGCTCGTGTAATGCTGCATGAGTTCGACCCTGAAGCATTATCATATGTTGATGACATATATCTGACAGATGATGAGATTCTGCAACATCTAAGGCGTGTATCGCGCATTGTTGTGGGGTTTGCTGATATTGGCTATAAGTTTAATTTTAAGAAATCAAAGATTGCCTTCCTCAGCGTCATTTTCCTGGGATATGAGTTGTCGAGTGAGGGCAAGAGCTTAGCGCCACATTTTTGGGAGAAATGTGCTTTATTGCAGCCTCCTAATACGGTTCGGAAGCTCCAGTCATTGTTGGGGTTTCTGAATTTTGGCAGAACTTACATTCCTGATTATGCGACGCGTATAAAACCCTTATACGAGTTGATTCGCCCGAATTTTTCGAGTAGATTTTGGACGATTGAACATACACACATACTACGAGAATTACAAAGTGATCTCTTAGCAGTTAAACACTTACACACACGGGACAATAAGACACATTTAGTCATCAGGGTGATACCTGGGGCTGTTGGGTTTACTTATATCACCTTTAATGAGGGGGAGACAGTCCCGATTGCATACAAGTCTCACTTGTATTCTGCTGCAGAACAACGTTTTGCACAGACTGAGAAAATTCTCACTGCAGTACAGATGGCTGTTATTAAAGAAAGACCGCTGGCCCAGGGTCAACGCATTGTTGTCGTTTCCCCAATTCCGGCCTTAGAGGCAGTTACAAAAGCGAGTGTTCCAAATTCAAAAGCTTTACACCCGCGATGGATACAATGGGCTACGTCTTTGACAGCCACTGATGTAGATTATGTATTTGACCCTAAACTGCAGACTCAAGAATTTCTTCAATATGAAATGGAATACCCTGTTCCTGCTGGTACGTTGCCTATTGACCAATATCAAGTGGTCATGTATACCGATGGCTCTGCGCAACCAGCGGTTGGGACTAAACAACAGTATTCTGCTGCATGTGCGGTGGTGAGCGGCACTATGGAGGGGGAAGTGTTCTGCCCCGACATACTTATACTAAAACCTTGGGAGATTGCAATGCACAGCTGGCTGAGCTCAAAGCTCTATGGTTAGCGTTGGAGCACGCGGATCCGGCGCTTTTAACCTTGCTGGTCTGTGACTCCTACTACTGTGTGCAGTCTTTCAATGAATATCTACACTATTGGAAGATGAATGGGTTCAGAGATTCTAAAGGCAACACCATTAAACATAAAATGTTGTGGGGTAAGGTTGCGGATCTGAAGGAAATGCTTCCTAAAGTCCATGTTGTGCATACACTTGGACACCAGCGCGTTGGAATACACGTTGCTGGGAATACTTTGGCTGATGAAGCCGCAAAATCGGCAGTGGCTGTCGCCGCTGTGGCCGCAGTGACTCGTTCGAGTTCCAAACCAGACACAGAAATTTCGGCTGCCATAAAGGCTACGGTTGATGGCACGCCCTTTCCTAAAGTATTTCCTTCAAAATATAGTTACTGCTTGAATGGTGCGCTGAATGCTACTGTTACAATTCCAGGCATTGGTGTACGTGAAATTCCCAATAAAATTGAGAGACCTCGATTGATTTCTGCAGCACATGAGGGGGTGGCTTTTGCACATGCTGGGGTGGCTGCCACGATTTCACTTTTACAGGCTCGTTACTGGTGGCCTGGTCTCTATAAAGAGACGAAGCAATATGTCCTTTGTTGTGACGTTTGTCAACAAATTAAAGCATCATCGGCTAAACGCCCGCAGCAGACACCCCTTCTGATTTCAAATAGACCATTACAGTGTGTGTACTTGGATCATTGTGGTCCGCTGACACCAGATAGTGCATACAAATATATATTGGTTGCTGTAGATTCGTGCTCCAGATTTGTATGGTTATGGCCACAACGCTCGGCTGACGCTCGAACTGTTATTAAAGATTTGCGCATCTTTGTCGATATATTTGCTGTTGCGGCTTTTCATTCGGACCAGGGCCCTGCTTTTGCCTCTAAGGCATTCAGGGACACCATGGCTTTGTTGGGGGTCCAACTCCAATTCTCGTCTCCATTTCATCCCGAGGGAAATTCTGTCGTGGAGCATTTAAATCGTGATTTAAAGCAGTCCTTAACGGCCAGAGCTATAGGTACGGGTCGTGGTTGGCTAGCCCACCTATATGGAGTACAGAGAGCACTTAATAACTTGCCTAGAAGGTCACTGGGGGGTCGTACTTCATATGAGTGCCTGTTTGGAACACAAATGTATGTTCCTGATCTAGATGGTCCTGGTGTGGAGGCGGCAGATACGCCCTTTGACATAAATGATCGTGTCACCGTTTTGCAGGATTTACAACAATTCCGTGAAGATAACTCTTCTGCCAGTGCTGCCTCCTCAGGAATTAAGGATGAGCCAGTTGCACCTACTGGTTGGATACCCAGGATTAGGGATCTAGTGCGTGAAAAGGTCGCAGTTAAAAAATAATTTGGTCCTTCTTATCGAGAACCTGTCCCTGTGTTGGGGGTGAGCGGCACGAGAACTGTGATTTTACCGCCGCTGCGAGGGGCTAAAGGAAATCGCTTTGTTTCCATTGATAATGTCAAGTTACAACATGTGGCCGATTCTGCACAGCAGACCAAGAGGGACACCCAGTAGTTCCGGAATCCCTCTCACTACTGGGGAAGAAGTCCCGCTGCAGGTGATTTTCACCGACACTGTTTCCTCTCCGAGCTTGGGGAGGGTGGATGATGATCTTGCGATTGTTCCACCGACGGCGATTAATATGGAATCTTTTGATCAAATTGCTGTACGTTCTACTGATGTTTCTGAACATGTGGTTTATAGCGTGCCACGGCGAGAGCCTCCGTCTGCTTCTTTGTTCACAGTTGCACCTTTTGCTAGAACTACTTCTGGCTGCTTCAACGACGCTGATAATGATGGCTCCTCGTCCTCGATGTCTTCTGTCCACGGTCCATGACGGCTGCTGGGTTGGCTTAAACGCACATATTTTGTTTTTCCTTGGAACTATTTTTGGCTGTTTTTGGCCGTGATGACTATTTTATTATGGTTGGGATTTGTGGTTACTTTTTTTCTGATAATACATGGTCATTTTCTTCCTGATCGATCTGACATTGAGCACGTGGAGACTGTGTTAAAACCGCATTTTTCGTCTCATATGGTTTGAAGAGACTTGTCCACTGTAAACATTTCTGCAATACCGGTTCCGGATGGAATTGTGTGGGATAAAGTAATGTTTGATATATATGGTCCCACTGAATTGATTCAAATACCGTATGTCCTCAAATTATCAATGAATGATATTGTTATACCTGGCATTGTTTCTGATGATTGGGATCTGAAGACAGTAGATTCTATGCTAACGGATTTGCAATATTATACTGTCTATGACGATGATGATGCTTACCAGTTTAGAGATAATCATGGTGACATGTTTTGTTACAACTATTATGGACACCACTTTATTCATAAAGCTAGTAGCCCTAAGCCCATGTTTAATTATGTGCAATGGGAACATTGCTCGACTCCTCCACAAGGGAGTTCGAAAACGTATTATGATAAATTTGCATATTTTTCTGGGCTTGATCAACGTAATGCTAAGTCCTACTATTTTAAAGTTGCACCGTATTCTAATAAGCAAATGTTATTGACCGATACTAAATTACTGTATTCCAATTTGTTTGTATCTAAACTTTCGGTCGAGGGATATGAATACTGGTTTAAAACTGTTGACTTGAAAAGTGTTTGGGGTTTGAAAAATTGGCAAATGCAAGGCAGGGACACGTTATTTAGAGCATGTATTATCCCTGTGCAGATGATTTTCCTCAATGACACAGTACAACAGACTAGCTGTTTGGGCTTAGCGACAATTAGGGAGTTGACTTTGCCTAGTATACCTGTCCCTTCTAAATTAAAAAATTGGCAGCACTATGTGAATGCTACTTTTAGTGACTTTACACATTGGGTCCAGAATGGTACGCTTAACACTTCATTGTTACATCCAGGCGGGTGGTTATTATGGCCTGTAGACACTAATGTGTGTCATCAACGTTTTGTCACCTCTTCAGGGGGGTTCAGGACTAGTAGGGCAGACCCTCGTTACGTATCACCAGAACATGCTGATATTATAACTACATACAGTGTGGGGAAGCTTTGTCAGCAATGGTTGAAGTCATCCACGCTGGATGCAGTTAAGTCACATCTCACGTTACTGTCTAATGATACTGATTTACAAGATTTTTTGTCAGGTCCCAAAGTACCACGGAAGAAAAGGTTCTTATACGAGGTTTATAATGAGATTTGGAAGCTTTCACAACAAGAGGCTGCAGCCCGGTTGAGGCAGATTGATCAGGAAAATCTGATGCAGACTTTGTCTGATGTTGATAATGGCATACATACCCTTTCTGACCGTGTTTACACGATTGACAGCATTGTTTCCTCTGCCATTGACATTATTAAATCGGACATGTCTTCTTTATATCATCGGCAGAGTCAGACGCGGTCCATCATGCAGCTGGGTTGGACTCTTCAGACCTTGAAGGCGGGTCACGTTCCATGGCAGCACGTTTGTGCCAGAGAGATCTTTATCTCTTTTAATTTGACTCGTCAACAACAACTGATGGCTAAAAAGGAAGCGACATATGTTATGTTAAATATTGATAAATTAGAGAAACTGCCTTTCACGGTAGCTGAGATTCCGTCAGCTGAATGGTTGATACATGGGGTTATTAATTTGCCTATCTCTACTTTGCAATTTACTTCTTGTTTGAAGCACATTCCGGTGGGTAGATATGAACTATTGAGAGACAGTTACATACACGAGGTGTGGGACCTTCCCTTTCAGTACAGATGTGTTAATGGTTTGAAGGAGGTTTTTCTTAGCGGCAGCGAATGCGAAGCTTCTGTCAGCCATTCAATGGTTTGTAAACAGCTGTCATTGCACGGGGCGTGTAACGCTTCGATTGCTAACTTAGCTTGTTATCTGAAGGGAGTTCCAGTCCCGGTTATTAAAAACACTTTCCAGGTGCTTTCTAACGGCAGTTACATTGTTCTTAACAGCAAACGCTGCTGTGGCATGCGTACCGGAATAGTTTACATCGTCGTTGTCAACAAGGCTGTTACGTGCTGCGGGAATGTGTTGTTTCCCCCCACTCAATTTAGGGATGTAGCGGACATCTGGCCTCATATTGCTACTTCCAAGGTTGATTTCGACAAGTTGAGTCGGCTAAAAGCTTTATTGTTTCAAAAGCATGTGGCCCTTACATCTGCTAGCGAGACCTATGCACTTCAGGTGGCAAGGTCATCGGTGGAGATACAGTCCCTTTTGAATACTAACTTTCCAAATCACTTCGGTGAACTTGTGGGACGTATATTTAATGCATCCAGCACTGCTGGTATTGCACATTTTTTCAAAGTCGTTGGTGTTGGTTTTGCTCATACCTTCTCTTCCATATTCGGTTTGATACCTTCGGCTATACATTCTATTTTCGGAAGCATTTTTGGGGGTTTCCCGATTACTTTGGCTTTATTGGCTGGAGTCTTGCTGTTGTTGCTATTTTTTCGCAATGGCTGTCCCGTCACGACGAGATCCTGTATTGCTGCTCCCGTCAGCGCAGCTGTGTCGTGAACGCATGATGCAGCATTTTGGAGCGACACTCCTGGGATATTTGGAGTATGACTGGTCTCTGTCATTCAGACCGGTTTTGGATTGTGTGCAACCCGTGTTTCAATGCCTTTGGTGCTCGTTTGAACATGCACTGGCTCTCTGTCTCTCATTGCAGCGCCCTCCAATAGTCGATACTGATCTGTTGATGTTCCCGATTAGGGCTCATTCCCAGACTTGTGTACTACGGATGCGCTTGCTTCGTGAGGCAGTTTATGAGATTCCCTTCCTGGAGGAAGATGGTATTGTCTCTTGCATAGGCCCTACACGGGGTGCCGCCCTGAATGGTTTTGGGGCTTTGGATCACACCTGCTCCATGGTACTTTGTGGCGTGGATCTTCCGATATTGACAAATATCGAAGTGGAGGAACTCCTGCGTTCTATTGCTTCTATCTGACGATTGGATTTTTACGAAATTGCCACTATATTGAATTTGGCTTTATGGTCACATGTTACCTAAATTTATGACTTTGTTGTCTTCTCACCTTGTCGAAGCAATTGTTTTAGGTATTGTTTATATTTGGGGCATCCTTTTATGTTATTGGAACCACTTGCTACCGACAAGGGGAGGGTGTAGTGTGGTTAGTTTTACGTATTCATTGCGCTTTAGCTTCAGGCTTTAGACCTTTGTGCACTTTGCCCTGAATATATTTTATTCATTTGCTGACAGCTTAGAGCCTCTGTGCACTTTGCTCTACATGCTTTTTATTAGGCTTCGTACTGTTATTTTTCAAATAGCCAGTTCTACGGTGTTGTTTTTTATTCATATCACACTGTTTTGCCTACTTCAGCACTGGAGTTCTCCATAACATATTTACTCTGTGCTTCAGTCAAGGATACAGTCTGGTACATTGCCGATAGACGTGGTAGGAGTTTAGACTTGGCATTCCTGCGTAGGGACATTTTGTGATCACGATGACATGTTAGTTATAAAATCACTTCCTTGTCCCAATACTTGCAAGAGGTAGATTCCGACCAGGGAACCACAACTAGACGCTGACTGCCTTGTTGCAGATGCTGAACCAAGATCACAGGTCTTTGCTCAGGTATGAGGGCTGATGTCTCCACGGTGATTCTAATAGGCAAGCTAGAAGCTTAACATGCTGTGCTCTAAATAGAAGAAGCAGAGGGAGAGTAGAAACTATTAGACAATATGATAGCTTTGTTCTTATGTTTTACTCTCCTGGTGACTATTACAATCCTACTGTGTTGTATCGTTCTGGTTATTGCGGCTCACGCCTTAATATCTAAAATACAGTCGTTTTATTAAAAAACATTATATAAAACTTATACTGTCTTTGTCATTTGTATATGAGATCATATTGGAAATAAGAGAGTTGGTTTGGATCTGAGTAACCAAGACTTCCCTGAGAAGTCCCAAAGATGTCATGCGCTCGGCTGCCGAATCATTCCTTCCACATGGGAGAAATGAGGCACTGCTAGTTAGCCGGAGCAAAAAACGGATTTAGGGTGACAGAGTACTTTACACGTGGGTCAGACTCAGTCCCCCACACCGTTATAGATCCTGCTACCTAGAAATCCAGTAGTCTCATTTAGAATAATGAGAGCCCACGCGACAGGTGGACACTGCAGGGGTAAAATTTACTATTCCCACTCCAGTGTGTACAACATTAGAGAAAGTGTTGGACTCAGCAAGGGTACAATTTACTATTTCCTAACCAGTCTATGCAACAGTAGGGAAAACATTAGACTCAGGATGCATAAGACTTATTATTCCCACTCCAGTGTGTGCAACAGTAGGGAAAGTGTTGGACTCAGGAGAAGTAACATTTGCTAATTCCACTCCAGTAAGTGCAACAGTAGGGAAAACATTGGACTCAGGAAAGGTAAAATTTACTATGCCCACTCCAGTGTGTAAAACACTAGGCAAATTGTTGGACTCAGGAGAGGTCAAATTTGCTATTCCCACTCCAGTGTGTGCAACAGTAGGGAACGCATAGGACTCAGGAAAGTTAAATTTACTACTCCCACTCCAATAAGTGCAACAGTTGGGAAACTGTTGGACTCAGGATGGTTAAAATGTACTAATCCCACTCCAGTGTATTCAACACTAGGTAATGGATTGGACTCAGGAGGGATAAAATTTATTATTCCCACTTCAGTCGGAGCAACAGTATGGAAAGCATTAGACTCAGAAGAGGTAAAAGTTACAGTTCTCACCTCATTCACTGGTACAGTACAAAGAGAATACTTCACTTCAAACAAACAACATATTTTAACAACTCTATTAAATACCCCAAAAATTAAAATTCTAATTATAAAATTAAGGGCCTGATTATGACCTTGGTGGACAGACTGTCAGTCTGCCACAACGGCGGTCAGGAGAATGCTGCCAAGCCAGCGGCATCCCAACCACCACATTACGATATTCCCGGAGTGCTGACCGTGTGTTGGCGGTGCAGTCAAGGCGGCGACATGCTTTGGCTCTAGGAGAGTGTCTGAAGCCAATGCCATGTACACTGCTGCACCTCAAGCAAGTCCAGCGCACTGTATCCATGAAACATGTTGTGCATGGCAAACAGTGCGCACACCAACATTGCAGTCATGGGGGGAACAACATGGGTCCTGGCCACAATCCACATTGGCTTATATTCCCCCTGGGTCCCTTTTCGGTGGCCCTTACCTGTCTTTCTGCCGAACCTTTCATGGAGGTGTCCCCGCCATAAAAAGGTTGGTGGAAAGGCAGATCATACTACACACAGTGGTGCCAATGCCAGCACCACCACCATTGACTGCCGCTGTCCCTACCAAAACCATTGCTGGTACTCAAATGTCAGCGGTGGTGGTGGTCTTGTGGTGGTCTGACAGCACAGATGAAAATCGGGCAGTCGGAAAGGCAAGAAGACGGCAGTCGGACCGACAAAGACTGTACAGCTGTCCCAAGACTGCCGAAGTCCTAATCAGCCCCTAAATCTCGTATTTTTAACAAGAATTTAAAAACACCCATAATTATTACAATGTTAATAATATATATTATCAATGAACACAAATATTGTTACAGCCAACAATTAAAATGTAATAAAAATAAAGTGTAACACAATTAACCTATGAAATAATAAAAAAAAACATTTTTACAAAATTGAAAAACCTTTTATAAATGTATAATTACCTAAATACCTTCCCCATTACTGTACAAACAATACACACCTAAAATATAACAACATAATTATCAATTAAAACATAAATAATGAAGTAATAATTAATTATCAATAAAATATTTATTAATCAGCTTCCAAACCCTGTACCCCTAAAAACACAACACACACCTAACATAAAATCTAAACAATATCATAATTGCACAATTTACATAATTAATATCAATTAAATCATTATTAATAATTTAAATTAGCTATTATTTTGTTATAATTAATTTACTTTCCTCCCTGTACCCCTAAAACTTCAGCAACCGAGCCTAAAACATAACTTACAAAATAATTTTACTAGAGAATTTCCATAACTAATTATGAATTAAATATTTACTAATAATTCAAAATTAATTAATTGTAATTAAATTACTTCCCACTCTATACCCCTACAAAACTCACAACCTGTACCTAAAACTGATCTGAACAAATAAATTATTTAGAGAATTTCCATAATTAATTATCAATTAAACCATTGATAATAACTACAAATTAATTAATTATTAATTAATTATAATTAAATTACTTCCCACCCCTAGAAAAACCACAACCCACACATAAACTTAACTGCAAGAATAAATTAATTAGAGAATTTACATAAATACTTATCAATTAAATCATTAATAATAATTAAAAAATAATGATTAAATATTTATAAATTATTTACTTCCCACCCTATACCACTACAAAACCTACAACCCGCTAAGCCACTAAAAATTGCAATAAACAATTAATTTAAATTAAGAAACAACAAAAAATGTACAAACTATATTGCAAAACATTAACAATATTTGTACAAACAATTGATAACACATACAATTAAAATGTACTAAAACACATGAAAATTATTTAAAAAACAATATTTTTTCCAACAATATTTTTGCAAATGATATTAACAACAGAGATATTTTTAACATCAATATTTCTCACCTCTAAAATCAATATTCTTGTCAACAATATCCCTGCATCACGATATTTGTTGATCACGATATTTAAAACTCAATATTTCTAAATCTCTATATTCTAAACTTGATATTATGTCTGACTACTTTGGTCCCTCTACCAATTGGGAACAAGGAGAAAGAGATAGGGCCTCAGTATGAGTTTGGTGGACAGAAAGAACCAGGTTGTAATCAGCCCTGGCTGATTATGACCAGCACCATCGTCAGCCCATCTGGAACATTGTTCCTGGTGGAGACCTTGGACGTTTGGTGCTCTTACCACCAAACTTTTAATTTGGTGGTCAGACTGCCAAACCGGCGGTGGACATCACCGTGAGTCTGGTAGTCTTTTGACCACTAGACTTGTAATAAGGCCCATAGTGTTTAAATTGTGATGGTAGATACAGGTAGTGGTCATCAGCACTAATGTATTTGGGGATTAGCACTTACTTTCCATCCAAAGCATTAGAGAAAAGGCAGAAAAGAGAGAAAGTCATAGAAATAGAAACATTGAAAAATAGTGAGAAGGCAAGAATGAAGAGTGCAATATAGAGACAACAAGAGAAGAGAAGTGGAAAAAAGACACATCAGGTGGAACCAATAATGAGATTCAGTACATTCATAATAGGCTACTAAGAAGGACCCTATTTTGGCCCCTGCAAAAAAATAACTGTTGACTACCATATTTCCTCCATCTCCTTCTCCTCTACAGAGCTATATTCACAAAGCTCTACTCGCCAAGACTCGTTCACCTAAAGCATAAGGGTTGGCTTAACACTTGAGACTGGCTGAAAGTCTGCAGCATGCCAAGGGCCCACTTAGCTGCTATCACTGGAGCTCTCAATATTTTGCTACGCATTTTGTAGCAGATTGTAGATATGGAATTACAGCTCTGTTGAACTTAAGCCCTGATTACAAGTTTGGTAGATGGGAATAACTGGCCGCCAAACTCCCGTCAGGGTGGTCGCCACTTTAGTGGCGACCTCCCTGCCAACCATATTATGGGGGTCATTTAGTGTTTGGTGGTCTCAGGACTGCAATGTTGACGGAAGCGGTCCTACCCCCAACAGGCCACCAAATATGACAATGCCGATCTTCAGAACACGCTAATGCCAATCCCCCACCGGCACCGCCATTGCAGTCAGGCCACCAAGGACGGCGGTAGGCACCTTCAGGCCTGCCGACACCATGTTCCCCCCAGACAGATTCCGAGGCTGCACACAGACAAGGTATCTGCCGTGGTCGCACTACCATGGAAACCCTGGTCGAAACCAACTCTATAAAAGGTGACACTCACCTTCTGGAACACATACGTGACTGGAGCCTCCATGGAACCTGAACTGCGCGTCCTTCCACTGCTCCTGCTCACACAATGACTCCGAATCCAGCAACGGCGATGACGACACCAACCATGAGTACACACACACACACTGACACTGTAAGTAAAACCCAAAGTACCCACGCACACACAACATACACATCTGGAACGGGTGGTGGCAGCGACACACACACACGTAACCTCACACCCACATGTACATTCACACAGAGCCACATACACACACGCACACACATATTACACACACCACGGCCAACACACATGTTCAATACACACATCAACCCACAGACACACAGCACCGGCACAGTCAAACTCAACAATACATAACACCACCAAATTAAACAACAACACCACAACCTTAGGGGAGGAGGTGGGGGTCCACCGCCAGTCTTGTGCATGGCGATCTGGTATCATGGGGCCAGATGTACGATGCTTTTTGCATGGCGCAAACAGCGAAAATTTGCTGTTTGCGCCATGCAAAAAGCACATCGCTATGCTCATTCCCATTTTGCGAGTCGGTAACATGGATACCGACTCGCAGAATGGGAATGCGAGTCGCAAATAGGAAGGGGTGTTCCCCTTCCTATTTGCAAATCGCAATGCAATGCAGAATTGCTTTGTGACCGCGAACGCGGTCGCAAACCAATTCGCAGTTACCACCAGTGTCACACTGGTGGTAACCCGTTCGCAAAAGGGAAGGGGTCCCCAGGGGACCCCTTCCCCTTTGTGAATGGCCCTGAAAACATTTTCTAAGAGCAGGCAGTGGTCCTATGAATCACTGCCTGCCCTTAAAAAATGAAAGAAAAAAGTTTCATTTTTTTGTTTGTATTGCAACTCGTTTTCCTTTAAGGAGTCACAGACATGGTGGTCTGCTGTTTCCAGCAGGCCACGATCCCTGTGAGTGCTGCAAATCACAAGGGGGTCACAAATTGCGACCCCTTTGCGATTCACAGATGATGTCAGGGACACAATCCTGCATCCGGGTTTGCGACTCGCAATTTGCGAGTCACAAACTCAGACTTTCCTTCATCTGGCCCATGATGCCATGGAAGGCAACTTACCCCGTAGGCCATTACACCTCTTCCTGAAGTCCTCCCATACACATGGATAGTTGCCTACTGAGTTGACTATTCTCTGCCGAAACTCAATTTTCCTGGCAATCGACATTTGCTGGACCTGTGCTCCAAACAGTAGCAGGTCTACTCTGATGATTTCTTCAATCCATGACCCTAAACTCATCATCTGTGAACCGTGGTTGCTTTTGTGGAGACATGGTTGTGGTTGTGTTGAGGGTGGGGGGGTGTTTTGTGTGTAAGGGTGCAGAGTAGGGAGATTGATGGGGTGTGAGTGGTGCTTTGTGAGTGATGGATGCTTGTGGTGTTTGTGAGTGCTTGTTATGTGTGTTTTGTGTCGGTTGTGCAGTTGTGTGGTGTGTGCTAAAGCTGCTATATTAGTGTATTTGCCTGCTCCCTGTGTATGTGAATGGGAAAGGATTGTGAGTTGTATGGAGGTGTGTTATACAGTGCAGTGTGGATGTGTGTCAGGTGTGGTTTATTCAAACTGTCCAATGTGGTGATGTGTTCTGACAGTAGTGGGTTCTGACCACAGCGGTTCGCACTGCTAATGGTTTTCCGCAATGGAAGAACCACTGTGGTGATCTGTGGCTCGTAATCTGGTGGGTGGAATTTTGTGGGGCTGTCAGTGCTGATGATGAAGCCACCTCTTTCCTGCCCTCCTGCGTCCTGGCAGTGTCTGATTTTTCGCTGTTTTCTAGGAGACTTCATAGTATGCCTCTTAATACAGCAGTCGGATTACCACCAACATGCCGGCCTTTTGGGGCCCACCACCACGGCGGTCTTTCCAAAAGACCGCCAAAGTCGTAATGAGGCCCTATGACTTTCCCGCTGGGCTGACTGGCAGAAACCATGGTTACCACCGGTAAAGCCTAGCAGGAAAGTGGCAGCAGCAGTGAAACAACCATAAAAAGGGTGACAGAGAACCAGGGTGTAATCGACAGGGTGGGGCTGCGTGCAGCGCTGCCCTGGCTACTTGCAACCTGCACCCGCCTGCAGCCTGCAGGGACCACCGATCATGGTCGGACCACCACGGTCGTAATGTGGCAGTCAGACCGCTACAGCGGCGGAGGCCCAACCGCCACCGCAGCTGTGGTGGTCCTAGAAATGCCAGACTCGTAATTAGGCACTTAGGCCCTCATTACAACCCTGGCGGTCGATGATAAAGCAACAGGCCGGCGGTAAAAAAATTTAATTATGACCACGGCGGAAACCACCAACACAGACAGCCACTTTAACACACCGACCGCCACGGCGGTAGCAACAAGCACTGCGGCGGTAAACGCCAACAGCCAGACGGAAGACAAGGTTCCGCCCACTGTATTATGAGACACCAATCCGCTACCTTTTCCGGGGCGGTACCAACACCATCAAAAGCACGGCGGAACCAGTACTCAGAAGGCAAACGACTCACCTCTGGACACTCAAGGAAGAAACACAACACCATGGAGCCCCAGCTACAGGTGTTACCCATGCTGGTTTACCTCCTCCTACTCCAGGAAGACCAACAGCGGCGGTGAGTACCGCCCCTAGCACACAAGGGAGAGAGGGAGGGAAAAGAGAGTGACACACACACAACATGCAACACCCCCACCCCCAACAACATACACATAAACAGATGCAACAAGATTACATATCCACCCCGTACCCCTCAGAAATAATGCAAGGACAAAAGGAAGTGATTAAAGTGACTATAATAATATAAAGTTCTAGAAATATGTCCTCAAAGCACAAAACAGTATCTACATATATATATACAAATGGAGGGACACTGCCCAGTCCATAATGTCTGTGGGCCACAGGGCCATATCACATAGGCCAAGGCCCCACTTGACTCCTGCCTCAATACGGAGAGAACACTGCTGGGGAATCAGATCAAAAATACACAGGCACCTCAGGGGGAAGGGGAACAGGGGGCACCTCAGCTGGAAGATGGAACAACACCACTGCTCCTGGAGGGGGCTACATGCCCATCACTCTGTCTTGGGAAGTGCAAAGCCACAGTCTCTCTAGTGGTTGGATTGCCCACTGCTTGGTCCTGGGGAGTGCAAAGCTGCAGTCTCTCAATTGGGTGGTTTGCCCACTGCTTGGTCCTTGGGAGTAGAAAGCCACTGTCTCTCAAGTGGGTGGTTTGCCCACTGCTTGGTCCTGGGGACTGCAAAGCCACAGTCTCTCTAGTGGGAGGTCTGCCCACTGCTTGGTTCTGGGGAGTGTAAGGCTAAGAGTCTCTCAAGTGGATGGCTTCTCTACTGGTTCTGGAGGGGGATTTGTGCCCAGTGTGCTTCATCCTGGCATGGATGGGGTAAGTGGATGCCTTCTTCCACTGGTTTTGGAGGGAGTTTTGTGCCCAGTGTGCTTCATCCTGGCAAGGAGAGGGTGAGTGGATGCCTTCTTCCACTGGCTCTGGAGGGGGCTCTGTGCCCAGTGTGCTTCTGTCTGCTGTGTTTGGGTGCAGGTACATGGGCTGTATGCTGTTGTGAGGTGGATAGCTGTTGGGTGTCTGAGTGCTTGCGTTTGTGTACTTTGGGAGGAGGGGGCACACACACAGTGGGAGAGGACACAGGGGACGTGTGCATAGATGTGGGCGTGGTGACTGCCAGTGAGGGGCGTGTAGTGATAGGTGTGATGGTGATGGGGTAGTGGATGAGGATGTAGTGCATGCAGGTGTGAGTGGAGACGCTACTGGGAGGGAGGTGGACGAGGAGGAGGAGGGGGACCCAGTGGAGGCAGTGGATGTTGGTGTGTCTGCATCTGGATGGTTCTTGTGTGAGTGCCTGTGGTATGAAGTGTGGTGCTTGTGTTTGCCTGAGCCACTTCTGTGTTTTGATTTGGGTGCATACTGGTCTGATGGTGTGCTTGGGATAGACTGGGGTTGATGGGAATGGGACTGGGCAGAGGAAGTTGGAGAGGGGAGGCTAGAGACAGGAACAATGGCTGCCATCAGGGAGGAGGCCAGAACCTGGAATGATCTCTGTTGGGCCGACACGCCAGAGTGAATGCCCTCCAGGAATGCATTTGTTTGTTGCAAATGCCCTGCCAGACCCTGGATGGCATTCACTATGATTGACTGCCTAACAGAGATGGATTGCAGGAGGTCAATATACTCCTCACTGAGGGCAGCAGGGCTGACTGGGTCAGGGCCTGAGGTGCCTGGGGCGAAGGAGATGCCCACCCTCCTGGGTGAGCAGGCATAGTAATTACACTGAGGGGCTGCTGGGAGGGCGGTGCTGGTACAGGGGGTGGCGGCTGTACCTGTAGTTGGGGTGGCCACAGAGATGTCTGCCACCACCAGGGAGCTTCCATCTGAGGAGGTGTCACTGTCTGAACTGTCCCCTCCAGTCTCCGTCGTGGTGCTCCCCTTGCCCTCCATCCCACTGGCGCCCTCACCATCGGTGGATTTCTATTTGCAGATATTTGTGCCCTCCTGTGGCTCCTGGTGTATTGACTGCAACAAGTTACAGGTCATACCTATGTATACATAACTGTACAGTCTATTTGCAATGTTGACAGATTGTTAAACAACTACATCTTTAAATCATTTGACATACTTCATACTTGTTTTTTCCAAGGGTGTTTATTTCAGTGCTGAGAAGTAAATGGGGATGTGCAATAGGCTTGGGTGGTGGTGGAGTAAAGTCCAGGATACAGTCCAGTTTATTGGTATCACAGATGCATTGTCCAATGAGGCATGGGAAGTGGAGCAATGGCAGTTCAAGGTGGACAGGGTGACAGAGTGGGACACAAGGGTGACATTCAGGAGAGTCTTATTTCCTGGCAGGGGTCTTGGCAATGTTCTCTGGCTTCTGCCTGAATCGCAGGGACTGTTTGCAGAGTGGTTCTCCTTCTGCAGGGGAGGGGTGCTGGTGGCCTGTTGTTCCTGTGGCGGGGCCTCCTGACCACTAGCATCAGTGGAGGTGGAAGGCTGTTCATCGGTGTGGCTGGTGTCAGGGGCCCATTGGCCACTGCCTCCCTCCTGGTGTTGGCCATGTCTGTCAGCACCCCTGCAATGGTGACCAGGATGGTGTTGATGTCCCTCAGGTCCTCCCTGATCCCCAGGTACTGTGCCTCCTGCAGCCGCTGGATCTCCTGCAACTTGTCCAGTATTTGGCCCATGGTCTCCTGGGAATGGTGGTATGCTTCAAGGATGTTGTTGAGTTCCTCTTGGAGAGTCGGTTCCCTGGGCCTGTCCTCTCCCTGTCTCCCAGCTTCCCTGTTGTCCTGTGCCTCTGTCCCCTGAACCATGTGCCCACTGACCCCAGGTCCCTGATCGTCCTGTGATTATGGGTGGACACACTGCTGATTGACGTGTCCTGGGGACAGTGGTATGGGCCCTCTGGGTGGGTGCTGAGCTGGTGTTTCCTGAGTGGGGAGGCTCTGTGGTGGGATAGGACTGTGCCTGGGTAACTGATTGTCCAGAGGTCCCTAATGGGCTAGATTGGTCATCCAGATCCAGGCGTGCAGAGCTGCTGTCATCACTGTGGGGCTCTTCTGTGGGGGGACTGGATGTTGCTGGCATCTCCTCTCCGGTTTCGTTGTGTGGGGGTCCTGTGGGGATGTAAATGCAGTGTTATTGGTTCTGCGTGTGACATCCTGTGCATGGGTATGTTTCCCTCTATGGTTTTTATTACCATGGCAGCTTTGCCTTGTGTGTGTTGTTATTTGGTTGGCTAAGTGATTGTCTCTAGTGTGCATGCAGTGGTGATGGTTGTCCATGAAGGCCTGTGATGGGTGTCCATGCATTGGTGTTGCATGCATGGCTTGGTTGTGGGATGGGTGGGTTGTCATGGTGGGGTGTGTGGGAGGTGGTGGAGTGATGTTAGTGAGGGTGAGGGTGGGGGTATGTGATGGCATGCAGGTATGGGGGTGAAAGTAGAAAAGATTTTACTTACCCGAGTCCAGTCCTCCTGCTACTCCTGCAAGGCCTTCAGGATGCAGTATTGCCAAGACTTGTTCCTCCCATGTTGTTAGTTGTGGGGGAGGAGGTGGAGGTCCACCCCCAGTCCTCGGTATGGCTATCTGGTGTTTTGCAACCACGGAACGCACCTTCCCCCGAAGGTCATTCCACCTCTTCCTAATGTCATCCCTTGTTCTGGGGTGCTGTCCCACGACGTTGACCCTGTCCACGATTCTCCACCACAGCTCCATCTTCCTTGCAAAGGATGTCTGCTGCACCTGTGATACGAATAGCTGTGGCTTTACCCGGATGATTTCATCCACCATGACCCTTAACTCCTCCTCTGAGAACCTGTCTTTGTGGTGCCATGGGTGTAGTGTGTGTGGTGTGTGTGAGTGTGTGTGGGGTGATGTGTTGGGGCGTGTGTTGTGAGGTGCGTGGATGGTGTATGGTTGATGGTGTTCTGTGGCTCTGGTTCTGTGGGTGCTCTTGGTGTGGCTCTCTCTCCATTGTAAATGTTTTGTAGTGGTAAAGGGTTGTGGGTAATGTGTGTGTGTGTTTTAAAGTGGTGTGTGGGTGTGGTGTGTGTATCTGTGTCAGGTGTGTGTGTAGCTTGAATTGTCCAATGTGGTGTTGTTTTGTTAGGTTGTGTGTATTTTGAGTGCAGCAGTATGTACCGCCAATGGTTTACCACGGTTGAATGTCTGCCGCGATGATTCGTGGGTCATAATGCTGTGGGCGTACTTCTGTTGGTGCAACGGTGTGGGTTTTGCTACCTCCGGTTTATCACTGACCTTTGGGCTGGCGAACTTGTGTGTGTGTCTGTATAGTGGCGGATTTCTATTTGTGGGTCAAAATACGGACAGCGGGATACCGCCATGGTCACGGTATGTTGGCAGTCAGCATGGCAGTAAGCGGCACTTACCGCCAATGTCATAATGAGGGCCTTAGTGTTGTATTTCAAATAAAGTAATATTAAGATATTTACAATAGAGTGTTTTTGATAACGCTAGTGTCATTCAAAAACCCCATCTGAGCACTGTGTCACAAGAAAACCAGTATCTGCAATTGTAAACATGATAGATGACACTTAGAGCAGTAGCTTGGGGGGAAGTGTTTGGGGTATGACACCCCCCTAATGTATTCCCTGATAAATAGTTTGATACAAGTGCTTTCAGTCAGGTATGGTGAGGTGTCGGATTTCACCAGGAATGTTTACACACAGACAAAAACACACACACACATTCTTTCCCTCTCTCTGTTTGGAAAGACCTAAACAATTGTGGTTATTTCACAAAATAACGTGTTTATTCACAGTTAGTACCCCTACGAAACCTCATTCCTCTCCCTTTCCACAGTACCATAAGCCCCTCTCGTGCACACTGCTAGTCATATAATGTATTTCAACAATATTTGTCAGCATGGTTGTTGGGAAATCTGTGGCTCATGGTCCCTCAAACCCCCATTCAAACTGAGTAAGTAATGCCCCTGCTGACACTTTATTTAATAAGACCTTCTGTGAAGAGATTCAAGTGAAAAAATGCACTCAAATAAACTGAATATGTCGCTCTTTCTAGGGTTAATACGAGCTGGTGGTTGCATGTGGGGCGCAATAGCACTTATTTTTAGGATCTACACTCTTTTTTTCTCTTCAGACTTCGACCTGGAGAAAGAGAGAGAAAACCACAAAAGTTGAAACAGTAAGATAAAAGAGCTAGGAGTGTCTGGTGGTGGATGAAAGAGGCAGGTCAGGGTAGTCAGCATCCCTGACTGTCAATATTTCCGGCCACTGTCTTCTGAGCAAAATTTTGGACCTCAGCACTTATTCTTTTACAAATTAAGTACTGCCCCCTCTGCATTAGAGTAATGAGTGGATGACTGCCATGGGGGATCAGCAGTAATGTATCGCCCCCTATTCTCAAGTATATAAGGTTTTAGCCCAAGCAATCTCTTCCAAGAAAGTACCTCCTCCATTTTATGTATCGTTCTGGATCAGTGGTGCAATTTAGAATATAAAAATGATGTGACCTTTATATGGGTTTTCTACTTACTTACTTACTTGACACTCTTTCTAACACTCTGTTCCAAATACATCCACGGGCTCCACTTTGTCAGTAGTAACATCACAATTGTTGTGCCTAGTAGCTATGATTCTAATTTTCGGACTGAAGGGGGCTGGGTTCTAATCTTCTCTCTGATACTTTATCGAAAATATGTGACACTAGGCAAGCTGATTTCTTTCTTTCATTTCGTTCTGCTTGAAACTGCAAATAAATGAAATGTCATGCAATTGTTAGTGGGTAAATGTAATGTGATATTCGAACCTTGACTTCCCTGTTTGCACGCGATATTACATCGACTCCCTTCCTTTCCTCCCCCACGCTGTCGCTATGCAGCTTGGTCACGATGTCTGAACACCATTAACTATAATAGCAAAAAGTGAATGATTGACTGGCAATGAGTGTGCCATGTACCGTGAGATGCTTTTGGTTGTATAGCCATTTCTATGCACTGCAAATAACTGATGTTGCTGATACCCTATTTAACGTTACTCTTCGCTTATTTGTCCATGTGAATGTTTTAATTAGTTCAATATGAATAAGCAATGTAATTTCACCATAATGATTGTGGGTAGTGTTCCATGCCCAACCTACTTTTCTGGTGTCTACAGTTTTAAGTACGCCAGAAAATGTCAAAAACATTGCTTTAGGTCTCCTATGCCCCACTTGGCCGATTTAGGTATTCGGCATGACTTAAAATGTGATGGAATGACACAGTTACAGTTAGATTGCCGCGTCTTTGTCATCAATAGTTGAGATCTGCATACTGAGCTGTTGGTGACTAAACCATCCCCAGACATGGATAATTGATCCCAGAATTCCTATACATTGCACATTTTAATGATGGAGTCATATGATCTACTAGATACCTTTGATGTAATGCGAAATCCAGCGCTCAATTTCTAAAAGAACGAGTGCCTCTGCTCCTGCATTGGTATTACAAAATCAGCACGCAGAATGCCAAGGCTTCGTGGTATTGAATTAATCTCAGGCCTCTTTAATCTACTACCAGGCACTGCGGCCCCTTTATCCCTGCTTTCTCTGTTTGTGCCGTTTTTCCATCTTTCTTTTCTTCTTTCCTGTTTATGTGTTTTATTTCTCTTGCTCATGGTTAATATCTGCTAAGGAAAAATAAGTGCTGGTCCCCAAAAATAATTGCTGGTGGGACCTAACTGTGGCAACCAGCTCAAATTAAGCTCTGAGAGGGGACTTTTCTGAAAGTCTTGAACAAACCTGATGTATAGGAAATATTAACTATACATAATTGCCAATGTCTCTTGCTCACCAATGCGGACACCTAGCTCCTACAATCCTTATTTCAGTAGGGATAGGCACACTGACCCACCCACTACATCATTGCACTTACTGTCATTACCCTCATTGTTCTCATGATATTCAGTGTGAACGTAAATCAATATATTCAGACATCAGAGCTTACTAGTACTATTAGTAGAAACGTAGCTTTCACGTTTAAATGAAATGTTGAAGCTTACGTATGCCCAATGTGTGTTATTTGCACTCCCCAACGATAAGGCATGTTGTCTCTATTATGTACCCTTATAGTATCATTATGGTGCCAATCTGCAGAGAACATTACCCAGCTTGAAGTTAATCTTTCACTTGCACCGAATTTCTGATAACTGATTTCCCCATATACCCACTACGAGAAAACCTCTCTTTTTGTGTGATCATCGCAATTTTGTGTAGACTGGTATTGCTGTATTTTAAAAAATCTGCACACTGGAGACCTACTGACCGGTCCCTAAAGTATATGTGCTGACTCATAAAAATATATTAAAATTGGCTAATGCCCAGTTTGCATATTCACCTGTCCAGTATGGCTATAGTATATTGTGCAGGAAAATAGACTAAAGTCTTATAAATGTAAAGTGTCTTGTGGACTGGAGCACATATTGCACCACACACTAGGGTGACAAAAACATGATAGTGCTTCATGCCTACATATGTAGACTGACTGTTCTAGCCTTTAACCCTCCATGTGAACTTGTCAATATAACCTTATTTGACAAGAAATACCTCTACTTTTAAATGTTATATAATTACCTCAAAGAAGGCCTTGTAACCCACAAGGTTGGGTACCTAATATTTAAAAGTGGTACATGCAAGAATTCAGTGTTGGCATCCACCTACAGTGACTAGCACACAACACCTATTTTCACTGCAAAGGGTGGTAGCAGATCCCTTGAAAAAAAAAAAAAAATTCATATTAAAAAATGTTTTTGCTATCTTTGGTTTGTATAGGCTACAGAAGTGTTTCCACCACTGTGATAATATTTCTTAAGAATTCAGTTCAATGTTGAATTTGGATTTTTGAAAAATATACAGGAAAAGTAACTTTTAAAGGTGTGCCTTTGCCTGCCTGAAACTCCAATAGGTTAATTAGCAAATGCTTGCCAGCATTTCTCCCTGTCAGTGCTTTTCCTTTAATGATATGTAAAAAACGCTTTCAGAGTAGAAACAATGGCTTTATCATTTCAGCATAAAACCTTGGGAAGAGATTCCCTTTGATTCTGGGTACAGTGTAGTTAGGTTGTCATCAGTCTAGTGAAGGAGAGCTTGTCCTAACCAGTTTCATGTGGTTGAGGAAGGAATTGCTTATTTCTGAAGACACACCTCAGTCTAGGACACCAGCCACCTCCAAGGGCATAGAGATGCTGTCTTGTTGGAATTAATTCTAAATTTGTGCACTGCAGGATAGTTTGCAAGAAGGCAAATAGGATGTGCTGCAAAAGTGGGAATGTTTGCCCTTTTGGCTCATTGATTAGGGAGTGCTCAAAGTCACCCACACTCTCTGACTACTGACGCTTACAAAAGTGGCGCCTTAGCCCATACCTGTGGAAAAACAGAAAAGATCTGGACATGATGTGCGTGACCTGTGTACAAACTTGAGGGGCTGGACATGCTAATGCTTGTATCCAGGACTATGAAGTAGACTCCAGCTGTCACATGACTGACCTCCTGTGGGGCTACAGGGGCAAGCTGCAAGAGGCTAATCTGTGGCAACTAGACCTGGATTGGACGGACTCTACTGAAGGCCTAGGGTGGAGTGAGTTCTGGCCCTCAAATGCTGTCCTTGAAGTCCTGGGAACCTTAGAGGAGCCTAAGAGGAACTGATCAAGAAGTCTGAAAAGTTAGGACTTAGAACATTTTGAACTTCCAGGACCTCCAGAGCTTCAGTGGGACCTTATTACATGAGATCCAAAAATGAGATTATCGGGCTCACGACATTGGCGGTCCCACCACAGGACCACCAATGCTGCGAGAAGGATGGCACCATCATGGTGGCTGTGTCATCCCAGTTGTATTACAGTGTTTTCGCCGGGCTGACCGGTGGGAACATTGTATTATGACATTCCTGCCAGTCAGCCAGGCACTAACAGTGCTACGGTATTGATCTCAGTTCCCTTAAGGGAGCCGAGGCCAATACCGTAGCACACCCTCAGAATGCAGAGCAGACAGTGCGCATTCCGAGGGTGTTGGGCTCCATGTCCCTGCACTGCCCATGCCACACCCTAAAATATTTCTTCTGTAACTCACTACTTTCTTTTTTGCCTTCTGTAGAATGGTGCAAGGTCTATGTTTTGTAGTGTGCACATTTTGTCCCTGTATGTCCTGGCTAGTGGATCATATTTCTTTTTTACCTTGTTAGCAAGTGCCCACTGCAGCTGTAAGATTTATGACCTCCTCGTCTGTCTTCTTTGTACAGTCCTTACACAGTGAACAACTTTGTAATCCTACAGACATTGTTTACTTAAACCAAACAAGAATAATTCAGCTATGTCTCCCATAATTTCTCAAAAGGGCAAGCTATCTTCCACTTCTTGTTTTTTTGTTCTGCCATGCGGAAGGCATAAATTCCTGACCAGAAGGTGAGAATTTATGACTTTCATGTACTATTTTGTTCACTTGAATACTACAGGCTTTCAGTCATATCTGGATTGCTGAGTGGATGGGACCAATATACAGATCATTAATCACTCACTGAATAGCCCCAAATGTCTTATCCTCTGTATTCTGCTTTAGCAAACAGATCCTTAAAATTTGTAATATTACCTCCTTGATGCACCATGGAGCAGATCACTGAGTGAATTTATGGTGCCTGCTTTGTAAATGCCGGCTCTTACACCAGTATGTGAGCTGTGGTTCCACATTCCTACGTAACCAGATGAAGTAGTAAGTTTCAGCATGTTCATGTAGCCTGTTCAGAATGGAGAAGCAATCTGCCAAAGCAGCATGGAGGCATCACCACTGCACCTTACCAATGCGTTGTTCAGAAGGGCTTGCAGCTTCCGCTTAGAATGCCCCTTGATGCAGCGTCTACAGCAGATGATAAATGGTGCTGTTAAGTCAGCATTTAGGCCCAGGGTGACACCTTCAAATTCTATAGTATGGATAATGGCTTTTCAGGAAGTTCCCATAGGTGGCCCTGAAGTAGATGCGGTGAAGGGCCGTTTTCTGCAATGCTCCGATCTAACTGAGCTGTTTATTGAAACAGTTTGTAAAAACCTTTGGGATCTGCACCAAGGGTGTTTACAAAGCTCTTTGTGCCACTGTTGGGTATATTGCATACACAAAGTATTCAAATGTATCCATATTTGGATGATTGGCTACTTACATGTTCTTTCTCCAAAGAAAACAAGGAGGTAAACAAGTCTGCAGGACACTTCAAGAGCACATGTCTCCCATATATATAAAGAGGTCCCGAAGAGTTTACACAAGATGAGCCAGACAGGGACCATACATGTCACAGATGTAGTAGCCGGCACATGGGATTTCTGCACGGTCTCTTGGTGGTCTGTGATTGTCGAGCTCAACAGGATGCTGGAATGCAAAGTACTGTTCTCTACTCTGGTTGTACTGGTTGGTTATGTTGCAGATATACATTAACCAATACAAACATTGACTTTGTTACTTTTGATTTTGGCAAAGAGATGAGTGGTGATGTGCTGGTGACAGGCCCCCTATCCTAAGGTTTCTGACTGGGTAAAGGGTGGTATTTGGTGTCAGTCCACTTCAGAGTAAATAATTATCTGGTGCCTGCGTGTAATAAATATCAGGATATATAAAATATGCATTCTGAAGTTACTACAGACTGTACTGTGAGGAGCTAAAAGTAAATGGAAATCATGACCAAATTCAAATTACACAAATACACTAGTGTATGACTGACATGTCTGGCTAGGACAATTATTGAAAAGTAGAATGTGTTCTTTGTATAGTATAGTCTATGTGATACTGTTTGTTGTATGACATGCTATATGAAACAACACTTAAATGTTGTTGTATGTTCCCGGATGTTCTGCACATACTTCAGATATTATAACTGTGACCTTTTTATTGTTACGTTTGTACTATTATGTTTGTAATTGTGTAACCTTTTTAAAAAAAAAAAATACAACTAAATAAATAACTCCATAAAAAGAGGTTCCATTTCAATCCATCACAGTCAGAGTTCATAGGAGCCCTTTTTCAAACTGGTCTAGGTGTTCTTCCAGAAGGCAGGAAAACCAGATAACTTCCAAACCAACCACTTCCCTATTCAAACAGAATGGATTACAAGCTAAGGGGAGATAGCATCCATTTTGTCCCTCCTTCCATGGAGTTTGCTGCATCTTAACCCTCAAGTGCATCGCCTTCTTCAATTCTGGAGCACCAAATCTCAGAAGTATGATTTGTAGATACCAGTGACTTCTCAGGTTCAGCAAAATTGTTAAAGATGGTTAAATCTGACACATTTGAGCAAAGGGTTCCAGTTTATATCTCCTTCTACTGTAGATGCAGGTAGGGTTGGATGGCTGGGAAATTCTGAAGGTGAACAAAGCTCAGGGCTCTTTAAATAAACAAGAAAGAAACACATCTTCCAACTGGAGGAAGCTTGCAGCAGTCAAGAGAGCTCTAATTCATTTTTCCCTTTATGGCACAGTAGCAGTCTGTGTTCAGAAAGGCAACCAATATGTAACATTTTATTTCAACCACCAGCAGGGAACAAAGGCTCCCCCTCTATCAGTCCTCTCGGGGAAGATATGCCTGTGGGTTGCATTCAGCAGTGTATCTTCCAGGGAAGGAGAATAGACCTGCAGTCCTGCTTATCCAGAAGTTCCCCTCCTTTATAACTCTATGTGTGACTCCAGCCCTATTTCAGGAGATTTGTTTGCGGGTCGGTCAGCCATGGTTGGACTTGTATGCCACAGCATAGAATTCTCTTCTTCTTCATCTTTGCAGCCTAATTCCAATCTAAAGAGACTGGGGGTGGAGGATACCCTGTCCATTCCATGGACCTAGGATTTCCTTTATGTATTCCCTCCCTTCCAGTTAATTTCCAGGGTTGTGAAGAAAACTGTAGGATCATATGGATGTTCTGATGGTTGTACAGGATTGTCCTGGAGGCATTGGTATCCTCTGCTCCTACAGATGTCTGTTGCTTCTCAATGAGAGTCCCCAGTCCATGTTCCATTGCTTAAATTGCCATCTCTTTCTTCTGCCTCTCAGGAGTCTGAGGCTGGTATGGTACTTGAGAGGTTAAATCTGATAGAACAGCGGAGAATATTCAACCGTCTAGAACACTTTGGACACTGAAGGCTTACAGTCGCCATTGGCATAGTTTAATATTTTAGTGCAGGAAGGAAACCATTCCCTCGGTTTCTTGTGAGCGGATAAAAATACAAGATTTAGGGAAAGATGGATTTCTTCTATGATTGCCAGTTCCTACTATTTAAAGCCATTGGGAGTCTATTCAGGGCAAAGCTTCAATCCATTTCTAAACTACTTTGGACGGTTTTCCTTTGTAGGCCTGTTAATCATTTTCCTATTCTCTTGTGGGATGTCCATATAATTTTACAGGCCTTACTAGTTGCTCCTTGAGAAACCATACAGATTTCTGATCTCAAGTTGGGGGTGGCGTAAAATACACATTTTATTGAATTATTGAATGCATTTCTTGGCAGATGCCAATAAATGTCCACAATATGCTTACCATCACATTCCACATAAAATTATATTTGATTAAGGTTCCCATATCTAACTCATTGTTTGGATATGAACGGGGGACGGTGTTCTCTGCAAAGTTTCATCTTTCTGTGTCAGAACCACACCCAAGTATCCACAAGTGTGTTCAGCATCCAGCATAACATGAAGTCAGAATACACTGCATGTCATATCACTTCTGTGTCTAACGTCCACAACAATCTCCACTTTCCTTTCACATGATAGATCCAAAAATGTCTCTGTACAAATACATTTCCAAAGTAATACTTTCCCAATTCTCCGTCCAGTAGGACAGGGAAATAATGGGCAAATCTATGCTATAGTGGGAAGATCCTTCCACTGCCACTAGCCAACTGACTGCTGCGTAGTTAATAATACATGTTTAATAATGAAATAACCTGCTCTTGGTATGTGCCTATAGAGTTTGAATAGTTGGACTCTTCAAGTGTTTTATATCAAGAGAGACATACAGAAATTGTAGGAAAGTAACCTTTTTCTAGCATGGTTACCCCCACTTTTGGCCTGTTTGTCAGTGTGTTTGACTGTGTCTACTGGGATCCTGCTAATCAGTACCCCAGTAGTTATACTCTCTGCCTTAAATTATGGTTATAGGATATTGGTAATCCACTATTCCACCCACAATTGGCATACTGGTGCCCACTTATAAGTCCCTAGTATATGGTACCCAGGTACCCAGGGCATTGGGGTTCCAGGGGATCCCAATGGATTGCATCATTTCTTTTGCCACCTATAGGGAGCCCATGCAAAGGCTTCTACAGGACTGCCATTGCAGCCTGTGTGAAATGGTTGGACTGGGTGCAGAGTACCTGTGTGTGAGGGCGCCTAGCAGATAGGATTCTGCTCTCCTGTTGCTTGAGCCGCTCAAGCCCAGGAAGGCACAACAGAGGATTTCCTTTGGTAGAGGGGTGTTACACACTCTCCCCTTGGAAATAGGTGTTACAGGCATGGGAGGGGTAGCTTTCCAGAGCCTCTGGAAATGCTTTGAAGGGCACATATGGTGCCCTTCTGGCATAATCCAGTCTACTCCGGTTCAGGGACCCCCAATCCCTGCTCTGGTGCAAAACTGGACAAAGGAAAGGGGAGTGACCACTCCTCTGTCCATCACCCCCCAGGGGTGGTTCTCAGAGCTCCTCCAGAGGGTTCCTGGGTTTTGCCATCTTGGATTCTAAGGTGGCAGGGAACTCTGGGAGCATCTTAGTGGCCAGTGCCAGCAGGTGATGTCAGAGCCCTCCCCTGATAGGTGCTTACCTGTGTAGATGACCATGTAGATGTGTAGGGCTATTTAGGGTCTCTCTCTTGGGTGGTCCTTCAGATTCTGACTGCAAGACTCCAGGAATCCTCTGCATCCTTTACTTCACCATCTTGCTGAAGAAACTGCATCTGGACCCTCCAGGAACTCTACAACTGCAACAAAGAAACAACTTCTGCTACATAACATTTACAACTCATGACAGCAACTGCAACTGTTTCCCAGTTGTGTATCCTCAGAGGGCAGCCTGTCTTCAGCCTGCACAAGAAGAACAAAGGAATCCCCCTTGGAGTGAAGGAGTCACTCCCCTGCTTCAGTAGGCACCTCTCTGCAATGACGACCGGTTGTGTGTGACCCCTCTGCTGACAAACTGCGTGGATCCTGCATCACGGGTGTTGGACTGAAGTGGTCCTGATGGTCCTGACGTCCAACTGTCCAACTTTGGTGGAGGTAAGAGCTTGCCTCACCACGCAAGACAGTAACCCCGTGAACCACGTTCTGCAGTTGCCAAGGATTATTGGCATCCTTCCACAAACTTCTTTGTGCACCATGCAGCTCCGTCCCCCAGCACTCCTTCCTGCGACGCACAACTTCCTGCGTGGTTCTCTGGCGGCATGGGATCCCTTTGTGTAGTGTTGAGTGGGCCTCCTTTTGCACCTTCTTTGTCCGCATGCTGTGGAACTCCTGTGCATGCTGCCTGGTCTTCTGAGGGCTCTCTGAGTTGCTGAGAGCCCCCTCTGACTCCCTCTCCTGGGTAGAGTCCACCAAGTTCCTCCTGGTCTTGGGAAGCGCCATTTTCCACTAACCGTGACCTTTACGTGAGCCCAGACTTGTTGCTGGAATCTAGCAATGCAAACCAGACTGCAATCATCCATACAGTGTGGGATATCTTCTGCACCAACCAGAAATCTGCATCTATCTTCTTGGGTGCAGTACTGACTTTTTATTCACCGGTGGTTCTTCTTTTGCACTTTCTTCCGGGTTAGCAGGAGCTCCGTTTTTCCCTGGACTCTTCAGTGCTTCTTGGACTTGGTCTCCTACTTCCACAGGTCTTCAGGTCCAGGAATCCATCATTGGTGTCTTGCAGTCTCTTCTTGTTCTTGCATAATCTTCTATCATGACATCTTGTGTGTTCTAGGAAAGTTACTGTGATTTACTCCTGCTTTCCTGGGCTCTGGGGTGGGTTCTATTACTTACCTCTTGTGTTTTCTAATACTCCCAGCTCTCCTCTACACACTACACTTGTGTAGGTGAGAAACTGACTTTCGTATCCCACTTTCTTAGTATATGGTTTGTGTTCCCCCTAGGCCCATTTCTAACTATTGTGATTTTTACTATTTGCACTGTTTTCTAACTGTTTTTACAGCTATTTCTGCATACTAGTGTATATAATCTGTGTATTACTTACCTCCTAAGGGAGTATAGTCTCTATGGTATTTTGGCATTTGTGTCACCAAAATAAAGTACCTTTATTTTTGTAACACTGAGCATTTTTTTTCATGTGTGTGAGTACTGTGTGACTACAGTGGTATTGCATGAGCTTTGCATGTCTCCTAGTTAGGCCTTGGCTGTTCATCCACACTACCCCAGAGAGCCTGTCTTCTCGACACTGTCTACATTTCACTAATAAGGGATAGCTGGACCTGGTATAAGATGTAAGTACCTTAGGTACCACTACAAACCATGCCAGCCTCCTACAAAAAGCATCATCCATAAGTGGCCATCAAATATAATCAGAAGCTATGGGAGTGACAGAATCTGGTTGGGATGCATCTGACTAGGCATCTGTCTCAGCAGATTAACTGTCTGGATTGCTGCTAGCTATTGCTGTTGGCTTTCTATGGACTGACATGTCTGCCACCAGTTTTGTACTCTCAGCCAAGGCCAGACTTGCAGTAGTGGGATTCAAGCATTTTCCCGGTGGGCTGGAAGGGTGGGGGACAGTTTTTCAACCACAGGGCCAGTTTTGTTACTGAGGGCCAGTTTTGCAGCAGTGCTTCAAAATCTTCTCCCAGTAACAAAAGAACAAGGGCAGCAGTGCTTCATCCTCCCTTGCTCCCTCTCCCCACTGCCCCCGCACCGACCCGGGGGCTGGTCTGACAAAATTACCAGGTCTGCTTTAGGTTCCCTGTCTGGCCCTCCTCTCAGCATCTGCCTTTTCTGTTGTTGGTCCACCGAAATGACAGGTGTTTTAAATTTTATGGTGGCCTTTGCATCTTGTAATAGTAGAAGGATCTGTTGCAGTGCCACCTGTGGAGTCCGGCTGTTCCCAGGCTCCAATGGCATTAGTGAAAAGCGTGATGTGCCACCTTCCACTAACCCCAGCTTTGTAAATCAAATCAAATCATTAACATTTATAAAGCGCGCTACTCACCCGTGCGGGTCTCAAGGCGCTAGGGGGGAAAGGGGGGGTTATCGCTGCTCGAACAGCCAAGTCTTTAGGAGTCTCCGGAAAGCGGAGTGGTCCTGGGTGGTCCTGAGGCTGGTGGGGAGGGAGTTCCAGGTCTTGGCCGCCAGGAAGGAGAAAGATCTCCCACCCGCCGTGGAGCGGCGGGTGCGAGGGACGGCAGCAAGTGCGAGGCCAGCGGAGCGGAGGGGGCGGGTGGGGACGTAGAAGCTGAGGCGTCTGTTGAGGTATTCCGGTCCCTTGTTGTGGAGGGCTTTGTGTGCGTGGGTGAGAAGACGGAAGGTGATCCTTTTGCTGACTGGGAGCCAATGCAGGTGTCTCAGGTGTGCGGAGATGTGGCTGTTGCGGGGTACGTCGAGGATGAGGCGGGCCGAGGCGTTTTGGATGCGTTGCAGGCGGTTTTGGAGTTCGGCTGTGGTCCCGGCGTAGAGGGTGTTGCCGTAGTCCAGGCGGCTCGTGACGAGGGCGTGGGTCACGGTTTTTCTGGTGTCGGCGGGGATCCAGCGGAAGATCTTACGGAGCATGCGGAGAGTGAGGAAGCAGGCGGAGGACACGGCGTTGACTTGCTTGGTCATGGTGAGAAGAGGGTCCAAGATGAAGCCGAGGTTGCGGGCGTGGTCTGCGGGGGTCGGTGCGGTGCCGAGGGCCGTGGGCCACCAGGAGTCGTCCCAGGCGGACGGGGTGTTGCCGAGGATGAGGACTTCCGTTTTTTCAGAGTTCAGCTTTAGGCGGCTGAGCCTCATCCAATCTGCGACGTCCTTCATACCCTCTTGTAGGTTGGTCTTGGCGCTGGCGGGGTCCTTGGTGAGGGAGAGTACAAGTTGGGTGTCGTCGGCGTAGGAGGTGATGATGATGTCGTGCTTGCGTACGATGTCGGCGAGGGGGCTCATGTAGACATTGAAGAGTGTCGGGCTGAGCGATGAGCCTTGAGGTACGCCGCAGATGATCTTGGTGGGTTCTGAGCGAAACGGAGGGAGGAAAACTCTTTGGGAGCGGTTAGCGAGGAAGGAGGCGATCCAGTCCAGGGCCTGGCCTTGGATCCCGGTGGAGCGTAGGCGGGTGATTAGGGTGCGGTGACAGACGGTGTCAAAGGCAGCCGAGAGGTCGAGGAGAATGAGGGCGACTGTTTCACCGTTGTCCATCAGGGTTCTGATGTCGTCTGTGACTGAGATGAGGGCGGTTTCCGTGCTGTGGTTGGTTCGGAATCCGGTTTGTGAAGGGTCGAGCAGGTTGTTGTCTTCCAGGAAGGTGGTCAGCTGTTTGTTGACGGTCTTTTCTATTACCTTGGCTGGGAAAGGTAGAAGAGAGATGGGGCGGAAGTTTTTCAGGTCGCTTGGGTCAGCCGTAGGTTTCTTTAGTAGGGCGTTGACTTCAGCGTGCTTCCAGCATTCGGGGAAGGTAGCAGAAGAAAAAGAAGAGTTGATGACGGTCTGGAGGTGCGGGGCGATGATGTCGTCGGCTTTGTTAAAGATGAAGTGCGGGCAGGGGTCCGAAGGGGCACCGGAGTGGATAGAGTTCATGATGGATTTGGTTTCTTCCGTGTTGATGTGGGACCAGTTGTTGAGGGTGATGTCCGGGGAAGCGGGTTCAGTGGTGTATGGTTGGGTCTGGTGTCCGAAGCTGTCGTGGAGGTCGCTGATCTTGCGATGGAAGAAAGTGGCGAGGGATTCGCACAAATCCTGTGAGGGCGTGACGGCGTTGGCGCTGGCGCTGGGGTTGGAGAACTCTTTGACGATGCTAAAGAGTTCTCTGCTGTTGTGGCTGTTTTTGTCTAGTCTGTCGGTGAAAAAGTTCCTTTTGGCAGTGCGGATCAGGTGGTGGTGTTCGCGTGTAGCGTTCTTGAGGGCGGTCATGTTGTCAGCGGTGTGGTCCTTGCGCCAGGCCTTCTCAAGGGCACGACAAGTTTTCTTTGATTCTTTGAGGGTGTCAGAGAACCAGAGAGGTTTTTTGGTGTTGGTCTGTCGATGCATGCGTTTGAGGGGAGCAAGGTTGTCAGCGCAGTTGGAGATCCAGTTTGTGAGGTTGAGAGCTGCGTCGTTGGGGTCGGTGGTGAGGGTGGGTTGGTTGGCGGCGAGAGCGGAGAAGAGTTGCTCTTCAGGGATCTTGTTCCACTGTCGATGAGGGATGGGTTGAGTGCGGAGGTGGGAGGTCTCGCGTCGGAATGTGAAGTGGACGCAGCTGTGGTCGGTCCAGTGTAGGGCAGAGGTGTGGCTGAAGAAGACGTGTTTGCTGGCGGAGAAGATAGGGTCGAGCGTGTGTCCGGCGATGTGGGTGGCGGTGTTCACCAGTTGTTTGAGGCCGAGGTTGGCGAGGTTGTCGAGCAGGGTGGTGGTGTTGGGGTCGTTGTTTTGTTCCAGATGGAAGTTGAGGTCGCCTAGGAGGATGTAGTCCGGTGAGGCGAGTGCGTGCGGGGAGATGAAGTCGGCGATGGCGTCGCTGAAAGAGGCGCGAGGTCCGGGAGGACGGTAGACGAGGGATCCTCTGAGGGTGGTCCTTGGGTCGGTGCGAATCTGAAAATGCAGGTGTTCAGCGGCGAGGGGGGGGTCTTCGGTGGAGGTGGTGACGCTGATGGAGTCTTTGAAGATGATGGCGACACCTCCTCCTACTTGGTTGGTGCGGTCTTTTCTGGAGATCTTGTAGCCTTCGGGGATGGCGGGTAGCGATGTCTGGAGCAGAGGAGGCGTTCATCCATGTCTCCGTGATGAAGGCGACGTCCGGGGCTGTGGAGTCCAGGAGGTCCCAAAGTTCAACGGCGTGCTTGTGGACGGAACGAGCGTTGATCAGGATGCACTTGAGGTGGTTGATGGCGCGTGGGCTTGTGGTCGTGGTAGTTGCGTGGTGGAAGATGCGTTTGCAGGAGTTGCAGGCGAAGGGTCCATGGGTGCGTTTGGGGTGAGCTAGGAAGCAGGTTTTGGAGCGCCCTGGGTTGAGGGCGTGGAGGGTGGTGGGGTCGTAGCGGATCAGCGGGGCTTGGGGGAGCTGGGGACCAGGGGTCGTGGCGCTGGGCGCGGGCCAGGCGCGGACGGGCGCAGACGGGCTTGCCTCTGGCGCGCCTCTGGCGCGCCAGCGGCGTGCCCGCTGCGCGCGCCCGCTGCGCAGTCGCGCAGCGGCCGCCATAAGAGGTAGGAGGGGGGGGGAGGGGTCAGCTGGGGGCGAATGGGAGCTGGGGGGCGGGGGCGTGCAGGAGGTCGCGGCGGGAAAGCGCGAGGGAGGGGGGGGGACAGGTAGAGTGAGAGGAGCTGGGGGAGGGGGTTTAGGGTGGAGGAGGGTGAGTGTTAGGAGGTTTGGAGATTAGGGAGAGAGATAGGAGTAGGGTTGTGAAGATAGGGGAGGGGGGGTTGTAGAGGTGGGTGAGGGAGAGAGGTAGAGTGAGAGGATAGGGAGATAGGTAGTAGAGGGGGTGGCGGGAGGGGGGGAGAGATAGAGAAATAGATAGAGAAAGTAGATAGAGAAGTCGATAGATAGGGAAATAGATAGATAGACAGATAGGTAGGTAGGAGGAGGTGGAGAGTGGGGGAGTTAGATAGTGAGATAGGGAGCTAGAGAGATAGGAAGATAGGAGGAGTGAGGGAGGTAGATAGCGAACGGGTTAGCTAGGGGTGAGAGAGGGGGAGGCGAGTGAGGGAGGGGGATGAGGAAGGAGCAGGAGGGCAGGCTCGGGGGAAGAAGACGGAGGAGGTAGAAGAGCCGAAGACAGGAGAACAGAAGACAGAAGAACAGAAGACAGAAGAACAGAAGACCGGAAGAGCAGAAGAATAGAAGAACAGAAGACCGGAAGAGCAGAAGACAGAAGAACAGAAGAACAGAAGAACAGAAGAACAGAGAAGAACACAGAAGCACCGAGAAGAACAGAGAAGAAGAACACAGAAGACCGGAAGAACACAGAAGAACAGAAGGGAAGAACAGAAGAACAGAAGAGAAGAACAGAAGAACACAGAAGAAGATTGCAGAGGGGGGGCGAGGAGGAAGAGACAGAGAGGAGGAAAAGAAGCAGGAGCAGGAGAGAAGGTGAGTGGCGCGGGGCAGGGCGAGGGGCTGGGAGGAGGGGGGTACTTACAGTTAGGTGGGTCTCAGGAACACAGGAACTCGGGAACTTGGAGGAGCTGCAGCGGCAGGGGGAGCGACCTACCCTTGGGTCAAGGGTCGCTACCACTGTCGCGCAGCGGCCGCCATAAGAGGTAGGAGGGGGGGGGAGGGGTCAGCTGGGGGCGAATGGGAGCTGGGGGGTGGGGGCGTGCAGGAGGTCGCGGCGGGAAAGCGCGAGGGAGGGGGGGGACAGGTAGAGTGAGAGGAGCTGGGGGAGGGGGTTTAGGGTGGAGGAGGGTGAGTGTTAGGAGGTTTGGAGATTAGGGAGAGAGATAGGAGTAGGGTTGTGAAGATAGGGGAGGGGGGGTTGTAGAGGTGGGTGAGGGAGAGAGGTAGAGTGAGAGGATAGGGAGATAGGTAGTAGAGGGGGTGGCGGGAGGGGGGGAGAGATAGAGAAATAGATAGAGAAAGTAGATAGAGAAGTCGATAGATAGGGAAATAGATAGATAGACAGATAGGTAGGTAGGAGGAGGTGGAGAGTGGGGGAGTTAGATAGTGAGATAGGGAGCTAGAGAGATAGGAAGATAGGAGGAGTGAGGGAGGTAGATAGCGAACGGGTTAGCTAGGGGTGAGAGAGGGGGAGGCGAGTGAGGGAGGGGGAAGAGGAAGGAGCAGGAGGGCAGGCTCGGGGGAAGAAGACGGAGGAGGTAGAAGAGCCGAAGACAGGAGAACAGAAGACAGAAGAACAGAAGACAGAAGAACAGAAGACCGGAAGAGCAGAAGAATAGAAGAACAGAAGACCGGAAGAGCAGAAGACAGAAGAACAGAAGAACAGAAGAACAGAAGAACAGAGAAGAACAGAGAAGAACACAGAAGCACCGAGAAGAACAGAGAAGAAGAACACAGAAGACCGGAAGAACACAGAAGAACAGAAGGGAAGAACAGAAGAACAGAAGAGAAGAACAGAAGAACACAGAAGAAGATTGCAGAGGGGGGGCGAGGAGGAAGAGACAGAGAGGAGGAAAAGAAGCAGGAGCAGGAGAGAAGGTGAGTGGCGCGGGGCAGGGCGAGGGGCTGGGAGGAGGGGGGTACTTACAGTTAGGTGGGTCTCAGGAACACAGGAACTCGGGAACTTGGGGGAGCTGCAGCGGCAGGGGGAGCGACCTACCCTTGGGTCAAGGGTCGCTACCACTGTCGCGCAGCGGCCGCCATAAGAGGTAGGAGGGGGGGGGAGGGGTCAGCTGGGGGCGAATGGGAGCTGGGGGGCGGGGCGTGCAGGAGGTCGCGGCGGGAAAGCGCGAGGGAGGGGGGGGACAGGTAGGGTGAGAGGAGCTGGGGGAGGGGGTTTAGGGTGGAGGAGGGTGAGTGTTAGGAGGTTTGGAGATTAGGGAGAGAGATAGGAGTAGGGTTGTGAAGATAGGGGAGGGGGGGTTGTAGAGGTGGGTGAGGGAGAGAGGTAGAGTGAGAGGATAGGGAGATAGGTAGTAGAGGAGGTGGCGGGAGGGGGGGAAAGATAGAGAAATAGATAGAGAAAATAGATAGAGAAGTCGATAGATAGGGAAATAGATAGATAGACAGATAGGTAGGTAGGAGGAGGTGGAGAGTGGGGGAGTTAGATAGTGAGATAGGGAGCTAGAGAGATAGGAAGATAGGAGGAGTGAGGGAGGTAGATAGCGAACGGGTTAGCTAGGGGTGAGAGAGGGGGAGGCGAGTGAGGGAGGGGGATGAGGAAGGAGCAGGAGGGCAGGCTCGGGGGAAGAAGACGGAGGAGGTAGAAGAGCCGAAGACAGGAGAACAGAAGACAGAAGAACAGAAGACAGAAGAACAGAAGACCGGAAGAGCAGAAGAATAGAAGAACAGAAGACCGGAAGAGCAGAAGACAGAAGAACAGAAGAACAGAAGAACAGAAGAACAGAGAAGAACAGAGAAGAACACAGAAGCACCGAGAAGAACAGAGAAGAAGAACACAGAAGACCGGAAGAACACAGAAGAACAGAAGGGAAGAACAGAAGAACAGAAGAGAAGAACAGAAGAACACAGAAGAAGATTGCAGAGGGGGGGCGAGGAGGAAGAGACAGAGAGGAGGAAAAGAAGCAGGAGCAGGAGAGAAGGTGAGTGGCGCGGGGCAGGGCGAGGGGCTGGGAGGAGGGGGGTACTTACAGTTAGGTGGGTCTCAGGAACACAGGAACTCGGGAACTTGGAGGAGCTGCAGCGGCAGGGGGAGCGACCTACCCTTGGGTAGAAGCAAATATCCCAGATCATCTGTCATTGTCTAATCTTGGCTTACTGAAATGAGTTGCACTATTTTGTCCATTGCATATAGTCAGGGAAAACAAATGCTTTACTGCTCTTTATAGATAACAGTGAATTTCGCCAGACTCTTTACAGTATATTGCCCCACCCTCTGAAGCTCAGCAGTTGTACTACGATAGGATTTGGTGTTGTACCAGACATCAATGAATGGATTGACTCTCGATGGGGTTGTTCTACCAACAAAAATATAGACAGGCTTTGAGAGACCACTACAGTACTCAGCTAGTTTTCCAGGAGGAGCTCCATACAGAGACCCTCCAAACTTTCTTGCATTTGAGTTACAGGAATATTGTTTTGATGATGTCGTACCTCCAAGTCTTTACTCCCATATTCCAAATACTACACGCTTTGTCAGGGTTCCTGCAACTGACATTACATATTTTTTCACAAACATTTTGGTAGATATTAAAAGTGCAAAAGTAATAAAATGTAAAAATGCCAGTGTCTAAATGTGGTTCACATATTGTAAAAATATTATTGCATGGTTAGATCAAATAAAATGTTAAATGAAAACAGAAACTAGCCTATTAGCCCTTTAGTTTGCACAGGGATTGGAATTTAACCCTACCTTGTAATGAGAGCCGAAGACCTCATTAAAAGTTGGATGGAATATGATAGGGTATTTTCCACACATGGTCAATATCTTCTATTCCCAGTTTTCAACTTGAAAGTGAGAGATAACATGCAAAATCAATGTTTAACAATTTTTTTGCCTTTTTAATAGGCTTCTTACTCTGTTCAATTTCGGCAGGTTTGACCTGTCTGAATTTATCACAGGAAAACTGTGAGGTGTTATAATTATCGTACAGTTCATAATTCCAATCCTTTTGCAAACTCTTGCTGGCAAGGAGATTGAATTAGCCCTTACCTTGTAATGGGTGGCTAAGTGCCCGCTTTTCATGATGTCGTTTCTGCACATTATGTAACAGTGAAAAATCAAAATGAATAATTCCAGAATGAGGATGTCAACTTTTACTACACTTTCCTCAACAACGCTTCTCCCTGTACGCATGAGACATTTTGTAGTTGCTGGTTCTTCTGGTTCTCTGTCAGTGTTTTCGTTTATTAAAAGGTAGCCAGATATTTTCATTTGCATTTTTAAAACTACACTACTGCATTCTCCAGAAAAAGTATTAAGGGTGCCAGTCACAGAGGCAGCTGCAACTGTGGATTAAATATTTTTCAGGCTCAACAGCAGATGTTATTTATATAAAAATACAATTTTCCCACCAAGTCACTAAGGGAGACATTAGATCTCGCCGGCAGAGCACCCGTCATGCTCTGCGGCTGAAGGCGGAGGCAGCCGGAGGGAGCGCGCGCTGAGCCGAGACGCGCTGCCCTGCACCGCGGCAGAAAAGGATTAAGGAAAGGAAGCTGCCTGGGGCAGCTGCCGGAGCCGGGCTGGTGGCTGCCGGAGGAATGTAGGAGTTATTTGGAGCCATCAGGGATGCCGGCTCGAGAAGAAAGAAGAGAGGGGAAGCCGTCCTAAAACCCAGCAGTTGCAGACGGAAGCATCGGGGCAGGAAGGAGGTTGCTAGGGACGCCGAGGCTGGCGTTTCTTAGCTGTGTCAACGTGGGGGGCCTCCCTAATCTCTACACCATCTATATTATCGTTCTACGGCCAGCTGGAGGCACTTTGGTTTGGCTCTTGGTTAGAGGATCTTGGCCAGTCTTATTGGAGAAGGAAAGGAGGAATTGACATCAAGCAAAGGCACAGGACAGGAGGTGATTTTTTCCGGACTTTGTTTTTTTTTTTTTTTTTGGAGGGGTTGCGGCTTTAGGGGATTGTATAAAGAGCAGGGAGTTGCATTCCTGCATTGTGTTTATCTTTGTTGTTGTTTCCCCATTCCCCTCCCCCCCCCTTTTTTTTTGTTTTTGGGTCTGTTACCAGACCCTCCGGCTTCATTGAGCACTTACGTGTTAAGGCTTAGGGGGGGGAGTATAAGGGATAAGCAGGGGGCAGGAATTTTTTCCCTCCCTTTTTTTCCTTTTTTTTTTTTTTTTAGAGGTCTCACCTCACCCCCCTCTCCCCTTTTTTTTTAGGATTTTTACGGTGCAATCCGATTCCCATTTTTTTTTCCTTCTTTCTTTTTTCTTTTCTCTTTTCGCACCAGGGGAGAGAGGGGAAAAATGCGGCGGTCTCCACATTTAACAGGACGCTCAACCGCCAGAGCCCCTAGGGTAACCCGGGTTACCAAACAGAAGTGACCAGCCCCTTCGGATAATCACCTGCACAAGGCTCTGGGCTCTGCCCCCCCTCCTTCAGTTTCAGCTATGGAGTCAGTCTCTAGTTTGCCTACACCACTCCCTATCAGCCCTCTACCCTTAGAAGCTAATTCATCCAGTACCCCCCTTAGTCTGGATTGTCCATCTGAAGATTCAGGAGCCCTCCCATCAGATCTGGACTCTATTGTAGTTCAGGGTTAATTAAGGGCTCATCATTACTGACTCAGCCAATTACCGGCAGCGGTTCTGAGATAGCTACTGATCCAACAGTGAACATTGGATCTGCTTCTAGACCTCTTTTTCCTTTGTTTGAAAGTGGAAGGAACCGTAAGGAGGATCATCTAGCATTCAGCATTACCCACACTTCCCCTGTACAACCGGTCGACTCGACTTCACTATCTATACAAGAATTGATCAGCAAAGCAGGGCCCGATGCAGTGACTGAAGCTTCTACCTACATTTTCTTCTCTAATGTTCCTACTATTGATTCAGCCGGGCCCAAGGGGTTAAGAGAAGCCTCTGTACAACGAACAATAGTTAGGTCAGACACCGGTGTTCCTGCTGACAACCTACTTCTGCAGATTCTAAGTGAGCTGAAAGCATTAAAAGTCTCTCAGGATGATGCGAATCAGAGACAAGAATCTCAACTGAAACTGATCTGAAGCAACATCCAGCAGCTCAGCTCACGAGTTACAGGTATTGAACAACGAGTCTCTGCTTTGGAGGATACTCGTTTGACGGTGGAACCCTCTTTGGCAAAATGCCAAGCTGACCTGCTAGATCTACAAATTCATCTGGACGATGCTGAAAATCGATCACGTAGATCTAATCTGCGTTTTAAGGGAGTCCCAGAAGGGCGCGAAAACGGTCAGACGGTTATGGAGTTGGTGACAGATCTGATAAAAAGTCATGTTTTAGCAGGGTCAGAGGATAAGTATCCAGATCTAACAATCATGAGAGCCCATCGGGTCCCTGCGGTCCAGCCATCCAACTCTAAGTATCCTCAAACTATATTAGTGAACTTTGGCGACTTTCGCATCAGGGAACTGATTTTTCAGAAAGCAATCAGAACTAAAACTTTTCAGATTCCCGGAGATTACTCATTCAAGATTTTTTCAGATATGTCGGTGGTGGCAGCACATCGAAGGAGAGAGCTAAAAGAAATGATTCCAGCTTTCCAAAAAGCAGGGGCGCAGGCAGGCCTCGTGAAACAATCAAAGCTTAAAGTGTTTTTTAAGGGCCACTCGAACTTTATTCATACGGTTGATGCCGCTAAGTCGTTATTGTATACAATTCAAAACTCCGAACAGCCGGCACAGGAGGGGGGAAGCGGGGGAAGAACACGAGATAGACTATAAGTATCTAGTGAATATTAGAAATGTCAGTCTCATAGTAGAGGCACCGACCTCCTTTCTTTTTGCTCCCTTCAGCCTCTAGCCTAGGGTGCTATGACAAGGCACCTTGCAAAGAAAGAAGTGGGGAAAAGGGTGGGGGAGCGATGTGGCCCGGGTCGTCCAGGAGGGAGGGCTCCAGGTGTGGGCCACTAAAAAGAGGGGGGAGAGGGGAAGGGGGGGGGAAAGAGGGTGGTATGCATATTAAGATATTTTTTTGTCATTGTATAGGATTGTCACAATCACTTAGGAGTTTTCTCACAGATTTAGCGAGACTACAGACACACAAGTCCAAAATTTAATTAAATGACACAAATATTTTTGCCATTAAGATTCCTATCCTGGAATATTAATGGATTAAACAATCGTAGGAAGAAGTCTGCTATCGAAAAGAGGGTAATTGATCTCAATCCCTCAGTTATATTTCTTCAAGAAACCCATATTCCATTTCATAAAGCTTCGGGGTTTCAAATGTTTAAAAGAATGGCTGATTTTAAAATTCTTGCGGCAGCCTCAGTGGCTCATAGAGGGGTGGCAGTTTTTTTATCTAAAACTCTGAATGCACAACCGCTGGATTTTCTCTCCGACCCTGAAGGGTGCTGGTGTTGGGTTCAGTGTACTATCGCAAGGGAGAGATTTATTTTTGTTAGCTTCTATGCCCCTCTGACGGATGATCCGGCCCCATATGTAGACCTGTTCCACTCCCTTCTCCAGTTTACAGGGAAAATTATTATTGGGGGGGATTTCAATTTTCTTCAGGACCCAGCTATAGACTCTACCGTAAAAGGTAAGAGACAGTATAAACCTAAAGTAGCCAAGATATTTAGAGATTATGTTAAGGTTCTGGCATTATGTGACCCTTGGAGGAGAGACTCCCCCGATGTAAGGGAATATACCTGCATCTCTTCCCGATTTAAAAGCTCTTCGCGTATAGATTTCTTTTTGATCTCTGAAACTCTGTGTTATCAATCTCAATACGTCCTGCATTCTGGTCTATCAGATCATGCCCTCCTTCTGTTGGAAATTTCATTCCACTCTATAATTAAGCCACTACAGATCAAAAGGTGGATTTTTAATCTCCGCCTCTTGACCGAAGAAGGGTGGGTACAAACATCGCAGGTGGAAATAAGAGAGTTCTTTCAACGCAATCAGGGGTCGTCAACCCCAGCAATAATCTGGGATGCGTTTAAGGCTTACTTTAGGGGCCAGGTGATTGTTAAGGAGGTAGCTGATAGACAAGCTCTGAAACAGCAAACTGCGGCACTGGAAGAGGTAATCCACAAGTGTCTAATTTCTTATTTGAAGGCCCCTTCGGATATTAATAGAAAGGCGTTCGAAGCTGCCAAGGAAGCGTCAGCGTGATTTAAAAAAAAAAAAGTTGATATAGAATATGGATTTTATAAACAGAAAAGTTATGAAGAAAGCAATTTTACGGGAAAATTCTTGGCATGGCAAGCTAGAGATCGTGTCGCTGGCAATGTTATTCACGCCTTAAAATGCCCGATCACTGGGGTCAGGCGTACTGAGCTTCGGGACCTTGATCAAATTATGCTGGAACACTATAAACGAATCTATAGTGACGTATCTGTTACAGATTCAAGGACTGCCGAGATATTCCTGTCGAGCCTCAATATTCCCTCTCTTTCAGAGGAGGATCGCAGGGGATTGTCTCAACCATTTACAAAGCTGGACCTTCTAGATGTAGTTAAGGATCTCCCCACAGGGAAAACCTGTGGTCCGGATGGCTTTCCGGCAGAGTTCTACAAAACTTTCATAAATGTATTTGCTGAGGAGTTCTTAGTCCTCTTAAACGGTATATAACTTTATGCTGATGATATTATTCTGTTTTTGGACACAAAACACTCCTCTCAGGAAGCGACCTTTAATATATTCAAAGAATTTCAGCAAATTGGTGGCTATAAGATTAATAGGACCAAGACCGACATCATTCTCTGTGGCACTACTCCTAATTGTCTTCTTACTGAATTAAGAGGATGTGTAAACCTCAACCCAAAGAGATATTTGGGGGTATTCTATTTGGCCAATATAAGTGATCTTTACAATCTAAATTTTGCTCCTCTACTTCAGAAAACTCAAGCTTCTGATGGATACAACTACCTGTGGATTCCTCACCTCATGAATACTCCCATGGCGCCAGCATTCTACGGAAATCTTCTTACTAGTCTCTGCACGTCGACGAGGACGTCACTGTCTCGCACGCGACGCCGTCTGACGTCATACAGGCAATAAGAGGTCCTCGACGACGTGCGGACGTCAGTTCCCTTTTTTCCGTGCATTCGAAACGGTTATCTTCGAGGGAGCAACTGTTACTCTTGCGGTTACAGTGTATATCTTGCTGCGTACTCTTTCTCTGTGGAAATAATGTCGCAGAGAAAGTCTGGATTTAAGCCTTGTCGTGAGTGTGGAGGCAAGATGTCGGTGACGGATCCTCATTCCGATTGCCTTTGGTGTTTGAGCTCCGACCACGACGTCTCGACTTGTGATTCGTGTCAGCACATGAATCCGAAGGCCATTAAAGAACGCGAGGCGAAGCTGTTTATGGCCAAGTCAAAGGAGAAGCATCACAAGAAAAAGTCTTCTCCAAGACATCGGCGTCATCGAGACTCCCGGCGCCGTAGAGAATCTCGGCGTCATTCAAGGGAGGCTCGTTCCAGGTCTCCGGATCGGCGCCGGAGGACATGGGAGGTCAGCCCACGGTGACGCCGCATCCTTCGACGCCGTTGCTCTCTCCGACGTCTCCAACTTCGCCTGGACAGGCGTCGGTGATTGAGGTATTGGAGCCTCAGGTGTTTTCTCCGGCGCAGACGCCGAGGCCGGCGTCGGGGTCGCCTCCGAGTCAGGCACCCCAGTATCCGGCTTTTCCCACCCCTGGAGCCGATAGTTCCGCATTCTTGAATGCGATGTATGCCATCTTCCAACAGATGGCTCCAGGGGGTGCTCCGGCTGGGCCTTTGGCCTTTTCTTTGGGTGATCCTGCGCCTCTTCGGCCGGCACCCTTTATGCCCTTTCTCCCGTTTGGGAACGTGGGCTCGGCGCCAGTGTCGGCGCCGGTGGCCGCTCCGATGGCTTCGGAGGGATTGGCCCCAGGGATTTCCATCCCGTCGACGTCGAGATTTCGGCCTGTGACTCCGGTGGGTCCATCCGTTTCATCTGCTCTTCAGTCGGCGCCGAAGTTACCTGTGGCGCCGGATGCGTCTTCGGTGGCTTCGGAAGATCGGCGCTGATCTCCGACTTCGGCGGAGGTGTTGTCGACTCCGCGGATTGAGCAACGACTGCATTCAAGGAGGCGTGCTCTCCGGGTACTAGAGGAGCAGGAGTACCAACGAGCCCTAGAGGAAGGAGAGCTAGAGGACTCGGGTGATGGGCTGCGTGGACTGGAGTCGGCCAGTGGGCTGGACACTTCCCCTGAGTGGGACCTTTCGTCCCCGGGGGAATATACCGAGGAAGCTGCTTCCTTTCATACAGTGGTACGGAAGGCAGCTAGTTTTTTGGACCTGCCTTTGCCGGTGGTGGAGGCGAAACAAAACCTTTTGACAGAGGTGTTGCATCCGGCCTCAGCCGCGGCGGAGCCTCTATTACCTTTTAATGACGCTCTGCTGGATCCGGTTTTAGAGGTGTGGAAGAAGCCGGCATCTTCCCCAGCAGTTCACAGAGCCGTGGCCAGGAGGTATCGGGCGGCTCCAACTGATCCTGGTTTCCTATCTAGGCACCCTACGCCGGAGAGCTTGGTTGTGCAGGCCTCCTGTTCGTCCAAATCAGCGCCTGGTTCTTTCCCGACGGTGCCTGGGGACAGAGACTCAAAAAAGCTAGAGGCGCAGTCGAAGAAGATTTTTTCGTCCTGCAGTCTGGCGTTAAAAGCCACTAATGCGACCTGTATCCTGGGGAGGTATATTCATGCTCTGATGGATGACATCTCCTCTTCGTTTACAGAGCTTCCCCAGGGTCTTTTGGATCTTGTCTCTGATGCCCAGGCTGCTGCGACCCAAATTATCCAGACGGGACTGGATACCACCGACTCGGTAGCCAGAGCAATGGGCACAACTGTGGTGGAAAGGAGACAGGCCTGGCTACGTAACTCGGGCTTTTCGGCAGATGTACAGTCCACATTGTTGGATCTCCCGTTTGATGGGGACAAACTGTTTGGGGCTAAGGCTGATTCGGCCTTGGAACGTTTTAAGGAGAGCAGGGCCACGGCTAAGTCGTTGGGACTCCAAGCTCCTTCTTCCACGGCCTCTTCCAGATTCTTCAGGAGGTTTCGTGGATTTGGGCGTGGCTCTTCCTCCTCTTCCTTTCGGGGAAGATATCAGCAACCTGCCTCTTCCCATCCCTATAGATCTTTTAGGGGGAGGGGTAGGGTCCGCACCAGGGGAGCCTCTCAGCAGCACTCTGCCTCTTCCTCATCCTCTGGCGGGGTGCAGCAGGGGAAGCAGCCTTAGGCTTCCACCATTTCCCACTCACTCCTCTCCTGTAGGGGGAAGATTACAGCATTTTCTCACCAAATGGGAGACTGTTACGTCGGACACTTGGGTTCTCAGTGTTGTGGGAAAAGGCTACACCCTTCCCTTTCGGGAGTTTCCGCCCCTCATCCCGCCCCGCCCTTCGTATTGTTCACAAGAACACCTCCTGTTGCTAGAACAGGAGGTAGAAGTCCTCCTTTTAAAGGGCGCGGTGGAGTTGGTCCCGGAGCAGGAAAGGGGTCAAGGAGTTTACTCAAGGTATTTCCTGATTCCCAAGAAGGATGGTCGTTTGAGACCAATTCTGGACCTGAGGATCTTGAATTGGTTCCTCAAGCAGGAAAAGTTCAAGATGCTGACCCTAGCACAGGTGCTTTTGGCGTTGAACATGGAAGACTGGATGGTGTCTGTCGACTTGCAGGATGCTTACTTTCATATCCCGATACTCAAGTCACACAGGAAGTATCTCCGGTTTGTGGTGGGATCGCAACACTACCAGTTTGCGGTCCTTCCGTTTGGTCTTACTTCAGCACCTCGAGTCTTCACGAAGGTGATGTCGGTGGTTGCGGCAGAGCTCAGAAGGAAGGGGATAGCAGTATTCCCTTACTTGGACGATTGGTTGATCAAAGCCAAGTCCCCGGAGCTTGTGTTGCGTCATCTGCAGTCAACAACCCAGTTGTTGTTCGACCTGGGCTTTTCGGTGAACGAGCCCAAATCTCACCTGGAGCCCTCTCAGCGCCTCCTGTTCATAGGGGCAGTACTGGATACGACATTGGGTCGGGCCTTTCCTCCGCCTCAGCGGATTCAAGATATTCAGGATTTGGTTCCAATGTTTCGAAATGGAGCGGTAGTTCCAGTCCTCAAGGTCCTTCGTCTGCTCGGTCTTTTTGCCTCCTGCATTCTGTTGGTCACGCATGCTCGCTGGCACATGAGGGCTCTTCAGTGGTGCCTCGGAAGGCAGTGGTCTCAACACAGAGGGGATCTAGAGGGTACTGTCAAGATCTCCAGAGATGCTGCTGTGGATTTGAAGTGGTGGATTGCAAGCAACAATCTTTCACAAGGAAAACCGTTCCAGCAGTCGCCACCAGTGGCCACAGTCATAACGGATGCTTCCACTCTAGGGTGGGGAGCTCATCTGGGGGATCTGGAGATCAAAGGTCTTTGGTCTCCAGAGGAACAGATTTTTCACATCAATCTGTTAGAGTTACGGGCTGTACGTCTGGCTCTCAAGGCCTTCCTCCCTTCCCTTCGTGGTCAGTCGGTACAGGTCCTAACGGACAATACTACCACGATGTGGTACATAAACAAGCAGGGAGGAGTGGGGTCGTACCTTCTCTGCAGAGAAGCTCTTCGACTATGGTCCTGGGCAAAGGACCATCGGATTTGCTTGATAGCAAACCATCTGGCCGGAGTCTTGAACGTGCGTGCGGACAGTCTCAGTCGCCACTTCTCGGCAGACCACGAGTGGCGTCTCCATCCAGATCAAGTCCGTTTAATCTTCCAGAAGTGGGGGTTTCCTCGGGTAGATCTGTTCGCCACTCGAGAGAACGCGCATTGTCCGTTGTTCTGCAGCCTTCAGTATCCGATGCAGGAAGCATTGGGGGACGCGTTTCAAATGACCTGGTGCGGCCAGTTGCTTTACGCGTTTCCTCCCATACCCTTGATTCCTCGAGTATTGAGGAAGATTCGCCAAGACCGGGCTCTAGTAATCGTAATAGCTCCGGATTGGCCAAGGAGGGTGTGTTACTCCGACCTTCTCCAACTCTCAACGTGCCCGCCGCTCCGTCTCCCTTTCAGGGCAGACCTCCTCTCGCAGTCGCAGGGGCAGGTTCTACACCCCAACCTCCAGAGTCTGCACCTACATGCCTGGAGATTGAACGGGGCAACCTGAGTTCCTTCTCTCTCCCGCCTGAGGTAGTGGATGTTATATTAGCGGCCAGGCGACACTCCACTAAATCTATCTACGCTAATAGGTGGTCTAAATTTGTTGCGTGGTGTGGAGAGAGGCAGATTGATCCTTTACAAGCTCATCTATCGGACGTTTTGTCTTTTGCTCTATCTCTGGCGCAGAAAGGTTGTGCAGTGGCTACCATTAAAGGTTATTTATCGGCCTTGTCAGCCTTCATATGTCTTCCAGACCAACCATCTTTATTTAAATCCCCTATTGTTATCAGATTCTTGAAAGGTCTTCTAAATCAATATCCTCCAAAGCCATTCGTTATGCCGCAATGGGATTTGTCCTTAGTCCTGACTTTCCTTATGGGGTCCCCTTTTGAACCTATGCATTCTTGCCCCTTAAGGTATTTGTTTTTAAAAACAGTCTTCCTGATAGCTATAACATCAGCAAGGAGAGTGAGTGAGTTGCAGGCCTTATCAGTAAAACCCCCTTATACAACTTTTTATGGGGATAAGGTGGTGTTGAGGACCAAGGCTGCTTTCCTTCCGAAGGTTGTTTCACCCTTCCATTTGGCTCAGGCAATTACTTTGTCCACGTTCTATCCTCCGCCTCATCCTTCCAAAGAGGAAGAAAGACTGCACCGTCTGGATCCAAAGAGAGCGTTGAGCTTCTTTATCAATAGAACAAAGGATTTCAGGCTGGAGGATCAGCTGTTTATTGGATACGTGGGCAAGAGGAGAGGAAAGGCAGTCCACAAGAGAACACTATCCAGGTGGGTTGTTCTTTGCATTAAAATATGTTACTCTTTGGCAAAGAAGGATCCTCCTGAGGGCATTAGAGCTCATTCCACCAGAGCTAAGTCGGCCACTTCGGCCTTAGCCAGAGGTGTTCCTGTGGTCGACATCTGCAAGGCCGCAACTTGGTCGTCCCTTCACACTTTTGCAAAACATTACTGTTTAGATTCTGAGGTTAGAAGGGACGGCCATTTTGCACGGTCAGTGCTGCAGGATTTCTTGGTTTGACCATTTAGGCACCCACCGCCGGGCGTGGTACTGCTTTGGGACTCTATTCATGAGGTGATGAATCCACAGGTAGTTGTATCCATCAGAAGAACGAGTTACTTACCTTCGGTAACGACTTTTCTGGTGGATACATTAGCTACCTGTGGATTCCTCACGGTCCCACCCGCCTCCCCGTTGCCTTTATGGTCTTGCCAAGTAATCCTTGAGTGCGCTCCTCTTGATCTTTGAGGGTGCAATAGATGTATATATATAATATATTTATATATATATATATAGGTATATGTGTATATATCTTTATGTATATACTTGGTGTGTGTATATATATTTTTAAAAGAAAGAGTTTTATATATATATATATATATATATGTACATAAAAAAGATTTACAGTTATTCATACAATGTGGTGTATTTTTACAATATAATGGATGTTGCTTTGTTCTTTCATTGCATTGCCTGGTTGTTCTCATGCACGTAAAAAATGATTGGTACTGACGTCCGCACGTCGTCGAGGACCTCTTATTGCCTGTATGACGTCAGACGGCGTCGCGTGCGAGACAGTGACGTCCTCATCGACGTGCAGAGACTAGTAAGAAGATTTCCGTAGAATGCTGGCGCCATGGGAGTATTCATGAGGTGAGGAATCCACAGGTAGCTAATGTATCCACCAGAAAAGTCGTTACCGAAGGTAAGTAACTCGTTCTTTGCTTTCTCGTTGAAGGCCTCTCCCTCTCTCGATATTAGGCCGCATCGCATTAATTAAAATGTCAATTTTACCACTCTTTAACTTTCTATTTGCAGCCATTCCGTCTGTTTTGACGCAACCCTTTTTTAAAACACTGGAATCCCTATTTCGTTCCTTCATCTGGCAGAACCGAAAAGCCCGAGCCGCCTTGAGTATACTGTATGCCGACAAAGAGAAGGGGGGACTGGCCTTACCCAATTTCAAAGATTATTATTATGCTTTCTTTGCACACTATTATGCTAGCTTTAAGCTAGAATACTTCAGGGGCTCCACGTTTTTTTTATTGATTTTCTGGTTTTAATATGTCAAGAGCATAATATTCGGAACCCAGCTCTTTTGACCAAATCGCCCCAAAAAGTTTGTTATAAATTTTTTTCATGGTTTCTTAAGAGAAGAGCGGATTTTGCTAGAAAATATTCAATTCCTTCTCTACATTTTTGCACCCCACTCTCACAGATTTCTCTAGGTTCAGGGTCACAGCTTAATGAAATGACAGTGAAAAGGTGGGAGCGTGCTGGATATAGTAAAATTGGAGATTTTTGGGTTGAGGGTAACTGGGAAGCCCCAGGGAAAATCATGATTACAGTCAATAATGACTTTTTGCTGGTTAGATCCTACAATACTATGCTGAGGGTCTTTAAAGACTTAGATATTAATTCTATCATTAACACCCTATCACTGGTATCAGAATTAGTTACTCCTCTGCGGGTGAGGAGTGCAGGGGCATGGAGAAGGCTTCTGTCGGAGAGGTTTAAAGTAGATTTGGGGATAAGAGCTCAAAAGAAATGGGTCAGTCAGGAGGGTATGATGCTCTCAAGCGAATATTGGGAGACTATTAACCGCCTAAATTTCACTGTGCTACGAGGTGCTAATTGGCACAGAATGATATGTTTTAGCAAATGGTTGCTATATCGAACCCCGCAAGCCCTATCTCGTATGGGGATCGGCCACCCAAATATGTGTTTTCGGTGCAAGGAAATAGGAGCAGCTGGCTGGATACATACGATAGTGACATGTAAATGTATACAGAGATTCTGGGAGGAGATCTTTGCAACGTTATCATCCATGGTGTTGGTACCCATGTCTCCGAGTATTCGTCTGCTGAGTCTGGGCTATGATCCCGAGGCAAGATTCTCTCCCCGGTTGGAGAAGCTCGTATTTATAGCCTTGGCGGTGGCTAGATCACTGTTGCTGAGAAATTGGCGGTCAGAATTATCTCCTACTAGTCAAGGATGGTATAATAAAATGATTCAAGTTAGACTTCAGGAGATGAGATATGCTAGGAGAACAGGCAATGTTAAAAAGTTCTCTCTAATCTGGGGAAATTATTTCTTGGATAAGCCTGATTGATTCGCATTTTATTTTTTCCTTTTTATTTTTCTTCTCTTTTTTTACTCTTTGTTTTCGTTTCATTTTTCGAAAGTGACAATGTATCCTATTATGCACTGATGTTAAAAATAAAAAAGATATTAAAAAAAACAAGTCACTAAGGGAGAAGAAGAATACAAGAAAGTTTTAAAAGAAATTGTTTACATTTTAATTTTTTAGTTGACTGACCATATGAAGATGGCAGTTAGCAGTGTTTCAAATCTTCACAGCTACTGATCTCTATATATAGCCACAAAGCCACACATTCTAACAGTAGACGACCACATTTCTAACAGTAGACGACCAAATTCTAAAGCTTTTTGCGCAGCTTTCTTCAAGTAGGTGTGCAAAAAAATGTAATTGCATAGATCCTGATTTCCAGAATCAGGACATACTGATGGGATGAAACAGTATATCAGAGCTGACATGCAAGGGCGTAGCTTAGTCAGTGAGATTTGGGATGTGTGAAACTCTAATATCCCAATTAACAATCAGACAACTGCAGGGTGTGGGAGTGAGATGACCCAGGTTTAGATTGGAGTGCTTCAACAAGGAACATGGTCAGTGCTGACTTGCATTAGTTGGGCCTCTGTCTAGAGTGGCACAATGGTTCAAAAACAGTGAGCTCGAATGCTGCCCCTCACCTTTTGGGTGTTTGATTACCAGTAGTATGTCTGGAAACCTGAGACTTGCACAGCTTTCCAAGCATACTACTGCCCATGTTTGTGAATTCCAGAATGTAGTGAATTGGCACCCATTCAAGGAGTACTTCTGTGGTTTCAGATTTAATACTTTTTAGTAAACCAGTCACTATACATATTCAAGTTTCTGGTCAAAACATTTTTTTAAGGTGTTGGAGTGTGTCTTTTAAAAGCAATATTAACATGAAAAGCTTGCAATATATTGTGGGATGAAGCTGCATAGAAAATGTGTTAACATAGAAAATAATTCACACGTTTGAAATGTACCCACGGGGAGTGGCTATCAATGTATACGAAGACTAATGAAAGTTGTTAATTCTGACTTAATTATTTACTAATGTTTTGAATTTGTATTAGCATATCATAATTAGAGTTATGTATTAGGAGTTGCTTATTAAGTTAGAAGGCCATAGCTTAGCGAGGGTCTGGGCCTAGTTGCCTGGTCTTCATATTAAACTGAATTTTTCTAACGTGTAATGTTCTGTTTTCCTGAAGGACACAAAGCTGTACTTTTCCAGAAGTTATGTGTGTGTAGCCGTAGTAAATTCTTTCTCATGAGAACCGACTTGTTCAAGGAGACGTTCTTGCTGAATGCAACAGTGTAACTCGTAACAGGTGCAAGGTTAGCTGTAGTAGGAGAAAACAATGGAGACACTGACTGGAGCGCAAAGAGTAACTTTTCTTACCTGACTTTCCAACCAATGAAGACGTCAATAACGTGGACCAGTCCGCGACATGAGAACTATGGTTTGTGGAAAATTCTGGCAAGATGCGTGAAAAATTATTGGACAGAGATAACGATGCACCAATTAGTATCCAATGAGGAGTTAAGGGCTAATTAGACAGTTTTGATTTAACGGAGTGACCCAAGGAGAAACGGGGCTCGAAGGAGAGACTTCACTCACTCACTGAGACTTTTTACTCTTCTGCTTTGTCCTGATACTTTAAACCATCCTCTACCCATTCTTACCTGATACCTATTTCTCCTCCATATGGGAGAAGATCCTATTCCTTCGCTATGCTATATCGAGACTTTGCCCCGTCCTATCTCTGCTGAGGGTGAATCGACTGATGTCCTGAGGACGAAGATTGACGCTGTTTGCTGATACGTTGTATTGGTAACTGTCTGATGCAAAATCCTGTATTACTGAGACTTTGCTAAGTTGCTTCATATTAATGATGTGCCTAAATACTGAATGAATATTCTCTATGCATTGATTGATTGCGATCTAATTGCTTATTAGTTGAGTTCCTAATGAGAATAATTGCTAATGAGATTAACAGAAATGACATTAGATTGTGACCAATAGGGAAATAAATATTCTAACACTTAACTAAATTGGTGTGGTTATTCATGGCTAAAAGGTCATGGTGTGTTCAACTTATTAATTCTTATTAAATGTTTTGATTAGCTTGTTGATTAGTTATTGTGATTATTGATTGGGTTATTGATCTATTGATTTGTGATGCCAAAAAGGCATCTCATACTGGGAAGTCCCTGAACGTGGTCCAAAGGATCATCGACCTAAACGGGTCTCCTTGTAAGTTTACTTATTAACCCCTACGGTGCCTTGGACGAGATCACCTCGTCCTGCACACAGGAACTGGGGGGAGCGCTAGCGCTCCCCCCATTGGCTCCCCACCCACCCCTCCAGTGGTGGATGGAAGGGGAAAACATTTCCCTTCCACCCTGACCCCCCAACCCCCGTGACGTCAGCGCGCATCACGCACTGACAATCACAGAGGGCCTCCTCCAAATGCAAAGCATTTCTCTTTCGATCACGTGGAGGAGGCAAGAGAGGCTTCAAAGGGAAGGAAAGGAATTTCCTTCCCTTTGAAGTCTCTCTGAGCCTTTCAAAAGCCGGATTGCAAGCAATCCGGTTTTTGAAACGCCCACTAGACACCAGGGATATCTTTTTTTCTTAGAAACTGGCATAAGGGAGCGACCCCTTGGGCAAGGGTCGCTCCCAGGGGGGGGCATTTTTTTGGAAGGCCTTTTCTGCCCCCCCGGGGGCAGAAACCTCTAGGCACCAGGGATCTTTTTTTTTTTGTTTTGTTTTGTTTTTTTACAGGTGGGGAGTGAACCCTTAGGCAAGGGTCGCTCCACTGGGGGGCAAATTGTACTTAGACTAATTCTGCCCCACTTGGGGGCAGATCGGCCGATTTTAGGTCAATCTGCCCCTAAGGGGGGCAGACACCACTAGGCACCGAGGAATTTTTTTTGAGCCAATGTCACTCAGGGGGAGCGACCCCGTAGGCAAGGGTCGCTCCGAGTGGGGGGTTGGGTGGGTGGGTGTTTCCAAATTTATTTTAGGCCATTTCTGCCCCCCGGGGCAGATCAGCTTATTGTTATCAGGCCGGTCTGCCCCCAGGGGGGACAGAAACCTCTAGGCGCCAGGGCACATTTTTTTTGTGTGTTTTTTTTAGAGATGGGGAGCGACCCATTAGGCAAGGGTCGCTCCCCTGGGGGGCAAATTGTATTTAGACCATTTCTGCCCCCCCCTGGGCCGGGTGAGCTAAAGGCCAAAATCCACAGGTAGGCACTTTGTAAAAAACACCTGTTTTCTGTGAAAAAATCTGATGTGTCCACGTTGTGTTTTGGGCCATTTCATTTTGTGGGCGCTAGGCCTACCCACACAAGTGAGGTATCATTTTTAGCGGGAGACTTAGGGGAACGCTGGGTGGAAAGAAATTTGTGGCTCCTCTCAGATTCCAGAACTTTCTGTAACCGAAATGTGAGGAAAACATGTTTTTTTAGCCAAATTTTGAGGTTTGCAAAGGATTCTGGGTAACAGTACCTGGTCAGAGCCCCACAAGTCACCCCATCTTGGATTCCCCTAGGGCTCTAGTTTTCAAAAATGCACAGGTTTGTAGGTTTCCCTAGGTGCCGGTTGAGCTAGAGGCCAAAATCTACAGGTAGGCACTTTGCAAAAAACACCTCTGTTTTCTGTCAAAAATTGTGATGTGTCCACGTTGTGTTTTGGGGCATTTCCTGTCGCGGGCGCTAGGCCTACCCACACAAGTGAGGTATCATTTTTATCGGGAGACTTGGGGGAACGCTTGGTGGAAGGACATTTGTGGCTCCTCTCAGATTCCAGAACTTTCTGTCACCGAAATGTGAGAAAAACATGTTTTTTTAGCCAAATTTTGAGGTTTGCAAAGGATTCAGGGTAACAGTACCTGGTCAGAGCCCCAAAAGTCACCCCATCTTGGATTCCCCTAGGTCTCAAGTTTTCAAAAATGCACAGGTTTGTAGGTTTCCCTTGGTGCCGGTTGAGCTAGAGGCCAAAATCTACAGGTAGGCACTTTGCAAAAAACACCTCTGTTTTCTGTCAAAAATTGTGATGTGTCCACGTTGTGTTTTGGGGCATTTCCTGTCGCGGGCGCTAGGCCTACCCACACAAGTGAGGTATCATTTATATCGGGAGACTTGGGGGAACGCTGGGTGTGAGGACATTTGTGGCTTCTCTCAGATTCCAGAACTTTCTGTCACCGAAATGTGAGGAAAACGTGTTTTTTAGCCAAATTTTGAGGTTTGCAAAGGATTCTGGGTAACAGAACCTGGTCGGAGCCCCACAAGTCACCCCATCTTGGATTCCCCTAGGTCTGTAGTTTTATAAAATGCACAGGTTTGTAGGTTTCCCTAGGTGCCGGCTGAGTTAGAGGCCAAAATCCTCAGGTAGGCACTTTGCAAAAAACACCTCTGTTTTCTGTCAAAAATTGTGATGTGTCCATGTTGTGTTTTGGGGCATTTCCTGTCGCGGGCGCTAGGCCTACCCACACAAGTGAGGTATCATTTTTATCGGGAGACTTGGGGGAACGCTGGGTGGAAGGACATTTGTGGCTCCTCTCAGATTCCAGAACTTTCTGTCACCGAGATGTGAGGAAAACATGTTTTTTTAGCCAAATTTTGAGGTTTGCAAAGGATTCTGGGTAACACAACCTGGTCAGAGCCCCACAAGTCACCCCAACTTGGATTCCCCTAGGTCTCTAGTTTTCAACAATGCACAGGTTTGTAGGTTTCCCTTGGTGCCGGCTGAGCTAGAGGCAAAATCTACAAGGAGGCACTTTGCAAAAAACACCTCTGTTTTCTGTCAAAAATTGTGATGTGTCTACGTTGTGTTTTGGGGCATTTCCCTGTTGCGGGCGCTAGGCCTAACCACACAAGTGAGGTATCATTTTTATCTGGAGACTTAGGGGAACGCTGGGTGGAAGGAAATTTGCGGCTCCTCTCAGATTCCAGGACTTTCTGTCACCGAAATGTGAGGAAAAAGTGTTTTTTTAGCCACATTTTGAGGTTTGCAAAGGATTCTGGTTAACAGTACCTGGTCAGAGCCCCACAAGTCACCCCATCTTGGATTCCCCTAGGTCTTTAGTTTGTAAAAATGCACAGGTTTGGTAGGTTTCCCTAGGTGCCGGCTGAGCTAGAGGCCAAAATCTACAGGTAGGCACTTTGCAAAAATCACTTCTGTTTTCTGTCAAAAATTGTGATGTGTCCACGTTGTGTTTTGGGGCATTTCCTGTCGCGGGCGCTAGGCCTATCCACAGAAGTGAGGTATCATTTTTATCGGGAGACTTGGGGGAACGCTGGGTGGAAGGAAATTTGTGGCTCGTCTCAGATTCCAGAACTTTCTGTCACCGAAATGTGAGGAAACCATGTTTTTTTAGCCAAATTTTGAGGTTTGCAAATGATTCTGGGAAACAGAACCTGGTCAGAGCCCCACAAGTCACCCCATCTTGGATTCCCCTAGGTCTCTAGTTTTAAATAATGCACAGGTTCGTAGGTTTCCCTAGGTGCCGGCTGAGCTAGAGGCCAAAATCTGCAGGTAGGCACTTTGCAAAAAACACCTCTGTTTTCTGTCAAAAATTGTGATGTGTCCACGTTGTGTTTTGCGGCATTTCCTGTCACGGGCGCTAGTCCTACGCACACAAGTGAGGTATCATTTTTATCAGGAGACTTGGGGGAACGCTGGGTGGAAGGAAATTTGTGGCTCCTCTCAGATTCCAGAACTTTCTGTCACCGAAATGTGAGGAAAAAGTGTTTTTTTAGCCACATTTTGAGGTTTGCAAAGGATTCTGGTTAACAGTACCTGGTCAGAGCCCCACAAGTCACCCCATCTTGGATTCCCCTAGGTCTTTAGTTTTCAAAAATGCACAGGTTTGGTAGGTTTCCCTAGGTGCCGGCTGAGCTAGAGGCCAAAATCTACAGGTAGGCACTTTGCAAAAAACACTTCTGTTTTCTGTCAAAAATTGTGATGTGTCCACGTTGTGTTTTGGGGCATTTCCTGTCGCGGGCGCTAGGCCTATCCACAGAAGTGAGGTATCATTTTTATCGGGAGACTTGGGGGAATGCTGGGTGGAAGGAAATTTGTGGCTCGTCTCAGATTCCAGAACTTTCTGTCACCGAAATGTGAGGAAACCATGTTTTTTTAGCCAAATTTTGAGGTTTGCAAATGATTCTGGGAAACAGAACCTGGTCAGAGCCCCACAAGTCACCCCATCTTGGATTCCCCTAGGTCTCTAGTTTTAAATAATGCACAGGTTTGTAGGTTTCCCTAGGTGCCGGCTGAGCTAGAGGCCAAAATCTGCAGGTAGGCACTTTGCAAAAAACACCTCTGTTTTCTGTCAAAAATTGTGATGTGTCCACGTTGTGTTTTGCGGCATTTCCTGTCACGGGCGCTAGTCCTACGCACACAAGTGAGGTATCATTTTTATCAGGAGACTTGGGGGAACGCTGGGTGGAAGGAAATTTGTGGCTCCTCTCAGATTCCAGAACTTTCTGTCACCGAAATGTGAGGAAAAAGTGTTTTTTTAGCCACATTTTGAGGTTTGCAAAGGATTCTGGTTAACAGTACCTGGTCAGAGCCCCACAAGTCACCCCATCTTGGATTCCCCTAGGTCTTTAGTTTTCAAAAATGCACAGGTTTGGTAGGTTTCCCTAGGTGCCGGCTGAGCTAGAGGCCAAAATCTACAGGTAGGCACTTTGCAAAAAACACTTCTGTTTTCTGTCAAAAATTGTGATGTGTCCACGTTGTGTTTTGGGGCATTTCCTGTCGCGGGCGCTAGGCCTACCCACATAAGTGAGGTATCATTTTTATCGGGAGACTTGGGGGAACGCTGGGTGGAAGGAAATTTGTGGCTCGTTTCAGATTCCAGAACTTTCTGTCACCGAAATGTGAGGAAACCATGTTTTTTTAGCCAAATTTTGAGGTTTTCAAATGATTCTGGGAAACAGAACCTGGTCAGAGCCCCACAAGTCACCCCATCTTGGATTCCCCTAGGTCTCTAGTTTTAAAAAATGTACAGGTTTGTAGGTTTCCCAAGGTGCCGGCTGAGCTAGAGGCCAAAATCTGCAGGTAGGCACTTTGCAAAAAACACCTCTGTTTTCTGTCAAAAATTGTGATGTGTCCACGTTGTGTTTTGCGGCATTTCCTGTCACGGGCGCTAGGCCTACCCACACAAGTGAGGTATCATTTTTATCAGGAGACTTGGGGGAACGCTGGGTGGAAGGAGATTTGTGGCTCCTCTCAGATTCCAGAACTTTCTGTCACCGAAATGTGAGGAAAATGTGTTTTTTTTTGCCAAATTTTGAGGTTTGCAAAGGATTCTGGGTAACACAACCTGGTCAGAGCCCCACAAGTCACCCCTTCTTGGATTCCCCTAGGTCTCTAGTTTTTAAAAATGCACAGGTTTGGTATGTTTCCATAGGTGCCGGCTGGGCTAGAGGCCAAAATCTACAGGTAGGCACTTTGCAAAAAACACCTATGTTTTCTGTCAAAAATTGTGATGTGTCCACGTTGTGTTTTGGGGCATTTCCCTGTCGCGGGTGCTAGGCCTACCGACACAAGTGACGTATCATTTTTATCGGGAGACTTGGGGGAATGCTGGGTGGAAGGAAATTTGTGGCTCCTCTCAGATTCCAGAACTTTCTGTCACCGAAATGTGAGGAAAACGTGTTTTTTAGCCAAATTTTGAGGTTTGCAAAGGATTCTGGGTAACAGAACCTGGTCAGAGCCCCAAAAGTCGCCCCATTTTGGATTCCCCTAGGTCTCTAGTTTTAAAAAATGCACAGGTTGTTAGGTTTCCCTAGGTGCCGGCTGAGCTAGAGACCAAAATCTACAGGTAGGCACTTTGCAAAAAACACCTCTGTTTTCTGTCAAAAATTGTGATGTGTCCACGTTGTGTTTTGGGGCATTTCCCTGTCGCGGGCGCTAGGCCTACCCACACAAGTGAGGTATAATTTTTATCGGGAGACTTGGGGGAACGCTGGGTGGAAGGACATTTGTGGCTGCTCTCAGATTCCAGAACTTTCTGTCACCGAAATGTGAGGAAAACATGTTTTTTTAGCCAAATTTTGAGGTTTGCAAAGGATTCTGGGTAACAGTACCTGGTCAGAGCCCCAAAAGTCACCCCATCTTGGATTCCCCTAGGTCTCTAGTTTTCAAAAATGCACAGGTTTGTAGGTTTCCCTAGGTGCCGGTTGAGCTAGAGGCCAAAATCTACAGGTAGGCACTTTGCAAAAAACACCTCTGTTTTCTGTCAAAAATTGTGATGTGTCCACGTTGTGTTTTGGGGCATTTCCTGTCGCGGGCGCTAGGCCTACCCACACAAGTGAGGTATCATTTACATCGGGAGACTTGGGGGAACGCTGGGTGTGAGGACATTTGTGGCTTCTCTCAGATTCCAGAACTTTCTGTAACCGAGATGTGAGGAAAACGTGTTTTTTTATCCAAATTTTGAGGTTTGCAAAGGATTCTGGGTAACACAACCTGGTCAGAGCCCCACAAGTCACCCCAACTTGGATTCCCCTAGGTCTCTAGTTTTCAACAATGCACAGGTTTGTAGGTTTCCCTTGGTGCTGGCTGAGATAGAGGCAAAATCTACAAGGAGGCACTTTGCAAAAAACACCTCTGTTTTCTGTCAAAAATTGTGATGTGTCCACGTTGTGTTTTGGGGCATTTCCCTGTTGCGGGCGCTAGGCCTAACCACACAAGTGAGGTATAATTTTTATCTGGAGACTTAGGGGAACGCTGGGTGGAAGGAAATTTGCGGCTCCTCTCAGATTACAGGACTTTCTGTCACCGAAATGTGAGGAAAAAGTGTTTTTTTCGCCACATTTTGAGGTTTGCAAAGGATTCTGGTTAACAGTACCTGGTCAGAGCCCCACAAGTCACCCCATCTTGGATTCCCCTAGGTCTTTAGTTTTCAAAAATGCACAGGTTTGGTAGGTTTCCCTAGGTGCCGGCTGAGCTAGAGGCCAAAATCTACAGGTAGGCACTTTGCAAAAAACACTTCTGTTTTCTGTCAAAAATTGTGATGTGTCCACGTTGTGTTTTGGGGCATTTCCTGTCGCGGGCGCTAGGCCTATCCACAGAAGTGAGGTATCATTTTTATCGGGAGACTTGGGGGAATGCTGGGTGGAAGGAAATTTGTGGCTCGTCTCAGATTCCAGAACTTTCTGTCACCGAAATGTGAGGAAACCATGTTTTTTTAGCCAAATTTTGAGGTTTGCAAATGATTCTGGGAAACAGAACCTGGTCAGAGCCCCACAAGTCACCCCATCTTGGATTCCCCTAGGTCTCTAGTTTTAAATAATGCACAGGTTTGTAGGTTTCCCTAGGTGCCGGCTGAGCTAGAGGCCAAAATCTGCAGGTAGGCACTTTGCAAAAAACACCTCTGTTTTCTGTCAAAAATTGTGATGTGTCCACGTTGTGTTTTGCGGCATTTCCTGTCACGGGCGCTAGTCCTACGCACACAAGTGAGGTATCATTTTTATCAGGAGACTTGGGGGAACGCTGGGTGGAAGGAAATTTGTGGCTCCTCTCAGATTCCAGAACTTTCTGTCACCGAAATGTGAGGAAAAAGTGTTTTTTTAGCCACATTTTGAGGTTTGCAAAGGATTCTGGTTAACAGTACCTGGTCAGAGCCCCACAAGTCACCCCATCTTGGATTCCCCTAGGTCTTTAGTTTTCAAAAATGCACAGGTTTGGTAGGTTTCCCTAGGTGCCGGCTGAGCTAGAGGCCAAAATCTACAGGTAGGCACTTTGCAAAAAACACTTCTGTTTTCTGTCAAAAATTGTGATGTGTCCACGTTGTGTTTTGGGGCATTTCCTGTCGCGGGCGCTAGGCCTACCCACATAAGTGAGGTATCATTTTTATCGGGAGACTTGGGGGAACGCTGGGTGGAAGGAAATTTGTGGCTCGTTTCAGATTCCAGAACTTTCTGTCACCGAAATGTGAGGAAACCATGTTTTTTTAGCCAAATTTTGAGGTTTTCAAATGATTCTGGGAAACAGAACCTGGTCAGAGCCCCACAAGTCACCCCATCTTGGATTCCCCTAGGTCTCTAGTTTTAAAAAATGTACAGGTTTGTAGGTTTCCCAAGGTGCCGGCTGAGCTAGAGGCCAAAATCTGCAGGTAGGCACTTTGCAAAAAACACCTCTGTTTTCTGTCAAAAATTGTGATGTGTCCACGTTGTGTTTTGCGGCATTTCCTGTCACGGGCGCTAGGCCTACCCACACAAGTGAGGTATCATTTTTATCAGGAGACTTGGGGGAACGCTGGGTGGAAGGAGATTTGTGGCTCCTCTCAGATTCCAGAACTTTCTGTCACCGAAATGTGAGGAAAATGTGTTTTTTTTTGCCAAATTTTGAGGTTTGCAAAGGATTCTGGGTAACACAACCTGGTCAGAGCCCCACAAGTCACCCCTTCTTGGATTCCCCTAGGTCTCTAGTTTTTAAAAATGCACAGGTTTGGTATGTTTCCATAGGTGCCGGCTGGGCTAGAGGCCAAAATCTACAGGTAGGCACTTTGCAAAAAACACCTATGTTTTCTGTCAAAAATTGTGATGTGTCCACGTTGTGTTTTGGGGCATTTCCCTGTCGCGGGTGCTAGGCCTACCGACACAAGTGACGTATCATTTTTATCGGGAGACTTGGGGGAATGCTGGGTGGAAGGAAATGTGTGGCTCCTCTCAGATTCCAGAACTTTCTGTCACCGAAATGTGAGGAAAACGTGTTTTTTAGCCAAATTTTGAGGTTTGCAAAGGATTCTGGGTAACAGAACCTGGTCAGAGCCCCAAAAGTCGCCCCATTTTGGATTCCCCTAGGTCTCTAGTTTTAAAAAATGCACAGGTTGTTAGGTTTCCCTAGGTGCCGGCTGAGCTAGAGACCAAAATCTACAGGTAGGCACTTTGCAAAAAACACCTCTGTTTTCTGTCAAAAATTGTGATGTGTCCACGTTGTGTTTTGGGGCATTTCCCTGTCGCGGGCGCTAGGCCTACCCACACAAGTGAGGTATAATTTTTATCGGGAGACTTGGGGGAACGCTGGGTGGAAGGACATTTGTGGCTGCTCTCAGATTCCAGAACTTTCTGTCACCGAAATGTGAGGAAAACATGTTTTTTTAGCCAAATTTTGAGGTTTGCAAAGGATTCTGGGTAACAGTACCTGGTCAGAGCCCCAAAAGTCACCCCATCTTGGATTCCCCTAGGTCTCTAGTTTTCAAAAATGCACAGGTTTGTAGGTTTCCCTAGGTGCCGGTTGAGCTAGAGGCCAAAATCTACAGGTAGGCACTTTGCAAAAAACACCTCTGTTTTCTGTCAAAAATTGTGATGTGTCCACGTTGTGTTTTGGGGCATTTCCTGTCGCGGGCGCTAGGCCTACCCACACAAGTGAGGTATCATTTACATCGGGAGACTTGGGGGAACGCTGGGTGTGAGGACATTTGTGGCTTCTCTCAGATTCCAGAACTTTCTGTAACCGAGATGTGAGGAAAACGTGTTTTTTTATCCAAATTTTGAGGTTTGCAAAGGATTCTGGGTAACACAACCTGGTCAGAGCCCCACAAGTCACCCCAACTTGGATTCCCCTAGGTCTCTAGTTTTCAACAATGCACAGGTTTGTAGGTTTCCCTTGGTGCTGGCTGAGATAGAGGCAAAATCTACAAGGAGGCACTTTGCAAAAAACACCTCTGTTTTCTGTCAAAAATTGTGATGTGTCCACGTTGTGTTTTGGGGCATTTCCCTGTTGCGGGCGCTAGGCCTAACCACACAAGTGAGGTATAATTTTTATCTGGAGACTTAGGGGAACGCTGGGTGGAAGGAAATTTGCGGCTCCTCTCAGATTACAGGACTTTCTGTCACCGAAATGTGAGGAAAAAGTGTTTTTTTCGCCACATTTTGAGGTTTGCAAAGGATTCTAGTTAACAGTACCTGGTCAGAGCCCCACAAGTCACCCCATCTTGGATTCCCCTAGGTCTTTAGTTTTCAAAAATGCACAGGTTTGGTAGGTTTCCCTAGGTGCCGGCTGAGCTAGAGGCCAAAATCTACAGGTAGGCACTTTGCAAAAAACACTTCTGTTTTCTGTCAAAAATTGTGATGTGTCCACGTTGTGTTTTGAGGCATTTCCTGTCGCGGGCGCTAGGCCTACCCACATAAGTGAGGTATCATTTTTATCGGGAGACTTGGGGGAACGCTGGGTGGAAGGAAATTTGTGGCTCGTCTCAGATTCCAGAACTTTCTGTCACCGAAATGTGAGGAAACCATGTTTTTTTAGCCAAATTTTGAAGTTTGCAAATGATTCTGGGAAACAGAACCTGGTCAGAGCCCCACAAGTCACCCCATCTTGGATTCCCCTAGGTCTCTAGTTTTAAAAAATAAACAGGTTTGTAGGTTTCCCTAGGTGCCAGCTGAGCTAGAGGCCAAAATCTGCAGGTAGGCACTTTGCAAAAAACACCTCTGTTTTCTGTCAAAAATTGTGATGTTTCCACGTTGTGTTTTGCGGCATTTCCTGTCACGGGCGCTAGGCCTACCCACACAAGTGAGGTATCATTTTTATCAGGACACTTGGGGGAACGCTGGGTGGAAGGAAATTTGTGGCTCCTCTCAGATTCCAGAACTTTCTGTCACCGAAATGTGAGGAAAATGTGTTTTTTTAGCCAAATTTTGAGGTTTGCAAAGGATTCTGGGTAACACAACCTGGTCAGAGCCCCACAAGTCACCCCTTCTTGGATTCCCCTAGGTCTCTAGTTTTTAAAAATGCACAGGTTTGGTAGGTTTCCATAGGTGCCGGCTGGGCTAGAGGCCAAAATCTACAGGTAGGCACTTTGCAAAAAACACCTATGTTTTCTGTCAAAAATTGTGATGTGTCCACGTTGTGTTTTGGGGCATTTCCCTGTCGCAGGTGCTAGGCCTACCGACACAAGTGACGTATCATTTTTATCGGGAGACTTTGGGGAATGCTGGGTGGATGGAAATTTGTGGCTCCTCTCAGATTCCAGAACTTTCTGTCACCGAAATGTGAGGAAAACGTGTTTTTTAGCCAAATTTTGAGGTTTGCAAAGGATTCTGGGTAACAGAACCTGGTCAGAGCCCCAAAAGTCGCCCCATTTTGGATTCTCCTAGGTCTCTAGTTTTAAAAAATACACAGGTTGTTAGGTTTCCCTAGGTGCCGGCTGAGCTAGAGACCAAAATCTACAGGTAGGCACTTTGCAAAAAACACCTCTGTTTTCTGTCAAAAATTGTGATGTGTCCACGTTGTGTTTTGGGGCATTTCCTGTCGCGGGCGCTAGGCCTACCCACACAAGTGAGGTATCATTTATATCGGGAGACTTGGGGGAACGCTGGGTGTGAGGACATTTGTAGTTTCTCTCAGATTCCAGAACTTTCTGTCACCGAAATGTGAGGAAAACGTGTTTTTTAGCCAAATTTTGAGGTTTGCAAAGGATTCTGGGTAACAGAACCTGGTCGGAGCCCCACAAGTCACCCCATCTTGGATTCCCCTAGGTCTGTAGTTTAAAAAAATGCACAGGTTTGTAGGTTTCCCTAGGTGCCGGCTGAGTTAGAGGCCAAAATCCTCAGGTAGGCACTTTGCAAAAAACACCTCTGTTTTCTGCCAAAAATTGTGATGTGTCCATGTTGTGTTTTGGGGCATTTCCTGTCGCGGGCGCTAGGCCTACCCACACAAGTGAGGTATCATTTTTATCGGGAGACTTGGGGGAACGCTGGGTGGAAGGACATTTGTGGCTCCTCTCAGATTCCAGAACTTTCTGTCACCGAGATGTGAGGAAAACGTGTTTTTTTAGCCAAATTTTGAGGTTTGCAAAGGATTCTGGGTAACACAACCTGGTCAGAGCCCCACAAGTCACCCCAACTTGGATTCCCCTAGGTCTCTAGTTTTCAACAATGCACAGGTTTGTAGGTTTCCCTTGGTGCCGGCTGAGCTAGAGGCAAAATCTACAAGGAGGCACTTTGCAAACAACACCTCTGTTTTCTGTCAAAAATTGTGATGTGTCCACGTTGTGTTTTGGGGCATTTCCCTGTTGCGGGCGCTAGGCCTAACCACACAAGTGAGGTATCATTTTTATCTGGAGACTTAGGGGAACGCTGGGTGGAAGGACATTTGTGGCTCCTCTCAGATTCCAGAACTTTCTGTCACCGAAATGTGAGGAAAATGTGTTTTTTTAGCCAAATTTTGAGGTTTGCAAAGGATTCTGGGTAACACAACCTGGTCAGAGCCCCACAAGTCACCCCTTCTTGGATTCCCCTAGGTCTCTAGTTTTTAAAAATGCACAGGTTTGGTAGGTTTCCATAGGTGCCGGCTGGGCTAGAGGCCAAAATCTACAGGTAGGCACTTTGCAAAAAACACCTATGTTTTCTGTCAAAAATTGTGATGTGTCCACGTTGTGTTTTGGGGCATTTCCCTGTCGCAGGTGCTAGGCCTACCGACACAAGTGACGTATCATTTTTATCGGGAGACTTTGGGGAATGCTGGGTGGAAGGAAATTTGTGGCTCCTCTCAGATTCCAGAACTTTCTGTCACCGAAATGTGAGGAAAACGTGTTTTTTAGCCAAATTTTGAGGTTTGCAAAGGATTCTGGGTAACAGAACCTGGTCAGAGCCCCAAAAGTCGCCCCATTTTGGATTCTCCTAGGTCTCTAGTTTTAAAAAATACACAGGTTGTTAGGTTTCCCTAGGTGCCGGCTGAGCTAGAGACCAAAATCTACAGGTAGGCACTTTGCAAAAAACACCTCTGTTTTCTGTCAAAAATTGTGATGTGTCCACGTTGTGTTTTGGGGCATTTCCTGTCGCGGGCGCTAGGCCTACCCACACAAGTGAGGTATCATTTATATCGGGAGACTTGGGGGAACGCTGGGTGTGAGGACATTTGTAGTTTCTCTCAGATTCCAGAACTTTCTGTCACCGAAATGTGAGGAAAACGTGTTTTTTAGCCAAATTTTGAGGTTTGCAAAGGATTCTGGGTAACAGAACCTGGTCGGAGCCCCACAAGTCACCCCATCTTGGATTCCCCTAGGTCTGTAGTTTAAAAAAATGCACAGGTTTGTAGGTTTCCCTAGGTGCCGGCTGAGTTAGAGGCCAAAATCCTCAGGTAGGCACTTTGCAAAAAACACCTCTGTTTTCTGCCAAAAATTGTGATGTGTCCATGTTGTGTTTTGGGGCATTTCCTGTCGCGGGCGCTAGGCCTACCCACACAAGTGAGGTATCATTTTTATCGGGAGACTTGGGGGAACGCTGGGTGGAAGGACATTTGTGGCTCCTCTCAGATTCCAGAACTTTCTGTCACCGAGATGTGAGGAAAACGTGTTTTTTTAGCCAAATTTTGAGGTTTGCAAAGGATTCTGGGTAACACAACCTGGTCAGAGCCCCACAAGTCACCCCAACTTGGATTCCCCTAGGTCTCTAGTTTTCAACAATGCACAGGTTTGTAGGTTTCCCTTGGTGCCGGCTGAGCTAGAGGCAAAATCTACAAGGAGGCACTTTGCAAACAACACCTCTGTTTTCTGTCAAAAATTGTGATGTGTCCACGTTGTGTTTTGGGGCATTTCCCTGTTGCGGGCGCTAGGCCTAACCACACAAGTGAGGTATCATTTTTATCTGGAGACTTAGGGGAACGCTGGGTGGAAGGACATTTGTGGCTCCTCTCAGATTCCAGAACTTTCTGTCACCGAGATGTGAGGAAAACGTGTTTTTTTAGCCAAATTTTGAGGTTTGTAAAGGATTCTGGGTAACACAACCTGGTCAGAGCCCCACAAGTCACCCCAACTTGGATTCCCCTAGGTCTCTAGTTTTCAACAATGCACAGGTTTGTAGGTTTCCCTTGGTGTCGGCTGAGCTAGAGGCAAAATCTACAAGGAGGCACTTTGCAAAAAACACCTCTGTTTTCTGTCAAAAATTGTGATGTGTCCACGTTGTGTTTTGGGGCATTTCCCTGTTGCGGGCGCTAGGCCTAACCACACAAGTGAGGTATCATTTTTATCTGGAGACTTAGGGGAACGCTGGGTGGAAGGAAATTTGCGGCTCCTCTCAGATTCCAGGATTTTCTGTCACCGAAATGTGAGGAAAAAGTGTTTTTTTAGCCACATTTTGAGATTTGCAAAGGATTCTGGGTAACAGTACCTGGTCAGAGCCCCACAAGTCACCCCATCTTGGATTCCCCTAGGTCTTTAGTTTTCAAAAATGCACAGGTTTGGTAGGTTTCCCTAGGTGCCGGCTGAGCTAGAGGCCAAAATCTACAGGTAGGCACTTTGCAAAAAACACTTCTGTTTTCTGTCAAAAATTGTGATGTGTCCACGTTGTGTTTTGGGGCATTTCCTGTAGCGGGCGCTAGGCCTACCCACACAAATGAGGTATCATTTTTATCGGGAGACGTGGGGGAACGCTGGGTGGGAGGAAATTTGTGGGTCGTCTCAGATTCCAGAACTTTCTGTCACCGAAATGTGAGGAAACCATGTTTTTTTAGCCAAATTTTGAGGTTTGCAAATGATTCTGGGAAACAGAACCTGGTCAGAGCCCCACAAGTCACCCCATCTTGGATTCCTCTAGGTCTCTAGTTTTAAAAAATGCACAGGTTTGTAGGGTTCCCTAGGTGCCGGCTGAGCTAGAGGCCAAAATCTGCAGGTAGGCACTTTACAAAAAACACCTCTGTTTTCTGTCAAAAATTGTGATGTGTCCACGTTGTGTTTTGCGGCATTTCCTGTCACGGGCGCTAGGCCTACCCACACAAGTGAGGTATCATTTTTATCAGGAGACTTGGGGGAACGCTGGGTGGAAGGAAATTTGTGGCTACTCTCAGATTCCAGAACTTTCTGTCACCGAAATGTGAGGAAAATGTGTTTTTTTAGCCAAATTTTGAGGTTTGCAAAGGATTCTGGGTAACACAACCTGGTCAGAGCCCCACAAGTCACCCCTTCTTGGATTCCCCTAGGTCTCTAGTTTTTAAAAATGCACAGGTTTGTAGGTTTCCCTAGGTGCCGGCTGAGTTAGAGGCCAAAATCCTCAGGAAGGCACTTTGCAAAAAACACCTCTGTTTTCTGTCAAAAATGGTGATGTGTCCATGTTGTGTTTTGGGGCATTTCCTGTCGCGGGCGGTAGGCCTACCCACACAAGTGAGGTATCATTTTTATCGGGAGACTTGGGGGAACGCTGGGTGGAAGGACATTTGTGGCTCCTCTCAGATTCCAGAACTTTCTGTCACCGAGATGTGAGGAAAACGTGTTTTTTTTAGCCACATTTTGAGGTTTGCAAAGGATTCTGGGTAACACAACCTGGTCAGAGCCCCACAAGTCACCCCAACTTGGATTCCCCTAGGTCTCTAGTTTTCAACAATGCACAGGTTTGTAGGTTTCCCTTGGTGCCGGCTGAGATAGAGGCAAAATCTACAAGGAGGCACTTTGCAAAAAACACCTCTGTTTTCTGTCAAAAATTGTGATGTGTCCACGTTGTGTTTTGGGGCATTTCCCTGTTGCGGGCGCTAGGCCTACCACACCAGTGAGGTATCATTTTTATCTGGAGACTTAGGGGAACGCTGGGTGGAAGGAAATTTGCGGCTCCTCTCAGATTCCAGAACTTTCTGTCACCGAAATGTGAGGAAAAAGTGTTTTTTTAGCCACATTTTGAGGTTTGCAAAGGATTCTGGGTAACAGTACCTGGTCAGAGCCCCACAAGTCACCCCATCTTGGATTCCCCTAGGTCTTCAGTTTTGAAAAATGCACAGGTTTGGTAGGTTTCCCTAGGTGCCGGCTGAGCTAGAGGCCAAAATCTACAGGTAGGCACTTTGCAAAAAACACTTCTGTTTTCTGTCAAAAATTGTGATGTGTCCACGTTTTGGTTTGGGGCTTTTCCTGTCGCGGGCGCTAGGCCTACCCACACAAGTGAGGTATAATTTTTATCGGGAGACTTGGGGGAACGCTGGGTGGAAGGAAATTTGTGGCTCGTCTCAGATTCCAGAACTTTCTGTCACCGAAATGTGAGGAAACCATGTTTTTTAGCCAAATTTTGAGGTTTGCAAATGATTCTGGGAAACAGAACCTGGTCAGAGCCCCACAAGTCACCCCATCTTGGATTCCCCTAGGTCTCTAGTTTTAAAAAATGCACAGGTTTGTAGGTTTCCCTAGGTGCCGGCTGAGCTAGAGGCCAAAATCTGCAGGTAGGCACTTTGCAAAAAACACCTCTGTTTTCTGTCAAAAATTGTGATGTGTCCACGTTGTGTTTTGCGGCATTTCCTGTCACGGGCGCTAGGCCTACCCACACAAGTGAGGTATCATTTTTATCAGGAGACTTGGGGGAACGCTGGGTGGAAGGAAATTTGTGGCTCCTCTCAGATTCCAGAACTTTCTGTCACCGAAATGTGAGGAAAATGTGTTTTTTTAGCCAAATTTTGAGGTTTGCAAAGGATTCTGGGTAACACAACCTGGTCAGAGCCCCACAAGTCACCCCTTCTTGGATTCCCCTAGGTCTCTAGTTTTTTAAAATGCACAGGTTTGGTAGGTTTCCATAGGTGTCGGCTGGGCTAGAGGCCAAAATCTACAGGTAGGCACTTTGCAAAAATCACCTATGTTTTCTGTAAAAAATTGTGATGTGTCCACGTTGTGTTTTGGGGCATTTTCCTGTCGCGGGCGCTAGGCCTACCGACACAAGTGACGTATCATTTTTATCGGGAGACTTGGGGGAATGCTGGGTGGAAGGAAATTTGTGGCTCCTCTCAGATTCCAGAACTTTCTGTCACCGAAATGTGAAGAAAACTTGTTTTTTAGCCAAATTTTGAGGTTTGCAAAGGATTCTGGGTAACAGAACCTGGTCGGAGCCCCACAAGTCACCCCATCTTGGATTCCCCAAGGTCTGTAGTTTTAAAAAATGCACAGGTTTGTAGGTTTCCCTAGGTGCCGGCTGAGTTAGAGGCCAAAATCCTCAGGTAGGCACTTTGCAAAAAACACCTCTGTTTTCTGTCAAAAATTGTGATGTGTCCATGTAGTGTTTTGGGGCATTTCCTGTTGCGGGCGCTAGGCCTACCCACACAAGTGAGGTATCATTTTTATCGGGAGACTTGGGGGAACGCTGGGTGGAAGGAAATTTGTGGCTCCTCTCAGATTCCAGAACTTTCTGTCACCGAAATGTGAGGAAAATGTGTTTTTTTAGCCAAATTTTGAGGTTTGCAAAGGATTCTGGGAAACACAACCTGGTCAGAGCCCCACAAGTCACCCCTTCTTGGATTCCCCTAGGTCTCTAGTTTTTAAAAATGCACAGGTTTGGTAGGTTTCCAGAGGTGCCGGCTGGGCTAGAGGCCAAAATCTACAGGTAGGCACTTTGCAAAAAACACCTATGTTTTCTGTCAAAAATTGTGATGTGTCCATGTTGTGTTTTGGGGCATTTCCCTGTCGCGGGCGCTAGGCCTACCGACACAAGTGACGTATCATTTTTATCGGGAGACTTGGGGGAATGCTGGGTGGAAGGAAATTTGTGGCTCCTCTCAGATTCCAGAACTTTCTGTCACCGAAATGTGAGGAAAACTTGTTTTTTTGCCAAATTTTGAGGTTTGCAAAGGATTCTGGGTAACAGAACCTGGTCGGAGCCCCACAAGTCACCCCATCTTGGATTCCCCTAGGTCTGTAGTTTTTAAAAATGCACAGGTTTGTAGGTTTCCCTAGGTGCCGGCTGAGTTAGAGGCCAAAATCCTCAGGTAGGCACTTTGCAAAAAACACCTCTGTTTTCTGTCAAAAATTGTGATGTGTCCATGTTGTGTTTTGGGGCATTTCCTGTCGCGGGCGGTAGGCCTACCCACACAAGTGAGGTATCATTTTTATCGGGAGACTTGGGGGAACGCTGGGTGGAAGGACATTTGTGGCTCCTCTCAGATTCCAGAACTTTCTGTCACTGAGATGTGAGGAAAACGTGTTTTTTTAGCCAAATTTTGAGGTTTGCAAAGGATTCTGGGTAACACAACCTGGTCAGAGCCCCACAAGTCACCCCAACTTGGATTCCCCTAGGTCTCTAGTTTTCAACAATGCACAGGTTTGTAGGTTTCCCTTGGTGCCGGCTGAGATAGAGGCAAAATCTACAAGGAGGCACTTTGCAAAAAACACCTCTGTTTTCTGTCAAAAATTGTGATGTGTCCACGTTGTGTTTTGGGGCATTTCCCTGTTGCGGGCGCTAGGCCTAACCACACCAGTGAGGTATCATTTTTATCTGGAGACTTAGGGGAACGCTGGGTGGAAGGAAATTTGCGGCTCCTCTCAGATTCCAGAACTTTCTGTCACCGAAATGTGAGGAAAAAGTGTTTTTTTAGCCACATTTTGAGGTTTGCAAAGGATTCTGGGTAACACAACCTGGTCAGAGCCCCACAAGTCACCCCAACTTGGATTCCCCTAGGTCTCTAGTTTTGAAAAATGCACAGGTTTGGTAGGTTTCCCTAGGTGCCGGCTGAGCTAGAGGCCAAAATCTACAGGTAGGCACTTTGCAAAAAACACTTCTGTTTTCTGTCAAAAATTGTGATGTGTCCACGTTGTGTTTTGGGGCATTTCCTGTCGCGGGCGCTAGGCCTACCCACACAAGTGAGGTATAATTTTTATCGGGAGACTTGGGGGAACGCTGGGTGGAAGGAAATTTGTGGCTCGTCTCAGATTCCAGAACTTTCTATCACCGAAATGTGAGGAAACCATGTTTTTTAGCCAAATTTTGAGGTTTGCAAATGATTCTGGGAAACAGAACCTGGTCAGAGCCCCACAAGTCACCCCATCTTGGATTCCCCTAGGTCTCTAGGTTTAAAAAATGCACAGGTTTGTAGGTTTCCCTAGGTGCCGGCTGAGCTAGAGGCCAAAATCTGCAGGTAGGCACTTTGCAAAAAACACCTCTGTTTTCTGTCAAAAATTGTGATGTGTCCATGTTGTGTTTTGCGGCATTTCCTGTCACGGGCGCTAGGCCTACCCACACAAGTGAGGTATCATTTTTATCAGGAGACTTGGGGGAACGCTGGGTGGATGGAAATTTGCGGCTCCTCTCAGATTCCAGAACTTTCTGTCACCGAAATGTGAGGAAAAAGTGTTTTTTTAGCCAAATTTTGAGGTTTGCAAAGGATTCTGGGTAACAGAACCTGGTCAGAGCCCCACAAATCGCCCCATCTTGGATTCTCCTAGATCTCTAGTTTTCAAAAATGCACAGGTTTGTAGGTTTCCCTAGGTGCCGGCTGAGCTAGAGGCCAAAATCTACAGGTAGGCACTTTGCAAAAAACACCTCTGTTTTCTGTCAAAAATTGTGATGTGTCCACGTTGTGTTTTGGGGCATTTCCCTGTCGCGAGCGCTCAGCCTACCCACACAAGTGAGGTCTCATTTTTATTGGGAGACTTGGGGGAATGCTGGGTGGAAGGAAATTTGTGGCTCCTCTCAGATTCCAGAACTTTCTGTCACCGAAATGTGAGGAAAACGTGTTTTTTAGCCAAATCTTGAGGTTTGCAAAGGATTCTGGGTAATAGAACCTGGTCAGAGCCCCACAAGTCGCCCCATCTTGGATTCCCCTAGGTCTCTAGTTTTCAAAACGACACAGGTTTGTAGGTTTCCCTAGGTGTTGGCTGAGCTAGAGGCCAAAATCTGCAGGTAGGCACTTTGCAAAAAAGACCTCTGTTTTCTGTGAAAAATTGTGATGTGTCCATGTTGTGTTTTGGGGCATTTCCCTGTCACGGGCGCTAGGCCTACCCACACAAGTGAGGTATCATTTTTATCGGGAGACTTGGGGAAACATAGAATAGCAAAACAAGTGTTATTGCCCCTTGTCTTTCTCTACATTTTTTCCTTCCAAATATAAGAGAGTGTGTAAAAAAAAGGTCTATTTGAGAAATGCCTTGTAATTCACATGCTAGTATGGGCACCCTGGAATTCAGAGATGTGCAAATAACCACTGCTCCTCAACACCTTATCTTGTGCCCATTTTGGAAATACAAAGGTTTTCTTGATAGCTATTTTTCACTCTTTATATTTCAGCAAATGAATTGCTATATACCCGGTATAGAATGAAAACCCACTGCAGGATGCAACTCATTTACTGGCTCTGGGTACCTAGGGTTCTTGATGAACCTACAAGCCCTATATATCCGCACAACCAGATGAGTCCAGCAGACGTAACGGTATATTGCTTTAAAAAATCTGACATTGCAGGAAAAAGTTAGAGTAAAACGTAGAGAAAAATAGCTTTTTTTTCACCTCAATTTGATTTTTTTTTTTTTTCAGTTGTTATTTTCTGTAGGAAACCCTTGTAGGATCTACACAAATTACCCCTTGCTGAATTCAGAGTTTTGTCTACTTTTCAGAAATGTTTAGGTTTCTGGATCCAGCATTGGTTTTATGCCCATTTCTGTCAATGACTGGAAGGAGGGTGAAAGCACAAAAAAATCGTAAAAATGGGGTATGTCCCAGTAAAATGCCGAATTTGTGTTGCAAAATTGGGTTTTCTGATTCAAGTCTGCCTGTTCCTGAAAGCTGGGAAGCTGGTGAGTTTAGCACCGTAAACCCCTTGTTGATGCCATTGTCAGGGGAAAAAACACAAGCCTTCTCCTGCAGCCACTTTTTCCCTTTGTTTTGAAAAAAAAATGAAATTTTCACTGTATTTTGGCTAATTTATTGGCCTCCTTCAGGGGAACCCACAAAGTCTGGGTACCTCTAGAATCCCTAGGATGTTGGAAAAAAAGGACGCTAATTTGATTTGGCTAGCTTATGTGGACAAAAAGTTGTGAGGGCCTAAGCACGAACTGCCCCAAATAGCCGAAAAAAGGCATGGCACAGGAGGGGGAAAAGGCCTGGCAGCGAAGGGGTTAAGGCTCTGACGTGCTAACAAAGGTAAAACCTACACAGATGTAGCATATCCGACCCAGGGCTCCCCAGGGCCACAAATCAACTCTAGAATGTATCATACCCCAAACCCCACAAGCTACTCCCCTGCCCTTTGCAATACGGCCTGGCAGTTCTCGCTGGGAATTCAAAAATACAGTCATGTGCAGCCCAACAGCCTGTAGTATCTGCTCTGGGATCACATATTTTGAAAGTATTTTCACTGCACCCACTCTATTTATCCTCTGCTACAAGTAGCCTTGATGGTAGACTTGTCAAATCGGTGCATGCAGACAGGATGCTCACACTTTGAAATCCATCCCCTAGATGGGCATCTCTGTCTCTCTCTCTCTCCCCCATTTACATTAAAGGTCACTGTTTTGTCTTTTATTCTTGGCGCGCAAGAAGATAAACTGAGACAGTCAAGGGAGTCCCAATTTACGCCTCCCGTACTGTGCTACCAAACCAAGGGCCAGATGTACCAAGTATTTTACTGGCTTCAAACGGCCTGTCAGGCCATTTGTGACCAGTAAAATGCATTTTGTCATCTACAAAAGGAAAAATGTGACTTGGTAACTTGTTACCACATGGCATTTTGCTTTTCTGATTTGGTATTAGAAAGGGACTTGTTTAGGGCACCCCTTCCTGATACCGAATAACACTGGTATGTATGAATGTTTTGTGACCGGAATGCGGTCACAAAACATTTGCAGATTACAATCAATTTCAAATTGGTAATAAGCCATTTGCAAACAAATGCCCAAGGACCACTGCCTACTCTTAAAAAATGAAAACAAACTTTTTCATTTTTTGGTTTGAAATACATCCCATTTTCATTTATGGAAAACGGGCTGCATTCAAAAAACAAAATGCTTTATTTAAAAAGCAGTCATGGACATGGTGGTCTGCTGACTCCAGCAGGCCACCATCCCATCTGAGTATCGGCCATTCCCAGTGGGTCACAAATTGTGACCTACCTCATGAATATTAATGAGACAGGTCCCTTGTGATGGATTTGGGAATCGCAAACAGTGTCTCAGACACTGTTGTACATCAAATTTTGTGACTTGCAATTTGCAAGGCACTAAAAATCACGATTTGGGAGTCGCAAAAATCTGACGGGCATACATCTGACACCAACAGTGTATTTGTTTGGGGGCTCACACTTAAACACCCCAATAGAATCTACATCCCTTCTGACATGCAAAGCCAATAGTTGTGAACTGTGGGTTTCTTGTTGAATTCCAGAAAGGCACTATAAGTGACTCCCACATCTTAAACTGAATATAAAATATTGATCTCGTAAATCCCAGAATCATACTGATTTTATTGAGAGGACAAGAAAATGTTGCTTGCCGGATAAAAAAAACAAGAGGGCTTGTGAGAAGTTGGGTTGTTGGTTGGTTTGGGTGTGAGCCCTGGTCAAGCCTAAGCCACAATCCCCTGCAGGGTGAACCATAAAAAAGTCACTAATTTAACCTGTGCTTAACCCTGGGCAGCTTGGCACAAAGAGCAATCAGGCTAAACGTAGAGGCAAGGTGTTAAGTATAACCACACATACAGCAACACAGTGAAAGCACAGCATAAAAAAATCTCAAATCAATTTATATAGAGTACATTTTAATAAATTAATTGACACCAAAACCATCAAAATCCAATTAGAACTGGAGTTATACATTTTGTAAAGTAAAGGTTTAAAATAGCAAGTCCTCAGTTTTGTAAAATGGGAATCTGGGTAACTTTAGCACCACAACCATGGGTCCAGGAGTGGATAGAAACCTCTTTGGGGTTCAAGACTCACTCAGACTGGGTCCAGGTGTGTATTCAAGATGGTGGGAGCCTGTTATGCCCTGTTGGCTCTGAACAGGAGGCCATCTAAACTAGCCCTTGGAGTCACTTCTGAAGTCATGGGTGCAGGTGAAGATGCAGGCCTCTGAAGGTTCAAGGCAGTCTCCAGGCAACAAAGCAGTCCTTCCAGGTACAGCAGCAGTCTGGCAGAATGCACAGGAAGTCACAGCAGCAGGCAGTCCTTCGAGTGTCCTTCCGCAGGTCCAGTAGTTAACTGAATAGTAGGTCTGAGAGCCATATTTTTATACTTTGGTGCCCTGCTCTTAGAAGATGAGAGAAGTTTCCAGAAGGGTTATTTGAAGTTCCAGGAGTTTCCTGTCTCCCCTGCTCTGGTTCCTAGCTGGCTGCACTGACAATACAGGGTCGCTAAGCCTGTTGTATGGTGGCAGAGCCCAGCCTATTCAGGTGTAAGTGGGGATGTGCTTAACTCCACACCCATCACGTCACTTAATGGCCTATTCAGGCTCTGCTAATCCCACTATTGTGTAATTGTCTGGGGTGATTTCACAAAGCCTCAACTGGCAGTTACACCCAGTCATGTGAACTAATGCAGGCTGCAGCCACAGAGGGCTAAAGGAAGGAAAACACCAGCTTCCTAAAAGTAGCATTTTCAAACTTGTAAGGATAAATCTGAATTTACCATTGAGGTTGAGGGTTTATCATTACAAGTTCATTGATTCCAAACATGGCATTTCTACCACCTCTGGTTTAGGAATTATAACTTATTAAATCTAATAAGGAATCCCCAGTGTTATCCTATATGAGGGGTAGGCCTCACAGTAGTGGAAAAACAAATTTGTGAGTTTTTTCACTACTAGGGCATTTAAAACTAAAAAGGACGTGTCCTACCTTTTAATTGCACAACACCCTGCCCTATGGACTACCTATCGCCTACATTAGGGGTGACATATGTAATAAAAGGGGGAGTTTAAGGCTTAACAAAGGGTTTTAAATGCTAAGTCAACATGGCACTGGGGTACTTCATTCAGGCTGCAATGGTAGGCCTGGGACATGTTTTAAAGTGCTACTTGAGTGGGCGGCACAATAAGTGCTGCTGGCCCATTGGTAGCATTTATATGGTATATCACTCTACAAGGGACTTCCATGTAAGTCCTACAATCAGGTATATGTCAGGTATGTGTCAGTCAAACCATGTTTTAGGGAGAGAGCACAAGCATTTTAGCAATGGTTATCAATGGTAAAGTGCACAGAGTCCTAAGGCTAACCGAGCAAACATTCAGCAAAAAGAAGGAGGAGGTATGCAAAAAGCTGGAAGCTTGGAGGTGATCCCTGCAGAGAGGGCCCTTTCCAACAAGGCTGATGTACTTAACATAAATAGTGAAGCATTAAGTAAATTAGCAGACAGAAACAAAGAATTGAAACTGTGAATCTCATTTTTCAGATCACAATTGTTATTCACCAACCACTCAGAAATTGTGATTAGTTGTCAAACAGGCGATTTACATGTTAACATTACTAGAAAGTGGGAGCAGGCGGTAACCAGGTGCAAACTATAAAATTACTCCATGATTCAACATAGTTTTCCAAACTTGCAGCCCTCTATGCTGTGGTGAGGAAAATGTGGATTTAGAGAGCCTAGCAGAGGGAGAGGATAGTCAGAATGTGAGACATATTCTTTGATCATGAAATGGATGATTTAGAAGAAATACAGATTAAGCAGGCAAGCCGTGTTAGACTTGATTAATGAACTGAACCTTGTATTGGACAGATTTACTCAACCCAGCCCTGCAGTACCCACTCATGTGCAGGTCCTGGGCTCTTTACACTGTCTAACATCATGTAGTTACCAGGTCATTAGAGCTGTTGCAGGGGGCATTTCCAAAAGTGCTCTTTCTAGCATAGTCAAGTAGCTCCCAGGTGATCACTTTGCTTGGATACATTGCCACTCAGAGTTCCCAAATACAGTCATAGGCTAAGTGTATAGCACCCAGATAATGTGTGACAGCCATGGAATACTTGCATAGGAACAGAAAAACACTATTCCTAAAACATACAGGTATTATACAAGTGTGTATAATTGTAGGCTTCGTTACCCACAATTTTCACATGTTTAGGCTTTGTGCACCTTATGTCTGTGCTGTCAGAGAAGACCTTGGAAGAAGTTGCCTATTAGGTGAGCAACAAGTGCCTAATCACTGAACACTAACTACATGTCAAATACAAAATCCTCTTGTAGGTGCCAATGAGTATGCACTTTGGCTTAGGATCCCCATACCCTTCTTGCATTCTCTTTTGCCAAGTGAGAAAAGGAACATCATTCGCTGTAAGTGCTATTGAGTTGTTTCCCCTGCCACCTCATGGCTGAACTCACAACCCAAGCAACCCCTAACCTTAGTGGAATTGCACATGCTTTTTCACCTGAGAGGATAATTTGTTCATACTACCCCAACACTGAGACACCTGCTCTTTGGCACTCATCCTAATTGTCTGACAGCACTCATCCTAATTGACTGACAGAACTGCAATTTGGCACAGATCAGCAATTTGGCACTAAGTCACAAACTACCTAGTCTATACCTTGCTGATGTATGATCCTGTATTGCCCCCAGCTTTGTGTTTTACCCCAGTAAACTGTGATCATCAATACAGGATCTAATAAGTGAGTATCATGGTGTCTTGCTTTGCTGCAGTTCCTGATGCTGAGCTGTTAAAAATGCTTAGGGTTAGAGATGGCAGGTAAACAAATTGCAACATAATGTTCAAATGTATGTTGCAGTAAGTTGCATGTCAGGCTGATGGAAATCTGTCCCAGAAACACACTGCAGCTCTCAGACTCCACATGTACCCTATGGGTAACGTTCTTGTAATTGAGAATAGTTAAACTTTTCACAAATCTGAACAAGCACCTCCCACCACTGAGTAAGTGTTCTCCTGCAGGTTTTCATGGACTTACCCACACACAACACTCACCACACCTGCAACAACAGTACTGACACCCACTATTTCACACTCATACGGTCTTCAATCATGTGAAAAACACTTCAGACATGCCTGGATGCTCCTCATTGCCCTCTCACTCACCAATCATGCCACAGAGATCTGGGACCTGCTGCAAAACAACATCCCTGACCTACTTTTCCTCACTTAAACCTAACTGAATCCTTCATCTGCCCCTGACATTACCACAGCCGCTCCTCCGGCAACAAAATCGTGCCTGGAGGTGTAATTGTCCTCATTCACAAGAAGTCCATCAGTTGCACAATCTACATGGACACGTCATCCTCCAACATCCTACATGGAACACCTATTGTTCAAGCTCCACCTCACAGCCAACTTCACCCAATGCAGCACTCTCATCTACAGACCACTGGGATTGCTCACCGACTTCATCTACACAATCTCAGACTTTGCCACACCACACCACTCACCCTCAATGGTAGCAATTACATACTACTAGGAGACCTGAACATCCACCTGGAAGATCACGCTCACCCCAATCAAAAGCCCTCATTGAAGATATTTAAAGCCTGGACCTCACCCAATAGGTAAATAAACCTACCCACATCACCAGACAGGTCCTGGACCCTATTCTCAACACTTTTCACAAAGTCCAAGCCGACGATTCTATATACGTTTCCTGGACAGACCATGCCCTCTTCAAGTTCAGCGTCCCGATCCTGGTCCAATGCACATGCCTTAACGTCATATCAGCCTGATTAAACTGGAAGAGCATAACTGACAAGGACTGAAGCACCTCTCCCAACACACACCTACCAAAACAATGCGACAGACTACTGAAAGCCATCAAGAATTGCAACAATTGGATGACTTCTAAAGCTGACTCTCTGGCATCCCTCAAACAAGGCAATACAACAGGAGCTAGACCCCAGGCATTTTAGTGTGCAGCGGAACTGATTAAACACCACTGCAAACAACTGGAATGCAAGTGGAGAATAAGACAGGACAGTGCAGACTGGAGCACATCTGCCCTGTGACTCTACCACCAAAAGATCCGGACCACCAAACCCACCACTCTAGAAGACCATCTCGATACCAGCAGTAACAGAAGAAAATACATCTTTGCTATTGTGAAGAATTTCACCTCATCAGCAGCTACCTCCAAGTCGATCACCCCCTTACAGGATCTCTGAAATAATCTCTCTCAATTCTTCAGCAACAAAATCACTGCCATTTACAGAAACTTCAACCTGCAACTGGACCTGACAGACTTTTCCAAACACCTCCGAAGAACAAATCCTAACTGCATGGCTTACCATCACCCCAGAAGAAACCAACGCCACCATGAAATCCATCCACTCAGAGGGCTCATCGAACCCTGCCCCCACTCAGCCTACTCAAGAGGACTGCAACCCACCAACACCATGTGCACACATCTCCGCTTCTTCTACCTCTTACCCAGTTGCTTGAAACACACAACTGTGTCCCCCGTTGCTGAAGAGACCCTCCACAGACCCTTAAACACTCACCAAGTACATACCAATCTCCCTGCTGCCTTTCGTGGTCAACGTCTTAGAGAAAAGCAGCAACAGATGCCCCATGGAATATCTCAACAACTACCAACTCCTCAGTACCATTTAGTGCGGTATCAGAAACAACTACAGCAAGGAAACTGCCGTCATTGCTGCCATGGCTGACATCCACATGACTTTGAACATTGGAGACATAGCAAATCTCATCCTCCTGGGCCTCTCCACACTGTTTGACACAGTCAATCGCCCCATCCTCATCCACCACCTACACCACATCAGAAGCAAAGAACATGCACTGTGATGGCTCTGCCCCTTTCTGCCTGCAAGAAGCCAGTCAGTCAGCCCATCACAGTACACCTTGTATGTCCGTGAACTCATCTGCAGAGTTCCACAAGGATTCTTCCTGAGCCCAACCCCCTTCAACATATACATGATCCCTTTCGCTAGCATCATCAGCTCTCACAACATCAATGTCCTCTCCGATGCCAACATGCAAATCACTTTCACCCTCCTGGACAAGACGCCCATTACCTAGATCAAGTTCAATGCCTGCATGACTGAAATTGCCTACTGGATGAAGCTCAATGGTCTGAAGCTGAACACCGACAAGAGCGAAATAGTGATTTTCAGGAAGAGCACTGCACCATGGAACTCCGCCTGTTGGCCAACAGAGCTAAGACTGACATCCATCCCTACCACCTATGCCAAGAACCTCTGAATCATCATTGACAACAAACTTGACATGAGTGCCAAAGCCAACACTGTCACCACCTCTCACTTCCATACCCTGAAGGTGTTGTGGAAGATTTTCAAACGGCTCCCAATCAGCACCCGAAAAATCATCATGCACGCCCTCATGACAAGCAAGCTGGACTAGGGTGCACGCTCTATGTGGGGATTAACAAACAAGTCACCAGAAAGCTGCAGATGATTCAGAACTCAGCAGCCAGAATCACTCTCAATCTTCCATGCCACACTCACATCACACTTCACCAATGGCTCCCAGGACAATGTAAACTACTCACCCACACGTTTAAGGCATTACAGAAGGCTAGCTCACCATACTACAATAAACAAATCAGCATTTCAGAAACCTGCCAGACACCTCCACTTATCTAGACTCCTACTTGGATAAACACCATGCATATGGAAAGCCTGATCCTGCAGTCAAAACTTCTCCTACAACCCTCCTAATGCCTGGAACGGCCTGCCACTACACATACAAGAATCCTCCTCCTCACTTCTTGACTTCTGAAAGCTGACGTCCTGGCATTTCTATTAGTCCCACTAGGCCCATGGTTTGACTAGACTCCATACCTGCTCAGCACTAGGTAATAATGCACTCTACAAGTCTGCATAACATAACATAACATGGCAAGGCATAACAGAACATAACATAACATAACATAATAAAAATACAACTAATATGTAAACTAATTGTACAAAAGGTGATGTAAAATATGTTAATGCCTGAAAAATAAATTCAAAATAATGTAATAATTTATTTACACTTTGTATTCATATATTAAAGTGTACAATAGCTAAAATTGTATTTCAAATCAGATATAAATTCTTGTAAAACTATTTCAAATTAAAATTATACAAATACATTTAGTACTGTAGGTTAAAAATTGATACATAATAGTTGATTGATTCTTTACATTTATTAGAAACATTAAAACATTTTTATTGTGCAATAATGATGTTATACGAAAATTAAAATAATTGAAACAAGACCCTATCTGGTTTTTAGTTACTTGTAAAATGTTTGTTACAACATAAAAATATATAAAGCAAATATTTTCAAAACCTATAGTATAATAAAGACAATTCCTAAATCTGTTAAATAAATTAAATGTTGCATTCTAAAAGGTCTACTTTAAATAATCAAACTGGTAACCTAGCACTTTCATGAAAGTCTCGTATTCTAAAGGTATCAAACTAGATACCATTACTCCAAACCTAATTACATTGGGGAAAGATGTAGACACTAGAAGGGTCGGATGTACTTATCACGCTCCAAACTAAGCCACATTAGGAAAAGTATTGGTCTCTGAAGGGATCAGATTTACTGTTACAACTGCAAATTAAGACACACTGTAAAAAGTGTTGGACTTTAAAGGGGTCAGATTTTATTATTCCCCATCCAAATTAAGCCACTTTGGGGAAATTGGTGGACTCTAAAGAGGTTAGATTTCAATATACTAAAACCAAACTAAAGAGGCTGAATTTACTGTGCCAACTTCAATAGTACACACAATAAGGATAATGTTGTATACATGACCAATTATATGTACTAATAACAGAAAATATTGAACAAAACAAAAATATTACAAATAATAAACACATATTATTAAAACTTAAATTAATAATACATTTAAAATACCTTTAACTGACTTTTCATTTTTATTTTAAAACAATATCTCTTTAAATCATAATTAAAATATAATGCTAAATTATTTAATATTTTTAATTTATTATTAATTATTGAGTTACATGATAAATATAAATGGTAAAAGGAATTCTAATAATTACATTTGTAGACCACTCCTCAATAAAACCAAATGATTAAAGATAAACTCAGTGAATAACATTGAAAAAGCAAATTTCAGAAAAAAATATGTATTTATTAAATAGTAATATAAAATTGCAACATACCTAAATTGTAATAATTTAAAAAAATAACTAGGGGTGGGTGAAGCTCGCGGAGCTCTACTTTGTGGCACTCTGCAGAGTTGATAAACAATGGAGTGCCCCCTGCCCTGGCCTGAATGTGCACAATCTCAAAAGCTCTAAGCAGGCCAGGGTCAGCCAGGGCAGGGGGCAGCGAAAGCTGCTGTTTTCAGGCCTCTTGTGCAACGGCCTGCCCCATGTGCAGTCAGTGCACACGGGGCAGGCTGGTGCACAAGAGGCCTGGGCAGGCCGCTTCACAAGAGGCCTGAAATGGCAGCTTTTGCTGCCCACGGCCTTGGTCTGAATTGAGGCCACAGCCGTTTAAGGCCTCTTGTGCACCAGTGTGCACAACAAAGAAGAAAAAATGAGGACTTACCTGGGTTCTCCCAGGGGGTCCTCATTGCCAGTGACCTGGCTCTCTGCATCCGTCTGTTCCCTGCACCCGGACTGGTGGTCCCATTGGAGGGAGACCTGAAAGCAGCTCTACTGATATCTGCATACTGCAGCCCAGTTATGGGCCACACAGCACAAGCACAGACTGTCTGCGTTTGTGCTGTGTGGCTCATAACTGGGTTGCAGAGCACATGCAGTGAGCTCTGCTCCGCTGGGGGGGCTAGCAGAGTTTTTGGTCAGACTCTGCTTTCCAAGGAGTGACAAAAACTCTGTTAGCTCTGCCAGCGGAGTGCAGCTCGCTGCCCACCCCTGAAAATAGCATAAATAGTAACAAAACACCCCCACACTAATGCCCTTACGTAACTAGGTAACTATAACGCCTGACCCCGCCATGCAGTTCTCGCCTCAATAATTTCATTGCAAATGTCACATGTTAATCTTATAGCATGAGTCTCTGTAATTTCTGTTTTTTTTTAGTGAACATATGTGTATATACATATATATATATATATATATATATATATATATATATATATATATATATATATATATATATATTTATATATATCACCAAGAAGCAAAACGCTGCACTCCCGGAAACTGAAACCATTAAAGCTTTTATTCTGCTCATGAAAGAGGCAAAATCAGGTCCCACTGACGCGTTTCGACTTCCGTCTTCTTCAAAGTGGTTTCAACCATCACATGATTCGCACAGCATGCTGGTATTTATAGTTCTTCCACACCAATGAACTGGGAATCCTACCAAGAGCACCCTTTGCTGCACACCTATTCCCCCTTGTTAACAACCAATTACGTACGTGAAAAACACTATTCATCACATTCCTATTTTTATGAAGTTGTTATCTTCAGATATCAAATCGGCTTTCATAACTTATTGTACCACTCGTATTTCTAATAAAAAATGCGATCATTTTAGTAATTAACATGCATCATACACTATGGTGCCTTCACGTTGTAAGTATAAAGATGTTTTTTTGAAATTGCTGCCTCCAGATAGAAAATTAGGCTCTCCTTGCACTCCCTGCAACATGAAAAGAACCACTGAGTTCTTTATAAAGTGTCACCCTGGTGAAAGATCGTCAAATCACTCAGTCTCAGAGTTCCCAGTTTCATTTGCCATAAAATGCCGGTCATATGTCCAATTAAAGAAGTTATTACATACATGTTGTACACCGCCGAAAGCAGGGTTGGGTGGTTATTGGGGGCTGGCTGCAAGGGAGGAGGTGGAAAGGGGCAGCAAGCTAACTGTTCATGGTAGGAGGGAAGAGCAGAGGCCGAACAACAGCCACACGGCTGCAATGAAGGAGCAGGGGTATGGACTTGGACAATGGATGGCAAGGAGAAGGGGGCAGGAGCAAAAAGCTTGGGTGGGGGTACCAAAATGCCAGGCAAGGCCCTGAGCCCAACCCCCACCATGCATTGCGATGGGCATCTTACTTAACATTAAACAAACCCTAGAAATGAACTGAAAAAACAAGGGTTACAGGAACCTCATAGCTAGGAACTAGAATAAAAAAGTAAACCTTAGAACTTCACTAAAAAAACAAAGGTTACCGGGACGTTATAGATAGGTTGAGACCATAGAAATTCCACTGTTAGAATTATTTAAAGTAACTAGAATTTGTGCCCGATTGTAGCTATAACTCGCGCCCTCACCATGCACAGATAATTACCCCAGATATTACATCACTCATGAAATCTTCTATGACATCATTGATAATATCACTGTAACATTTGCAGTAAAATTATTGATGAGAAATCTGTGCATGGCGAGGGCTGTTTTTCTGCATTTGAAATCTGAACCCAGCTATAACATCCCTGAAACCTCTAGTTTTTTAACACCAAGTAGGCAATGCATTTTTCTGGCTTGCTAGAAAAGATAAGATCAGATTGACTGCTACCACATCACGTAAGCATGTAGTAACAACCAATTTGGGACTTGGGGATTCAGACCTCTGCCTTACAAATGTTTAAATAAATCATGTAGGTGAGCAAGGTAGAGACACACTTACACCCTAGGTCTTGCGGGGGTGGGCAAAGGAAGCCCCGTGGGACCAAGAAGAGTATTTTGTTTCTGATGGGACTGCTGATCCGTGGGGGAACCACAGATCTGCTGTCCTGTCACAAGAAAAAGGCAGGCTCCCTTTCTTTTCAGTTTTAGTCCCATCAGGTGGGCCAAGGCCGGGGGGTATTATTATTGGGGAGGGGTGACAGCCTCACTCCCTTAGCCAATACCTGGCTACAAAGCCCCCTCCGCCCGAGATCACATGTTATTCAATATGTTGTATTGTACTGTATTGTAATAGTATTTATAAAGCGCCTACTACCCCTGACGAGGCGTCAAAGCGCTTTTTGGCGAGTAGCACGCTACTCCGGAACCCAAAAGGAATTAGTGGTGAATTAGTATAGGGAAATATGAGTACAGTTTTAGTATTATTATGAGTTAATTTGAGCTGTAGAAATGTGAGTTTGTTAGTTGAATTGACTAGAGTAATGGAGGGGTGAAGGAGGAAAGAATCCAGAAGTGTTAATTGGGAGTTTATGATAATAGGATTCAGGCTTGGGATGAGTAAAGGGGGGTTGGAGGAGCGAAGAGTCTGTGGAAAGAGTTAGGGAGATCATAGTAGCAGTGTGAGATTTATGAGGGAGAATTTAGTAGGGTTGTTAGGGAGATCATGGTAGTAAAGTGAGGTTTGGGTGAGTTAGATGTGGAAGAGGAGGGAAGAGCTTAGGCATGGTTTTTTAGGAGATGAAAGTAGTAGAATGGATTTGGGATGAGTCAGAGTGGGAATGGAGGATAGATTGATAGAGACATGACATATGGTGATGGGTAGACGATGTGTGATATAAAATGAGAGCAGGGATTCATAAGTATCAACTTATCTAGGAGTTATGCAATGATCTATGAAAATGTAAAGCATAGAATAACACACACACACACATATAAATATATATATATATATATGCACACAGACACACATACATACACACATGAATACACACACATATGCATACATACATGTACATACATATACATATTTAAACCATGAGTAAATATACATTAGTTAAACATGTATAAAGAGTATGTGTATAGTTTATTGTTATGTCATAGTAGCAATACATATTTTCTAAAGAACTATATACAACTAGAATATAAACAGATAAAAAATATTTATCAACCTAGGCATATGCAGTCCATTGATGTTTGAATATGGTGATTATGAAGGAAAGAGCCAACTCTTGAGTAGTTTTCTGAAGACAAGATAGTTATCTGTGGCTCTTATAGTTGGGGGTAATGAATTCCATAGTTTGGCTTCTTGAACGGAGAAGGATGTACCACCTACAGTCTTTTTCTTGTATGGTGGTGTTCTAAGGCGGGGTGCCAATCTTGAGCAGAGCTTTCAGTGTTGAATGTATTTGGTTATTTTGTTTCTGATAAAAAGTGGTCCTGTTCCATGTATAGCTTTCTGGCAATGGGTAACCAGTGTAGTGCTCTCGAGGCATGGGAAATGTGGGCTTGTGGCTTTACATGTAATAGTAGCCTGGCTGCGGAGTTTGAATACGTTGTAGTTTTTTCATAATAGATAGAGATGATCCATGATAAGCTTTTAAGGGTAAGAGGGAGTGAAGCCACCCACTGAGCCAATACATGACTCTGGGAACCCAATCACCCAAGGCTGCATCATTATTTAAGGGGAAGGGAGCTTGCAACTCCCTTCCCTGAGCCTTTTCAAGGCCCTAGGGACCATATCCTCCAAGGCCAATAACTTTTTTAATCAGAAGGGTTGCATCATCCCTCCCCAAGTCTTTTCAAGGCCCCAAAATCTAAACAATGCTTAAAAAATCTTACTCACATTTACCCATCCTTGAACCCTAAACTCCTCTTTCTACCCTGCACCTTTATCCATCCTTGGTACCTAAAAGCCCTTTACAAGCCTGCACCCTTATACATCCCTGAGCTTTAAAAAAAAATTAAAACCCATACTATCCCACACCCTTACCTATCTTTGAACATTAAAGCCCATTTGACCTGTTCCCTTACTCATCTCTGAACTCCTAAGACCCCTGTAAAATCCTTACCATCATGTGCCCTTACCCAACCCTTAACTCTAAAACTCCTTACTACCACATACCTTTACCCATTCTTGAACCGTAAACAAAACTTTTAAAATTCTCACTCAGCAGTACCCTTACCCATCCCTAAACACTAAAAACTGTTTTCTACCTTGTACTTTTATCTATGCCTGAACTCAAAACACCCCTTTAAAGCCATTACTCCCTTGTACCCTTACTCACCCTGAACCATAAAAAACCCTTACAACCTCCACCACCCTGAATCCTTACTCATCCCATAACTCTAAATCACTCTTTTTTCATAGCGTAATAATTATGTGTTTAAAACATATATGATGCTCAGTTGGGAAGAAGGCGTTTAGAAGCCCATTGAGTTAACTGCATATCCCCACCAAAAATGGCCAACTGACAGCAGCTAACAACACATGCCCAGCATAAAGAATTAGGCCAAAATCTTTCAGTATCTTCTGTAGCATACGTTCCTAAATACTCTGTGTCAGCTTTGAAACACTAGAGGCACTGAAGCAGATTTTACCTCGTAATTATGTGAACAATACAGAGGTCTCATCGCATTTAAGCACCCCCCAAATAATCCCGAAGGACATCCTCAAACAGCAGGGCAAGTTGTAACGAGAACCAAAAAAGGCCGTACCTATCCAGTAATGCATGCAGGACCCTCCACTCCCCCGTCTAATGTACCTTATCATATGTTCTGTGTAGGTTTATGTTAAGAATTGCAAGATGATAACACAAGTTCAAATATGTGCATTTGTTCATGTTGTGTGGTGCTGTTAGAAATGGGGTCTTTGGTTGGCAGTCAGGTTACCCCCTGTCCAAGCAAGGACCCTCACTCTATTCAGGGTAAGTCACACACAATCCAAATTATCCTGTGCCCACCCTGTGGTAGCTTGGCACTGAGCCGTCAGGCTTAACCTAGAAGGCAATGTGTAAAGTACTTGTGCAATAAATCATGCAATAACACCATATAGAACCACAAAAATACACCACACAGTATATAATATTTATCTGATAAGATGCAGGTCAAAACGATTAAAATGCAGTAAGTAGATGTTGAGATATCACTGTAAAAGTGATATAAAGTGTTGTAAGTCTTTGAAAAACAATAAAGGTCTCTTGGAAGCACAAAGGTTACCTGGTTCACGTTCAAAATCTCCGCAAGAGAGCACAGAGGAGGTGATGCGTGGAAAAGGGGGAAGGGTGCATCGGTTTTGCCCCCTTTGCACACTGACTTGCGTTTTTATTTTTCATGCAGGGAAAGGCTTTGCGTCGTTTTCCAGAGCGCGGACTTGGTTCCTCCTTGGGTTGCAGGCTTTTCTGGAGCCCGAGGACTGTGCGTGGAATCCTGGGCTTGCGGAGCAAAGTCACAAGCGCTGTGCAGTTCCAGTGGGCGTTGCGTGCAAATTTCTCCTGCACGGCAGGCGCTGCGCGAATTCCTTTCTGGAAGTTAGGCTGCATCGTCCCAGGTCGGCTGTGCATCGATCCGGTGGGCAGTGCGTCAAAGTTTCGGTCGCAACGCAGGCACTGCGTCGATCTTCTTCTTGTGAAGTCGGGCTGCGTCTTTCCGGTTCGGCTTGCGGTGAATTTCTCACCACAGGGCAGGCTGTGCATAATTTTTAGCAGGCTGTGCGTCAAATTTTCACTGCACAAGGAGTCCAGTTGCGGAAGTGAAGTATTTTTGGTCCTGAGACTTTAGGGAATGGAAGGCAAGCTCTATCTAAGCCCTTGGAGAGCACTTCTCAGCACTGCCATGGAGGAGCAAGGCAGCAGGGCAACAGCAAGGCAGCAGTCCTTGTCAGAAAAGCAGTCCCAGTGAGTCCTTTGGGCAGCCAGGCAGTTCCTCTTGGCAGGTCTGGTTTGGGGATTCTTCACCAGCAGGTTTCTTGTGCAGAAGTGTCTGTGAGGTAGAGTGTCTACCCCAAGAAGTGTCTGTGAGGTAGAGTGTCTACCCCAAGAAGTGTCTGAGTTGGTAGGGGCAGAGGCCCTGTTTAAATACCCAAATGTGTTTTAGAAGTGGGGGAGACTTCAAAGAGTGGCTTAGAAGTGAACAAGGTCCCCTTTCAGTTCAATCCTGTCTGCCAGGGTCCCAGTAGGGGGTGTGGCAGTCCTTTGTGTGAGGGCAGGCTACTGTCCATTGACATGTCAGTGTCAGGCCCTCCACCCTCCCAGCCCAGGAAGACCCATTCAAAATGCAGATGTATGCAAGTGAGGCTGAGTATCCTGTGTTTGAGGTGTGTCTGAGTGAATGCACAAGGGAGCTGTCAACTAAGCCCAGCCAGACATGGATTGTAAGGCACATAACTATTTAAGTGCAGAGAAATGCTCACTTTCTAAAAGTGGCATTTTCTAAAATAGTAATATTAAATCCAGCATCACCAGTCACCAGGATTTAGTATCACCATTCTGGTCATACTAAATATGACCTTCCTACTCCTTTGAGATCAGCAGCTACCATCCAAACAATGTAGGAGGGCAGCCCCAATGTTAGCCTGTGAAGGGAGCAGGCCTCACAGCAGTGTAAAAACGAATTTAGGAGTTTTACATTACCAGGACATGTAAACTACAGAGATATGTGACCTGCCTTTTGTCTACACAGCACCCTGTCCTGTGGTTACCTAGGGTACACCTTAGGGGTGTCTTATATGTAGAAAAAGGGGAGTTTAAGGCTTGGCAAGTACTTTTAAATGCCAAGTTGAAGTGGCAGTGTAACTTCACACACAGGCCTTGCAATGAGAGACTACTAATGTGGGTGGAACAATCAGTGCTGTAGGCCCACTAGTAGCATTTAATCTACAGGTCCTGTCACATGTAGTGCACTTTACTGGGGACTTATAAGTAGATTAAGTGAGCCAATTGGGTGTGAACCAATGTTACCATGTTTGAAGGGAGAGAGCATATGCACCTTAGCACTGGGTATCAGTGGTAAAGTGCACAGAGTCCTAAAACCAGCAAAAACCGTGTCCAAAAAGTGGAGGGAGCCAGGCAAAAGGTTAGGGGTGACCACCCTAAGGCTTTCAGGTTTAACAGGTGGTATTTCCATATTTATTTTGTGTATGTTGCTTCATTTTCTTAGATGGACTATCCACGTGGCAAAAGTCTAATGCTGCCTTTCACTCTGAAAACTGAAGAGCATCATTTGCTCAGGGTTGTGAAACATGAGCTCTGGAGTTTACATTTATGCTGAAGGTGGGAGTGCTCTTGCTCTGAATCAATCTTGCATTTATATGATAGTTTCTCAGTCTTTCATGCTGATTTTCTTAGAAATCCACGGGGGTCATTTATAGTTTAGCTAGAATGTGCAATATCTTTAAATCGGAGATTTGCGCACTCTGGCAAAGGGCATCTCCTACCTCATTAAGCACTGATTGACTGCAAGAGAGCCATCACTTCTTCGCCCGGATGAATAAATGGTGGTGGTATTTTAACTGTCACCACCTCTCGCGCATCAGGAATTCCTCTTTACCCAGGGCAGCTATTCTGATTTATAATTTCTCTGATATACTCTGCCAGGAAAAACAAGCATTTTCAATTCAACAGGTCTCGCATTTGCTCAAGTTAGAGCTATTAGCGGTGTAAAGAAAAAAAACGCAGCGCAATGGTGCTGCGTGGAAAATAATCAGATAAAGTAGTCCGGACCCCAGGCTCAAAACATCGAGCCTCGTATGTTTCTAGTAGTTTGCCGGTGCTGTGTAGGTGGGCTAAACACCGGAAAAGGCATGACGTATGCATGCCTTTCATAAATGAAAGCAAGCAGATTTTAAAAGGCAAGCCCACAAAGCCAATGTAAGTGACTGACGTGACACGGGCGTGGTTTGAAGCCCAAAGAGAGATTACTGAATGGACTGATCGCTTTGCGCTCGCCCACAAAAAACAATGGAATGCCCACATACGGAGAAAAGTCCCAGTGTTTCGGGGTAATTGCCTTTTTCTTTTTCATAATCAATGCTCCCCTTTGGGGTCTGTCTGTTTTTTTAATCCTGCTCACTGATAACATGCAAAAAATGATCGTCAATTACTAGGTAGTTTTAAATATACAATTTTTATCTTCTGTCTTCCATTTGAGACACCTCCCAGACATACCCAGGCGAAAGGGCTCCCTAGAAAAAGAGTTGTAGCTCACACTGACTCACCAGTTATAATCCGTGTGAGGAGGGGCCCTATGATGAAGCATGGTACCTAAGGGTGGCCGAGGGCCTTCTGTCATAAACATAAGGCTTTAAAAAAAATAATCCATACTCACCGGAAACTATAATCTATTAGACTTTATCACGTTTCTGTTACACATTCCTGAGAAGTTTTATTTATATGTAGTAATGCTAATTACAACATGCCTTTAAAGGTCAGATGAAGATTTACAGACACCGGATGTATATCTGTTACAGTATAAGAGCCTTTCACGTGCTTCATATTGGGCATTCTGTACATTTCTCACCCAAATGCTCAGGCAGAAGGAAATAACAAATCATTGCACTGACACTGCAGTCCTTAGAGAGCACTTTATCTTACACGCCACATTATATGAAGTGACTGCTGACAAAGTGCACTGATGTGTCAGCTGAAATGTTTGCAAAAGACATGACTGCTAGATAAAAGTTCAGTGTAAGAGGTCTATTTTTAAAAGACTAATCTACCACTTGTGTAAAAGAAGTAAGCTAGGAACAAACATGCCCTGGCCAATAGCTGGCCAGCGCCTTGTCCTATTCAAACAACTTGAGCTGTACAGCATGAGTCTCATCATGACACAAGAAAGTGTGAAGGGCAAAAAAAGCCATTAGCAGATTTTGAAAATACTTTGTGATGGATTACAGGGGTCGATAGTTTCTTTTGGTTTGTAAAAGTCTAAGGGCCAGATGCAGGAAACGGATAGCTACTCGCAAACGGCAAAAATTGCCGTTTGCGACTCGCTAATCGCGTTTCCCTATGCAGAAATGCATATTGCGAGTCGGTACCGACTCGCAATATGCATTTCAGAATCGCAAATAGGAAGGGGTGTTCCCTTCCTATTTGTGATTCGGAGTGGAATGCAATACCATTTGCGACCGCATATGCGGTCGCAAATGGTGTTGCAGTTACCATCCACTTCAAGTGGATGGTAACCCACTCGCAAATTGGAAGGGGTCCCCATGGGACCCCTTCCACTATGTGAATGGACCCACAAATATATTTTCAGGGTAGGTAGTAGTCCAAGGGACCACTACCTGCCCTGAGAAAAAAACGAAACTAAAGGTTTCGGATTTTTTTTTTAAGTGCAGCTCGTTTTCCTTTAAGGAAAACCGGCTACACTTAAAAAAAAACTGCTTTATTTAAAAGCAGTCACGAACATGGAGGTCTGCTGACTACAGCAGGCCTCCATGTTTGCGAGTGCCTAGACTCGCTATGGGGCCGCAATTTGCGACCCACCTCATGAATATTAATGAGGTGGGTCATTGCGACCCCATAGCGAGTCGCAGACGGTGTCTGAGACACCGTTCTGCATTGGAAATTGCGACTTGCAAATTGCAAGTCGCAATTTCCAAATTTGCTACATCTGGCCCTAAGTGCTTTCACCCTGATAAAAATGTAAAGTATTTTTATGTAGACAAGAATAGCATGCAAGTTAAGCCAATATTTCACTTTCTGAAGAGAGCAGTATGAGAAGAAGGCTCTTCTGCATTGATATTTTTTAGTAAGAAATCTTTAATTTATTTCTCTAAATTTAACATCATTGAAAGACAGGTTTGTCGACATATGGAGCACACTATGGCGCGTGCTCTAAGTGAGCACGCAATCCTCCTGGTATCTTGCCCACTCTGAATTTACCATGGGCGTCAGTGATTCTGGAGTAGGAGTTCACTCAAATTACAAAATAACATTGACAAATTAGTGTTTCAGTACCGTTTTTCCTGTGTTTTTCTCCATTTCGGCCTGATTTTCATCAGGACATTTCTTCTGCGCCCAGCAAGCAAAATATATTTGTGAAACTGACATGCCAAAATCCCGTACATTTTGTGGTTTCAGATGTGGCCGATAATTTACCAGTCCTATGCGGACTGATGGGCCGCTTGTACTAAGCCCCAAAATCTAGTTTAAAAATGGTACACACGTAGTTGGTGTAATCTAGAAGAGACAATGCAGCTTTTTCCAGATTGACAGCATAGTGTCTCTTGTAATCAGCTGTACCACAGTCATTCTGCCATTTCCATAATGTAACTTAGCTTTGTTATGGCATTGACCCTGTGCGTTTGTTTCATCATGCTGTAGTATGTGCTCTATAAAACATATGAACACGCGTTTCTATAAATATTGCAGAAGTCACTCATGGGCATAGGCTATTTCTAGATAAACCACTCAAAAACGAATGAGGATCCATGATCAAAACTGTGACCACATGCAAACAGGCCCGTCAGAATGGGAGGCAAAAGAGTCATTCATCCCCCGGATTTTTTGTGGGTGAGCCCTACCCTCTTGTTGCCACATTTATTTATAGATTTCACCCACATGCTTCCATATATATTAATTTAATGACGATGCAGCTAACAATAATAATCCCAATAGATGATGCCAGATGCTGGACCTGCCCTGTATTCTGTTTCCTCATTAGGACAATTTTTATGAAACTCTGGATCAGTCCCTCAACCTAGGAAGGGTTCCAGGTTGAGGGACCCCCAAAAACGTATGATATGCCCACATGCAAACAACAAACATGTCAAGTCAAAGGGACCATTTAATATGAACAGCTCAAAACTTCCAATTAAAAAAACAGCTTTTTGGTAGCCAGCATGAAAAGACTAAACGAGGAAACAACATCCCTCACAGAAAAAATGCATTGATAATGAGGTATATTGTTTCAGCCGAACACGAATCAAGTTTTGTGAGAAAATGTCCCATTTTTTAGGTGTACCAAGGATGCAGTGTGTAGTTATGCAAAGGAAAGACACTTTGCCGCCTGGCTGTAAGTAAACGCTGTAAGTGTGGTGCAGTGGGCACCCTCACCCGTCTGGGCACTTGTGCCACTGGTCATATTACTTCAATTTTAGCTGTGCCCCTAGCTGATAAAGCACTAGAGGAAGCTTCATCTCTGCCCTTCAATCCACTCTGATTTCTGAAACAGTGCATGTCATGGAAAAGTTGCACTCTTTCCTTTGGCAAGTGTTGATCAGATGAATTGTTTATAATGATGTTATTATTTGTCTTGCGAGTCCTCTCTGCAAATACGCCGCATAGACTATAGACATGTACCTGCCGATGCCAGTGCTTTGTTTTGTAAACAAGTCCACTCACTCATAAAGAATCAAAAGTGCAGCTTTAAGAGTTAACATACTATTGATCCTATTGGCCAAAAAAGCGCTACATTGTTCTGTTGACTTATGTTGTCCCCAGCATTAAGCCTCGTTTCTGTTGTCAATTTATAGTGACATTTTCTCTCTTCTCCGCTGTAATGTTCCACTTTCAGAGATTCTACGCCATTTTGAATTGCTTCACTCCCTCGCCATATTGCTATATTTGTCTCCCTGTGCCATTTTATAGAATTACTAAGACAGCTCATAAATCAAGCTGTTCTCCACACCCAGTCTCCCCTTCATTCATTCCCTGTGCTGCTAATCAATGCTAAATAATGGCCTCTGTAATTCTTAATTCGTGCCCGCTCTAATGTGGTATACTGACATTTCAACGTTTTCTGGCTAATTGTCCTCGTTTTTTCTCTCTGCATGTGACAGTAGCTTCATGCATGACCCAAATCAGTCATCTCACATGGCTCTGCACTGTCCCTTGTTGTCCACCCACTGTCTCTCAATCCATAATGCATTATTCTTCCATTCCCTGGAGCCCCGCATTATTCAAATCGAACGCTCCAATTATTCAGTGATTTCCTTATAGTTGTGGACTACATTATTTTTCATTCCTTTTTTTTGCAATAACAGCCCTTCAAAGAGTACTTCTCGCAGACCAGGATGAACGTACATCTTCAGTGAAGGAGTCTCAGCATCGCCAAAGTTCTTTATCAAATGAAATGAGCACCATTAATAGAGATGTGAAAGATAAAGAACTCAACATTAAAAAAATAGTGCGAAAATGTCAAACATTTTACAGCACTGAGGAAAATTGCACGTTGACAAGCATTATCAGAACCCACAAAAAAAAGCCTTTACATCAAGCAGAGATGGGCAGGACGTTTGTACTGTACAGGCGTTTAGAGATTATTTAATAAAAACAAAAGTCTTGTTTAAGTGAAATGCAAACTGAGTTTCACAGATAAGGTAAATAAAGAAAACTTCACTGAGAGAAAATACCCCTTTTTGTAATGTCACTTCCATTTTTTGCTGAATTTTATTGCCGTATCTTAGACTTTGCACACTGGGGCAGTGCTGTGCAGCTCCTAGTGCATGTGCTCTGACCCTTAAAACACATACAAATTTGCTAGTTCTTAATTGCCATATTTAACTTTTCCATAGGGACATAGAATGTGGTGCAGAAATTCATCCATGACATGAAAAGTTAAATATCACATGCCAACTACAACCCTAAGTGTGCTATTCGCCAGTGTGACAAAGGAAAACATGTCTTCAGGTCTGCCACTGTAGCCTGACTGATGTATTATAAATCTGCAGTGCTACCTGTTAAAATAAACCTTTTTGACAGGTAGAAACCTTTGTGGGCATGTGACCTCTCAATATGAGGCTAATGTGACACGTAATAGGGCAGTGACATCTACTGCCCTCAGAGGTCGACATCAAATCTTTTGAGTCAGACAGGAGTAATTAGATCATCAAATCTAACAATGAGAACTAATAGCCATAAACAACAATATTCAATGAGGAATCAGTAATTTATACACACCATGACCTTTGTGGTCATGAATCACCATACCAATTTAGTAAAGTTTAAACATTTATTGCCCATATATTAGCAATGCTAATGCACAATGCACATAAATGATATGCAAAACCAAACGATAGCAATACAGAAACAACACAAGCCGTCCAAATTGTCTGAAGAATCTCTATCTTATGAGAGCAATTATTAAACACTCCAAAAGAATGATACAGAATAACAACTGTATTATTTGGAAATAGTTACAGTTTTCTTTAATTGTGCAGTTGAATCAATCATAATCAGTTAATAAAAATTAAATTTAATTTTTCGTAAGGACATTCTAGCTACCAAATTCTGATTCAGAAAGCAGGTGTGGGGCTGGGTTTGGCAATTGCAAAAATTTAAAATATACCTCTCATAAATGAGACAGCAGCTAGCAGTGTCTTCATCAGCCGAGCACAGGAACAGCTGGTCTTGAGTGGTCATCACCACGAAATGTAAAGTGGCAAGGTTTCAGTAATGTTGGGCCTAATGTATCTGAACTGTTAAAATCATAAGTAGCTGAGCATACGAGCTACAGAGAACTGAGCTGGAAAGAACCTGAACAGAATCTGAATTACATCACCTAAAAATTTTCTAAATTAAAGTCCCAAAAATCATTAGCTAGGCTTCTACTGGACAGGACTATGAGGTGTGATAGTGAACAGCCAATTGGACTTTGTTCATTTTCCATTAGTATCTTTCTTCATTCCTTCTTCAAGATAAACTCATGTTCACGTTCCTCTCTGATAGGCAGTTTCCCCAGAATATTAACAATGTAAAAACAAACCCAGAACATAAAATTTTTACTTCTACCAGAAACTAAGGCTCATTGTTAAAACTTGCAAAATTTATCACAAGGAGGTACAGAGTGAGCGGAACAATAGATTTCCACTATGAGCTTTCACTGAGATGTCCAATAAAGGATGTTTGCAAAAGCATTTCAGTAAAGTCAGCATAACATTTTAACATTGTGCTTCTGGAAAAATACTAAAACGTACTAATGCTAATACATGAAGAATTTCATAATAATTTTAAACAATTAGTTTTGTAGTACATTGATTTTAATAATCTTTTGTCAGTATATGTGGTTATAATTAATCAAAATACATTTTTACAGACATTTATTATATCACATAGAAATTGTGGTGGCGGACACCATGTCGACTACATTTTAAACATGCATGTTTTATTTTTCTAATGCACGTTTCTCTATTTAGACCTTTTAGTACATGATATGTGTTACATTTTGGATACTAATCTTTTCTTATTAATGTTTGCTCTCTAACACTTTCATTTTAAATATAACTAAATATTAGTTGGTCACCCTAATGTAGACCTTGTAGCCTACAGGATAGGGTGCTTAGTATTTGAAAGTGGAACACGTAGGAAACTTATGTCAACATGTCCCAACATGACAAGTCCCCAAAAGCCATTTACTGTGGCAGGCCTAGCTGTCCTATGTACAAAACCAGAATATAGATACTAGCACTGTATTTTTCGAAAGGCTGCCTGCCAAACTCCCGCAGGTCAGGAGACTGCCAGTGCGGTCTCCTTTCTGCTGGCCCTATTATGAGTTTACTGCTGGGCCAGGGGGCGGAAACACAGTTTCTGCTCGCTGACCCAGCAGGAAACGCACAACTGCATTGACTCTGGCTAGTAATAAGGCCAGCGGCAATGCTGTTGTGCGTCGGATGCACAAGCATTTGCCCCCAAGGCCAGCCCCATCACAATTTGCGTGATGGGGCTGGCCTGGGGGGGCCCGCACTGCCCATGCCAAGTACATGGGCAGTGTGGACCCCACTGGGTCCCCCAGAGCCCCATCTCTGCCACGATAACATGACAAGAGAGGTCATTATCCCAGCGCTGCATGGCTGATTGGGGCCACCGGCGCTGCTGGCTGAAAAAGTGGTGGTGCTGGCGGTCCGACAGTGGTGCTTTTGCCACAATCGTAATATCGCTGTCAGACCATGACCCTGGTGACCGCCAGGGTCATAATGAGGCCCTCAGTCAGGGAAGAGGTGTGAACTTTCTCACAGGAGCACACAGTAGCAGGGGTAAAATACTTGTGCTCTTGCCTTTAAACATGATAGATTTTGCTTGCACCGAATTGGCACATTTAATTTACTTGTAAGTGCCTAGTAAAGTGGTACTGTTTATACCCAGGGCCTGCAAAATAAATGCTACTTGTGAGCCTACAGCACTGATTGTGCCAACCACTTAAGTAGCACCTTTGAAGATGTCTCAGGCCTGCTATTGAGCCAGTGTGTACAATTCTAAACTTCCATTTCAACCTGGCAGAACAAACCTTTTGCCAGGCCTAAATATTCCTTTTTAATATAATTATATGAGCCACCCCTAGGGAAGGCCCTAAACATCCCAGATGCCAGGGTGTCATGTATGTAAAAAGAGGGACATTTACCTTTAAGTTTTACATGCCCTGACAGTGAAAACATTGTAATTCATTTTTCACTACAGAAAGGCCTACCCCTGTCAGGGAATAACATTGGATTGCATTATTACATTTAATAAGTGCCAACTATCAAATGGGAGAAGGTAGGAATGTAAAGCTTGCTGTCTAAAGAATTGGAATTTAAAACTCTCTTTAATGGTTGGGTTTTAAGCCACTGTTGTGAAAATGCCACTTTTAGAAAGTTGGCATTTTCTTGTCTTAACCATTTGGTGTCTACTGCCTGTATCCTGGGACACATGATTAATTTGAGCTGGCAGTTGTTCTTTGTGTAATGCTCCCAGACAGTGAAACAGAGGAGGAATGGTATTGGCCATCTCTGACTTGATGAGGGGGAGGAGCAGTCACCTATCATACTTGCACATTGCAAAGGCTCTGTCTGAGCACACTCTCAAAGGGTATGACACTAACCTTTTGTGACCCCATACAAGCTGGGGCCACAGCAGGGAGGTAGGAAATTCCAAACACCTCAATTGGTGGAAACATCGAAAATCTTCTACTACTTCAAAATGGGCACCAGGTTTAAATACTGGACCCTCAGACCCAACTCTTCAAAACACCTCTGGATCTGTGGATACAACAGAAGAAGGACTGCTGTGCTGTTATGCTACAAAAAGGACTGCTACTCTGCAGCCCTGCTACTAGGCTGTTGCCCGCTACCCTGCTTGCTGAGAAAGAAGGCTGGGCCTGCACCCTTCATCCCAGGCTGAAGTGACCCCCTGTCCTGAACTACAGGGACAAAACAAGCTCCAGAGGCCTCCCTGCATTTGCCCAGCTGTCTTGCTGCCTGCAACTGGACCTGCCTGAGCCCTGGTGCTGGACTCTGCTGGAGTGAGTTCCTGGTCCCCAAGAGGTACTCCTTTGGTCCTGGACCCTTGGTGTGACATAATTTGAGCAACCTCTCCAAGAAAAGGAGAAATCCTGAAGTTTTGGACTCTTCATGACTGCAAACAGTACTGTTCAAACCAAGATCTTGCCACTGCACCGCCTGCCAATGTGAAGCTGCAGTGTACCTGTGTTGGACTTTTTTTCTGATGCAGGGTCATCCCCAGTCTTTTTGCCTCCTTCCTCCTGGTTTTCTGACCTCTTGCTGTTGGCTCTAGGACTCTGAGCACCTTATCACTGCTGACCAGTTCTAAAGTGCAGGTGCTCTCCCATCTAAAGTTGGTGTGATTGGCTTATACCTAATTGGCATATTTAATTTACCTATAAGTCCCTTGTACAGTGGTATCTCTATACCCAGGGCCTGTAAATTAAATACTACTAGTGGGCCTGCAGCGCTGCTTGCGCCACCCACTGAAGTAGACTTTCAAACCTGTCTCAGGCCTGCTAGCAAAGGGCCTGTGTGCGCAGGTTTCTGCCACAGGGACCTGGCATCTAAATTTACTTGCCAGGCCCAGAACTCCCCTTTTACTACATGTAAGTCACCCCTAAGGTACGCCCTAGCTAGCCCTATGGGCAGGGTGCCATGTATGTAGAATGCAGGACATGTGCCAGGTTGCGTGGCCTGTCCTGATAGTGACAAACAGCCTAACTTGGTGTCTCACTGCTGTGAGTGCTGCCTTCACATAGGATTGCATTAGAAATGCCCTGCCTTATGTTTAAGGGGTATTATCTGATTTATGAAGGGTAGCGTAGGTGTGTTTGGTATGGTTGTGATGTTGATAATAAATGCTGCTTACTGGTGTGGGTGTATTTGTTTTTACTATCACCGAAATGCCACTTCTAGAAAGTGCCCATTTTTCTGTGCTTATGACTCTGGTGTTTTGCAGCTTGATTCCAATCCACATCTGGGCAGAGTGACAGTTGGGCCTTTGTGCATACTTTTCAGACAGCCTGTACACAGGGAGGGTGGAGGTGTCACAGAGGTGCATCTGCATACTGAATAGTCTTTTTGGGCTGAGACAAGGAAGAGGCGGGCACACCTACATTTGTAAAGGCTGTGCCCTGGCCTCACACAAAAGGGTCGTTAGACCCCACTGATGTTTGGAGCCTGTGCTAAAAGGAGAGAGGGGGCACTCCCAGAACCAGTTGTAACTGACTGGAACCTCCCCTCCCTACCATTGCAAAACATTGTAAAGACTGAGTATAAGTACAGGGGAATTTTCCCCACAATTTAGAGGCTCTTGGAATCATCTTGGAACTGGACACCAAAGGCTGAAGGGACTCACCAGGAACAGGCATGGACTGCTGCTGCTGTGCTGACCTATGACATGCTTGGTCACTGTGAAGGACTTGCCACTTGCTGCCATTCCCTTGAGATGGCCTGTTGCTGGGCCCCCACCTGAGAACCTTTCCTTAAGACTCTGCTCCCCTGGGGCAGGGTGCTGTGGCCCCTGACCCCTGCAGTGACCCAGAAGCACGAGGGGTGCTTCACCGGGTGCCTTGGTTATCGCTTAGGAATGCGCTCCTTGGGGGATTTTCCTAGCGCTTGGAAGCGCTCCCCCTTACAGGTGCCTGGGGCTTTCAGAAGCATTTCTTTGTGGCTGCATAGAGAAAACTCCGCTGCGACCTGGGCTTTCGTGGTGGCTGTGTCCTGGTGCCCGAGATCACCGCCGCAGCCCGGGGAATCTGTGCCTACAAAGCACGAGGGAACGTGCTGCCTAGTGCCCTCGGGGCACGAAGAAAATCCTCTTTTATGATCGCGGAGCAAGTGTGCTCCTAGGGGTGCCCCGGGGCAAGGTCCGCTCTCTAGAGCTCCCGGAGCACCGGAAGGCCCTGCCTTGGGCCAGAGCATCATCGGTGAACAGGGAGGAGAGGAGGACCCTTCGCCCTGCTGAAGCATCGGGAGGCTTCGGTTGTATTGTGGGTGGGACAGCAGCCTCATCAGAGGCTCACCGCGCCACAGATTCTCTAGGGCCCCTTCGAGGGCCAATCTTCACGGTAGAGGTCTCCCCCCCACAGCGGAGGGCCAGGACAGGCCCGGGGAAGACCCTCAGAGATCACGGGCCCCTGGAGGGGCCCATTACAAAGTCAGAGAGGGTGCATGGCACCCACCTCCTCCCCCATTATTTTGAGGATGTTGCCCCCCCTCGTGAGGACTGGTTGAGGCCCGGGGGGGCCCCTAGTGATCACAGGTCCCCGGAGGGACATGTCCATAAGAGAGAGGAGGTGTGTACCTCCTTCCTCGGGTCTAACAGATAAGGGAGGCCCCCGTTTTGCACAGAGGAACGCCGGGGTCCCGTTTTTCACCTTCTTCGTTTGTTGGGCACTGAAGGTGCCTTTATCATCAACCAGGTAATCCTAAGTGACAATATATATATATACCAAAAGTTCTTATTAGAGACTTTATTGCATTACATGTTGCCTACCTGTTTTATGTTTTTTTATACATGTGTCCAAATGGTCCTTTTATGAACATGCTTGCTAATATATTTTTCTAACTTTTGCCATATGTTTTCTAATGTTCCTACTATGGGCATTTTATGATATTCTTATGACAAGTGCTTTGGTGTAATAACATGTTTTCCTGACTACTGCTTATGTTGCAGAATACTGAGTAACTTATGTGGTAGGTGTGACTATTGCTAGTTTGCAGAGTAACTAATGTGTAATGTTCTGACAACTGCTAAGGTACCAGGATAGTACTGATATGTGATATTTGGTCTAATGATTGCATTGTGTACAATACAGTATATTTTCATATAATTATATAATTAATTCATATAAGTCTCCAATTCTACTGATTGCATTTTTGTAATTTTGGTATCAAATAATGTATTCCATTTGTTCTATTTTTCTAAAATGGTGTGGGAGTTTTCTTTTATTCTGTTTTTACTTTATTACCTTTTGAAGTAGTGCATAAATACTTCATACATTGCCTTAAAGTTAAGCCTGACTTATGTGTGGCAAACTACCAAAGGGATAAGCACAGTTTAATTTGGGGTTGCTTGTGACTTAACCCTGACAAGAATTGTGGTTGCTCCTTGAGTAAGATTTCACCCCCTTCAACCAGTATCCCAATTTCCTACAGTAATGTTTAGTGGTGAGATTTGGACTTGTTTTTGTGCAATGCCATACAGTGAATTTGTATTACACTAAAATCTCTGATGTATAATTTGATTCAATTTCGAGTCTTCAAATTCTCCTTGATTGGCTCTTTTGCTTTTTTCAAATTCACCTTCATTCTACCAACAGTCTGTATGTGCCTTTGACCATACCTGCAAGAATGGTGTTTGAGCTTGCCAACTTAGGAGCTCAAATACCTCTGTAAGGAGAGGGGTCTTCCAACTAAGAGGAACACCTGGAAACTGGAAATCCAGAAGGCCATGAGGGCTTAGGCAGAGGCTCACCAAGAATCGACAACAACAGCGGTTGAGAATGAAGAGAATGGTCTGCTCTGCCAGTGGAGTTAGCAGAATTTAGGAACTCCATGATACATGTGTAACCCAGAGTTCCTGCTTAATTCACCCATCTGGTGCCTGTTTTTTTCCATTTGAGCATGTAAGAGTTCATTAAGGTGCGCTGGCGAGCGCAACAAGATTAGTAGGCCACTAGCGAGCATACAAAAGATTTGCTGCCTACTTGTGCAGCTTCCGGTCACCATGGAGCCTTCCGCCACCATTTTCATCATGCTTGCAAGCGCAAGCATCAACAGCTGCTACTAAAGAAGGTTTTCTACCCAAGAATCAGCTCAATCTACTAAAAAAAGGCATAATTAAACAAATATTCTCCTCTAACTGACAGCTCAGTTTGTTTTTTAGTGCAAGAAGCCTTTTTTTTTATTTTACTTTTTTTCAACAGGAAGGAAGTGCCCCAGAGACTCCAACTTCCTGTTTCTGTCTAGCAGCCTCCTCCCATTGCTTTCACCATCTCCTGATCACTTTTCACTTGGATTTCAAGGTGGAAGGATCACTTTTCTTTTTCTGTTTCCATACCATTGCCTTTTTAGGACTTTGTTTTTGTGACATCACAAGTAAGTTGAAAAACCTTTGTATGAGGTTGTTGTGTGTTTGATAGAGGGCATGCGTCAGTGTTTATTTGTACTTTCATTCAAGTTTTAAATTTGTGGTTGTGGTGGGTGGCCTGGAGTTTCAGTGGGGGCCTAGGTATTATTTTGTATTTATTTTTAATTTTTTTGTGAGAGAAAAAGATTGCACAGTTCAGTACTTTTTCTCCATGCTTCCTAAATTTGCACTATTTATTTATTTTACTATGTGGACTAGCCTGCCCACGGGCAATCCAGTCAGTACTAGTCATGTCCACATGAAACAACTGTTTCTTAGGTATATATTGTTTTACTACATCATTTAGGCCACGGATGGCATTGGATTGAATTAAAAAATGTGGTTTTTCAGTTATATCTCAGATTTTTGTCTGCTAAAAGTGTATGTTGGTGGGATTATATATTTGATGCCTTTGGATAATGTGTTGTTGTAAAATATTTATAGTTCACTTCATTTCAGTTTTTTGCATTGCTGAATTAATTATACTGTTTTGCCTCCTTTGCCTGGCCACTGTGTGTGCTTGACATAGGCCCCCATTTGTCTTTGTTTGCTCTCCATGCCATGTGGCTGGAGGACATTTTGTTTCTGATGATCATGTGGCTAGCAGCCATTTTGTGCAGCTAGCTAGCCTGCTTTATTCCATCTGCCTGCATGTGTTCTTTGTTCTCCATGCCTCCCTGCTTGTTGTTTGACCATGTGGTCAGTGGACATTTTGTGTAGGCAGTCAATGTGATTTTGCCATAGGCCTGCATGTGTTCTTTGTTCTCCAATGCCTCCTTGCTTGCTGTTGTTGATGTTGTTTGGCCATGTGGTCTGCGGCCATTCTTTGAAGCCAGCCAGTGTGCTCTGCTTTTGCCATAGGCATGCATGTGCATTTGTTCTCCAACGCCTCCCTGCTTGCTGTTGTTGATGCAGTCAGCTGCCATTTTGTGCAGTCAGCTAGTGTGCTTTTTCCATAGGCCTTCATGTATTCTTTGTTGTCCATGCCTCCTTGCGTGTTGTTTCAATCAAATAGCATTTGCATAGCGTGTCACTGTCTCACCTAGGGGTACCTGGGCGCTGTGGGTGCAACATCTCTGTTGAAGTGCCAGGTCTTGAATTTCTTCCGGAAGTCCACCAGGGAGGGTGCTGTACGAAGATGGAAGGGTAGGCCGTTCCAGGTCTTGACCAGGTCCAGGTTTGACCATGTGGTCGGTGGCCATTTTATGTGGGCAATGTGCTTTTGCCATAGGCCTGCAAGTGTTCTTTGTTCTCCAATGCCTCCTTGCTTGCTGTTGTTGATGTTGTTTGCACATGTGGCTAGCAGCCTTTTTTCTGCAGCCAGCCAGTGTGCTTTGCTTTTGCCATAGGCCTGCATGTGTTCTTTGTTCTCCAATGACTCCTTGCTTGCTTTTGTTAATGCTATTTGACCATGTGGCTAGTGCCCATTTTGTGCAGCCAGCCAGTGTACTTTGCTTTTGTCATAGGCCTGCATGTGTTCTTTGTCTCCTTGCTTGCTATTGTAGTTTGACCATGTGACCAGTGGCCATTTTGTGCAGACAGGCAGTGTGGTTCTGCCATAGACATGCATATGTTCTGCTTTGTTGTCCATACCTCCTTGCTTGTTGTTTGACTATGTGGCCAGCGGCCATTTTTATGTAGTCAGTTAATATGCTTTTGCCGTGGCCTGCATGTGTTCTTTTATATCAGTTTAATTAATATACTTGAGGAATCATTGTGGTATATGTATGAACAATTTTAATAATGCATTTTCTTCCATTTTTTCACTTGCATCTCCTTACCTTCCAAATCCAAATGGGTTCCTCATAGTCCCCTAGGACACCAGCATTTAATTTTTTTATATTGTTTATTTATTTATAATATATGTATTTGTTTGTATTGTTTACGATTGTTAATTTTTCGCTTTTTATTTGCTTTTAATTTTTGAAGTGATTTATTTTTTAATTAAATATGTATGTAGTTATGTATTTAGTTATTTATTTTAATTTTCCCTCTATTCAACCGCTGCCTGTCATAGGCGTCTGTCGCACAACAGCATTCATTTCTTAAGGATTGTCATTACTCATTTTCCCCTGGAATCTCTGCCTGCCGTAGGCGCACAGCTGCACACACCAGCATTCCTTCTTTAAGGATTATTCTATTTTCCCTAGAAGCTCCTTGCCTGCCATAGGCACACACCTGCATTTTAAAAAAAAACATTTGTATTTTGGCAATTGGTTACTTTAACCCCTTCCCCGCCATGGACGTAATGGTTACGTCCATGGCAGCGACCGTGTGGCGCCATGGACGTAACCATTACGTCCTGCTACCGGCCCTCGGGGGAAGCGCTAGCGCTCCCCCGAGGGCTGCCCCCCCAGGCCAGGGCTGAAAGGGGAATCCCTTCCCCTTCAACCCCCGACCCCCCCCCCTTGTGACGTCAGCGCGCGAGTGCGCGCTGACAATCACAGAGCCTCACCCATTGCGCTGGAAGCTCAGCTTCCAGCGCAATCGAAAGAGAAATGCTGAGCATTTCTCTTTCGATCACGTGGGGGAGGCCCAGAAAGGCTTCAAAGGGAAGGAAATGTATTTCCATCACTTTGAAGTCTCTCCCAGGGTTTCAAAAGCCGGATTGCTTGCAATCCGGCTTTTGAAACCCCACTAAACACCAGGGATGTTTTTTTTTGTTTTTGAAAGTGACATAAGGGAGCGACCCCTTGGGCAAGGGTCGCTCCCAGGGGGGCATTTTTTTTTAAGGCCTTTTCTGCCCCCCCCCGGGGCAGAAACCTCTAGACACCAGGGATACTTTTGTTTTTTTTGTTTTTTTGTTGTTTTGTTTTGTGTTTAAGGTGTGGGGAGCGACCCCTTAGGCAAGGGTCGCTCCCATAGGGGCAAATTATATTTAGGCCATTTCTGCCCCCCTTGGGGTCAGATTGGCCTATTTTTATGAGGCCAATCTGCCCCAAGGGGGTAGAAACCACTAGTCACCAGGGAGTTTTTTTTTTAAGTTTTTCACGTAAGGGGAGCGACCCCTTAGGCAAGGGTCATTCCCCTGGGGGCAAATTTATTTTAGGCCATTTCTGCCCCCTATGGGGGCAGATCAGCCTATTGTAATTAGGCCGATCTGCCCCCAAGGGGGGCCGAAACCACTAGGCACTGGGGATTTTTGTTGTTGTTGTTGTTTTACAGATGGGGAGCGTCCCCTTAGGCAAGGGTCGCTCCCCCGGAGGGGCAAATTGTATTTAGGCCATTTCTGCCCGCTTTGGGGGCAGATCGGCCGATTATAGGGCAATCTGCCCCCAAGGGGGGGCAGTAACCACAAGGCACCAGGGATCTTTTTTTTGCGCTGTCACGCAAGGGGAGCGACCTTGTAGGCAAGGGTTGCTCCCCGGGGAGGGGGGGCAAATTTCATTTAGGCCATTTCTGCCCCCCCTGGGTGCAGTTCGGCCTATTATTATTAGGCCGATCTGCCCCCAGGGGGGGCAGAAACCTCTAGGCGCCAGGGCAAAAAAACAAATGTGTTTATTTTTGTTTGTTTGTTTTTTTAGAGATGGGGGGCGACCCATTAGGCAAGGGTCGCTCCCCTGGGGGGCAAATTGTATTTAGACCATTTCTTCCCCCCTTGGGGGCAGATTGGCCGATTTTAGGTCAATCTGCCCCCAAGGGGGCAGAAACCACTAGGCACTGGGGATTTTGTTTTTGGCGCCAATGTCACGCAGGGGGAGCGACCCCGTAGGAAAGGGTCGCTCCCGGGGAAGGGTTTGTGGGGTGGGGGGGCAAATTTATTTTAGGCCATTTTTGCCCCCCCCGGGGGCAGATCGGCCTATTGTTATTAGGCCGATCTGCCCCCAAGGGGGGCAGAAACCTCTAGGCGCCAGGGCAATTTTTTTTTGTCAGTTTTTTTTTTGTTTATTTTTTTTTAGAGATGGGGAGCGAGGCAAGGGTGGGGGGGTGTGGGGTGTGGGGGAAAAAATTATTTTAGGCCATTTCTGCTCCCCCTGGGGCCGGCTGAGCTAGAGGCCAAAATCCACAGGTAGGCACTGTTTTCTATGAAAAAATGTGATGTGTCCATGTTGTGTTTTGGGCCATTTCCTGTGGCGGGCGCTAGGCCTACCCACACAAGTGAGGTATCATTTTTATCGGGAGACTTCGGGGAACGCTGGGTGGAAGGAAATTTGTGGTTCCTCTCAGATTCCAGAACTTTCTGTCACCGAAATGTGAGGAAAATGTGTTTTTTTAGACAAATTTTGAGGTTTGCAAAGGATTCTGGGTAACAGAACCTGGTCAGAGCCCCACAAGTCACCCCATCTTGGATTCCCCTGGGTTTCTAGTTTTCAAAAACGTGCTGGTTTGCTAGGTTTCCCCAGGTGCCGGCTGAGCTAGAGGCCAAAATCTACAGGTAGGCACTTTGCAAAAAACACCTCTGTTTTCTTTCAAAAAATGTGATGTGTCCACGTTGTGTTTTGGGGCATTTCCTGATACAGGCGCTAGGCTTACACACACAAGTGAGGTATAATTTTTATCGGGAGACTTGGGGGAACGCTGGGTGGAAGGAAATTTGTGGCTCCTCTCAGATTCCATAACTTTCTGTCACCGAAATGTGAGGGAAACGTGTTTTTTTAGCCAAATTTTGAGGTTTGCAAAGGATTCTGGGTAACAGAACCTGGTCAGAGCCCCACAAGTCACCCCATCTTGGATTCCCATAGGTCTCTAGTTTTAAAAAATGAACAGGTTTGGTATGTTTCCCTAGGTGCCAGCTGAGCTAGAGGCCAAAACATACAGGTAGGCACTTTGCAGAAAACACCTCTGTTTTCTTTAAAAAAATGTGATGGGTCCACGTTGCGTTTTGGGGCATTTCCTGTCGCAGGCGCTAGGCCTACCCACACAAGTGAGGTATCATTTTTATCGGGAGACTTGGGGGAACGCTGGGTGGAAGGAAATTTGTGGCTCCTCTCAGATTCCATAACTTTCTGTCACCGAAATGTGAGGGAAACGTGTTTTTTTAGCCAAATTTTGAGGTTTGCAAAGGATTCTGGGTAACAGAACCTGGTCAGAGCCCCACAAGTCACCCCATCTTGGATTCCCCTAGGTCTCTAGTTTTAAAAAATGCACAGGTTTGGTAGGTTTCCCTAGGTGCCGGCTAAGCTAGAGGCCAAAATCTACAGGTAGGCACTTTGCAAAAAACACCTCTGTTTTCTTTCAAAAAATGTGATGTGTCCATGTTGTGTTTTGGGGCATTTCCTGTTGCAGGCGCTAGGTCTACCCACACAAGTGAGGTATCATTTTTATCGGGAGACTTGGGGGAACTCTGGGTGGAAGGAAATTTGTGGCTCCTCTCTGATTCCAGAACTTTCTGTCACCAAAATGTGAGGAAAATGTGTTTTTGTAGCCAAATTTTGAGGTTTGCAAAGGATTCTGGGTAACAGAACCTGGTCAGAGCCCCACAAGTCACCCCATCTTGGATTCCCATAGGTCTCTAGTTTTAAAAAATGAACAGGTTTGGTATGTTTCCCTAGGTGCCAGCTGAGCTAGAGGCCAAAACATACAGGTAGGCACTTTGCAGAAAACACCTCTGTTTTCTTTAAAAAAATGTGATGGGTCCACGTTGCGTTTTGGGGCATTTCCTGTCGCAGGCGCTAGGCCTACCCACACAAGTGAGGTATCATTTTTATCGGGAGACTTGGGGGAACTCTGGGTGGAAGGAAATTTGTGGCTCCTCTCTGATTCCAGAACTTTCTGTCACCAAAATTTGAGGAAAATGTGTTTTTTTAGCCAAAGTTTGAGGTTTGCAAAGGATTCTGGGTAACAGAACCTGGTCAGAGCCCCACAAGTCACCCCATCTTGGATTCCCCTAGGTCTCTAGTTTTAAAAAATGCACAGGTTTGGTAGGTTTCCCTAGGTGCCGGCTAAGCTAGAGGCCAAAATCTACAGGTAGGCACTTTGCAAAAAACACCTCTGTTTTCTTTCAAAAAATGTGATGTGTCCATGTTGTGTTTTGGGGCATTTCCTGTTGCAGGCGCTAGGTCTACCCCCACAAGTGAGGTATCATTTTTATCGGGAGACTTGGGGGAACTCTGGGTGGAAGGAAATTTGTGGCTCCTCTCTGATTCCAGAACTTTCTGTCACCAAAATGTGAGGAAAATGTGTTTTTGTAGCCAAATTTTGAGGTTTGCAAAGGATTCTGGGTAACAGAACCTGGTCAGAGCCCCACAAGTCACCCCATCTTGGATTCCCATAGGTCTCTAGTTTTAAAAAATGAACAGGTTTGGTATGTTTCCCTAGGTGCCAGCTGAGCTAGAGGCCAAAACATACAGGTAGGCACTTTGCAGAAAACACCTCTGTTTTCTTTAAAAAAATGTGATGGGTCCACGTTGCGTTTTGGGGCATTTCCTGTCGCAGGCGCTAGGCCTACCCACACAAGTGAGGTATCATTTTTATCGGGAGACTTGGGGGAACTCTGGGTGGAAGGAAATTTGTGGCTCCTCTCTGATTCCAGAACTTTCTGTCACCAAAATTTGAGGAAAATGTGTTTTTTTAGCCAAAGTTTGAGGTTTGCAAAGGATTCTGGGTAACAGAACCTGGTCAGAGCCCCACAAGTCACCCCATCTTGGATTCCCCTAGGTCTCTAGTTTTAAAAAATGCACAGGTTTGGTAGGTTTCCCTAGGTGGCGGCTGAGCTAGAGGCCAAAATCTACAGGTAGGCACGTTGTAAAAAACACCTCTGTTTTCTTTAAAAAAATGTGATGTGTCCACGTTGCGTTTTGGGGCGTTTCCTGTCACGGGCACTAGGCCTACCCACACAAGTGAGGTATCATTTTTATCGGGAGACTTGGGGGAACATAGATTAGCAAAACAAGTGTTATTGCCCCTTGTCTTTCTCTACATTTTTTCCTTCCAAATATAAGAGAGTGTGTAAAAAAGACATCTATTTGAGAAATGCCCTGTAATTCACATGCTAGTATGGTCACCCCGGAATTCAGAGATGTGCAAATAACCACTGCTCCTCAACACCTTATATTGTGCCCTTTTTTGAAATACAAAGGTTTTCTTGATAGCTATTTTTCACTCTTTATATTTCAGCAAATGAATTGCTGTATACCCGGTATAGAATGAAAACGCACTGCAGGGTGCAGCTCATTTATTGGCTCTGGGTACCTAGGGTTCTTCATGAACCTACAAGCCCTATATATCCCCACAACCAGAAGAGTCCAGCAGACGTAACTGTATATTGCTTTCAAAAATCTGACATTGCAGGAAAAAGTTACAGAGTAAAACGTAGAGAAAAATTGCAGATTTTTTCACCTCAATTTCAATATTTTGTTTTTTCAGTTGTTATTTTCTGTAGGAAACCCTTGTAGGATCTACACAAATTACCCCTTGCTGAATTCAGTATTTCGTCTACTGTTCAGAAATGTTGCGGTTTCAGGGATCCAGCATTGGTTTCATGCCCATTTCTGCCACTGACTGGAAGGAGGCTGAAAGCACCAAAAATCGTAAAAATGGGGTATATCCCAGTAAAATGCCAAAATTGTGTTGAAAAATTGGGTTTTCTGATTCAAGTCTGCCTGTTCCTGAAAGCTAGGAAGCTGGTGATTTTAGCACTGCAAACCCTTTGTTGATGCCATTTTCAGGGAAAAAACTACAAGCCTTCTTCTGCAGCCCCTTTTTTCAAATTTTTTTTTTAAAAACGAAATTTTCACTGTATTTTGGCTAATTTCTTGGCCTCCTTCTTTTGAAAACACAAAGTCTGGATACCTCTATAATCCCTAGGATGTTGGAAAAAAAAGGACGCAAATATGGCGTTGGTAGCTTAGTTGAACAAAATGTTATGAGGGCCTAAGCGCGAACTGCCCCAAATAGCCAAAAAAAGGCTTGGCACCTGAGGGGGAAAAGGCCTGGCAGCGAAGGGGTTAACAAGAAAAGACATATCAGTTGTTGCATCCAAGTAAGCAGGAGGTGTACACCAAATATAAACAGAATACAAAACTACAGGCCCCAGTGAGTATGTGTGTATTGGTGTGGGGTCTGGTTGTGTGTCTGCTATCTTCATTGCCTTCTCCTTGAGCATCCCCCTGGTATTGGTAGGGACAATTATATGCGAGGTCAGGTATCAGCATTCCATCCAGGACACAGTCTGCAGTGAAGCATTATGTATGCAATGTATTGTGCGTCCTACTCTCCTCTAATAGATATGTTGGGTACCTAAGATTAGTGTTTTATATTTCCTAAACTAACTTGAGCAAATAACATTGTCTTGGAGGGCTGGCACTGGTATCAAATTACAGTCAAACTCAAAGTTGCCTCACCCTTCTAAAGGGGAAATGAAGTGCGTACCCAAAGTGGGTCATCTGTGCAGGAGATAGAGGGGCGTCATGGGCGTGGGGCCAGGAAATTAACCTCCCAGGTGTTCAAGTCTCCTCAGACTCACCCCCCAGGAGTGCTGTTCTTATTCTCATTCCCATTTCAGGTTGTCACAGTGTGCTCTGACTGGGTTTCTTCCTGTTCAGACTCCATTGGGTGTTCTCATTGGTCATCCTGCATTTATTTATTTATTTATTTATTTATTTATGTATTTATGTATTTATTTATTCAATTTTCCCCTCAATCCCCTGTCTCCCATAGGTACACACCAGCATTCATTTTCTAAAGAAAATTTATCCACTGGACTCACCTGCTTGCCTCAGGTGTCTCAGCTTAGATGAACATAAAGAAAAACTTTACATCTGTATGTTATACTGATTGAAAATGAACTATTATGTTATGATGGTGTGGTTTGACTTGAATGGATACACTAATCACACTAAAATATGTTGTCTGTGCCATGAATGATTAAAAGAAAACTGCAAAAATGCCAAGTTTCACTAAATGCTTTTTTGCTTCGCTTTTAAGTGCACAAGACCCGCAAAGTACTGACAGGCAGAAGGCTGGCACGAAGGGATGTGACCACAACACAAGTCCTCCAATCTTTTTCACTTGTGAAACAACGTGGCACTGACAACTGACATCTTGATGATTGTCCCACAGTTAAATGGAACTTGTATGTGGCTACTAATTCTATTCAGTATGCTACAACACATTTCTGGATATCTTGGATTCAAAAGACTATGAATAATGTCAACAACAATTCAATGTAGCTATGAGCAGGTGTCAACATGGTTGAGATACACAAGAAGTGATATTTTAATCCTTAAAATGACATAGTGACTGTCAAATGCACTAGTTTTTTAAATGTATGTACAAACGGAAGTAAAGGACGGTGGAACAACATTACATTGCTTCATTGTTTTTCAGGTCCAAAAACAGAGCATCTTGAAAGTCGTAGTCATCTGTTGACACCATTGACAATACTTGTTTGAAGAGTAAGTTACACATATCACTTTCAATGACTATATTGGAGCTAAACACACGTTTGCAACTTGTACACACATATGGATATGATGTAATTAGGAGAACAAAACACTTAAAAACATCATACTAAACAGTAATGGGCAGAGCCCCATGCAAGGGATGATCCATGGGGAACTCCAGACTATCTGACTATACATATTGCATTATGTTAGAATGAAAGCTACAGCCATGCTGCTAGTAATTTCTATGATGCAACATATTTTGTTTAGTGAAAGTTAGCTATATCTGTTTTGCTAAGGTTGTTGCAGCATTTTAAATGTCTAACTTAAGAGCAGGACTTCATTAGTGATTAGGGAGAGGTAGGCAGATCTGACTTACCAGATCACATTCCACCAGGGATACCTGTCAAGCATTCAGGATGGAGGATTTGCATGACCTTCTCCTCTAAGGGAAAGAGCAATGGGGGGCTGAGAGAGCCGCCACCAGTTCTCTGGGCCTCCAGGTGATGCTTGGAGGCCAGTGAATGAACTTTCCCCCACCGGTCATTGCACCTCTTCCTAATCTCCTCCTGTTTGCTCAGGTTGTTAGCTACTGCATTCACTCTGTACTCTATTGTGGCTCACATTTGCCTTTTCTGGGAAATGGTAGTGTTTTGGACCTGTGCTCCAAACAATTGTGTCTCTACTCTAATGATTTCATCTACCATGACAGACAACTCCCTCTGACAAATTGGAATTTCTCCTCCCTGCCATAGTGAATTATTAGGAAAAACTAAACTAGTGCCTAAAACGATGAGGGAGAATCAACTAAATATTGTTTACAAAAATGCAGAGGGAGAATAACACAGAAAAAACTGTCTCCTATTTGGCAGTTCCTGCATCCAAATGGGCTCCTGCAGTGTGATGGCAAAGGATTATGATCTGAAATGGAATGTGTTTTATAGTGTGTTTTGCAGGTGTTCATAATTGTCCAATTTGCAACTGTTGTGGGCTACTAGCATCCAACCAATGGCCACCGCCATAGTCCTATATTGACCAGGTCCCGCGATGAACTCCTGTGGTCCTGGGCCCGCCGCTGACACACTGCCAGCACAACTGCATGATCTAAATAGGCTTGGTGGGATGCCGCCGTCAACACAGCGGTGGAGCACTAAACGTCAGCATTGGAGTCCGCTGAGTTGGGGGCAGCATACAGCTGGCGCAACGGAGTATAATCCATCATTTCAGTCCTTGGCTTAGCCTAAATACAGCGGATGGGAGACTGCCGACATGGTAGTCTTTTCGGGCCCACCACCAACATGGCTTGCCGATAATATCGCCAAGTTCTAAATCAGGCACAGAGTCATCCAAGTTGAAAATTCTGTAAATAAAGATTGGAACTATATTGCTGTGACAATTCATCTGGATTTACCAGCACTCCATTAAATATAATGTTGTGTAATATAGCTGGGGTTAGTTCAAAAGGTATTATTTTATCATCAATGCTTATATTCCACCAGTTCTCATATTGATGATCACATTATACTTTCAGCATTATTAATTGAAGAGTTTGAAGACAAATACCTAAGGTGTTCAACAGTGTTATTAGGTAGCTCAAATGCTACGCTACTTCAAATAAATTATGAAGACTATTTTTTTTTTTAAACTACAAAGGTTCAGTGAGATTTTAGTTCAAAGCATCAAAAAGGTATACTACAAGGAAATTAGATGAACTCTTTGAAAGTGAGAACTTCACAGTAATAAACAAGAGGTGATAAAGTGATTAACCTGAGCCACCAATATTAAACACAGGAATAATATATGTCTGACTGACTATGCTATAATTTCCTCTCAATATTTCAATTTGGTAATAGATTTTTGGATTGGTAAGAATAACAACAGTGACCATATACCCCTATTCATATTTACAGACTGTATGAAGTTGGCTCTGTATATACTATCTCAAAGTGAGAGATAGTGTACACAGAGTTTAAGGGTTCCCCTTAGAGGTAAGATAGTGGCAAAATTAGATCATTCTAATGCTCTAATTTGTGGTAGGGTGGTCGAGTAGTAGGCTTATCAGAGGGTAGTTTTAAGCATTTGTTGTACACACACAAGTAATAAATGAGGAACACACACTGAAAGACTTAACTCCAGGCCAATAGTTTTTATATAGAAAAATATATTTCTTAATTTATTTTAGAACCACAAGTTCAAGATGTGAAGTAAATACATAAAATGCAAGGTACTCCACACAGGTAAGTTAGGAACTTCGAATTAGAGCAGTAACATACACAGTTTTAGTTAAAATGGCAATAAGCTATTTTAAAAGTGGACACTGCAAAAAACAACAGTTCCTGGGGGAGGTAAGTAATGGTTAGTTTTTCAGGTAAGTAAGGCACTTACAAGTTCAAGTTCCTGGGCATGGGCAGCCCACCATTGGGGGTTCAAGGCAACCCCAAAGTTACCACACCAGCAGCACAGGGCCGGTCAGGTGCAGAGGTCAAACATGGGCCCAAAACACATAGGCGCCTATGAAGAACAGGGGTGCTCCGTTTCCAGTCTGCCAGCAGGTAAGTACCTGCGACCTCGGAGGGTAGACCAGGAGGGTTTTGTAGAGCACTGGGGGGGGGGGACAAGTAGGCACACAAAACGCACCTTCAGCGGCACAGGGGCGGCCGGGTGCAGTGTGCAAGTACAGGCATTGGGTTTTGTATAGGAATCAATAGAGGGACCCGGGGGTCACTCTAGCGGTGCAGGCAGGACACAGGGGGGCTTCTCAGGCCAGCCACTTAAAGGGCTGGGTAGAGGGTTGGCTGGTGGTCTCTCCTGCACAGAAGTTCGGTTCCTTCTGGTCCTGGGGGCTGCGGGTGCAGTGCTTGGTCCAGGCATCGGGTTCCTTGTTACAGACAATCGCGGTCAGGGGGAGCCTCTGGATTGTCTCTGCATGCGTCGCTGTGGGGTCGAGGGGAGTCGTCTCGGGTTACTCACGATGCTGCAGTCGCCTGGGAGTCCTCCCTGTAGTGTTGGTTCTCTGGAGCTTGAGCCGGGGGCGTCGGGTGCAGAGAGTGAAGTGTCATGCTTCCGGTGGGAAGAGTGAGGTCTTTAAAAGTTGCAAGAAAGTTGCAAAGTTGTTGATGTTTTTTAGTAGAGCCGCTGTTCACAGGAGTTTCTTGGTCCTTTGGTTCAGGGCAGTCCTCTGAAACTTCAGAGGTCGCTGGTCCCTGTCGAATGCGTTGCTGTTGCAGTTTTCTTTGAGTCAGGAGACAGGACGGTAGGGCTGCGGCCAAAGCAGTTGTTGTCTCTGTCATCTCTGTAGGGCTTTCAGGTCAGCAGTCCTTCTTCTTGGTTCAGGTTGCAGGAATCTGATTTCCTGGGTTCAGAGTTGCCCCTAAATACTAGATTTAGGGGTGTGTTTAGGTTAATGGGGCAGTAGCCGATAGCTACTGCCCTGGAGGGTGCTACACTCTCTTTGTGCCTCCTCCCTGAGGGAAGGGGGTCACACCCCTAATCCTATTGGGGGAATCCTACAATCTCAAGGGTAACCTCAGCTCAGGACACCTTAGGGGCTGTCCTGACTGGTGGGTGACTCCTCCTTGTTTTTTCTCATTATCCTCTCCTGCCTTGCAGCCAAAAGTAGGGGCAGTGGCTGGAGGGACAGGCATCTTCACTAGCTGGGATGCCCTGGGGTGCTGTAAAAAAAAGGCATGAGCCTTTGAGGCTCACTGCCAGGTGTTACAGTTCCTGCAGGGGGAGGTGAGAAGCACCTCCACCCAGTGCAGGCTTTGTTTCTGCCCTCAGAGAGCACAAAGGCTCTCACCCCAGGGGGGCAGAAACTTGTATCAGTGGCAGGCTGGCACAGACCAGTCAGTCCTGCACTGAAGGATTGGGTAAAATACAGGGGGCATCTTCTAAGATGCCCTCTGTGCGCATTTTGTAATAAATCCAACACTGGCATCAGTGTGGGTTTATTATTCTGGGAAGTTTGATACCAAACTTCCCATTATTCAGTGTAGCCATTATGGAGCTGTGGAGTTCATTTTTGACAAACTCCCAGACCATATACTTAATATGGCCATACTGTACTTACAATGTCTAAGAATGGTCTTAGACACTGTGGGGGCATATTGCTCATGCAGCTATGCCCTCACCTGTGGTATAGTGCACCCTGCCTTAGGGCTGTAAGGCCTGCTACAGGGATGACTTACCTATGCCCCAGGCAGTATTTTGTGTGCATGGCATCCTGAGGGGGATGCCATGTCAACTTTGCCTTTTTCTCCCCACAAAACACACACAATGGCAGTGTGCATGTGTTAGGTGAGGGGTCCTTAGGGTGGCACAATACATGCTGCAGCCCTTAGGGACCTTCCCTGGTCACAGGGCTCTTGGTACCACTGGTACCTTTTACAAGGGACTTATCTGTGTGCCAGGGAGGTGCCAATTATGGAACAATGGTAATCTTTTAAGTGAAAGAACACTGGTGCTGGGGTCTGGTTAGCAGGTTCCCAGCACACTTCTCAGTCAAGTCAGCAGTCACCAGGCAAAGAGTGGGGGGTAACTGCAACAGGGAGCCATTGTCCTACACAGACTTAAAAGCAAAGGTGTGCAACATATATGGAAACAGGAACAGATATTGAGATCAAGAATATAAATAGAATGTATTGGTCAACTTCAATAAAATAAAGAAATAGTGTTACACTATAACAACTTCAGAAATGATCTGGAAAATCTCTGTGAATCAGTAACCTAAAAAAAAGACAGACCTTTTTGAAAATTGAAGCTATAGCAAAAAGGATGACTGGAAAGTGACCAAATAGACAAATCAGAGTTTCTTTCAAATTTGAGAACAGTAGAAACACATTACAAAGGAACAGTAAAAACAATATTTGAGAACAATGAGACAGTTTAATTACAATGAAAAGGTAAAATTGTGGATATAAGTTATAACTAAACGAAACAAAACATTTCTATAATTTAATTAGAAAATTGATGGGAAAAAGAAAAAAGATTGACTGCTACAGTGGTTGAAGAAGGTGAATGGATAATCTTTTTCATAGCCTTAATGAGTAAGAAAATAACTTGAACTGACACTGGGAGGAGGTCATAAGCAATAATGTCAAATGAAAAAATAATTGCTGATGTTATCCAGTTCCGTTTAGGTAAGCCATAACTATCAATAGTTAGTGAAACGTAAGACCAATTAAGAGCATTCGATCCTCTCATGCACAAGGTTCAGATGAAATTTCAGCAGAAAACTAGATCCCAGTATACGGGCCTTGCTAAGTCTAACTAATTCAGGCCCTTATGAAAAGTAACTGTATTCCAGAATTCAGGAGAAGCAATATTACAGCTCCAATTTGTAATTTGCTTGTGAGTTATTGTGACAACAATTTTCTAAAGATCAGTATAGCAAAACTACAGTGCTTTTAAGAAGTAAATGTTAGCAGGATTTTATCTGGACATGAACGTATATCCTTACTTGGGTATAAAATTCTCTAATACGTTATGCTTTCCTCAACATGTTGAATCAGTAATCAGACATGCAGAGTTGATTGCCGGGCCCTGGAGAAATTCAACTTGAAATGTGCCAATAAGTTAATAGAAATATTTAAAAAGTGAGCTTAAAGTAGTAAACCTGGTATTGTATTCAGTGAATGTTTGAGCTAAAAGGACTTATATAGAATTCAATCATTTGGCAATAAAAGATTGAAGTAACACTGTTGATTCTGTGAGACACCATGAGACTGGAAATGGGATTGGTTAGTATACTTCATAATTACTATAAGAGAGACCTAAAAGATTGTCACCAAACAGCATTTGCAAAAGAGACTACATTTATACAATTAAAAGGCATGCAGTGTAGAACATTGATTCCCAATGGAACAATACTGCAATAAGAATTATGCTCCATTTGAAAGCATTTGAAGATGAAGTCAGAAATGAGCAGTTTGATACTATGTGGAAAAATGGATAGAAATTGTCACAAAAAGGGTACTTCTTGCCTTAAACCATAAGCTATGTGCAGGATATATTCCATATGATCACATATCCACTCCAGAAAAGAATGGAATGCCAGAAATCTAGCTCAGAAGTAATCATTCTAAAAGAAATGAGGAGATGGGTGCTGAAAATAAGATGAGGGTTAATTCAACAACAAATAGGGCGGCAGGTTCCACAAAATTATAACAATGAAATAGTGAAATGTCCCTTTTGTTGAATAATGAACTTACGCTTGATTCATCTAATTTTATTATGTGAGACATTAAATGGCCATTCTAAAGTGTTTTTACTCTATACCACGAGGAAACTACAGGTTTGAATGGTGGTAGTTATGATATATGTAATGCAATGCAAAAATATTGTTCTGGGCTATAAACTAGAATTTATTTTAGCAGGTTGGAGAAAAAAATATATTGGCTGGTATTCTATGAGTGAGTGGTTGTAATATCATCATGACATGCTTCATTTTTTTTTTTTAACACCTTCTTTGCCTAGTGTTGGAAGGAATAGGCCCTATTTTGGGAACACAGTCTGACTTTGTCTAATGCCTGGGAGGGTTTTCAATGTGCTCTATCCTGTCTCACTCAAAGAGTAAGGGGATTTGTTCTTACTTTTTCTGATGTCATTTTTAAATTCCAGAACTGGGAATGGGGGCATATTGTTGCTGTCTTAGTCCTTCATTCTCAAGGAATGAGCTTGATGACGACAGCTGCATGCTTCCCAGTGTCATTTAAGAAATTGCTGTAAGCCGTCCTGGTCTCCCTTACTCAGCAGAATATATTTTTCAGAGGTTAAAGGAGGAAAGACAATTCTCAGCTGACCAGGTGACTTGTTCACAACTGAAAACAGTATCCAGGGCACCCATGAACTGCCCCATTCCTCCTTGCCACACATAATTATATGGCGTTAGGAGGACTTGATGCCACTTACAAGAATGCAAACACAGTGCAAACCGCTGTGCCAACACTTTGAAAAAACAAAACAATGCTCTTCTCATTGGTAGTGGAGCAACTAGTGGAATGGATAAGAGTAGTTGCCAGATTTGAGGATGGAGGTGGGAATACATGTGAGAGGAGCGGATCTTACTATATGCGGACGATATCCTATTATACCTGGCAGAGCATGTTCTGTCCCATGCATCTTGTGCATTGTGCCCCCACTTGTCATCTTGGAGTCACTAGAGAGAACTGACAGCAAGGTGGTTATGCCCTAGGTGCGTTCTGCCACTCCCTTCAGGCAAACATGCCACTAGTATTACCCAGTCATGACCCTCCAGGCACTTCCCCTCCAATCCCTTTAGATTAGGCTCATTATTAATTAGGCCCCATGCATACCCACATGGGTTACCCAAGGTAACTCATCTCAAAAGATTCCAGAAACCCTTTTCCCTCCAACTTCCCTCCAAATTTGGCCTCCCTTTCACCCTGATTTTTGCAAAAGAAAGAAGGACTAGAGAACTCATGCGATCTCAAGTGCTTGTGAGATTTGGCGACCGTTTTGGGGTGTGGTCAATAAATACCACGCCCTAAGAGCCAGGACTTTCTTAGCTTTGTTCCCTTACCTGGGAGAAGGTTCTTCCACTCCAGAATCTTGACATCCCCAACAGCCCTGATAGAATAAAACAGAACATCTTCCTGGCTCTAATTCGTCAAAGGCCATCTTCTTGAAACCGGGTCTTCAGAAGAAAAGAGAGCAATTGAAAAAACTGAACCTGGCTCCACAACGCGCCTCAAAACAAATCAAGGTCAGTGCGCTGAAACCTTTATTTTCAATCCACAAAGAAACAGTGACTTCGAACTTTGAACAAGAGCCTTAGATTAAAAAGATATTGACCTTCAGAAATGTTATTCTGTGTAGCAAATAGGATAGAACCTGATCACCCATCATCCTATGCCACTAATAGGATTGCTCTTCAGCAAAAAGAAGAGTAATTGTTTACGAGGCTCCAAGATCTAAGATTGGTGAGTGGAAAGTGCTAGGACATTGCTGGGGAGGGGGTGAATCTTAGTAGAAAAGCTGACTCTTGTAAGGGAAACAATGATTATCACCAGAGTAATACACTGTGTGTGTTTTGTTTCTTCCGGGGTGTGTGATGATTAAAGTGAACCAGATGTTAGAAAACCCAACCCAGAAAAGTAAAGGTGATCACACAGATAGAGTGACAAAAACTCCTACCATCTCCTTATTCTCCATTCCTTTCCCCTTTCCCGTTTCCCCTGTCCCCCAAAAGCTAATCACCTGTACTCACTCCTACTCCAAGTGTTGAGGGTTAGCCTGAAGGTGAGTGGATTCTCTTCATTCCTGAGGAACTGGATTTCAGGTGAGTAGCACCTTGACAGAACAAGAACAGGCCCTGGCTCGGGTGGGCGAGGTATTCCAGATATGTGGGGAATACTCAGGCTTAAAGATAAACTAAGACACTGTTAGACCTGACAGCCTTAGGGTGGTCACCCCTAACTTTCTGCCTCCCTCCCTCCACTTTTTTGACACTGTTTTTGCTGGTTTGTAGACTCTGCGCACTTTACCACTGCTAACCAGTACTAAAGTGCATATGCTCTCTCCCTTTAAACATGGTAACCTTGGATCAAACCAAATTGGACTATTTGATTTACTTATAAGTCCCTAGTAGAGTCTGTAGATTAAATGCTACTAGTGGGCCTGCAGCACTGGTTGTGCCACCCACTAAAGTAGCCCCTCAACCTTGTCTCAGGCCTGCCATTGCAAGGCCTGTGTGTGCAGTTTCACTGTCACTTCGACCTGGCATTTAAAAGTACTTGCCAAGCCTAAAACTCCCCTTTTTCTACATATCAGTCACCCCTAAGGTGTGCCCTAGGTAACCCCTTGAGCAGGGTGCTGTGTGGGTAAAAGGCAGGACCTGTGTAGTTTACATGTCCTGGTAGTGTAAAATTCCTAAATTCGTTTTTACACTATTAAAAATTCACCGCACGCCGAACCGGGACGACGCTGCTCGACTTCGCAAGGAAAAGATCGACGTGGCGCCTGCGATGCGACCGGAACTTCAACGCACGGTCCACCAGATTGACGCACAGCAGACCTAGGACGACGCCGCCCGACTTCCAGAGGGGAAATTGACACAGCGCCTGCCGTGAGGGAGAAATTTTCCCTCATTGCCCACCGGAACAACGCAGAGCTGGTCAGCAAGCCCAGGATTCCACGCACAGACCCTGGGGCGTCTGAAAACCCTGCACCCGAAAAGGATCCACGACCGAGCACCGGAAATTGGCGCCCAGCCATCCCTGCGTGGAAACTAAATGACGCATCGACCGTGTGCAGCCTGAGAAATCAACGCACACCCCTTTGTTTCCACACTTCTCCTCCTCTGCGGCCCTTTGCGGAGATTTTTCACTCAAACCAGGTACTTTGTGCTTGAAAGAGACTTTGTTTGCTTTTGAAAGACTTAAGACACTTTATATCACTTTCCAGTGATATCTTTACATTTTCTTATTGCATCTTTTATCGTTTTTGACCTGCAAATATCCAGATAAATATTATGTATTTTTCTAAACACTGTGTGGTGTATTTTGGTGGTGCTATATTGTGTTATTGTATGATTTATTGCACAAATACTTTACACATTGCCTTCTAAGTTAAGCCTGACTGCTCAGTGCCAAGCTACCAGAGGGTGGGCACAGGATAATTTGGATTGTGTGTGACTTACCCTGACTAGAGTGAGGGTCCTTGCTTGGACAGGGGGTAACCTGACTGCCAACCAAAGACCCCAATTCTAACATTGGTGATCAGCGGTGAAGATAGGACTTGTATTTGTGCAGTGACATACAGAAGCTAAGTATTTCACTACCTACCCACAGTTGAAGGTGAACTTGATTTTTATCTCTTTTTGCTAAGTTGTTTTTCCTGACAATTTTCTAAACCTAAATCCTTACTCAACATGTCTCAGGCTGGGTCTCAAGCAGGAGATTTTGACATAGCCCTGTTGGAGACATATACTGTCAAACAGCTAAAAGGGTTCTGCAAGGAGATGAGTGTACCGACCCAAGGGGCCTCCAGAAAGGAGGACTTTCAAGTGGCGCTGAGGGCCTGGGCAGAAGGCCATTTAGAGGAGGATGCTGAGGAGGAGGAGCCAGGAGATGGCCCCCCCAGAGGATTTTTTGCCATCAGTGGGTGATGTTACCACTGCAATTGTGCCCCCTTCCAGACCAGGGAGCAGTGTCTCTGATCAAGGCCTGACCACAGAGGAAAGGAGAGAGGAGAGGGAGTTCCAATTGCAAATGGTAAGACTGAAAATTGAGGATCAACAGGAGGAAAGAAGGGCAGAGAGAGAAGCACACGCAGCTGAGAGAGCCTTGGCTGAAAATAAACTTTTGTTGGCTCATGAACTGAGTCTCAAGGAGCTGGATCTTAAGGCAAAACAGTCTGAATCCAGCAGTAATGGTGGCAGCCTACAGGCAGGGCCTGCTGGAGAAAAGAAGGTTCGTATACCCAAAAATGTGGTGCCCAGTTTTGTGGTGGGAGATGACATAGATAAATGGCTAGCTGCTTATGAAGTTGCACTAAGGGCTCATGAGGTTCCTGAAGGGCAATGGGGTACAACTATGTGGAGTTATGTGCCATCATTGGGGAGGGACACACTTCTCACATTGGACACAAAGGATCAAAACACATACCCACTTCAGAAAGCCATTTTACTTGCTAAGTTTGGGCTGACCCCTGAGAAATACCGTCAGAGGTTCAGGGACAGCACCAAACTGTCCACAAAAACATGGGTAGATTTCTTTGACTTTTCCAGTAAGGCACTGAATGGATGGGTGCGGGCTGCAAAGTAGATGATTACACAGGATAGTATAATTTGATTTGAGCATATGCTCAGTATTTGTTTTACAGAGTTGGCCAGCACCTAGTAGACAGTAAGCTGACTGATCCCAGGAAGCTTGCTGAGGAGGCGGACCTCTGGACTAGTACCAGAGTGTCCAGAAAGGTATCTGGGCGGGACACCCACAAAGGTGATCAGGGTTCCCATCAGAAGAAAGAGGGGGGAGAAAAAATTAAAAACAAGGAGTTCTCAAAAGGCCCCAAAATAGTTCCCAAGGGAGTAGTGGTAACCAGTCCCGGTCTGATTCCAAAAGGAGAGGTTTTACTGACCATAAGACAGGGAGGTTTGTACCCCAATGTGCAGAGTGCAATAAGTATGGGCACTCTGAGGGCGACTCCAAGTATACCAAGAGGGCACAGTCCCCCAAAGGAGGGCATACACCTGGGTTGGCTAGCGCAGCGCTCAGGGCGCAGATGGTCCCAGTCAGTTTTGGGGAGCAGACAGAGGTAATCCTAGTGTCCCTGGGGGATGCAAAGATGGTGCCAAAAACCCACATGCCGGCCAATACTTCCAAGTATAGGCAGTGGGTCACCATCAATGGGCAAAGGGAGGAGGCTCTGCGTGACACAGGAGCCAGCATGACTACTGTCAAGCGTCAGCTGGTGTCAGCAGAGCAGGTCATCCCAAATACATTCCACCAAGTCATAGTCGCCGGCAATCGTGAGAGCCACCTACCGGTAGCTCTGGTTCCCTTTGAGTGGGGGGGGTCTCTGGTACGCTGAAAGTAGCTCTGAGTCCTGCCATGCCTCTAGATTGTCTGTTAGGCAACAACCTTGAGCACACTACCTCGAAGGAGGTAGAACTAAGGTCTCACTTGGAGATGTTAGGATTGCCTGAGTGGGTCTGCATGACCACACAGTCCATGGCTGCCCGAGAGGGAAGTCAAGGGCGTCTGGAGCCTGGAACAATGGCCCAGACAACTGCCAAGAGGAGGAGCAAGGGGCGCGGGAAACCAGTCCCAGAAGTTCCCGTAGTGGTTGACGGGGTTCCTGAGGAGGAGGCCCCCGAGCCAACTGGGGAAGACATTGCCACCCTAGGTGACCTACCTGAGCTTGCTGGCTGGCAAGTTGAGGGTGGGCCCACCAGGGAGGAATTCTGCAAGGCGCAGAAAGAATGTCCCACTCTAGAGGGCATGAGGAAGCAAGCCTCAGCCCAGGCAGCAGGTGAAGCCTCTGGCGATCACCACATATATTGGGAGAATGATCTCCTCTACAGTGAGCCTAAGGTTCCGGCCATTGGGGCAGCGCGTGCGCTGGTGGTCCCCCAGTGTTACCGGACCTTCCTACTGGGGCTGGCTCACGAAATTCCCCTGGCAGGACATTTGGGGCACAACAAGACATTTGCCAGGCTTGTCACCCACTTCTATTGGCCCAGAATGAGGACAAACTCAGATACGTTCTGTAGGTCCTGTCCTACCTGCCAGGCCAGTGGTAAAACAGGAAAAAGGGTTAAGGTCCCCTGATTTCAGGTCCTGTCGTTGGCACCCCCTTTGAAAGGGTGGGCATTGACATTGTTGGTTCATTGGACCCCAAAACTGCCCTAGGCAACAGGTTCATCCTGGTTTTGGTGGACCATGCCACCCGTTACCCAGAGGCAATCCCTCTGAGGACCGTAACTGCACTGGTGGTGACCAGAACTCTGATGGTAATATTTACCCGTGTGGGATTCCCAAAGAAGATAGTGTCTGACAGAGGCCCTAACTTCATGTCTCCATACATGAAGTCTATGTGGGATGCATGTGGTGTAACCTACAAGTTCACCACACCCTATCACCCCCAATCTAATGGTCTTGTGGAGAGATTCAACAAGACCTTGAAAGGCATGATCACAGGCCTCCCTGAGGCCCTGAGGCGTAAGTGGGACGTCCTCTTACCATGCCTTCACTTTGCTTACAGAGAGGTACCCCAGAAGGGGGTAGGGTTCAGTCCCTTTGAGCTCCTCTATGGGTACCCTGTCAGGGAACCCTTAAGCATTGTCAAGGAGGGGTTGGAGAAAGCTCCAAAGGCACCCCTTCAGGATGTGGTCAGCTACATGCTGGCCCTACGCAACCAGATGCACTGTTTCTGGAAAGTGGCCAAAAGTAACCTTGAGGCCAGTCAAGAGGTAATGAAACGCTGGTATGACCAGAAGGCCACCCTGGTAGAGTTTCAACCTGGAGACAAAGTGTGGGTAATGGAGCCAGTAGAGCCTAGAGCTCTCCAGGACCGCTGGTCTGGCCCATTTGAAGTGAAGGAGCAGAAAGGGGAGTCCACTTACCTAGTGGACCTCCAATCCCCTAGGAACCCCCTTAGGGTGCTCCATGTCGACCGACTGAAGTCTCATTTTGAGAGGTCTGAAGTCAACATGCTTCTGGTGACAGATGAGGGGGCAGAGGAGGAGAGTGAACCTCTCCCCGACCTCCTCACTGCCAGGGAAGGTGATGGGTCAGTGGAGGGTGTCATTCTCTCTTGCTCCCTGACCCTAGACCAGAGAGGGGGCTGCTACCAGTTACTGGAATGGTACTCCGCCCTGTTTTCTCTCACCCCTGGACGCACACACTTGTGTGTCCATGATATTGACACGGGAGACAGTCCCCCTGTAAAGAACAAAATTTACAGGTTGTCAGACAAGGTGAAGGCCAGCATCAAAGAGGAAGTCTCCAAGATGTTGGCTCTAGGGGTTATTGAGAAGTCTAGCAGTCCCTGGGCCAGCCCTGTGGTGCTGGTACCCAAGGCTGCTGCCCCTGGGGCCAATCCAGAACTTAGGTTCTGCGTGGACTACCGGGGTCTCAATTCAGTCACACGGACTGACGCTCACCCCATCCCCCGAGCTGATGAGCTCGTAGACAGGCTAGGTGCTGCCAAATTCCTCAGTACTTTTGATCTCACATCAGGGTACTGGCAGATCGCCTTGACTGAGGGGGCTAACGAGAGATCAGCATTTTCCACACCTGAGGGCCATTACTAATTCCGGGTGATGCCCTTTGGGTTGAAAAATGCCCCGCTACCTTCCAACGGTTGGTTAACGGGATCCTAGCTGGCAAGGATGCCTTGTGCACAGCCTACCTGGACGCATTGCCGTCTACAGAGACAGCTGGGAGGAACTCCTGCTCCACCTCAAGGAGGTGCTTCAGGCCCTGCAACAGGCAGGCTTGACCATCAAGGCCAGTAAGTGCCAAATTGGGCAGGGTTCCGTGGTGCACTTGGGACACCTAGTGGGTGGTGGCAAGGTGCAGCCACTCCAGGCCAAGTTTGAAACTATCAAGGCCTGGCAACCACCTAGAACCCAAACAGAGGTGAGAGCCTTCTTAGGCTTCACCAGGTATTACCACAGATTCGTCAAGGGCTATGGAACCATGGTGACACCCTTGACAGAATTCACATCCAAAAAGCAACCTAGGTTGATGATTTGGACAGAGGCTTGTCAGAAAGCCTTTGACTCCCTGAAGAAAGCCATGTGCACGTCCCTGACTACTCCAAGGAATTTATCGTGCAGACAGACGCTTCAGAGCATGGCATAGGGGTGGTCCTAGCACAGCTAAACGAGGAGGGCCTAGACCAACCAGTAGTCTTTATTAGCAGAAGACTATTACCACGGGAACAGAGGTGGAGTGCTATTGAAAGAGAAGCCTTTGCGGTGGTTTGGGCACTGAAGAAGCTGAGACCATACCTGTTTGGGACTCACTTTCGGGTTCAGACATACCACAGGCCCCACAGAGGGCTCATGCAGATGAGGGGTGAAAATAAAAAACTCTAGAGGTGGTCCATTTCCCTACAGGGGATGGACTTTACGGTGGAGCATCGTCCAGGGGTTGACCACGCCAATGCTGATGGTCTCTCCAGATACTTCCGCCTTAGCGATGAGAGCTCCCAGGAGGTTGGGTAGCTCTCCCCACTTTCAGCTGGGGGGGACACATGTTAGACCTGACAGCCTTAGGGTGGTCACCCCTAACTTTTTGCCTGCCTCCCTCCACTTTTTGGACACTGTTTGTGCTGGTTTTTAGACTCTGCGCACTTTACCACTGCTAACCAGTGCTAAAGTGCATATTCTCTCTCCCTTTAAACAAGGTAACCTTGGATCACACCAAATTGGACTATTTGATTTACTTATAAGTCCCTAGTAGAGTGCACTATATGTGCCCAGGGCCTGCAGATTAAATGCTACTAGTGGGCCTGCAGCACTGGTTGTGCCACCCACTTAAGTAGCCCCTCAACCTTGTCTCAGGCCTGCCATTGCTAGGCCTGTGTGTGCAGTTTCACTGTCAATTCAACTTGGCATTTAAAAGTACTTGCCACGCCTAAAACTCCCCTTTTTCTACATATAAGTCACCCCTAAGGTGTGCCCTAGGTAACCCCTAGAGCAGAGTGCTGTGTGGGTAAAAGGCAGGACATGTACCTGTGTAATTTACATGTCCTGGTAGTGTAAAACTCCTAAATTCGTTTTTACACTACTGTGAGGACTGCTCCCTTCATAGGCTAGCATTGGGGCTGCCCTCATACATTGTTGAAGTGGTAGCTGCTGATCTGAAAGGAGTAGGATGGTCATATTTAGTATGGCCAGAATGATAATACAAAATCCTGCTGACTGGTGAAGTTGGATTTGATATTACTATTTTAGAAATGCCACTTTTAGAAAGTGAGCATTTCTCTGCACTTACATCTTTCTGTGCCTTACAATCCACGTCTGGCTGGGTTTAGTTGACAGCTCCCTGTGCATCCACTCAGACACACCCCAAACACAGGTACTCAGCCTCACTTGCATACATCTGCATTTTGAATGGGTCTTCCTGGGCTGGGAGGGTGGAGAGCCTGCTCTCACACAAAGGATTGCCACACCCCGTACTGGGACCCTGGCAGACAGGATTGAACTGAAAGGGGACCTGGTGTACTTCTAAGCCACTCTTTGAGGTGTACCCCACTTCAAAGGCACATTTGGGTATACAAATAGGGCCTCTGCCCTACCACCTCAGACACTTCCTGGAGAAAAAACCTGAACCAGAACCTGCACCTTGACAAGAAGAACTGCCTGGCTGCCTAAAGGACTCACCAGACTGCTTTCTACAGAGGACTGCTGCCTTGCTGTTGCCCTGCTGTCTTGCTGCTCTCTTGCTTTGTTGCAGATGTGCTCTCCAAGGGCTTGTATAGAGCTTGCCTCCTGTTCCCTGAAGTCTCAGGACCAAAAAGACTTCTCTCTTGCAGCTGGAATCCTTGTGCTGCGAAAATTCAACGCACAGCTTGCTAAAAACGACGCACAGCCTGTTCTGTGGTGAAAAATTCACTGCATGCTGAACCTGGACGACGACACTCGACTTCGTAAGGAAACGATCGACGCGGCACATGGGTGAGACCGGAACTTCGACGCACAGGCGACCTAGGATGATGACGCCCGACTTCCAGAGGGGAAATCAATGCAGCGCCTGCCGTGAGGGAGAAATTTCCCTGCATCGCCGACCGGAATGACGCAGAGCTGGTCAACAAGCCCAGGATTGCACGCACAGACCCCGGGGTGTCTGAAAACCTCGCAACCCAAAGAGGATCCAGATCCGAGCACCAGAAATTGACGCCCAGCCGTCCTTGCATGGAAACTAAACGACGCATTGACAGTGTGCGGCCTGAGAAATCGACGCACACCCCTTTGTTTCCACACTTCTCCTTCTCTGCGGCCCTTTGCGGAGATTTTTCACTCAAACCAGGTACTTTGTGCTTGAAAGAGACAATGGGGGTGATTCTCACCCTGGCGGGCGGCGGAGGCCGCCCGCCAGAGTTCCCCCCTCCAAAATACCGCTCCGCGGTCGAAAGACCGCTGAGGGTATTTTAGGTTTTGCACTGGGCTGGCGGGCGACCGCCAAAAGGCCGCCCGCCAGCCCAGTGCAAAACACCCTTCCCACGAGGACGCCGGCTCAGAATTGAGCCGGCGGAGTGGGAAGGTGCGACGGGTGCAGTTGCACCTGTCGCGAATTTCAGTGTCTGCAAAGCAGACACTGAAATTCTTTTTGGGGCCCTCTTACAGGGGCCCCGCGACACCCCATACCGCCATCCTGTTCCTGGCGGGAGAACCGCCAGGAACAGGATGGCGGTATGGGGTGTCAGAATCCTCCATGGCGGCGCAGCTTGCTGCGCCGCCATGGAGGATTCATTTGGGCAGCGGAAAACCGGCGGGAGACCGCCGGTTTTCCACTTCTGACCGCGGCCGAACCGCCGCGGTCAGAATGCCCAGCAGGGCACCGCCAGCCTGTTGGCGGTGCCCCCGTCATTTTAGCCCTGGCGGTCTTGGACCGCCAGGGTTAGAATGACCCCCTTTGTTTGCTTTTTAAAGACTTAAGACACTTTATATCACTTTCCAGTGATATCTTTACATTTTCTTATTGCATCTTTTATCGTTTTTGACCTGAAAATATCCAGATAAATATTATATATTTTTCTAAACACTGTGTGGTGTATTTTTGTGGTGCTATATTGTGTTATTGTATGATTTATTGCACAAATACTTTACACATTGCCTTCTAAGTTAAGCCTGACTGCTCAGTGCCAAGCTACCAGAGGATGGGCACAGGATAATTTGAATTGTGTGTGACTTACCCTGACTAGAGTGAGGGCCCTTAATTGGACAGGGGGTAACCTGACTGCCAACCAAAGACCCCATTTCTAACAGACACTTTCCTACTTTTTAGATGGGTGACTAGACACCAACAAGTGCTCTGCCTAGCCACCTGAAGATGGTGACAAACTACTTTAAATACCTGAGACTATGGGGGTCATTCCGACCCTGGCGGTCATGGACCGCCAGGGCCGGGGACGGAGGAAGCACCGCCAACAGGCTGGCGGTGCTTCAGGGGCAATTCTGACCGCGGCGGTAAAGCTGCGGTCAGAAAAGGGAAACCGGGGGTTTCCCGCCGGTTTTCCCCTGCCCCAGGGAATCCTCCACGGCGGTGCTGCAAGCAGAGCCGCCATGGGGATTCCGACCCCCTTCCCAGGAAGAGGCTGGCGGGAACGGGTGTCGTGGGGCCCCTGGGGGCCCCTGCAGTGCCCATGTCACTGGCATGGGCACTGCAGGGGCCCCCTAACAGGGCCCCATTAAGAAAATCGCGGCGGGTGCCACTGCTCCCGTCGCACACCAGCAACTCCGCTGGCTCCATTCGGAGCCGGCTTCATCGTTGCTGGGGCTTTCCCGCTGGGCGGGCGGGCGGCCTTTTGGCGGTCACCCGCCTGCCCAGCGGGAAAGTCAAAATGACCGCTGCGGTCATTTGACAGCGGTACGGTCTTTTGGCGGGCGGCGCCCGCTGCCCGCTGGGGTCGGAATGACCCCCTATGACTATCCAATGGGAACAAAACATAATATATAAATAACCTAGCCTCCCTACTTACCAAACTAGACAGACATAAAACATTGGAAAACATTGACACTCTCCCTAATGGGTTGAACAGCCGTTTTCAAAATGATTGCACTGCCTAGATTTATATATATATATAATATAGAACAGCCTACATGCCATACCGCACATGTTCTTCTACGCTCCAACGCTTGACATATGAGGAGGGCATTGCACTCCAAACGTGCAAAAATATCATGAGGCAACAGAAGGTAGCGTAGTGAATGATTGGGTGTATACTCCCTCAGATGTCTTAGCATACTGACTGAACACCGCAATGATGGTCGAGAAGGGTAATCCCCATGCCATTTATGGTGGTAAACTGGTGAACAATGCACCACTTGTGAAAAACACAGTGTACCCCTACATAGCTTACTAAGGGAACTGGGGTGGAAAAAACGACTGACACCAAAGAGCTCTCTATGGTAGGAGACCAAACTGAGCACGTCAATGCTCTACTTTGAATAAGGAAATGGGACTTGAAAGGATTATCCACCCTGAGAACACATGGGATGTGAACAGTATGGCACCATTTGACTACTTGAGACAGAAATATAAGATGGATCCTAGCCAACTATTTCAGTACCTGCAGCTCCATTAAGCATTACACTCCCTGATCTCCCCTGGCAAAGTGACCATTGATAAGTCGCTCCTGAAGAGACAGCTACTGGATGGACTCATGACACACTAATGGTGAACACACAAGGAGACCTAAGCAAACTAAGAGGGTGCTGGCAGATTAATTGGGGGCCTAATAAGGGTGAAACAGGTCCTGGGTTGCTGGTATTCTGGTTATGGCTAGGTCCAAAACCGAAGTGGCATGGTAGGCAAAAAATGATAGATAGAGTGTGACCCTGAGCTATTGCCAGTGGATGAGATTAATTCCAGCATTCCATCCCTTACCTTCTTGTTTCTGCATTTGATGCCTTAAGTGCACAAGGTATGCCCAAATGTGGGTCCCAGACTCCCTATGCCACTGGAACCTAGATTTACCTGCCTGAAGAGCCCTTATAAGTGTGAAACCTGTTTTGAGTTGCTTGTATTTTCGTTCAGGGAGGACCTGGCCTGGCAGTACAGGTTGGAGGGGTCCTATGTGGAGCAGGGTCAAGACTGATTTGCATATGGCTGGGTCCAAACTGAGGTGGTATGGTAATCAAAGAACAATGGATTGAGGTGTGACCCGAGTGATTGTCAGTGGCTGAGATTAATTGAAGCATTCCATCCATCACCTTGTTATTTTTGCATTTGACACCCTAAGTGCACCAGGTATGCCCAGACATGGGTCCCGAGCTCAATGTGCCACTCGGACTAAGTTCAAGTGAAGCTTGTCTTGGGTTGCTTGTGTTTCGTTACAGGGAAGACTTGACTTGGCAGTTCAAGCTGGATTGTTCCCATGAGGAGCAGGGTCAAGATTGATTTACAAATGGCCGGGTCCAAACAGAGGTGGCATTATGGGTGAAAAATGATTGATTGGGATGTGGCTTCAAACGACTGTCGGTGGTTAAGAATAATTCAAGAATTCCATCCATCACCTTGTTGTTTTTGTATTTGATGCCCCAAGTGGGCCGCATATGCCCACGTGTGACTCACGGGCTCACTTTGCCATGGGACCCCAGTTATGGCTGGCTGAATTGCCCTCACAAGTTTGAAACTGGTTCTGGGTTGCTTGTTTTCTGGTTCAAGGAGGACCTGGCCTGGCAGTTCGTGCTGGACTGTTCCCATGAGGGGCAGGGTCAAGACTGATTTGATTATAGCAGGATTCAAATTGAGGTGGCATGGTGGGCAAAAAACAATGAATTGGGATGTGGCCTTGAGCAACTGCCAGGGGCTGAGATTAATTCAAGTAGTCCATCCATCACCTTGTTGTGGGTCCCAGGCTCACTGAGCCACTGGACACATGCCATACCTGGCTGCAGAGCCCTAGCTAGGGCAAAACTGGTCCTAGGTTACTTGTGTTCTGGTTCAGGGAGGACCTGGCCTGGCGGTTAAGGCTGAACTGTTCCCATGAGGAGCAGGGTCAAGACTGATTTCCATATGGCTGGGTTCAAACTGAGGGTCCTGATATTAATTTAACCATTCATCCATCACCTTGCTACTTTTGCATGAGTGTATTTGCAAGTATCCTACCCATACCTTTGTTTGCCTCGGTGCAATATCCAAAATGCTGGCCATCACTGCCTATGGTAATAGAGTCTCACTTCTATTTCACAACATTGAGGTCTATTACTGCCATTGGACAGTAATGTTCATTATTCTCTGTTAGCATTTCCTGGAGCCCTTGAGGTAATTACTCTAAGTGGTGATTAAAGCTTATTGTCTCCTGAAGCCATTCAAGCTCATTAATGTGTTCCACCATTACAGCTTCTTACATTTGTGGCCACGAAACACTTAGTACTACCAAGTACCATTTAATGGCCCTTACTAACTGGACCAACTTATATTCAGAGCAAGGTGATAATAGTGGCCATTAATGCCTGAGGTCAATAATGGCTTGATCCTCATTAGGTCCTGGGTTCATTAACAGAACAGAATTGGTTTTGGAGCCACAAAATAACATTGAAATCCAAATGAAAGAACTTTAGTTACGATTTAGTTCAGGTCGTGAGGATGTGAATTGCGTCTACCGTTCAAAGCTTCCAAAGAAAGGAGTTACCAAAGTTGAGGTAATCAGTTAACCGTAACCACCACCATACCATGTGTCTCAATAAAGTCACACACTATTTCACACATGCAATACAATGTAAAAATGAAACCCATTTAGAAAAATAGAGTACATTTTAAGAAATGAAATGACAAGAACTACAAAAAAGTAAAAAATTCATTAAGTAGAAATGTAACTGTAAAGCTTGAATTAAAAATCGGCCTTAAAAACAAGTTGCAGTTATCAGTTAGAGCTAGAGTGAGTCAAAGTCAAATGGTAAGGCTGACCATGAAGAAACATGGGTTGGATACACGGACTAGGTTTACCTTTGGATTTTTATGGAGAAAAAGTGGTTGTCGACAACTCGTTAGCAGGGCAAGCTAAAAGCTAAATCTGAAGCAGGGTTTGACGACTACGGGTTGCTAAAGAGCAGTGTCCCAGTGCAGTCATCAATAAAAGTGACTTGACGTTGACGAGTTGCAGCATGGCGTTGGTCTCAATGAAGCCCTCTCTGTTCTTACTTAGAAACTTTTATGGAAGTCAAGTTTCCTTCAAGAGTGCAAACCAGCAATCTGATGTCGACAGCTGAATCTCCAACGCTGATTCCAGTCTCCTTCGGTCCTCCAGGCAGAAAGTTGGCTAAAATGTTTCTAGGTCCCAGCGTTTTCAGTGTGGACAGGAGAAATACACTCTTACACCAGCCAAGGGTCAAAGACCTGGAGAGTATCACTCCAACTGAGGCCCGCAGCAGGGTCCAGGTCCTGGAGCAGTTTCAGGGAAAGGGCCTATGGGAGCTTGTTGTGTCCCAGTAGCTCAAATCGAAACTCAACAAGCCACAGGTAGCCAGTCATTGAGGGCGCACTCCTCCGTGTACCCTAAAACATATGTAACAGTGATAACTCATGAGGGCTAGTGCTCCAGGAGGAAAAGTGGCCACCTAACTCTTTTTAACAAAGCTACTAAGTTCCACAGTTATAGCGTACCCCGAGCACCCTTGATTAGTACAAGATAATCAGCAATCAAGTCCAAGAGTATTCCTGAATTCCTTATTTAAATCTTCCAAAGTAGATCCACTGGCTTCTTGCAATCATCAGGCCCACGTTTCTTGACATCCACATTAGGCCAACATGTGTTTCGTCGCTATGGCATCTTCGCCTCCGACTTCATCAGGGCTAAAATCAAATATAAATTTCATAAAGTACTTATTTCATAAACAAAAATGTACATTACCGACACCAATTCAAATAGTGCAATAAACTTAGGAGCAAGAGAAACCAACACATATTAACAATAGATCTCCCATAATGTCTACGGAAAAGGCAAATTACATGCAAAACATCATTAATAAATAACATTTAATCTTTCCAACACATTTGTGATTATGAATTGTAATGTCACCATCATAAAATAGACCTCAACTCATGTTCCCATCTACTCATACTCCTAAAATTTACCAAACACCTTCATGTTGAATGAACATGCCTAAAACAAAAAAGTACCTCTTAACATGTATGATACTGGTCCAGTAACCAAATCTAATCTAGAATTATAGAGGTTATTTTAATCCAACCATTCACCAAAAGTACAATATATCTGTGCTCATTACGCTTCTCATGATACCTTACCTAATCCTGTAATCAGTAATCAATCAAGTATCTCTTCACATATAATATTATGATAAGTATTTTAACAGGACCTATAATCATACAATCACAAAGTCTCCATTAATCTTTTGGCATTCTGCATTTTGTTGTTCATGAACACAAAAATTGAACACTCCCAGTCTGTTGCCATACGTTTGTATCTCTATTGCATTCTTGAAATAAAAGAAAAAAGGTGACGCAGTTCCATCATATATAATGATCTTTTCCCGGAAGTCACCCAGTTAATGCCATCTATATTAGTAATCATATACGGCGGCTATTTTAGTAATCCATAACCTTAATTGAAACCTATATTTACTAGAATCTGTACATTCCACCCGAACCTCAAACTCAACTAAAGTCGCAGAATAACTGAAGTGATCCTCCCAAGATTAATATGAACTAATTAAACTGAAGATCTAGCCCCTAGATACTTGGGGCAAGATGTACGGAAGGTTTTGAATGTTCCAAATCGCTATTTGTGAATGCAAAAGCCCCATTCGCAAGGTACTAAATGCAATTAGGGTGCTCCAAATTGCAATTCCTTCTTTTTGGAAATTGCTACTTTTGCGATTCAAGGTAAGGAATCACAATAGGGATTTTCAAATTGTGAATCACGATTTGTATGGATGAATCATTTCAAAATTGTGATTAGTCGCAAATTGCAATTTTAGGAAATGCAATTACCACCAACTTCAATTAAGTGCTAATCAGGTGTAACCTATATAAACTGTCCAAGAATGCATCAGACATTTCCACAATGGCAGCATTGTCTGTTTGGAGGGAGGATGAGGACTTTGGTTGGCACGCAGAGAAGGGGACAGGAGAGGATTATGAGGGTCAGGGTAAACTTCTTCAATCAAAGAGAAGAGGAGATATTTGATAAATGCAGGCACAGTAGTCAGGTCATTTTAGAATTGATTGCTCATTTACATCCACACCTACAGATCCCCACAGATAGAACCAAAGATATTCCACTGCCTGTGCTGATTCTGTGTTGCCTACACCTTTTAGCACCTTGATGTTATGCAGTCCAAAATTAAGGAGTGCATTTATTTTCCTACATCTCAACAGGACCTACAGCATGCAAAAATACACACATTGCTATCTGTCCAACATCTACTAATACATTTATTTTTAGAAACCACAAAAATAGTCACTCCCTCAATATACAATCAATCAATCAGGAATTTGTAAGCGCACTACTAACCCGGGAGGGTCTCAAGGGGCTGAGGAGGGGAGAGGGAGAAGGTGGGGGAGGTGCTGCTACTGCTCGAACAGCCAAGTCTTGAGAAGTTTCCTGAACTTTCCTGAAGGTAAGGAGGTCTTTGGTCTGGGGCAGGTGGGTGGGAAGAGTGTTCCACGTTTCGGTGGCGATTTGTGAGAATGGTCTACCGCTGGTTGTAGTTCAGCAGACGTGTGGGACGGTTGCGAGAGCGAGGTCGGCGGAGTGATGATGCCGGGTCGGGGTGTAGAAGGAGAGTTGTCGGTTGAGGTATTCTGGTCCGGTGTTGTGCAGTGCTTTGTAAGAGTGGGTGAGGAGTTTGAAGGTGATTCTCTTGTTGACTGGGAGCCAGTGCAGGTTTTTCAGGTGGTCTGTGATGTGGCAGGGGCAGGGGATGTCCAGGATGAGGCGTGCAGAGGCGTTCTGGATGCGTTGCAGCCTCTTCTGAAGTTTGCCCGTGGTTGTGTGTGATGCATCCTGTATATTAACAGACCTTGTAGCCAGATTTCTAGACATCCCTCATGATTCATATATGTTCCGCCACAGTGGGATATACAATGCCTCAAGTTGATTTTGGTAACAGTTTTCTAGTAGATAAGCCCATAGAAAAAGTTTTACAAACAGTTCAGCATGCAAACTAATTTATGTTTTGTAATGCTTTAGAAGGCATTACGGCCTTGGATCCTGACACCTTACTAAAATCCAAGTACATGGAGTGATCAGGGATACCATTGTGCTGACACAACTACTCACTTTTTCCGTAGAGAGGACATTTGGAATCCTAAAAGGATGCTTCAGGTGTCTGCACAAGAATGGTGGAGCCCTCGAGTACCATCCCCAAACATGTTGGTAAATCATAGCTTCATGTGCAATGTGGTGCAACCTTGATATTAGGAGGGAGTCCACGCAATGTGAAGATAGATTTGGATTCTGAATGTGTGGATGGAATACCACAAATAGAACGCCAACAGGATGCCTCTCATGCTGCAGAGGATAGAGCACATTATGCTGAGATCACTAATAGTTATTTTAAGGTAAGTAAAAAGGGAATATTGGAAATGAAAACAATATCACATGTTTGATGATGGTTTGAAATCAAAATGTTCCTTCTATTCAGGGTAAATTCTCATTTTGTGTTGAAAGATCAAATAATGTACATCATGAACAACTTTTTTTCAGAATTATTCAGTGTTTTTTCATTAAGCAAACATGAAAAGCAGTAAAATGCATATGAACTCACAACAAAGAGATTAGTGCTTTCTTCTACCTCTGCTTGTACTACTTTTCTCAGCATAGAACTGTAGTAGCATCAACATCTGACTAGATGAATGTCAGCGTGTGCAGCTAAGGTTTGAGACATCGGGCACAGAGAGGCTACTTAAACTGGATGTTTCTTCACTATCTCTAACCCTACTTCTGCAGGCCCTGCTATGACACTGGCTTGAATGTTTTCTAAGGTAGATGTAACCTGCACTAAGCCACGGGCTTCATCACTACAGCAGTGACCCATCTGAGTCTGAATATTGACAGTGTGCCTATGTAAACTGCAAGTTCTCTGTGCCACACGGTTGATGGATTGGCTTAATGTATCACACCTCACTATGGGATGGTGATGACTGTGGCTTTGTGTTGAGTGGTTGTTAGAAATTGTATTACTAGTTCACTGGGGTGTGAGCCCTTGTCAAGCATTAACCACAATCCTTGTCAGGGTAAGGAGCAGGTAGCTTGATACAGAGCAGTCAGGCTTAACCAGTAGACAATGTGTACCCCACAAAAAGGAGCCCACATCTAGTTAGAAGAATAGAACTTAATTTAACAAATAAAACAAGACCAAAATGCCAAAATCCAATAAGTAGAACTGGAGCTATAATTTGTTTTAATAAATACTGTAAAACAACACTTAGAAGGAAGAAGCGCCAACTGGGGATATCTGGTTCTGACCTACGCATTAGAGGTGATGCGCCAATTCTGTTCCATGCGACAGAGGCCATGCATCAGTTCTGTCCCTGCAGCAGAGGATGCATAACTTCCACTGGAGCAAGCACCTTAGGCCCACTTCCAAGGGTCCAGGACTGGGGTACCAACACTTGGCAGGGCAGACTCACAGATGGCAGAGTCCAGGTGTAGGAGCAAGGTGCACTCCTAGGCAAGAGGGCAGAAGGCATAGGTCAGCACAACAAACGAGGAGTCCAGCAAACTTCAGTCCAACCCAGTGTCAGGCCTTCAGGAGCACAGCAGAATGCCTCAGTAGAATATCCACAGGTCCAGAAGTGTACTGAAGTGTTGGTGTCTGAGGTCCAGTAGTTATACTTTGGTGCCCTGGTTATGGAAGGGGAAGAAGCTTCCAGGCAGTTGCTTTGAAGTGCAAGGAATCACCTTCCTTTCGTGCTCTGGCTCCAAGATGGCTGGAGTGACATACATCAAATGGCTAAGACAAGAAAATGCCATCTTTCCAACATTTTAAATCCCACTTCACCATCAGTTAGGATTTTAAATTGTGCCTCCAGAGACACCACACATGAAGGAGTAATCTCTTCCCATTTTGAAGCTACATTTACAAGATGTAATGAGGCAATTCCAATGGTAAAACTAAAAGGTACACGTCCTGCTCTTTGAATACATTACACACTGCCCTCTGGGCTAGGGTGCTATGCCCTAGCGGTTACTTATGTGTATTAAAGAGGAAGGTTCGGCCTGGCAAAAAGTTTATTTTTCCAGGTCGACATTGCAGATGAAACTGCACACACAGGCTCTGCAATGGCAAGCCTGAGACATATTGAAAGGGCTACTTAAGTTGGTGGGACAATCAGTGCCGCAAGCTCACTAGTAGCATTTAATTTATAGACCCTGCACATGCAGTGCACTTTACTAATGACTTTTAAGCAAATTAAATATGGTAATTGGGGAACAAGCCAATATTACCATGTTTTAAAAAGTGAACACATGCACTTTAGCATTGGTTAGAAGTGGTTAACTGCTCAGAATCCTAAGGCCAACAACAATAATAAGTCCAGCAAAATGGAGGAGGAGCAGCAAAAGGTTTGGGGTAAGACCACCCTAAGGCTGACAGGTCTAACAGTGGTCCTGTTGCATTGTCTACATTTTGAATAAGTGAATCTTGCAAAGTTGTTATTCATCAAGTTCTGACCATCCCCAACTGTTTTCCCAAGACTCTCTTGCCAATCGAAATTTTTTATATTATTGGTCTTCAGCCGCTACACAGCGAGCATAGAGGCTTCTAACCTCCCAAATAATTGAGATGTCTCAGAAGCATTTTCTGCAGAAAGGAGACCAGCATTACGAGAAGCTGTGGCATGACAATACCTCTGCAAAAACCTGCCTCGCATCTGTTGGTCTCTAATGTGCTTTCCCTGGCTGGAGTTCAGTCCTCTCCTATATCTGGGAAATAAGAGAGTGGTGAAGCTGCGGCCCTTCTTCTAGTTGTTACTAGCTTTATCTGTGAAGTAGGTATGTTTGTGGATTGCTCAATTTCACAAGGTTTTTCAACTGTGCCATCTATCTCTGTGTCACACTCTATCAGGTCTAATACATCTGAGAACAATATTTAGTTGTACTTTAATATACTGTTTTTATAGGAATATTTAAGAATGTATGTAACTCTAAGTTAATTTCTCTCTTTATTGGCTACCTTTATTGGCAACATTTTTGGGTGCAAACTATTTTACATGTTTTTCTTCTCTACATATGATAAATTGATGATTGTAGTTACTACAACCCTCATAATACATTGGAAAGTTTAACCAACTACTAAAATGGGGTTCCTTTTCTGACATACATTGTTGAAATGTCTATGTCCCTTATTCTATCATTATATGATGAAAATCTAATGTAATTTACCTTCCAATGCGGATGGTGGATTGGAGGTCTATTTTGGACACCCCAACAACACTCTCCAGTTGAATTGTTGCCCAATCATGGTTTCCATGGGAGTTGGTGGCGGCTGCTTAGATGGTCCTCTGCTTATCCCACATGCCTCTGCCAAGCAACTTGCTACCTTCTCTTTTGTACGCAATCTTAAGTTGTACCATTTCTTCCTGATTTCTAGGATGGTAAGTTGCATCACTCCAAGGGAATTGATTTTCTCAAGGATGAAATTCTCGATTTTATTTTTTTGTGCTTCTGCACAGTGAATGAGCTCCTTCCAAACAACTCCTCATTATAGCCAACACACTCCTCAGTAAGGACCGCAAGCTGCTTCTCTGAGAACTTAAGCTTGCGCTTTCTAACTCCATGGTCTTTGTCTGCCTCTTCACTTAAAATTTTAGGAATTGTGGTGAGTACCTTTTGACAGAAGTGACTCAAGTATTTTCGATAAAACTTGCTGGAGCTTTTCCTCAGTGTTCTGCAGGAAGCCTGTACAGCATCTAAGATTCCATTGGTAAACTCAATTGCATGTTTTTGTTGCAGCTTCACAGAATTGTTCCAGTGAATGCAACTATTGAGCAGCGGTAGCCTCACTCTCAATAGGTGTGAACTAGAGTGCTCCAACCAGTCGATGGTGATCTACTAGCAGCTATCAGATACCTTCAGAGTAGCTCACAGCCTTCCGTACATTTTTAAATAACAACAAAGGCACATTTTTCTCATTTAAAGTTAAGGGAATGCTATGTTTATTTTCCATTGTCATCAGGATGCAGATAGCATGGCCAGAAACTGAGCAGTGGACAGTCAGATTTACCACCCAGGCTGGGGCACAAAGGTGAAGAACTAAAGCACTGAGGTATTTAACTCTTAAATAAACGTCCTTGCCAACTCAGAATTGGAGCATAAGAACAACATAATGTTTCTGAATACTTTTAAATGAGAGAAAATTAAAATGAAAAGTTACGTTAATGATTACGTTTACTCTTCATTTTAATTTTCTCCCATTTAAAAGTGTCCCATTTTCAGTGGCCAGTAGACATCGGGCCATCTTTATAACTGAAAAATAGTCATTGTTTTTAAATGGGAGAAATTTGAAGCAAGGAAAAAAAGTTCTATGAAGCATTATGTCTTAATGTTTTTCTCCACTTTCAACTAAGGCAATTACATCTTAATGATTTATGAAGCATGTTTCTTCACTTTAAATTCCTTCCATTTAAACTAATGGCTGTATTTTTCTGTTATAAATATAGTTTCGAGTCTTTGAAATGGGAGAAAATGTAAATGATGATTTTTATGGAATTCATATAAACAAAAAGTTAACTCTTCAGTTTCATTTTCTACTGTTTCAAACTAATTACACGCAGCAGACATCTTGCTCCCAGTGGCTGGTAGACATGGTAACATATTTATAAGTGGAAAATACAACCATTTTTTTAAGTGGGAGAAATTTGAAGTGCCGAACAATGTTCAATATTATGAATATTTTTATAGAACATTTTTCTGTACTTTAAATTAATCCCATTTAAAAAAATGGTTGTATGTGTTATATATGTAACAGTGCCACATATGGTGAAATATATGTCTCGTGCCACAAGTATATATGACACAGGCTCTTAATCACCCATTCACATATATATCCTATCCTAACACACATGTTCATATATCTCCAAAGACCACACTCTCACTGACAAACATGGTGACCCTGTCATAGTGTCCCTACTCAAAGTATTTTGTTCAAACCATGGTATCTGCCTCGTGAACATCAGGCTTAAAGTATGTGAAACTGGGCATGGTGGTGTCTGGTAACAATGTGCAGGTTGCTTAGCCTTCAGGAACCCAAAATGATTTTCACTGATCAGATGTAGCTCTCACTACAGAAACGATTGGAGACCCCTGGTGTAAACACAGCACTTCCTTTGTCTCTAAACTGAAGAGGAGAACCGAAAATATGGCAAGTGTCCACCAAAACCAAAAAAAGCTCTAATAAATTTAAATAGTGTTGGGCGTGTGGGGCATGGGGAATTATGGCATGTCCGATCATATATTAGAAGAATTGAAATTCCTCTTACAGAATGTAAAAATGATATGTCAAGTTGCATGGAGTTATATAATCGAACATCTGCCATGTTTTTCTATATGCTCAAAGAACTCCTTGGTGATTATCAATATCCTTAGGAAGAAAAGGTAGACGTGTTGCTTGTCATAATTTCTTAGACATAAATATTGTGCCCTAAAAATATCAGAGCCAAAGTATTGATTTTCAAAATATCATTAAGTTAAGTATAACAAGTAAGTATGGATTTAATAATTTTAAATTTCCATCTACATACTTTCAATATAAAAAATTAGGGCCTGATTTACAAAGATAACTTACACCTTTGAGTACGTTTACAGTTTTGAGTGAGTGTACTCATTTTTAGTACTCACAAACTCAGAATGTAAGTTACTATTAAAAAAATATATAGGAGAAGTAAGTCCAGCACTACAGAAGGCCAGCTGCTGATATTGCTAAACTTCCACCCTCCCTTCAGAAAATAATGAAGATAGAGACTTAAAATTGAACATCATAGATAATAACAATTACATTAAATTAAATTATTTAAAGTAGTTAAAAATATAAATAAGTATAAATTAAGGTTAAACAAATATGCATAGGAATATTATATATGTATTTTTGAAATATAAAATGTTGTAATAACCTGTTTTGACTTTTAAAAACAACGTCTCAATACGTTTTCATAAAAGTTGATTAAATGGTCTATACATTACTTTTAATATGTATTCATGCATATTTTTTTCTTTAGCTTGGAATGTATTTATTAAGTTACATTTCAGAAAAAATAGTTTAAATTAAAACATTTCCATTAATCCATTTAATAGTTCACCTGAAAATATTTTATATATATTTTCGAGTTAAACACATTTTTTTAGAATTTTCCCTGTACCTCGCCATAGACAGACTCCACAGTCAGGCAGACATCTCCGCATAGTATAGTATAGGGGAAAAATAGAAAGTTTATTTAATGCAAACCTAATTATTAGAAATAATTTAATTCAAAATATGAATTTTAATTTATTTTGTACATGTACTATAATTGTGAAGCAAGATAAAAAAAAGTACAGCACTACTAAATTAATTTTGAATTTCAGCATTTTGTTACATCCTACAGTTAAAACGTTCTTCCAGTCACATCAAGAACATTTTTTGTGTATATTTTGAAAATGAACTTCACTTAGAAGGTCTATCTCCAAGTCTCACATACGCGCATTCACACTGACAGTTTTGTCTTGCTGTCATAGAATAGCACAATTAGTGTCATTGTATTTTGAGCCACAGATACACTTCAATCATTCAGGTAGATGGTGTTTTGGGAGAAAGTGCCTGCTGCAATGGGTAACCGCTTTAAATGTAGAGGTCCAGCTATTGTCATGGTGGAGTAGGTGATGTTTACCACTCCGGCTAATTTGCCTGATGGGCATGAGGTCGCCAAAATCTAAGGTGGTACAGTTATCATCTGAACTTACTTCTTAGTAACATATATAATTATTGATGGGTTTTTTCCAGTTCTCAAGGAGTACTATTTCTGAATGTGCAAACAGAAGGCAAATGTGGCATCATGGAGAGAAGACTGTGTAAAATCCATGAGCTACAATGACAGAAATCAAACTAAAGCTGTGGCAAACTCCCTTCTCACTAGTGTATCTTACTATTAGGTGTGTGGCTACACACCACTTGGGTTAAACTTTACACTTCCACAATATACTCAATGCTTGTCTTGTAGATTAATTTTTCATATCAGTGGCCCATAAATCCCAAAAGGGCCGGTGCACGAGCTACTGTCCCCATGTAAATCACTGTGGTGCAGTGTTGCAGCATCTGTCATTTCCAGAAGCCTAATAGTGCATGTTTTAGGCGATACAAGCACTTTATCCCCAGTAAATTGAATAGCATTACACGTTTTCATGTGGAACCTGGCGCATTGACACTGATTTCCCCATTATTCCTCATCCATAGGGAAACATCTTGTGACTAGGGTTGCCATGTTGGCTGTTTTTTACCGACTAGTCTGTGTTTATAGGACCTTGCAAAACAAGCTGGCATTCCGAACCCGTATCCAGTATCACGGTACTTCTCTTATATGTAAATCTGGTTTGAGTATTAGTGGCATCTTTTACCAAGCCACTTGAAATAATAAGTTACATGGTGCGATAATTTTCCTTTAAGAGGCGCTGCAGTACATCCATATTAAAATACGATTGGAAGGATTCCATTTAACACCAATGACGTGCTGCAGCTTTGCCTTGAAGGTGCAAAATGCATGTTTATATAAGGGAAACATTTATCACGCAATGATTGAAGAGCTGCGTAAAGCGTGCGGCACCGATACACCTTTAAATCATGTGGTACCTACATAGAATATCTTGATAAGCTTGCCAGACGCGGAAGGCATTGACAAGGAAATTGAATGCAGCCCAGAATCTCATAATCCTGATGAGCGTGACCCTGAAAGTCAGAAGAAAATGAACATGACAAGAAAACAAGCATTGGAGACAGCTAATTTTGCTTTTCCCCATGCCGTGTTCCCGTTGACACCATCCCGTGGAGATATTAGTTGATTGTGCCTAATCAAGTCCGTTAATTACAGACTGATGGAACAACAGCAGTAGGGGATACATGATGCCCAGCGTGGTCACAGCCGTGTGCGAAGTGCTCAGTGGAGTGTAGGGAATTTGATGTGCTTTTTCAAATTCTGCATCAGACAAGAAGATTGTGCTGCCATGTTTTAAGGTAAAACGTATGGTCTGATCTTGAGTTATGCCTTCTCTAACTGTAGACGATTATTTGGAATCATGGCTGTCAAATGACACAAGTTAACAGGACCGCCTAAGGCAAGTGCTAACCTCCATGTTTCAATAGACTCCATTACACATTTTTCCATTATTGCATTCATGTGATGATCCTTTTATCTCAACATTTTAATATCTTAACGTTGGTGCACATGTTTAATTGGCAAGAAAGGAAAAATGTGCAATATATAAGTTGTCGAGAAAGGTAAACGGCAGAATGGAATAATGTGGTACTGAGGAAGGAGACTGGAAACTTTTTTTTTTTTATTGATAGAGGTTCTTTATATAAAATAGTGTAAAATGGCAAAACACTGTAACCAATAAAATAAAATCTTCAGTAATTAAAAGAAGTGGAAAGTGGAATGTGTGAAATAGACCACTAAGCTTGCAGTTGCTGGTCTTGCCCTCACAGGTGTGGACTCTCTAACCAACTAATTTGGTCTAAATACTGGGTTGGTTGAAATAATATTGACTTGGTTGAGAAAGTTAAATGCTTGAAACAGGGCTTGATTTGCTGGGCACACACTTCTGCCTCAGGTATTTGTCCATGGGTGCATATCCGAAAGAATAAGAATATTCGTAAATTCATGGTTGTACATCCGAAAGGATAAGAACATTGCACCATTTCACAGTGCCCTCAACTCAGGGGGAAGGAAAGAGGCATTTAGGCCACTCTAGAGGTGACCACATATCATCCTTTGGATGAATGCACTTGTTGGAGGTTTTTTAGATTATTGGTGCTTTGTACCTGTCTGGCAGGGGGTTATAATCATTTTGCATAAGGTACTTTCAGTATCGGCTGCCACTGAACAGGGGTGGCAGGGCGGAACAGGGCACAAAGAGACGGGGGCTTTAAAAAAAGCAAAAATGTAAATAAATAAAAAAAAACACTTACCTTCGAGGGGAGACGGGTTTGTCTCCCCTCTGTCCTCGTCCTGGTTGGAAGCAGCGTTGTGATTGGTCTGAGCGGCCTGCTTCGCTGTTCAGAATGGGATCCTGTGCATGTTCTTTACCCGGCTTTGCTATACAGCCTGGTAGAGAACATGCAAAGTGTGCATGTCTTTTTGGTCGGCTGAACACGGCCGGCCAAAAAGATATGCACACTTTGTGTGCAAATAGCCCTCCTCGTGCCCCCTTCCTCCAGCCCAGCACCACCCGCCCTACAAAAAAACATTAAATGATAACGTAAAGTATGTTATTATAATTTTATTTTTCCTTTTTGGAAAAACGAGTGGGACGATGCTCCTCCGCCTTAATGGAGGAGCCGCCCCTGGGTGCTTTGTAGTCAGCTAGGCAGCACTCTCGACATGGAATAGACATTGTCAAAGAGTTGTAATCTCTGTAGTTGGATCATTCTCAATCTGTGTCTTCAAAAGTGTCCTCTGTGCCCTTATCACGTCGATGCAGTGTTCAGCAGGGCTCCGTGTTACATTCATTTTTTTCTATTTCAGTTAGGGTTCTGTCATTCAGCTAAAATGCTATGCATAATGATGATGTGAAGCTTAAGGGCTACCTCACATTTAAGAAGTGCCTCTTGTATGAGTATCACATGCTTAACCACACAAACACAGAGCATGTCTGTCTCGTGGTGCTGGTCCATAAATACATTATTTGGTCAGTTCCCCAAAATCTGTGTTCTCTATTTTTCATTCATTGTTTCACTTGCAGAGCTATAAAATATAGCCACCTCCTTCTCCTCTCCCAAAAGACGTTGCTGCATAGCGCCTGAATGATTAGACAGGGCTATGTGGTACTGACATCCCCCCTAGAAGTGCACCCTTGCCCTACACTTCGAGTACTCACACCAAGGCTAGACTGCCCTACTGGGCATTGAGCATTTCCCTGGGAGGATAGAAGGTTAAGGGGGGTGCATTTGATAATGAGGGTCGGTTTTGTAGAACTGCAGCAGTTTTAAAAGCACTGCAGAGTTCCTGGTACATCCAACAGTTTTCAGGCAGCAATAAAAGTGCCAAGATAACCTGTTGAATAAGGTACCAGCCTGAGAGCGATCAGTTTTTTGTCTAGTGACAGTTTTGACTCATCTAAGGTAGCTCACAGGGTTAATATGCCTGCTGCGAAGAACATGTACTACGCAGTTCACATAACACTATTTTATGTGCATAGGTCAGTCTGATCCTGCTTTTGTCACAGAGCTCCTTTTGTTACTGTGCAGCTCATAAATGACAATTATAATCTAGCACAGTGAGATTTTGAACTGCAAGCAAACTGCATGGCTAAAAAGTTATGTGTTTTCCCAGTCTTTGATTATCCTATTTTTCTAAATATTGTTTGGGTAGAAATAAATTGTCATTAGTCAAATGAACCCTAACCACTGTGCTATGTTCTGAATCCTGAGTTTATGCTTCCCCAGACCAAGCACTCTTTAAAAAATGCCCCACTAGTATGGATGGCTTGTGAATCCTACAATACAATGAATTCCCATGTGTCAACATTTTCTATACACTCATTTACACACATATGATTCATTGTCTCTGTGTGTGTGTGATCTAAAGTGATCAAGCACCCTACTCTGGTAAGAGAGGTACTATAAAACAAATGAAATACATGTGGGAGAGGGGCTATAGAAAGCTGAGAGAAACTGTTAGATGGTGATGGTGAGGGAATCATTGAATAGCCCCAATAATGTGCTGTGTCCTGGTGCATGCAGGGCGATCGTTTCCTATGCTTTAAAATCTAATACAATTGAATATATAATGAAAAATGTGTTGGAAAATGCACCGTTTTTTCCCATTTTTCCCACATTTTCTTGGAGACCCCCGAAGCTCTGTTGTAGCATTCTGGCTCGCTAGCTATGCACCCTTGTAGGCTGGTCTGACATCATTTGCCAGTGCCGCTTTGGGTTTCCATTCCGGCCCTGACTCACACTAGACCTGTTGTGCTTTTAATTACATCAAAAGTGGCTTCCGAACATCAAGATGTTAAAACGTCAAAACTTTGGCTAGCTCTTCCTCAAAAGGTATTTGTTTAAAAAAAGAGACATACTTCGGTAGGAAAGATGATTATGAATTAATTGACAAATAAAGTATCCGCAATGAACATGTTGGGGTTTAAAATAATTTGAACCTTAATAAGAACAAGAATAGAATGCAGCCTTAGCAATAATTTTGTATTGAGCCCAGTGATGAGAGGGAGGTGTTGAAGAAAGTCAATGTGCAGCAGTCATAGGAGTTTTTGTTTGATTTCTAGAATGTGTGTACAAGTGGTGGTTGTTTTCCTAATTGTGTTCAGACTCTGCATGCAGTGAAAGTTTATGTTGAGTGCCGAAAAGAAAGATCATTGTTGGTTGTCACGGTTTGCAATGAGTTATTCTATTAAGGAAGCTGTGCTGTTCCGTAACTAGGGCTTCCTTGGTCTCCTCATTGAGATGGGTAATGGATTTATTGATTGCATTCAGTGCACTGAAGTAACAAATTGCCCAGGTACATCTGTTCGATGGTTGACTTCATTTGTGTGATTTAACCAATTATGCAGTGCTAATGATAGGATGTGGAGCCTCCGAATATATTTATTTACTTTCTGTTGGCAATCAAGGCATTGAATTCTCTATTTCCCCCGAAGAAGCTGAAGGTCCTCTCCCTATGGTAAGGGTCTAACAGTATGTTATTGGATGAATAAATCCAGATGACGTCTTTAAGGATTGTATTGCCTCGCGAGGCAAGCAAACCACAGAACAGCCAGCCAACCTCGGCTTTTTTCTGACTGACATCTTCATAGCTCGGCGGTGTGATGGGCTTCAGGAGCATACAAGTGGCCGCACTAGCAAATTGTATCAGGTTCTTAATTGCTAAAAGCGTTGACTCTGTTTTAGCCGCACGTACCTTATTGCTGCTAATATTTCCATATTATATCTGTAGAGCTGCATGGTTGAAGAGGTGTTTTCCTTTCCTTTTTATCCTCGCAGGGCTGGGTCCCATACAGTGATGAAGCGCTTGGAATGTAAATTAAATGTACACTGTAAAAAAATAATTCCAATATTGCTGCCATGCCTGCTTGCACGAGCAGGCTGACCATCTTCGATTTTTTTTATTTTGCTAAAAGTTAAACCCTTTCAAAATAGCCACAGTGCATATATGCATATTGAAGTGGCTCTCAGGGGAAAAAGCAAGTATTGGAAAAGACTATGGGGGTCATTCTGACCGGCGGTGCCCCGCAGGGCATTCTGACCGCGGCGGTTCGGCCGCGGTCAGATGCGGGAAACCGGCGGTCTCCCGCCGGTTTCCCGCCGGTTTCCCGCCGGTTTCCCGCCGGTTTCCCGCTGCCCTGCAGAATCCTCCATGGCGGCGGAGCGCGCTCCGCCGCCATGGGGATTCTGACACCCCCTACCGCCATCCTGTTCCTGGCGGGTCTCCCGCCAGGAACAGGATGGCGGTAGGGGGTGTCACGGGGCCCCTGGGGGCCCCTGCAGTGCCCATGCCCATGGCATGGGCACTGCAGGGGCCCCCGTAAGAGGGCCCCACAAAGTATTTCAGTGTCTGCTATGCAGACACTGAAATACGCGACGGGTGCCACTGCACCCGTCGCACCTTCCCACTACGCCGGCTCAATTCTGAGCCGGCGTCCTCGTGGGAAGGTTGATTTGCCCTGGGCTGGCGGGCGGCCTTTTGGCGGCCGCCCGCCAGCCCAGGGCAAATCCCAAAATACCCTCAGCGGTCTTTCGACCGCGGAGCGGTATTTTGGTGGGGGAACTTCGGCGGGCGGCCTCCGCCGCCCGCCGAAGTTAGAATCACCCCCTATACGTGTTAAAGGTGACCCTCAGTTGCTTTGCCAATGCTTGTTTTGAGTTGTTACCAATTGCTAAGGTCCGTCAATAAGTATTCAAGAATTTGTGACTCTAAGAGCAGCTTCAAAATATTGATACATTGTTAAGGACAAGCTTCTTTGGGGACGAAGCATGTTCTTGTGGCGCAAAAATAGCTTAACACTTCCTGAAGTAGCCTCAGACTCCAGAATTGTCAAATGTAGTCAAGAGAGGCGGATAGACATGAAGCTCAATCCAAGAAAAAAACAGTAGATGCAATGCAAAAAACTTCCATCAAGCCAAGCCAATCAACAGGACGAGTCGCAAAATGGAGCTTGAAGAAAGAAGCAGGACACAAAGGAAAACCACTGAGTCCAATGAGAGAGCAAGGGAAAAACAAGCATAATTGGGATACAAGTTGGAGAGAGCACTCCATTAATTCTCCCCGAGTACCTCTCTTTTCTCCTTTACACTTTTTTCTTAATATATTAAAATTATGCACAGCATTATGACGATAAAGTTGTGGACGGACACCTGTGGATTAATAAATAATTCAACATTTACATAACCAACTTGATGATCCAAGATGTATCCTCTGACATACCCTAAAATGGAGTAGATGGTGTTAATGATATCAAAAGAAAGTAATGCAACCTTCATTGACTTCCTATGCCGATTGAGTCATCTTCAAAACACATCGGACGTTCATTGCTCAGTGTTCGGCGTTTCTGACTCCTGGCTCAGACACAGACTTTCCATCTAGTTCCCCCTCTATCTCTGGGGCTCCTGCTCTTGAGAATATCTAGTGTCTAAGAAGTGAGATAGTTGGTTGTTGACTATCTTCTCGATGACCTTCGCAGGGAAGGGGAGTAGGGAGATAGGCCGGTAGTTTTTGAGGTCTTCCTGCATCATGTGTGCCCCCTGGAAATTTTGCCACTATATCAGTTATTACATTATGAGCATCACATACACCCAGAATGTTGAGTGAGTGAGTACATTTCCTATTGTGGAACACATATTCCAGTTTTGCAGGAGGACATATGGGTATATGTGTTCCGTCCACACACCCTATTACATGGGGAAAGTTTGCAATTCTGTAGAAGTCCTATTTGGTGTTGTGTATTTCCTCCTCATTCCTGGGTAGGTATATGCATCTGGACATGTGTGTGAGTACGGCATCTAAGAACCGTCTAAAAAATTGTGACAGGGCAATTTAGGACACCCCACCAGCAACTGCAATCACCCCCTGGTAGCTACCCGAGGCCAAGAGGTGCAGTGAGCAGAGCACTTGCAGATGTGTGGGGATGGAACAGCTGTGCAAGGTCTGGCGTTCTAACTGAGGTTTCAGCAGTTCAATAATCTCTAAGATAACTGCGCTGCTCAGTCTGTATTTGTCATATATTTCCTCCTGAGTTTATTAAAATATGGTCTGCCTGGTTCTGTTTATCCTCTCCTGTCTCCGCCTCCTCCTCCTCCTCTGCTGGGCAGGCTGGACTCGCCTCCTCCATTCAATCACGTAGAGTGCAGCCATTTTGAGGAACCCAGATGCCTTCTGGGTCTGCTTTTATACTTTGGTTCTGGTTACCACCTGTATGGAATCAGTTCTAATCTGGGTGTGCAAAACAGGCTTTTTGCAACTATTCACAATAAGCGACTGCCTTGTATATTAGGTTTGCGACTCACAAATTGCAATTTCTTAATTGTGAGTCGCAATCCCGAGTGGCAAATTTTTGCGATTCAGTAATTGGTCACATCGCTATTTGGGACTCCGAAATGGCTTAGGAACATACCATTTGGCTTTTTGCACGGTCGCAAATAGCGATCCAACCAATTTGCGAGTCGCAAAATGTACGTACACGTAGCCCTTATTTCCCTATATTAACAATACTAAGGTCATGTAGATTAATCTCAAGATCAAATGAAACACATACAGAAATAATACTGGCTGCCCAAAGCGCCGGAAGAAACGTAATCTAATCAAAGCTTGAACTACAACACATTCTAAGGTTACAGTGCAAATTGATAACAAAGTTAACTGCGTCAAAGTAATCACGTACAGTAAGTTTAGCAGAGAAATTCATCAAGCATTATTCCCTGTTAGCACAATTTCATTAGTGAGAATCCTTAACTAACACCAGATTGGCATCCCCATGATGGGCTTCATGCAAAACAATTTCGTAACACAAATTTGGAAAAACATCTAACTATGGCTCTATCAAAACAATGCAGTTGGTACCTAGAAAGAAAAAGCAAATATGCATAATAATCAACAGTCTTCTTCATTATACCTATCCTCAGTGTGGATCAGCAAACAGAGTCAGTCTTAGTCCTCAGGACATTAGTCGATCAGCAAGCAATCAGGATTCAGCATCAAAGTTCAGAAAACGCAAAGTCTTTAAGCATTTATGTTAAGCATGTTTCTTGTCAAGATGTAAGAACTATTGACCTTTTGGCCAGCAAGAAAATGGGCAATGGGCTGTCTTTTCTCGGTGCAGTCTCATTAAGTTAAAACTCCTAAAACTACATCCCAAATCCCTATTGGTCAGTTAATCGCATGTTCACACTTTGTCCAATAAAACTAAAACTCTAAATCTATGAATTCTACTATTACTCTATTCACATGTCATTTATTGGTTTGTCCTGCAATGTCCTTATCTTATAGCTTGTCAGGTAACAATATTGTTGCAGCTTTCACTCCAGTCAATATCTCCATTGTCCTCGTCCTGAGAATTGGAGCTTGAAGAAAGAAGCAGGACACAAAGGAAAACCAGTGAGTCCAATGAGAGAGCAAAGGACAAACAAGCATAATTGTGATACAAGTTGGAGAGAGCACTCCATTAATTCTTCCCCGAGTACCTCTCTTTTCTCCATTTACACTTTTATTTTAATGTATTAAAATTATGTACAGCATTATGATGATCAAGTTGTGGAAGGACACCTGTGGATTAATAAATAATTCAACATTTACATAACCAACTTGATGATCCAATACTCAGGTCATGTAGATTAATCTCAAAATCAAATGAAACACGTACAGAAATAATACTGGCTGTCCAAAGTGGCAGAAGAAACGTAATCTAATCAAAGCTTGAACTACAACACATTCTAAGGTTACAGTACAAATTAATAACAAAGTCAACTGCATCAAAGTAATCACATACATTAAGTTTAGCTTAGAAATCCATCAAGCATTATTCCCTGTTAGCACAATTTCATTAGTGAGAATCCTTAACTAACACCAGATTAGAATCCGCATGTTGGGTTTCATGCAAAACAATTTAGTAACACAAATTTGGAAAAACATCTAACTATGGCTCTATCAAAACAATGCAGTTGGTACCTAGAAAGAAAAAGCAAATATGCTTAATAATCAACAGTTTACTTAATTATACCTATCCTCAGTGTGGATCCGCAAGCATAGTCAGTCTTCATCCTCAGGACATCAGTCAATCAGCAAGGCAATCAGGATTCAGCATCAAAGTTCAGAAAACGCAAAGTCTTTCAGCATTAAACTTAAGCACGTCTCTTGTCAAGACCAAATAAATATTGACCTTTCAGCAAGCAAGAAAATGGGAAATGGGCTGTCTTCTCTCGGTGCAGTGTTAGTAAGTTAAAACTCCTAAAACTACTCCCAAATCCCTATTGGTCAGTTAATCACATGTTCACACTTAGTCCAGTAAAACTAAAACTACAAATCTATTAATTCTATTATTACTCCATTCACATGTCAGTGATTGGTTTGTCCTGCAATGTCCTCATCATCCGGCTTGTCAGGTAACAATATCGTTTCAGCTTCCACTCCAGTCAGTATCTCCATTGTTCTCCTCCTGAGAAAGTCAGTCTCACACGCATTACACACAAAATGTTACATTAATGAGAACAGCCTCTTCTAGCAGTTGGTTCTCATGGGAAACAATTCTCAGCTACCTGCACATAATGCTAAATGGAAAATCACAGTTTAACTGTCTAGGACAGCCATTTATTAAACGTTAAGAGATACAGCTTTGACACGAGGCCTGGCAAACTAGGCCAAGACATTTGCTAATTTAAGGTCTACAATTAATAAAGCTAGAGCATCATGCATAACCCTTAATATAACATATTACTACAATAGTCAAGCATGTATTTAACAATTCACAATATTAATTCACAAGTAAGTAAACTTTGTGAACATTGACGGCCACTCATCGTAATCACATTTTCAAATGCGTGCATTATTTTTCTACATTATTATATTTTCTACTCAATGAGAACAGCATTTTCTAGCAGTCGGTTCTCATGGGAAACAATTGTCAGATACCAGCACATAATGCAAAATGGAAAAACACAGTTTAACTCTCTAGGACAGCCATTTATTAAACGTTAAGAAATACAGCTTTGACATGAGGCATGGCAAACTAGTCCAAGACATTCGCTAAGTTAAGGTCTACAATTAATAAAGCTAGAGCATAATGCACAACCCTTAATATAACATATTACTACATTAGTCAAACATATATTTAATAATTCACAATATTAATTCACTAGTAAGTACACTTTGTGAACATTGATGGCCACTCATCGTAATCACATTTTCAAATGCGTGCATTCTTTTTCTACGTTATTTTATTTTCTACACAAATCGCTTATTCTGAATACATGAATACTCATTTATAATTTTTATTAAAACACCTGTGCTAGCACTATTAAAACCACTGCAAACAGGACAGAACGTTTTCCATTCCTCCACCTAAAACCCTGGACGATCATAGTGCATAAAAGTCCACAATATCTTGCTTGTAGGAAAACTTTGAAAACTCTTCCCTATTTACTACCCCTAAAAAATCTATTACTGCAACTCATAAGAACACTCTCTCTCTCAAGTCTATACACCCTTTTAAAATGCAAGTGCATTTTAGAAGATTGTTCACAGATAATACTCAACAATATATCATAATGAGTTGCAAGGTGATGTTTCCACTTAATGTCTCTGTCAGACAGTAGCTCCTGACACTGAAAATTTCAACCAGAGTACCTGTCATGGTAATCCAAGGTATGCTAGAAAATACAAAGCCATAGAAAAGCAAAACAGTTTTTCAAGGATAAAGTTCCTTAATTACCAATTTTTCAAGCAACACAATGCAACAACCAGTTTTGCTACGCTGCATTGTGCAAGTGGAAAAAGACAACAGAGAGCCATTTTTTACTCAGATTGGCCTGCTGCTGCTGTCCTCCCCTACTTTACAGTTTAACTTGCACAATGCTCAGCCACACAACATGGTCCAGATATTAGTGTGTGCTATCTAATGTATGATTTGTACTACAAGTATACTATGTGACAAGGCAATCTGGACGTGCATCTAGCACAATATAAACTTTGTGGATGTAAGTCACCACATCAATTTAGAATGTCTGCATTTCTGACATGACATTTTATACAGTGCCAACAAGGGAGCCAACAATAGCCAAACTGACATTAGAAGGCTCCTACATGTCAAATATTAGACACAATGGCCTTTCTTGCCAACACCACTGTCTAGATTTGCTGGCAGTGTGGGTTGGAGTGTAGCAGTCTTTTATCTATGTAACATCGTGTATTGTAATATGGCAGTCAGACTACCAACACTGCAGCAGTGGCGGCCCCGGACAAACTCATAATCAGGCCCTAAGTTTTGAGATGATTGATGTGACATCATTGAGCTGATGATTGCTAACCTTTCTCTCCTCCCCATTTTTCTTCCCGAAAAGCACAATGGTACTTCATGTGCTGCATGTGCAATGGCCTAAGAATTTATTGTCTAAAATATAGTTCATTGCAATTGATTGGCCTGCTATAAGTGTATTTAACCATTTAGCCATTGTTCCAAATGGTTCCATCATTTGAATTGCCAATGATGATTATGAATGTGTATACATTTTCTCCCATATTTCTCTCAAATACCTCTGTAGGTGTTACCTTTGTTGCTTTCTGAGATTATATCCAGTGATCTGCTTAATGCAAGTTGTGGTTTATCTTTACTCTTTTGAATCCTGTTGCTTTTGTTATTTCAGTATATAGGGCCAGGTGTAGTATAGTCAAATGTACTGAATACTGATTTGCAATCCCTTTGGGAATCAGTAAATTAAGGGCCTCATTACGAGTTTGGAGGTCCGTTGACCACCATGGCGGTGGTAGTGGTCTGAATGCCATCAGGTTGGCAGGCAGACCACCGAATAAAGAGTGATGCTGGCCTATGGAACAAAGACTGCCATGGTTCCACCGGCACCCCCAGGCAGCACAGACTGCCACAGTCACATGGCAGCACAAACAGGCTGGCAGAGCCTCTGTTGCTGCCGGACCAGTTACGAGGTTGCACACCACCAATCTGACTGTGGTGGGCCAACCATCATGTCTCAGATAGAGGAAACAAACAGTATAAAAGGAGACACTCAATTCCAGGCAGTCTCACTCATCTGATGCCGCCATGAAGCCCATCACACATGTCCTGCCACTTCTGATTGTCCTCGGAGGTGCACGAAACCAATGCAGCCGTGGACATAACCGACTGTAAATACACACACCTACCTGTATCAGAATGCTTAATAACAGATGATAGCGCCGTCGTACACATCTTCGGGGGGGGCACGCCACAGGCACCAAGTAAAAATCACATCCCATACACCATCAGAAACATACATTCAGACGGACACATTCACACTCACAATACCCCCCTTTGGGCAGCTGAATCACACTGCATTGCAACACCACACAAAAACACAGAGTCATACATCTCTGCAACAGGGACAATGAAGTCTACACAACATTCACCCACACATCACCAACTACACACAAACATCACACATACAAAAACAAGCCACACACTCACATTCCACACAGGCCAGGGACTGTCGTCATATACTGCACACAATTGTATATCATGGAACACAAACAACACCACCATAAAACAGCCCTACACTGGACACACACATCACAGCCCAATGGCATGCACAATATACAGAGAAACAAATAGGCAAAGAGCACCATGCACACAATACTTACACAATTGGGATGGGGCACCAGTAGCACTCAGGAAGCTGCATCGGGTACATATCACCTTGCAGCTGCCCATAAAACAACATTTGCACAGGAAAGGGCCCTACCTGTGTCTCAGGGACAAACAGTACTAGAGGAATGTATGATGGAACAACGCATGATTCAGTCAAGCATCCCTGAACATCGCGGTCGGAAAACAACTGCATTGTTTCTATGAATGTCTTTACCAGTCATGCCTTTACAATGATTTTTCGTGGTAAAGGCATGCCTAGTAAAGGCATGTGTAGAACGGCATATGCTTTTTTCGCATGTCATCCCCGACCCTAAAAATACAAATACCCAGACCCCCACACGCCCCTAAAAACGACTCCCACCCACCCTGAGCCCTTAAACTGGCCCTAATCCCCTAAATAAAACTACCCAGCACTAAAAATAGAACTACCCCGACCCCCCACCGCCTTAAAAATAAAACTTCTCCGACCCCCCACGCATAAATAAAACTGCCCTTACTCCCCCACCCACCCCAAAAATAATACTACTCCGACTCCTCCACCCTCCCCTAAAAACTACCCCAATGCCCCCACCCACTCTGAGCCCTAAAACCTACAGCCCACCAGCCCTACAAACAATTGACACCGTCCCCAAAAAGAAAACTACTCCACCTCTAAAAACAAAATAACACCGACCCCCCACTCCCAAAAACCAATGACTCCCCACCATCAAAGAACAAACTACCCTGACCCCACCCCTAAAAAACCAAACTACCATGATCCCCCACCCCCAAAAACCAATGACCCCCCCCACCCCCCAAAACCAAACTACCCCAAACCCCTGCCCCTAAAACCAGAACTGCCCGAATCCCCCACCCCTAAAAATCACAACTACCCGATCCCCCCACTTCCGCCCCTAAAAAAGAAACTACCCTGACCTCCCCACCCCAAGTCCTTAATCCACCCCCACCCCTAAAAACGACCCCCTAACCCTGCCCAGTCCCACTTACCTGACCGAGTCCTCTCCCGATGGTGACTCGCTTCTCCTCTGCCTTAACCATGCATGTGCATTGTTCAGCACATGCATGGTTAAGGCAGAGAAAAAGGGAGTCATTGTTAACGCAAGTGTGGTTCCTCTTCTGTTAACAACATAGGTCATTGTTCCAGAGTTGTTGTTCCGGATGTTCCCCGTACCAAATGACATGCCCATCTGCACAATGTGGAAGTGCAAATCATCAAGCACAAACAAATCAAACTGCATGGGACATACCTCTACAGGAACTAGCTGCAAGGGACACACACCTAAATGGACACATGCACAGTCAAATGCAAAGAAAGCAAGGACAACTGAACACACTCCATGTCTGCACTAGGAAAGCTCAAGCTGACACACATCAGATGAATGCATACGCCATATCAGGGAACATGTCTGACACCATACATGGTCACATTGGACAACACAAGATGAAATACTTACCATAACAAACAGTGCACAATGCCATGACACCACCATTGCAATGACACCCACATATCCATACTCTCAACATATACCCTCCTCTTGGGGGTCACCAGCGCGGCCCACAAAGTTGCATACTGCAAACAACAGCAAATAGAGCAGCAAGTAGGCTGAAACACACACAACTGTATCACCACAACACAAGTCACTCAGTGTATACCCCAAAAAATCAACTGTTTTGTTTATAAACTAGAAAAAATATTAAAGTCCAAATGCCCTTGGGCATTCCATATTCAAATCCAATAATAGCACAGTGTTGTGCCTAAATTTGACTCCCAACTTCCATGCAACTGCCACAGGAAGGGGCACCAAGAGGGCAGGCAGGCACCTCAGGGATTTTCCACAGGGTCGGATTTGGGGTGTGTGTGTGTGCTTGGGGGCTGGTCACCTTCTTTGGAGGGGTAGGCTTCTTCTTGGGAAGGGTGGGCTTCTTCTTGGGGGGTTAGAGGAATGGGTGCTTGCGGGGGCAGAGGAGGCCTTGGAGGTGGAAGGGATGGCCTAAGAGATGGGTGGGAGTCTCTTAGGTTTGGTGCGGGGAAGAACGGAACAGGGCAAAGGTCAAGGTCTAACAAAAATGCCTTTTAGGGACACCGGGAGAGTCATCAGATTGGGTTTGGGATTTGGATGTTGAGGGAGTGGTTATAGGCTGCGTCAGTGTGGATGTTGGAGAAGTCTGCTTGTGCTTGGTGGGTGTCTGCTGGGTGGGTGAGTGTAGGTGTTTGTGTGTCTTGTGCGGCTGAGAGGCAGAGGTGCTGGAGGATGCAGTGGTGGATGGGTGTGTGGCTGTTGGGGTGGTGACTGCAGGTATGGTGGATGTGATGGCTGTCTGTCCGTAGTAGTGGTGTCGGCAGGTATGATTCTTGTGGTGGATGTCTGTGGGTCTGCTGGGGTGGTGTCTGTGGGTTTGATGGGTGCAGTGGGTATGTCAGTGACTGTTGGTGTGGTGCCTGTGGGTAGGCTGGATGTGGTGTGTGTGTGTGTGTGATGCTGGGGGTGTTTGAAGTGTCATGGTAAGTTGTGACTGTTGCTGTGTCTGTGGGTGGATGTTGTGTGTGTTTGTGCCGGGGTGTTTTGTGCTGCTTGTGTTTGTGTATGTTCCTCTTCGTCTTTGAGGTGGATGTCTCCGGATCTGTCTGTGTGCTTTGCGTAGGTAAAGTAAGGGGGGATTTGGAGTTGGAAAAGGGAGGGGGAGGGGGAACGGAAGGTGGGGGTGACTGGCTGCTATCAGTAAGGAGGCCAGAGCCTGAAAAGATCTCTGTAGGCCAGCCACTGCATCATGAATGCCACCCAGGAAGGCGTTGGTTTGCTGGATTTGTGTTGCCAATCCCTGGATGACATTCACAATGGCTGTCTGACCCACACCGATACTTCTCAGGAGGTCAATAGCCTCCTCATTGAGGGCAGTAGGGGTAAAAGGGGCTGAGGTGGAGGTACCTGTGGCAAAGGAGACGCCCACCCTCTTGGGCGAGTGGCACAGCCAACTGGCTGGCGAGCAACAGAGAGAGCAGTGATAGAACGGGGTGGGGGACAGGTATGGTATAGGTGGATGCCCTGATGGGTCTGCCACCACTAGGGAGTGGCCACTAGAGGAGGAATCCAATGATAAGGATGTCTCGATTTCCCCTGTGGAAATCCCCTTGCATTCCAGTCTATTGGGTCCCTCTGTGTCAGTGGAATCTTGACCTGAGGTTCCATGGCCAGATGCTTCCCTACTTGGCTTGGCCCTGTCTCCTTCACTTGCCTGTGCTGATTCTGCAAAGACAAAGAGGAATAGGGTAATCACATGTCCATGAACACACTTGCACAACAGCTCTGATTAGCAAACATGATCATGATGTTAAGTAGGCTTCAGGAACAAATGCTACATAAGCAGACCATACGTGTGCCATACTATATGCATGCATGCCATATGAACTGTCTATACATGTTAACTTAAATAGAATATACTATAAAAAGAAAGCTTCTACTCTCTAGGTAGGTTATTTTTCACATAAGTTATCTTTCAACACAAGCAAGGCTGGGGCTGGCCACCTTGTTGTGGGGCATCACCCCAGTATGGTCCACCCACATGTCCCCCACAGCCAGTCCCTTGGTCATATCCTAACAGTGCTTTTTTAGAGAGAGGCCACGGTTGGGGGAGAGGGAAAAAGAAAGGAATCACATGAAGAAACAAAGTGGTTCAACGCAATTCAGACACAGAAAAAGATCCACCCCAGCAAAACATGCTGGCTGTTTTGATGGTGCGCTGAGTCATTACACTCATGCTTACCATCGATTTTTGTTTTTAACCATATCAGTGGACACCACAATTAAAGGTAAATTACTAGGTATTTTTAGTAACCTGGATCCTAGAATTATCCCGTAAGCATTATCTAAGAATTCCTTCTGGTAGGCCCGAACCAAGAGGTTGAGTCCGCTCTGGTGGCATTGTCCTACCAGAGTGGGGAGAGGTGGTCCATCATGAAGCAGGACTATTAAGTGTGAGACCACCTCTTCCAAAAAGGAGGAATCCCCGCTATTCCGGTTAATAAAAGAGTGCTTGTGGAGCTTTTAGTATGTCTCTACCTGGGTTGAGTCTCAAGTGAGCGCACCCATTAAACTTAGTTCCCCATAGACACCTTTTGTGTGTATTGGTTAGCTTCTGGGAGGACGTGTGAAGGGTTGTGTTTCTCTCACCTCTCTCTTTGTGTTCAAAGCTTCAAAGCCCAATATATGGCCCAGGGGGAAGGGGCTCATGTAGGGTGAGGCAGGGGCCCATGTGGGGCCTCCCTATGCCTGTGATGTCTGTGGGCGCACTGTGTGCCATGCACAATGTGGTGCGTGGAAACAGTGCACCCGACATGCTGGGGGCAGGATGCTGTGGTCAGCATGAGCTGCATCCTTGCTCCCATTGCTGAAGTATGCTGTCGCTGTGCCTGCCTTGCCGACGCACCGTCAACCCTGTGGAGAACTCAAAATGTGCTGTCCAGAGGCTTTAGGCCTGGTGCCCTTCAGCAGTCAGCCGCCTTAGCGTTCCGGCAGTCCCACCACCAAGGTCATAATCAGGCCCTTAGTCCCCTGATGGACTATTTTGAAGACACCTGGGTTGGCAGAGTACATCGGTCAGAACATAGACACCAACTCAAATTTCAAATTTCAAATACCATGGTGGAATATCTTTGACAACACCATGGCACAGGAAGCCAAAGCAAACAACATAGTGCAAGGATAAGAAAATGCCTTCCAGTCCACACTAGGCAGAATGCAACCTACACAATACAAATTCATTAACACTACAAAAACAACAAACCTACCAAGAATTACAAATGGAACAATCAGTAACACAAATTAAACGTAAGGTTACCAAACATACCAATATAGTATGCAATATGCTTCAATATAAAGTAAAACTCTTTGTTAACAACAAAGGAGTACACTACTTAGAATGAATAGCCTAAACCCTGTTATAAAAAAAAAAAATCCCTACACAATACCCAATAAACCTAAGTAAAAACCCAAACCAATAGCAATAAAATATTTTTGACTAATTATTAAACCAACAATTTTTGCACATCAGTTTACAAATTACAAATTACAAATTACAAGTTGCACAAATTACAGATTAGGCTGATGTATAAAATTAATAATATGTAAATTAATAAGTAAAAAAATGAAAAAGTCACCAACTACCAAAATGTATATTATAAATAAAATAAAATGAAACAATTAAATAAAACACATAAAAGAGAATCTAATAAACTCTAATCACATCAAATACAGAATCACAAATAAATATAACATTTCCCACCCAACAATACGTAACATAAATATAATTTAAAGTTTTGTAGCTGTAGATCTTTCTACATTATGATTTAGGGCCTGATTACGAGTTTGATGGTTGGACCGCCAGAGCGCTGGGTTGGCAGTCCCAAAAGGACCGCTGTGCTGGCAGTTTCCAGATCACCATATTGCGATGTATGCAGCCTGAACCGCTGACCACCAAAGCAGATGGCTGGCCAGCAACTGCATGGAGGCCTGCAATCTTGACGGTGCGCACCCCATCGCTGTCATGGCTGCGTGGAACTGCAAAACCCATTACAAAAACACAGTCGATGTGGCTGTCTCCTTGAGGCAGTCTGCTGACGGCAGTCGGCCTACATGGTATGCATTCAGCAAAGCAACATACTAGTGCCTATTGGATGGATTCAAAAACAACCCAGCTGACATATATTGCCCCAGTGGACACACCTGCAAATCACACTATAAAACACACCCCTTCCGAGATCACGATCCTTTGCTTCTGGACTGCAAGAAAGAGACCAGAGCCCACTGTTTTTCTCATCATTGATAGATAAGGCATCCCTTTTATTACCATCTCATTTAACACTTTTCATGCACTTATGTCCATTTATTCCCTATATCACTTTTGCTGTTAAGTAAGTCCCTGTCACCCACTTTAATTTACCTACATGAAACGTCACAAAAATTCCTGTTTTTCTGAAGATAGGTTGAGAGTTGTGGTGGATTAAATCATAAGAGTAGAGCCACAATTTTTGGAGCACAAGTCCAGCATACTCCTCTCAGTAGGAAAATGGAACTGTGGCAAAGGATAGTCAACAGAGTGAATGTTGTGCACAAAGGAGGATATTAGGAGGAGGTGGAATGACCTCAGGGGGAAAGTGTGTTCCCTGTCCTCCAGGCAGCAAGTGGAGTCCCTGAAGACTGGTGGGGTCCTCCCAGCGCCCCATTACAACTCTTCTCCTGGGAGGAGAAGGTCTTGGCCATCCTGCAACCTGAGGGCTTGGCAGGAATAGCTCTGGGAGTGGGCTCTGGTAAGTTACAACACAGACGCTGTCACAAATCTTCAGTGTCCAGTATGCTCACATCTCACCTTTTGCCACTGTGTTGTTCATCTCCCAAAGCGCAATACCCAGATTTGCTGAGATGTAAGCTTGTCAATGTGCATTGTCGTACATAACATCATATGTATCAGTCCCCATTATATACCATATGTTGGAATAACGTCTGTAAATGTTTCAATACCAAAGGTCATCCCAGGACCTCTGGTATGTGTCAACATGTAAATGTATGGTCCAACCTAACTGCAGTGTGGCAACTGATATGTAAGACTAAACACTTATCAAGTGTTGGAGGCCCTGTTTCTGTACTCAAATCAACAGCCCCTTCAGCATTTGTCCAAATACACCTGTATGCCATCTCTCAAATGATGTACCCTCCCCTGGGTGTTTAGCATTTGTGTAGTGTGGGTAATCAGCAAGTGACATGTCTACAGATACCAGGAGGCCCAGTTTGTGCACCTCAAACCAACAGGCATTTCTACACTTGTGCAAGTACACATGTGTGCCATCTCTCAAATGATGTACCCTTTCCTGGGAGTCCAGCATTTGTGTTTTGTGGGCAGTCAGCAAGTGACATGACTTCAGCTACCAGGAGGCCCTGTTTCTCTACCTCAAACCAATGCCCTCTGTGCCCAAATACACCTGTGTGCCATCTCTCAAATGATATGTCCCCTCCCCTGGGAGTTTAGCATTTGTGCAGTGTGGGGAGACAGCAAGTGACATAACTACAACTACCAGGAGGATCTTTTTCTGTTCCTCAAATGAACAGCCCTTTCTGCACTTGTCCAAATACACCTGTGTACCATGTCTCAAATGATGTACCCTCTCCTGGGAGTTTAGCATTTGTGTAGTGTGAGGAGCCAGCAAGTGACCTGAATACAATTACTTAGAAGCCCTGTTTCTGTAACTCAAACGAACAGGTCTTTATGCACTAGCCCAAATACACCTGTGTGCCATCTCCTAAATGATGTACCCTCCCCTGGGAGTTTAGCATTTGTGTAGTGTGGGGAGTTAGCAAGTAGCATGACTACAACTACCCTAAGGCCCTGTTTCTGTACCTCAAACCAATAGGCCTTTCTGCACTTGTCCAAATACATCTGTGTGCCACCTCTCAAATGGAGTTTATCATTTGTGAGCAGTCAGCAAGTGACATGAATACAACTATCAGGAGGCCCTGTATCTGTACCTCAAACCAACAGGCCGTTGTGCACTTGCCCAAATACACCTGTGTGCCATCTCTCAAATGATGTGTCCCGTCCCCTGGGAGTTTAGCATTTGTGTAGTGTGGGGAGTCAGCAAGTGACATGACTACAACTACCTGGAGGCCCAGTTTCTGTACCTCAAACGAACAGGTCTTACTGCACTCGCCCAAATACATTTGTGTGCCATCTCTCAAATTATGTACCCTCCCCTGGGAATTTAGCATTTGTGTAGTGGGGGAAGTTAGTAAGTGACATGAATATAACTACCCTGAAGCCCTGTTTCTGTACCTCAAAACAACAGGTCTTTGTGCACTTGCCCAAATACATCTGTTTGCCATCTCTGAAATGATGCTAACTCGCAGGGGAGTGAGCAATCTACATATCAACTCAGAGGTGTGTTTGTCTACCTGGTTTGCTCTTGTCCTAGTATCTCAAAATGAAACTATTGAGGAGAGGACTGATACCTTACCAAATTTGTACATCAAGTATTCTTTCCTAAGGCATTAAGTTGCTTCATCAGATTGGTAGTGCCAGTTAACAAGTTGACTCAGCACTGCTCATATGTTGGCTACAGCTACATATACATCAACATTTTGTATGCCTACCTGAACTCATACAATTAGGTCTTGGAATGGTCAAATACACATCTCTCTTCTTCCCTCTGTAGGCTTAATTGTTTCTAAGATGTCATGTTCATTCCCTCTTCTAAAATGCAACTGATCAGCACATCTAATTAACTGTTTGAGTCTAATAGTTTCTGCAAGCTACACACATGTCATGTCAACAACTTTAATACCATAGTAGCATAGCACCACTAGCAAACCTACCACTTAAACGTATCCAAGGTCTCTACTTAGAGTGACACAACAACTTTGGATGTAGATTCCACAACCAATAGCAATGTACTTTTCTCAACAGTTCGAGCTGGCACAGGACCTGGCCAGGCATTGTCCACCAACCAGACTCCCAACCCACCTCTGGATGAATCCCTCAGTGATGACAATGCTCCTGAACATGTGGACGTGGATGATGGTCCTAGCCCATCTGGGCATCCTGGTCAGATAGCAACAGTGAGTCCCCAACCTGTGTACCTAGCACAATTGCTAACATCTTATGCCCCCCGTCCTTGATCCTGCGGTGCAAATCAACAATCCTTACACTGAGGGTCCAGGACCCATTTGGAGAGGTCACCTTGTGCCAAGGGCACAGATTGGTAAGGGTAGGGTCCGTGGGAGGGATGCTGTGGGCCAGCAGAGTGAGGCCACTGTGGCCACTCACCACCAGGATACCATCAGCCAAGTCTATCAGGAGTCGCAAGAAATGATGAGCCATGTGTTAACCGAACTCTGTGAGATCAAGCAGCTACAGAGGGACATTAACCAACATACAGAGGACCATAATTTTCACATGGTCACACTAACAGCTTTGAATGACACACCGAGCATGCAAAAACAATTCATGGCTGATCAACGTGGTCAGAACCATGACCACGTCTTTACTATTCATGGCTTTATCAAGCATGCCTTTACAACAATTTTTTTTGTAAAAGCATATGTGGTAATTTCATGTGCGTGGTGAATTGCCCCCCTAACTTGCACCCTAACACACCCCTGTAATTAAAATTACCCACAATCCCACCCCCCTGCCCTCAGGGCTAAACCTAAAAAACAACCAAACCCCAACTTCCCCTGCTCTTAAAACTACCCCAAGGCCTAAATCCACAAAATTACCCTGACCCACCGGCCCAACTACCTTTAAATCTAACCTGCCCCCACACCGCGCCCTGAGCCCTAAAAGACACCAGCCATCCATCCCACCTTGTCTGTAAAACTACCCTGCCCCCCTGCCCCGAGGCCCAAAACTACCCTGCCCCCAAATATACCCTGACCCCCTACCCAGGCCTGAGTCCTAAATTCCATAAACTACACTGCCCCTCACCTTGAGCCCTAAAACCACCCAAGGAGCCCTAAAAACCACCCCTCCCCAAACTACCCTGACCTCCTCCCCCACCCTGAGGCCTAATTCCACCACACTACCTTACCCCCAGCTCACCTACCCTTAAATCTACCCTGACCACCATATGGCCCTGAGCCCTAAAATGAAAAACCTACCCCTGAAAACATCCCCAGCCCCACTTACCGATCCTTCTTCCTGCACTTTCCTGCTTGCCTGCCCATTCTCCCCCGCCCTGAGCCCTAAACCCCCCATAAACCCCTAAAAACCTCCCCTGACCCTGCGATCCTTTAATCTACCCTGACAACCCCCCCGGCCCTGAGTTCTAAACACTCCAAGCACCGCTAAAATTTAAAAAACTCCCCCACCTCTAAAAAACCCAGCCCCACTTACCTCGACCGATCCATCTTCCTGCTCCTTCTTGCTTGCCAGCCCATCAGCACAGCTGGACTGCTGCCAGTACCACGCATATGTGGCCTGCCTTAACCACGCAAATGCATAGTTAAGACATATGTGTGGTTCAGGCAAGCATTGTTCAGCTTGCCCCCTTCTGGTACGCGTGGCTGTACCCACATAGGATAGGCCGTTTCTATTCTAACAGGGGTGCTGAGGAACATCCATACAACCCTGAGGAGGGTTTTTTCCCCAAAATCTACCCCTTCCTGTGGGCCAACTACATCAATCCCAAGTACATCTGTGGCAGGCACAGGAAGGGAGGCCCTGCCAGAGAACCGACCACCCTCAGACACCCCTGTCTCTACAGCAGCTGAACCCCCTATCCTTTCAAGTGGCGGCATCCATGTAAAAATCCAGAAGGTGCTTAATGTCCTCCTTTATGTGTCTCACATTAATTCTGAGGACTGATCCGGAACCCCGTTTCATTTCTGATAGGGGGAGTACTCTGGACTTTGGACTTCCGATGGTGTGGCACCTACTCCTATGATTTTATTCCATGACTTACCCCTTCACTTCTCATTGATGTTACATTTTGCGACACATCTGTTTTCATCCTTAGCACAGTAATCAATTCACTAGTCACAAACTCATTGTCTGCTGTCACATTTAGTAATGTAGATTTGTAAGAACATATGAACCGTACAATGATAAAACAAGTTACTTGTGGAATTAGGGATATGTTGCATGCACACAGTGCCCAGATCAGGATTATAACCATTCTACACAAACACATACATAAAAGTGTCTTGTCAAACAAGACTTTTTATTAGATTGTTCAGCTCATAGGCTGTCAATATGTCTGAAACATAGTAAATTATAAATGATTGTATCATATTGGATGAATTATCAAATTTACAGGTACAGACCTCCAGACCATGGAACAAAGGTATATATCAGACATTGTCCTGTAGAACAGGCAAACATGAAATTGGTTGATGTCATCAGCAGGAGCCATATGGCCTACTGCACAAATGAAATTCAACATCATATAATGCAAGATTGAGACAGATAGCAGTACAATAGTGTCTGATTGCAGGGTCATTACAATCCAGTGCTTCTGCATCTGGGGATATGAGACAAACAAATGTCAGTGATGTGCCACATGTACTTTGGCCTACAATGATGAAACACATCAAGTGTGGTCCCGTGAGGCTGCAACAGCTTCAGAACACCTGTGCTGCTGCTGTGAAGCGAGACCTCCGCTTCGCTTCCACCACGGACCAGGCGGGGAGGGTCCAGGGGATCGACAGGAACCAGCTGACAGCCACAGACTTCAGGTGGGACAAGGGGGATGGGACTGGGACTTGAAGGACAGCGTCCAGTGCCTCCGACGCCGCCTCCTTTTCCTCACCTCGGGACACTCGCTTGTTTTCGCTTCCTCTTCTCCAGACACTGAATTCGGCTTGGGAACTCTGTTTAACTTTGGCTGTGGGCACACGAGGAAGAAATCACGTGACAGTAAAGCATGTGGATGGTGGATACCCACAGAGTGGTAGAACCTACTAGTTAATTGAATAAATACACAGTGCTAGTGTTACCACCTTTTTTCAAAGAAACATGCTTTTTTTGCTGATAAAATTCTGGCTACTGTAACCCTGGACACATCAACTGCTAGGTAGCTGTATTAGTCGCTGCAATGCATATTTAGGACTAGATGGCAAACGGCCACATGTGCAGTCACAAAAGTGTCCATTTAAAGGTTTCTGTTCAAGAAACATGGTTGTGGGCAGTGGTGGAAAAGCAGGCAGGAGGACAGGTATTATTCACTATTAGTGTAATATCAAAAGGAGCACAATTACCTGAAATGGACGTTTAATGGCAGCTAAGGGGCTGTTCTGAACAATACAACCAACATATTTCAATATTCGGGACGCGCTAAAGACTCAAGAGGGACTACATATCCCAAGCTGCTTTGAGGCCCCAGGAGGCGGCCATTTTCACCTGCACCTGCACCCACTTGACACCAACGAGCGCTATAAAGGGCGTGGGAGCACTTCGCTGCCCGGGACGCGCTAAAGACTCGAGAGGGACTACATATTCCAAGCTGCTTTGAGGCCCCAGGAGGCAGCCATTTTCACCTGCACCCACTTGACACCAACGAGCGCTATAAAGCGCGTGGGGGCACTTCACTGCGTGGGACGCACCAAAGACACGAGAGGGACTACAAATCCCAAGCTGCTTTGAGGCCCCAGGAGGCGGCCATTTTCACCTGCACCCACTTGACACCAACGAGCGCTATAAAGCATGTGGGGGCACTTCGCTGCACGGGACGCGCTAATGACTCGAGAGGGACTACATATCCCAAGCTGCTTTGAGGCCCCAGGAGGCGGCCATTTTCACCTGCACCCACTTGACACCAACGAGCGCTATAAAGCGCGGGGGGCACTTCGCTGCGCGGGACGCGCTAAAGACTCAAGAGGGACTACATAGTACAGGCTGCTTTGAGGCCCCAGGAGGCGGCCATATTCACCTGCACCTACTTGACACAAACGAGCGCTATAATGCGCGTGGGGGCACTTCGCAGTGTGGGACGTGCGCAGGCCACGTGCAGGTGAAGCCCGGGCCAAGGGCGGGCCCATCCACGCCCGTCGGAGCCCGGAAGAGGCTGGGCTGGGTCACCCCCTAACATTTGACCATTCAAGTAGGCATCATTGATCTTAGCTCTATGCACTATTGGCAACACTGTGCCATCCTGTAGGTTGCTTCATTACACTGATACTCTGTAGAACATTTTATCACCAATAACCGTCCCAGATGGGTAAAAGGAAAGCAATAGAGGCTGGGGCAGGGGCTGTGCTAAAAGCTAAGCGAAAAAGAAACAAGCATGCAGCTAGTAACTGAGTTATGGACAGAATTGATTCTCTTTTGGGTGAATGCAAGGGAATTTTAACTACTCCTCAGGGAAATAATTCTAATGGCACTGTGGGGGAGCACTCCCCAACCAATAGGAGGGCTGGCCCAAAGAAAATTGCTGAGATTTTTGTGAATTGTGGGCACCAACACATCAACAGCTACATTTAGGCCCATATTTGTACTTTTTTAGCGCCGCATTTGCGTCATTTTTTTACGCCAAATTGGTGCAAACGTACAAAATACAATTATATTTTGTAAGTTTGCGCTGCTTTTGCGTCAATAAATGACGCATATGCGGCGCTAAAAAAGTATAAATATGGGCCTTAGTTCATACAAAAAGAGTGCTTAGCCAATGTGAAGGGAAACTAATTCAGCCTAAGGCTACATATTTTCTGAGCACATGATGACACACATGATGCACCAGGGCCACCACATGACAAGGAACAAGTCCAATGGAATCTTTGATATTTCCATCCTATCACTGTGCAAGCTGTCTTGGCACTGGTCTTGTACACACAAAGTCGGTGACCTACATTCCCAGGAACAGTCCATGTCCACTTCGTATGTCTGAACAGCTTCATATACCTGCCAAAGTCACAACTCGGAAATGCCCCAATGAGGATGTCATGGTGAAAGTACATGAACAAATACAAAAGCAAGCAGTATAGTTATGAAACCATACATATGGCACAATTCACATAGCAAATGTCTGGAGAACACAGGCCATGTTATAAATCCCACACAAACAAAGCAACATCTCAAAAATGTGATTGTGTCAAAAGCTTACTATTAGAAATGGGGTTTCTGGTTGGCTAGCGCATGCACCTAAGCCAGGCAGAACCCACCAACTCTAGTCAGAGCAAGGGCGTTACATGTCCAAGATAACCCCTCCTCACCCGCTTGATAGCTTGGCACGAGCAGTCAGGCCTATCCCAGAGGCAATGTGTAAAGCTTTTGCACAACACACACAACATACGTGATGCACTATCCCCATCACAAAGGAAACACAGCACCAAGTTATATAAAAATAAACTATATTGTACACAACATTATTAGGCCAAACACAACATGTCAGTAATACCCTTCTACTCAAGCAGTTGTCTGAACGTTACACAATACTGTTACTCTGCAGAAATCTGCAGTAGTCACACATAACACACAGGTTACTTATTATTCTGCAACATAAGCAGTAGACAGGAAAAACTTTACTATAAAATGCACTTGTCATGAAAGTATCATAAATGCCAATACCAGGAACAAAAATATATTAGCATACAATACCCATAAAAGGAGTATTAGCAAATATATGGCACATCATTAAGAAACCAGGTTAGCATACAAGTCCCAGCATGCCCCTACAGGGAACATTCGAAAAGAATATGTCCCCAAAAGTAACTGTTTCTACTGATGAGGGCACGTCCAGTGCCACAAGGTGAATGTAGGGTGCCCCCGGTGCTCCTCTGTGCAAAAGGGGGGCCATGTGGTGATTTGGGGGGAGGGTTGGTAGCACGCACACTCTCAGGATTTTATATCAGGGTCCCTCCTGGAGCCAGCACTCAAATCTGGGCACCTGTAGATTCTGTGCTCCCCTGGGCCACGACCAGCCCTCCCGGGGTCGGGCAGAACCACCAAGCAACAAGGGGTAGAGCGGTGCAAGGGGGCCTCCGATGAGGTGTCCTCCTGTCCACGACCTCTGGCAATAACTATAGGGGCCAGGTGGGGTGGAGATCCTCATATGAAGCTTCCTTCCCCGCCCATCCTGGGGAGCAGAAGAGAGGGCCCGGTTGGATGTGGAGCCTTGAATGAGGCCTCCTCCCCGCCCTTCTCCACAGAGGGCTGACTCCCCCGCACCCAACCTGGTGCACAAGTCAGCTGCAGCTCACCTGGCACTGTAACCATCCCATAAGCAAGGTGAAGGCATCGCTCCTCATGTGCTGCAAACAAGCTGTTGCAGGGGTCAGGGGTTACAGCACCCCACCCCTGGGGGACAAAACAAGATGGAGCAGAGGGCGGCAGGGCCCAGCAGCAGGTCAGCACAAGATGGATGCAGGCATTTGGCAGTTCCTCCTACTGACCCAGCAGATCACAGGACAGCAGAGCAGCAGCAGTCCAAGGCAGTTCCTTGTGGGTCCCTCCAGCAGCATTCTGTGTCTGGTTACAAGTATGTTTTAGTTCCAAAGGGTTCCCCAATTGTGGGAAAAAATCCCCAGTACTTATACTCAGATTTGCAGTGGGTTAACAAAGAAGGGGAGAGGAGGTTCTAAACAGTTACAACTGGTTCTGGGAGTGTCCCCTCTCTCCTCCAGCACAGACTCCAAACATCAGTTGACGGTAAATGACCCCTTTGTGTGAGGCCAGGGCACATCTTTTACAGATGCATGTGTGCCCCGCCTCCCCCTTCTCTCAGCCCAGGAAGACCATTCAAAATGTAGATGCACCTCTGTGACACCTCCACCCTCCCTGTGTACAGGCTGTCTGAAAAGTATGTACAAAGCTCAACTGTCACTCTGCCGAGACGTGGATTGGAGTCAAGTTTCAAAACACCAGAATCATAAGCACAGAGAAATGCTCACTTTCTAGATGTAAAGAAACACAAATCATGAACGGAATGCAGAACCAATCAAACATTCACCCCTAGTCACAGATCTGGGTTTAGTCCATAAATTATTTTGCTCACCATGCCACCCCAGTTTGGACCCAGCCATATGCCAATCAGTCTTGACTCTGTTCCCCATGGGAACAGTCCATCCCGAACTGCCAGGCCAGGTCGTCCATGGACCGGAAACAAGCATCTGGGACCGGTTTCAGGGTATCACCCTTCATAAGCCAGGCTAGCTTGAATCCAGTGGCAAGTCAAAAAACTGTTGGCTTAAACCCAGATCTGTGACTGGGGGTGAATGTTGGATTTGTTCTGCATTCCGTCCATCATCTGTTGTTTTGCACTTTCTAGATGTGGCATTTCTGCAAGGATAATAAATAAATCCACCTACACCAGTAAGCAGCATTTCTTACTGCCATTACAACCGTACCAAACATGCCTACGCTACCTCTCACAAATCCGACAATACCCCCTAGATACAAGGCAGGGTATTTCCAATGCAATCCTATGAGAAGGCAGCACTCACAGCAGTGAGCAACCAAATAGTCTGTTTGTCGCTACCAGGACAGACCACACAACTACATTATAGCACCCTGCCCAAAGGGATAGCTATGGTCTACCTTACGGGTGACTTACATGTAGTAAAAGGGGAGATCTGGGCCTGGCAAGTAAATTTCGATTCCAGGTCCCTGCGGCAGCATTCTGCACATGCAGGCTCTGTGCTTGCAGGCCTGTGACAGGTTTGAAAGGCTACTTCAGTGGGTGGCGCAAGCAGTGATGCAGGCCCACTAGTACCATTTAAATTACAGGCCTTGGGTATACAGATACCATTGTACGAGGGACTTATAGGTAAATTAAATATGCCAATTAGGTATAAGCCAAACATACCAACTTTAGAAGGGAGAGCACCTGCACTTTAGCACTGATCAGCAAGAGGTCAGAAAAAGTAGGAGGAAGGAGCAAGCATTCTGGGGATGAACCCGCAAAAAGGACCAGGTCCAACACTTCCTCATTAGACACACTTTGCTAATATTTGCAAGAGCTTCAGCTTCCAAACTTTTCCAACAAATATACTCCTTACGTCATCACAACAAGAGTTCATTGTACAGTCAAAGTCATGACATCTCATGATATACTTAAACTCATTAGAAGAAGCTGTTGTTGAGATCTTGTCGCTAGTCAGCTCCTTCCTCTTCACCCCTATCATCTTCATTTGGCATTTCTGGATTCTCACCCGGTAGTCCTGCAGGCTCCCCCTCCTCTGGAATGTAAGGGATGTTCCTTCAAAGGGCGGTGTTATGGAGAATGCAGCATGCCACTGTGATTTGACACACCTTACTGGGTGAGTAGAGGAGGGCTCCCCTAGTCTTGTCCAGACAGTAAAATCTGACCATCTGGAGCCCAAAAGTCCACTTAACTGGCCGCGTGTTCTTCCATGGGCCTCACTGAAGCAGACTTCCCCTTGCGTATTTGGATTCCTCAGTGGTGTTAACAACCGTAGATGGTTGGGATATTCTGAGACTCTTGTTTTGTAATGAGACAGAAAGTGCCACAATGAGTCACACACTACCTGATTGTAGTACCTGACATTGCATATACAAATGGAAATGGAAGACCTGTTGTTATAGACTTGTTCACTGACATGTGGTGGCACCCATGCAATATGGGTGCCATCTGTGGCTCCCACAACATGTGAGAGGAAACCAAATTCGTAGAACTCAACCTTCACATTGGCTAAATCCTCATGTCTGGGGAACCTTATATAGCTGTTAATGTGTTTCATCATAGCTGATAGCACGTCTTTTAAAATAGCAATGAACAAATGTTGTGACATACCATCAGGTATAGCCACTGTATGTAGAAAAGACCCTGTGGCCAGCAAGTGTAATACTGCCATGAGTCTCACAATGGGTGGTATACATGTTGGATTATTGTTTTGAGGCATAAGATCTTGCTCCAACTGATTACATTGATCTTGGAGTGTTGCCTACTCAGATGGAACTGCTTTATTATGTCATGTTCTTCCTTGGTCTGAAGGTCTGGAAATGGATGGTACACTGGAGGCTGGCTCCTCCTTCCTTGCCCAGGGTACCTATTTGTAGAATGAAATGGGTTGGATCATTAGTAACTGTGTCCAGACCAACATATCTAATGAGTAAGTCGAAAGCTATGTGACAAAACATTGCAGATTGGAAATACATTACACCAATGACACATCACAATTGTCTACTACTCAAGGTCCAGCTATGATCCTCATGGCTGTCTAGACATGTGACTACAACATATATGTGCACATAACACCTATCTGATCCTCTTGTGCCCCTTGATATTGTAAAATATGTTCTGACCGCCAAAAATACTGTCACCAGCATGGTCTAGTGCACTTCAGTTACATGGCATCTGTGACCAGAAACGCACTACACTGATGATTGTGTAGGAGAATCTACAGATCAAGGGAGCTTTACATCTATTTAGATCTTACTACACATTAATAGATGTTGTGACACATTTACTAGTCACCAAAACTGTGGCTGCCAAAATGGTGGATGTCTGACCTCGTTCATGGGTCATCAGGTACCTCCCGCTGCCGGCAGATGTCGACCGTGCTGTGGGCAGTTCCAACAACGGTGGGCACAGCCATAGACTGACATTGTTGACTGTGAAGGTCGTGGCCCAATGGCTGTGCTTGTTGACGGTAATGACCACATATGTGGCGTACATGTAAGCAGCGCTGTGGAAAATTACTCACTTGCCTCCTGACACTGCTGCCATCAACACCTCCACCACTCCAACTGCTGTGCAACTCTGGGAACAATCATGGCAGGCCAAGCAGGTGAAAGAGAACCTGCTTTCTCTTTAGAGGAGCTGGAAAAACTTGTTTAAGTGGTCCTTCCCCTGTATGATCAGCTCTATGGCTCCCCAGAGGAACAGGTAACTCACACACATATTTGACTGTTCAAAACCATCCTTTCCTTCCTCATAGGGTACATGTGCCTCTGAGTCCCAGTGAGTTATTTGAGTGCATGTTATCACAATCTGTAGTTCATAGATAGGATGTGCATGTTGTGGATTCTGGAACCCTGTACTCTGAGTATTTCAAATCACCATTGTGTTGTGTGATGTGTGATAAGCCCTAGATTCTCCCTGTGATGCATTCATATAGCTATGCAAGTAAACTTTACAGCCAGACAAAGATATATCTGATGATCACATGATGGTAAATACCACAGTAAATGTATTTGCATTACAGCATGAGCTGTGTATGTTTACCATTGGAGTCAGTTAAGGATGTTGTTAGCAATGTCTGAAGTCCCACAAATCAATCAGCCCTGATCAGGTCTTGGCAAACTGTGGTATGAGACCAATGTAAAACTCACTGAACCCTTCAGAGTACCACACAGCCCTGAACACACATAGAGGATGGCCACAGGATGTGCTGTCATGCACAGAAGTATGCTCAGCCCGCAGAGAGCCAGGATGTTCAAAATCTTCTCACAGTATGGGACATAGCCCAGCATTGTTACTGTGGCTATGCAACTCAGGCATTGGGCCCACTCTCTGTAGACCTTCTCATCCTTAGATGTGGCCAAAATGAGTCTTCAGAAGAAAAATGTGGCCTGAATGCTTTTGTCCTGGTGCTTATTTCCGTTGAACCTCATTGTCAATGTGTGTCATTCCTTGACAGGCCCCTTACTCCCACATGTCTGTTGTTACCTTTCCAGAAGTCATTTTTGTACAGTACCGGCCTATTGCACGTGTAACAAACCCACAGTGCAAATTGTTGGTTAATGCAGGGGAGATCATGACATATGAATCAACCAATCAGACCAAACATACCTTGGTATGTTGAATGTCATCTCAGTAGAAGTTCCACATATGGCAAGTGGTGTGTCCTATTATACCAGTACATAGCATACAATCCCACTCAGAAGTGGTATGAGATTCCATTATGTAGACCAAATTTCCACACATCCACAGAGAAGAAGATTTCAGTGACACCCATGCCAACCATTTCATTATCATCTAAGTTTTACAGTGTAGTCTGTACCATGATAGTTGCCAGTATGGACTGTAAGCAGTGAGGCAATGTGCCTGGTGGAAAGGTGTCTGTAAAGTCATACACAAGTAGTTTACCCTTCAGAAGGTCACAGTGGTATGTTGTGTTTCCTAGTGGTTCACATGACAGTACACGTTGCTTGGCCCTGGGCTACATGATGTCAGTGGGTATGCTTAGTCAGTGTAGGCCATGACCAGGTTTGTGGATAGTCAGCAGATGACTCCATAAGTGTATATTTATGTCCCTGTACTTATCACCAAGTGTGCTTTACACATGTTGTGTGTTGACAGTTACAACATGCTTGTGTTAGGTGTTTCCTAAATGTGTGTTAAACAACCAGTTACCCTAGAAAAGTGCAATTGTGACCTCTTCATTTATTTATTGCATCATAAGAGGTCAATGCCCATCAGAAGCAAGGGATTTAGAGAGCCATCTCCTGGAAGGTGCAGACCAAGGGGGCCTATTGCTGCTGGAGAGTCCACTGTCAGAAAAAGGTCAGAGGACATAAGACGCTGAGCCCGAAAGATTGCGGAGGTCCGGCTGGGGCTGTCCTCTCAATGTGGGTGGGTCACACGCCGGACCCTGACCCACATGATGGCCCGCACACTAGAAGCAGCCTGCCTTGAGCTTGATGGGCGTTTGAGGGGAGCACAGCAGCTACAAGGGGGTGAGTCCTAGGCAGATTCACACCTATTACATTGCCACACTGATGTGTTAGAGGCAGCCATCTCCCATGAACATAGGAGATGGCCATTGTGTGATACACACGATGAGTTGTTGTTTATGTAAGTATGGTAGCCAGTGCATGGTGCTGTACCTTGCCTCTTGTCCTAGTGACCAGAGACACAACTGAGTACAGTCCATTACCAATATACTCTCTTGAGCAGACACATGGCTGAGTGCAGTGGTTAATCATCTCATGTTGCATGTTGTGGGTTTCATTTGTATCCAACAGTCCACTTGCCTTCATTGCGACAGTCTTAACATCAAACAACATGAGATAATAGATCACTGCACTCAGCCATGTGTCTGCTCAAGAGAGTTCATTGGCATCTGTACCCAACATGCCACTTGTCCTCAATGTATCATGGTATCATGAGTGCTGGTGCCTCACTGCTGTCTCTAATGTGGTGGGGCCATCATACATGTGACATAGCATACATTGCCCTTTGTGTGCAGTCACTAAACAATATTTTCCCCTGGTAAGTAGGGAATGTACACTTAAATGATTTGGGTAACATCACTGTTGGCATCTATATTAGTGCCTATATGTTAGCATGCGTACTTTGCACTTTTGTAGGATCATTTCTACTACTGATTCATACATGATCTACCTGTCTTCATGGGATGATGTCTGATTCCATCACATATGTGTGCATGCCAAGATCTTTTAGAAAATAGTTTTATATGATGAGTATACAGATCATGTGGTACTACAGACAGGAGTGTGTCAACATTGTTTTTGGGTCACACATACCCTAACCCATTACTCCATGTCATGTATCATGAACAATTGCAGAAGCAATGAAAGACATGACTGGTAGACCTCCAGTATTTACTCATAAAGTGAATTTCCATGCCATTGATGTTGAATCATTTGGCTAAGAGCTTTGCACATGTCAATTGTTGAAGGTTCATTACCTGACTGTTGACATGCATCAGGGAGTGACATGCAGAACTACTGGAATCATATGTGAGTGTGCACACTCAGTAATACAGTGGAATCTGTATTTGCATGTCAAAAAGGCACAGAGATGTGCCTTCTCATTGAGGAACATGTTAAAGACCATCTTCAGATATTGGAGATTCCCTGAGCCATAACAACATTCAGTGGACAAATGCCTTTTAGTTATGCAATGTTAAAACTGTGTTCTCAGCAGTACCAATTGAAACAGGTGATTTCCTTAGGCCTAGCTGATTTTTTTGTGCTCTGGATATTTGCAGACAAATCTCCTAGACATTTTAACCAGATTGCCTCCAGTGTACTTTGTGTTATCTACCAATGTTACATTAGTACATCTTCCATTACACTATTTAGACAATGTACATATTGTGAAGTTACCATTAGTGTTTTTTCACAGTTTGACAAGGGAGTTTCCATGTCACCTTCTTCTGGCTACTGTACTTCTTCATGCACAATGGTTGGATAATTTGCCCATTAATTCATCATGATGTGGTATTGTGTATATGAACATTTGGTGCTACAGTACCATGTGTTTAATCTGTGAGAACGTCCTTGGCATTGCCATTATATTTGGTGCCAACAGGTTAGTGAAGGGTGCTACAAGAGCCAAATCATTCAAGGTGCCAAGGTATCCTACTTGATCCATGGGTATTGTGATGTGACAACTTCACTCATGTAATTGAAGTTGTCTGTGACTCTGATTTTCCTGAGGGCAAATGTTGACAGTTCATGTAGCATGCATGCATGTGGTGTTACAATTGTTGGAGGCACTTTGAAGGATCTTGTAGCTGGGGCTACTGTACATCCTGGTAATGTTTTAAAATCAAAGCTGTTGTTCAAGTGTGTTCAGGCACATGAACTGACCCTATTTTTATTTGTCATTTCAACATCATCACAGGCAAGCAGAGGAGTGAGGGCTGACATAAGTCGGGAAGAGCTGGCCATGGTACCTCCAGTCATGAAACATCAGACACGGAGGGACCCAGTGGCCCAGAGGTGGAATGCCATGGAGGAGACCAGCTCCACATCAACTTCTTCTGAGTCGACATCCAGTGGACACTCCCTAGTGGAGGTACACCTCCTCCATCCTTGTCCACCACCCTCAGTTCCATCTCCACCCTCCCTATTGCTCACTACCCAGTAGGCCGGATCCGCTTCCCCAAGAGGATAGTCATCTCCTTGGCACTTCACCCTCTCCCCCTGTTATCCCTGCTGCCCTGAGTGAGGAGGCTGTTGACCTCCAGAGGATCATCTCTGTAGGTCAGACTACCATTCTGCTCTTACAGATAGTTGCATACCTGAAAGGCATTTACACTGCTATATCTGCCCTACGGAGATCATTTCAGGCTCTGGCCTCCTCCCTCATCGTAGCCTTCCACCCACAACTGTTCTCTCCCCTCCATCTTCCTCTTCCCCATCAAATTTCCCTATTCTCATTCCTGTCCAAAGCACGCTCACACATACTTGTGAGTACACCTCAGAAGCCACAAGCAGCACACATAAGTACAAACACCACAAGACACGCAGGCATACCAGCACTTAACAGTCACTCACCCCACTTACAACCACCACTACATCCACCATACCCCTAGACAACACCCCAACACCCACAGACAGTCATTACACCCACTATACCTCCAGACACCACCCAAACACATGCAGACACATCCACCACATCCACCATACCCCCAGATATCACCACAACACCATAGACACATCCACCACATCCACCATACCCCAGACACCACTCCAACACCCACAGACACAGTCACAATACCTACAATACCCTTCGACACCCCCCCAACTCCCATAGAGACAGCCACCACTTCTACAATACCTCCAGATACCGCCCTCACCCACATAGACACATCCCCCACTCCCACCTTACCCATCAAATCCACATCACAGGCCACCAAGAGATGCAAATGCCCACACACACACATGCAACAGACACCAACAAAACACAAACATACTTCAGACACACACGCACCAGCACCAACAACACCCAAAGCCACAGCTGACACAGGCATATCCTCAACATCCCAACCCCTAATTCCTCATGTACACCCTCCCCAGTTTCCCAAGAAGGTTTCCTGTTTTGCCTTGCCCTTACCCCTGTGAAATTCCCCCTCCCAAAGCAAAACGTACCCCACCCACACCCCAACCCATCCCTTTCATGTTCAAGTCCTGCCCTGTGACACCTGCACCTGCCACGGATCCAGCCATACCCCACCCAAAACCAAAAAGAAGCCAACCCCTCTGAAGACCAAACCCACCCACCCAAAACCCGACCCAACCACACAAAAGGATGATCATTGAGGTGCCTGGAATGCCCACTAAATGCTGTGGCAGTGATTTGTGAGTCAAGTTGTGGGGCACAGCAGTGTGTTCAGCACGCTTTTCACCAAGAACAGACCATTGGCTTTTACTCCATTTTTGGAGTGTTGTAAATAAAGTTCAGTTGTTTGCTTAGTTACCCATCGCTCCTGCCATTACTTTTCTACCTTTTTGATGTTCATGAATAATTTGTGATGTGTGACTACAGTTGTGTCTGTTTCACCCTGATTGATGAGCCATTTGGTGTGGCTTGTAAAACCTGACTTTGGAACCAGTGCTGGAGTCACCCAGGACAAGGAGAAATGTTCGATGGATGGATGTTTGGGATATAATCCAATTGGGTTGGCGTTGCATTGGGTGTTGTTTCATATGGTAAGTATTTCTTATTGGCTTGGCCAATATCAACATCTATTGGGTTACATTTCTCCCCTGATGTAGATTGGATATCTGTTTAATGTGTGCAAGCTAGAGGTTTGTTTGCCCACGCATGGAGGGTGTTCAATTGTGCTTTTTTCCTATGTATTTAAATGGACATGTGTTCATTTTAATGTGTGGACCTTACACCTACTTTTTCTAAATGTTTGACCTCTGCTGTTACTGGTGTACTTGCTTTCTTAACTTGTACATACATATTTTCCACATGGTCATGACACTTGGATATGCTATTGGTTGTCCCTGATAGTCATCAGGCCACAGTTCCTGTGCAACTAGTGTTTTTGAGGCATGTGCAAAGTGTGATGTGTCCCAGAGCAGCAGCCTTCCTGGGTCCCCCTGATGCCGCAATACCTATTCTACAGGGATTGTTTACATTGTGTGCTCTGGATGTTTGTTACACAAATTATTCTGCATCCCATTTACCTTACATTCTCTTGCAATGTGGTTAATATCTGTGGGTCCATTGCAAGAATTTTGTAGGGAAAGTGTGTTTGGGTTTAATGATACTTCCATGCAGATGTGTATGGTCAGTCACAACAGTCATGAACAATGTGAGGGTGTCACTTCAATTTGTAGTTGTGATATTTATGAGGATTTGCTCTTGTGTGACACACTGTTATGAACACATCTCTATCCACGAAACTGAGATCTGCACACATATAACGTTTTGTATAGTGTGGCGGTGCTGTGTCATTGACCCTGGCCAAAGGGTGCACCGTGGGCTGTGATTGGGACATATGTTATGTACAACTCCGAACCTGGACACATGGCACATATTTGGGCCATGGAGAATAGCCCACATACTAGGTCAATGGCGGCCCATCGATTTTCTGTGGATTTGGAGGAAATGGGCAGGTATTTGGCTTACGTCAGTTGCATCCATGATGACTTAATTTTGTGCACCATCGAGCAGCACAAGCAGCAGCATGACCTGTCGGATCAGCTCCATGGTGGCATAGGATGTGTGACGCTGCCTACAGATGACTTTCGGCCTCATATCCCTCCTTGCCTGCCTGCTCAAGTGTGGTGGTTGGACTGCCACTGTCACATCAGAGGATAGCAGTATAGTGTTTGGGACAGCAGATGGACTGGCAGCCCGTCCTCTGATGAACACATTGGCCTATCTCACGAACATGGCTGTCTCGGTTTGATGGCGGTGTGGGTGGGTTTGCGGATGTCTTTCATCTTTGTAACTGCATCTATTGTAATACGGCGGTCAGATTGCCAACACTGCAGAGGTCGGACTGACACAGCCGCCGTGGGGGGTCCCTGGACCGCCAACCTCATAATCAGGCCCTTAGTCTGAAATACAATCAACCAAAAAAGGAAAAGTAAATGCAAAGAAGCCCCACAAAAACATTTAAAAAATGGGCCACATCCAATAGAAATCCTTCCAAGCAATCCAAAATCATAAGGAATTGTAAAAACCCCAAATTATGAAAAGAAAAAGTGCTTTGGGAAAAATTAAAAAGGAAAAAAAATCTAAATTATAAATATTGTTTTGCTACAGCCAAAATGATTTCCTTTAGAAAAAAGAAATGCAAAATCCAAATGTCCATATTACACCTTCGAATCAGTAAACCTGTAAAAAAGAGGCAGTACCCACCCACAAAAAAACAAAACATTCAAACAGAAAAGAAGCATAACAGTGAAGGCATACAAAGTAGATAATAAAACAAAATATAATATATAACAATGATATTTTCCTGTAGAAAACAATACGGATTAGATATAAAAATGCTTAAAAATTGTTTGAAAAATGTTATAATGTTTAGAAAAGGTTAAACATGTCTGAAATATGTTATAGTAATATTAACGGCTTACTTGAAGTGTAAAGTAAGTAATACTATCAAAACAATAGTATTATTTAAAAAATTTTTTTAAAAAGTGTTACACCTGTTTTAATTTACAGAAAAAACAAAGGGCCTCATTACGAGTCTGGCGGTTCCAAGGAATTGTGGTGATGGTCGAACTGCCGCACTCCAGGTGGTCCACACGCTTGGACCGCCAGGGAACTGCCATGCCCGCCAGGAACATGGTTACCGATGGGCTTACAGCAGTTAGACTCGTGGTCAGCCACGCCGGCTCTGAACTCAGTGCCGCCGTGCTGATTATGACTCCTGTTTCTGCCAGCCTTTCCATGGCAGGGACTAAACCATTGGAAGGCTGGCAGAAATACAGTTCTGGAGCCCCAGTGGGAGCCCCTGCACTGTTCACGCTCATGGCATGGGCAGTGCAGGGGCCTCCCTGCCCAGCACTCTCGGATTCTGAGGGGCCTTGTGTGCTACGGTATTGGCCTCAGCTTCCTTAAGGGATTTGAGACCAATACCGTAGCACTGTTCCTGTCGGTCAGCCAGACGGGAACATCGTAATACACTTTTCCCGCTGGTCAGTCTGGCAGAAACATTGTTATAGGACAGGGGCGAAACCGCAAGCATGAAGGTGGTGTTCTCTTGGTGACTTGCAGGACTGCAAAAGTCCTAATGAGGCCCAAAGTAACAAAAATGAAAAAATATAACAAAATTACAACTCTATTGTACTGTATATATATATGTTTAATGTGTTTAATTTATTATGCAACAACTACTAATTTATTGTTCAAAAATAACCATATAATTGTTTTTCCTATATGTAAAAGTAGGTATGGAATGAAAAATATTTCCATGGACATTCAAAATAACAAAAATATATAAAAATAAAGAGTGTTCTGTACCTTGATTATCATAAAAGTATAAAAACTAACTAGGTATGTGAAAAAATGAAATACTAACTCCAATGTAAACTATCTTGGCTAAAGCATTGGACATAAAGGGGTTGCATGTGTGATTCACTCCAATCTAACCCATTTTGTGGAAGGTCATGGACACTAAAGGCATACCATTTACTCTTCCCACACCAATGTAAACCATTTTGGAGAAGTTATTGGTCAGTAAAAGGGTGGAATTTAATATACAATGTTGAAATAAACAAAACAGTAGTAAAAATAATTCATAATATCTAACATACCATAATGTTTACAAATTACATATACAAAGCAAATAATTGGTAATTTAATTAAAATAATAAACATTATGTTAGTTGATATATGTACAAAAGCACAAAAATATTGTTATTATTTATCTCATTAATAAAATAAAAATATTATTAATTATTATATATGCAATACAGCATATATCCATTGGAAAACATGTACTATATCTATATATGTAAGTGACATATATATATATATATATATATATATATATATATATATATATATATATATACATAACATTTGTAAAACATAAATATATAAAATAGGTTCACAATTACCTACCTTTTCTTAATGTAAAACTACGTTTGTACATAATAAAAAATTTATCAATATAATATTATTTGTATATAACAAAATTCACTGCTGTTATAAGTTGTTAAATATACTAATAATTTAATACATATTAATTGTACTGGCAAATTACCAATTCAACATACGCAAACACATATATCATAACAAATACATTTAAAAAGTATTTATTTAATATTTTTTACACAAATATTTTAAGAATTAGTTTTTTGTTATGAATATTACAATAAAAACAAATATGTATCTATTATTAAACAATTTTAAAAGTATATAGAAGAACATGTATTTTTATTTCAAATATAAATTAATATTTTCAAATGAAAAGTATTCTATTGAAACATAATAATTTTTTTATAATTATAACAGTTTAATCAAAATTGTAAAAATATGTCAACAAATCAATATATATTTCATTAAATACAAACAAACCATTTTTTGAAAATAAACTACATACCATTCACATGAATTTATGAATTACATATCAAAATTTAAATAATTAAAATATAATTTTTTCAAACAATAATTATACATTTAAACAACATAATATAAATGTAATTAATACATTAAATAAAATATAACATATAGGTAAATTAATGTTAAAAAACTCTCCACCTTTTACCCTGAAATTCCAAAATCTTCCTCTTATAATTTAAATCTTAAATACAGATACAATAATGAAAAACATCATTAGAATTTTAAATAAAATTATTTGAAAAGTTTGTAAAAATACTATGAAAATTAACTTAGCATATTATCACAAAATGACCATAAAATAAAGTAAAAACATATTTAAAAACCACATTAAACCTTAAAAACTATGGTGGTCATTACAACCCTGGCGGACGGTGTTAAAGCTGCGGTAATACCGCAAACAGGCTGGCGGACAAAAAAATGGAATTACGACCCTGGCGGAAACCGCCAACAAAGATAGCCACTTTAACGCCTCGCCCGCCAGAGCGGCACAGACAAACAGCGCGGCGGTCACCGCCAACAGACAGGCAGAAGACAATGTACCGCCCACACTATCACAACACACCAATCCGCCACCTTTTCCGGGGCGGATTCACCGTGGATAAAAACACGGCGGAAACAGCTTTTGCTATGGGAAAACGCTCACCTCAACACATCCCACGAGGAACGAGGACTCCATGGACCCGGAACTACAAATCTTACCTGCCCTTGCATTCCTGCTCATCTACGACCAACATCGACGTAGGCGCAGAACATACCGGTGAGTACTGCACCTACGACACAGGGGAAGGGTGGAGGCAAAAGTTACGGGGACACCCACCAAACACCCCCACCCTCGCATATTACAACATACACACCAATGCAGTCACAAAAATCACAGTAACAACCCACAACCCCCCCGGAAGAATGCAATGACAAAGCGAATAGGAAGGGAAGGGGGGGCACCTCAGCCACATGAATGCAAAGCCAGATCCACGACGGGGCTCCATGCCCATTGATGTATCCTGGGGAGTGCAAAGCCACAGTCTCTCAAGTCACTACAGTGGGTGGTTTGCCCACTGTGCCATCCTGGGGAGTGCAAAGCCACAGTCTCTCAAGTCTCTACAGTGGGTGGGTTGCCCACTGTGCCATCCTGGGGAGTGCAAAGCCACAGTCTCTCAAGTCTCTACAGTGGGTGGATTGCCCACTGCCATATCCTGGGGAGTGCAAAGCCACAGTCTCTCAGGTAGATGCAGGTCTCCACTGGTTCTGGAGGGGGACTGGTGCCCAGACTGGATGAGTCTCCCCGTGAAAGTACCTGTCCTGTCACTGTCCCAGCTGCACATGGGAGAACGATGCCTGATGTGCCGGACTATTCATACCCACATGGTCTTTGCCCTGTTCAGCGGTCTTCACCATGGCGGTCATGGCCTTGTTCAGCAGTGCTTTGCCATTGCTGCCTATGGACTGTTCAGCGGTGCTTTGCCATGGCGGTCTTTGCCCTGTTCAGCGGTCTTCACCATGGCGGTCTTGGCCTTGTTCAGCGGTGCTTTGCCATGGCTGCCTATGGACTGTTCAGCGGTGCTTTGCCATGGCGGTCTTTGCCCTGTTCAGCGGTCTTCACCATGGCGGTCTTGGCCTTGTTCAGCGGTGCTTTGCCATGGCTGCCTATGGACTGTTCAGCGGTAGCCTAAGATGGCGGTTCAGATACTGACATTGGTGTGTGGCATGACGATCTCCACACTGGACATTGGTGTGTGGCATGACGTTCCATCATTGCCCAGCGGGGCTGTGAGATTCTGGACCCTCCTGGGCTGTGACTCCGGCGGTTGCGGTGGTCTCCTGACCAGTAACGATACTTGAGCCCTCCTGGGCTATGACTGGCGGTGGTCTCCGGACCAGTAACGATACTTGAGCCCTCCTGGGCTATGACTCTGGCAGTGGTCTCCGGACCAGTGACGATACTTGAGCCCTCCTGGGCTATGACTCTGGCGGTGGTCTCTGGACCAGTGATGATACTTGAGCCCTCCTGGGCTATGACTCTGGCAGTGGTCTCCTGACCAGTAACGATACTTGAGCCCTCCTGGGCTATGACTCTGGCGGTGGTCTCCGGACCAGTGACGATACTTGAGCCCTCCTGGGCTATGACTCTGGCGGTGGTCTCTGGACCAGTGACGATACTTGAGCCCTCCTGGGCTATGACTCTGGCGGTGGTCTCCTGACCAGTAACGATACTTGAGCCCTCCTGGGCTATGACTCTGGCAGTGGTCTCCGGACCAGTGACGATACTTGAGCCCTCCTGGGCTATGACTCTGGCGGTGGTCTCTGGACCAGTGATGATACTTGAGCCCTCCTGGGCTATGACTCTGGCAGTGGTCTCCTGACCAGTAACGATACTTGAGCCCTCCTGGGCTATGACTCTGGCGGTGGTCTCCGGACCAGTGACGATACTTGAGCCCTCCTGGGCTATGACTCTGGCGGTGGTCTCTGGACCAGTGACGATACTTGAGCCCTCCTGGGCTATGACTCTGGCGGTGGTCTCCTGACCAGTAACGATACTTGAGCCCTCCTGGGCTATGACTGGCGGTGGTCTCCGGACCAGTAACGATACTTGAGCCCTCCTGGGCTATGACTCTGGCAGTGGTCTCCGGACCAGTGACGATACTTGAGCCCTCCTGGGCTATGACTCTGGCGGTGGTCTCTGGACCAGTGATGATACTTGAGCCCTCCTGGGCTATGACTCTGGCAGTGGTCTCCTGACCAGTAACGATACTTGAGCCCTCCTGGGCTATGACTCTGGCGGTGGTCTCCGGACCAGTGACGATACTTGAGCCCTCCTGGGCTATGACTCTGGCGGTGGTCTCTGGACCAGTGACGATACTTGAGCCCTCCTGGGCTATGACTCTGGCGGTGGTCTCCTGACCAGTAACGATACTTGAGCCCTCCTGGGCTATGACTCTGGCGGTGGTCTCTGGACCAGTGACGATACTTGAGCCCTCCTGGGCTATGACTCTGGCGGTGGTCTCCTGACCAGTAACGATACTTGAGCCCTCCTGGGCTATGACTCTGGCGGTGGTCTCCTGACCAGTAACGAGGGTGCTGGCGGTTGTGTCTGGACCGCCGGAAATGATGGCGCACTTCTCCACCGTGACACTCACAACAGTTTGGGGAGACTTCCTCGGGACCTTCCTCACCTTCCTGTGAGTTACAGATGACTCACCAATCGCCTTGGATCCCATTTCACTGTTTGTACCACCAGGAGTCTTGACACGGTCCCGTCGTCCAATCTCCAATTTCGGAGCCTTCACAGGGGGTGGGCTGACAGTGCCTTGGCTCCGGGTCCTACTGCCTGCCCTGGTGGACGGGGCACTCCAAAAACCTGGAACACGCGCCACGGGTACTGGAGGCATTTTGGCTGAGGCGCTACGACGGGGACTGATGAATTGGAGGGGGGGGGCAAAAAGGTCAATTTGACATAGGGACAGTTTCTGACGTACACTGGGATGGGTAGTTGGAGGGGCTCTGGGAGTGGAGGAAGAGGAGGTGGTTGTAGGAGGTGTCACTTTAGGTGTTTTGGGTGCAGGTGCAGGTACTGGAGGCTGTCGTGAGGTGGATGGATGTTGGGTGAGTGATTGCCGGCGTCTGTGTACTTTGTGAGGGAGCGTCACAGACACACTGGGAGAGGACACAGGGGACGTGTATATGGCAGTGGAGGTGGTGAGTGCAGGTGAGCGGCTTGTGGTGCTGGGTGTCCTGGTGCGAGTCCTAGTGCCTGTAGATGTGGTGCATGCAGGTGTGTGTGTGGACGAGACTGGGAGGGAGGAGGGAGAAGAGGAGGAGGGGGACACAGTGGAGACAGTGGATGTTGCTGTGTCTGTATGGGTCTGATGCTTGTGTGAGTGCTTGTGGTGAGTGTGGTGCCTATGTTTGCTTGAGCTACTTTTGGATGTTGACTTGTGTGCATGCTGGTCTGTAGGTGTGCTTGGGATGGGCTGGGGTACAGGAGATTGGGTCTGGGTGGAGGAAGTTGGAGGGGGCTGCCATCAGTGCTGAGGCCAGAGATTGCAGGGTTCGCTGAAGGACAGCCTGACCAGAATGAATGCCTTCCAGGAATGCATTACCGTGTTTCAACTCTCGTTCTACACCCTGGATGGCATTCACAATGGTAGACTGCCCAACAGTGAGTGACCAGAGGAGGTCAATGGCCTCCTCACAGAGGGCAGCAGGGGTGACAGGGGCAGGGCCTGAGGTGCCTGGGGCAAAGGTGATGCCCACCCTCCTGGGTGAGCGGGCACGGGGCGAACGCTGAGGGGCTGCCGGGAGGGCGGTGCTGGTAGGGGAGGTGGCGGCTGTACCTGTAGAAGTGGGGCGCACAGATGGTGCCGCCACCACAGGGGAGCTCCCATCGGCGGACGAGTCCGTGTCGCTGTTTAGTGATCCTGTGGCCGACGTGAAGCTCCCCTCGCCCTCCGTCCCACTGGTGAAATCAAAGTCTGTGGTGTGGCCCTCCATGGCCATGTGGGATGCAGCTCCCTCGTGCTCCGGTGCCACTGTACCTCCACCTGATGATGCTGATGTACAGAAGGACAGGGAGAGCAGAAAAAGGGTGGAGACAGAAGAAAGAGAGTTTTAGTGCATGGCATACCGCTACCATTGGCGGACAAGACAAACGCAGCAGCCCCCTGCATTACGCCGTGCTCCTGCCCTCTGCACATGAAATTCCTGGGAAATGGCCTACATGGCAATGGTAGACATCTGCCCACATGGATGGCAAAGGGGCAACTATACATCAATTTGCCTTTTTTTGAGCTGGGGTAGAGTGCCACATGGCCTACATAATGGAGGGGCCTTGCCTACCTAACTCGCCCTGGCCTAGGGACACCCACAGCCCACCACCCCCACCCAGACAGCTCCACAGCACGCAAAGTCCATTGCATGAGGTTGAACTCACCCCCTTGTGTCTGCTGTGATGTCCTTAAGCGCCCATCCAACTCCGGGTAGGCCACCGCCAGGATCCGGAACATCAGGGGGGTCATGGTGCGACAGGCACCCCTCCCACGTTGGGAGGCCATCCCCAGCTGAGCCTAGGCCGTCTTCTTGCTGCAGCGGCGAATGTCCTCCCATCTCTTCTGGAAGTGGGTGCCCCGTCTATGGTGGGCCCCCAGGGTCCGGACCTCCTTGGCGATGGCACCCCAAATGTCCCTCTTCTGGTGGGCGCTGACCTACATGACATGCACAAGGAAAGAGGAACAGTCATTTCCTACTGCTGCACCATCGTTGTAGTTGGCCCCCTCCCAACTCTATCCCTGTGGCCCATTCATCCCCATGCATGACTGTTCTATGTACTCTGCCCCCTTCCCTCATCCACCCAGCCCTCTCCACCCAGGCCTAGCCCATCCAACGTGCTCCCTGTGTACTAACCTGTTGGTCTGGAGGACCGTAGAGTAGCATATACTGGGGGAGGACCCCATCCACAAGTTTCTCCAACTCTTGTGCAGTGAAGGCAGGGGCCCTTTCCCCAGACGCAGCAGCCATCATCGCTTCCAGACCGAGGTCACAGCAGCACTAGCAGTGTAGGTCCTCTCCTGTCGAAGGTCAGGTATCTAGTGATTGAAGAGATAGAAAATGGTGGTGACGTCCGCGGCGGTGACGTCTGCGGCGGTGCGCATCATCACCGCCAGCGCACCTGTTCATTGGCTCCTGGGACCCATAGGGTCCAATGTTAACCAATGCAGCATTGCGCCACGCTCTACGACCGCCTACCGCGACGGTGTGCAACGCCAGCGCAGTTACCCCACAATTCCATTGTCCCATTTTAGAGGTCAGGCAGCCGCCATTTCAGGGGCCCACATGGCTTCATTTACTACTACGTCACACATACCGAGGCCTACACTCAAAACCTTTCCCGGATGGGTTAATTGTCTGGTGTAGTCTTGTGTATGACTGTGGGTACATACCTGGAGGAATGCTGACAGTTTTTTCGCTGTTGTCCTTCTTAGGCACCATCAGTTGGGACATATTGGAAGATGGCGGAATCCGCCGGTGTACCGACCGCTGGTGGACCTGTTGACAATGGAAGAGCGACATGTCATTGTGACCTACCGGTTTAACCGTGCCACAATCCGGGAACTATGTACCCAGTTGGAGCCTGACCTGATGTCACCAATCCGCCATCCGACTAGAATACCCCCTGACGTGCAGGTGCTGTCAGTGCTCCATTTCTTAGCAAGTGGGTCTTTTCAGACAACAGTGGCCATGGCATCAGGGATGTCCCAGCCTATGTTTTCCAACGTCTTGTCCAGAGTGTTGGCTGCCCTGCTGAAACACATAAGGAGATACATCATTTTCCCTGAGGTGGCGGATTTGCCTACAGTGAAAGGTGACTTCTCTGCCCTCGGACATATCCCCAACGTCATAGGTGCCATTGATGGGACCCATGTAGCTCTGGTCCCCCCGCAGGAATGAACAGGTGTACAGGAACCGGAAGAGTTATCATTCGATGAATGTCCAGATGGTCTGTTTGGCAGACCAGTACATCTCGCAGGTAAATGCAATGTTCCCTGGCTCAGTGCATGACGCCTACATCCTGCGGAATAGCAGCATCCCTGATATGATGGGTGAACTCCAGAGGCACCGTGTATGGCTATTGGGGGACTCTGGTTACCCCAACCTGTCTTGGCTACTGACCCCAGTGAGGAATCCCAGGACCAGAGCAGAGGAACGCTACAATGAGGCCCATGGGCGGACTAGGAGGGTAATCGAGCGGACCTTCGGCCTCCTGAAGGCCAGGTTCAGGTGCCTCCATATGACAGGTGGGTCCCTATTCTACTCACCGAAGAAGGTGTGCAACATCATCATCGCCTGCTCCATGCTCCATAACTTGGCATTGCGACGCCAGGTGCCTTCTCTGCAGGAGGATGATCCAGATGACGGTGTTGTTGCAGCGGGGGAGCCTGGGGAGCCTGTGGACAGTGATGAGGAGGAAGCTGATGAAGATGAAAACGACAACAGGGAGTCAGTCATACAGCAATATTTTCAATGAGACACAGGTGAGTACAATTTGATGTTTCACATTATATTACATTTCACACGTCTACCTCTATCCTGTACCTACATTTCTCTCCCTATTTGTTAACTGAGTTGTCCCCTTCCATTTCAGTTTCACTAATGTGTTGACCTACGTGTCAACAGCTTTCACCCTTGAAAGGCTTGTGATGTGTGACATTGGTATGTTGACCTTACAATGGCTAACCTTTTTTAACACTGTAATTGACAATGCAAAGTTCACAATCATTGACTGACTGCAATATTATTGAGGTTTCAAGGGTGTTTATTGAAGTGCATAAAAATGTAGGGGGGTTGTGAAATGGGGAGAGGTCATGGTGGAATAATGTCCATGGCAGAGTCCAGTCTATTAGTCTCACAGGTACATTGCACATCTGGCCATTGGAAGTGGAGCTGGGCCAGTTCCAATCTGGACAGGGTAACAAAGTGGGACAGTGGGGGGACAATCAAGGTAGTCTTATTTCCTGGCAGGGGTCTTGCCATCTTGCTCTGTCCTGTTCCTGGATCTCAGGGCCCGCTTGCGTGGTGGTTGTCTGTATGCAGGGGGTGGGGTGCTGGTGTGGTGGTCCTGTGGCGGGGCGTCCTGTCCACTAGCGCCGGCAGAGGTGGTGGGCAGTTCGTCGTCCTGGCTAGTGTCAGGGGCCCCTTGGAGTGCCACAGTGTCCCTCAAGGTCTTTTGAATGTCCATCAGCACCCCTACGATGGTGCCCAGGGCAGAGCCGATGGTCCTGAGCTCCTCCCTGAACCCCAAATACTGCTCCTCCTGCAGGCGCAGGGTCTCCTGCAACTTGTCCAGAACCGTTGCCATCGTCTCCTAGGAGTGGTGGTATTCTCCCATGATGGAGGATAGGGCCTCGTGGAGAGTGGGTTCCCTTGGCCTGTCCTCCCTCTGTCGCACAGCAGCCCTCCCAGTTTCCCTGTGTTCCTGTGCCTCCGTCCCCTGGACCGTGTGCCCACTACCACTGCCCCCAGGTCCCTGTTGTTGTTGGGGTGGTGGGTTAGCCTGTGTGCCCTGTAGTGATGGACACACCGCTGATTGACCTGTCCTGGGTAGGGAGGTATGGGTCCGCTGGGTGGGTGCTGTGCTGATGTTCCCAGAGGGTGGCAGTTCGGTGTTGGGCTGTGGCTGGGCAAGGGGAACCGACTGTCATGAGGCCCACGATGGTCCGGGCTGGTCATCAAGATCCAGTAGGGCAGAGCTGCTGTCGTCACTGTGGGCCTCTTCTGGGGGTAGAGTGGTGTTGTCTGGACCCTCTGGTGTGGTGACGGTCCTTTGGGTTCCTGCAGGGGTATGAGAACATGATTATTGCATGTGTGTGTTTCATGGTGTGCAATGGATGGGTGTGCGTGAACCCCAGTGCAGGCATTCCTGTGTGGGGACTTGTGTGGTGATGGTTGGGGGGTGTTGTGGGTCTGTGCAGTGGGCATGCTTTAGTGATGGGTGTCCATGCTTAGTTGTGTCATGCAGGTCTTGGGGTTGGGATGGGTGGTTGGTGTTATGGGTAGATTAGTGAGGAGTTAGGGTGATAGGGGAGGGTGTGAGGGTGGGGATGTGTGATAGCATGCAGGTAGGGTGGGGGATATGATAGTCAAGATTAGACTTACCAGTGTCCGTTCCTCCGACGACTCCTCCGAGGCCCTCAGGATGCAAGATGGACAAGACTTGCTCCTCCCATGTTGTTAGTTGTGGGGGAGGAGGTGGGGGTCCACTGCCAGTCCGCTGTACCACGATGTGGTGCCTGGATACCGTTGAACGCACCTTCCCCCGTAGGTCGTTCCACCTCTTCCTGATGTCCTCCCTATTTCTTGGGTGCTGTCCCACAGCGTTGACCCTGTCGACTATTCTTTGCCATAGCTCCATCTTCCTGGCTATGGATGTGTACTGTACCTGTGCGCCAAATAGCTGTGGCTCTACCCTGATGATTTCCTCCACCATGACCCTGAGCTCCTCCTCGGAGAAGCGGGGGTGTCTTCGGCGTGACATGGGGTGGTGTGTGTGATGTGTGGGGTGGTGTATGTGTTGATGAGTATGGTGGGTGTAGTGGTATGTGGTGTTTTGTGCGTGGGTGATGGTGTAGTGTGCCTCTGTGTGATGGTGTTATCTATTCTGTGCTGTCTCTCTCTGGCCTTCGTCTCTAATTTGTGGTCGTAGGGGTTTGTGGGTGATGTGAGTGTGTGTTTTATATTGTATTGGATGTGTGGGAGTGGTGTTTGTATGTGTATCAGGTGTGTGTATTTTGAATTGTCCTATGTGGCGGTGTTTTGGAGAGGTGTGTGTATTTTGAGTGCGGCGGTGTGTACCGCAAATGGAATACCGCGGTTGAAAGACCACCGCGTGGATCCGTGGGTCGTAATAGCATGGGCGTGTTTCTGTTGGCGTGGAGGTGGAGGATTTGTTTCCGCATATTTATCGCTGACCTTTGGTGTGGCAGACTTGTGTGGGTGTCTGAATTTCGGCGCATTCCGTGATGTGTGTCATAATAGCTGTGGCGTTCAGCCGCCGCCGCGGCGGTGTATTGGCGGTCTTCTGCACGGCGGTAAGCGGCTTTTACCGCCAATATTGTAATGACCCCCTATATGTTTAACAATATTTTAAGAAATTATATTTTTTACAACAATATATCAAAACACCACCTAAAACAATAACAATATTGTTACTTTCGATATTTCTCTTGACAATGCCTAGCTCAACACAATATAGTTGACACAATATCTATATAATATGATTTGTCTTATTCAATACTGTGTCCTAACTCCACCCAGCCACTACCATAAGGAATAGATCAGAGTTCTCCAATGTCAGTCCTGGTGGGCAGGATCCATGCCACGTTTAAAAAAAACTGCATTTATCTAAATGTGGATATGCCAAGAATCTGGCATGAATCTGGCATCCTAGGACCAACATTAGAGAACCCTGCAATAGATCATTGCATTGAAAGCACTGTCACTATGAAAGCTATATTTTGACTTACTGCCATTGATACTTCAGAACCTCCTTAACAGCACTCAATGACACTACAAATTTTGTTATATGTTAAAAAGAAAATTCAATGCAATGCTAACATATATAGGCCCTCATTACAACCCTGGCGGTCGGTGTTAAAGCGGCGGTAAAACCACCAACAGGCCGGCGGAACAAAAAATGTAATCACGACCATGGCGGAAACCACCAACATAGACAGCCACTTTAACACATCGACCGCCATGGCGGTACAAACAAACACCGCAGCGGTAACCGGCAACAGAGAGGCGGAAGAAAAATGTACTGCCCACACTATTACAACAGGCCAATTCGCCACCTTTTCCGGGGCGGATTCACCGCGAACAAAAACACGGGGAAACAGTACTTGGAAGGGAAAACTCTCACCTCTACACACCCCACTAGGAACCAGGACGCCATGGAGCCAGAACTCACATATTCAACCTGCCTTTGTCTTCCTGCTCCTCTACCAGGAGCACGAACGCCGGCGGCGACGACCACGGTGAGTACTGCACCTATGACACAGGGGAGGGGGAAGGGAAAAGAGAGTGACACACACACGCAACACCGCCACCCCCACCCTCACCCACTACAACACACACACAAATACGTGTTGATACATTACAGTTACACTCCCAACCCCCCCGGAAGAATGCAAAGACCAAAAGAAATGATTGTAACGATTCTAATCAATTAAAATCCAGTACTTAAAAATATATATATACACTATTAACTAATATATACAGTAAGAATTCAAGTCCTTTTACTGCACATACATAGTCCGTGGACCACTGGGCCCAAAATGCATGGGCGAAGCGCACACAAGATACCCGATCGAAACGGAGATAACACTGCAGGGGCATCAGATAAAAATACAGCAGGCACCTCTGGGGGAAGGGAAGGGGGGGGCACCTCAGCCGGATGAGTGCACAACGCCAGATCCACGAGGGGGCTCCATGCCCACTGCTTTATCCTGGGGAGTGCAAAGAAACAGTCTCACAAGTCTCTCAAGTGGGTGGTTTGCCCACTGCTTTATCCTGGGGAGTGCAAAGCCACAGTCTCTTAAGTCTCTCCAGTGGGTGGTTTGCCTACTGCTTTATCCTGGGGAGTGCAAGGCCACAGTCTCACAAGTCTCTCAAGTGGGTGGGTTGCCCACTGCTTTATCCTGGGGAGTGCAAAGTCACAGTCTCACAAGTCTCTCCAGTGGGTGGTTTGCCCACTGCTTTATCCTGGGGAGTGCAATGCCACAGTCTCTCAAGTCTCTCCAGTGGGTGGTTTGCCCACTGCTTTATCCTGAGGAGTGCAAAGCCACAGTCTCACAAGTCTCTCGAGTGTGTGGTTTGCCCACTGCTTTATCCTGGGGAGTGCAAAGCCACAGTCTCACAAGTCTCTCAAGTGGGTGGGTTGCCCACTACTTTATCCTGGGAGTACAAAGCCACAGTCTCTCAAGTGGATAACAGCCTCCACTGGTTCTGGAGGGGGCTTGGTGCACAGAGTGCTTCATCCTGCCAAGGACAGAGGTAGTGGATGTGAATCTCCACTGGTGCCGAGAGTGCTTCATCCTCCTCGTGGCGGCCTCAGTAGCGGCAGTGCTTGCGGCGCTCATTGGCCTGCGGTGCTGGTGGGTAGCTCAGTGATCGTGCTGGTGGCGGCGGTGTCCTTAGCAGCGGTGCTGGTGACGGCGGTGTCCTGGGAAGCGGTGCTGGTTGCGGCGGTGTCCTTGGCAGCGGTGGTGGTGGCAGCGGTGTCCTAGGAAGCAGTGCTGTGACGGCGGTGTCCTTGGCAGAAGTGCTGGTGGCGGCAGTGTCCTTGGCAGCGGTGCTGGTGGCGGCGGTGTACTGGGAAGCGGTGCTGGTGGCAGCGGTGTCCTTGGCAGCGGTGCAGGTGGCGGCAGTGTCCTTGGCAGCGGTGCTGGTGGCGGTCTTGTCCGCCGTGCAGGTTGGCGGCGACTTCCATTTCTTTCTGTGCCCCTTCCCCACCTTGGATGGTGGCGCAGCTGTCTTCCCACTCCCAACTGTAGTCCTGGGAGAGGCCTGGGTGGCAAGTGTTTTGCCCTTCTCCCTCCGGGCAGTGGCCAACTTCTCATGCTTCTGAGGTGGGGGAATGTCTGTGGGCTGAAACCTTGGCACACTGGCTGCCCTGCTGCTTGGCGCACTCCAGAAGCTGGTTACTGCTAGCACCACTGTTACCGCTGATGTGGTGGCTGAGGTGCTGGGTTGGGACCTGAAAAGGCGTGCCCTAGGGGACTAAAGGGGTGGGGGAGGTGAGGGGAAGAGGTCAAGGTTGGACAGGAAAAGTTTTTTAGACACACTGGGATGGGTAGATAGAGGGGGTTTGGGAGTGGAGGAAGAGGGTGGTTGTAGGAGGTGTACGTTTGATGACTTTGGGTGAAGGAGCATGGGCTGGAGGCTGTCGTGAGGTGACTGGCTGTTGGGTGGGTGTGTGACTGCGTTTGTGTACCTTGGGAGGTGGGCTCACAGACACACTGGGAGAGGACACAGGGGAAGTGTGAATGGTAGTGGGGGTGGTGAGTGCACATGAGCGGTGTGTGGTGATGGGTGTGCTGGTGATGGACGTAGTAGCTGAAGATGTAGTGCATGCAGGTGTGAGTGGAGATGTGACAGGGAGGGAGGAGGGAGACGAGGAGGAGGGGGACACAGTGGAGGTAGTGGATGTTGGTATGTCTGCATGGGTATGATGCTTGTGTGAGTGCCTGTGGGATGTGTGGTGCTTATGATTGCCAGGGCTTCCCCTTTGTGTTGAGGTGTGTGCATGCTGGTCTGATGGTGTGCTTGGGATAGGCTGAGGTACAGGGGTTTGGGTCTGGGTGGAGGAAGTTAGAGGGGGGAGGCTGGACACAGGGACAATGGCTGCCACCAGTGCTGAGGCCAGAGTCTGAAAAGCTCGCTGTTGGGCTGCCTGACCAGAATGAATGCCCTCCAGATATGCATTGGTCTGTTGCAACTACCTCTCTACACCCTGGATGGCAGTCAGACTGGTAGACTGCACAACAGTGAGGGTTCTGAGGAGGTCAATGGCCTCCTCACTGAGGGCAACAGGGCTGACAAGGGCTGGGGCTGAGGTGCCTGGGGCGAAGGAGATGCCCACCCTTCTAGGTGAGCGGGCACGGGGCACACGCTGCGGGGCTGCTGGGAGGGTGGTGCTGGTAGGGGGGTGGCGGCTGTACCTGTAGATGCGGGGGCACAGAGGGGCCCGCCACCGCAAGGGAGCTCCCTTCAGAGGAGGAGTCCGTGTCGCTGGTCTCAGCTCCTGTCCTCGCCGTGGAGTTCCCCTCGCCCTCAGTCACACTGGTGCATTCAGACTCCGTTGTCTAGCCCTCAAGGGCCATGTGGGATGCAGCTCCCTCCTGCTCCTGTGCCACTGCTCCTCCGCCTGATGATGCTACTGCACACAAGAACAGGGAGACCACAAAAAGGGAGGGAAAGACAGAAGAAAGACATGTTGAGTGCATGCAATACCGCTACCGTTGGCGGACACTAAGACACAGAAGCCCTGCACTACGCCGTGCACTTAGAGTTCCCTAATTAATCACAGGGACATGGGGTACAAGGTCTATGCCCGATTGCTGCACACATGGAAGTCACACGATCCTGACTAGGTGTAGTTGGCTCTGAACACTGGTGGGGTGGGGTGCCACATGGCCTGCCTTACGAAGGGACCTTGCCTACTAAACTCGCCATGGCCTAGGGGAACCCACAGCCCACCTCCCCTACCCAGACACCCCCAATGCGCGCTGATTCAGCTGAATGAGAGTGTACTCACCCCTTTGTGACTGCTGTGATGCTCTCAAGCGCCAATCCAACTCCGGATACGCCACCGCCAGGATCTGGAACATCAGGGGGGTCATGGTGCGACGGGCACCCCTCCCACATTGGGAGGCCATCCCCAGCTGGGCCTCTGCCGTCTTCTTGCTCCAGTGGCGAATGTCCTCCCATCTTTTACGGCAGTGGGTGTTCCGTCTGTGGTGGACCCCCAGGGTCCGGACTTCCTTGGCGATGGCACGCCAAATATCCTTTTTCTGGTGGGCGCTGACCTACAGGAATAGTACAGGGGAAAAGGAGAAGATATAACCGTCCGGGCCATCACAGTCATTGGCCCGCGTTCCTACCCTTGCCATGACGCACATGCACTCACTGTCGTTTCATGCACGCCTCATTCTCGCCCCCCTATCTTCCATCCACACTACTCCACACAGGCATTGCCCATACAGCATGCTCACAGTGTACTTACTTGTTTGTCTGGAGGACCGTAGAGCAGCGTGTACTGGGGGAGGACCCCATCCACTAGTTTATCCAACTCCTCCGTGGTGAAGGCAGGGGCCCTTTCCCCAGACACATGAGCCATTGTCTCTTCCAGACCGAGGTCACAGCAGCACTTGCAGTGTAGGTCCTCTCCTGTCGAAGATCAGGTATCAAGTGAGTGAACAGATAGAAAATGGCGGTCACGTCCGCGGCGGTGCGTATCGTCAACGCCGGCGTAAATTGTCATTGGCTCTTGGGACTCATAGGGTCCAATGTTAACCAATGCAGGATTGTGCCACGGTCTTCGACCGCCTACAGCGATGGTGTACAACACCAGCGCAGTTATCACATTTTCCCTTGTCCCACATTACAGGTCAGGCAGCCGCCATTTCAGGGGGGCCACATGGCATTATTTTTAAATGCGTCACACATATCTAGGCCTTACATACACACTAAGACAGGCACATAGCGGATTAAAAAATGTGTGCAATAAAGTTGTGTTTTCGTACCTCAGTGTTGGCTGACCCTCTACTTGCTGTTCTCCTCCATAGAGCACGTCCACTAGGGCAGGTGAGGAGATGGCGGCATCGTCCGGTGTACAGACTGCTGGCGGACCTGTTGACAATGGAAGAGCGACATGTAATTGTCACCTACAGACTGGACCGTGCCACAATCCATGAACTGTGTGCCCAGTTGGAGCCGGACCTGATGTCAGCTATCCGCCATCCCACAGGTATCCCCCCTCTAGTGCAGGTCCTGTCAGTACTCCATTTCCTGGCAAGTGGGTCTTTTCAGACGACAGTGGCCATAGCATCAGGGATGTCCCAGCCTATGTACTCCAACGTGTTTTCCAGAGTGTTTTCTGCCCTGCTGAAACACATGCAGAGCTACATCGTTTTTCCTCAGGTGGATGATTTGCCTACAGTGAAAGGTGACTTCTATGCCCTGTGACATATCCCCAACTTCATTGGTGCCATAGATGGGACACATGTGGCATTGGTCCCCCCTGCAGGAGTGAACAGGTGTACAGAAACTGGAAGAGATACCATTCAATGAATGTGCAGATGGAGTGTTTGGCCGACCAGTACATCTCCCATGTGAATGCCACGTTTTCTGGCTCAGTGCATGACGCTTACATTCTGAGGAATAGCAGCATCCCTTATGTGATGGGGCAACTCCAGAGGCACCGTATGTGGCTATTAGGTGAGAACATGGACCCTATACAGTGTGACTAGGTGTCTGGGTCTGGGGTTGTCCCTAAGGGTTAGTGTGTGTCTAACAGTTGTCCCTCGACATTTGCAGGTGACTCTGGGTACCCCAACCTGTCATGGCTACTGACCCCAGTGAGAAATCCCAGGACAAGGACAGAGGAACGCTACAATGAGGCACATGGCCAAACTAGGAGGGTTATAGAGAGGACCTTCGGCCTCCTGAAGGCCAGGTTCAGGTGCCTCCATATGACAGGTGGTTCCCTGTTCTACTCACCAAAGAAGGTGTGCCAGATCATCGTGGCCTGCTGTATGCTGCACAACTTGGCTTTGCAACGACAGGTGTCTTTTCTGCAGGAGGATGGTCCTGAAGGAGGTCTTGTGGCAGCTGTGGAGCCTGTGGACAGTGAAGACGAGGAAGCAGAAGAAGAGTATATCGACAACAGAAACACAGTGATTCATCAATACTTCCAGTGAGATACAGGTAAGAAGACATCACTGCCTGCTACATCTGATACACTTGTTCTACCTCTCATCTGTCTGTCACTTTCACCCAGTGTATGGACCCTGAGTTGTCACTTTCCCTTTCGATTTCACAGATGTGGGTACCACTGTGTGACATCTGCTTTGTTTCCTCATGGACTAGCGCTGTGTGACATAGGTATGTTGACAATACAATGGATATTGCATCTTTCCTCAGTTATTGCAAATACACATTTGCGAAAGCACAGACTGACTCCAGATAGTTTTGTGATTTAAGGGTATTTATTTAAGTGCTAAATAGTGGAGGGGATTGTAAAATGGTCAGGGGTGATGGTGGAGGAATGTCCATTGCAGAGTCCAGTCTATTAGTCTCACAGGTGCATTGTCCAAAGGGGCATAGGAAGTGGAGCTGGGGCAGTTGATGGATGGACAGGGTGACAAAGTGGGACAAAAGGATGACATTCAGGGTGGTCTCATTTCTTGGTGTGGTCTTGGCATTTTTCTCTGTCTTTGTCCTGGATCTCAGGGACCTCTTGTCGAGTGGTTCTCCATCTGCAGGGGGTGGGGTGCTGGTGCCGTGGTCCTGTGGCGGTGCCTCCTGTCCACTAGCACCGGCGGAGGTGGTGGGCAGTTAATCGTCCAGGCTAGTTTCAGGGGCCCCTTGTTGTGCCACAGTGTCCCTCCTGGTGTTGACGAGTTCCTTCAGCACCCCTACAATGGTGCCCAGGGTGGTATTGATGGATTTGAGTTCCTCCCTGAACCCCAAATACTGTTCCTCCTGCAGCTGCTGGGTCACCTGAAACTTGGCCAGTACCGTTGCCATCGTCTCCTGGGAATGGTGGTAGGCTCCCATGATGTTGGAGAGGGCCTCGCGGAGAGTGGATTCCCTGGGCCTGTCATCCCCCTGTCGCACAGCAGCCCTCCCAGTTCCCCTGTGTTCCTGGGCCTTTGTCCCCTGAACCGTGTGCCCACTACCACTGTCCCCAGGTCCCTGCTGTTCTTGGGGTGGTGGGTGAGCCTGGGTTCCCTGTAGTAGTGGACACACTGCTGCTTGACGTGTTCTGGGGACAGAGGTATGGGCCCGCTGGGTGGGTGCTGTGCTGGTGTTTCCAGAGGGGGGAGGCTCTGTTGTGGCTTGTTCCAGTGTGAGGGGAACCGACTGTCCCGAGGTCCCAGATGGGCCGGGCTGGTCATCTAGATCCAGTTGGACAGAGCTGCTGTCATCACTGTGGGCCTCTTCTGTGGGGGGAGTGGACACGTCTGGAACATCCTGTCTGGTGACGTTGGGTATGTGTCCTTCTGGGGTGTAAAGGCATGATTATTGCATCTGTGTGTGGCATGGTGTGCAATGGGTGGGTGACCTTGTACCCCAGTGCTTGCATTCTTGTCTAGGACCTTGTGTGCTAATTGTTTAGGGGTATGTGTGGGTATGTGTAGTGGCCATCCATTGGTGATGGGTGTCCATGCTTTGTTGTTCCATGCAGGGCTTGGTGTTGGGATGTGTGGTTTGTGATAGTGGGACATATGTGAGGAGTGATGGGGGTGAGAGCGAGGGTGGGGGTATGTGATAGCATGCAGGTAGGGTGGGGGATATGGTAGTTAAGATTTGACTTACCAGAGTCCATTCCTCCTGCTACTCCTGCGAGGCCCTCAGGATGCAGTATAGCCAAGACCTGCTCCTCCCATGTTGTTAGTTGTGGGGGAGGAGGTGGGGGTCCGCCACCAGTCCTCTGAACCGCGATGTGGTGTCTTGAGACCACGGAACTCACCTTCCCTCGTAGGTCGTTCCACCTCTTCCTGATGTCATCCCTAGTTCTTGGGTGCTGTCCCACTGCGTTGACCCTGTCCACGATTCTGCGCCATACCTCCATCTTCCTAGCTATGGTGGTGTGCTGCACCTGTGATCTGAATAGCTGTGGCTCTACCCGGATGATTTCCTCCACCATGACCCTGAGCTCCTCCTCAGAAAACCTGGGGTGTCTTTGCGGTGCCATGGGTTGGTGTGGGTGATGTGTTAGGTTGTGTGTGTTTTGATGTGTGGGGTGATGTTTAGGGGTGTGTGGTGTTTTGTGCGTGGATGTGTACGTGTGATGGTGTTGTGTGCCTCTGTATGGTGGGGTTGTCTTTGCTGTGCTGTCTCTCTGGCCTTCGTCTAAATTTCTGGTCGTAAGGGTTTGTGGGTGATGTAGGTGTGTGTTTTATATTGTATTGGGTGTGTGGGAGTGGTGTGTGTATGTGTATCAGGTGTGTGTATTTGGAATTGTCCAATGTGGTAGTGTTTTGTAAATGTGTGTGTATTTTGAGCGCAACAGTGTGTACCGCCAATGGAATACCGCGGTTGAAAGACTGCTGCGTGGATTAGTGGGTCGTGATAGTGTGGGTGTATTCCTGTTGGCGTGACGGTGTGGGTTTTGTTATCGCCAGTTTATCACTGACCTTTGGTGTGGCGGACTTGTGTGGGTGTCTGGATTTTGGTGGATTCCGAGCTGTGGGTCGTAATAGCTGTGGTGGAATTCCACGGCGGTGTGTTGGCGGTCTTCTGCACGGCAATAAGTGGGATTTACCGCCAATGCTGTCATGAGGGCCATGGTTTGTATCAGGTTGTAACACCTGAATATACTAATATTTATTAAGTCTAAAATAATATCTCATAGTAGATGTAGTCCAATGACAGTCTTAGTGAATTTTGAAGTCTAAAATTAGGCAAAGGTAAACATTGCGTCACTGCGAAATCACATAACTAATATAGCTGATTGTTAAACATGTGCATATGATTCTGTGAAAAATAAATAGTGCATCACAGACTTAGGGGCCGATTATGAGTTTGGCGGACAGGAAGACCTGTCCGTTGATCTCCTGACGGGGTTGTTGCCACCGTGCTAGCGTCCTCCCCGCTGGCTCCATTACGACTTTCCCGCTTGTCTGACCAGCAGGAAATTGGCAGCAGCATTGTCGCTGGCACAAAATAGAGCCGGCAGCATTGGTGCCACACGCAGGGTCACCGGTACCCTGGCAATGTGCACTGCCTGCACAGCAGATGGGTGCTGGGCGGAGGGGGCCCCAGTGGCCCCTTGCATCTGTTCACTGGCAGCATTTTCATGGCAGTGGTACCATCATGAAAAGGCTAAAGAAGAACAAGGGTGTTGTTGTATAGCCATTTTAGTAATGACTTTAGGGGCATGTTATTTTAGCATCTAGGCCTGCCATCTTGTGCCCTTTAGCCCAGTTTCAGTTTATTCTGCTTCATTTTTGTTATTTCGGCATAGGTCACATTCATGGTGCTGTCTTATTTTCTTTATCTAGTTGTTCTTTCAGCTAGGAAAGCATTGCGTTTCTTATCAAGATATTGTTTTCACTTTGTGCTTTCCTCAAGGCTGCAGCAAGATAGGGTTGCTGACAAACTGGTGCACTCCATCTCCAAAATTCACAAAAACATACACATCCTTACGCAGGAACATTTTCTGAGAACATCAACTGTTTTACTATAAAAACACTTCGCTGTCCGATGCACGTTAGAGGGTGAGTCCAGCCAGATGACCACAATGGCATGCTGATACACTTTGCCACAGTTGCTTGCCGAGATCATCAGTTTCTTGGCCTACATGGGGATGTGTCTTCCTTGCTAAGGTATGGGGAATGTCTTCCAAGGGGGAAATCCTGAAGGGCGGATTAGGGCTTATCACGCTGTACTCTAACATAGCAAAGGTTAAGGTAGGAACTGTATATATTACGCATAGTGACAGTATGTTGGGACTTTTCTTGTGTTTCATTTGTCTTGTCACCATTTTACTTCTTGCATGTTTTATAATTCTAATTATTGCAAATCAGGCCATTTTATCTAAGAAGCAGTTGCTTCAATCAATCTTATTGAACCATTTTCTTCCTCTATTTGTCTTTGCATGTGTAAGAACGATGTAACTGAGAGAAAAGGATGAGATCTGATACACCACGATTTGCCTGAGAAGTAATTCTTGTCATGCCCCCGGTTGCCACAAATCATGCAGACATGAGTTGTGCAAGTGTGCTTTGCTTTTGAGTGCATGTGACTGTTTAGGTGTGTGTCCCTCAGAGTTAGCTGGGGTCTTGTATGGTGTTTGGAGTAGTCTATGCTTTGCAGGCTTGCGCTTCACCCATATGTGTAACTATGCATTACATTTGTTGTTGGTATTGCTTGTCCATGAGATCTGAATGGGGCCTGTTCATGTGGGCATGTTTTTGTGGGCCTTGTTCAAAATGAGATGTGCCTCAGTATGGCCTCCTTCCATGTATGGTTTTGCTGCTCCCATCGCTGCTGTGCCGGTCTTGTTGTGATGTGTCACTTTGGGTGTTTTGACTGTTTGTATCTGCATGTGTTGTGCATGGCATGATGCGTTCAATGTGCTGTGTATGTGATGTGTGTGTTGATTGCTGGGTTGTATGATGGTGTTTTGGTGTGTGTTCTATTACACATGGATGTACTTGTGGGTTGTAGGTGTGTCCAGTCCCTGGCCAGTGTTGGGTGCGAGTATGTGACTGTTTTTGTAATTGGGCAGTTATGTTGTTGTTACAAGTTTGTATGTTGTTTGGCAATCTGTGAGCCTGGGCCTGTGCTGTGTTGCCATGCGTAAATATGTGGCATTGATATGTGGTGTGTGTGTGCTGGCTGACGTGTGCATGATGTGTTTGTGTGGGTGTCTGATGCAATATGTGAGTGTGTGTGTCACTATGCTGTTACATGTGTGTGCAGCCCATCGCACCCCCTCCCTATGGTATGTTATGTAACTGTACACATTTATACATTTCACATATGTAACAGGTGAGTACGTGTACTTACGGTTGTTGTTGTCCTCGTCGGCAATGATTACTTTGTCTTTCAGTGAGCAGAAACAGCGGGATGACGTCTAGTTCTGGTTCCATGGTGGCTCCTGACATGTATGGCTTCCTGGAGGTAAGTGTCTTCCTTTATACTGTTTGTTTCCCCCTGGTGTTCCGTGGTGATTAGACTGCGGCGGTCACATTGGCAGTGTGCAACTTCCTAATAGTTCTAGTGGGAACATGGTCTCTGGCAGACTGTTTGTGCTTCCAGATGACCACCGTGGTCTATGCTGGCTGGCGATCTTCTGTGTGTACCAACACCAAACGAATAATTTGGCCGTCCTCTCCGCCATCCTGTTGGCGGTCGGACCACCACCGCCAACATGGTGGTTATGGGGACTGCCAAACTAGTAATGAGGACCATAGCCTGGTATGTGTCATTTCACATTACATGCAATTTTAATTTCAGTCCTATAGTATGGCAGTTCATATACAGTGATAGAAAATAACATAATATAACAGGAGAATATGAGGCACATAGGGGGTCATTCTGACCCTGGCGGTCATGGACCGCCAGGGCCAACGACCGCGGAAGCACCGCCAACAGGCTGGCGGTGCTTCCGGGGGCATTCTGACCGCAGCGGTAAAGCCGCAGTCAGAAAAGGAAAGCCGGCGGTTTCCCGCCGGCTTCCCGCTGCCCCAGGGAATCCTCCACGGCGGCGCTGCAAGCAGCGCCGCCATGGGGATTCCGACCCCCTTCCCGCCAGCCTGGTTCTGGCGGTTCTCACCGCCAGAACCTGGCTGGCGGGAACGGGTGTTGTGGGGCCCCCTAACAGGGCCCCACATTGATTTTCAGTGTCTGCGTGGCAGACACTGAAAATCGCGACGGGTGCAACTGCACCCGTTGCACCCCTTCCACTCCACCGGCTCCATTCGGAGCCGGCATCCTCGTGGAAGGGGGTTTCCTGCTGGGTGGGCGGGCGGCCTTCTGGTGGTCGCCCGCCAGCCCAGCGGGAAACTCAGAATGACCGCCGCAGTCTTTTGACCGCGGTACGGTCTTCTGGCGGTTCCCGCCAGGCCGGCGGCATCCGCCGCCGGCGGGGGTCAGAATGACCCCCATAATGTTGAAGATGTAGCTGATCATCCGACCAAAAGCCTTGACATGGTTGAAGCACTAGACATCACTCCAACAACAGTAACAACTTCACCTACAAGAGGAGACACGCCTAGAATTAGGAGGAATCTTTGTACAACTTCATGCTGTAAAACAAACTCTTTGCATCAGAGAATCCAGAGTCAAAGATACTCACCACTCCATCAAAGATTTCAAAACATACATAGTGATACTGCACAACATCATCTAGAGCTGAATTTCCTAAAACTGAAAAAGTGATGTTAGACATCCAAACAAAACAATTTAAAATAAGTGATATGCTTACAAGCAATATTTATGAAGCTATGATAAACAAGATAGACAATTTAAATGCAACAATCAACTCACTAAGAGATGCTGTTGCCCAAAAGACACAGCAACAACATAGAAGACATCAACATTTAAAATACAAAGATTGGGTAAAAGTGTTGAAAAATTTGCAACTTCAGTAGAAATACTTAGTTGTTACAACTTACATACTTTGAATTAAATGCCTCACTGTTGCCAGATAACATCTTGTCTAGATTATTTTCAAACTGTCCGGATGTGCATACCCCAGCAATAAAGAGCAAGGAGGCTTCTAGCCACAGTAGTATCTCTATTTCTGATACCGTAAGAGAAAGATGGATGCAAGGTCAAGCTGCAGATTTAGAACTAGATATGTTGGCAAGTGAACACGAGAGCGCCACTGTCAGGAAAAAAAAGAAAAAGAGATTTAGGGGGTCATTCCGACCCTGGCGGTCATGGACCGCCAGGGCCGGGGTTGGAGGATGCACCGCCAACACGCTGGCGGTGCATCAAGGGCAATTCTGACCGCGGCGGTAAAGACGCGGTCAGAAAAGGGAAACCGGCGGTTTCCCGCCGGTTTTACCCTGCCCCTGTGAATCCTCCACGGCGGCGCTGCAAGCAGGCGGATTCCGACCCCCTTCCCGCCAGCCTGGTTATGGCGGTTTTCACCGCCAGAACCAGGCTGGCGGGAATGGGTGTCGTGGGGCCCCTGGGGGCCAATGGCATGGGCACTGCAGGGGCCCCCTAACAGGGCCCCACATTGATTTTCAGTGTCTGCCTAGCAGACACTGAAAATCGCGACGGGTGCAACTGCACCTGTCGCACACCAGCAACTCCGCCGGCTCCATTCGGAGCCGGCTTCCTCGTTGCTGGTGCTTTCCCGCTGGGCGGGCGGGCGGCCTTTTGGCGTTCGCCCACCAGCCCAGCGGGAAAGTCAGAATGACCGCTGCAGTCTTTTGACCGCGGTACGGTCTTCTGGCGGTTCCCGCCAGGCCGGCGGCTTCCGCCGCCGGCAGGAGTCAGAATGACCCCCTTAATGTATTTTCTTTCTATCAAAAATATTATTTTAAATATTTTGGGAAAATACTTGATTGTGACTCTTTATTTGTCTGTGAAAGACAGAAAATAAAATTACTTTTCTGTATTCTGAGTGTGACTACCTCATTATACATTATGGGCCTCATTATGACCCTGGCGGGCGGCGGAGGCCGCCCGCCAGGATCCCGCCCTCCAAATTACCGCGCCGCGGTCAAAAGACCGCGGCGGGTATTACGAGTTTTCCCCTGGGCTGGCGGGCGGTTCCAGTAAAACCGCCCGCCAGCCCAGGGGAAAACGACCTTCCCACGAGGATGCCGGCTCGTAATCGAGCCGGCGGAGTGGGAAGGTGCGACGGGTGCAGTGGCACCCGTCGCGTATTTCAGTGTCTGCAAGGCAGACACTGAAATACTTTTCGGGGCCCTCTTACGGGGGCCCCTGCCGTGCCCATGCCATTGGCATGGGCACGGCAGGGGTCCCCAGGGGCCCCGCGACCCCCCCTACCGCCATCCTGTTCATGGCGGCTTTCCCGCCATGAACTGGATGGCGGTAGGGGGGGTCAGAATCCTCATGGCTGCGGAGCGCGCTCCGCAGCCATGGAGGATTCCAAAGAGCAGCGGAAAGTCAGCGGGAGACCGCTGACTTTCCGCTTCTGACCGCGGCTGAACCGCCGCGGTCAGAATGCTAATTGGAGCACCGCCAGCCTGTTGGCGGTGCTCCCGTGGTCGGTGGCCCTGGCGGCCACCGGCCGCCAGGGTCAGAATGACCCTCTAAATGGTTTCATTGAGATACACTTGCCTTAGAAAAGGTTGTTAGTGACATAACTGCATCTTTCACTTTTATCTGCTGCTCTGCTAGCATCTTGGGATGTGTTTGGTGGTGGATGTGATTTCCTTCTTCAGACATTTCTTCCTCTGGCTGTATTGGAAGAATCTTACATGTTACTATGTTGTGCAGCACAGCACATACTGCCGCACTCTTGCTTTCTACTGTGGGTAAATACTAAGGGGGTCATTCCGACCCATGCGGGAGCAGCGCCAACAGGCTGGCGGGGCCCCGCAGGGCATTCTGACCGCGGCGGTTTGGCTGCGGTCAGACCAGGAAAACCGGCGGTCTCCCGCCGGTTTTCCGCTGCCCTGGGATTCCCCCATGGCGGCGCAGCTTGCTGCGCCGCCATGGGGGATTCTGACCCCCTCACCGCCATCCTGTTCCTGGCGGCTCCGACCGCCAGGAACAGGATGGCGGTGAGGGGTGTCGTGGGGCCCCTGGGGGCCCCTGCAGTGCCCATGCCAATGGCATGGGCACTGCAGGGGCCCCCGTAAGAGGGCCCCACTTTGTATTTCAGTGTCTGCTTTGCAGACACTGAAATATGCGACGGGTGCCACTGCACCCGTCGCACATACCCACTCCGCCGGCTCCATTCGGAGCCGGCTTCCTCGTGGGGAGGGGTTACCCGCTGGGCTGGCGGGCGGCCTTCTGGCGGTCGCCCGCCAGCCCAGCGGGAAAGCCAGAATGGCCTCCGCGGTCTTTCGACCGCGGAGCGGCCATATGGCGGCTCCCTCCAGGCGGGCGGCTCCCGCGGCCCACGGGGGTCAGAATGACCCCCTAAATGTCTCCCTGTGAGAAAGTAGCCTCTTTCTAGCCTTGTTACCCCCACTTTTGGCCTGTTTGTGAGTGTATGTCAGGATGTTTGTCACTGTTTTCACTGTCTCACTGGGATCCTGATAGCTGGGCCCCAGTGCTCATAGTGAAAACACTATGTTTTCAGTATGTTTGTTATGTGTCACTGGGGCCCTGCTAGTCAGGACCCCAGTGCTCATAAGGTTGTGGCCTATATGTATGTGTCACTGGGACCCTGTCACACAGGGCCCCAGTGCTCATAGGTGTGCATGTATGTGTTCCCTGTGTGGTGCCTAACTGTCTCACTGAGGCTCTGCTAACCAGAACCTCAGTGGTTATGCTCTCTCATTACTTTTAAATTGTCACTAACAGGCTAGTGACCAATTTTACCAATTCACATTGGCTTACTGGAACACCCTCATAATTCCCTAGTATATGGTACTAAGGTTCCCAGGGTATTGGGGTTCCAGGAGATCCCTATGGGCTGCAGCATTTCTTTTGCCACCCATAGGGAGCTCTGACAATTCTTACACAGGCCTGCCACTGCAGCCTGAGTGAAATAACGTCCACGTTATTTCACAGCCATTTTACACTGCACTTAAGTAACTTATAAGTCACCTATATGTCTAACCTTTACCTGGTAAAGGTTAGGTGCAAAGTTACTTAGTGTGTGGGCACCCTGGCACTAGCCAAGGTGCCCCCACATTGTTCAGAGCCAATTCACTGAACTTTGTGAGTGCAGGGACACCATTACACGCGTGCACTACATATAGGTCACTACCTATATGTAGCTTCACAATGGTAACTCCGAAAATGGCCATGTAACATGTCTATGATCATGGAATTGCCCCCTCTATGCCATCCTGGCATAGTTGGCACAATCCCATGACCCCAGTGGTCTGTAGCACAGACCCTGGTACTGCCAAACTGCCCTTCCTGGGGTTTCACTGCAGCTGCTGCTGCTGCCAACCCCTCAGACAGGCATCTGCCCTCCTGGGGTCCAGCCAGGCCTGGCCCAGGATGGCAGAACAAAGAACTTCCTCTGAGAGAGGGTGTGACACCCTCTCCCTTTGGAAGATGGTGTGAAGGCAGGGGAGGAGAAGCCTCCCCCAGCCTCTGGAAATGCTTTCTTGGGCACAGATGGGCCCAATTCTGCATAAGCCAGTCTACACCGGTTCAGGGACCCCTTAGCCCCTGCTCTGGCGCGAAACTGGACAAAGGAAAGGGGAGTGACCACTCCCCTGACCTGCACCTCCCCTGGGAGGTGTCCAGAGCTCCTCCAGTGTGCTCCAGACCTCTGCCATCTTGGAAACAGATGTGCTGCTGGCACACTGGACTGCTCTGAGTGGCCAGTGCCACCAGGTGACGTCAGAGACTCCTGCTGATAGGCTCCTTCAGGTGTTAGTAGCCTATCCTCTCTCCTAGGTAGCCAAACCCTCTTTTCTGGCTATTTAGGGTCTCTGTCTCTGGGGAAACTTCAGATAACGAATGCAAGAGCTCATCCGAGTTCCTCTGCATCTCCCTCTTCACCTTCTGATAAGGAATCGACTGCTGACCGCGCTGGAAGCCTGCAAACCTGCAACATAGTAGCAAAGACGACTACTGCAACTCTGTAACGCTGATCCTGCCGCCTTCTCGACTGTTTTCCTGCTTGTGCATGCTGTGGGGGTAGCCTGCCTCCTCTCTGCACCAGAAGCTCCGAAGAAATCTCCCGTGGGTCGACGGAATCTTCCCCCTGCAACCGCAGGCACCAAAAAGCTGCATTACCGGTCCCTTGGGTCTCCTCTCAGCACGACGAGCGAGGTCCCTCGAATCCAGCGACTCTGTCCAAGTGACCCCCACAGTCCAGTGACTCTTCAGCCCAAGTTTGGTGGAGGTAAGTCCTTGCCTCACCTCGCTGGGCTGCATTGCTGGGAACCGCGACTTTGCAGCTACTCCGGCCCCTGTGCACTTCCGGCGGAAATCCTTTGTGCACAGCCAAGCCGGGGTCCACGGCACTCTAACCTGCATTGCACGACTTTCTAAGTTGGTCTCCGGCGACGTGGAACTCCTTTGTGCAACTTCGGCGAGCACCGTTTCACGCATCCTCGTAGTGCCTGTTTCTGGCACTTCTCCGGGTGCTACCTGCTTCAGTGAGGGTTCTTTGTCTTGCTCGACGTCCCCTCTCTCTTCAGGTCCAATTTGCGACCTCCTGGTCCCTCCTGGGCCCCGGCAGCATCCAAAAACGGTAAACGCACGATTTGCAACTAGCAAGGCTTGTTGGCGTCCTTCCGGCGGGAAAACACTTCTGCACGACTCTCGAAAGGCGAGTGGGATCCGTCCACCAAAGGGGAAGTCTCTAGCCCTTTTCGTTCCTGCAGAAACCTCAGCTTCTTCTGTCCAGTTGAAGCTTCTTTGCACCCGCAGCTGGCATTTCCTGGGCATCCGCCCATCTCCGACTTGCTTGTGACTTTTGGACTTGGTCCCCTTGTTCCACAGGTACCCTAGATTGGAAATCCACAGTTGTTGCATTGCTGGTTTGTGTCTTTCCTGCATTATTCCTCTAACACGACTACTTTGTCCTTAGGGGAACTTTAGTGCACTTTGCACTCACTTTTCAGGGTCTTGGGGAGGGTTATTTTTCTAACTCTCACTATTTTCTAATAGTCCCAGAGACCCTCTACAAGGTCACATAGGTTTGGGGTCCATTCGTGGTTCGCATTCCACTTTTGGAGTATATGGTTTGTGTTGCCCCTATCCTTATGTTTCCCCATTGCATCCTATTGTAACTTTACATTGTTTGCACTGTTTTCTAAGACTATACTGCATATTTTTGCTATTGTGTATATATATCTTGTGTATATTTCCTATCCTCTCACTGAGGGTACACTCTAAGATACTTTGGCATATTGTCATAAAAATAAAGTACCTTTATTTTTAGTATAACTGTGTATTGTGTTTTCTTATGATATTGTGCATATGACACTAAGTGGTACTGTAGTAGCTTCACACGTCTCCTAGTTCAGCCTAAGCTGCTCTGCTAAGCTACCATTATCTATCAGCCTAAGCTGCTAGACACCCTATACACTAATAAGGGATAACTGGGCCTGGTGCAAGGTGCAAGTACCCCTTGGTACTCACTACAAGCCAGTCCAGCCTCCTACATTGGTTGTGCAGTGGTGGGATAAGTGCTTGAGACTACTTACCACTCTTGTCATTGTACTTTTCATAAGAGAAAAATATACAAAACAAGGTCAGTGTATATACACATAGCCAAAAAGTTTTGCATTTCCTCTTTTCACTCTTTTCTAAGTGCTGAAAAGTACTTCTAAACTTTCAAAAAGTTCTTAAAAGTTTAAAAAGTTTTTTTCTGTCTTTCCAAAAAGTTCTGAAAACTTTTTTTTCTTTTTCTATCACTTTAACTCTCTCTAAAAAATGTCTGGCACAGGCCAAAGTGTTGATCTGTCCAAACTTGCATATGACAACCTTAGCTGGAAAAGAGCAAGGAGTCTCTGTATAGAGAGAGGTTTGAGTGTAGGGAAGAATCCTTCCTTGGAACTGTTACTTAACATGCTTAGAGAACAGGATAAGGCCATAGGTGCCTCATCTGTTGAAAAAGTACCTAATAGTTCTCAATCTGATTCAGGGACTCCCCCAGGAAAAGATTCAGGAAAGAAACTTCCTAGCCTGCCCATTACTAGACAATCTAGCATAGATGGTAATGATGATGAGCCACACCATATAAATAGTGTTGCCTCACATCATAGCAAAAGCATTTATTCTCACGATACTGGTAGTAATGTTTCTGTAAACCAAGCTGTTAGGGTGGCTTCTGTAAGGGACAGGTCTCCTTCTGTTCATTCCCATCATAGCTCTGTTTCTAGAAATGTCCCTCCCACCAACCCTGATGACAGAATGTTAGAGAGGGAACTCAATAAGTTGAGGGTGGAACAAACCAGACTGAAGCTTAAAAAGCAACAGCTGGATTTGGATAGACAGTCTTTTGAATTAGAGAAGGAAAGACAGAAGTTGGGTTTAGATACCCATGGTGGCAGCAGCAGTATTCCCCATAGTCATCCTGCAAAAGAGTATGAATCCAGGAATCTGCACAAGATAGTTCCCCCTTATAAGGAGGGGGATGACATTAACAAGTGGTTTGCTGCACTTGAGAGGGCCTGTGTTGTACAGGATGTCCCTCAAAGGCAGTGGGCTGCTATCCTATGGCTATCATTTAGTGGAAAAGGTAGGGATAGGCTCCTTACGGTGAAAGAAAATGATGCTAATAATTTCCAAGTTCTTAAGAATGCACTCCTGGATGGTTATGGCTTAACCACTGAACAGTACAGGATAAAGTTCAGAGAGACCAAAAAGGAGTCTTCACAAGACTGGGTTGATTTCATTGACCATTCAGTGAAGGCCTTGGAGGGGTGGTTACATTGCAGTAAAGTTACTGATTATGAAAGCCTGTATAACACAATCCTGAGAGAGCATATACTTAATAATTGTGTGTCTGATTTGTTGCACCAGTACCTGGTAGACTCTGATCTGACCTCTCCCCAAGAATTGGGAAAGAAGGCAGACAAATGGGTCAGAACAAGGGTGAACAGAAAAGTTCATACAGGGGGTGACAAAGATGGCAATAAGAAGAAAGATGGTGAAAAATCTCAAGATAAGCATGGGGATAAGGGTAAAACCAAAGATCCCACTTCAAATCTTAAACACTCTTCAGAGGGTGGGGATAAAACTAATTCTTCCTCTTCTTCTCAACCTGCACACATTAAAAAGCCTTGGTGCTTTGTGTGTAAAAACAGAGGCCATAGGCCAGGGGATAAGTCCTGTCCAGGTAAACCCCCTGAGCCTACCACCACTAATACATCAAGCTCTAGTGCCCCTAGCAGTAGTGGTACTAGTGGTGGGACTGCTGGCAACAGTCAAGCAAAGGGTGTAGTTGGGTTCACTTATGGGTCCATAGTGGAAACTGATGTAATCAGTCCCAAGACAGTTTCTGTCACACCTAGTGGCATTGGCCTTGCCACACTGGCTGCTTGTCCCCTTACAATGGATAAGTACAGGCAGACAGTTTCAATAAATGGTGTTGAGGCCTTGGCCTACAGGGACACAGGTGCCAGTTTCACTTTGGTGACTGAAAACCTAGTGCACCCTGATCAACACATCATTGGACAACAGTATAAGATTATTGATGTCCATAACTCCACTAAGTTTCTTCCCTTAGCTATAATTCAGTTTAGTTGGGGTGGAGTTACTGGCCCTAAGCAGGTGGTGGTATCACCTAGCTTACCTGTAGACTGTCTCTTAGGTAATGACCTAGAGGCCTCAGGTTGGGCTGATGTAGAGTTTTATGCCCATGCAGCCATGCTGGGCCTCCCTGAGGAATTGTTCCCTCTCATTTCTACTGAAATGAAAAAGCAAAGGAGAGAAGGCCTGAAAACTCAGGAACCCTCTCCATCAACAGGTAAAAAGGGTATCACAGTATCCCCTAACCACCCTACCATTCAGGATACCATTCCTGTAGTGGGAGAAACCTCTCCTGGGGTGGCACCTGTTCCAAGGGAATCATCAGTTGGCAAAACTGTACTCCCTGAGGTGGAAGTACCTCTCTGTGGGATAACTAACATTGGTGAGAAAAAGAGCACCATTTTAGTTAACATGGAGCATCCCTCCAACCCTCCCAGAGAAACTTTAGTGCAGAAACTCTGCACTGCCTCACAACACTTAGGACAGCATCCGTGCCCTAGTGTGGAGCTGATAGGACAGCATCCCTGCCCTGCTCCAACCCAAGAGAAACAGCATCCCTGTTCTCTCTTCCAGCCATATGGACAAAGTTTTTGCCCAGCTATTGCTTTTCTGAGACAGCATCCCTGTCTGGCATTTCCATCACTACAAATAGGTTCAGTGGAAAATTCCCACTGCTCTAAACTAAAACTTACTGATAGAAACTCTGAAAATACATCTTCACATTGTTGCTTAGCTAAAAAACTTCAAACAGGGTGGTTTACATCCCCACAGGGAAGTAACCATATAGTGGATGATAAAGGGAGTAACCAGTCTATTGCAGAGCTACTCTCTACTTATCACCACTTAGACAATAAAGTCTCAACTGGCCAAGGTTAGCCTTATTGTCCTTCGTTTGGGGGGGGTTGTGTGAGAAAGTAGCCTCTTTCTAGCCTTGTTACCCCCACTTTTGGCCTGTTTGTGAGTGTATGTCAGGATGATTGTCACTGTTTTCACTGTCTCACTGGGATCCTGATGGCTAGGCCCCAGTGCTCATAGTGAAAACACTATGGCCCTCATTCTGACCTTGGCGGGCGGCGGAGGCCGCCCGCCAAAGTCCCGCCGTCAGGTTACCGTTCCGCGGTCGAAAGACCGCGGCGGTAATTCTGACTTTCCCGCTGGGCTGGCGGGCGGTCGCCTTCAGGCCGCCCGCCAGCCCAGCGGGAAAGAGGCTTCCACGATGAAGCCGGCTCGGAATCGAGCCGGCGGAGTGGAAGCTGTGCGACGGGTGCAGTTGCACCCGTCGCGTATTTCACTGTCTGCGCAGCAGACAGTGAAATACTTGTAGGGGCCCTCTTACGGGGGCCCCTGCAATGCCCATGCCAGTGGCATGGGCACTGCAGGGGCCCCCAGGGGCCCCGCGACCCCCCCACCGCCATCCGGTTCCCGGCGGTCGGACCGCCGGGATCTGGATGGCGGTAGGGGGGGTCGGAATCCCCTCGGCGGCGCAGCAAGCTGCGCCGCCTTGGAGGATTCAATGGGGCGGCGGTACACTGGCGGGAGACCGCCAGTGTTGCCGGTCCGACCGCGGCTTTACCGCCGCGGTCGGAATCCCCATTGGAGCACCGCCGGCCTGTCGGCGGTGCTCCCGCGGTCCTCGGCCCTGGCGGTCTTTGACCGCCTATGTTTTCAGTATGTTTGTTATGTGTCACTGGGGCCCTGCTAGTCAGGACCCCAGTGCTCATAAGGTTGTGGCCTATATGTATGTGTCACTGGGACCCTGTCACACAGGGCCCCAGTGCTCATAGGTGTGCATGTATGTGTTCCCTGTGTGGTGCCTAACTGTCTCACTGAGGCTCTGCTAACCAGAACCTCTGTGGTTATGCTCTCTCATTACTTTTAAATTGTCACTAACAGGCTAGTGACCAATTTTACCAATTCACATTGGCTTACTGGAACACCCTCATAATTCCCTAGTATATGGTACTAAGGTACCCAGGGTATTGGGGTTCCAGGAGATCCCTATGGGCTGCAGCATTTCTTTTGCCACCCATAGGGAGCTCTGACAATTCTTACACAGGCCTGCCACTGCAGCCTGAGTGAAATAACGTCCACGTTATTTCACAGCCATTTTACACTGCACTTAAGTAACTTATAAGTCACCTATATGTCTAACCTTTACCTGGTAAAGGTTAGGTGCAAAGTTACTTAGTGTGTGGGCACCCTGGCACTAGCCAAGGTGCCCCCACATTGTTCAGAGCCAATTCACTGAACTTTGTGAGTGCGGGGACACCATTACACGCGTGCACTACATATAGGTCACTACCTATATGTAGCTTCACAATGGTAACTCCGAAAATGGCCATGTAACATGTCTATGATCATGGAATTGCCCCCTCTATGCCATCCTGGCATAGTTGGCACAATCCCATGACCCCAGTGGTCTGTAGCACAGACCCTGGTACTGCCAAACTGCCCTTCCTGGGGTTTCACTGCAGCTGCTGCTGCTGCCAACCCCTCAGACAGGCATCTGCCCTCCTGGGGTCCAGCCAGGCCTGGCCCAGGATGGCAGAACAAAGAACTTCCTCTGAGAGAGGGTGTGACACCCTCTCCCTTTGGAAGATGGTGTGAAGGCAGGGGAGGAGTAGCCTCCCCCAGCCTCTGGAAATGCTTTCTTGGGCACAGATGGGCCCAATTCTGCATAAGCCAGTCTACACCGGTTCAGGGACCCCTTAGCCCCTGCTCTGGCGCGAAACTGGACAAAGGAAAGGGGAGTGACCACTCCCCTGACCTGCACCTCCCCTGGGAGGTGTCCAGAGCTCCTCCAGTGTGCTCCAGACCTCTGCCATCTTGGAAACAGAGGTGCTGCTGGCACACTGGACTGCTCTGAGTGGCCAGTGCCACCAGGTGACGTCAGAGACTCCTGCTGATAGGCTCCTTCAGGTGTTAGTAGCCTATCCTCTCTCCTAGGTAGCCAAACCCTCTTTTCTGGCTATTTAGGGTCTCTGTCTCTGGGGAAACTTCAGATAACGAATGCAAGAGCTCATCCGAGTTCCTCTGCATCTCCCTCTTCACCTTCTGATAAGGAATCGACTGCTGACCGCGCTGGAAGCCTGCAAACCTGCAACATAGTAGCAAAGACGACTACTGCAACTCTGTAACGCTGATCCTGCCGCCTTCTCGACTGTTTTCCTGCTTGTGCATGCTGTGGGGGTAGCCTGCCTCCTCTCTGCACCAGAAGCTCCGAAGAAATCTCCCGTGGGTCGACGGAATCTTCCCCCTGCAACCGCAGGCACCAAAAAGCTGCATTACCGGTCCCTTGGGTCTCCTCTCAGCACGATGAGCGAGGTCCCTCGAATCCAGCGACTCTGTCCAAGTGACCCCCACAGTCCAGTGACTCTTCAGCCCAAGTTTGGTGGAGGTAAGTCCTTGCCTCACCTCGCTGGGCTGCATTGCTGGGAACCGCGACTTTGCAGCTACTCCGGCCCCTGTGCACTTCCGGCGGAAATCCTTTGTGCACAGCCAAGCCTGGGTCCACGGCACTCTAACCTGCATTGCACGACTTTCTAAGTTGGTCTCCGGCGACGTGGGACTCCTTTGTGCAACTTCGGCAAGCACCGTTTCACGCATCCTCGTAGTGCCTGTTTCTGGCACTTCTCCGGGTGCTACCTGCTTCAGTGAGGGCTATTTTTCTTGCTCGACGTCCCCTCTCTCTTCAGGTCTAATTTGCGACCTCCTGGTCCCTCCTGGGCCCCGGCAGCGTCCAAAAACGCCAAACGCACGATTTGCGACTAGCAAGGCTTGTTGGCGTTCTTCCGGCGGGAAAACACTTCTGTACGACTCTCCAAGGCGGGAGGGATCCGTCCACCAAAGGGGAAGTCTCTAGCCCTTTTCGTTCCTGAAGAAACCTCAGCTTCTTCTGTCCAATCGAAGCTTATTTGCACCCGCAGCTGGCATTTCCTGGGCATCCGCCCATCTCCGACTTGCTTGTGACTTTTGGACTTGGTCCCCTTGTTCCACAGGTACCCTAGATTGGAAATCCACAGTTGTTGCATTGCTGGTTTGTGTCTTTCCTGCATTATTCCTCTAACACGACTACTTTGTCCTTAGGGGAACTTTAGTGCACTTTGCACTCACTTTTCAGGGTCTTGGGGAGGGTTATTTTTCTAACTCTCACTATTTTCTAATAGTCCCAGCGACCCTCTACAAGGTCACATAGGTTTGGGGTCCATTCGTGGTTCGCATTCCACTTTTGGAGTATATGGTTTGTGCTGCCCCTATCCCTATGTTTCCCCATTGCATCCTATTGTAACTATACATTGTTTGCACTGTTTTCTAAGACTATACTGCATATTTTTGCTATTGTGTATATATATCTTGTGTATATTTCCTATCCTCTCACTGAGGGTACACTCTAAGATACTTTGGCATATTGTCATAAAAATAAAGTACCTTTATTTTTTAGTATAACTGTGTATTGTGTTTTCTTATGATATTGTGCATATGACACTAAGTGGTACTGTAGTAGCTTCACACGTCTCCTAGTTCAGCCTAAGCTGCTCTGCTAAGCTACCATTATCTATCAGCCTAAGCTGCTAGACACCCTATACACTAATAAGGGATAACTGGGCCTGGTGCAAGGTGCAAGTACCCCTTGGTACTCACTACAAGCCAGTCCAGCCTCCTACATTGGTTGTGCAGTGGTGGGATAAGTGCTTGAGACTACTTACCACTCTTGTCATTGTACTTTTCATAAGAGAAAAATATACAAAACAAGGTCAGTGTATATACACATAGCCAAAAAGTTTTGCATTTCCTCTTTTCACTCTTTTCTAAGTGCTGAAAAGTACTTCTAAACTTTCAAAAAGTTCTTAAAAGTTTAAAAAGTTTTTTTCTGTCTTTCCAAAAAGTTCTGAAAACTTTTTTTTCTTTTTCTATCACTTTAACTCTCTCTAAAAAATGTCTGGCACAGGCCAAAGTGTTGATCTGTCCAAACTTGCATATGACAACCTTAGCTGGAAAAGAGCAAGGAGTCTCTGTATAGAGAGAGGTTTGAGTGTAGGGAAGAATCCTTCCTTGGAACTGTTACTTAACATGCTTAGAGAACAGGATAAGGCCATAGGTGCCTCATCTGTTGAAAAAGTACCTAATAGTTCTCAATCTGATTCAGGGACTCCCCCAGGAAAAGATTCAGGAAAGAAACTTCCTAGCCTGCCCATTACTAGACAATCTAGCATAGATGGTAATGATGATGAGCCACACCATATAAATAGTGTTGCCTCACATCATAGCAAAAGCATTTATTCTCACGATACTGGTAGTAATGTTTCTGTAAACCAAGCTGTTAGGGTGGCTTCTGTAAGGGACAGGTCTCCTTCTGTTCATTCCCATCATAGCTCTGTTTCTAGAAATGTCCCTCCCACCAACCCTGATGACAGAATGTTAGAGAGGGAACTCAATAAGTTGAGGGTGGAACAAACCAGACTGAAGCTTAAAAAGCAACAGCTGGATTTGGATAGACAGTCTTTTGAATTAGAGAAGGAAAGACAGAAGTTGGGTTTAGATACCCATGGTGGCAGCAGCAGTATTCCCCATAGTCATCCTGCAAAAGAGTATGAATCCAGGAATCTGCACAAGATAGTTCCCCCTTATAAGGAGGGGGATGACATTAACAAGTGGTTTGCTGCACTTGAGAGGGCCTGTGTTGTACAGGATGTCCCTCAAAGGCAGTGGGCTGCTATCCTATGGCTATCATTTAGTGGAAAAGGTAGGGATAGGCTCCTTACGGTGAAAGAAAATGATGCTAATAATTTCCAAGTTCTTAAGAATGCACTCCTGGATGGTTATGGCTTAACCACTGAACAGTACAGGATAAAGTTCAGAGAGACCAAAAAGGAGTCTTCACAAGACTGGGTTGATTTCATTGACCATTCAGTGAAGGCCTTGGAGGGGTGGTTACATTGCAGTAAAGTTACTGATTATGAAAGCCTGTATAACACAATCCTGAGAGAGCATATACTTAATAATTGTGTGTCTGATTTGTTGCACCAGTACCTGGTAGACTCTGATCTGACCTCTCCCCAAGAATTGGGAAAGAAGGCAGACAAATGGGTCAGAACAAGGGTGAACAGAAAAGTTCATACAGGGGGTGACAAAGATGGCAATAAGAAGAAAGATGGTGAAAAATCTCAAGATAAGCATGGGGATAAGGGTAAAACCAAAGATCCCACTTCAAATCTTAAACACTCTTCAGAGGGTGGGGATAAAACTAATTCTTCCTCTTCTTCTCAACCTGCACACATTAAAAAGCCTTGGTGCTTTGTGTGTAAAAACAGAGGCCATAGGCCAGGGGATAAGTCCTGTCCAGGTAAACCCCCTGAGCCTACCACCACTAATACATCAAGCTCTAGTGCCCCTAGCAGTAGTGGTACTAGTGGTGGGACTGCTGGCAACAGTCAAGCAAAGGGTGTAGTTGGGTTCACTTATGGGTCCATAGTGGAAACTGATGTAATCAGTCCCAAGACAGTTTCTGTCACACCTAGTGGCATTGGCCTTGCCACACTGGCTGCTTGTCCCCTTACAATGGATAAGTACAGGCAGACAGTTTCAATAAATGGTGTTGAGGCCTTGGCCTACAGGGACACAGGTGCCAGTTTCACTTTGGTGACTGAAAACCTAGTGCACCCTGATCAACACATCATTGGACAACAGTATAAGATTATTGATGTCCATAACTCCACTAAGTTTCTTCCCTTAGCTATAATTCAGTTTAGTTGGGGTGGAGTTACTGGCCCTAAGCAGGTGGTGGTATCACCTAGCTTACCTGTAGACTGTCTCTTAGGTAATGACCTAGAGGCCTCAGGTTGGGCTGATGTAGAGTTTTATGCCCATGCAGCCATGCTGGGCCTCCCTGAGGAATTGTTCCCTCTCATTTCTACTGAAATGAAAAAGCAAAGGAGAGAAGGCCTGAAAACTCAGGAACCCTCTCCATCAACAGGTAAAAAGGGTATCACAGTATCCCCTAACCACCCTACCATTCAGGATACCATTCCTGTAGTGGGAGAAACCTCTCCTGGGGTGGCACCTGTTCCAAGGGAATCATCAGTTGGCAAAACTGTACTCCCTGAGGTGGAAGTACCTCTCTGTGGGATAACTAACATTGGTGAGAAAAAGAGCACCATTTTAGTTAACATGGAGCATCCCTCCAACCCTCCCAGAGAAACTTTAGTGCAGAAACTCTGCACTGCCTCACAACACTTAGGACAGCATCCGTGCCCTAGTGTGGAGCTGATAGGACAGCATCCCTGCCCTGCTCCAACCCAAGAGAAACAGCATCCCTGTTCTCTCTTCCAGCCATATGGACAAAGTTTTTGCCCAGCTATTGCTTTTCTGAGACAGCATCCCTGTCTGGCATTTCCATCACTACAAATAGGTTCAGTGGAAAATTCCCACTGCTCTAAACTAAAACTTACTGATAGAAACTCTGAAAATACATCTTCACATTGTTGCTTAGCTAAAAAACTTCAAACAGGGTGGTTTACATCCCCACAGGGAAGTAACCATATAGTGGATGATAAAGGGAGTAACCAGTCTATTGCAGAGCTACTCTCTACTTATCACCACTTAGACAATAAAGTCTCAACTGGCCAAGGTTAGCCTTATTGTCCTTCGTTTGGGGGGGGTTGTGTGAGAAAGTAGCCTCTTTCTAGCCTTGTTACCCCCACTTTTGGCCTGTTTGTGAGTGTATGTCAGGATGATTGTCACTGTTTTCACTGTCTCACTGGGATCCTGATGGCTAGGCCCCAGTGCTCATAGTGAAAACACTATGGCCCTCATTCTGACCTTGGCGGGCGGCGGAGGCCGCCCGCCAAAGTCCCGCCGTCAGGTTACCGTTCCGCGGTCGAAAGACCGCGGCGGTAATTCTGACTTTCCCGCTGGGCTGGCGGGCGGTCGCCTTCAGGCCGCCCGCCAGCCCAGCGGGAAAGAGGCTTCCACGATGAAGCCGGCTCGGAATCGAGCCGGCGGAGTGGAAGCTGTGCGACGGGTGCAGTTGCACCCGTCGCGTATTTCACTGTCTGCGCAGCAGACAGTGAAATACTTGTAGGGGCCCTCTTACGGGGGCCCCTGCAATGCCCATGCCAGTGGCATGGGCACTGCAGGGGCCCCCAGGGGCCCCGCGACCCCCCCACCGCCATCCGGTTCCCGGCGGTCGGACCGCCGGGATCTGGATGGCGGTAGGGGGGGTCGGAATCCCCTCGGCGGCGCAGCAAGCTGCGCCGCCTTGGAGGATTCAATGGGGCGGCGGTACACTGGCGGGAGACCGCCAGTGTTGCCGGTCCGACCGCGGCTTTACCGCCGCGGTCGGAATCCCCATTGGAGCACCGCCGGCCTGTCGGCGGTGCTCCCGCGGTCCTCGGCCCTGGCGGTCTTTGACCGCCTATGTTTTCAGTATGTTTGTTATGTGTCACTGGGGCCCTGCTAGTCAGGACCCCAGTGCTCATAAGGTTGTGGCCTATATGTATGTGTCACTGGGACCCTGTCACACAGGGCCCCAGTGCTCATAGGTGTGCATGTATGTGTTCCCTGTGTGGTGCCTAACTGTCTCACTGAGGCTCTGCTAACCAGAACCTCTGTGGTTATGCTCTCTCATTACTTTTAAATTGTCACTAACAGGCTAGTGACCAATTTTACCAATTCACATTGGCTTACTGGAACACCCTCATAATTCCCTAGTATATGGTACTAAGGTACCCAGGGTATTGGGGTTCCAGGAGATCCCTATGGGCTGCAGCATTTCTTTTGCCACCCATAGGGAGCTCTGACAATTCTTACACAGGCCTGCCACTGCAGCCTGAGTGAAATAACGTCCACGTTATTTCACAGCCATTTTACACTGCACTTAAGTAACTTATAAGTCACCTATATGTCTAACCTTTACCTGGTAAAGGTTAGGTGCAAAGTTACTTAGTGTGTGGGCACCCTGGCACTAGCCAAGGTGCCCCCACATTGTTCAGAGCCAATTCACTGAACTTTGTGAGTGCGGGGACACCATTACACGCGTGCACTACATATAGGTCACTACCTATATGTAGCTTCACAATGGTAACTCCGAAAATGGCCATGTAACATGTCTATGATCATGGAATTGCCCCCTCTATGCCATCCTGGCATAGTTGGCACAATCCCATGACCCCAGTGGTCTGTAGCACAGACCCTGGTACTGCCAAACTGCCCTTCCTGGGGTTTCACTGCAGCTGCTGCTGCTGCCAACCCCTCAGACAGGCATCTGCCCTCCTGGGGTCCAGCCAGGCCTGGCCCAGGATGGCAGAACAAAGAACTTCCTCTGAGAGAGGGTGTGACACCCTCTCCCTTTGGAAGATGGTGTGAAGGCAGGGGAGGAGTAGCCTCCCCCAGCCTCTGGAAATGCTTTCTTGGGCACAGATGGGCCCAATTCTGCATAAGCCAGTCTACACCGGTTCAGGGACCCCTTAGCCCCTGCTCTGGCGCGAAACTGGACAAAGGAAAGGGGAGTGACCACTCCCCTGACCTGCACCTCCCCTGGGAGGTGTCCAGAGCTCCTCCAGTGTGCTCCAGACCTCTGCCATCTTGGAAACAGAGGTGCTGCTGGCACACTGGACTGCTCTGAGTGGCCAGTGCCACCAGGTGACGTCAGAGACTCCTGCTGATAGGCTCCTTCAGGTGTTAGTAGCCTATCCTCTCTCCTAGGTAGCCAAACCCTCTTTTCTGGCTATTTAGGGTCTCTGTCTCTGGGGAAACTTCAGATAACGAATGCAAGAGCTCATCCGAGTTCCTCTGCATCTCCCTCTTCACCTTCTGATAAGGAATCGACTGCTGACCGCGCTGGAAGCCTGCAAACCTGCAACATAGTAGCAAAGACGACTACTGCAACTCTGTAACGCTGATCCTGCCGCCTTCTCGACTGTTTTCCTGCTTGTGCATGCTGTGGGGGTAGCCTGCCTCCTCTCTGCACCAGAAGCTCCGAAGAAATCTCCCGTGGGTCGACGGAATCTTCCCCCTGCAACCGCAGGCACCAAAAAGCTGCATTACCGGTCCCTTGGGTCTCCTCTCAGCACGATGAGCGAGGTCCCTCGAATCCAGCGACTCTGTCCAAGTGACCCCCACAGTCCAGTGACTCTTCAGCCCAAGTTTGGTGGAGGTAAGTCCTTGCCTCACCTCGCTGGGCTGCATTGCTGGGAACCGCGACTTTGCAGCTACTCCGGCCCCTGTGCACTTCCGGCGGAAATCCTTTGTGCACAGCCAAGCCTGGGTCCACGGCACTCTAACCTGCATTGCACGACTTTCTAAGTTGGTCTCCGGCGACGTGGGACTCCTTTGTGCAACTTCGGCAAGCACCGTTTCACGCATCCTCGTAGTGCCTGTTTCTGGCACTTCTCCGGGTGCTACCTGCTTCAGTGAGGGCTATTTTTCTTGCTCGACGTCCCCTCTCTCTTCAGGTCTAATTTGCGACCTCCTGGTCCCTCCTGGGCTCCGGCAGCGTCCAAAAACGCCAAACGCACGATTTGCGACTAGCAAGGCTTGTTGGCGTTCTTCCGGCGGGAAAACACTTCTGTACGACTCTCCAAGGCGGGAGGGATCCGTCCACCAAAGGGGAAGTCTCTAGCCCTTTTCGTTCCTGAAGAAACCTCAGCTTCTTCTGTCCAATCGAAGCTTATTTGCACCCGCAGCTGGCATTTCCTGGGCATCCGCCCATCTCCGACTTGCTTGTGACTTTTGGACTTGGTCCCCTTGTTCCACAGGTACCCTAGATTGGAAATCCACAGTTGTTGCATTGCTGGTTTGTGTCTTTCCTGCATTATTCCTCTAACACGACTACTTTGTCCTTAGGGGAACTTTAGTGCACTTTGCACTCACTTTTCAGGGTCTTGGGGAGGGTTATTTTTCTAACTCTCACTATTTTCTAATAGTCCCAGCGACCCTCTACAAGGTCACATAGGTTTGGGGTCCATTCGTGGTTCGCATTCCACTTTTGGAGTATATGGTTTGTGCTGCCCCTATCCCTATGTTTCCCCATTGCATCCTATTGTAACTATACATTGTTTGCACTGTTTTCTAAGACTATACTGCATATTTTTGCTATTGTGTATATATATCTTGTGTATATTTCCTATACTCTCACTGAGGGTACACTCTAAGATACTTTGGCATATTGTCATAAAAATAAAGTACCTTTATTTTTTAGTATAACTGTGTATTGTGTTTTCTTATGATATTGTGCATATGACACTAAGTGGTACTGTAGTAGCTTCACACGTCTCCTAGTTCAGCCTAAGCTGCTCTGCTAAGCTACCATTATCTATCAGCCTAAGCTGCTAGACACCCTATACACTAATAAGGGATAACTGGGCCTGGTGCAAGGTGCAAGTACCCCTTGGTACTCACTACAAGCCAGTCCAGCCTCCTACACTCCCCCACTCTTATGAATGCAGCAATGCCTTGCCTTCAGCAGCCCAAGCATATGTTCAATGATTGCCCTTGTCTGCTTGTGAGGAATGTTGTAACTGCATTCACTCCTTGTGATTCTATTGAGTATTGAACTATGGGGTTAAACTCCATGAATATAGGGCATACCCAAATGTCCACCCTACATCATTGGGAGAAAGGGAACCCAATTGAAGTTGACATTGGCCAAGCAAAAACAAAATACGTACGATATGAAACTCCACCCAATGCCAGCCCCAGTAAGATTACATCCCACAGATCGATCCATTGAACATTTCCCCTTGTCCTGGGTGACTCCTGCACTGGCTCCAAGGTGAGATCATACCAACCACATCAAATGAAGAATCAACCAGGGTGAAACTAACACAACTGTAGTCATACGTCCCAAAGTATCCATGAAAATCAATATGGTAGAAAAGCAATGGCAGGACTAATGTGTGCGAAAACTAGCAACTCCTTTTAAAAGAAAAAAAAAACACAAGTAGTAAAGGCCTATGGCCAGTCCATTAGTCCAATAGTTAGACAAGCACACTGCTGTGCCACTAAACTTGCCTCTCAGAACACTGCCATGGGATCATCACCAGGAAGGTGCACCTAGCGGGCAGTCAAGGCACTTCAATGATATCCTTTGGGGGGGGTCAGTTTTGGGATGGGTAGGTTTGGTTTTTGGGAGGGGTGGGCCTGTCTTCGGAAAGAGTGGGCTTTTTTTTGTTTTTTTGGGGGTTATGGCTGGGTTCAGTGGGGGGATCAGAAGTCAAAGGGGAGGACTTTGATGTGAAAGGGATGGATTTGAGTGTGGCCCCTTTGTCTTTGAGAGGGGGTGGTGTTTACAGGGGTAAGGGCAAACATCAAACATTCTTTAGGGAAATGGGTAGAGTGTCCAGGAGGGGTTAAGGGTTGGAAGGTTGAGGAAGTGGAAGAGTCAGATGTATGTGTGTGTGTGTTTGTACATGTTGTTGGTGCTGTCTGATTTATGTTGTTTGTGTTTTGTAGGTGTCTGTTGTGTGGGTGAGTGTGGGCATTTGCATTTCTTTGTGGTGTGTGATGTGGAGTCCTGGGTATGCTCGGAATGGGGAATGTGTCTTTTGGTGTGGGTATGGTGTCTGGAGGTATGATGGGAGTTGTGGGTGTGTGTGCTGGTGTGGGTGTGGTGTCTGGCCGTATGGTGGGAGTGGTGAATGTGTCTTTTGGTGTGGGTGTGGTGTCTCGGAGTATGGTGGAGTGATAGGTGGGTCTGTGGGTGTGGTGTATGGTGGGGTGGTGGTGGTTGTTAGTGGAGTGAGTGGTCTTGTGAGTGGTTGAGTGCTTGTGTGTTTTTAGCTGATTGGAGCTTTTAAGGTGTGTGTGTGCTTATGTGTGAGTATGCTTGGGACAGGTATAGGAATAGGGAATTGTTTGGGGTTGAGGCAGGTGGTGGGGTGGAGTATGGGATGGGTGGAAGGCTGCTATGAGGGAGAAAGCTAGAGCCTGAAAAGATCTCTGTTGGGCAGACATAGAACTATGGATGCCTTCCAGGTAGGCCACCATCTGTTGCAGATGGCTGCCCTGTACCTGGATGGGATTCAGTAGTGCCGTCTGACACACAGAGACATTTCTCAGGAGATCAATAGACTCCTCACTAGGACAGAAAGGTCCAGGGGGCGAGGTGCCAGTGCTTTACTGGTCATAAATGTTATATATCCTCAATGCACTGTACACGCCAGTGACGGTATTTTGGGAGGCAATAACATACTTTTCTATATCTAGGTGCACATAAAAACCATATAGGTTTATGATGGGAGAGGGAGGAGACGACAACCTCCAGTGTACCATCCATTTCCAGACCTTCAGACCATGGAAGAAAGGAATGTAACAGTTTTGTCTGTATAGGCAAACTATTCAAGATCTATGTCATCAGTTGGAACCAGATCTTATGCCTTAAAACACTAATCCACCATGTATATCATCCATTGTGAGACTAACAGCAGTATTACACATTCTGGCCACAGGGCCCTTTTAATACACAGTGGCTGTATCTGGTGGTATGTCACAACCTATGTTCAATGGTGTTTTAAAAGTTGTGTTACCGGCAGTAATGAAACACATTGACAGCTGTATCAGGTTCCACAGCCATGAGGATTTATCCAATGTGAAAGTTGGCCTCTATGGATTTGGTCACCTCCTACATGCGGTGGGAGCCATTGATGGCTACGCCAACTACACCAGTGTAAGTCCACTTCAATGAGGTCCATGGAAAAACACAGTGGACATTTGAGCGAGCCTTTGAGCTCCTGAAGACCAGGTTTTGCTGTCTGGACAAGACTGGGTGAGCCCTCATCTACCCACCTGGAACGGTGTGCTAAATCAGCATGGCCTGCTGCATGCTCCATAACATCGTCCAGCGATGGAACATACCTTTTATTGCAGAGGAAGGAGAGCCTTAAGTGCCACTGGGTTACGACCCTGAAAGGCCAAATGAAGATGATAGTGGTGAAGAGGAAGGAGCTGACTTGCAACAAGACCTAATCGACAGCTTCTTCTCGTGAGTGTAAGTATGTCATGAGATGTCATGACTTTGACTGTACAATCTACTCTTATTGTGATGATGTGAGGAGTGTATTTTTTGATAAGTGTTAGGAGACTGCAGCTCTGAAGAAATCTGGCAAAGGGTGTTTGTTGATGAAGCTTTTGACACATGCACATGAAGTAAATGTTGCTTTATTTATGTCAAATTTTTATCATGGACTGAGTTCTCCAGACTTTTGCTGTGTGAAGTGTGTTATATGTATGGTTTCATAATACTTTTAGTTTTTGTGTTTTTTTCGGTACCTTCTCCATGGCATCTTCATTTAAACATTTCAGAGTTGTGGCATTGGCAGGTATATGATGCTGTGGGTCATACAAAGTGGGCACGGTTTGTTCTTGGGAATGTATGTCACAGACTTTGGGTGTACATGACCTGTGCCAAGACAGCTTGCACAGTGATAGGATGGAAGTTAAGGAGACCCTATTGGACTTGTTCCTTGTTGTGTGGTGGCCATGATGCATTACATGTGTCATCATGTGGTCAGAACATATGTAGTTGCAGGCCAAATCCATGTTAGTTTCACTCTGCAATAGCTAAACACTATTTTTGTGTGAACTGTATGTAACGGTTGATGTGTTTCCTCGTTGTAGGCCAAAGTGCCTGTGGCACACCACTGACATTTGTTTGTGCCATACCACCAGATGCAGAAGCACTGGACTGTAATGACCCTGTGATCAGGAGCTGCTGTACTACCATCTGTCTGAATCTTGCATTATGTGATGTTGGATTCCTTTTGTGAGGTAGGTGATATGGCTCCAGATGATGTCATCAACCAAATTCATGTTTGCCTATTCTACAGGACAATATCTGATATATCTCTTTCTTCCATGTTCTGAAGGTTTGTACCTGTAATTTGTTTACTTACACAATACAATTCAATCATGTTTGAATTTCTATGTATCGGACATCTTGACAGCCTATGATTTGAACAATGTAATAAAAATCTTCCTAGACAAGACACTTGTATGTATGTGGTGCTTTGGCATGGTTGTGATCCGGAGCTACACATTGTGTATATGCAACATATCCATGCTTACACAAGTAGCTTGTTTTGTCATTGTATAGATCACATGGTCTTACATATCTACATTACTAAATGTGAAATGTACTACAGCAGACAATGAGTTTGTGACTTGTGAATTCATTAAGGTATTAAATATTAAGACATAATTGGTGCAAAAAACAACATAAAAAAGTGAAGGAGTCAGTCATGGTAAATGAAACCATAGATGTAGATGCCAAATCATCTGAATTAAAAAAGTCTAGATTAATCCTCCCATCAAGAATGGAAAAGTGCCCAGAATTAGTCCAATGAGTGAATGTGTGACACCCAAAGGAGGACATTAAAGTTCTTGCTGGCAGTGGTGGGTGTCTTGCCATCCGCACCTCTTGGATATTTGCATGGACATCCCCGCTTGTGTGGGTTAGGGGTTTCAGCTGCTGCAGAGGCAGGAGTATATGATAGTGTTTCTTCCTCTGTCAGGGCCTTCCTTCCTGTGTCTGCCGCAGATGTAGATGGCCTTGGTGTACTTGCGCCACAGGAAGGGGTAGATGGTGGTGGAAAAGCCCTGCTTAGGGTTGTATGGATGGCCATCAGCACAGCTGTTAGGGTGCCTCCATCAGTTGGTACATGTCCCTTTGCAACTTTGCAACTTCTTGATTTCCTGGAGTTTGGTTACTACCTAGCCCATCAAGCATTGGGACTCCTGATAGACCCCTAAGACTTGGCTGAAGGTGTCCTGGTTGTGAGGGGCCCCAGTGGCCTCACTCTGCCGGCCCACAGCATTCCTCTCACAGACTCTACCCCCACAAGCCTCTGCCCTTGGCCGAGGGTGCCCTCTCTAATTGGGTCCTGGTCCCTCTGTGTCAGAGTTAGTGATTTGCACTTCAGGATCCAGGAATAGGGGGGACGCGATTGTAGTAACTGTGCTAGGTACACAGGTTGGGGAGTATGTTGGTGGACAATGTCTGCCCAGGTGCAGTGCCAGTTTGACCTGTTGAGAAATAGAGTAGATTGTTATTGGTGGAAGTGTGCAATCTACACCCAAATGTTTAGTGTCACAGTAAGTAGAGACCAATAGGTAAGGTTTCCTATTGTGATATATTTCCACAGTATTGAAGTTGTTGGCAATACATTTGTGGAGTTTGCAAAAAACAATTAGGATGAACAGCTCATTAGATGTGCTAACAAACAGTTAGTCAACACCTTAGAGCAGTAACATGTAAATGTGACCATTCCAAGGCCTAGTTGTATAAGATACAGGCGAGCACACAACTTGGGTGTATATGGAGCAGTAGACATCATGTGACCAGTGTAGAGTCAATGGGTTACCTGCCACTTCCAATTGGCTTCAGCAGCTTAATGCTATACAAATACTTGATGTACACACTTGGTAAGGTATCATTCATGTAATCAATAGTGTCATTTGGGGTTACCAGGACAACATCAAGCTAGGTAGGCAAACACGTCTCAGAGCTAAGCATGATATGTAAATTGTTCAGTCTATGATGAGTTCTGTTGTGATATGGCTAACAATTGTCTTGCACAACGGCATCTTGTTTTGAGTTATAGAAAGGGGGCGTCATTGTAGTTGTAGTCATGTCACTTTCTAATTCCCAACACTAGACAAATGGTGAACTCCATGATGAGTGAACAGGTGTGACATGACTAACCCCCCATTCACACTAACATACATACATACACAAACACCACACTCACACACGCATTCACTCCCCCTCTCCGCCTCCAGGGCATAAATACATTCACACCACTTCCCCTGCAAAACATACATGCACATACCCGCTCTCCCCGTCCACTGACACACATGCACCCACTCTCCCCATTCACTCACAAAAACACTCACCTGCCTCCCTGTCCACTTACATACACATGCACACACATACACACACTCACCCCTTCCAACCACACTCACGTACTCAATCGCTCACACCCGCACACACTCGTGCACTCAATCCCTTCCCATTCACAAACACTCACACCCCCACCCCATCCACTTACACACACGTACTCCCACCCCAATCCACAAACACTCACACACACCTGACCCCCATGCACTTACACACATGCATCCCCATCCCCAATCCACAAAAAATCACACACACCCCTCACCCCGTCCACAAACACTCACACATGAAGACATGCACCCACAAACATGCCCCTTTCCCCACATTCACGACATTCACACACGCACTCACACAATCTCACAAACACACACTCCCTCCCCTGTCGGATGATCCTCTTACCTCGTTGGTCAAGGAGGTTGTCCGGGAGGGGACGGGTCCCTGCGCTTCCACCTCCGGCAGCGCCCCACCATCAGGACACTGCCACACTGTATTACGTGTTCTAATACATGCAGCGTCCTTTTGGTGTTGCGGTGCCGGCGGTGGAACTGCCTCTTCACGCCAACCACCAGCATGACTGCTTTCGGAATTCTGCCCAATGTCAGGATGAATTCCGAAATCATTCATAATCGGGTTGTCTTGAGACCGCCTGCACTGGCAGTCTTTAAGCGCCTGTAGCTTCAGCGGTCTTGTGAAAACACCACCAAAGTCGTAATGAGGGCCATAGATTGGAACCAGCAGTCCTGTTGAATTCTGAAATAATTCTTTGAATCTCCTCTTGTATTATCTTCCCCCTCTCTGCCAGAAAAGACTGGTGATTTTTTAACGTGGTGAGGAACAACAGTTCTTTCCAACTTTCATAGAATGAGACAGACAGCAATATGGTCCCAAGGTCTGAAACAACGCAATGTGAAAGCATAAATCCTGGGAAGAAACCTGACTTCCCTGCTTGACCAAACTGTCATCCTATGCAAATATTTAACTTCACCAAGCTCTCTTTTTCTTCATCATTGTTGGACCACAAACAATCCTTTTTACAGGGTCATTCCCAAACTTGTTGCCTTCCTCCTTCTGGTATTCTGACCTCTTTTTGGTAGCTCTAAGACTCTGGCACTTTATCGCTACTGATCATGCTAAAGTGCATGCGCTCTCCCCCGTAAACTTGGTATTATTGGGTTACACCTGTTTGGCACATATATTTTGCATGTAAGTTCCTTGTACAGTGGTATTTCTTATACCCAGGGCCTGCAAATTAAATGCTAATAGTGGGCCTGCAGTGCAGCTTGTGCCACCCACAGAAGTAGCCATTCAAACCTGCCTCAGGATTGCCACCGCAGGACCTATGTGATCAGTTTACTGCCACAGTGGCCTGGCATCTAAATTTACTTGCCAAGCCTGGTACTCCTCTTTTACTACATATAGCTCACCCCTAAGGTAGGCCCTAGGTAGCCCTATGGGCAGGCTTCTGTGCAGGTAAAAAGTAGGACATCTGCCTTATTGTGTAGCATGTCCTGGTAGTGATGAAAAAAGCCTATTTGGTTTATCACTGCTGTGAGTGCTGCCTGTTTCGTAGGTTTGTATTAGGAATGCCCTTGCATATGTCTAAGTGGTCTTTTCTGATTTATGAGGTGCAGCGTGGCCATGTTTGGTATGTTTGGAATGGTAGTGAGAAATGCTGCTTATTGGTGTCAGTGGATTTTTAATTACCATTGCAGAAATGCCTCTTTTAGAAAGTGGGTATTTCTCTGTGCTTATGACTCTTTCAGCCTGACTTCAATCCACGTCTGGGGTAGATAACAGCTGGGCTTTGTAGTTACTTTCCAGACAGCCATTACACAGAGAGGGTGGAGGTGTAACAGGATTACATCTGCATACTGAGTGGTCTTCCTGGCTGGGAGAGGGAGAGGCGGGGTGCACTTACATTTAAATAAGTGTATCCTGACTCACACAAAGAGCTTGTTTACCCTCTACTGATACCTGAAGCCAAGGCTGGGCTTGAAGGGGGGTATTGTGCCCTTCTAAAGGTCATTTGAGGTGCCCCCTGAAATCAAAGACAAAATGAGTATAAGCATAGGGGTTGTTCCCCATGTTTTGAGAGACTGCGTGGACTTGTACCCGGATGCTGCTGGGAGGGGCTGTGATTGCCATTGAGAGTTACCTGTGTGTGCTGATCTGTGGCCTGCTAGGTCACCAGAAGGACTGCTCTTGAATTGCCATGACCCCCTTGGGCTGGTGTGCCCACACCCTAACCTGGGGCCCCAGTGATCTTGCAGGGGTCATTATAGGGTTGCCCAGTTACCAGATGTTGCCCCTGCTCCTGTTAATGTAGTGTCTGAGGAACACTATGGCCCTCATTACAACATTGTTGGTAAAAGCCGCTTACCGCCGTGCAGAAGACCGCCAACACACTGCCGCAGCAGTGGAAATCCGCCACAGCTATTATGACCCACAGCTCGGAATCCTCCAAAATTCAGACACCCACACAAGTCCGCCACACCAAAGGTTAGTGATAAACTGGCGAAAACAAATCCTCCACCGTCACGCCAACAGAAATACGTCCACACTATCACGACCCACGAAAACATGCGGCAGTCTTTCCACCACGGTATTCCATTGGCGGTACACACCGCTGCGCTCAAAATACACACACTCCTACAAAACACAGCCACATTGGACAATTTGAAATACACACACCTGATACACATACACACACCACTCCCACACTCTCAATACAATATAAAACACACACCCACATTACCCACAAACCCCTACGACCAAAAATTCCAAAAGAAGGCCAGAGAGAGACACCACCATCAACAACACTAGCATCCACAGGCACACAACACCATCGCCCACATAACTCCCACGCAGCGCACACAACACATCACTACATATCAGCACACTCATCACCACACACACCACCCCACACATCACCCACACCACCCGATGGCACGGCAAAGACACCCCAGGTTCTCGGAGGAGGAGCTCAGGGTTATGGTGGAGGAAATCGCCCGGGTAGAGCCACAGCTATTCGGAGCACAGGTGCACCACACCTCCATTGCACGGAAGATGGAGCTATGGCGAAGAATAGTGGACAGGGTCAATGCAGTGGGACAGCACCCAAGAAATCGGGAGGACATCAGGAAGAAGTGGAACGACCTACGGGTGAAGGTGTGTTCTGTGGTCTCAAGACACCACCTGGCGGTTCAGCGGACTGGCGGCGGACCCCCGCCTCCTCCCCCACAACTAACAACATGGGAGGAGCAGGTCTTGGTGATTCTGCATCCTGAGGGCCTTGCAGGAGTAGGTGGAGGAATGGCCTCTGGTAAGTCAAACCTTAACTATTACATCCCCCACCCTACCTGCATGCTATCACATACCCCCACCCTCACCCCCATCACTCCAACTCCTCACAAATGTCCCAACATCACAAATCACCCATCCCAACACCAAGCCCTGCATGCAACAACAAAGCATGGACACCAATCACTAAAGCATGGCCACTGCACATACCCATACACCCCCCTAAACCATCATCACACAAGGGCCCACACAGGAATGAAAGCACTGGGATACACGTTCAACCAGCCATTGCCCACCATGACACACACAGATGTAATAAACATTCTTTTATACCCCTGCAGGACCCCTACCCAACGTCACCGGACAGGAGGGTCCACACATGTCCACACCACCAACAGAAGCGGCCCACAGTGATGACAGCACCTCTGTCCAACTGGATCTAGATGACCAGCCTGGCCCATCGTGGACCTCGGGACAGTCTGTTCCCCACACCCAGTCACAGGCCACCACAGAGCTTCCCCCATCTGGAAACACCAGCACAGCACCCACAAAGCGGGCCCATACCTCCGTCCCCAGGATGCGTCAATGAGCTGTGTGTTCACCACTACAGGGAACCCAGGCTAACCCACCACCCCAACAACAACAGGGACCTGGGGGCAGTGGTAGCGGGCACATGGTCCAGGGGACGGAGGCCCAAGAACACAGGGGAACTGGGAGGGCTGCTGTGCGACAGGGGGCGGACTGGCCCAGGGAACCCACTCCCCACGAGGCCTCTTCTCCATCACGGGAGCCTACCACCACTCCCAGGAGACGATGGCAACGGTACTGGCCAAGTTTCAGGAGACCCAGCGCCTGCAGGAGGAACAGTATATGGGCTTCAGGGAGGAACTCAGAACCATCAATTCCACCCTGGGCACCTTCGTAGGGGTGCTGAAGGAAGTACTCAACACCAGAAGGGACACTGTGGCACTACAAGGGGCCCCTGACACTAGCCTGGAAGATGAACTGCCCACCACCTCAGCCGGCACTAGTGGACAGGAGGCACCGCCACAGGACCACCACACAAGCACCCCACCCCCTGCAGAGGGAGAACCACCTCGCAAACGGTCCCTGAGATCCAGGACGAAGACAGAGAACGATGCCAAGACCCCCGCCAAGAAATGAGACCACCCTGATTGTCATCCTACTGTCCCACTTTGTCACCCTGTCCATCCTCAAACTGCCCCAGCTCCACTTCCTATGCCCATATGGGCAATGCACCTGTGAGACTAATAGACTGGACTCTGCCATGGACATTCCTCCGCCATCACCCCTCACCATTTTGCTACCCCCTCCAATATTGAGCACTAAAATAAACACCCTTAAAGCACAAAACAATCTTGAGTCAGTCTATGATTTCAGAATACTGTATTAGCAGTAGAGAGACAGGACTGTTAAAGTACATGTAGTAGGCAGGTCTGTATTCTTACCTGTGTCTCACTGGAAATATTGCTGGATCACTGAGTCCCTGTTGTCCATGTCTTCTTCCTCTGCTTCCTCGTCTTCACTGTCCACAGGCTCCACAGCTGCCAAAACACCGCCATCTGGACCATCCTCCTGCAGAAAAGGCACCTGTCGTCGCAAAGCCAAGTTGTGAAGCATACAGCAGGCCACGATGATCTGACACACCTTCTTTGGTAAGTAGAATAGGGATCCACCTGTCATATGGAGGCACCTGAACCTAGCCTTCAGGAGGCCGAAGGTCCTCTCTATAACCCTCCTAGTTCTCCCATGGGCCTCATTGTAGCATTCCTCTGCCCTTGTCCTGGGATTCCTCACTGGGGTCAGTAGCCATGACAGGTTGGGGTAACCAGATTCACCTGCAAATGGTGAGGGACAACTGTTAGACCCAAACTAACCTGGCGGGATATCCCCAGACCCACACAACCATTCCCACTGACTAGATTCCAGGTGCTCACCTAATAGCCACACACGGTGCCTCTGGAGTTGACCCATCACATAAGGGATGCTGCTATTCCACAGGATGTAGGTGTCATGCACTGAGCCAGGGAACATGGCATTCACATGGGAGATGTACTTGTCTGCCAAACATACCATCTGTACATTCATCGAATGATAACTCTTCTTGTTTCTGTACACCTGTTCACTCCTGTGGGGGGTGCCAAAGCCACATGTGCCCCATCAATGACACCTATGATGTTGGGGATATGTCCCAGGGCATAGAAATCACCTTTCACTCTAGGCAAATCCTCCACCTGAGGGAAAACGATGTAGCTCCGCATGTGTTTCAGCAGGGCAGACAACACTCTGGACAACACGTTGGAAAACATAGGCTGGGACATCCCTGATGCTATGATGAAATGACCCACTTGCAAGGAAATGGAGCACTGACAGCACCTGCACTTGAGGGGGATTCCTGTGGGATGGCGGATAGCTGACATCAGGTCTGGCTCCAACTGGGTACACAGTTCCTGGATTGTGGCACGGTCAAGCCTGTATGTGATTATCACATGTCTTTCCTCCATTGTCGACAGGTCCACCAACGGTCGGTACACCGGAGCATGCCGCCATCTCCTCACATGCCCCAGCGGACGGTGCCTATGAAGGACAACAGCAACCACAGAGTCAAACAACTCAGAGGTACGTACCCACAGCTTACACAGAACACCATTCATAATCTAAAAAGTGGCCTGTATGTGTGTTGAGTCTAGGCCTAGGTATGTGTGACACAGTTGAAATTGTAGACATGTGGGCCCCTGAAATGGCAGCTGCCTGACCTGTAAAGTGGGACAATGGGATGTGAGGTAACTGCGCTGGCGTTGTACACCGTCGCGGTAGGCTGTCGAAGACCGCAGTGCAATGCTGCATTGGTTAACATTGGACCCTATGGGACCTAGGAGCCAATGACGATGTACGCCGGCGGTGACAGTTCGCACCGCCGCGGACGTGACCGCCATTTTCTATCTGTTCAATCACTCGATACCTGATCTTCGACAGGAGAGGACATACACTGCAAGTGCTGCTGTGACCTCGGTCTGGAAGAGACAATGGCTCGTGCGTCTGGGGAAAGGGCCCCTGCCTTCACATCGGAGGAGTTGGAGAAACTCGTGGATGGGGTCCTCCCCCAGTACACGCTACTCTACGGTCCTCCAGACAAACAGGTATGTACACTGGCATCATGCTGTATGGGCTATGCCTGTGTGGATAGGGGTGAATGTAAGAAGGAAAGGGGGAGAGTGCGGCGTGCATGAAACAACAGTGAGTGCATGTGCCACATGGCAAGGGTAGGGATGGGGGCCAATTACTTTGACGGTGCAGTTGGTAATAACTTTCTCTTCCCCCTGTACAAATCATGTAGGTCAGCGCCCACCAGAAAAAACATATTTGGCATGCCATCGTCAAGGACGTCCGGACCCTGGGGGTCTACCACAGACGGAGCACCCACTGCCGGAAAAGATGGGAGGACATTCGCCGCTGGAGCAAGAAGACGGCGGAGGCTCATCTGGGGATGGCCTCCCAACGTGGGAGGGGTGCCCGTTGCACAATGACCCCCCTGATGTTCAGGATCCTGGCGGTGGCCTACCCGGAGTTGGATGGGCACTTGAGGGCATCACAGCAGCCACAAGGGGGTGAGTACACTCGCATTCTGCTGCATCCATTGCGTGCAGTGGAGGTGTCTGGGTGGGGGAGGTGGGCTGTGGGTTTCCCTAGGATAGGGCGAGTTCTGTAGGCAAGGTCCCTCCATAAGGCAGGCCATGTGGCACCCCACCGTACCTCTGTAGAGTGCCAACTATACTTACTCATGCCCCTGTGTCAGCCATGTGTGCAGATGTCGTCCATAGCCTAGTAGGCCATTTCCCAGGGATTAAACAGTGGAGCCCAACAGTGCAGCGTAGTGCAGGGGGCTTGTGTGTCTGTCGTGTCCGCCAACGGTAGCGGTAATGCATGCACTCAACATGCCTTTCTTCTGTCGCCCCCCCCCCTTTTTGTGGTCTCCCTGTTCTTGGTTGCATTAGCATCATCAGGTGGAGGAGCAGTGGCACTGGAGCACGAGGGGGCTGCATCCCACATGGCCATGGAGGGCCACACTACGGACTCAGACTTCACCAGTGGGACGGAGGGCGACGGGAGCTCCAGGGCGGGGACAGGAGCTGAGACCAGTGTCACAGACTCGTCCTCTGATGGGAGCTCCCTTGTGGTGGTGGCAACATCTGTGCCCCCCCTCATCTACAGGTACAGCCGCCACCCCCCTTCCAGGACCACCCTCCCGGCAGCCCCTCAGCCTTCACCACGTGCCCACTCACCCGGGAGGGTGGGTATCACCTTCGCCCCAGGCACCTCAGGCCCTGTCCCAGTCATCCCTGCTGCCCTCAGTGAAGAGGCCATTGACCTCCTCAGGTCCCCCACTGTTGGGCAGTCTACCATTTTGAATGCCATCCAGGGTGTAGAAAGGCAGTTGCAACAAACAAATGCATTCCTGGAGGGCATTCATTCTGGTCAGGCGGCCACACACACCTCAACACACAAGGGAAGCTCAGGCAAACATAAGCACCACACATCCCACAGGCACTCACGCAAGCATCACATACATGCAGACACACCAACATCCACTGCCTCCACTGTGTCCCCCTCCTCCTCGTCTCCCTCCTCCCTCCCAGTCTTGTCTACACTCACACCTGCATGCACTACCTCTACAGCCACTACTACCATCACCAGCACAACCACCACCACACCCCGCTCACGTGCAGTCACCACCCCCACTACCATTCACACGTCCCCTGTGTCCTCTCCCAGTGTGTCTGTGACGCCCCCTCCCAAGATACACAAACGCAGGCACACACCCACCCAACAGCCATCCAGCTCACAACAGCCTCCAACGCATGCACCTTCACCCAAAGTCAGCAAACGAACACAAGTCTGGGAAAGAGCAGCACGGTGGAGAATACTGCCATCATCCCAGCTGCCCAGGAGGCCAGCACCAGCCCAGCTGCCCAGGAGGCCAGCACCAGCCCAGCTGCCCAGGAGGCCACCGCCAGCACCAGCCCAGCTGCCCAGAAGGCCACCGCCAGCACCAGCCCCCCTGGGTCATGAAGGACAGCCAGCACCAGCCCAGCTGCCCAGGAGGCCACCACCAGTACCAGCCCAGCTGCCCAGGAGGCCACCGCCAGCAACAGCCACGCTGGGCCATGAAGGACCGCCAGCAAAAGCCCCGCTGTTCCATGAAGAACCGTCAGCAAAAGGCCCGCTGGGCCATGAAGGACCGCCAGCAAAAGCCCCCCTAGGCCTTGAAGGACCGCCAGCAGCTGAGTCACTGCAATGGAGACCGCCGCTCCAAGCACCGCTGAACAGGGCACCGCTGCCTCAAGAACCGCTGAACAGGGCACCGCCGCCTCAAGAACCACTGACCAGGGCACCGCCGCCTCAAGAACCGCTGAACAGGGCACCGCCGCAGTCAAGAACCGCTGAACAGGGCACCGCTGCACTCAAGAACCGCTGAACAGGGCACTGCCGCCTCAAGAACCGCTGGGCAACCCACCCACTGTATAGACTTGAGAGACTGTGGCTCTGCACTCCCCAGGAGGGAACAGTGGGCAAACCACCCACTGTAGAGACTTGAGAGACTGTGGCTTTGCACTTCTCAGGATGGAACAGTGGGCAAACCACCTACTTATGAGACTTGAGAGACTGTGGCTCTGCACCCCCCAGGATGGAACAGTGGGCAACCCACCCACTGTATAGACTTGAGAGATTGTGGCTTTGCACTCCCCAGGATGGAACAGTGGGCAAACCACCCACTTGTGAGACTTGAGAGACTGTGGCTTTGCACTCCCCAGGATGGAACAGTGGGCAACCCACCCATTGTAGAGACTTGAGAGACTGTGGCTTTGCACTCCCCAGGATGGAACAGTGGGCAAACCACCCACTTGTGAGACTTGAGAGAGTGTGGCTTTGAACTCCCCAGGATGGAACAGTGGGCACACCACCCACTGTAGAGACTTGAGAGACTGTGGCTTTGCACTCCCCAGGATGGAACAGTGAGCAACCCACCCACTGTATAGACTTGAGAGACTGTGGCTGTGCACTCCCCAGGATGGAACAGTGGGCATGTGGCCCCTTCGTGGATTTGGCGTTGTGCACTCAACCGGCTGAGGTGCCCCCCCCTTTCCCTCCCCCTGAGGTGCCTGTTTTATTGCTATCTGATGCCCCTGCAGTGTTCTCTCTGTCATGGTCGGGGATCTTGTGTGGGCCTTCCCCATACCGTGTGGGCCCAGTGTTCCACGGACTTAATAGGAGCACTACCTGGACTTCTATGCTTGGTATATATTTTGTACATGATGTATATATATATATATATTTTTGCCTACTCGATTTTAATATATTACAATCGTTCAGCTCATTTCCTATTGTCTTTGCATTCTTCCAGGGGGGCTGGGGGGGAACTGTAATGTATCAATATGCTGTTGCATGTGTGTGTCCCTGTTTTTTACCTCCCCTGTGTCATAGGTGCAGTGGTCACCGTGGTCTTCGCCGCCGGCGTTCGTGCTCCTGGTAGAGGAGCAGGAAGACTATCGCAGGAAGAATTTGGAGTTCCAGGTCCATGGTGTCCTCGTTCCTCGTGGAGTGTGTAGAGGTGAGCGTTTTCCCTTCGGATTCCTGTTTCCGCCGTGTTTTTATCCGCGGTGAATCCGCCCCGGAAAAGGTGGCGGATTGGTGGGTTGTAATAGTGTGGGCGGTACATTGTCTCCCGCCTGTCTGTTGGCGGTGACCGCCGCTCTGTTTTTTTGTACGGAGTGTTATTGTGGCTGTCTTTGTTGGTGGTTTCCGCCACGGTCGTAATTGCTAAATTTTCACCGCCGGCCTGTTGGCGGTCTTACCGCCGCTTTAACACCGTCCGCCAAGGTTGTAATGACCACCTATATTTTGGTGGCTAACTTCTCTTAGGCAGAACAGAGTGTGTAGTGAGTGCCCTACCCACTCCCAGGAAGTACTGTGGCGTTTCTCCCCCACCCAGGTTAGAGAAAGAGTGAGGACTATTTGCGGGGTCTGTGAGCAACGAGGCCTGCTCTGGTCGGTGCCCCCAGGGCACAAGCAGATATCCACTTTGGCAGCCCTTCACTGCTGCAACCCGGGTTTTATGGAGAGCCTGAGCCGGCTCCCTGGCTTACGTGAGCGAGAGGAGGGGGCCCACCAATGCGCCTGTGCCCCCAGAGCCCTCTTGGCCAAGTACAAGTTCTACACCTATTTGGGAGCATGCCACTGGATGAAGACGGGAGGTTCTGACCGATGGACCGAGGAATTTGCATCAGCCCCAGCGGCTGCCCTTGCTTTATTTGCCTGGAGCCCATTGTGTACCTGAGGAGGACAGGTGGCCATGCAGGGGAGAGCCAGCATCCCAGCGGAGCACGTGTGAAACCAGGAGACTCACCCCGCACTACTGCATTCACCCTAGGAAAGGGGTGGCTGCCATACAGGAGAGTGCAGCCGCCCCCCTCCCCCTTTGGTGTGGGAGTCCAACTTATGTGTGGGCTTCCTTCTCCCTCCAGTCAAATCCCTCCCTTCCTCTTACGGTCCGCATTCCTAGTATTAGGAGCGCAGGACCTCCTGAACCTGACATAGGGGATTAAGCTTTGGTACCGGATGATATATAAAGAAAGCGCAGAGGCACTCTGACCTTCATGTATAAGGTGGTGTTAGTGATACTTGGTGATACTATAATTCACCATATGGTTTCTGTCCTCATTGTTTATGTTGCAATTTTTATGACCTGATTATGCTTTATGTTGATCTTGCTTTGCTGGGGGTGTTCCTTTTGGGTTCTTCCTTCTCTCCTTAGAGGTTGTCCCCCTCTTGATTTATGCTGCATGTGATACGCTTATTTGTTATGTCATTTTTCTTTTCTGTGATAATGAGCATTTCATGATCTATGTTATATGCATTGGGAGGATATCGTGTTTATGATGACGTGCGTATGTCTTGCTATTTGCATGCCTGATGATGATGGTTTGACAAGTTCTGGGTTGGCACAATATTACTGATTTATGTTGTTTTGGTCTATGGTTTTTATGCAATCGTTTATTTTTACATATCTTATTGTGAAGTCTGTTTTTTGTTGTGTATTTATTGTGTCACTGGGTTGTGTCTGTTGTGCAAACGCTTTACCCATTGCCTGTGGGATAAGCCTGACTGCTCTGGCTAAAGCTACCAAGGGCGTGAGCAGGGGTAATCGTAGGTGTGTAGCTCCGTTGCCCTGACTGGCTTAGGTGCCTACCCTAGCCAACCAGAAACCCCATTTCTAACAATCATCACATATTAGTGCGCCGTAAAATGCACAAGTACAGGTTATGCTATTCACAAGAACATCTATTTGACAGAAACTAATGCTGCTTAATGTATGGTAAGAAACTAAGCCACATGGATATGGACACAATGGACCTGACTCTTATTTCAGTAATAACAATATTGTTAGGGTAGGGGTGCAGGAATGTTTCTGAGTTCATGTTTAAACACTATAATTTTAACAAGGATTTCAAGTGAATGTCTGTACACCAGTAGTAATGTTTTTGTGTACAGAACTCCAAAGAAACCAAGCTGTAGTTATTCACTATAACTCACTGTTGAGTGACATGGAGGTCTGAACCTCTTTTATACTGATGACATTTTAGGGGGCTCTGGAAAAAAGCATGCTGAAAGCAACTGTGATGAATTTTGCACCCATACTGAATGCAGTATTTCTGTTTATATTTAAACAGTTCCACAAGGTAAAGAAAAGCTTTTTTTGAATTCTAACCACAATTCAGGGCACAGCTAGTGCAGGTAACCTCATACCAGATCTATGGCTCTGTTAATGCGTCCATTACTTACGATAATGGCATTACTCCTAGTCCTACTCCCTCGCCTTTCTTTAAACCAATGAGGCTCCCTACCTCCCCATAGACCCTCCCTTTCCCTTAAACCCCCACCCACCCCCACCACCTCCTGTACAAAAACAAGCCCAAGTAGCTACTCAGGCGGTCCGTACCGGGAGGGCAGAAGGGAACGGAAAGAAAGGCGAGGGAGTAGGACTAGGAGTAATGCCATTAATGTAAGTAATGGACGCATTACCTCCCGTCCCTCCCTCGCCTTCCTTTAAATCAATGAGACATAGCAAGAGAAAACAGGAGACGGACACTGAGTTGCAACAAGTTTAATCACAACCAATAAAGACCACCGAATCACCACCCCCCTATTACATCATAGAGGACAAGACACGGTGACCCAATACCGACTCCAAATTGCCCAAGTCCGCCAGTCTGTAATGAAGAACAAAGGTCAAAGGTGAGGCCCAAGTCGCGGCCCTGCAAATTTCCACCACAGAAGTGCCCTCGAGCTCCGCCACCATAGCAGCCATACCCCTGGTAGAACGGCCCTGAATCCCTTGGGGTGGAACCACCCCCTTCAAAGAATAAGCCATCAGTATCAGCGAGCGAACCCACCGACTCAAGGAAGCCGTGGATGGCTTTTCCCCTTTCCGAGCCGGACCGAAATTCACAAATAGAGAATCACCCTTACGGAAAGGAGCAACCACCCGTAGATACTCCAACAAGGCCCGATGCACATCTAAAGAATGCAAACGAACCCCCTCATCCGAGGAAGGATCTGGACAAAACGAAGGAAGGATAACCTTCTGGCGAGCATGGAAAGACGAATTCACTTTGGGAACAAATGAAGGAACCGGAACAAGCACCACTCGATCCGGACAAACCTTACAAAAAGGAAACGAGCAGGCCAAGGCCCCCAATTCCCCTAAACGGCGGGCCGAAGTAATGGCCACCAGAAAAAACGTTTTCAAAGAAAGATGACACAAGTCACAGGCCGCCAGAGGTTCAAAGGGAGAAACAGTCAAAGCATCCAATGCCAACAAAAGATCCCAGGAAGGAAAGGACCGCACCGGACGAGGAAACAAGTTGAGAAGACCCTGGAAAAATCGAGGCATCAAATGACCCTCATCAGACAGATTACGCCATGGACCCCTAAAAACCTGAATCGCCGCCCACTGCACCCTTAGAGAAGCCACAGACAAACCCAACTGCGCTCCATCCTGTAAAAACTGCATCACATCAAAAAGAGAAGCAGACGTAGGTTCCAACCCATGTCTGAAACACCAAGAAGAAAAAACTTTCCACTGCCGACCATAAGACAGCAAAGTGGAACGCCTTCGGCAAGCCAGTAAAGTAGAACTCAAAGCCACCAGAACCTCCAAACCTGTCAAACCCGGTCGTTCAACTTCCAGGCCGTCAAGTGCAACCGCCTTAATGACCCCATCGAGAGGCAAGGAAACTCCAGAGGTGACGGACAGAGAGGAAGAGTCCACACGCGATCCGAAGCCATCAACTGAAGCAACAGAAACCAATTTGCCCTCGGCCAATGGGGCACAATCAAGAGAACCCTGGCTTTCAGAAGACGTACCTTCACCAGAAACGCACGGAGCAACTGAAAGGGCGGGAAAGCGTACAAAAGACACTGAGGCCAAGGACACAACATCCCGTCCACCGCCCAAGCCTGAGGACAATGAAACCGGGAGCAAAAGCGACTGAGTTTCGCATTCTCTGGAGACGCAAACACATCCACCACGGAAGACCCCATAGGTGAACCAGATGATGAAACAGAGACCACCGGAGGGAGAAAAGCTGAGATGAAGGAATTACTCTGCTCAGAAGATCCGCCCGAACATTGACCACCCCCATAATGTAGGTGGCACGCAGGGAAAGAACCCATTTCTGTGCCCAAACAAAAATCTTCCTGGCAAGGCGGTACAGCACCCATGACCTGGTCCCCCCTGCCGCTTCACGTAAGCTTTGGTCACCAAGTTGTCTGTCCGAATAAGAAGCGCTACACCTTTCAGGGAGTCCTGAAAATGAATCAGAGCTAGAAGCACCGCCTTCAACTCCCGCCAATTCGAGGAACGTCTGGCTTCCAGAAGTGACCAAAACCCCTGGACCTGAGCTGACCCCATCCAAGTCCACCAACCTGAGAGGCTGGCATCAGTCGTCACTACCACCGGGAGAGGAGGAGATAAAGACACCCCTACCCGAAGATGAGCTGGCACCAGCCACCAACCCAACTCCCTGCGAACCAACCCCAACACCGGAATCCGTGCCCGAAGAGAACTTGACCCCGGAGACCAATGAACCAGGAATCAGTTTACCAGGCAAAGAAGATGGAACCGTGCCCAGGGTACTAGAAAAATTACCAACGCCAAATGACCCTGCAGATGCAACCACTGAAGGGCTCTGGGAGCAGGCTGCGACAAGATCGACCTCACCAGAGACTGGAGGCCCATTAACCACTTCTCCGACACAGTCACTAAGCCTTGAAGAGTCAGAAACCGAGCCCCGAGAAAAACTAGATTCTGGGAAGGAACCAAATCTGACTTCCCCCAGTTGACCAAAAAAACGTGGTTTTTCAGGACCAACAGAACCCGGGCCACATGCCTCCGCAACAGCCCTTGAGAGGACGCTTGGATTAGAATATCGTCCAGATAAGGACGAATAAACACCCCTTTGAAATGTAGAAGAGCCACCAGAGAGGCTAGCACCTTGGTGAAAATGCGGGGAGGGGACTTGAGGCCGAATGGTAGAACACAAAATTGAAAATGGTCCAGGCCTACCGCAAAGCGCAGGAATCGCTGAGAAGACCGAGCCACTGGAACATGCAGGTAAGTATCCTGCAGATCCAGATATGCCAGGAAATCCCCCGGACAGACCAGAGGAAATATTGTCTGAATGGACAGCATACGGAAATGCACAGTCCTGATCCAGGAATTCATCCCTTTCAGATTGAGGACAGGCCGAAAACCCCTGACACCTTCGGAACCAGAACAAGACGGAATAAGTGCCCAGACCTCTCTCCGCCACAGGAACCTGGGAGATGGCCCTCTTGAGAAGCAAGTCCCGGACCTCATCCAACAACGCCTGTCTCTGGGCCCTGTCCGCAGGCAGAGGAGTGGGACGCACCCCAGAATCTGGAGGCACCACTTCGAAATCTATGGCGTAGCCATTGTCCACAATGTCTAGCACCCAACGATCGCTGACACTCTTCTGCCACACGGAAAGAAAGTGCCTCACCCGTCCCCCAACCGGCCCTATGACAGGCCCACAATGATTGTCAGGACCCCTTCTTGAATCCACCCCGGCTCGAAGGGGCAGACTTGGAATCCATTTTGGGAGAGGAGCGCGAATGCTTCCGCCAACCCTTGCCAGAAGAAGAACCACCTTTGCAAAGCAAGGCGTGTTTCCTCTCCTTAAAGGCCTTTGAAAGCATGGAAGGCAACTGATCACCAAATAAATTATGCCCCTCAAAAGGCAGTCTCAGGAGAGCAGATTTCTCCCCAGGATCCGCCTTCCATATCCTCAACCAGAGGGACCTACGAGCCCCAATCAAAGCTCCCGATGCCAGAGCCGAAGTACGGACCACATCAGAAAACATGTCTGCCAACAACCTGGCCTGCTGCTCCATAACAGCCAGAAGTTCCGAGCATTCCGAACCTTCCTGAACAGCCACCGCCAGCTTGTCAAAATCCTGCACCAAAGATTGTGCAGAATAAGCAGAAAAAATACCCGCTCTGACCGCCGTCTTGCCAATCAGTGTCGCCAGAATGGAATCTAGTTTAACTGAGGGTGGCAACACATCTTCCCCTTCCAGCAAGTACAGTTTCTGAAGAAACCTTCCACTCCCGGAGTACCATATCCTTCACAGGGCCCTGAAAAGGCATGGCAAACCTTGAAGGTGTTTGATACTGAGGGAAAAAGTGCACATCCGTCCCTGTAGGTTGAAAAACAGGAAAACCTAAATTGTCCCGAACATGAGACATCACCTCCCACATATCTTCTCTGGAGACATATTTCCCACCAGAAGAAGTAGACGGTGTGTCATCATCATCACAAGAAGAAGACCTCTCCGCAGCCCCAGGAGGACGGGCAGCCGAAGAACGACCAGGCCTGGCCACCCCTACTTGGAGAGCACAAGAGACAGCCACCTCAATAATGTCCTGAATCTCTTCTCTGAACATGAGAGGTGTAGAAGCCCCCATGGCCCTTGGTGACCCCCAGGAGTGGAGAGGGGAGCCTCAACATCCTCCCCTGACGAAGAGGAAGATGAAACAATCCTCCTTCTCTTTGCAGGAACCTTCGGCATAATGTAAACAATCAATGCAAGCCAGAGGTCCCAGCCTTTAAATAAAGGAGAAAGCCCCCCCCCTTAAAAAAATAGTAACAAATGAAAAGGCAGTAACAATTAGCCACCAAAATTACTAAAACGCAGGCAGAACGCCCCTCCTACCGCAAGAAACCCCAAAAAACCACAACCGGCACATCAGCTCGTCCCTGCGAGCCGAAGATCCGAAGTTCAGCCCCAGCCGCAAAGAGCCGACCGACCTCGTCATCCGACTCCCAGGACGCGTCTCCAAGGCAGCAACGCCTGCCTCACAAAGATGCGACCACCAGGAACCCTCCACGAGGAGCTTCGCGCCTTGAGGAGAGCGAAGCCGATGACCGATGAGGCCGTGCCGTGGAGGAAGAAGAAGGTAAGTCTAGCGGGGCTAGACAAAAAAGAACAGGTGGTGGGGGTGTGGGGGGGGTTTAAGGGGAAGGGAGGGTCTATGGGGAGGCAGGGAGCCTCATTGGTTAAAAGGAAGGCGAGGGAGGGACGGGAGGTAATTTGCTAGATCGGCCATTATCAGTGGAATGCTTTATGGTCTCTTCACTAGAAGTAATCTATCTTCAAACAAAACTAAATGCACATCAGTGTCAGTCAGCCACTCGTGTTTTAAGGCAGGCTTTCTTTCCTCTTACTGAATATTGCATGGATCACAAAACCGCGGGTGAAACTGCTGTATTACCCTCTGCAAGTCATAGAACAGAGCCGCCCCTCGCATCACGCTCCATGCAGCAGTCGGGCAGTTAGATGGAAGAGACAGATTGCCAAGCAGCAGAGTAATGGAGAGCTGACTGGAATGCGTTACCGTAAAACAATGGCCAGCTTGCAGCTCAGACAGCTTGATAAAAATATTAATGTTCCCTGTGATCCCCATGCTAAAAGTTAAATAAAAAACAGAGGAGGCACATAAGTGAAGTAGAAAATACTCACCAGCTGCGCATGAGCCAGCGCAGTAATTTAAATATACTAAGACACGTGAATCACAGAAATTGTGGAAGTTGAGAGCTCAGTGAATCCACCCAAGCCCCTTGCAAATCCAATTAGTGAGAAATACACAATGAAGGGAGGCGGCAAAATCCAAGTGCTCCCTATGAATTCCAGGCACTCCCACCTTGACTCTGCTAGCCCCCTGCTCTCTGTGTTCTCTCATGCGTTTTGTGACTACGTCACTAGCTCTGTGGGCCACAATGTCAGCGCCCAGTGACAGCCAAAATCAAGAGAACTTGGAAATAGGCCATGCCCTGAACCTGACGTATTTGCCCTGGTTTATCTATTAAGGGTGAGGGAACACTCACCCATGCATGTGCAGCTATTCTCCACAACACATAAAATCTTGTGTATCTTTTAATATGGAGCAGGGTAACTATCATTTAGCTGAGCTGCTCACATGCTCCCATCTTCCTCCTTGCTTCTTCTGAATGTTGGGGCCCTGCCCATCACTCTCCCATACACCAGCCAAGGATGCTCCCTACCCCCTCGACCCTTTCCCCCACACCCTGTGCACTGCTCCAGCCTGAGCGCTCCCTCCTACCCCTCCTAGTTGAAGCAATGAGTCCTTCACCAGTCTGAGCGATGGGACGCATGCTCCCCCTCCTTCCTGGCTTACACAAATACAAAACTCAAACTATCCCCCTGGAGAGTGAAGAGGAAGGCAGGTGGGAGAATCATCAATTCAGATTTAAAATAGCCCCCAAGTTCATAGATATCACCAAATTACCATTTATATTGCAATAGAAAAGGAAATTAAAGGGGGAAAAAAAGAAAACCAATACAAAAACACAACAAAGTCCAATAAGCTTAAGCCCATCAGTTCCTCCCTTACAACTCACACCCTCAGGCGAAATCAGCAAAGCCATCTAAATACTTCTTAGATTAAATTTATGAGGTGAACAAACAGGTTTTATTTTCAAAAATAACCTTTAAGCGTGCAGGGTTCATCAAGTAGGCTTCGACCCTTTCTCCTGAAAGGTATTTATAAGTTCTCTCAGCCTCCATCATCTTTTAACCGTCACATGGCAGACATGCGGCCTTGTAAGGAAGAAACATTCTTCAAAGTTCCACCTGGAGTCAGTGTGATTTTTCAAAGAAAGCTTGTCTTAGAAGAAAATTCCGAATATAGAAGATGATGGCCCTGGGCTTAGGGATGCCTTCCCCTTGTTACTGAACTGTATTTTTCAACATGAATGGGAGCCTATATGTCGTTTGCATTTCCTACTCCCGATTCCAAGATTACAGCTCAGGGAAACCTCCCATAAATCACTTTATAGCAAAGAATATGACATCTTTGCCTTCTACAACCTCCTCAAGGCCCAAAATCTGTAAATTATTTTGACGTTGAAGGTTCTCAAAATCCTCCAACATCCATTGCATATACAAAAAATGGGATTCCTGGGCCGCAGATTGGCTTTTCAGACCTGTCATATCTGCTTCAACACCGATGCCTGGCATGCTACCAGTGTGATACTTTCTCCAATTTCCTAGCAGGCTTTAGAAATCTTCCTCACTGCCCCCTGCAGTTTCTTTGTTGCTATTCTTGCCTTATGGTTATCAGAGCAAGTCACCTCTATCCGCACAGGAAAGGGTGGCGTCGGCAATGTATATCTTACACCCTTAATTACTCCTGTATTGGGATCATTGCACATTGGTAATCCCGGGACAATCTCCTGTACAGACTGGGTAGCCTTACTAACCTGAGCTATAGCTCCCCAAGAGTAGTATTGGTGTGCTGATACTCCATTTTACTTGGGCAAGTAGCATAACCACTAGTTCTGCTACAGCAGAAGGGTCTGCATCCTCCTGCTAGCATGTAGGTTTGCTATTGCTAACCACCAAGTTAGCGGTGATTAAATATTTTGTTAATAACATGTCTACAGACAAGGTAGCTGAAAAATATATAGCACATAGGAAAGAATACTATGAGTATAGTGAAAGGATGTGCCGAAGGCTGGCACTCTGGACAAGGCAAAAGGCAGTACAAGGGAAAACATCTGAGATCAGAGATAAGGGCGGGCAGATAGTTACTACCCCAGAGGCTATATTGGGAGCATTTAGGGAGTTTTACAACGATTTGTATCAGCTGGGGATGCCTAGAATAAGTTAGATATAAGGCAGTACCTCGATTCCATTGTTGGCTTTAGGGTTAACTCAGAAGACATGAAGAAATCAGAGGCACTCAAAGCCTTGCCCTCTGGAAAGGCACAGACAGGCACAAAATAGACAAAATACCTTTTTGGCTGTTTTAGATGTGGATCTGGGCAATATCACCAGGGAAGTGAGAGGTGGCCTACAGGCTCCTGAGTCTAGGGTAGCCACCTAGATAGTGGTACTTAAGAAAAAAGGGAAAGCACCACATGATCCCGGTTCATATAGACCTATCTAATTAATAATGAGTGACACAAAATTCTGCTCTAAAACCATGGCCTCCTTGCTAAGTCGGATCATTGGTCAATGAGTCATTGAACTCTTTGGCAAGGCCAGTGTAGCAGGTGATCTTATGGCTCTGATGCTTTTAAATGCCAAAAAGGCCTTTAATCGTGTGGCCTGGGATTACCTAAGTCTCAAGAACTTGTGAGGCCAAATGATTTGGCACCAGATGTACAAAGCTTTTTTGAGGTTGCAAAAGGTCCGATTCACAGAATCGGGCCGTTTGTGACTGTAAAAAAGCATTTTTTAATGTACCAAGCCCTATTTGCTAATCCGTAATTTATTCTCGAATCACAAATTGTGTTTGCGATTTGGCATTAGGAAGGGGCATGTATAGGGCGTCCTTTCCTAATACAGAAAAACTGTGGCATGTGTAAATGTTTTGCAATCAAAATGCGGTCCCAAAACATTTGCATTTTACCACGAACTTCAAGTTAGTGGTAACCCATTCGCAAATGTGAAGGGGTATCCAAGGGACTCCATCCCCTCTGAGAATGTTGTTAACATTTTTTTGAAGAGCAGGCAGTGGTTCCACAGACCACTGCTTACTCTTAAAAAATGAAAAGAAAACTTTTCATTTTTCATTTTGAAATGGATCCGGTTTTCCTTTAAGGAAAAAGGGCTGCATTAATAAAAAAAAAGATTGCTTTATTCAAAAGCAATCACAGAGATGGTGGTTTGCTGATCACAGCAAGCCATCATCCCTGTGATTCTAGCTATTCCCAATGGGTTGCAAAACAAGACCTACCTGATGAATATTAATGAGGTAGGTCTTTTTGCAACCCACTGGGCCTCGTACAGTTTGTGAAACATACATAGGTTCATGGGTGTTTATGATGACCAAATAGTGAATCTCAAAAATTTGCTATGAGGTAATCGCAAACCTGGCCCTACGTACTTCTTGCCTTTGGCTTGTAGTGCACGTTTTGGAAATATAGACAAGAAATCACTTTGATATATACCACATTTACATTTGAACAGTTGCAAACCAATTTGTGACCAATTTGTGGATCTTATAATGCTTGTACATCCTTCTCATAGTGCTATTGGCAAAGCATAAACTGAAATCCACATAGTTGTGTCATATTTAAAATTTTACTGAAATTACCATTCCAAACTCAAAAATGCATAAATTGTGTCCACAATATTTTAATTTTTGGACATTTTTTCGCATGCATGCTGTCTGTGGTTTCCTGTCACAGTAGCAACAGCAGTGATCCATCTCAAGCATTTTGTGTCACCTTTTACCACATCTTTCTCCCGACACATTGTATTTTGTTTGTGTCCTTGGGCCCCTGGCCCAAAGGGCGCAGATGCCTCAGATCAATATTTAGGGCCACATGTACGTAGCTTTTTGTTAGTTGCAAACAGGCCAATTTGCGGAATCAGCCTTTTGCAACCAAAAAAATGCATTTCCCTATGTAAAAATCCCTATTTTGCGAGTCAGTATGCAGTTACTGACTCGCAAAACAAGGTTTGCGACTTGCAATTAGGAAGGCGTGTCCAAAGGGCACCCCTTTCTAACTGCGACTCTCAGGGGGATGTCTGATTGTTTTGTGACCATGAATGCGGCTGCAAAACAATCACAGTTAACACCAGCTTCAAATTGCCAACGTCAAGGGACCCATTCCCCTTTTTGAATGGTAACAAAAAATGTTTTTTTCAGAACAGGCAGTGGTCCCACGGACCACCACTGCCTACTCCGAAACAATGAAAACAATTTTTTTTATTTTTAATTTGGGAATGCATCCCGTTTTCCTTTGAGGAAAATGGAAGGCATTTAAAAAAATGCTTTATTGAAAAGCAGTGACAGACATAGTAGCCTGCTGACCCTAGCAGGCCACCATCTCTGTGAGTGCAGCCATTCCCAAATGGGTAGCAAATTGCGACCTGCTTCATGAATATTAATGAGGCAGGTCCTTTGCGACCCATTTGGGAATAACAATCAGTGTGGTTAGCAATGTTGTACATTTTGGTTTGCTATTTGCAATTCGCAAAACAATAGGTCGTACATCGGTCCATTAGTTCTGACATGAAATAGGGCAATTACAACTAATACCATAAAGTAGTTGTTAGAAACTGGGTTTTTGGTTGGCAGTCAGGTTACCCCATGTCCAAGCAAGGACCCTCACTGTAGTCAGGCCAATGGAGAAGCACACTTAGATAACTCTTGCTTACTCCATTGGTAGCTTGGCATAAGCAGTCCGGCTTATCTCAGAAGCAATCTGTAAAGTATTTGTACCAACACACACAGTGATACAGTGAAAACACTGGCTACTCATATGGAGTGGCACAACCAGTGGTGCAGGACCACTAGTAGCATTTAATTTACAGGCCCTGTAATGCACTATACTAGGGAATTACTACTACTAATTCAAATATGCCACTCATGGATTAGCGAATTGCACTTGCATTCTACATAGAAGCACTTGCACTTTAGCACTGGTTAGCATTGGTAAAGTGCCTGGAGTATCAATAACAGTCAAAATAGAGTCCAGCACACATCAACAACCTGGGAAGCAGAGACAAAAAGTTAGGGGAGACCACGCCAAGGAAGTCTAACAGTATTCTTTTTAAATGCAGTCATTTGTTACTTTTAATTTATAGTACTTTAGCTTCCATTTCAGCTGCCTTTTCTATTAATTTTTTCTTGTTCTATTTGTTGATTTATAATTTTGCTTTTCACCCACCCCAACCCCTCTATCCCGACATAGCTCTGAAAAAGAATTGCTCTTTTTCATCTCCCATCTCCAAATAATATTGAAAAGTTAAAGCTACATTTCTCTGCTTTAATTTTCATTCCCAATGTTTTAATGCGATAGTTTTGCCAGGTATAGAATATTTATAAGGTAGACTTGCCGCTGACTCTGCATGTGTGGTGCTGAAAAAAAACATTCTTTATGCGTCTGACACTAGCAATAGAAAAGCGCCTAGGAAAAAGCATCAATAATTAAAGCAAAGATGAAGATAGGTTTTCAACCACATTCAAGCATGTGTTGTGGGGACTGTTCTGCACAAACAATGAAATAAAGGGTGGCAAGTAATATATATCTATATATGTATAAAGATATATAGATAGATATATATAGCTATATATACAGACACACAGAGAGAGATATAAAGAAAGTGAGAGAAAATATGTGTGTGCATGTATGTTTGTATTAACACCCACATACATCTCAACACACAACTGACTGAATTATTTATATTATACACATAAAGAACTTATACGTTAGAACCGTCATACACAGTCTACCAGCAAAGCAACAGAGTTCAGAAAAGTTGGCAGATTAGCAGGTACGAAAGGATAACCTGATGTGAGAACCTGTCTGGATAGTGATGTGCTTGACAAGTCAATTTTGTATTAAGGTAAAGTAGGAACACTGCCGCACTGCTTTCTACTGCTTTCACTGGGATGCCAAGGCCAGCTGGGAATTCTGTTGCTTATAAAATCACAGTAAAACATCACTTGTTCTCACAAATTGTTACTTTAGAAGTTTACTTGAAAGGAGCCATCTTGCTCCAGCAGTGGAACATGTGGAAGGCAATTGTACTACAAAATATTATTGAATACGAACACTAATATCATGGCAGATCATGGCATACTAACATCTAGGACAGAATATCGAGGGAGAAAAACTTGAAAGGTAAGTGCATAAAGGGAAGTATAGATTTACTATTCCTAAAACCACATTTATGTACCTTGAAGTGATATCTACAGCGGGGTACATATATGTGGAGAAAATCTAGACTGACTTACCTGTTGAAAGTTTATATATTTTCTATTCTGTCTTCAATATTTTGTCCCATCAATATTGATTTGATATCCAGGGGGCACAATGTGGACCACACCTGCAGGTGTGATGTATCTGATGTATTGTGAATCACAAAGGAGTAGAGATTCCAATACTAATGCTGATGTCAATTGAGCATACACACACTTATTGCACTATAAATATCAACATGTGCCATGTATCTAAGGCAGCACTTGAATTACAGAGAATAGATGAACACAGGAAAGCTGTACCTAAGTGTGAGAATTTGGGTTCTTTATTCTTTTGGGTGTGAGCCCTTGTCGAGCAGCAAACACAATCTTTGTCAAGACAAAGACACAAGCAAACCCCAAATTAACCTGGGCTCAACCACCTGGTATCTTGGCAACAATAAAACAATGAAAACCACCCAAGAAGGATCCCACACCGATTTTAGAAAAATATATCTAAATTTAGTAAATAAAACAAGACAAGAATCCAATTAGTTAGAACTGTTTTTATGAACTTTTAAAGAGTAAAGTTTAAAATAATGCCTAAAAACACAAAGCACCAACCTTAACTATTTGGTCACGCTGAACCCAATCAATGTCAAAATTTCAGGCTGATCGCAATGGAGCGCAGGTCAGATACAGTCACGAATTAGTCCAGCTGAAGTTTTACCTTCTCAAGTTTTGTGCCAAGAGTCCTGTTAGCACTGGAGAGGGTTGTGAGAAGAAAGAAGAGCTGTTAGCTTGGTGCAAACAGCAGGCCAGGTGTCATTATTGGGCAGCTGGAGCTTTGCGTTGGCAGTTCCCAATGAGCGTTCGATGTTGCAATGTGAAGAGATGGGTTGGGGTGCTTTGGGACGATATTCAGTGCGAATGGTGCAGGTTTGGAACAAACGGGCTCATTTGTGGTCACGAAGAACCCAAAAGCCTGATTTAAGGATGCTGAGCTACATCAAATGTCCAAGACATGGGAGGTACCACTTGGGAGCAAGGAACTCACTGAAGTTGGGTTCCGGAGTTGATTGGGGAGCCTTTTATGTCATGAGGCTCAAATCAGGAGGCCAGTGGACTGGCCCTTGGAGTCACATTAAGGTCCTGGCTTCAAGATGAAGTTGCAGGTCAAGTTGTTCTTTCCCAGGCAAGAGGGCAACAGGTCTACACAGTATGACAGCAGTTTCATTAGAGCAGCAGTCCTGGATTGTGTCAGTCCTTGTAGCAGCACAGCAGTCCTTCTTCCTGGCAGAGCATTCACAGGTCCAGGAGTTTACTGAAGTGGTGGCGCCTGAGGTCCAGTATTTACACTTAGTTATGCCTTTGAAATCGATAGAATCTTCTAGAGGTAAGCCTTTGAAGTGCACACATGCCTCGTCTTCCTAGCCCTGGCTCCAGACTAAGTACTGGGGTATGTGTGGAGACAGGGCACAGCCTATTCAAGTGTAAGTGGGGCTGGGCCCAGCTCCTCCTCTCATTCTACCAGTGTTGGCCCTTCCATTCACACCCAATCGTTCATTTGCATGTGGCTGTCTAGGACACAAAGACCAGCTCTCACCAATACTCAGTCATGTTACCCAGAAGCAGTCTTCAGTCACCAAATGGCTAAGGCAAGAAAATGGGAACTCTCTAAAAAAGGGATTTTCAGAATTGCAATTTAGAATCCAAATTCACCATAAGTTGGGATTTTAAATTGTGATTCCAGAGACCCTAAACATAAACTTGTTATCTCTTTCCATTTGGAAATTACACTTCTTAAATGTAATAAAATAACACTAATGTTATCCCATGGGAGAGAGGGTGAGGCCTTGCAGTAGTGAAAAAACGAATTTAAGAGTTTTTCACTATCAGGACATGTAGAACGTAAAAGTGCATGCCTTCCTGCACCCGGGCCACCGGGGGGGGGTGCTCCACCCCATGGGCCTAGCACTCACACCCCCCAGTCGGGGATGGAAAGGAAATCGCTTCCCCTTCCACCCCCCCTCGGCAATCTGATGATGTCAGATGATGTCAGCGCGCTCATGTTTTTGGCCGATCTCTCCCCCGTTGGGGTCAAAACCTGCAAGGCCCCAGGGATTGTGTTTGTGTGTCTGTTTTTTGTGTCTTGGGGACACCCCTTGGGCAAGGGTCCCACCCCAAAGGGGGGAAATTAGTGTTGGCCATTTCTGCCCCCTTTGGCAAGGGTCGCCCCCTAACGGGGGCACAGACCTGTTGGCCATTTCTGCCCCCCTTTGGGGAAGATCGGCTTATTTTTTTAGGCCCATCCGCCCCCAAGGGGGACAGAATCTACTTGGCCACCAGGGATCCTGTGTGTTTTGTGTTGGGGGGCGGCACCTTTGGCAAGGGTCGCCCCCCCAAAGGGGGCACATTACTGATGGTCATTTCTGCCCCCCCTTGGAGGCAGATCGGCCTATTTTTTTTAGGCCCATCTGCCCCCAAGGGGGGGAGAATCCACTTTGGCACCAGGGATCCTGTGTGTGTTTTGTGTGGGGGGGGCACCTTTGGCAAGGGTCACCCCCCAAAGGGGGCACATTACTGATGGCAATTTCTGCCCCCCTTGGGGGCAGATCGGCCTATTTTTTTTAGGCCTATCTGCCTCCAAGGGGGCAGAAGCCACCAAGACGTGAGGGAATTTTTTGTTGTTGTTCCCCTTAGTTTTTTGTGCTGTCCCACCCCAGGAGGACGCCTAAGGATGGAGGGACCTATCCCAGGGAACTTAAGGTAAGTTCAGGTAAGTAATTTTTTTTTTTTTTTTTGTGGCATAGGGGGGCCTGATTTGTGCCCCCCTACATGCCACTATGTCCAATGACCATGCCCAGGGGACAGGAGTCCCCTGGGCATGGCCATTGGGCAAGGGGGCATGACTCCTGTCTTTGCTAAGACAGGAGTCATTTCAATGGGGGTTGGGAGTAAAAAAAAATGGCGCAAATCGGGTTGAGGCGAAAATTTTGCCTCAGCCTGACTTGCCCCATTTTTTGGCGCCCAAGCTTCATATTCCCCTACGCTGGCGCTGCCTGGTGAACGTCATTTTTTTTGACGCACACCAGGCAGCTCCGCCGGCTAACGCCGGCTAACGTCATTGAATAAATACGGTGCCCGCATGGCGCTTCAGAATGGCGTTAGCCGGCGTTAGATTTTTTGACGCACAACTGCGTTGGCGCAGTTGTGTGTCGAAAAGTATAAATATGGCCCAAAATGCTTCGATGAGGTGTTAACACGGTGTCGTGACGGAGTCATTCCCAACAAGCCAACATCGGCGGCGCCAGACACGGAGTCGCTTAGACCCCCAAGTACAGTACCTTTGGTGAAGAGTGAAAACAAGTCGATGCGCGAAGTCGGGGATCGCGGCGTCTGTGCGAAAAGTTGAATCCGCGCACTTTGAGCGTCGTCGGTCATGACATGGTGCGGTGACTTCCACGGAGTTGCGGACTTCAGTGGGGCTGCAGTGGCGTCGGGCCTGCGAAGGTTGTCACGTTCCAGCGAAGATCACGGAGTCGGTTGCAGGCGGCGTCACTGGATTCAGCAGCGGCGTTGGTCCGAAGTCGTCCGAAGTCGATTTCCTTGGATTTCCACCAGCTTTCGTTTCAAGGGCCCAGGGACTGGATAGGGCACCACTTGTCAGAGCAGGAGTCTCTCCAGAGTCTTTGCTGTCCCTGAGACTTCAAACAACAGCAGGCAAGCTCTAAATCAAGCCCTTGGAGATTTTTTCACAAGATGGAAGGCACACAAAGGGGGTCATTCTGACCGCGGCGGACGGCGGTCGCCGCCCGCCAAGCGGTTCCCGCCGAAAGACCGCTCCGCGGTCAAAAGACCGCGGCGGTCATTCTGGCTTTCCCACTGGCCCGCCGAAAGTCCGCCCGCCAGCCCAGCGGGAAACACCCTTCCCACGAGGACGCCGGCTCAGAATGGAGCCGGCGGAGTGGGAAGGTGCGACGGGTGCAGTTGCACCCGTCGCGAATTTCAGTGCCTGCAAAGCAGACACTGAAATTCTTTGTGGGGCCCTCTTACGGGGGCCCCTGCAGTGCCCATGCCATTGGCATGGGCACTGCAGGGGCCCCCAGGGGCCCCGCGCCACCCCCTACTGCCATGCTGTTCCTGGCGGGAGAACCGCCAGGAACCGGATGGCGGTAGGGGTGTCAGAATCCCCATGGCGGCGGAGCACGCCACGCCGCCATGGAGGATTCTCAAGGGCAGCGGGAAGTCGGCAGTACACCGCCGACTTTCCGTTTCTGGCCGCGGCTGAACCGCCGCGGTCAGAATGCCCAGCGGTGCACCGCCAGCCTGTTGGCGGTGCTACCGCTGACCTCCGCCATGGCGGTAATTACCGCCAGGGTCAGAATGACCCCCAAAGTCTAGTCTTTGCCCTCTTACTCTGGCAGAAGCAGCAACTGCAGGATAGCTCCACAAAGCACAGTCACAGGCAGGGCAGCTCTTCTTCCTCAGCTCTTCAGCTCTTCTCCAGGCAGAGGTTCCTCTTGTTTCCAGAAGTGTTCTAAAGTCTATGGTTTTGGGTGCCCTTCTTATACCCAATTTCTCCTTTGAAGTAGGCCTACTTCAAAGTAAAGTCTCTTTTGAATGTGAAATCCTGCCTTTCCCAGGCCAGGCCCCAGACACCTACCAGGGGGTCGGAGACGGCATTGTGTGAGGACAGACACAGCCTTTTCAGGTGTAAGTGACCACTTCTCCCCTCCCTCCTAACACAGATGGATCATCAGGAAATGCAGACTACACCCCAGCTCCCTTTGTGTCACTGTCTAGTGTGAGGTGCAACCAGCCCAACTGTCAAACTGACCCAGACAGGGAATCCACAAACAGGCAGAGTCACAGAAATGGTATAAGCAAGAAAATGCTTACTTTCTAAAAGAGGCCTTTTCAAACACACTATCTTTAAATCAACTTTACTAAAAGATATTTTTTTAAATTGTGAGCTCAGAGACCCCAAACTCCACATGTCCATCCGCTCCCAAAGGGAATCTACACTTTAATCAGATTTAAAGGTAGCCCCCATGTTAACCTATGAGAGGGACAGGCCTTGCAACAGTGAAAAAAACAAAATGAGCAATATTTCACTGTCAGGACATATAAAACACATTACTATGGGGGTTATTACAACTTTGGAGGAGGTGGTAATCCGTCCCAAATGTGACGGATATACCACCAGCCGTATTACGATTTCCATAGGATATAATGGACTCGTAATACGGCTGGCGGTATATCCGTCACTTTACCGTCACTTTTGGGACGGATTAACACCTCCTCCAAAGTTGTAATAACCCCCTATATGTCATACCTTAACCATACACTGCACCCTGCCCTTGGGGCTACCTAAAACCTACCTTAGGGGTGTCTGACATGTTAGAAAAGGGAAGGTTTAGGCCTGGCAAGTGGGTACACTTGCCAAGTCTAATTCACAGTTAAAACTGCACACACAGACACTGCAATGACAGGTCTGAGACATGATTACAGAGCTACTTATGTGGGTGGCACAACCAGTGCTGCAGGCCCACTAGTAGCATTTGATTTACAGGCCCTGGAACCTCTAGTGCGCTTCACTAGGGACTTACTAATAAATCAAATATGCCAATCATGGATAAACCAATCAACAATACAATGTACACGGAGCATATGCACTTTAGCACTGGTTACCAGCGGTAAAGTGCTCAGAGTTCACAAATCAGCAGCAACAGGTCAGAAGAAATAGGAGGCAGGAGGGAAAAAGGTTGGGGATGACCCTGCATAAGCAAAAAAGTCCAACAAGGCCCAAACCCACTTAGGCACCAGGGACAGTTTCTAAGTTCTTGGTGGCGTGGTGTTTGTCAACTGGCGAAGTACTTGTATTTGTGATTATAACTGTTTATTTCTTCTTTTTGTTCTAGTTCAAAGCTTTTGCTTCCATTGCTGTGGATCCTTGCGGTTTTGGCAGTAGTTGTCCCACGGTTTGCAAAGTTGCATGTTTTAGGTAAGTAAAAGCAATTTACTCCAAAGGAGTATTGTTGACATGCATGAATGACATGTTTGTAGGTGGTGTTCTAAATGCAGGATTGTGCGTGAAATTGTCCTTAGATTTGAGCACAATGATATTTGTGTTGTCGTATGTCGAATTTGCTTTTTTCTTTTTCTTTTTAGTGGGATATCATTGGTGATTGCTGTGTCTGTGCAGAGTAGTTGCTGGTGAGTAGCTTTTTCAGACAAGTGAGTGGTATAGTCTTTTAGTACATAACTCTTTGTGATAAAGTTACACTTTGTTTATTACTTATTTTAGTGCTTGTTGTTGTTGGCAATCCATTTGTTGTTAGGAAGGATCATGGCTAGCCACAGACTGACCGTTCATCAGGTTGTTGGCATGCTTTTTGGTTCGTCTTCTGACCATGACTATGAGACTGACTCTGCATCTGAGGCAGAGGAGGAAGTGAGAGATTCTGGCAGTGAGTTTTCTGTCAGAGAAGATTCTTCTGATGTGGAAGCCACTCTCAGTGCAGATGAAAGGCCTGTTTTAGAGGAGGACATTGATGTGCCAAGAGTGCAGCAGCCTGGGGCTGAAGGGTTTCCCATTAGAAGACCTGACACCTGGATTGCCCCAAACATGGAGCAACCACAGTTACCTGTATTTACTGGTCTCCCAGGGTGTAGAGTCAATACTGAAAACTTTTTGCCTGTCAATTTCTTTCACTTGTTTATGGGCGATGTATTTTTGGAAGAGATTGTTGAGCAGACTAATTTGTGTGCGGAGCAATATTTGAGGGACAACGCTGCCAAACTTAGGCCTCAGTCTAAAGCTACTCAGTGGGTTCCCACATATCTGGAAGAGATGAAAAAGTTTTTAGGTCTGACTTTTTTGATGGAGTTGATAAGGAAGCCGTCATTGGCTTCTTATTGGTCTACTAGTCCCTTGATGGCAATGGCTACATTTTCTGCAACTATGACTCGTAATCGCTATTTGCTTCTTCTTCGAATGCTGCATTTCGTAGACAATGCTTTAGCCTTGCCACGAGATCACCCTGATTGTGACAGTCTTTTTAAGATTAGGCCTGTCCTTGATCATTTTCTAGATCGGTTTTCAGAGGCCTATATTCCAGGCAAGGAGATAAGTGTGGACGAGTCTTTGGTCCTCTTCAAGGGGCGTTTAGTCTTTAAGCAGTACACTCCTAATAAGAGGGCACAGTATGGAATTAAATTGTATATGTTGTCAGAAAGTGAAACAGGATTCGTTTATAATTTCCGGGTCTACACTGGTAGGGATTCCAGTATTGACCCCCCTGGTTGTCCGCCCACTTTCGGAGTTAGCGAGAAAATTGTGTGGGAACTTGGTAGGCGACTTTTAACAAAGGTCACCATTTGTACATAGATAATTTCTACACTGGAGTACAGTTGTTCAAGGAGTTGTTTAGAGTGGACACTGTTGCTTGTGGCACAATCCGTTCAAACCTGAAAGGCTATCCAAGGGAGATTGTCTGTAGAAAACTTGAGCGGGGACAGTGCAGTGCCTTGCGGAATAATGAGCTGCTAGCTCTGAAATTTGCAGACAGGAGGGATGTGTACATGCTATCTACCATCCATGATGAGAGTACTTCCTCTGTGACTTTTTGGGGTCAGGTTGCCGAAGTGCACAAACCTGCGTGCATTTTGGACTACAATAGGCACATGGGTGGTGTTGATAGAGTAGATCAGAGGTTGGAACCTTACACTGCTCTTCGTAAGTCTTACATGTGGTATAAAAAGTTGGCCCTACATTTATTCCATTTGGCAACTTTAAATGCTTTTATAGTGTTCAAGGATTGTTCAACTGAGTCAAGGATGAAATTTGTAAAATTTCAGGAGTCAGTGATAGAGAGCCTTATTGTAGTGGAACAGGCAAGAGTTCCTAGAGTAGCAGAGGTGGAGGATGTGGCTAGATTGAAAGATCACCACTTTCCAGATCACATTCCTCCCACTCTCAAAAAAGATTTGCCCACAAAGAAATGTAGAGTATGTGCCCGAAGAGGTATCCGGAGGGAGAGCCGGATGTAATGCCCCGATTGCCCTTCAAAGCCTGGGCTGTGTGTGGCCGGTTGTTTCAGGAGTTACCACACAAAAAATGTTTTGGGGGAAATACCGTGAGCATAAACTGCCTATTTTATATTTTCATATGTTCAGTTTCATGGTTGGCATTACTGTAATGTATTTAGTTAGACCTTTTGTGTTTGTAGTTTTGTACTTTTTTTTATAATTAGTTAGTGGTTTCTTTGTTGTTTATAAACAAAAACAAAGTGATGGTGGTGTGCGTGGGGTAGCGCTTGGCTGGCGGTGTGCGTGGGGTGGTGCTTGGCTGGCGGTGTGTGTGGGGTGGCGCTTGGCTGGCGGTGTGCGTGGGGTGGTGCTTGGCTGGTGGTGTGCGTCGGGTGGCACTTGGCTGGCGGTGTGCTTGGGGTGGCGCTTGGCTGGCGGTGTGCGTGGGGTAACGCTTGGCTGTTGGTGCCAACCAAACGTCAGTTCACACACTCCCATCAGCTAGTGTGATTGCTGTTCCAGGCATGTGGGCGTATGTAAGTGATGGGCTCTTGAGTGGCGCTGTCTGTCGATGCGAGCGTTGTAATCTGCTGGGCCCGTGGGTGGCGGTGTGAATGGTCTTGTAATGTCATGTATGAAAGGTGTGTGAATGGACTGTAAAACGGTTGGTGCCTTGATACAGCTTTACAGTTGACAAGCTATGAGTCATTAGCTCAGTTACTTGGCCTTTCAGTTATTTACAGTGCATTTCACTTTTGTGAAATATATTGTTAATAAAATTTGATCTACTGAACCATCAATCACCCTCGTGCCAAATCCACCCAGTATGTGTGGTAAAAATGACAAAACCTGCTCCGCTGTAATCAGGCGTCGCAGCACACTTGTGACACGCTAGGTGTCTCAGGTGGGACCCCGATGATGAAGCATGCCACCAACTTGGTTGGTGGGCGAAGGGTCTTTTTCACAAAACCTAAGTGCTTTTCTTTTTACAAGTTTAGTGTTTGCCACATCACAGACGTACGTGGACACATCAAATTGATATATTACAAAACTACCTGTGTTTGGGGGGGAGCGGACAACTATGATTTTGGTCCTGGGTGCGGCCTTCATCTAGGGAAACCTACAAAACCCAGACATTTTTCAAAACTAGACACCCCAAGGAGTCCAGGGAGGTGTGGCTTGCGTGGATCCCCCAACATTTTCTTACCCAGACTCCTCTGTAAACCTCACAATTTGCTTAAAAAAGCATATTTTCATGACTTCTCTTTGTAGGATCACTGCTCCAGCGCCAAATTCCTATTTCCCAGCGTTCCCCTCAGTCTCCCAAGTAAAATGACACCTCACTTGTGTGGTTCCCCAAAGCAGAGTCAGCCTAAAGATGTATAAAAGAAAAATATGTGCTAATCAACTCGCTGTGCTATCCCCTCAATCTCTACAGGTTTATGGCCTTTTTCTGTTGCAGGCATCTGGCCCACCCACACAAGTGAGGTATCATTTTTTTCGGGAGACTTGGGGGAACGCTGGGTAGCAGGAAATTTGTGGCTCCTCTCAGATTCCAGAACTTTCTGTCACCGAAATGTGAGGAAAAAGTGTTTTTTTTTAACCAAATTTTGAGGTTTGCAAAGGATTCTGGGTAACAGAACTTGGTGAGAGCCTCACAAGTCCCCCCATCTTGGATTCCCCTAGGTCTCTAGTTTTAAAAATGCACTGGTTTGGTAGGTTTCCCTAGGTGCCGGCTGAGCTAGAGGCCAAAATCCACAGGTGAGCACTTTAAAAAAAAAAACTCTGTTTTCTGAGGAAACGTGATGTGTCCACTTTGTGTTTTGGGGCATTTCCTGTCGTGGGCAGTAGGCCTACCCACACAAGCGAAGTATAATTTTTATCGGGAGACTTGGGGGAACGCTAGATGGAATGAAATTTGTGGCTCCTCTCAGATTCCAGAACTTTCTGTCACCGAAATGTGAGGAAAAGGTGTTTTTTTAGCCAAATTTTGAGGTTTGCATAGGATTCTGGGTAACAGAGCCTGGTGAGAGCCCCACAAGTCACCCCATCTTGGATTCCCCTAGGTCTCTAGTTTAAAAAAGTGATCAGGTTTGATAGGTTTCCCTAGGTGCCGGCTGAGCTAGAGGTCAAAATCTGCAGGTAGGCACTTTGCATTTTCTTTGGGAAAATGTGATGTGTCCACGTTGTGTTTTGGGGCATTTCCTGTGGCAGGTGCTAGGTCTACCCACACAAGTGAGGTGCCATTTTTATCAGGAGACTTTGGGCAATATAGAATAGCAAAACAAGTGTTATTGCCCCTTGTCTTTCTCTAAATTGTTTCCTTCCAAATATAAGACAGTGTAAAAAAGACGTCTATTTGAGAAATGCCCTGTAATTCACATGCTAGTATGGGCACCCCAGAATTCAGAAATGTGCAAATAACCACTGAACCTCAACACCTTATCTTGTGCCCATTTTGGAAATACAAAGGTTTTCTTGATACCTATTTTTCACTCTTTATATTTCAGCAAATGAATTGCTGTTTACCCGGTGTAAAATGAAAACCCACTGCAAGGTGCAGCTCATTTATTGGCTCTGGGTATCTAGGGTTCTTGATGAACCTACAAGCCCTATATATCCCTGCAACCAGAAAAGTCCAGCAGACGTAACGGTATATTGCTTTCAAAAATCTGACATCGCAGGAAAAAGTTACAGAGTAAAACGTAGAGAAAAATTGCTGTTTTTTTACCTCAATTTCAAGATTTTTTTATTTCAGTTGTTATTTTCTGTAGGAAACCCTTGCAGAATCTACACAAATTAGCCATTGCTGTATTCAGAATGTTGTCTACTTTTCTGAAATGATTAGGTTTCTGGGATCCAGCATTGGTTTCACACCCATTTCTCTCACTGACTGGAAGGAGGCTGAAAGCTCAAAAAATAGTAAAGCTGGGAAGCTGGTGATTTTAGCACCGCAAACCCTTTGTTCATGCCATTTTCAGGGAAAAAACCACAAGCCTTCTTCTGCAGCCCTTTTTCCCCTTTATTTTTTTTTAAAATACACGTGTAGTGTCACTTTACTAGGGATTTACAGGTGACTTAAAAATGCCAGTGCGGTATAAGCCAATGGTACTATGTTTTAAGGAGACAACACAAGCACTTTACCGCTGGTTAGCTGTCGTGAAGTGTGCAGAGTCCTAAGCCCAGCAAAAATTAGTTCAGCAAGAAAAGGAGGTTTGAAGGCAAAATGTTAGGGGACAAACCATGTCAAGGATGCCAGGACTAACACTAAGGGGCATATTTATACTCTGTTTGCGCCGGATTTGCGTCGTTTTTTTTTACGCAAAGCTAACTCCATATTTATACTTTCACGCTAGACCCGTCTAGCGTCAAAATTCTTGGAGTTTGTGTCATTTTTTAGCGTGGGCACCTACCTTGCGTTAATGAGATGCAGGGTAGGCGTTTCCATGCTAAAAATTACTCTAAGGCATTTGCGCCTTATTTAAACTCCTGTGCAAAAATGACGCACAGGAGGGGGCTGGCCTTAAAAATTATCACGCAGCCGCATTTGCGTAATTTTTTAACGCCTGGACAGAGCAGGCGTTAAGGGATCTGTGGGCTCGGAAGGAGCCCAGAGGTGCCCTCCCATGCCCCCAGGGACACCCCCTGCCACCCTCGCCCACCCCTGGAGGACACCCATGGATGGGGGGACCCATCTCAGGTAAGTACAGGTAAGTAGAGGTAAGTATTTTTTTTATTTTTTTTAAAGTGGCATAGGGGGGCCTAACTTGGGCCCCCCTACATGCCACTGTGCCCAATGGCCATGCCCAGGGGACAGAAGTCCCCTGGGCATGGCCATTGGGCCGTGGGGCATGACTTCTGTCTTTGCTAAGACAGGAGTCATTTCCATGGTGGTTGTGCGTCATAAAATGACGCAAGTCAGGTTAGAGTCAATATTTTTTACTCTAACCTGACTTGCACCATTTTTTGACGCACAACCCCTATTATTCCCTACGTCAGCGCTGCCCGGTTCGCGTCATTTTTTTTTACGCTCACCAGGCAGTAGCACCGGCTAGCGTCATTCCATAAATATGACGCCCGGCTGGCGCGTTAGAATGGGGTTAGCCCGCGTTAAATTTTTTGACGCAAAACTGCGTTAGCGCAGTTTTGCGTCAAAAAGTATAAACATGGCCCTAAGGATTTGCAAATGTGGTAAACATGATGGCCTAACGTACACACCAGTTTGAAGCCTGACATTTGTCCATATCACAGGTTCTTTCATGGTAAAAAACATAAAGATAAATACCGCTTATCATTAATGAGTTGGCACAAGAGAAATACATTTGAATTACACCGCGGGTAGCTTTTAGATTTTGTATTTTTTTTGGCAGCTGTTAGCACTATTTATTATTTTAACAGGTGCATAAATGTTGGCTGGCGAAATATTAAGCTTATTGTAAATTAGAAGCACTGGAAAGAAGAATCCTACAGCAGGGGATTTGAGGTTCAAAAATATTTATCTTTAACAGCAGCATCCTAAAGGTTAGGACAATCATTCCAAAGTGTGAAATTTCAACTTTCATGTAAATCAAACCTGGTTCCTATTGAAAAAAAGGTGAAAAGGTCATAGCAGCTCAATCCTATCTGAATGAAAAATAATGCTAACATACCTTTCTGGCAGGCTCGGGAAAAAACTGGGCTAATTGCAGCAGGCAGAGATGAAAGCCACTTATAAAGAAAAAATGTAGCCCTTAATTTTGATGGAAATAATGCTTGTTAGAGGGCTTAATGTGCTGAGAACTTGCTACAGGATTCCAATGAGTGTCAGCATGAGGGAGTGCGCCTCAACATTTGTGTAGCGCACATATATAATTAAATATGGGTAACTGAATTAAAGGGATGTTTTTCTCCCAGGGGTACTGAGTGACATCAAATGGACAAAAGCAAAGTCTGGATTGTCTGTGATGGCATCCTGAAGCCAATGTGAAAAACATCCCTGTAAGTCACTTTTTAACCATCTATAATTTTATGTTATGTATCACAGCCAAAATCATCTGCCCCTGCTTTCTTTTGTCCCCAAATAAAAAAAATACATGGCTTCCTGCCACCTACTCGCACAATGCTCTGTGCCGCCTCATTCCTCCCTGCTTTCCAGCGCAGCTCTGACAAGTGAGAGCGAAGCCAGGGCAGCTTGGAATTCCATCATGATAAAGCAACATTAATTTAAAAGTTCTTTTACCTACCACTCCTATCATAACAGTGATCCACCGAATTTAGAGTCAGATGTATCAAGTTCTTTTACCGGTCGCAAACAGCCCATTGGGCTGTTTACGACCAGTAAAAGGCACATTGCCATGTACCATCCATATTTGTGAGTCGATGACCTATTAATGACTCGCCAAAACAGGTACTGCGACTCGCTATTAGGAAGGGGCATTCCAAGGGCGTCCCTTCCTAATAGTGAGTTGCAGGGCCATGTATGATTGTTTTGCGATCATGAATGTGATTGCAAAACAATTGCAGTTACCACCAACTTCAAGTTTTTATGTTTTGGCTGCACAGCTCTAGCGCTGTGCTTGTTTTGTTTGTCTTCCGCTCTTTATGCAATCTCTTTGAGGTTGTCTACAAAGGTTAGTGGTATAGTGTGCTTTCTCTCCAGTGGAGGAAAAATGCTTACAAACGCTCAGTTATCTGTGGTGGCTTGGTGCACCATTCCAGTCAATGCTTTTTTGCCCCAATCTAGTCCACCCTTTTAGCCCACTGCACCACTCCGGACAGGGAGCAGTGGTATGCTAATCAACCTTGGTACTGCTGCCATAGGAATCATGTTGCCTTAACTGCCAGGCCCCATCAGGAATGATTTGTTCATTCCACCATTCTCTCTGCTTGATTGTGGAATTCCTTACCAGCTGTTCACTGTACACTCATGCAAATCTCATTCTGCACTGATTACACATCAATCACCATGCATTTAGGCACTTTCACCCTGTATTCAGACACTTATCAACCTTCATTCATGCACTACTCACCCTGCACAGAGAGCACTCACACCATTCCTACTGCAGTCATACACTGATCCCATGCATCTTATTATTAATCCCATAGGCAAAACCTAATGCCTTTACTAATGCTTGTTGTTTTTTAAATGCATCCCGATTTTTCTTTAAGGAAAACGGGCTGCATTTTTAAAAAAAAATGCTTTATTTAAAAAGCACCCACAGGCATGGTGAGTGCTACCATTCCCAATTGGGTCGCCAATTTGCTACCTGCCTCATGACTTTTAAAGAGGCAGGTCTCGTGTGACCCATTTGGGAATCACAAATGGTGTTAAACACACTGTTGTACATAGCAGTTTGCAATTTCCTAATAGAAAACATTTTCTATTAAGAAATTGCAAAACTTAAGCTACGTATAGTGCCTGGCATAAGCATTCTATTCTAAATATCTCTTGTAAAAAAAAAATCCTATTTTGGTGTAGATTTTCTATTGTTAGTTCCAATGGGCTGATATTTCTGTAAACAACATGTTGGACACACTACTTTTGGTCAAACAACATTTTATCCATGATATTCTGCTAACATACCTGTTAGTGCATCAGATCTTATTTGGTTAATTGGCATTAATTTCTAAGGGGACGCGTTTGTAGGGTAATTAACCTTTTGACTACGCTTAGAGTAGTTCCCACCATGAGACCCCGTACTAATACAAATCAATAGCAATAACAATCAATAGCATCAAAAATCATAAGAGTCATTTATTTCCACACACCATGACTTATCAGTCAGGAATGACCACACCTTTATGTGAAAGTCAGAATGTTTATTTCCCAATATTAACAATACTAATATCACATAACTTAGTCTCAAAATCAAATGGTAAGCGTACAGAAACAATACTGGCTGCCCAAATTTCCTAAAGAATCGCAGTTTGATCAAGGCTTGGACCACTACACATTCTAAAGTTACAGTACAAATCAATAGCAAGAATAAAAAACAGTAATGAATCTCATTGGTTCACTTCACCCTGGATTAAATTCTACATAGATAAAGTTAGATATGTTAATAATAGCAAGAATAATTGTGCAAGAGAAATGGCATACATTTGGATTCAGCAAAGAAAATAAATAAACTGTTATTACATTTAGTGAGCACCATCAGTGAGTACCCTAACTAACCTTCAGATTAGAATAGCATGTTTGGACTTCACTCAAAACAATTTAGTCAACACATCTAACTATGGCGCTATCAAAATTAGCAGTTGGTACCTAGGGACAAAAGCAAATAGACATAACAATCACTAGCATCGTCTTATACCTTGCCTCAGTATGGTTCAGCAAGCTGTGACAGTCTTCGTCAATTGGACAACAGTTTAGTCAGCAAGGCATTGGAATTCAGCATTAAAGTTCAGGAAAGCAAAGTTTATTCATGCAGTTCCGAAAGAAGAACATCTAAACACTCAAAGGAATGGGAGAATGGCCACTCTTGGTGCAGTCTGGCTAAGTTAGAGTTCCTAAAACTACTTCCCACGTTGCTATTGGTCAAAGAATCATACGTTTACATTTAGTCCAATGAAAGTAGAACCCCAAATCTAAGAATTAACTAATCCATGGTTCACATGTCGATGATTGGCTCCGTTGGGCTTGTCAAGTATTGAATTTCTATCAGCTAATACTCCAGTCAGTGCATCCATTATCTGCTCTTGGGACGGTCACCTTTACACACACTAAGTTATACAATGTACCTCTAACTAGTACAGCATTTTCTAGCAAGCAGTTCTCATGGGAAAGAATTTCATAAAATGGAAAATCACAATTTAATTCTCTAAACAGCAGTTTTATAAACCGCCTAAGCAATGCATCTTGACATGAGGCCGTGCAACTAGGCCCACAACCTCTCTCAGTTAAGTTCTAAGATTAATAAAGCAAGTACATAATACATAACCATTAATATGACATGCTACTACATTAATTAAAACATTAGCTCAACATTTTACATTAATAGGCTATTAATAAGTACACTTCTTGAACATTGGGGGCCACTCAAGTAGGCAGTATTTCAAATGTGTGTATTGTTTTTCTGCGTTAACCCATTTTCTATGCAGATTCCACACTCAGAATAGATGAATATTCATTAGTAAACATTCAGCGTTAACATGTGGAAATCATAAAATACATTTTGTGAATTTAAAATCTGTTGGTAATGTTTGACAAAGGTCACAAATAACTTTTCATACGTTTAATGAAACCTAACATTTAAGAAACACCTAAATAGCATTTACAAAGAGATCCCTGTACCATTTCCTGAACGCACTCAGCCATATTTTCTGCAGCGTTCTTTATCCTGAAAAAAAGCCATGGCCAGCTGGGTTACTGTAGTTCATTTTGTCCAAACCTGCCTTTATTTGTCTAAAAGAAAATATCACATCCAGAGTACAGACATTTTTTCACATAAAATCCTTTTCTATACTGCAAAAGTGCAACAAGTATTCCTAATATTGTTGCCTTGTAGTTGGACATCCAACTCTTGCCAGTCGAAAAGCATTATAAATACATATGGTATGAGTTTACAATAACATGACTCCCAGTTGCCATTTATTGAGTAACCACAGAACTTCGGGGAAAGAGATAAAAAGATAACGTAGTTGTCATCAGCAAACATGGCTTTTATATTTTTCAAAAAGCCTTTGGCACTGTTGAATTTATCTTTTATTTTATCCCACAGGCTCATGCTACACAGGCACTTGAGTTGAGTGAGATACTCTTAGTCAGTTGGTTAGTAGTCATCTATGAAATTTCACAAGAAACATTTTGTGCATCATAATACTTAGGTAAAAGACCTAAAATAGTCTATGAAAAAGAAGGCCAATAGATCAGGCTTCCTGAATTGGTGGTGTTACAAATGTCATTTGCATGTATATCAGCTCAAACTCATAAGCCATTACTTGATTTTAACTGTCATTTATGGTACATTTTTGCTTATGTACTCACTTACAATCTTTTTTATTGGCAAAGCAGTCAGATGTTCACTCAAAGGGAAGGGCTCTCTCTTCAGTGTGACCTTTATTGCTCCTCTTCCCTCCTTGTTGTCTGCACTAATTGTTCTAGCAGGCACTAAATATGTCATCCTCACCCATGGATATATTACTTCAAACATGCAACTTCTGTTCATAGAACAGGCACAACTGCAGTAGAAACAAGTCGAAAACTAGAAGAAACCATAAGATGAGTTTGATTGATAACTAAGAATGTACCTTAAACATTTTGATGCTTGTCTTGGATACAGGCACCAGTATAATATAATTATTTATTTATCATTTTGAATGTGTTACAAATGGGCCCATTTAGTCCACCAGGATTTTTTTTTCTTTTTAATTACCGGGTTTTTGGATCTTTATTGTGGATGAGTCTCACTTTCTAAGCCTCATAGATGGTAATTGAATGGTAATTGGACTGCATGTGTTTACCACCAGAGTCCATCTTTTAATATAGGGCTGGTGCAACACAGCTAGGGTAATGGGCACTGGGCAGGTTACATATGTGCACACAGATGTGCACACGTGTGAGCTGCACAATAGGAGTACGTCATGTGCAGTCTAGTAGCTGCCCCCAGGTAACATGACTGGGGCGGTTTTCAACTGCAAATTTGACCTGTCAAAGTAGCCCCTTTTGAATGATTAATCTTTCCATTTACATTTTAGTGACACCTAAGTAGGTCTTATAGCCTACAGAGCCAAACTGCATGACATTTGAAATGAGGATGTGTGGAATTGAAAATTTAACATGTCCTTACAGTGAAATATACCCAAAATCACTTTTCACTGTGGTAAGGCCAGCTGCTTTCATAGGGCATCATTGGGATACATTGGAACATCTATTAAATGCTAAATTTGGATTGGTAGCAGCTAGAGAAATATATCAAAGACTCATTTTAGCAGGTTTTTAAAGAAAATATAATGGTGAAAAACAACTTTCTCTAACTACTAAGCAACTGGAGATTTTGGAAAGTTACCAGTTTTGTGCCTAACATTTGTAAGCCTTCAAATGTCACCTGGCAGCTGGATGGTTCCCCTGTGATGAGATGTGTATTGCTCCCAAACAGGTGACAAAAGGTTTATCTGTAATTAGGTGCTGATCTTCCCTTGACAGGATGGCAATAGGCCTGTACTCCAGTACTTGTTACACTTCAAAGAATTCCCCCCTGACACAGGCAGATGTAGCTGAATTCAGGGCCTGCCTTCTCTATTGTCCTGCTAGCCAGCTTGGCTCCATTCCCAGTGGGAGGGAGGAGCTGATACAGAACTTGTTTAGAATAACCACAGAGAAGGGGCTGCTCATTTTCATGGCTACACCTCTGGATAGGCAGAAGGGCTCTGCTCAGGGGAAAAAGGTCTGCCATATTGGATTGTTCTAGGATACTGCACAGTGGGATTGGAACATGTGTGAAGGGATGATGTGGCATGATAGGATTGGCCAGGGGTACCTAGAATCTAGACCTTTCCACCAGCACTTAAAATCCTTGCACATGGGAGAAATGAAGAGCAAGACATTGGACCTGGACATGGACGGAAATAAGAACAGACTCATAGACAGGTGGTAGGAGAACCCATCTGATGCTCCTGATGGATTAAGGACTTTTCCTGCAGCTCACCTCTAAGTCTGGATGGGTCTCTCCAGGATCAGTGTTGCGGGCCCTGTTATGACCCCTAAGGACCAACAAGGGGGAGATATGAACTCCAGTGCTCCCCAAGACGGCAAGGAAGCCATGTGAAAGGCAAAGCGGAGGAGAATGCTGGTGCAAGTTGATAGTGAAACTAGCTTCCCACTGGGTGTGCCCTTTTAGAGGCCGGGACGCCTGCTGAAACTTCTCCAAGGGGCTAGGCCTTACCACCAGGACAAAAGTGAGCCAAAGAGCATTGGAAATGGCTTTTTGGGAATGAGTTATGCAGTTTTAGAGATTTTGATTTTTGATTGATTGGAGAATCAGAGAGCATAGGCCACTGCAGTGAATCCTTTCAAATTTCCCAGTAGATGGCCCCTAGTAGATGACACGTTTCTTCACTGGTTTGAATCATTTATCCAGGAAGGGGGTATGTCTGTGGCCCTTCTCAAGACATTCTCTCAGCCACGGGGACCCTAACCCCTGAGGACTGATTGGGGCCTGAGACCCCATCACCAGGCCCCGATAGGAGGAGGGAGGTGTGATCACTGCTGTGTCCTTCTCCAAGGTGGTGTACCCACCCCCACTCCCTATGCCCTTATCTGTGGGGAGCAGGGTGGGCCCAGCAATTCACACAAGGTCAGGGAGAATCAAAACACCACTTCCACACTAGCAACCATCAGTGCAAGCTGAGCAGGTTACCAGCAAGACAGCACAAGAGTGCACTTCGGGAATGGTCAATGGTGTGAATGGCTGTTGGTGTCCCAGGCAGAAGCAGGGCATCAATCCTAAAAAAAGAAAGACAAAAGAAAAAAGGAAACAAGCAGCAAAAGCTGTGCAGTGAGAGAACACACTAATTACTTATTTACTGCTCCGGTTGAGAAAACACTGCATTATGCATCGCTAGAGGCTAAGTTGCATGTTTCCGGATGTTTATGTTGCCCCAAGGTGGGCAGGGGCACCACCAATTTACTTTTCTGAGTGTTATGGGGACTGTAGGGAGTGCAACAGTCCCCCAGGAATATATTCAAAGTTTCAACCGTACATCACATGGGTTTTCAGTATTTTTAAAGAACCCTGGATCTAGAGATTTTGTTCAGTGGCTCTAGTATGAAGGGACCTATTGTGGTTGGTTATATGGCTTATGGAATCTGAAGTAGTAAATGAGAGACTCTGACACATGTTATGTTGGCTTTAAATGTTTTTTACCAATAATATTAATTAATTTTCTTAATATAAGAAGGTACAGTCATTACATCATTCATCGCCTAGACCAAAAGCTGGAACAGATTTTGATTTTACATGAGGACCTTAAGGTGCTCAGGTTCCCACACAATAAGATGATTTTAAATGTTTTATTGAAAATACTTTTATTGACATTGTTCAGCAATCTACTGTTCATTGATAATGAATGCATTTGAACTTGGTGACTGATTCTAGGGATATAATGTTGACTTTTAACATGTGGTCATTGTTCTTCTAATAGGTGACCTTTTGACAAAGCCAGTAGGATTGCCTTATATTTTCACATGATAGCCCCTTGTGAAAGGCAAAATACATGCCTCATTTATTGATGATCCTGCATGTAGCCAAATTTCTTACAATTTGGATTTTGGAACTTCTCTAAAAAAGCATCCAAGTTGGTTATCTTCATAGCACTCCATCTATATTTTTGTCACTTTCATGTAATTTGAAAGGATGTTCTTTTTCATTCACAATAAAATATTTTATATTTACTCTAGTCTCCAATATGATTATTTTACACTTAAGGGTTCACCCTCTAAAGTGTACCCAGTGTGCTTGGTTCCCTGATAACTTCAACCTTTGAAAAACATGTATATGCAAAAAGAGACTAAAGGGTCAACTACAAGTAACGGCCTTTAGCAATGTTTTTACCTACAAAATGAAGATCCACAAAGTTGGAAAGCCGAAAATTATACATCACAATACCCTAAAATATTTCTCAGTGCCCATGCTATGCAAAATGAATAACAATTTTTTTGAAGCAGAAAGGGTAACCCCAGATTACAACAGCAGATGTCAGATATTATGTCATGATTGTCATTCTGACAGTAAATTACATCCTATAGGTCGACATTACAATGAGTAGGCAATTTTAAAAGCGACCCGGAAATGTCTAGGTAATAGTCCTGATGGGGCTTGGCTACTGACTTCAGTAGAAAATCAACTTTTTGTTCCAGGCCAGTGCGGACCTACACATAGTGTATCCCTTTAGTAACAGTGTAGACAAAAAGCAATGAAATGATGCAGTATGTCTGGAATTAATTGAATTGTACTGAGGCTCACGGAAATTCAAATGTCCTCGGCCTCCTCTTAGGAAATGCACAAATCAAGGGTCGCAGAGAGAAGCAAGAAGCAGAGGCCCCCAACCCCCGAATGGCCCCAACCATTCAGGGGGGGTCTATTTAGCCCAAGGGTGATAAATATCTGTGAGAAATGGGGGACTCAGGGGCTCCACATGATACTCTGCTGGTGGACCCCATAATTTTCCATTACTCCACTGGCGAGAAGGAGCCGATCACAGCGGTGATAGTTAACAGAAGAATACGAATTTTTTGCTGCTTCCAGAAGGGATCCCCACATTATTGGTAGAATAAAAAAAGCAGGAACCTGGTAAAAATCTCAGTTTGGAGAGGTAGGACAAAGAAGGGCCGAGTTCCAAGGACAGGAGTAAAGCATCTGTCAAACTTGAAGGAGGGGGATCAGTGAATGAGAGAGGTTTTGCAGTGGCTTCCTGACCTGCAAAATAAGTAAATGTTATGGAAAAGAGATTAAAGGACTGATTTAGGTATGGTGGTTGGGTTATTCCTTCACAAACATTACATGTGCATTATATCCTATGGCACTTGTAATAAGGCTAACAGGATATCCGTCATGTTTGTGACAGAGGACCTATTCACCAAACTCTATATTAGGTTCCAAATCATTTAGGCCTCCTACCTGAAAGAATTCAGTCTTTTTAGATTACTCTGAAAAAATGCAGACTCATTACATGGTTTTGCATGCCTCTGATAGGACCACATCCTGAGCAAGGTCTTTTTTCACCTTCACTAACTGTCTGTATTGAAAGCTGTTGGAAGCCAGAGTTGAGGTCATAGAAACTCATTCGGTCATAACCGGTGACCAGAACTAAAGGGGAATTATAAAGGGAAGCTGGGAAAAGCATTCTATGATCTAATTTTGCCATGCCCACTTAAGGGATGATCACATAAAGCAAGCCTCAGTAGTGCTAAGGATTCATTTTTGTAATGATTTTAGGCTGATTTGGGACCTATGTAGTTGAATACCTAGAGTAGCAGCATGTTATCACTTTTTGTTTCCATTAAAGGTGTTTTTTAAACATTTAAAATGTTTACCTTTATATCAGTTTCCAAGTGTTCCTTTAACTTTCTCCACCTTTTCCCCTTCTTCATTTTAACAGTCACTGTATATTTTAACTACTTTCAGTCTTAATTAATCTGATATGAGTGTTCATTCTCAATTAGCACCTATGTGGCATGTTGCTTTTCCTGCACGTTTGCTCTCTGTCCCATTTACTGGGTTTAGTTACTATATTTCATTTGGATGAAACATAAACAAATAAAGTGAAATGCTGATAAAACTTAATTAGTAGTAACAACGTCAAATCCTCTGCTTTGGACCCAACAATACTGGCCTCATCCCTAAACCTAAGACCTAAGACCCCTCCCTAAACCTAAGAAGGCTATAATAATTCTGGGAGTCATTTCTGAAAACCTGATATCCTTGAGACCTCATATTGATGGTTTTGTATCTAAGTGCTTTTTCGTCTTAGGCACTATTAGGAGGCTATGTTCCTATCTTTCAGCTGACGCTCTGAAGACCACCATGAAAGTATTGTTAGAAATAGTGTTTCTGACTGGCAGAGTTATGCAGGCTGTCTAAGCAGGAACCACAATCCTACTCAGATAAATACCATAAATTAACCTGTGCTCACCCTTTGATAGCTTGTTGCAGAGCAGGCAGACTTAACGTAAGAGGCAATGTGTAAAGTATTTGTGCAGCACTTAAAACAGTAAAAGAGTAAAAACACTGTACAAAAAAATCCACACCAGGTTAGGACAATGGAGCTTCATTTAATGAACAGACCAAGACCAATAGACAAAAATCCAATGAGTAGAAATTGAGATATGAATTTTTAAAGAAGATCTGCAACTATAGTGCTTAGAAGCATAAATCTTCAACTGGGGATATGTGGTAGCGCTAGACTGGGGTAAATCCAAAACTTCAGGCTGACAGCGATGGAGCACGGGCTGGGTACAGTGACTAAGCTTGTCCTGCTGAAACAGTACCTTGGATGGAGGATGTGTCAGCATCGAAATGCTGATGCAAGGAGCAGAGGAGGTGATGCTAAGGCGATGAACTGGTCCTGATCCGCGCAGTTGGGGATGCATCGTTGACGAACCCATGGCGTTGAAAGTGCTGCTTCATCATTGAGTTCTGCAGCCAGTGATGCAAAGGTGATGCTTCAGCACTGAGGGTGATGCATTGATTCTGAGCTGTGCAGCCGCCATTGCAATGTCCTCATCTCATCGGCGATGTGTCAGGGTGAAATGCACCAGTTTTAATCAGCGCAGTGACGGCAATGCATGTTTTTTGTAAAAACAGCTGAAGAACCCCCTTCCAAGGGCCTATGATTGGATTGGCACCACTTGGCAGGGTAAGAGTCACAGTTGACAGAGTCTAGGGGCTTTAGCAGAGGTGAGTGAAGTCTTTGATATCCCTGAGACTTCAGAACAGGAGTCAAGTGAGCAAGCCCTTAGAGTCACTTTGGTTCTGGGGTTGTAGAGATGTAGGTCTGATGCTTCTCCCTCCCAGACAAGGAAAGCAGCAGGGCAGGTGCAGCAAAGCAGGAGTCCAGAAAAGTCCAGCAGAGTCCAGCAGCGTGACAGGTCTTTCAGCAGGACAGCAGTCCTTCTTCCCGGCAGGATGTCCTCAGGTCCTGTAGTGTACTGATTTGGTGGTGTCTGAGGGCCAGTACTTATATCCAATTGTGCCTTTGAAGTGGGAGAGACTTCAAAGAGAGGCCTTTGAAGTGCACAAAGCCCCTGCCCTCCTGCCCTTTCTCTAGACACACTACAGGGCCCTTTCCTCCTGCCCTTTCTCCAGACACACTACAGGGTGTTATAAAGTCCTTTGTGTGGGCTCAGGACACAGCACATTCATGTGTAAGTGTCAGCTTCTCCCTCCTATCCTGCCCTGGATGGCCCATTAACATGCAGATGGCCATTCAGTCACACCTAAGCTCCATTTCTGTGTGGCTGTCTGGAGGGAATACACAAGAACTCAGCTGTCAGTCACCCAGACCTATATCCAGAATCAGGCAGACGGCACTAGATGATTTAAAGTAAGAAAATGCCAATTTTCTAAAAGTGGCCTTTTTTAGAACTGCAATTTAAAATATGACTTCAAGATGAGTTGTAAGTTTAAATTGCGATTCTAGAGACACCAGACTTAGGTGGGGTCCCATCTCTTCAACATTGGAAATGACACACATAAAATGAATAAGTTAATCCCAATGTTAACCTATTGGAGAGATAGGCCTAGCATCACTGAAAAAAGAATGTAAGAGTTATTCACTACATGGACATGTAAACCTTAAGAGAACATGTCCAACTTTTTAAATACACTGCACCCTGCCCTTGCAGCTGTCTAGGGCCTACCATGGGCTACCTTAGGGGTGACCTAATCTGTATTAAAAAAGAAGGCTTGTGTCTGACAGTAGAGTTAACTTACCAGGTTGACATGGCAGTTTAAAACTGCACACAGAGGCTCTGCAATGGCAGGCCTGAGTCATGTTTGAAGGGATACTGCTGTGGGTGGCACAGTCAGTGTCGCAGACCCACTAGTGGCATTTAATATACAGGCCCTGGGCACAGGTAGTACACTTTACTAGGGACTTATACGCATATTAAATATGCCTATTGTGGATAAGCCAGTGTTATCATGTTTTAGGTAAAGAGCCCATACTCTTTAGCACTGGTCAGCAGCGGTGAGGTGCCCAGAGTCCTAATGCCAGCAAAATCAAGGTCAGCAACACAGGAGGTCAGAAGGCAAAAAGTTAGGAGAAACCATGCCGAGGATGCCAGGTCTAACAAATAGTAGCTGGATCACACCTGCATTATGCCATATACCTTGGCCTCCCTAAAGGACAATTAGCCAAACTAGAGATAGTACAACATTTGGTGGCCAGGCTGCTCTCCAAGCTACCTAGGAAGCCCCATATTACATGTTTGCTGGAAAAACTGCAATGATTGCCTATAAAACAATGCAAATTAAAACACACTGCTTTTTTTTAAAGTCCCACACAGCCCACCGCAGCATTTGTCTCTAAAAGAGTCTCTGAACAATCTGTTGCAGAATCATGATTGCTCATCTGCTTATCTGCTAAACATCCCGAGATTTAAAGCACTCAGATATGAGGGTAGTTGATTTTCTAGTCTTGCCCTGTCCAAGTGAAATGTTTTTCCATCCTACCTACCTCCATGATAAACTTTTTTTAGACTCTTTCAGGAAAGCACTGAAGACATGGGTTTATAAACAATCTTTATCTAACTCTGGATGATCATTGCTCTCTTGGTCGATACGAAGGGTCTGTTGGTGAATATCCAGATGTCTCCAACATCTAGCTAAGTCATCTAGTGCCATATGTAGAAAAAGTCGGATGCGCGATCTCCTAATTGTGATTCTTTCCCAATTAACCAATTGCAATTTCTAAGAAAACTTACATTTTGTAAGTTGCCATTCGTAGTGGGATGCAAATCGACCTACCTCATGAATATTAATGAAGAAGATTGAAGTTTGCAACTCATAAGGAATGTCAACTGTCACAGGCATGATGGGCCGGCTTGGATCAGCAGACCACCATGCTTGAGATTGCCTTTCAACAAAGCAATCTTTTTTTTAAATGCAGCCCATTTTCCTTAAAGGAAAGAGGGATTTAAAAAAAAATTAAATGTTTGTTTCATTTTTAAGGGTAAGCAGTGGTCCGTTGTATCACTGCCTGCTCGTAAAAAATATTTGTTTCAACATTCACACATTTGGAAACGGTTAACCCCTCCTTTGAGGTGTCAGTAAAATATTCATGTTTTGTGGTTGTAATTTGGCCGCAAAACATTCATACATACTACTGTGATTTTTTTTTTGGAAGGGATGCCCTAAACACGCCCCTTCTTAATCTCAAATCGCTGAACACAAATTGTGATTCAGTAACATATTACCGAATCACAATTTGTGCTTTGCACATATGAAAAAGCATTTTTGTGGTCGGAAACTGCCCGATTTTGAGAATCAGGCCATTTCTTACCACAAAAATGCTTTGTACATAAGGCCCTAGATAAGGGGTGGTTCCTCCTAAGGAGCGGAGGAGTGTCGCCCTGCCTGCTGCAAGCGCAGCTGCAAACACAAATAAATAAAATGGCATAATAATGGCTTTTTATTTTGTCCTCACGCTCTCACTGTGTACAACATGAGTGTGATGCCGTGGGGTTGGGCTGCAATCTTCAATTGCAGGACGACTGCTGCCCTTTTCAGTGCACGTGTCGGATTGGCCAGATTTCTAGCTACGGCCAGCCCAACATGTGCACTGTAGACCCAGCAATCCCAGGGATGTCAAACAGCCAGGGGATTGCTGGCACAGGCCCCCAGCCTCAAAATGAGTGCTGGGATAGCCAGCTCCCACCAATCCTGGAGCTGCTCTTATGCTAAAAACAGCATGACAGCAGCTCCAGGAGTGGTTGGATTCCTGCTCCACTGAGCAAGAAGAAAGTCCTTCCATTCCTGCTTTCCTGTTCGTGGACAGGGGGAGAAGTACCACACTGTGGGAGGCGGGGGAGGGAGCCGCAAATATGGTGAGTTTGGCACCATGGCACCCACCATATTTTAGACCTGCAGACCTTCACTGCCCTAGATATGTTTAGCGCTATTAAAACCTTTGGGTGTATCAGCATGCCACAAATTCTTTTAAAATTAACATTAACATATAGCTCCCTTTCCAATCGCTGATAAATCTAGAAAGAGGTACCTAATGTTGACTATATTGAGTGATTATCTCCTACCATTACTAATCTAGTGGATTCAAATATGGTAAATATAGAGTCCTCTTCCGATTTGATGCAACAATAGTTGATCTGTTTTCTACTTAAAGCAGCTCTGATTATTCGGTTACCAAATAGATACAGTATTAATAAAGGATCTCAAATAGGAGCCACATCTAAGCAAGAGAACAACATAGAAGAAATAGAAGACCTGTAAGTGAAATAGTAGTATTTTATTCAAGTATTTATCAAAGAAAACCCAATTTACATGATTTCTGATCTATTCTTTTTAGCTAAGTAAAATATTATTTTAAAAAAGCTTCTTCCCATAGACTAAAGTACGGGCACTTTCACTTTAATACTGTGTATCAAATAGAAAAAAAAATATTTCACATTAATTGCACTTATATTCCTGTAGTGCTTCCCCTGATGAGGCGTTAAAGCACTATTCGGTGAGTAGCATGCAACACCTTAAACCCAAATGTGGATTAGTGATGGATTAGTAGGGGGAAATATAAATTGTTATTGGGAATGGTTGGAGTGGTAGACATGTGAGTCTGTTAGCTGGATGAATAGGATAGAAGATGGCTATAGGAGGGAAGAGTTTAGAAAGGACTGTGTGGGAGTTCATTGTATTTAAAGAGGTTTGGGATGAGTCAGAGAGCCTGTTAGTTAGATGAATAGGATAAAGGATGGAAAGAGGAGGGAAGTTTTTGGGAAGAGTTGTTTTAGAGTTTACAGTAGTAAAAGAGGTTTGGGATGAGTCAAATTAATTGTAACACATTAATTGTAATAATATTAATCTTAACATATTAATTTGTCATCACTTTCCAATTGAACAAATTACAAAATTGCATCTGAAGTGATTGCTATCATCATGATCAGAATTAAAAAGTATTCGGACCTGATTATATACCAGCCACTATTTTGAAATGATATACATATACGATTTTTTAAGCTGTATAAAATTATTTCACAGATATTTTACACCAAACTAGTCCAATCTTTATGAACCTATGGTTTTGAAAATGTGGAAACAAAAATGTTTTGATAATCATTTCTCCAACTGTACAAATATTTATAATTTCAGTTTAATAGTATTTTGTAACAAAGGGCAAAGCTCGGTTTTATATAGAAGTAAATCTTAGCCATGAAGTAAGATGATTTAATTTTAAATTAGGAAATCTAGCCATAGTGAGAAACGTCTGTCATTCGAATGTACTATAGACTATAGAGACTAGGAATCCCAACATACACTAATATCGTGGATAGAACCTCGAGGGACCAAATATCAAACATGTAAGTGATATAGAGGAAGTACAGATTTACTCTTTGTAACTCCACTGTACGCCCCCTTGAAGATATGTATATTGTCAAAGTAAATACACGTGGAGGTAAGTCTAGAAAATCTATACTTACTGTTAACGCGTCCTTCTATGTTAATTTATACATTTTAGGACTCGTTTTAGGCCGATGAATATTTGGACCCAGTGGTGAGACACCGTAAGACGAGGTAACTGATCAATATATCAAGCAATATATCAATAATATTGTCAACATATATCACCACAATATATCTCAATTTAGACATTAGTTAAGATCGTTAACGCAACCATGACCTTTCAGTCATGAATAACCACACCTTATTGAAGTTTTGTGAATTTTATTCCCTATTGATTACAATCTAATAGCAGATGTATTAATCTCAAAACCAAGAAGCAAAAGAGCATAGTCACAATGCAGCAACTATGATAAGGTTTCAACAATGCAAAGGTCACAAACATAAGATAGCAATATGAAGGTAAACAAATCAAAATGCATAGAACCTCATATATGTCTTAGTTCAGCATAGCACCACGTCAGTCACGTCAGTTACGTTAGTCAAGGTGACTGCCTCATCTAGCCACTAATTAGCATCAGCATGTTGGGCTTCATGCAAAACTATTTAGAACATCAATTTGGAAAACATCTAACTATGGTCTCTAATCAAAAATACAGCAGTTGGTACCTAGAAAGGAAAAGCGAATAGACAAATTACAAGAGCAACTGTCATAATTACCCTCCTCGGAATGAGTCAGCATACAGGATCAGTCTTCGTCTTCAGGACATCAGTTGAATCGCCGTCAGTCTATCTAGTCTAAGGGCAGGGGACACTTCCCTCATAAGGAAGAAAGTGTAATGGGGCGACTAAGGGTGAGGATGGTTTTATTAAGTCTCAAGTCACCAAACAAAGTGACAGAGTTTCTGGATGCAATCAATATCATTCCCTACCTAGTTCCCTCGAGTCTCCTGTGTCATGGGTTTTTATCCCTTTTTCATAATACATTCCCCCAAAATTCTATTGGATAGTCACTACACCCCACTATCTGTAACCTATCAAATTATACATTAAGTAATACACTTGTCATTTCATGATAATTTTTAAAACTTTGATTGGTCTTCATAATTGACGTTTTTCGTAGGTGGCACATCCAGGGTTACTTCATTCTCTGGCACGTTCATCAGGTCAAAAGTTCCTTTGTCCATGGTCGAATGTCCTTGAAAGTTTCCATATTTTGTTTCAAAGCATATAAACTTTATACTAAAGCAGCTAGCATGCGGATGAGAAGAAACCTAAGTTTGATACATGAAACAAAGGAGAGAACTCATACTGGGTCATGGCCTTTTGCGAGTCAGCACACTGGAGAAACAGAAAAATATGCTTTAATATGAGAGCTACACAGCTAAGTTTTTCAGCTCACGCTAACTTAAGACTTATGGATATATAATGCAATAAATGCAATCTTCGTACGTGTTAACATATTCAATTAATCATAGTGCAAGCAATTATTTCTTACAGTCGACATTAGTTTATGCATACAATAATTCTTCACGTTTATAGGTATGTTAGAATACTTTTCAAACGAATAATATTTTATAACTATTAATGCAGCTTTGTTAAATGTAAGCATTTCACATCTAAATGTGTAATATTTAAACTACGCTCTCTCCGTCCCTCCTCTGATGAGGCTCGTAATCACACAATTTTCTTTGATCTTTTTATTTTCATTTTTTCACTTTGCGCATAATACGCATTTCAACATCTTGCCCTTTATGTGAGCTTTCCCATATTTCATTGAACATTTTCTCTCTTTCACTTTCTTCATTTCGTTGGGCTCTTTCAGTCCAATTTCTTTTTACTTTGTCATTGATTTTACATGCCCCCCATAATCCTAATAGACAAACCAAAACAATTAATAGACCCATCATAATTTTTGCAAGTACCCCATTCCAAATGTTGGTAAACCAGCTTCCCACTCGGGCAATTCCTTTCCCAAATTTCTCCCAAACACCAGGTTCTTTCAGATCCTTCAAGTCTGTACTATCTCTAGTAAGGTTAGTAAACATGCTTCTAATTTTCTTACTGTTATCTGGTATGAATGAGCAACAATGACGCTCATTAAGCATTTTGCAGACACCTCCACTCTTTGCTAAAAGAATGTCTAAAGCAAGCCGATTTTGAAGAGTCATTGCTCTTTCTGCAGCAAGTTCAGCATCCATCAGGAGTATGGCTCCTGTAAAATTTGTCAACATGTTATCCACTATAGTAGACAACTTTTGAATTTTCATAGAATTCAAGATAACCCCTACTGATGGGATTATAGCTCCAAATATATCACCAATGACAGCTGCCACTGATTCTCGATTTTGTCTAGAATGTTGCAATTCGGACATTTTAGGTATTTGTTTTAAGTCATCAATCTGGTATATCTTTGGGAAAACTATTCCCAAATAACATGTCCCATACCATCCCTTAGGGAGACGGTAATATGCATTTAGTCCACAGATATAATAGATTCCAGGGATCGCTGGATCTTGTCCATTTAACATAAAGGTCGATTTACTCTGAAACAAAAACACATGTCTGCATTCACTCGTACCCACAAACAGATTATCTTGATCAGATTTTGGCCTATATACACAGAGCCTTCCTACGTGTAATGTGTCTATAGCTAATTTGCCTTGCGTTTTGATTGCAGTGTAAGCATAATCATTTGCATAAGTACGTTTTTCTAATCCTTTTTCTAACCTTTCTTTTAACACTTTGCGTCTATCATCTGTGTGATCTAAAAAGCTCTTTTCTACCGGCGACAGCAAGCAAGTCAAATTGTTGCGATGTGCATAAGCAGTTCCAAATGTAAGTGTTGGCTCAAAGAATCCTCTAACTATTTTTATATCATGCTCTTTTGCTAATCTATTTAGGAATTCAATCACAGGCACAAAAGAAAACACAACATCCAAGTTTGAATAAAAGTATTGCACATGCTCTTGATTATAGAATCTTGTTAATAGCAAGCTGCAACGAATTCCATAAGTAAGAGGGAGGCTATGATAAGTAACTCCCTCCTGCACAGATGAAGGAATTTTAGTACATACATAACAATTTTTCACATCCATGGTTTCCACATACTCATTTAATAAGCGATAGAAGACATTAGTAGATAGTTCTCCTTTTGCATTAGTCCCTTCATGCATATGTCTTGCATCTTGCTCAAATCTCTCCCACGGTGTTAGTTTAGTAGTGGTAGTTTCAGGTTTCGAAGTTGCATTAATAGTTTCTTTCTCTCTCCATGGCATTCCCACAATCACTCCCACAATCATTACTGCACATACAACACCTATTATAAGACCTAACCAACCACACACCTTACTCCCTTTACTACTATTTCTATTGTAAGCCATGTTTGTATAGAATCAGTATAGCAGATCAACAATCAACTTGATGATAAACTCCTTGCGTATATTACAGCGTCTTCACTCACTCCAGGACCCCCTTTTGTTGATTCCGGTTAGCAGCTTGTCGTAATCAGGTTTCTTTAAAAGTCAAGTTCGGTTTTAGTGTCACTTCCAGTAGTTTCTAAAGTCTCTTTTCTTTTTTTTTCTTTTTTTTTTAGCTTTCACGAACTCAATTTTAGCCGAGTTTCCCTTTGAATATCTTCAGGTACCGTAGTATTGGCCTGGTACTTCTCGATCAAAACAAAATGCTAAGAATTCTTGTTGCTATTCAGAGGTTGTAGCAGATGCCCATTCAGGACCTGTATATCTTCTGTTCGCTATTCTTTTTCATTTTAACCTTCGTTCACCTTGTTAGTCTCCTTCACTCAGATCATCTGCTTGTGAGGTATCACTTTCTTCTATTATTGTGTCATTCGATACCTCTCTTATTTTAGGATGTGACTTGTCTGGCCAATTATCGTCTCTATGTGTCTTGGTTCGATGTTTTCCTTCAGGACGTTGGACAGCACCCTCCTCTTGTGATATGGTGTTTCCTCTTGACGGACCTGCAACTGGTTCGGGAGACTTTGACACGTTTTGATTTGTATCTACAGTTTCTCCTTCTCTTTCGTCTTCTGGTTCTATGTTGGGTTCGGACTCTAACCCGTACTCGTCTACTTCTGGGAGAACTTCTCCTTGGCTTAGTTCTCCTGCTGCCTCGACTGAGATAGGCACTCTGTTACCTCTCTTGAACTCATTGACAGTTTGAGGGACGAGGCTGTTCTCAGTGGGCTCTCCGATAGTCTCAGTTACTTCTTGACTGTTCTCTGACCCTGAGACCTCTCTACCTGAAGTCGCAGTGCCAGAAATGTCAAGTTCTTCTTCAACCGGACACGTTACCTTTTTCGTATGACTGGCATGTATCCAATTGGGAACTCCGGCACATTTCACAGCAGTGGTAGTCGTCAATATTACTTGATACGGCCCCTTCCAACGTGGCTCAAGACACGATTTTCTCACATGTTTCTTGACAACCACCCAATCTCCAGCTTGCAGAGAGTGACCTGGATCGCCAATCGGTGGCAACGTGTTAGCTTCCACCTGGTGAGAAAAAGAGCGAATTACGTCAGCCAAACCTTTGCAGTAATCCAACACCATATCATCTGTAATATTCACTAGTGCATTTGTAGGTACTGCTGGTAATCTCATAGCTCTGCCCATGAGAATTTCGTGGGGAGATAATCCTGTCTTCTTGTCTGGGGTATTTCTCATAGTCATCAGCACTAGAGGTAAGGCGTCTGGCCACTTCATGTTTGTAGCTGCACACATTTTTGCCATTCTTGACTTTAGAGTACCATTCATCTGTTCAACTAGTCCTGATGCTTCAGGGCGATAGCTACAATGCAGCCTTTGTTCAATGTTGAGTGCGGCACACAGAAGTTTAATCACCTCATTGTCGAAGTGTCTCCCCCTATCTGATTCTATAGAAACCGGAAACCCGAATCTTGGTATCAGCTCCCTGAGTAGTAGTTTTGCAACTGTAAGACTGTCATTCCTATGTGTGGGATATGCCTCAATCCAATGACTGAAAACACACACAATCACCCACACGTACTTCAATCCTCCACATACAGGCATTTCGATAAAATCCATTTGCATTTTGTTGAATGGACCCCCAGCTCTCCCAATGTGGCTCAAAGTTACCACAGTTCCTTTTCCAGCATTCATCTGTTGACAGATGACGCACCTGTGGCAAGTGATTTCTGCGGCATGTCTGAATTTTGGATTGAACCAATCAATCTTAAAGGACCTGATCATGGCATCTCTTCCCAGATGTGCCTGGCCATGATAGAGCCGGGCAAACTGTGATAAAAGACTATTTGGCAGAACCAATTTTCCCTCTTCTGAAACCCATAGATCATCTGCTCTTTGTACACATTGCATTCTCTGCCAGGAACGTTTTTCTTCTTTGCTAGCACGACTGTAATGTTTTCAGTTCGTCTAAGGTATCAACCACTCGTAATGCTAGACTTAAACTTGTGTCGTTTTCAGTTTGTGGTAACAATTGCCACTGCTCTTTAAACGATATACAGTTCAATGCACAAAATCTTGCGACTTGATCTGCATAGCCGTTTCCCATAGACACAAAATCTTGTGATCTGATGTGAGCACTGCACTTCACCACGGCAACTTCGAGAGGTAACTGAATCGCATGTAACAAATCTCTTATTTGTTCACCGTTTTTCACAGGAGAACCAGAGGAGGTCATGAAACCCCTCTGTGACCAGAGTTGGCCAAAATCATGCACAATTCCAAATCCATATCTGCTGTCAGTATAGATAGTGACTTTCAAATTTACAGCTGCGTGGCATGCCTTAGTAAGAGCTATTAATTCTGCCACTTGTGCAGAAGACACTTTCTCGAGCCAGGAGGCTTCTACAATGCCAGTTATGGTACATACTGCGTAACCGACTCTCAATGTTCCTGCTGAATCTCTTAGACAGGACCCATCAACAAACATAATGCAGTCATTTTCTTTTAACTGGGTATCCTGTATGTCTGGGCGAGGTTTGGTACAGAGTTCAGTCACTTCAAGACAATCATGTTCAAATTCTTCCCCATCTTTTATTTCAGTATTTTCATTGGGAAGTAAGGTTGCCGGGTTCAGCACAGTGCATCTCTTTAGTGTGACATTTGGTGACCCCAGTATAATCGTCTCATATCTAGTGAGACGTGCATTTGTCATGTGTTGTGTCTTAGTTCGTGTCAACAGAATTTCAACTGAATGTGGAACCATTACTGTCAAAGGGTATCCCATGACTATGCCTTCACATTGTGAAAGGCTTTGACCAACTGCTGCAACTGCCCGCAAACAACCCGGTAAGGCTGCTGCGACAGGGTCCAAGGTAGCTGAAAAATATGCTACAGGGCGATTTGCATCTCCGTGGACCTGTGTTAAAACAGACAAAGAACAAGCATCACGTTCATGACAAAACAACAGAAAAGGTTTCTCATAGTCAAGCATTCCCAATGCTGGTGCCCTGCACATGCATTCTTTTAATTCTACGAATGATTCAAGCTACTCTTTTGTCAAAGTTATTGTATATGGCTCATCCTTGACTTCTTTTCCTGTCAATTTTATTAATGGCTTTGAGATGATTGAGAAGTTGGGTATCCACTGACGACAGTAGCCCACCATTCCCAAAAACATCCTGACATCTCTTTTTGTTGTTGGGGGATTCATCTGCAAAACAGCTGTTATTCTTTCCTTTGATATTCTTCGAGACCCTTTCTCAATCAAATGTCCCAAGTATTTCACTTCTTTTTGACAGTACTGTAACTTTCTGGGTGACACCTTGTGTCCATTCTTTCCCAGATGATTCAATAATGCAATGGTATCGTATTTACAACTGTCTCTGGTTTTGGATGCAATTAGCAAATCATCAATGTACTGCACAAGAGTCGAATTAAAAGGCAGCACAAGAGGTTCCAAGTCCTTCTTCAATATTTGAGTGAAGATGGATGGTGACTCTGAGAACCCTTGAGGAATTCTGCACCAACTGTACACCTTGTCCAAAAATTTGAAACTGAACAAAAATTGGCTGTCCTCATGAAGAGGCATCGAAAAGAATGCTTGTGATAGGTCTACCACAGTAAACCATTCAGCATCACAAGGAACCTGGAACATTATTACCGCTGGGTTAGGTACCACAGGGCAGCATTTTATCACAATTTCATTTATTTTCCTCAAATCCTGAACAATTCGAACTTTTCCACAGGACTTCTTTAAACCCATTATGGGAGAGTTACACGGACTGCTGAAGACTTCTTTCAGGACTCCCTGTCTGAGAAAATCTGAAATTATTTGTGACACCTCAATGAGGACGTCTTGGGTCATGTGGTATTGTGACACTTGTGGGAACACTGCATTTGGTTTTATCTGAACCTTGACTGGTTCTACTCCTTTTATCAGTCCTACTTCTTTCCCAGTCAAATCCCACACTTTCTCTGTCCCTTGTAGTTCAACAGGTAGGTCGATCAAAGTATGCATTGGGAATAAAGTAATCAAAGGGTAGTCTTCATTTGCCTCTCCTCCTTCCTCTATGAATTGACTCTCATCTCCCTCATCGTCACTATTTGTCTGTACTTCTATTCCATCGTTGGAACAGGTAATTGAACATTTTGTTTTACACAGTAAGTCCCTTCCTAGTAAGGATACTGGACTTGAATCGCATACAACAAATCTATGCAGCCCTTGAAAGTTGCCAATTTCAACCTGCACCGGATCAGTAATCGAATTAGTCAGGCACTGATTTGCCACACCAACCACTCGTATAGTACGCCCTGAGAGAGGTAATCTCGGGACTTCTGCACTTCCTAATCTAGGATAATCGCTCGTAAAAGATAAAATATCTCCTCTAGACCACAGCACATGTATTAAAACACCACCAGCTGTCTCTCGCATAGGTAAGATTTTTACCGATCCCAGGTCAGGTGAGGTCCTAACTTCATTGGACCCTGGACTGTCTCCCTTTCCTTTATCTCTTTTCTTTGCCCATCGGCCTTCCCATTTCTCCAATGCACCCCAAATTTGTGCACTTTGCAACAGTTCTCTCAGATGTGCCTTCATGCCTGCAGATCTAATGTGTTCAAAATCTTTGGAGTCAAAATCTAATCTGTAACTTCTTTTCAAATGCTTAGTGTTTCCGATATCAATATTATATTTATCTGCAGGTTCGCTAATCTCTGATGTACTTTGCCTACCTCTTTGGTAATCTTGGGGCATAAGTACCTCAATTCTGCCTCAGTGTATGATTCCAACCTATTTACTCCCATTGTTCCTTCCACTAACTCAGCAGCTTCTGCCCCTAGTCGTACAAAATTCAAGTATTCATCTTGTTTTTCTTTCTCAGGTTCAATGGTAGTCATTGCAGTCTTTTGTGAGGTACAAGTTTTCTCTAACCACTCATTTAACTGCTGTACTGTAAAGCCCTGCAGTGAAATATTCCCTGCATGTATCATTGGGGTGTGTGAGGTATTTGTACTCATAGTTTGGGGAGTTAAAACTCCTAACCCTGCTTGACGCATCGCTTCGAGAGGTGCCCCTACTGGACTAAGGTCCATTAAGGGTCTCGGTGGCTCATTTACTTGTTCTCCAGGGGCCATTATCTGGGGTGTTCTCATAGGCCCTCCTCTTATCGCTTCCTGAGTCATCACATATCCCTGATTTACCTTGTGCATACAATGGTACGGGGGGACCAACAGTAATGGGTAACGATATAGCGGCAGGTGTCTGACCTGGACCCAGGCTTCTTGGGGCCTCAACACCATAGGTCTGCTCCAGTGTACCCCGTACAGGTACTAACGGTGGTCCCGCTACAGGGTTATACCCTGGTATCATCTGTGGTGGTTGAGACATTAGCTTCGGAGTCGATTCAATCTGTATTAACTTTGGCTTTGTGTATATCGGGTCTGGCGGCACTATCAAGTTTGTAGTAGTCTCAAGCACTGGAACATCAGGGTAGATTCTCTTTATCTGCGGTGGAGGCTGCAACTGTATCGGCAAGTCTGGTGCAGTGGGTACACTGACACCATTCTGTATCAAAGCTGTATCGCTAGTCTGTACTGTATCAGTAACTCCCTTTTCCTGCGTCTGTTTCCCAGGATCCAAGCTAGTACTTGGAGTATTGTCACTCACCGCATATGGTGGCGGACGATCATGTAACAATCTATCCATAAATTCCTCATCATCTGAATCATCTTCCTCTTCCCAGGACCTTTTATTTTCTTTAGTTTTGCCTGAATCTTTGTCGGTTTTACAGGAGGCTTTCTTTCCCTGTGTCTCTTCTCCCTGGGTTATTGCTGGGAATAACTTCAACCCATCTACGATTCCCCTTCTCCACATTTTGCTCTCGTTGTCCCACCTAGCCTCTGCATATGATTTTTCTGCCCTTCTCAACCTTCTCTGAAACCTTTCTTGTCTATGTTTAAGGGACATCAAATCCCAGATCGCTAAAGCCTCATATTGTGCCGGTCTCGGAGGTGGCTTTTGTGTACTTAACATCCACCTCAGATTTTCTAGTACCTTTGGATTAAACGTCCCATGCTCTGGAAACGCTAAACACCCTTCTTTTTCTGTTAATTTGCGCCACTGTTTCATCCATAAACAAGGTGCGACACCTTTCTCTTCCATAACCGTGTAAGCCGGAGTACCCTCAGGTGGTGTGGGTTCTCCATCGGTTGCAACAATATACACATCTCCCTTTAGAGCGCTCTTCAATGCTTTGACAAAATTCATTTTTTGCGATTTTCGTATTTCGTATTTAATCAGAAATGGCTTAGTTCCCAGGACACTCTTCACCCACCCTTTCTCAACCTATTGTCTCTCACGGACGGCAGCCAATCCGTGCGCGACCCTTCTCGACATCTGACCTATCTCAGCGCGGCACCACTGACGTCACACTCACACACACAGCAGCTGACAAAGTCTTGCGGCTTGTCCACTCTTCACTAACCCCTACAACTCACACAAACTAATGCAAATTATTGCGAGCACCTTAAAATGACAACACAAATATGTCGGTTTACTACAGGAAGGGTAACACATTCGCTTCAGAACTTTACAAAGATTTCACTTGATGCCTCAGCCGCTACTCTCTCCTTATCAGTTCCCGCATATGCAAGCAGAATTCGACCCGCAAATTCTACTCTCGACTTGTCAATGACTCCTTCTAGTGCACTTTAGAATTTGTCAAATCTCCATCGAAGGTTTCATTCACACGTTACAACTCAAACTCAACTTGTCAACCATGCCCGATTGACCTATCAAACCGTACAGATCACAACATAAACCATTTTTGTCTTCAATACTCCGGAGTCTTAGACCTCGACAGGTCCGTACACAACAACCAACCACGTGGATAATTTTGAGCAACAAGCGCTACATTCACATGAAGTACGCCAACTTCCCTACTCTCATACTGTGGAGTACGCCCACTCCTGCTAAACAACACTTAATTTGGCCTAAATACACACACATTTTTCACAACCACCTGCAAGATGCATAAGCTTAGGCAGGTGAAAAAGACCCTAACCACGCACACTATGGCGCAGAGAACATTCCCAACTCATTTAGGCAGGCTCCGAGATCCCGAGAAAGCCATGGCGAACTTAGAAACCCATCATATCTCCAAATTGCATTATCACAGAAAAACAAATTAAACAATGAAACTCCGTCCTACGGCCCCCAAGGGCCAAACCGTCGCTCTGCTACCAGAACTGTTAACGCGTCCTTCTATGTTAATTTATACATTTTAGGACTTGTTTTAGGCCGATGAATCTTTGGACCCAGTGGTGAGACACCGTAAGACGAGGTAACTGATCAATATATCAAGCAATATATCAATAATATTGTCAACATATATCACCACAATATATCTCAATTTAGACATTAGTTAAGATCGTTAACGCAACCATGACCTTTCAGTCATGAATAACCACACCTTATTGAGGTTTTGTGAATTTTATTCCCTATTGATTACAATCTAATAGCAGATGTATTAATCTCGAAACCAAGAAGCAAAAGAGCATAGTCACAATGCAGCAACTATGATAAGGTTTCAACAATGCAAAGATCACAAACATAAGATAGCAATATGAAGGTAAACAAATCAAAATGCATAGAACCTCATATATGTCTTAGTTCAGCATAGCACCACGTCAGTCACGTCAGTTACGTTAGTCAAGGTGAATGCCTCATCTAGCCACTAATTAGCATCAGCATGTTGGGCTTCATGCAAAACTATTTAGAACATCAATTTGGAAAACATCTAACTAAGGTCTCTAACCAAAAATACAGCAGTTGGTACCTAGAAAGGAAAAGCGAATAGACAAATTACAAGAGCAACTGCCATAATTACCCTCCTCGGAATGAGTCAGCATACAGGATCAGTCTTCGTCTTCAGGACATCAGTTGAATCGCCGTCAGTCTATCTAGTCTAAGGGCAGGGGACACTTCCCTCATAAGGAAGAAAGTGTAATGGGGCGACTAAGGGTGAGGATGGTTTTATTAAGTCTCAAGTCACCAAACAAAGTGACAGGGTTTCTGGATGCAATCAATATCATTCCCTACCTAGTTCCCTCGAGTCTCCTGTGTCATGGGTTTTTATCCCTTTTTCATAATACATTCCCCCAAAATTCTATTGGATAGTCCCTACACCACACTATCTGTAACCTATCAAATTATACATTAAGTAATACACTTGTCATTTCATGATAATTTTTAACACTTTGATTGGACTTCATATTTGACGTTTTTCGTAGGTGGCACATCCGGGGTTACTTCATTCTCTGGCACGTTCATCAGGTCAAAAGTTCCTTTGTCCATGGTCCATGTCCTTGAAAGTTTCCATATTTTTTTGCAAAGCGTATAAACTTTATACTAAAGCAGCTAGCATGCGGATGAGAAGAAACCTAAGTTTGATACATGAAACAAAGGAGAGAACTCATACTGGGTCATGGCCTATTGCGAGTCAGCACACTGGAGAAACAGAAAAATATGCTTTAATATGAGAGCTACACAGCTAAGTTTTCCAGCTCACGCTAACTTAAGACTTATGGATGCTAATAAATGCAATCTTCGTACGTGTTAACATATTCAATTAATCATAGTGCAAGCAATTATTTCTTACAGTCGACATTAGTTTATGCATACAATAATTCTTCACGTTTATAGGTATGTTAGAATACATTTCAAACAAATAATATTTTATAACTATTAATGCAGCTTTGTTAAATGTAAGCATTTCACATCTAAATGTGTAATATTTAAACTACGCTCTCGCAGTACTTACCTTACAATAGTTTGTCCTCGATATTGTGTTCACGTTAGTTGATGCCATTGAGATTCCTACCTCGCTATTCCAGTAGAAGACGTTATTCCAGTAAAAAAAGACATAACCAGAAGAACTGTCAATACTGCTGTTTTGAAATTCTAGACTTAAATTGTGTTCTTTTTTCTGTCAAGGGTTACAAACTTTCCAATATTTATACTTAAAATCAAAGTTTGAAATATATAATAGTCAAACATTGTTTGCTAGTTTGTCTGTTTTGTGCTATCCAAAATCAATTAATGTTTGTTATTAACTGTATAAATTATTTTCTTCTTTTCTCGTGTAATATTATTTACATTACACATTTTAAAATTGTCAATGTAATGAAATATTTCTGGGGACAGTCACAGTGACTAAAACCGTCATTGTGTCTTCAATTGACAGGAATTGCTAATTAGTGACCATATGTAGCAACCTGCTAGGACAGGCGTTGCAACAGTTCTGCAGAGACATCTTCAATAGGGGAAGACAGTAATGTTAATTTAGGAATTAAAGTACGTTAAGTAACTACTAGTCATGCATGTTTACAAAAGTTGAAGGTCCTCCTTCATTTAATTCAGAGGCAGTAAATAGCAACTTTCATGCCAACCATCATGTATGTAATACCGCCATCATGTATGTAATATGGCTCTGCAATGCAGTTTTGTGTGGTAAGTATGCTTAAAATAATTGAGTCACTTTCCATGATACCACGGTTTACAGTGTGTAAGCGTAACACTGCACTATCTACTACTCTTAACATGCCCTACTACTGACCTGAAATGTTTTGTAATACAGCCCCTCAACGCCCACTAAAGTCTGAGCAGGCACGCACACCACACAACACCACATACCACATGCACATGGTCCTTTACAATAGTAACTAAATTGGTGATTTGCGTCATGTTGTGTTGCACGCCCAAGCAAAATCTAGTAAATATGGACCCAAGGCTCACTTTTCTTTGTGCAGAGGCCATTGGCTACATGTTTTATAAAATGTCACTTCAGGGAATGGAGCTCCTAAGAATATTTTATTTGCAATTGTAACTTTTTCAACTAAATCCAGTCTTACGTCACTTACTAGTGAGTTGAGCTACCTTTTTGTCTTATCTCGCCAACACCACTTACAGACCTTCCCAGAGTATCACAACCCTTCACTTCTACAATAGAACTTGCCCCGGTTGCCTTGGAACGTACTTATCACATCATATGTGCGACACATTGTAATGTTATACGAGTTTCTATCCACTTCCCCAACCCCAGTCTGAAACCTCATTAAGGCATACTTGGGCCCGTACAATTAGCCACGGAAAAGTAAAAATACATGAATCAAATGTCTGTAAGAGAAACAGAACCATCATGTGTATGGAGCATGTCACACATAGCTTTCTGCTTCTGCAAGTAAAACAGCGCCTGACATGCCTCTCACTGGTTGCAGAGTAAGCTGACAATACATTATACATCAAGGCTAATAGCTTCCAGAAATGACTTACTGTGACATCAAGTACAGCAGAGCATCCTTTAGGGAAAAGGACCCCCATTGAGAAGCATCCTTCAATACATCAAATCGGTCACATGAGACCACTGGTCTACTGTGAAAAAGAGTAATGCTTTCTATTTTTATATTAGCCATGCTGCATGCGACCCTTGCTCAGATTTGTGTGATTTTGTGCTTCAATAAACAACAGTGCTTTTCTATTCTTCAGTGATCACTTCGACCTAAAATGAAATCACCTAATTCACTCGTCATTAGAGACTAGATGTAAACTGCAGAACTAAGCATATCTCCATAAAGTCTTGTGCATTAAGGCACCCTTTCCAATTCTCCTTTTAATCCCGAGCGAGCCGGTGCGATTTCCAACCTCCCATGAAAAGGAAACATAATGCAACAAGCATTTGCAGTGCAATGGGTCTCGCATTTGCTCGAATCAGAGCTATTGGCGTTGTAAATTCCTAACTGGACTTTTCTTGCCACATAAATTGAAAATGAAAAGTAAAACAGTTGACATAGGCAAGCCGATTCAAATTGCCATGGCCGCCATGAGCATGAGCACGAAGGAGAGACCCAAAAGGAAAAAAGAAGTTTGCTCGCAGTCAAACATATCAGCATACATGCAATTATCCATGAAGCAGGGTCGGTCCCCAAGGCGGTAACAAAACCGCCCCAAGGAGGGACAAACGTAAAGCATTTACCAATGTTAACAAAGGTTTTTTGAAAGGCAATCCCACAAACGAGTGAAAGTGATGGGCGAGAGGTGGGCGTGGTTAAAAGCCCACATAGACACAAACACGTCATAAAACCAGCACTTGCGCGCTGCTATGCTCGACCTAAAAAGGGACCTTCAGAGCTTCTAAAAGCTGCCAGCTTATTGAAAACCATCAACTATATGCTTCTCTCTCATACTTCATCCATCACACTGCCAAGCACAGCACGACTTACTTTCAACCATAGCGTGCTACCCATGTAGGCAAGGGCTTCAGAGCCTGAGATAGGTGTGGTAAGCGCTCTATAAATGCTGCAATATAATGCAATACATTGTGCCACTGATTGCACTCTCCAACAGACTGTGTGCTGTACTACCCACTGACTCTGATGTCCAACTGATTTCAGGGGCCACCAGTCTATATACTGTACTGGTTCTTGGCTCTACTGTTCACCTGACTGCTCCCTGTTGTGCTGTCCACCTGAAGGGTGCTGTCCTCCTAAACGTGTACTGTACTTCTGCAATGTGTAAGGCAAGGTATCTTTATCTTCTGTGTCAGCCTCCTCCCCTCTCACCAAATCTGGGGCCACATGTACAAAGCATTTTTGCGTTCACAAACGACCCATTTGCAAACACGAAAAGGCCCTTTAAAATGTACAAAGCCCTATTTGCGATACAGTATTAGGAACAGGCCTGTTTAGGGCCCACCTTCCTAATTCCGAACCGCACTGAGGCCCATGTTTAAACTTTTTGACACTGAACTGCGCTACTGGAGTTCAGCCTCAAAATGTTTACCGCCAGCTATCACAAGACTCCGGCCAGGTGTCCTATTTAAGGTATGACGCTAGCCGGTGGTAAGGCCCGGCTCCCATCATAGAAAAGGATGCTAGGCGGGTGGCAATTCTCTGACGTTAGACTGAGGTAAGGCAGGAGTCCTGCCCCCCAGCCCACTGGCCATGCCCAGGGGACTTATGTCCATTGGGCCCAATGCCATGTAGTGGGGCCCAAGTTAGACCCCCCTATGGCACGTCGTAAAATAAAATGAAATACTTACCCATACCTACCTTTATTTACCTGGGATGGGGTCCCCCCATCCTTAGGTATCTTCCTGGTGTAGGTGGGGGTGGGTGAGGGTGTCCCTGGGGCCGTGGGAGGGCACTTGTGGGCTCTTTCCATGGTTTCTGACCATGGAAAAAGGCCCACAGGTCCCCTAAAGCCTGCCCTGACCCAGGTTTTAAATAATGGTGCTAAGCAAGCTTAGCGCCAATATTTAAGGCTCCCCATCACACGTGCTAGATTTTAGCACGGGGTAAATGTGTTGCTAAGGCCAGATGGTTGTTTTCTGCACTGAAAGGCCTACCTTGCATCTCATTGACACAAGGTAGGTTTCCACCCTCCTGAAAATGACGTAAACTACAAAACTTTGGTGCTAGACATGTCTAGGGCTAAAGTATAAATATGGAGTTAGGTTTGTGCTGAATTAGCATAACAAAATGGCTCTAATTCATTGCAGAGTATAAATATGCCCCTGAATTTTTAAGAAAGTTTTGCGACCGAAATGTGGGGTCAAAACTTTTTAATTTCAAATAGGTGGTAACCCATTCCCACATGAGAAGGGGCCTGTAAGTGACCCCTTTTCCTTTCTGAATGTTTGTAAAACACTTTTTAAGAGCAGGCAGTGGACCCAAGGACCACTGCCTGATCTGAAAAAACTAAAAGAACATTTTCCATTTTTCTTTTTTAAAACGCATCCCATTTTTCTTTAAGAAAAAAGGGCTGCATTAAAAAAAAAGATTGCTTTATTGAAAAGCAATCACAGACATGGTGGTCTGCTGACCCCAGGAGGCCACCATCCATGTGATTTTTGCTATTCGCAGTGGGTCACAAACCGAGACCTACCTCATTAATATTCATGAGTTAGGTCTATTTGTGACCGACTGGGACTCGCAAAATGTGCAAAATATACATTTGTGCATGGGTCTTCGCAATTAACAAATAGCGAATTGCAAAAATTAGCTATTTGGTAATCTTAAACACCTTTGCACATGTGGCCCCTGGTTTCCTAATTGCTGATGGTGTTGAAACTGCCTTATCAAAACTTTTTGATGATGTTCATTGAACGCTGAATGAATATGACTTTGCCCTCTTGGTACTTGTAGATCTCACAGCAGCACTTGACACTATTATTCATAGTTGTCTTTCTTCCTGCTCAAAAGATGGTTTGGAATCTGGAAATTAGTTCTACATTTGTTTTCCTTTTTTATGTAAACTATCACACATTGCGATCATAGAAAGTAATATCTCTAATCCTGCCATCATTCCATGTGGGTACCATAAGACTTTCCGACTTTTTTCAACACAACCTTCCTTTACTACTGCTGCTAATCTTTTCTTGTAATCTACTCCTGATTGGACTATCACACCTTGGATTGAACTGTAACTTTACTACCCCATTACCTTTGTTCAAATATCGGACTTGTTTCTACAGCAATGTATTGTGATTGTAATTGTTATTGTTTATGGTAAAGCATCTACATACCTCACAGTGAATAAGTTGTATATAAGTATAAAACTGGTAAATAAAAAAATAATCTTACGTATGAGGTCACTGGTGACTCAGCGAATCTCATTACTTTTCGCCAGGATACTCAGGCCCTGATTTTTACTTTTTTTTGCGCTGCATTACCGCCATTTTTTTATGCAAAAGCGGTGCAAACTTACAAAATATTTGTATTTTTTAAGTTTGTGCCGCTTTTGCGTCAAAAAATGGTGGTAATGTGGCACAAAAAAAGTATAAATCAGGGCCTCAGTCTCCTAATAGCAGGAGGAGTCTCCAGGTGAAAAACCGGGAAGGAAATAAGAATTAATTGGACGTTATTGAGATGTCCTCAAAGTCACCAGTACACCAAGCCATGTGCTATTGATTTGTAGGACCCAACAAAGAACGACGGGCAGGGAATTCTTCTGGTGCTGGCACCATGAGGATTCCCTTTATTATTTTTCAGGTCAGGCTGCAAGGGAAGAGTTTCTATCATTATTGTAAAAGTGAAAGTAAAATGAGCCACTCAAATCATTTTACTTTGACCTGCATCATTGCTCAGGAGCATAATCTTGTCCCCACAGCACTGATTTTGATAGTGTTGTTGGAAAGGGGACACTGTCAGAGGGCCACACCCTACCCCAAAATGGGAAAAGATAGTCTTTCTGCCCCACCATGAGACACATTGAGTGGTTCACCCTCAATCTGCACCCCCCTGGGGCCAGGGGCATGTTAAAAAGTGGATTATTAGTACGCACAGGTAAGTACCTCCACTTAGTAGTCGGCTACAATCCCACACTAGGTCCAGTCAAGGTCTCAGTAACTTAGGGCCAGATGTAGCAATCTTCCAAATTGCGACTTGCAATTTGCGATTTCCAGCGACTCGCAAATTGCAACTCGCAATTTGGAATGCAGAAAGGTGTCTCAGACACCTTCTGCGAGTCGCTATGGGGTCGCAAAGACCCACCTCATTAATATCAATGAGGTGGGTCGCAATTTGCGACCCCATAGCGATTCAGGGCACTCACGGGGATGGTGGCCTGCTGGGAACAGCAGACCACCATGTCCGTGACTGCTTTTTAATAAAGCTGTTTTTTTTTTCAAAGTGCAACCCGTTTTCCTTAAAGGAAAACAAGCTGCACTTTGAAAAAAAAAACGAAACCTTTAGTTTCGGTATTTTTCAGGGCAGGTAGTGGTCCATTGGACCACTGCCTGCCCTGAAAAATTATGTTTTGTGCCAGAAACAAAGGGGAAGGGGTCCCATGGGGACCCCTTCCCATTTGCGCCTGGGTTACCATCCACTTCAAGTGGATGGTAACTGCGCTTTCATTTGCGACCGCGATGCCATTGTGACTATTTGCGACTTGGAAATGCATTTCAACATAGCAAAGACGCATTTGCGACTCGCAAACGGCGATTTTCGCCGTTTGCGACTCGCAAAGTCTTTGCTACATCTGGCCCTTAATATATGCTCAACCCTTGGTAACTTGGCCCACAAGCAGTTGGAGACAGATGTGTAAAGTATTTAATATCAACAAAACAGTAAATAGGTACAGCACAACACATAATAAAAATCATCCAACATCAATTTATAAAAATAGGGAATATTTCTACCTTTAAAGTGACAACAAAATGACAAAAATCTAATGTGGAGAACCAGAGATATGAATCTTTAAAGATTAAATGTAAAAATGTGCTATCTAGTACCTAAAAGCAAAAAGCCCCAACCGCGGACATCTGGTTGTGCTTGACCGGGGCAAAGACAAACTTTGAGGCCGACTGCGATGGAGCCCCAATAGATACACTTAAGGGCATATTTATACTTTTTGATGCAAAACTGCACTAACGCAGTTTTGCATCAAAAAGTTTGGCACTGGCTTGCTCCATTCCTGAGCGCCAGCCGGGCGCCATATTTATGGAATGGTTCAAGCCTGTGCAAGGGGTGGGCTAGCGTAAAAAAGTTTTACGTTAGCTGGATGGGGATGGCGGTATGGGAGAAAGAGGGTTTGCACCAAAAAATTACGTTAGGCTGGTTATAGGCAAAAAAATGCCTCTAACCAGCCTAGCGTCATTTCTGACGCAAAACCATCCATACCAAATGGCTCCTGTCTTAGAAAAGAAAGGAGTCATGCCCACCACCCCAATGGCCAGCACAGGGGACCAGTGTCCCCTGGGCATGGCCATTGCACCCTGTGCCATGCAGGGGGCCCCAAGGTGGGCCCCTGATGGCATTTTATTTAAAAACAAAACACTTACTTATAATTACCCTACTTACCTGGAATGGGGTCCCCCATCCTCCGGTGTCCCTCTGGTGTGGGTGTGGGTGTTCCTGGGGCTTGAGGAGGGCACCTTTAGACCCATTCCATGGTGTTCAACCATGGAAATGGGTCCAGAGGTCCCCTAATGCCTGTCTGATCCAGGCGTTAAATAATGGTGCTCTGTGTGTCATTTTAGCACGGGGATAAATATGGGGTTATGGGGTTAGCACCATTCTTTAGATGGGAACGCCTACCTTGCATCTCATTGACGCAAGGTAGGTTCACACACTGAAAAAATGGTGCAAACTCCAATATTTTGACATTAGCCGTGTCTTATGTCAAAATATAAATACAGAGTTAGTTTTGCACCGAATTTCCGTAAAAAAATGACGCAAATTCAGCGCAAATGGAGTATAACTATGCCCCCAAGGGTCCAGGACTTCGTAGGGGCACACTTGGTGCTAGGACTCAGTCCAGCAGAGACCAGAAGCAGCAGGCAAGCAGGCCACAGTGACTCTAGAGCTTGTTGTGTCCCGTAGCTCACAAAGGTGGCTTGTCACCTAGCCTTTGAAATCACTGGTGGCCAAAAGGTCAAGGAATAAGTTCTATCTTCCTTCCTCAGGCAGCAGGGCATCCCTCCAGCAGCAAGACAGCACGGCAGTGACTCTTCTGAGGCTCCCACAGTTACTGAAGTGATGTGAAGAGTGGTTCTGGGGGTCTAATAATTATACCTTTTGCCAGCTTTTACGTGTATGGGGGCTCTCTATCTTACCTCCAAATTTGGTTCTGTGATGTTCTTTACTTCCTCTGTCAAGACTCCAAATTATTTAGGGTGCCAAAGTACAGGGTAGGCCTGATGCCAGTTTCTTTTGTGTGTGTGTAGAAGGCAAAGTTCTAGAAGTGTATGTGGGGCTGAGAACAATTTCTATCCCAGCCATTTTGGCAGGATCACCCATCCTGTCAAACGCTAAGTCCCCTTTGTGCTGCTGTGTGGTAGGAATACACAAACCCCAACAACAGAGCCATTCTCAGTCATGTGACCCAGGGCACTGGTAGAAACTACAAGTGTCTGGGACTAGAGTAAGGAAATGTTCTAAGAGTGCCATTAAAGAGGTTTTTAAATTACAAATCATTTGAGTTTGAACAGCATGTCCCTATCTGCTCCCAATTAAAAGGCAGCAATTATTACATTTAATAAGGTAACCCCGTTTTAGTCTATGATATGTGTTAGACCTGACAGCCTTAGGGTAGTCACCCCTAACTTTTTGCCTGCCTCCCTCCTCGTTTTGGATACTGTTTTTGCTGGTTCTTAGACTCTGCGCACTTTACCACTGCTAACCAGTGATAAAGTGTATATGCTCTCTCTCTGTAAACATGGTAACTTTGGATCATACCTGATTGAACTATTTAATCTACTTTTAAGTCCCCAGTCATGTGCACTCCAGGTGCCTAGGGCATATAGATTAAATGCTACTAGTGGGCCTGCAGCACGGATTGTGCCACCCACTTAAGTAGCCCCTTTTCCTTGTCTCAGGCCTACCATTGCTAGGCCTGTGTGTGCAGTTTCACTGCCACCTCGACTTGGCATTTAAAAGTACTTGCCAAGCCTAGAACTCCCCTTTTTCTGCATATAAGTCACCCTTAATGTGTGCCCTGGGTATCCCCTAGAGCAGGGTGCTGTGTAGGTAAAAGACAGGACATGTACCTGTGTAGTTATATGTCCTGGTAGTGTAAAACTCCTAAATTCGTTTTTGCACTACTGGGAGACCTGCTCCCTTCATAGGCTAACATTGGGGCTGCCCTCATACACTGTTGAAGTGGCAGCTGCTGATCTGAAAGGAGCAGGGAGGTCATATTTAGTATGGCCAGAATGGTAATACAAAATCCTACTGACTGGTGAAGTCGGATTTAATATTACTATTCTAGAAATGCCACTTTTAGAAAGTGAGCATTTCTTTGCACTTAAATCCTTCTGTGCCTTACAATCCACATCTGGCTAGGGTTAGTTGACAGCTCCTTGTGCATTCACTCAGACACACCCCAAACACAGGGTACTCAGCCTCACTTGCATACATCTGCATTTTGAATGGGTCTTCCTGGGCTGGGAGGGTGGAGGGCCTGCCCTCACACAAAGGACTGCCACACCCCCTACTGGGACCCTGGCAGACAGGATTGAACTGAAAGGGGACCTGGTGCACTTCTTAGCCACTCTTTGAAGTCTCCCCCACTTCAAAGGCACATTTGGGTATAAAACAGGGCCTCTGCCCTACCTCATCAGACACTTGCTGGAGAAGAAACCGGAACCAGAAACTACATCCTGCCAAGAAGAACTGCCTGGCTGCTCAAAGGACTCACCTGTCTGCTTTCTACAAAGGACTGCTGTCTTGCTGTTGCCCTGCTGCCTTGCTGAACTCTTGTCTGGCTGTGAAAGTGCTCTCCAAGGGCTTGGATAGAGCTTGCCTCCTGTTCCTTGAAGTCTCAGGACCAAAAAGACTTCTTCCTTTCACTTGGACGCTCCGTGCGCCGAAAATTTCGACGCACAGCTTGTTTCGCGGCGAGAAAAACACCGCACACCGACGCTGATCGACGCGACGCCCTCGGGACGATCGAGACTTCGACGCACAACCTCGCAAGGACAAAGCCGCCCGACTTTCCAGGAGAAATCGACGCGACGCCTACCGTGAGTGCGAAACTTTGACGCACGGCGTCGCAAGGACAACGCCGCCCGACTTCCAAGGAGAAATCGACGCGACGCCTGCCGTGAGACCAAACTTTCGACGCACGGCCTCGCAAGGACAACGCCGCCCGACTTCCAAAGAGAAATCGACGCGACGCCTACCGTGAGATCGAAACTTCGACGCGCAGCCCCGCAGAACGACGCGCAGCCGGAAAACAAGCAGGAGAATCCACGCACAGACCCGGGACATCTGGTAATCCCCGCGATCCACAAAAAGAGACTGCGCGCCGGAAAACGACGCCCGACTTCCCCGCGTGGAAAAGAACGACGCAAGTCTTTGTGTGCTGAGGAGAAATCGACGCACACACCCTTTTTCCGCGCATCCCTTTTCCTGTGGCCCTCTGAGGAGATTTTCCACCAGAAACCAGGTACTTTGTGCTTGAAAGACACTGTATTGCATTCTAAAGACTTAAGACACTTTATATCACTTTCCTGTGATAGTTCTACAATTTTCCATTGCATCTTTATTCTTTTTGACCTACAATTATCCTGATAAATATTATATATTTTTCTAAACACTGTGTGGTGTATTTTTGTGGTGTTATATGGTGGTATTGTATGACTTATTGCACAAATACTTTACACATTGCCTTCTAAGTTAAGCCTGACTGCTCGTGCCAAGCTACCAGAGGGTGGGCACAGGATAATCTTGGATAGTGTGTGACTTACCCTGACTAGAGTGAGGGCTTTTGCTTGGACAGAGGGTAACCTGACTGCCAACCAAAAACCCCATTTCTAACAATATGGATAGGCCTTACCACAGAGAAAAGCTACACTAGGAGTTTTCATAGCCAAGACATGTAAAACTTAACAGCCCTTGTCCAACTTTGTCAATACCATGCACCTTGTCCTAGGAGTTGAGATGGCCTACCTTAGGAGTGACTTATAACTATTAAAAAAGGTTTAGGTCTTGCAAAAGGTTTATTTTGTCAGGTTCAGAAGAAGTTTAAAACTGCACTACAAGTCGCAGTTGCTGGCCTGAAATATTTTTCAAATTGATACTTCAGAGGGTGGCACAATAAGTGTTGCAGGCCACTAGTAGCCTTTAATTTACAGGCACTTTGTACATGTACTGCCATTTAGAAGGGACTTACATGTATATTAAATGTACCAATTAGGTGTAAGCCAATCTAACCATGTTTTAGGGAGAGAACACAGGGACTTTGCCACTGTTTATCACAGCTTAGGAAAAAAGTGCACACAGTCCTAATGTCAACATAAATGAGATCAGAAACAGAAGGCTAAAATCTGGGGTGACCCTGACGAGAAGGCCAGGTCCAACAATCTTAAAAAGAGTAAGGCGGCAATCTAAGTAGTAACTTACCCTATATTATAACTGCTAATCAATTTTTACATAGAACTTCAGAGACAATACTTAGGTGCATATGTATTGTTACTCAACCACATAAAGCAATTTCTGGTTGACAGTGTCTGTGTAAGTACATACACAGCACCTGTGCAATTGTTACAATACTGGTGTTATCGGCGCTATGTACATTCACCTAAAAGGCAAGAGAGAAGGAAAGATACAAAGTAATGAAGATAATGCCACCTATTTTATATTCTATATAAATATCACTTTAAATATGTGTTAACAAACATAATAATGCAGATGGGAGTGTAGGCCTGTGTTTGAAAATATTGTTGTCTGCAAATGTTATACAATTTAACACAACTGTTCATTTTACAGATTTGCTTCCATTTATGTAATTTGAGAACAGAGAATTGGGCCGTCTAACAATTAGCAAAGGACAGAATGTTGCCACCTGTTACCAATTATGTATATCATCATAATGATCTTTATTCAGCAAATACTGCCATAAAAGAAGACATAAATACAAATCAGATAAAACTTCAGCACAGAAAAGTCAACAAAATCCTGAAAGCCATATTAAAATCATTAGTAAGAAATTCCTATATAACGACTAGTAAAAAAGACAGTATTAATCATATCAATTTTCACCATCAAACTGGAACCACAAACTTGTGCTTCTAAGTCTCAGAAGCACATCATTGGGGGAGGGGGCAATGAATTATAGACAGGGCTATGAAATTTGCACAGGTCGTATTGCCAACAACAGTAAATGGGGCAGTACACTTCTCAGAGTCCAAAACTGCCATGTCTGATTCTCCATACACCCGTTAAAAAATGAGACAAGACAAACACAATCAGTGGTGCTGTGTTTTGATTCTAGAGACAACCATGAAGTCCCTGATCCCCATACTCTGACAAAGCAGAAGTATCCACTTCTTTCTACTACCCGAATAGCACTGACAGAAAAACAATATATGACTGATACATTATTTAACCTGAGGACAAAAGGGGCAGGTCGAATTTGGGTCACTGTCATGGAGCCTCCAGTCAGCAGTAAAGGTGTGCAGTGGTAAAATCCCAAGGCAAAATTTGAAATACAGGGTTTTTGCCAATGAGAGCTCAATGGAGTCTATATATTCCTCCATACGGAAGCTGTTTTTGAAATCCAAAAATTTTTATGTCAAGGTGACCAAACTCCTGTTCCTATATATATATCCCAAGTACATCTTCTTAAGTGCCACCTTTGATATGCCAATTATAGCTCCCTGTTTAGTCCACAGGAACTCACACCCCATCTTTGTCAGGGTAGTCTTGATATGCCCCAATTATGTAATGGCCTATAAGCTTTATATATACATATATATATATACAGCATGCATCACATTACAATTCTAGTTTTCAAAAGGGTAGACTTCACATTGTTGAAGTGGTGGTTTCAGTACCAATACTCAGACTTCCTTTGCGATCCTAACAGACAATATTAATTAGACAGCCCCATGCAAACAACCTTACACTTACCCCCTGGTTGCTGCTCTTTGGCCTTCAGCTCCCTGTCAAGCTGGGGTTAGGTTACTGCCAAGATGTGATGCGGGCCATTACAGGGATCAGGGAGCACAGCACCTACTTCAGCTCAAGAGAGGAATTTCTGAGGCAGACCACAGCTGTTACTCAGGTCCAGCCTCATAGGTTCTCCCACCACTTCTGGCAGTGCAGATGACAATGCTTATGGACCCCCAGGGTCCACAATTTCCTTGCAATGGCCAACTAGATGTTTAGGTCAAGCATACTTTTCCTACGTGGTGTATATGTGAGCTTTCATCCACGCCAACCTCACGCCCATCACTTTAATTCATTTGTGGGCTAGCCTTTCAAAAATCCTTTGATGTCATTGGTAAATGCTTTACGTTCGTTCCTACTTGTGGTAGTATTGGATATCGACCTTGTTACGTGTATAATTGCACGTTTGCTGATATATTTGACTTCAATCCAACTTCTTTTTCCTTTTGTGTCTCTCCTTAGCACTCACGCTCATGGTGGCCGTGGGGCTTTGAACTGACTTGCTTATGTCAACTGTTTTACTTTTCATTTTCAATTTATTTGGCAAGAAAAGTCCATTTAGGAATTTACAATGCTAATAGTTCTAACTCGGGCAAACGTGAGACCCATTCCATTGCAAATGCTGCTATTTAAATGAGGCAAAAGGCATGCGATCGGGCAAGCTTAGTCAGTTCACTCAGCTGTACTTCCTACTATGCGAGGTTGCACAGACGCCTACTTGCGGAGGAAAGAAGGGGCTTTTAAAATTATGTATTGAAGTATCAGTAGCAGAGTTTTCAGACGAGTAAAGGCAAAGATCCAGTAACTGCAGGTATGATTGCAACTAGAAGCTCTCATTATCCTGGGTTTTCGAAGCAGCTCTTAAATAAAAAATACACTTCAACTTCGAGAAGAAACTTATGGGAGTGCAGCTATGTCCTATGGACAAAGACCATCTCTTCAAAAAATGTTCTTGGCTGTTTTATCAAACTGTATTCCCCGGGGGTGTTTCCGTATCTTGGTACCTCTGAAAGAAGTGCGCTCGTGATTTCATGACCCCTTGCTGCAGAGTTCAGCTCTGCTTGTATCATAAGTACTTATTGCATGCAGTATTGGGCCGGTTAAATGCCTCTATGTAAAAAAAAACACCAGTGCTAACCCATTCCTAACACCCATTGTACTGTTCAGGTACAAACAGCTGGTTCTGATATTTTTAAAACAGCTCAGAGCTTATGTAATTTTTGCTGGTACTTACTGTAGATTTGGACAGCCTTATGTCATATAATGGGCAATACCTGAGTAATAGTGTATTGCCAACTGCATTCCGTTGGAGTGCTTTCCTCTGGCACCCAGTGTCAATTTGCCTCTTTAATGGGTGACATCTTCCAGCTTGCATTTGTTTCTCCAGTTTGCCACCATTTCAGGAATTGGGTCCACAAAAGTTGAAACACAACGACGAAAAGAAGTGGAGAATCTTTGTCTTGCAGTAGCAGTATTGTTCTGAAAAGTGTCTGTGCTGTCCTGTCGGAAGAGTATACCCCAAGGGCGCGAGGTCCTCATGCTGCACAATGTGTGCCTTCGAAATCTGAGCACATCTACTCTACCTTTATCAGAGTCCATAATTTTGGGATGTAACAGTTATTAGAGAATTGTAATGTAGAGAGCTACACTTGAATATTCAAGGTTCAATTATTCTTTGGGTCGTTGCGTGCTTCATATACATTATTCTACATCTGTTAAATGGATTGCAGTTCTTGTTGATTAGAAGACTGGCAAAAGTATGTCTGACTGCAGCAGAACCTTTGTCTCTTCAGCTTCGTGTAGCTGTATTGAATACCGTCTCTGCTGATGTGTAACCATTGGCTGCCGCAGGGTCCATGCTTTACATGCGAGGAAACAGCAGGAAGAATGCATTACTGTAATTTAATATCATAATTTGTCTTCAGTGTTGATATTTACCCTCCAGTATTGAGGTTTTCGTCTTCTTTTTGCATAGACCTAAGGATACTTGATAAATCCATGTCATCAAGGACACAGTACTCCACTTCTGTGTTTGTTCAACAACCAGTAAAGCAGTCGGCGGGAGCATTGCCTCTTACTTGACATAGAGTTATTTGGCACCGTTACATGTGGCATTCTGCTCCCCTGGGTTCTGCTGCTTTTCGTGACTGGGCTGTGTTATTTTATTTTATTTTATTTATTTAATGCGTTTTTATATAGCGCGGACTATACCCGAGGGTGTCAGAGCGCTTCACAATAGGCAAAGTAGAGATACAAGAGGAGAAGAATTTCAAGTGAGCCTGTTACAAAAACAAACGTTACATTACATGAGGCAATAGTGAAAATTGTGCAAGTATCAAGAGCAAAAAAGTCCACGAGGTAGCAAACGATACGTTACGAAAGGAAAAAGTGACGTGTGCAGGTTACAAGAGCACATAAAGTACGAGTAAAGGTAAAAAAAAATTGCAATAAATGGTAGACACTCAAAACACTCAAACAATAGTTCCGTTACATGAGGCAGTGGTGGCCGTTGTGCATGTATCAAAAGTAAACAAGATATAAGAGGTAGCAAATGATACGTTGTAAAAGGAAAGGTGCCGTGTGCAAGATACAAAAGAGTACAAAATACAGGTAGAGGTATAAAACTGCACTAAATGGCAGACACTCAAAACACAAAAACACCCTGGGAAGGCACTTCAATAGGCGTGGAGAACAGAATTTCCTATAATGGAAGGACTTCCTTCAGGAAACAGAGAACTAGAATTAAATTTGGAAGTGTCTTTGAAGGAGGAGAGCTTTGAGGTCAGTTTTGAAGGCCTGGGAAGAGGTGGTGGTCCGAAGCTGAGGCGGAAGTGAGTTCCAGATTCTCACCGCGTTGCCTGAAAAGGATTGGGCCATCGATCTTTCCTTCTTGAAAATGGGAGGTTCAAGCAGTAACTTTTCTGCATTACGTGATGGTCTGGAGCCCCCAGGGAGTTTCAGTTTATTCACCAGGTAGCGAGGGGAGGAGGAGTGCAAGGCTTTGTGGGTGATACATGCAGTTTTGTAGATAGATCTTGCCTCTATGGGAAGCCAACGGAGGGTGGATAAAATGGGTGTGATGTGGTCGCTTCTTTTGGCCCCATATATGAAACGAGCTGCTGAATGGAGAATAGACTTCAGGGGGGAAAGGTGGGATTTGGGAAGGCCAGTAAGAAGAGAGTTGCAGTAGTCCAATCTGGAGAGAACCAGCGATTGGACCAGGGTTTTAAGGTCATGCTCCGGGAAGAAGCGACGAATCCCCCAAAGAAGGCGCAGTTGGTGTCAAGCAGACTTTGCAATGGAGTCGATGTGGGAGAGTAGATTGAGTTTTTTGTCGAGAGTGACACCAAGGGATTTTGCGCTCTCGACAATGATGGGCTTATTGTTCATTAGATTGATCTGATCCATCCATGTTTGCACTGGGGGATGAGAAAGTGAGGAGGAGAGGAGGAGGAATTCTGTTTTGGAGGGATTCAGGATCAGTTGATGAGTTACCATCCAGTTTTGAATGGAGTCGAGAGTAGAGCTAAGGAAGGAGAGATCGTGAGTGGAGGCCACCTTGAGGTAGATCTGAGTGTCATCCGCATATAGATGATAGTGGATCCCGGATTTACTCAGGAGATTTCCCAACGGTTCTAAATAGAGATTGAACAGTGTGGGTGCAAGTATGGAGCCTTGAGGAACACCTTGACTGACCGCTAAAGGAGCTGAAAGACTGTTCGCTATTTTGATCATTTGGGATCTATCAGAGAGGAAGGAGGCAAACCATTTGAGCACAGTGCCCTCCATGCCCATTCTCTGTTGAAGAGTGTTAAGGAGAGTGTTGTGATTGACAGTGTCAAAGGCTGCAGAAAGGTCGAGAAGAATTAGAAGACACGACTCCCCTGAATCGAGTATCCGCAGCGCGTCATCAATCACTAGCAGCAGGGCTGTTTCAGTGCTGCAGTTTTGAATGAAGCCGGACTGGAAATTGTCAAGAAGATCATTTTCCTTGATATGGCGAGAGAGTTGTTTCGCTACACATTTTTCTGTGATTTTTGCAAGAAAGGGTAGGTTAGTGATGGGACGGTAATTGTTGAGGTCGTTCGCATCAGCAGTGGGTTTTTTAAGCAGGGGGGTGACCTGCCCAGTTTTGAAGGAAACAGGAAGGGAGCCTTGACTGAGGGAGAGGTTGACCAGAGTGGTCCAATAGGAAAGAGAATTAGTATAGAAGTCAATGGCAATGGCACTAGGGATGGGGTCAAGAGAGTGGTTAGAGGGCTTTGTATCGAGGATGCATTTAAGGAGAGCATCATCAGAGATGGGGTAAAAGTTTTGCCAAATGGTTAAGGATTTGCGCTCCTCTGTAGGGGTAGGATGAATGACCTGATCTACAAGTGATTTTACTTTTTCGTCAAAGAATACAGCGAATTCCGCTGCTTTCTTTGTGGAATCTTCCAATTTGGAGGTTGGGTGAGAGCTGTTTGGGTTCTTGATGAGGTCGAATAGTTTTTTGGGTCTATTTTTGGCTGAGTCAAGGAGGGATTTGTAGTGCGACGCTTTTCAAAGGAAGATGAGCTTGTGGTACTTGGATCTTGCTAAACGAAGAGTGGCCAAATTTTCAGTGGAGGGCGCTTGTCTCCATTGTTTCTCAAGGGCTCTTAGGAACTTCCTTTCTTGATAGAGGGATTTGTTGAACCAAGGTGCCGAGGGAGTGGGCCTTTTCTTTTTGCTTTGGAGCGGAGCGACATTATTGATTTCGACTGCAAGGACTGTGAGGCATTGGGAGGTGAGTTCGTTAACATCTAGGTCCGGGTCTAGCCTTGGAAGTGATAGCAAAGCAGAGTCACAGAGGGTGCTGAGGTCAATATTTTTAGTGTCACGGAACCAGGAAGTAGCCCTCTTGGGCTGGCCAAGAGTTATAGAGTGTGATAGGTGAATAGAGAATGGGATGAGGAGGTGGTCTGACCAGTCTACATGGATAGGGGTAGCGATAGTCAGCAAGCCTGCTTTAGAAATAACAAGGTCCAGGATTGAGCCTTTAGAGTGTGTTGTTTCTGTGCAGTGTTGGCTAAGATCGTTTGCAGAGAGGAAGGTGGCCAGCAGATTCGCATAGGTGTCTTGAGGCGAGCCCCAATGGACATTGAAGTCACCCACGAAGATCTGATTGTCACTTTGCGTGTATTGGTCGCTGATGCAGTCCGTGAGTTCCTCCATAAACGAAGGGCTGCTACCAGGTGGGTGGTAAATGACATGGAATCTGAGAGGTGCGCGGTGGTGCAATTGAAGCTCAAGAGATAGGCATTCAAAAGTGTGGAAGGAGCTGTTAGGAAGAGCCTTAAGTTGAAGGGAGTTTCTAAAGATGACTGCAACACCTCCCCCAACTTTGTCAATTCTATCATTTCTAAGTATAGAATAGCCTGTGGGTACCAGGAGATCAAACATAGAGTGAGAGGTATCGTTGAACCAGGTCTCTGTGAGGAAGAGCATGTCAATATTGTGCAAGTTGATGGTATCGGAGATTTCAAGTTTGTGTTTTATTGCAGATCTGCAGTTGTGGAGCAAACAGCGCAGCTCTGACACAACTGTTTTGGTGATGGGGGCACTTGGGCTATGAGGGGTGATAGGGATATTGTACTTATATGATGGCGCTCGGGATTTAGGTGGGCGAGTGGTTCTGACAGAGGAGATGGTCGGAATAGAGTAGATAACAGGGTTACTGGGAAGTGAAAGTGAAGGAAGGGTGGCATTCGAGTGCTTGTGTGGATTTGCAGACGACAGGCTATGCTTAGCTATAATGGGATGTGGGGGTGAGGTGCATCTCGTGGAAGGGTGAGTGGTTGTCAAAGGAATTGAGGTGTGTGGGAAAGTCGAGATCTTGGAGCTTAAAACTAAAATGGTTGCTTCAAGTTGGGAGATGGCGGTGATTAGAGAGCCTAGCTTATTTTCCAGAGAGAGTGAGGGAGAGCACGGCATGTTGGGTGGCTCGAAGGAAACAGGAGGGGGTGCACTGGGCAGTGTACGGCAGGGAGAGGTGGGGGAACGGGAGGGGAGTAGGGGTATAGGGTTCAGAGGTGGGGAAAGGTTTTGGAAGAGAGCAGGAGTTGGTGCATCAGGGGTGAGAGGAGAGTTGTCGTTGTTGGCATTGCAAGAAGGATAGTACTTAAGGGCAAAATTAGGGGGTGATAGGAGAGGAGTGGGGCAGTGGGGCGGAAGGAGAGGAGTGGGGCGGTGGGGCGGAAGGAGAGGGGAGGAGTCATAGGGATTAGGGAGGTTTGGAAGGAAGGGAGGGGAGGGGGTTGGATAGGTCCTGGTCGCTAAGTGAGGTGGCTGTGAGGGAGCGGGTATCAGGCAGAGTGAGGGGGACTGGGAGAAAGGGAAGTTGAAGAAAGGAGGTGATTCTGCTCGGACCGAGGGAGGGAAGGGGTTACCCGGGGAGGAAAGGGGGTAGTACAGCATTGCTGAAGGAGAGTGGGGAGGGAGAGAGATGGGATGTAGTTGTGGGGAAATCGGGGAACAAAGTGAGGGGAGGAGTGGGTGGAAAAGCAGAGAGGAGGAGGGAGCAAGGGGAACGTAGGGAACAAAGACAAGGGGAGAGGGCTGGAGGAGAGGTGGTCTATGGAGGGGGGTGGCCGAAAGGGATAGGGGGGAGGAGATGAGAATGGAGTGCAGGGACGGTGCAGAATGGACGAGGAGCGTGTTAGCTAGAGGTAATGCTGAAGTGAAGAGGGGAGGGGCAAACTGTGAGGGGGGAAGAATAGGAGGGGAGGCAAACTGTGAGGGGGGAAGAATAGGAGGGGAGGTCCGAGGGGAGAGAAGAGGGTCGGCCTGTGCCTCCCTAGGGTGCAGCCTGTTGGAGAGTGGGGGCGTCAAGGGGGGAGAAAGGGAGTAATTGGTGGAGCTGGATGGAGAGTCAAGGGATAGCCCGGTCGCAGGGGAGGGGAGTAGGGAAGGGAAGAGGCGGTCAAAGAGAGAGAGATAGGTGTCTTTGGCTTGTATCATAACAATGCCGTTGTTATAGAGTGAGATAGTGAGGGAGCCGTTAAAGCCCGCAGAGGGGGAAATTTTTAGCTGTTTCCCATGAGGGATAGAGGAGGAGGAGGTGACTTTAAAGGAATTGTAAAAGCTGGTAGACCAAGAGGGTATGTCGTGCGTGAAGAAAATTAGATCGTTTTTGAGCCCCCCATACCGACCATTGTAAAACTGATCGACAAAAAGGGAACCAGTTAAACATTCAATGGTGTTATGCTTGAAACGTTTTGCTGCAGTTTTGGTCAGGTTAGGAGGGTAGATGATTTTGTAGCAATTAATTCCAGACTTAATTCGAGCGGTGGCCATGTTGGGAAATTGTGGAGGAGGCGGGTGGTGGGGATGAGGGAAGGGTGTTACTAGGACGGTGGTGGTGAGGAGAAGAATGAGTGCAAGAGGGGGGCACAAAATCCAGGCGTCGGGTGACGGATCCTGAGTTATTGAGGAGATGGGAAAGTGAGGCGATTAGGGATAGATTGATACTTCAGAACAAGGCTGATTCAACAAGATAGGACTGCAGATGGAGTGGTGTAAGAGGTAAATCACTGTACTTATCATCCTGAGATATAAACCATACAAAGCACAGCATCACAATAGGTGTCAAACGCATTATACGCCCAAAATCTCAACGGTCTAATATTAGCCACCCACCGACTACGTATCACCTGCATTATGGGCAAAAAGCACAGGGTGGAACATAATTTCACTAGCATAACCCCAAGTATGCACGACAACCACAAAATCATCACAGTTTAGAGGTGGCCAGAACAGGGTCTGAAAATCAAACTACAAGAAATACATTTCCTAACACCACAAATACACAATGGGGCCTGGCGCCCTATACACCACCAGGACCCCCTGGTCCAATGGCCAAGTCAAAGGGGCTCAAATGCCCTGTGTCCAGAATGTCAGGGCTGCTGCCAATGCAGCGAATGTTGGCAAGCACCCACATGCAGGCCATAACACTTAGTTTCAGTAACACACTCCCTACCTCTTTACACCCAAGTTTTAGAAATTCGTTGTTTGCTTCCAGAAGTAGATTGTGTCACCAAAAAGTTTTGTCATGTGTTGAGCTAGAACAGCAAGCCTGCAGAATCAGGCCACTGGCGCCAAAATCCACTGAGAACCTATAACGTTGTTTATTCCCCACACAAGGCAGTAGTAAACAATACTTAGTTGGTCCCAATCATGTCTTCTCGAGCCAGGGTGTTGGAAGGTGTGCTTTAAATTGCCCTCATTGCCTTTTATTATATTTTCCTACTTTAGTTGGTGCTTGGCATGAGTAGATCAGTGGTGAGACCTCACTGCTGGGCTCTTGGCGAGACATAGGTTTTACACCTTCATTGTGAAACCGGTAGGGCCTGCTGGAAAACCTCTTCCTGCTTCAATGAGTAACCACTGGGGGAGTATTGGAGGTGGGTGATGTCCAGGGCATCACGTAATACTCTTACAATTTTTTTTTTTTAATGACATCTATGTTAAGCTATAGCTGGAAACCCTAAAGGTTTAATGCTAGGCCTGCGCAGAGTTGACGGAGTCCGACTCCGCAGAGTTCCACGGAGTTGAAAAAAAAAGAGTCCTGAATGTACCAGAACTCAGAAGGTGCATGACATACAATGAAAACATGGATGGGGTGCATATGGCCCTTCTCCAGAGGCTATAAAGAGCAAAGGCACCACCTCCTCCCCGGGACATTATTTATACATTGGAGGGGAGCCACGCGGTCCCTTCTCCTCATGCTTGTTAGAGCTCTGGGGACCACCAACTCCTTGGGGCAACAATTCGAAATTAAGGGGGGAAGGGAGTCGAGTGGCCCTCCTTCTGGGCCATATTAGGCCTTATTAGGTCCCAGGGACTACCACTGAGCTGACCTGTGCAAACTGAAAGGAGGTACCTAAGCATCCCCCCACTTGTGGAGCCATTAATGGCCCTGAGGCTAGGCACCCCCGCCAGGGCTGGCTCCTATCTCCCAATGTGGCCACCCTGGGGAGATAGCATTTTTAGCTCCTCCCTGCTTGCAGGAGCAATGCTGGCTCCCACTGGGTTCTTGAAGAAGAAGGATATGAGCATATCTCCTCCAAACAAAGAAGCACTTGCTACATATAGTTAAGAGGAAGTACCCTTCATTGTTGGAAAATCAACTCTTTTTGTAGTCTCATTGTTTTCTCTACACAAGCATTCATGTTATTGCAGATTTTTGTACAAAGATGCTTGAGAAACAATCACATTGCCAAAATAAGAGACACACAAGGTCACTGAGGAGATTACTTCGGGGTCTTTTACACAGCTGTAGTGTGCAAAGTGCACTATACATTTCCCAAATGAGGTTGTACTTGCTAATTAGCCAGTAGAAGGTACACCTACTGGGTAGACATTTTGTGCAAAACTGTGGCCTTTCCCTTGGATAAATAAGCAGGTCAGGATGCCTTCTAGCAATGATGCTTATTCCACAGAAATGAAACCTCAACAGGAAGTACTTAAAAACATAAACAAACAGGCGTCCCAGTTGAAGCTCTGCTTCCATAAAGTACAAGTCATTCCAACTGACATGTTCAGTGGACTGGTCACTTTCCCTGCGCAGCTCCGCCTGGCAGCTGCTGCCCCCTTCACGGATTCGGACCCTCTGATTAATGTTCAAGGCCCTCCTCCACCCGAAAGCTGCCGCCTGTGCCTCATCCCTGGTGGTCCAGTGGAAGAGAATCCTTGCTCTGCTGCTGCTCTGCCCTCTTTCTCTCTGCTTAGCCTTTTCTCTTTGCTTTTCTGTCTCTTTTTTTCCTTTTTTCCTGTTGCCTTGTTGCCTCTTTCCTGCCACCTTTGGCATTTTTTCCCCCCTTCTCTGCCCCTTCAATCCCCTGTGGCCCTGCCACCTCCAGCACCGCTTTCCCGCTCCCCGCATTTCCTGCCTCCCAGCTGTCTACTCCGCCCTGCACACTATTTGATGGCTGCCACTGCACCCTCTCCCACCACTGCACTCCAGCAACTCCCACCGATGATCGACAAACACCGAACTCAACCACCTCAGCTGTATACTGCTCAACACCCGCTCCCTCCACAAACACCCCATAGAAATCTGGGACCGACTCTACACCGTCTCCCCCAACATCGCCTTTCGCACAGAAACCTGGATGAATGCTAGCTCAGTCCGGGACATCAACACCACCATCCCCAATGGCTACAAGGTCACTCGCAAGGAATGCAGCAACCATCCAAAGGGAGACGTTGCCATTGTACACAAAAGCACCCTCCGTCTGACCACCCAATCGGATGACCAAACAACCAACATGGAACACCTCCACTTCCAGGTACAAACCAGCCCAAACATCACCCTCCATGGCACCCTCCTCAATAGACCTCCCAGCCCTCGCATACCCTTTGGCGATGCCAGCATCGACTTCATTGCAACCCATGCTCTCGCCTCCCTGACTACATCCTACTCCGTGACCTAAATTTTCACCTGGACAACCCTAATGACCCTAACAACCTACTAGAGAACCTTGCCACAGTCAGACTCAAACAACTGGTCCCCTCTCCAACTCACTCAGCAGGACATTCGCTCGACCCCATCTTCTCCGCTAGCGAAAACATTACCTTTAGCCACACCTCTGAGCTTCCATGGATGCCAACACCTCAGCACGCAACCTCCACTGATGGATCTCCGACTGCACCAACACACTGGCTCTTCTCAAGAAAGTCCCTGCAATCAACACCCCAAGAAAGCAAGATGGTTCACTCCAGCCCTTCAAGAGTCTAGGCGCACCTGCAGACTGCTTGTGAAGAGATAAAGGAACAGCAAGGCCCCTGGAAGCCCATGCAGCCTTCAAACCGGCAATTACCGCACAGCACCTGCTCATCAAAACAATGAAGAAAACAGCTCTTCAAGAAAGGATCAACACCAATGCACACAATAGAAAAGAGTTTTTCGCTGTGGTCAAAGAATTTGTCAAACCCAACACATATCCCACCTTCCTAAGACCTCAGCAACAGGTTGAGCACCTTCTTCCACCACAGATCTACGACAGCTCCAACACCCAAGACCCCTCCTCCCCACCTGCCACCGCCAGCCCCAACAACACCCCCCTCACCACGGATGACACCCTCAAGATCTTGAATAGTATCCGCTCCGGAACACCCTGAGACCTCTGCCAGCCCCACATCTTCCCCAGGGCCGCCACCACCATCGCCTCTGAGCTCCGCCACACCATCAACTGCTCCATCAAGACTGCCTCCTTCCCTGAAACTGGACACATGCTGAAAATAACCCCCTGCAGAAAAAACTCTCCAGCGACCTAATGGACCTCAAGAACTTCAGACCCATCTTCCTGCTCCCCTACCCAGCCAAAGTCATAGAGAAGGCCATCAATGCCCAGTTCTCCGATATCATCAAAGCCAAACACACCCTGGACCTTTCCCAATCTGGCTTCTGAAGCAACCACAGCACCTAGACCACCCTCCTCGCCACTATAGATGACATCTGCTCACTCCTCGACTGACGCGAAATAGCAACCCTCATCCTTCTGGATCTCTTGGTTGCCTTTGAAACCATCTCTCAGACAGGTTTCTGCCATCCTGTTGCTTGAGAATCTCAAGCCCAGGAAGGCAGAACAAAGGATTTCCTTTGGGAGAGGGGTGTTACACTCTCTCCCTTTGGAAATAGGTTTTACAGGTTTGGGAGGGGTAGCCTCCCCAAGCCACTGCAAATGCTTTGAAGAGCACACTTGGTGCCCTCTTTGCATAATTCAGTCTACAGTGGTTCAGTCCCTGCTCTGGGGTGAACTTGGACAAAGGGAGGGGGAGTGACCACTCCCCTGTCCATCACCACCCAGGGGTGGTGCTCAGAGCTCCTCCAGAGGGTCCCTGGGTTTTGCCATCTTGGATTCCAAGTTGGCAGGGAACTTTGGAAGCATCTGAGTGGCCAGTACCAGCAAGTGATGTCAGAGCCCTCTCTTGATATGTGCTTACCTGTGTAGCTGACCAATCCCCCTTTCAGGGCTATTTAGGGTCTCTCTCTTGGGTGGATCTTCAGATTTGGATTGCAAGACTCCAGCAGAAATCCTCTGCATCCTTTACTTCACCTTCTCACCGAAGAAACTGCATCTGGACCTTCCAGGAACACTACGAACTGCAACAAAGAAGCAAATACGACTTCTTCAACATTGTATCTTCAGCTCCTGCCAGCAACTGCAACTGTTTCCCTGTGGTGCATCCTCAGAAGACAACCTGTCTTCAGCCTGCACCAGAAGAATGAGGGAATCTCCCTTGATGTGAAGGAGTCAGTCGCCTGCTTCAATAGGCACCTCTCTGCATCGATGACCGGTGGCCTGGGTCCCCTCTCCTGATGAATTGCATGCACCCAGCATCATGGGTGGTGGACTGAAGAGGTCCAGACGGTCCTGATGTCCCACTGTCCAACTTTGGTGGAGGTAAGAGCTTGCCTCCCCACGCAAGACAGCACCCCTGTGCACCACAGATTTTGCAGTTGCCAAGGCTTGTTGGCATACTTCCACGAAGTTCTTCATGCATAGTGCAGCTCTGGCCCCAGCACTCTATCCTGCGATGCACAGCTTCCTGAGTGGTTCTCCGGCGGCATGGGATCCTTTATTGTAGTGCATGTGTGGGCCTCCTTTTGCACCTTCTTTGTCCCCGTGCTGTGGGACTCCTGTGCATGCTGTCTGGTCTTCTGTGGGCTCTATGATTTGCTGAGAGCCCCCTCTGAGTCCCCCCTCCTGGGTAGAGCCACCTGGTCCTTCCTGGTCCCAGGCAGCACCATTTTCTGCTAACCGTGAGCTTTGAGTGTGCCAAGGCTTGTTGGCAGAATCCAGCAACTCAAATCAGTCTGCAATCTTCCATCTGGCGTGGGACATCATCTGCACCAACCAGGAACCCACATTCATCTTCTTGTGTGCTGTACTGACTGTTGTTCTTGCATAATCTTCCTTCTCGTGTTCTTCTGTGTTCCAGAAAGTTACTGTGATTTACTCCTGCTTTCCTGCACTCTGGGTTGGGTTCTATTACTTACCTTTGGTGTAATATAATACTCCCAGCACCCCTTTACAACCTACGCTTGCCTAGGTGGGAAACCAACATTTGCATTCCTCTTTCTTAGTATATGGTTTGTGTCCCCCAGGCCCATTTCTAACTATTGTGATTTTCACTATTTACACTGTTTTCTAATTGTTTGTACACCTGTTTCTGCATACTAGTGTATATTTTTGTGTAGTACTTACCTCCTAAGGGCGTATTGTCTCTAGGGTATTATTGGCCTTTTTGTCACCAAAATAAAGTACCTTTATTTTGTAACATTGAGTATTTTCTTTCATGTGTGTGAGTACAGGGGTATTACATGAGCTTCTCATGTCTCCTAAATAAGCCTTGGCTACTCACCTACAGCTATCCCTGGAGAGCCTGGCTTCTAGACACTGCCTTCATTTCACTAATAAGGGATAACTGGTAAGTACCTTAGGTACACACTACAAACCAGGCCAGCCTCCTACAATAACCTAGGCAATTTACTAAAAAACAAAGGTTACTGGGACGTTATAGTTAGGTTCTGAATTTACACACGCAAATCCATAGAAATTCAGGGGTGCCAGTGAGCTGGTACGCCAGATGCCCACACTGTAGAGACTCACTTTACAACAGGCAATAATAATGTTTGCCACCTGCTTTGTATACTCTTCATACGCAAGGGGCACAGTCACATTAGTCCAGCAGGGGTATAATATATTCCACAAGGTGCCATTAATGATGATCAGGGAAGGTACTCAATAAACTTCACTGCCAGGCCCCTCAGGTGTCAAGCCTGTTTTTTGGGCTATTTGGGGCAGTTCGTGTGTAGGCCTTATTAACTTTTTGTCCACATAAGCTACCCATGCCAAATTTGCGTCCTTTTTTTCCAACATCCTAGGGATTCTAGAGGTACCCAGAGTGTGTGGGTTCCCCTGGAGGAGACAAAGGAATTAACCAAAATACAGCTAAAATATTGTTTTAAAAAATGGGAAAAAATGGCTGCAGAGGAAAGCTTGTGTTTTTTCCCCTGAAAATGGCATCAATAAAGGGTTTGTGGGGCTAAACTCACCTTCTTCCCAGCTTTCAGGAACAGTCAGACTTGAATCAGGAAACCACATTTTTCAACACAGTTTTGGCATTTTACTGAGACATACCCAATTTTTGCTATTTTTTGTGCTTTCAGCCTCCTTCCGGTTAGTGGTAGAAATGGGTGTGAAACCAATGCTGGATCCCGGACAGCTAAACATGTCTAAAAAGTAGACCACATTTTGAATTTAGCAAGGGGTTATTTGTGTCGATCTTTTAAGGTTTTCCTCCAGAAAGTAACAATTAAATTAAAAATATATTGGAATTGACATTTCTGTCCACGTTTTCTTCTATAACTTTCTCCAGCTATTTCAGATCTTTGAAAGCAATATACCAATACATCTGCTGGACTCTTCTGGTTGCAGGGATATATAGGGCGTGTAGGTTCATCAAGATCCCTAGGTACCCAGAGCCAATAAAAGAGCTGCACCTTGCAATGGGTTTTTATTGTTTACCGGGTATACAGCTATTCATTTGGTGAAATATAAAGAGTGAAATATAGGTATCAAGGAAACCTTTGTATTTCCAAAATGGGCACAAGATAAGGTGTTGAGAAGCAGTGGTTATTTGTGCATCTCTGAATTCCGGGGTCCCCATATTAACATGTGAATTACGGGGCATTTCTGAAATATATGTCTTTTTTACACACTGTCTTACATTTGGAATGAAAAAATATAGAGAAAGACAAGGGGCAATACCACTTGTTCTTCTATTCTGTGTATCCCAAAGCCTCCCGATAAAAATTGTACCACATTTGTGTAGGTAGACATAATGCCCGTGACAGGAAACGCAACATAGACACCTCACATTTTTACATTGAAATCTGATGTGTTTTTTGGAAAGTGCCTAGCTGTGGATTTTGGCCCCTGGCTCAGCCAGCACCCAGGGAAATCTACCAAACCTGTGCATTTCTTCAAAACTAGACACCTAAGGAAATCCAGGATACCGGGGTGGCTTGTGGGGCTCTCACCAGGTTCTGTTACCCAGAATCTTTTGCGAACCTCAAAATGTGGCAAAAAAACACTTTTTCCTCAAATTTCGGTGATAGAAAGTTCTGGAATTTGAGAGGAGCCACAAATTTCCTTCCACCCGGCATTCCCCCAATTCTCCTGATACAAATGGTATCTCACTTGTGTGGGTAGGCTTAGTGCCCGCGACAGGAAATGCTCCAAAACACAACATGGACACATCACATTTTCCCAAAGAAAACTGACCTGTTTTTTGCAAAGTGCCTAGATGTGGATTTTGGCCTCTAGCTCATCCGGCACCTAGAAAACCTAGCAAACCTGGACATTTCTGGAAACAAGGCACATAGGGGAACCCAGGATGGGGTAAGTTGTGGCGCTCTCACCAGGTTGTGTTACCCAGCATCCTTAGCAAACCGCAAAATTTGGCCAAAAAAAAACCCTTTTCCTCAAATTTCAGTGCTGCACGGTTCTGGAATCTGAGGGGAGCCACAAACTTTCTTCTACCCAGCATTCCCCCACATCTCCTGATAACAATGGTACCTCACTTGTGTGGGTAGGCCTAGTACCCGCAACAGGAAATGCCCCAAAACACTATGTGGACACATCAAAATTATCAAATACAAAACTACCTGTTTTTGTGGGGGGCACCTTGGGTTTTTGTTCAGGGCTCAGCAGCCATGTAGGAAAACCTACCAAACCCAGACGTTTCTGAAAACTAGACACCTGACGAAGTCTAGGGAGGTGTGACTTGCGTGGATCCCCCAGTGTTTTCTTACCCAGAATCCTCAGCAAACCTCAAATTTAGCTAAAAAATCATATTTTCCCCCTCATTTCTGTGTGGGATCACCACACTGGCACAAATTCCCTACCACCCAATGTTCTCCTCGGTCTCCTGATAAAAATGATGCCTCACCTGTGTAGGTGGACCAAGTGCCTGTGACAGGGAGAGCCAAAAACATGTCAAAATTTTGAGAAAACCAAAGTGGGTCCAAAAGGGAAGTTTGAAAAAAACATTTTTATGCTGACATATGGGGCAGAAGTTTTTTCAGTATAGATCTGACAATGCTGGGTAGTAGGAATTTTGTGGATTCCTGCAGATTCCGGAAGGCTCCATCGCAAAAATGTAGGAAAAATTTGTGATTTCCAGCAAAGTTGAAGGTTTGCAGGGCATTTTGGGTAAGAAAATGGTGGGGGTGCATGTGAAGCACACCACTCTGGACTGATCCAGATGTTTAGTTTTCAGATGTGTCTAGGTCTCGTAGATATGTTTACATGGCAGCGTCCAAAAGTCCAAAACGTGCAGCCCTCACCATTCCAAGTAGAACAATTTTGAGAGTTAGACAAACTCTCATGGTCCAAATGTAAAACCAAAACCCAAAATAATCAAATGTCCTCTTGCCTGCCATTGGGATAAGATCTGTTAGTGTGCACGGAGGGGGAGCTGAAAGACTGTTACCCCCTTCACTTGGGGTGGGGGCATAATCATGCCCATACTAGTTGATGGCCACCATCACACTATTTTTTTTTTAATTCCCTGGCATCTAGTAGGCTTTCTGCCCCCGGGGAGTTGATCAGGGGTAATTTCCCCATCTGCCCACCAGTGGGCAGAACCACTTTGGCCCCATTTATTTGGGGTGGGGGTATGGCCATACCCCCACCATCTTTTTTTGATGAAAAATCTTCCCAGCGGGCTTTCTGCCCCCCCTTTGGGCAGATGGGCCTTACAAAAATAGGGTGATCTACCCGAAGGCGCCAGAAATGGCCAACAGTAATATGCCCCCATGGGGAGTAACCCTTGCCCAAGGGGCTGCCCCCCAAAATAAAACACACACACACCAATCTCTGGAGCCTAAGTGGTTTCTGCCCCCATTAGGGGCGGTTTGGCTTAATAGAAAAAGGCCGATCTGCCCCCTAAGGGGGCCGACATGGCCTAAAATAAATTTGCCCCCCAGGAGAGCGACCCTTGCTAAGGGGTCGCTTCCCATCTGTAAAAAATAAAAAATCCCTGGTGCCTGGTGGTTTCTGTCCCTCTTGGGGGCAGATCGGCATAATTAAAATAGACCAATCTGCCCCTAAGGGGGACAGAAATGAGCTCAAATAAATGTGCCCCATAGGGGAGCGACCCTTGCCTAAGGGGTCGCTCCCCTTGGCTTGAAATTGGCGCCAAAAAAAAATCCCTGGCGTCTGGTGGTTTCTTCCCCCCTTGGGAACAGATAGGCCTAAGAAAAATATGCCGATCTGCCCCCAAGGTGGGCAGATATGGCCTAAAATAAATTTTCCCCCCAGGGGAGCGACCCTTGCCTAAGGGGTCTCTCCCCTTATGAAATTATAGAAGAAGAAAAAATCCCTGGTGTCTAGTGGTTTCTGCCACCCCTTGGGGGCAGATTGGCCTAATGAAAATAGTGTGATTGCCCTTAAGGGGGGCAGAAATGGCCTAAAAACAATTTGATCACCAGGGGACCGACCCTTGCCTAAGGGGTCATCCCCATGTATACAAAAAAAAAAAAAAATGATCTCTGGTGCCTAGTGGTTTCTGCTTCCCCCCCGGACAGATCAGCATTATTAAAATAGGCCTAATAAAAAAATACCCCCCAGGGGAGCAACGCTTGTCCAAGGAGTCGCTCCCCTTCATTGTTTATAAAAAATTTAAAAAACTCCCTGGTGTCTAGTGGGCATTTCTGCAGCCCATTCGCTTTATGATCAGGCTCCAGTAATGCTCAGAAAGACATGAAAGGAAAAGCCTTTCCTTTCCTTTCATGTCTCCCTGCCCCCCCCCCATCCCCCGATCAGAAGAGAAATGCTTTAATTTCTCTTCCGCTCAGCCTCCAGCGTGATGGGGGTGACCTCTGATGAAGTCAGTGCACAATCACGTGCTGATGTTATCAGACATCACTGGGGAGGGCGGGGGTGGAAGGGGAAGCGATTCCCCTTCCATCCCTGCCCGGGGGGGGGGGGGCGCTCCCCCTGTGGGCCGGGTGCAGGACGAACTGGTTCTCATCCTCAGCAAACGGCAACCGAGACCAGCTCGTCCTAGGCACCCAAACGGTTAATGCAGGGCAGATTATCTATCCCATAATCATTGTCAATTGTTATGGCCCTAATATAGATGACTATGCCTCTTTTGATAAGCTGTGGGGCCTGATTGTAATTGTTGAACCTAGAATGATACTATTGGGGTAGACTTCCATGTAGCATTAAATCCAACACAAGATCGGTCTCTGGGACCCACGTTGGTAAACATCACTGCTGAAAGGCATATAGTGGACATTATGAGGGACAATCATTTAGTTGATGCTTGGAGGCAACTACATGCTAATGCTAAGGAAGATACCTTTTATTCAGGAGTACACAACAGTTGGTTCAGACTGGATTATTGGCTGGTATCATAGGGAATATGTAACTGGATTCATGACATATGCCACCTAGCCACAATCTATTCAGATCACTCCCCAGTACTAATGACACTCTGCATACCTATCAAGTTCCTAGATGGTGGCACTTGGAGACTCTCGCCCCTGACTCTCCTAGATGTTCTGTTTCTTGACGAATTGTGCCACAAAATAACAGACCTCTTGGAGTGCAACGCGGACTCCATTCCGATGATTGGTACAACATGGGAGGCCTTGAAGGTCACCATACAATGCTATTGCATTGCTAAAAGCAACAGAGTACAGAGGGCTTTTTGCACCATCCTGTCTAATTTAGAAAAGGACCTTAAAACCCTTGAACCAGGGCAGGGAGATGCTGGAGACCCAGCTATTTGCCATGATATAAGGCTTAAGATAATGGAATATTGAGAAGTAGCCGCAAGAATGCTTGTATAAGGCAAGTATGCAAAGGCTCAAGCTTATGGGTAAGGGGAAAGGCCCGGTCATACGTTGGCAGGCATGACGCGCAAACTCCCCACTGCCAGTGTCATATTGGAGATGTGTGCCTAAGGCGGGCAACTTTGCCAAGACATGTCAGACATACTCAACATATTTGTACAATTCTACCAAGGCTTATTCAGCTCTCACAAACAAAAGCAAATGAACTTTGCAGACTTTCTGGACAATATGGCGCTGGGCTGGCTGAGAGATGCTCAGGGACAATTCCTCGTTGCAGATAATTGTTAGAAATGGGGTCTCTGGTTGGCAGTCAGTTGGCACTCTGTCCAAGCAGGGACCCTCACTCTAGTCAGGGTAAAGGAGAAACACACCTTGGTAACCCCCACTCACCCCCTTGGTAGCTTGGCACTAGCAGAAAAGCTTAACCCCAGGAGCAATGTGTAAAGTATATGTGCCAACACACACAGTAATACAGTGAAAACACTACAAAATGGACATCATACCAGTTTAGAAAAATAGGTAATATTAATCTAAATCAAACAAGACCAAAATGAAAATCCAATGTACACAGATGTATGTACCATTTTTCCTGTTGCAAATGGCCCGATTCACAGAATCAGACCATTTGCGGCAGGAAAAAAACATCTTGGTATGTACAGACCTTATTTTGCAATTCGGTAATCTATTTACCGAATTGCAAAATATGTTTGCGAGCCGCAATTAGTAAGGGGCGTTCCCTTCCTAATTGCGAGTCGCAGTGTGATGTGGGATTGTTTTGGGACTGTGAATGCAGTCACAAAATAATCGCATTTAGCACCAGTTTCAAACTGGTGCTAACCCAGTCCTATATGGGAATGGGTCCCCATGGGACCTCTTCCCCTTTGTGAATGGTAGCGAAAACACCAAAACGTTTTATTTTTGTTTCTGAAATGCATCCCGTTAAGGAAAACGGCTGCATTTAAAAAAAAAAAGCAACTGCTTTATTTTAAAGCAGTCACAGACATGGTGGTCAGCTGTCCCCAGCAGGCCACCATCCCTGTGAGGGTGGCCATTCCCAATGGGCTTGCAAATTGCAACATACTTCATGAATATTTATGAGGTAGGTCATTTGCAACCACACTGAGAATCACAAACAGTGTTATTGACATTGTTGTAAATCAGGTTTTGCGAGTCGATATGACTTCTAATTTGCGAGTCGCAAAACTTAATATTCGTACATGTGGCCCTTAATGCTTAGAAAATAGTGACAATGCTGTTGTTACACAAAAGTACCTGGTTTGCGTCAAAACTAAAGCTGCACGGGCGAGCGTGCATCGGAAAAGTCAGCGATGTGTTGGTTCCTTACTCGCAAGGGAGGCCGTGCGTCATTTCCTTTTCCAGTTGGGTCAGCGATGCATTGTTTTTCTCCCTCACAAGAGAGTGATGTGTCAATTTCTGGATGCAACACCTCGGATCCAGGCCGGCTTTGTGCCAATCTTTTACTCTCAGCAATGTTGCATAGAAATCCAGTTGCACGGTGTCAGAAAACCGCGCTGTGTGGAGTTTGCGTCGTTATCAGCCTCCGTAAGCGGATGTTGCGTATCGTTTCTACAGCCACGTTGCATCAATCTCCCTGCTGCGATGCATTGCAGAAGGTGCGTCGAAAAAGTCCCTGCGCAGAGGTGTTTGCGTGGATTTCAGTCCTTTTCCACCACCTTCCTTTGTTTCACTGTCTAGAGGGAATTCACAACAGCTCAACTGTCAGTCTGACCCAGACAGGGAATCCACAAACAGGCAAAGTCACAGAATAGTTTAAGCAAGAAAATGCCCACTTTCTAAAAAGTGGCATTTTCAAACTGACAATTTAAAAAACAACTTTACCAAAAGATGCATTTTTAAATTGTGAATTCAGAGATACCAGACTCCATAGTTCTATCTTCCAAGGGGAATCTGTGCTTAAATATCATTTCAAAGCAGACCCCATGTTAACCTATGAGGGAGATGGTCCTTGCAACAGTGAAAGCTCGGTTTAGCAGTATTTCACTGTTAGGACATGTAAAACACACCAGTACATGTCCCACCTATAACATACACTGTCCCCCGCCTATGGGGCTACCTAGGGCCTACCTTAGGGGTGCCTTACATGTAGAAAAAGGGAATATTTAGGCCTGGCGAGTGGGTACACTTGCCAGGTCGAATTGGTAGCTTAAAACTGCACACTCAGACACTGCAGTGACAGGTCTGAGCGATGTTTGTAGGGCTACTCATGTGGGTGGTACAACCAGTGCTGCAGGCCCACTAGTAGCATTTGATGTACATGCCCTGGGCACCTCTAGTGCACTTTACTAGGGACTTACCAGTAAATCAAATATGCCAATTAGGAATAGACCAATTACAAAGATGTTTTACACAGGAGCACTTGCACTTTCACACTGTTTAGCAGGGGTAAAGTGCCCAGAGTACCAAAAATAGCAAAAACAGAGTTCAGCACACAGTCAAAACATGGGAAGCTGAGGCAAAAAAAAGACAGGAGAGACCAAGCCAATGATGCCAGGTCTAACAATGATGAAATAAGGGAGGCAATTATGCAATTACAATCGGGAAAAGCCGGGGGCCAGATGGCCTTCCTGCTGTCTTTTGTAAGACATATGCAGACATCTTAATACCAATCCTAAAGTAGGTATACCAGGAGGCTACATTGTGCGAAGCTATGCTACTGGTGCTGTTTAAACCCTGTAAACCACTGGTGGAATGCGACTCATACAGGCCTCTCTCATCAATTAATAGCTATGGTAGAATCCTAGCCAAAATACTTGCCAACAACCTTATACCACTCATGCAATTCTTAGTCCAGCCAGATCAATCAGGATTCATTCCAGGGAGGTGGCCATTTCACAATCTGAGAAACCTATTTGCACTTATGAAAGATATTGATCCAGATATATCCGAGGTGAAAGTCTTGCTCGACGCGACCAAGGCTTTTGACGCTCTTAAATGGGATTTCTGAATGGCTATCCTTAAACATATGGGCTTTCCACATTCATTTTTGACGTGGATTGCTCTACTATAATCACAACCTATAGTATGAGTGCAAATTAATGGTGGTGCTTCTGACCCAAACCATATCTCCAGAGGCACTAGGCAGGGATGTGCCCTGTCACCACTATTTTTTGCACTGGCAGTGAAGCCCCTAGTGGACAAGTTATGACAGTGGCATAAAAGATATGCTATAGCCTATCCATCTAGCCATATTCTGGTATCGTTATATGCCGATGATATCACCCTCTATCTTAAAGATCCACACAACAGCCTTAATGGGGTGCTGAGGGAGTTCGTCTTTTATGGAGAGCTCTCAGGTATACAGGTGAACTGGGGGAAATTTCACATCTTTCTTTTGACACCTGCTGCGCAGCCATTTATCCCTAATTACCCATTGCAATGGTGTGCCACAGTATCTCGGAGTGGTCATCGTTAGGGATAAACAAGAAACCCTGTTTGCAAATTATGGTGTGGCACTGACGAAAATTACGAACTATGTTACCCAGTGGTTTTACTTACCATTATCCCTCACAGTGTGCATTGGCCCCATTAAGATGATCATACTACCAACATTTTTATACCTATTTTTGAATATAACATACCCTCTGGGGCAGCCCTTTTTCCAGGCGTTGCGCTCGCAAATTATACGATTAGCTTGGGCAGGAAAACAACCCAGACTACAATGGGAACAACTTACACTTCCTTTCGCCAAGGGTGGATTTGAGGCACCCAATAGGGAACTCTATTACTTCTGTGCACAAGCCCACTACGCCATCCTCTGGTATAAGCCCACCCAGTACATACCACATCTGGTTGTATAAGAAGGATACATTGCACCGATACCCTCTGATTCTTATTTGGGAGCAGAATTACTCTTCCTGAACTCCAAAGACTTTGCTGTTGCCTGTACTTCAAATGCTCAAACTAGTGTTGAAAGTGACATGGTGGACACCATTAATAATGTGTATTAACATGACAAAATAATGTGTAATGAAAATGCATTTCGCTTTAATAATAGTTAAATGTACTGAAAGAATGAGTCTTAATATGGACTAAAAAGATTGTTGGTTTTAATTTAAATGAACTGTTTTATACTTCATGTTTTAGCATTGGGTCTAAAAGGCCTCATGTTTTAGTAATTTTCCAAAGACACAATGTTAAAAGTGTTAACACTGCAAATTGATGTTCCTTCAAGGATCCTTTGTGAGTTGCTCCCTGTGGAACAGTTATGTTCCTTGTGTGTAGCATTTGTTTCCTGAGATGAGATAACCTACGAACTAAACAACAGACTTCAGTGCTCAATGTTGTGTTTCATGTTACAATATTTGTACTTGCTTGAGTTTTAGTTTCTTGGCACGAAATACATGTAATGTTTTTCTATATTGCTTATATGTTATTTGTGAGAGTGAACTGGTGATCAGGAGTGCAAGAAGATGAGACAATTGTGGATGCATAAATGAAGAAAGATACTTCTGAGACGTGGATCAGTTTTTATTGGTTGAACACTAAAGCACCACATATTGTGACCAATAGAAACTTAGCTAGTTGCTTTCTAAGGTTTTAATATAGCAAACTTTAGATGATGTAAGGGGAGTTCCTTCTAGCTCTTAGCAGCATGCAGAATTCATTCTGTTTAGATGTGTTTTTGTCCTTGCCTATGATTCTGTAAGGCCAAACATCACTGAAGTGTTCTCTGTCATGCCATTGCCCAATGAAGAAGACCAGAAGATGCTCCACTGATCTAGACATCACTGCATGCTGCTCCATTTAGGAGATGCATAGCCAAATGTGCATTTGTTTTTATTGCAGATTTTTATGTTTTCTCTCTTTAGAAAACCCAGCCACTATTTTTGGTTAGTGGCATACTCACATGTTTTCCAAATTAAATTTTGTCTACTCTTTCTTTTTGGCATGGAGCCCAAACATGCTTATCAAATTAGAGTAATAGTTAGCGGTGCCAAAATCTAAACTTGACTGTTATATGTAATTTGATTGTAAATAATTAATCCTTGATAACTAAATGTATTCTGTTTCCATCATTCATCTGTTATTGCTGTTGTTCTGCATTGTAGTTCTTGAATGTTTAATGAAAAATATTTCTAGTTTGAGATTCTTCCGAAGATTTGGTCAGCCTGTATTATTTCTGTACTTTTATCATTTGGTCGTGCACTTGATTTACATGATCTTAGTATTGTTAATCCCAAGGGCAATAAATGTTTAAAGTTTATTAAACTGGTGTGGTGATTCATGGCCACATAGGTCATGGTGCATTTAAATTACTGGCTCAAAAAATTTCAATTGATCGTTATTGATTTCATATTGTTAATGTTGATTGTTAGGACATTTTCACACTCCTATCTGAGTCAAAAGGTTCAGGTCGACCTCTGAGGGTAATAGATCGGTACCCTATATGTGTCACCTTATATATAAAATAACAAAAGAAATATAAGGCTGGACATGCCCACAAAATCCGGAGAAGAAGAATTATATTCCCCACTGATCCCATTTCTGTACCACTCCTTATTTCCCGTTACACATGAAATTGCTTTCCATCAGGTTCTCTGGTGACAGGGGTATTTGAGATGGGGAGACCGTTACAGGGATGGTAACATTTTTTGAGAAGGAGGCACCTTCACCCTTAGATATCTTTCTATCTTCCAGGCTTAGGCACAACATGAAAGCAGCTGTCCCCAACTTTCCTGAGAAAGCCCCCAAACATAAACGCCTTGCATATATCTTTACAGTTGGAGACACCACAAGATTTAGTTTCCACACTGTATGCTGTCTCGCAGCTAGAGATGCTGCCTGTTACGGAGCACGCACGAGCTGGCCCGGCAGGAAGGCGTGGATACGGAAAGCACAGATGATATATGGAGCTCCTGCTGCACACAAACTGGAAATATTGCTTAAAGCAGTCGACCACGAATAATACAGTATAAATTCCTCCATACACTCTATTACCCCCCTCAAAGATGTATTGGTATGGCCTAAGTATGAACGATAGATGCCAGTGATGCAATTAGCCAGGAGCAGACTTTATACACCTAGCTTTGGCATGTAAGACCATCCAACAGTATTAGACAGATGTGGAAAATGCCCTGAGTGAAATGACTGATACAAAACTCCCACTCACCCCTCTTATTGCTCTCTTAGGATACACCGCCCAGCGGAAATTTGTAGCTCTAGCCCAACTACTTGCTAAGAGACACATCGCTTGCCGGTGGGGCAGAGGGACAGCCCCTACATTTAAGGAATGGCTAACTCATTTAGTTTCTATTAACAAGCAGTTATATCTGTATGTTGAGACCCTACATTATGATTGGAACCAAAAGATATTTGGAATCCCCTGTGCTATAATCTGCTAATGCATCCACCGCCTCTGCAAACACAGTGAACGTAGCATAGTAATTGACACTAGGGCTGGCTAAGATACGCACTGTTTAGAATCCTCAAGCAACAATGTATCAACTACAAAAACAAGAAGGGGTGAGAAGGAGGATGTCTTGCTGGGTCTACCCTCCTTGTGAAATAAGTAGCATTATGTAAAGACCAAGCAGGACGAGAGTCCCCACAGGATGGGCAAGAAAGAGAGATTTTTCTTTAGAAAAACCCTCACCCACCAGGGTTACCCCTTGGTGGCGTGCTTCATCATTGGGTTCCTCCCGTTCTGCTACGGAACAGGGCGTGCTGCAACCTACGAAATACGTAGGAGCACTGGTATTTTCGTGTCAATGTGATTCAGGTAAAGAATAGGTGTGGTGGGTTCTCAGCAAAGTTACAAATTCCTGCCTCCTAGCGGTTCCAATACTCTAATAGATCTCGTAGTGCAGTATGATTAAAGAGGGGGGTTATCTGGAAGGAGGGTATGGAATGCAATACCCTAACAGACCATGGTTATAAGCACCTCTGTGAATTCAACAATGCCCTGGAAGTCCCCTTAAATGAGGTACATGTTTGAACAAAGAGCCCTGTGGAACGGCCTTTTGGGCTCCTCAAGCTCGTTTCTGTTGCCTCAATAAGTCAGGTGAGGCAGTCCTCTCCTCACCTGACAAGTTGTGCCAAATAACTCTTTTATTTTGTATGCTGTACAACATTGCCCTGCTGCAGAACATCCCTTTCATCCCTGATGATGACTGCAATAATGATGGGTAGGGTGATGTTGGTGATTTGCAGCTTGAAGATGACAGTGGTTCGGAAGAAGGAAATGACCTCAGACAGCAACAAGTAATTTATAACCTTTTTGCATGAGCATACTTTTAGAAGTAAATAAATATTTAGCTTTAATTATAACCAATGTTTTTATGTCAGTAGCTTATGGCTGTTTGCATTATAAAATGTCTCTTTGAAGTGGCTAGATATGATTACCTTAAGTATGTTTTTGATGTTTGGAAAATATAACATTCTTATTTGTAATTTATGGGTTTTTTCTCCCTAAATGTTAAATGTCAATGACATTTACATATGAACAAAAAAAATCAGTTGATATATGAGGATGGCAATGCAAATGGTTTTAATGTTCCCACTGTCGTCTTCTCTAACACCAGAGAATCATTGGGTAATTGTGTGAGTAATATCACTTTTGATGTACATATCTAGAAGGTGAGTGTTGTGCATATTGATGTGTTTGTCTCTACCTTGTTCTATGAGGAGGTTAAGAGGTTGCAGGAGGCAACTGTAGAGGATGACTCTAAAGAGGACATGGACTTAAAAGGGGATGATGAGCAGGACCCAGAGAGGCATCCTACGCTTCAGGGAGAGCCCATCTGCCCTCCAGAGAGAACCCAGGATACCCAAAATGGAGCAGGGAGTAGAATATCTTCCCAGGGCTTGTTATAAGGGGGGTTGGAAGGAGTGGGAGTTCAAGCTGGAGCTGGCCAAATCAGAACTGCAGGCTGAGAAGGAGAAAGCTTTATAATAAGCCTTAATAAGCCTTTAGCTGCGAAGAAAACTATTATTGGAGATTTAGACAAGCACGAGGGAGCTGAAGCTAAAGGCAAAACAACCTCCAGGACCCAACAGTGATGGTGGCAGTATACCCTCAGTGTACCCGGATAGGTGAAAGGCCGCATATCGCAGGAAATGGTGCCTAACTAAAAGGTGGGAGATGCTAAGGACAGGTGGTTTGCTGCATGTGAAGTTGCTCTCAGGGTTCAGAAGGTCCCAGAGGAATACTGGGGTGTACAGCTCATGGAAACACATGAACATGGTTCGGAGGGATGCACTTCTTACACAAGAGGCAGAAGATCAGACAAAGTGTGCCCCCATGAAAGCCATACTTGTTGCTAAATTTGGTTTGACTCCTGAGAAGTGCCATCAAAGGTTCAGGGACAACCACAAACTCCCAACCCAGTCCTAGGTGATCTTCCTAGAAACTGCTAGGAAGGCACTGAAGGGCTGGGTGAAGGGCAATAAAAGAGAATGTTTTTACTGGACTGTACAACCTATTTCTGAGGGAGCATATGCTCAATATTTGTTTTATAGCACTGCACCAATACCTAGTGGACAGCAGGCTTACTGATCCCAGGAAGCTTGCTGAGGAGGCAGACCTCTGGGTGAGCACCAGAGTATCTCGGAAGGTGTCTGGAGATGGCTCTTAAAAGGCCATTTAGTGCTCCCACCAGAAGAAAGAGGGAGGAGATAGGAAAAAAATAAAGAGTTCTCTTTAAGACCCCCCCACACTGTTCACACGGTAAAGGGTCCCAATCCAGCCACCAGAAGAAAGACTTCATAGACAAGAGTACTGGAATGTTTATCCCTAGGTGCTATAAGTGCTACCAATATGGGCAAGATGGGTTTCCCTCAGTGACAGGGAGATGGTGCCCAAAGCCCTCATGCCCTTCAAAACTTCAAAGGATAGGCAGTGGGTCACCATCAATGGGCACTAGATGGTACTCTAAAGCCAGTATGACTACTGTCAGGTGTCATCTAGTGTCCTCAGAGCAGGTAATACCCAATACATTCTATAAGGTTGTAGTAGCAGACGCGAAGAGTCACTACCCTGTGGCTCTGGTTCCCTTTAAGTGATGGGTTGGTCTCAAGTATTCTGAAAGGTGCTGTGAGCCCTGCTGTGCCCATGGACTGTCTGCTGAGGAAAGACCTGAAGTACACTGCCTGGAAGGACGTGGAGCACAGGTCACACCTGGGAAGGTTAGTTTTGGCTGAGAGAGCCTGTGTGACTATCAGGTCCATGGCTGCACAGGAGGGTAGTCAATAGGTCTGAAGCCTGAGAGAATGGCCAAGACAGCTGTACCAATAACATAACAAGAATGCCTGACATGTTCTTATTCTGTGATTCAGAGGGACATGAGGAGAATTCAATACGTACATTACTGATAATGACGCTTTTACGGAATGGCAACTATTTATAATATAAACACATTTGTTATAAAATGCAAGAACTGCAAGTACTGTTAAATTGAACAAAAGATTAATAATAAAACAGAGCACGACAGGCCGAATTGAAAGGAAATTTGGTGTCATACTTTGGATATATATACATATATATATATATAAAAAAAATACATATATATATATATATATAAATATATATATAAATGTATATATACATATATATATATATATATATATATATAAATGTATATATACATATATGTGTTTAAATGAACAACAAATATGGTGAATCAAAGGTTTTAGCAGAGGAATCCACAGAGCAAAAGTGTGCATGATCCTCAAACACAGAATGGCCTTCGTAGGTGGTACCATCCATTGTGACATATCACTCTCAAGGGGCATGTTTGGGAATGAACCCTCATTGAAAACATTAAAAGATCCTTGCCCACAGGAGGTAGAGGCTGTACAGCAAGGCACGCCATTGGTGTGCATTCAGAGGTACACTAAATGCAGTGGAAAACCGACTGCACACAGGCGAGGATTGGTCTGAATGTCAATGACCAATCATGCTCTAGCTATTCCAAAATGGATTCTCTGATGTACTGCATCATGCAGTCACGACACAGCTGGGTTGATGGTAGCTCCATCACTCTGCTTTGCTGAAATAGGGCAGCCGCTGCGTAGCAAAAATAATAGCAGCAAAATCCCACAGATCAATGCCAAAGTAACGAGGAATCTGCCAAAGACACTTGAAAAGAGTGAGTGTATGGCTGAAGGTATGACTCCAAACATGGTCTTGAAGGTACTGATGAACCCAGAACTGACAGCCTTAAAAAAGAGCACAATCCATGCAGTGCAAGAGGCATTAAAAATTCTGCTAACCAATTCTCCAAAATGCTTGGGGAAATTGGTATTTAATAGGGACTGTATCGCAGCTGCTGACCTAGCCATCTGGAGATCATACATCTCCCTTGCTGATGCCAAAGTTACTTATTTTTGGAACAATAGCGCCTTTAGGGGCATATTTATACTCCATTTGTGGCGAATTTGTGTCATTTTTCTTACACAAATTCAGCGCAAAACTAACTCCATATTTATATTTTGACGTTAGACACGTCTAACATCAAGTTATTGTAGTTTGCACCTTTTTTTAGATGAGTGAACCTACCTTGCGTCAATGAGATGCAAGTTAGGTGTTCCCATTTAAAAAATGGTGCTAATCCTATAGCCCCATTTTTATCCCCTGTGCTAAAATGACACGCAGGTGGGGGGAGCTTGCTTTGCACCATTATTTAATGCCTGGGTCAGACCATGCGTTAGGCAACCTATGGACCCATTTCCATGGTTACACACCATGGAATGTGTCCACCGGTGCCCTCCTCAAGCCCCAAGAACACCCGCACCCACCCGAGAGGGACATTGGAGGATGGATGACCCCATCCCAGATTGGAAAGGTAAGTATAGGTGAGTATTTTCTATTAAATTAAAGTACCATCTGGGGCCAAACTCGGGCCCCCTACATGGCACAGGGTGCAATGGTCATGCCCAAGGGACACTAGTCCTCTGTGCTAACCAATGGGGAGGTGGGCTTGACTCCTGTCTTTTCTAAGACAGGAGTCATGTGGTTTGGATGGTTTTACATCAGAAAATGACGCTAGGCTGGTTAGAGGCATTTTTTTTTGCCTCTAACCAGTCTAGCGTCATTTTTTGGTACAAAACCCCTTTCTCCCATACCGCCACTCGCACCTAGCTAATGTCATTTTTTTACGCTAGCCCGCCCTTTGCAAAGGCTTGCACCATTCAATAAATATGGCGTCCGGCTGGTGCTCAGGAATGGAGTTAGCTGGTGCTAAACTTTTTGATGCAAAACTGCGTTAGTGGAGTTTTGCATCAAAAAGATTAAATATGCCCATTAGTCTGCTCAGCTTGTCAAAATTTACATTTGAAGTAGCAATGTGAGGCCACAATTCCACTGCTCTTATCTCTTATGTTCGGGGGATAAAACATGGCCGCGACCAGTTACAATTTGAGAAACCAAAATCACATAAGGAATTCCAGGCTTCATGCCACAACAGCTTTCTTTGTTCAGAACCAAATAACTTCCATTTGAAAGTATTTGACATACTGGACGAATCAAAAGGACAGGAATACCTTTCAGATGGCATGCAAAGTTGGCGACCTCCGCATTGCACAGGTCATGCAAGGACACCTGCTTAGAATTCATAGAATGACTAAGAGTAGTCTCACATTCGCTTCTGCTAAGAAAGACCTCTGTTTTGCTGTTCAGACACTTGTAATCGAATGGCAACTCCCACACTTCGTGTATTTGACTGTGTCCTAGACACTCATATTTGCCTACAGCAAAATGTTTCAAACAATTTGTGACACAAAAGGCAGAAATCAGCAGATTTATAATGCAATGTACCAACCATACTGCTAAGGGAATTTCTGCCACAGTAAAAGGCAACTTTTCAAAGTTTTCAATGTTAAGCATGGTGAAAGTAGCTTCTTTCTTAGACATTGTCTGCTGCTGTCTGGATAGATTAAAAGCAGGAAGCAGGTTACTACTATTTATGTATTTCCAAGACACACAGCCATTTTTCAGGACCTGCAATGTCCAACCTAACTGCATGATGGAGCGCAGTTAATTCTGTCCATGTTGGAGAAAAGACATGTCATTTTGTCTGATGTCAATCGCAGAAGACACAATATTATTTAAGCCATATATTCTGGTAGACAAAGTGTTTATGCCATTATCGACAACAGCTAACAGCTTTTTATGTATTTTCACTATCTTTCTGCCTTAAACGTGCAGCAGTTTCCATTTGGAGAAGCTTCCACATCTCTTTGTACAGGGTATACAGGAAACATCTTGAGCGTGGCTTCCAAGGTCCTAACAAGAAATCTTGTAGACCTATTTCCTCATAAAGGAGACTAAGATGTTGCTTCACACCTGCTAAGTAGGAGGAACGTAACCATGGTTGGTACAGTTTACCCCCACTGTACGTAGTAACAATACCTGAATTTTCCCCCGAGACATAGCGAGGGTCCAGCCATCTTGTTTTGAAACCCCTTGTGGAATTAACAAAACGTGCCTGGCAACCGTTTGTGTCCTTTGGCTACAATAACCACCTGCCAGGACTTGAAAGTGAGGAATTAAAGATACCATTCTGAACCCAAGCTATTAGTTGATCTTCAGTTACATTTAAGAGCATTTGCCAATTGAGAAATTTAGGGGGTGCCGGTAAGCTGGGCAAGTTCATTTCTTTTATTTTTGCTAACCCCAAGCATGATGATTATTGAACTGTTTCATTAAAAAATATATTTTGTAAAGGAATAAGGCATGCCCTTAACAAAGCTTCCCTACTTTGCATTTGCCAATCTTTTGTTCCCCATACACTTTTCACATCAATATTGTTCTTCCAAAACCCGTAGCCTCCGACAGCAAGCTGGGAAACAAAGGAGTATCAATAAATCAGTTTTGTATTGGTGAGCAATATTTTCCTCATTCTGGAAAGTGATAATTTGAACTAATATAACTCAGGTTTCCTAGTGTCATGCCCAGTAAAATATGCAAACTTTTCTACATATGTTTTGGAACTTCCCACAGGTGGAGTCGGACAATTTTCCCACTGTCTACAGTTGAAAACTGATCTGGGTTTACTGGCTCGGTGCAGAAAATAATGTCCTCAATGATTGTAACAGAACATTTCCCCATACTTTCTTGTGTTCCTATACACATCTTCACTTTAAAAAACAGAGTAATAGTCTAGCTCAGTAAGCATAGAACCGCCCGTTTTAACATCCCAGTCATTGGAGGCAACACCAGGTGTAATCACATCAATTATTGATATCTTAAACACATATAAAATTTGAATGACCTCAGTAAAGCCGTTTATGTCAAAGGGCATTATTTCCCAGACAATCAGGAATCGGAACTGCTGAAATGTTCACAAGTGACAAGTCTACTCAAACTTACTGAGAAGATAAGAAAGGTGTTAAACCCTCATCCACCGGCTCAACGGCAGGGTGTTCAGGATGGTAATGCACATTTATCAAGAGAAGGAAAACAATGACAAAACCAATCCATAGCAGAAATGCAAGCAATATCAACAGCATCCAGATATAATTCCATGGATAAACTAAATACCTATTTTTAATTCCATATGTACAGCTTACGTGTCTTTGGTATAGTTTCTGTTGTAGTCTCAGAAGAATCAGAAGAAAAGTCATCAATGTCGACAAAGTGACCAGAAGCAGTTCGTGCAAATACATGGGCCGCTGCAGGGCTGGTGGATATATCCACTTGCGGTGGAGGATTGTAGTAGACAATGCCGTCTGTCTTTGGCAAATGAAGTTGTATAGTTCCACATCTCGGACTTGTCTCATAGATGAAGTGGTGACTGGAATCAGCACAAACTCATTTTCCACCCTCCCCATATTCGAGGAGGCAATTATTAATTTATTGTTATACCAATTGGTGCTTGCATAAACTTTGTTTACTGCTTGTAGAAGTAAGTCCTGTTGGGTAGTGAGAGGGGAGCGGGTACTACCAATGGAACTCGTGGTCTACTATGCAGGATCAGTCACAGGGTGCAATTTAATGTTGTCAATTGAGACAAATCTGTTTCCTTTAGAACCAGGCAGCGGTGGTAAGATGACAGTTCTGGTACTGTGTCCTCCCAGGTCGGGAACCGGCGCTCTGTAGGATGGGCCAAATTCCTTCTTCACAGCAATCTTTTCATTAACCAGATCCCCAACTTTAGAAATCCGTCCAGTAGATGGTGTTGGAAAATCCCTTATGCCCAAGGTTGTGGTGTAGGTGGATGAATTGTCATCTTGAAATTGCTGCAGCTCCTGTAAAATAGCGAATCCTTCATGTCAAATGGTGTGTCTGCCGCCAACACTCCAGGTCCATCAAGATCTAGGACATACATAGGTATCCCAAACAACATCCCATAAGGGGTACAACCTCCCAAGCGCTTTCTGGGCAGATTATTTCATGCTCTCTGGACCCCATGTAAGTGAAGAAGTAAACTATGACCTGAACCTAACACTCTTGCTGTCAAGGATTTCTCCTCTCCACAACTGAATTACCCTTGGGATGGTATGGGGAAGAGGAATGGAGTTCAACACCCATCATCCTCATGGTGTCCCTGAATGCCCTAGAGGCAAAAGCAGGGCCCGGGTCTGAGTGGAATGTTGCAACATCATATGTACTGATAAAGACCTGCAAATCTTTAAGAACAGCTCGAGCATCAGCAGCCTGTTGTGGCCATACCCATAGGAACCTAGAACAGGAATCAACAGTGACTAAGATGTATTTGTATGCACAATCAGGCTGTAAGGGACCACAATGGTCCAGGTACACACATTGCAGTGGTCTGGTTGACACTAAGAGGGATGTCTGTGGTGGGCGCCTAATGTTGGATCCTTTTATTTGTTGGCAAATGTCACAGCAAAGTACATATTGTTTGTTCTGTTTGTTTATAGTCCTGGCCACAATAAGCATTTCTGTAAAAGAGAAATGGTGGCCGCCACTCCTGCATGAGCAGAAACAACACTCTCAAGCGCTGCTTTGATAAGATCTGGTCTCTGATCTTGTTTGGGGATCACATGATCTATTACCCCTGGAATGGTTGCAAATGCAACATTCTGAGCACTAACATGATATGTGCATGTTGCAGGGTTTGCTTTTGGCATAGGCTGGCTGTCAGCTGAAATTTTCACGGCAGCCAGTGTCTCATTATCCAAACTTGAATGAGAACGCGCCACTGCAGCAACAGAACCCATAGCTACTGTGGATTTGGCGGCTTCATCAGGCACAGTATTCCCTACAACTTATACTCCTACACGTTGGTGGCCAAATGTATATACTACATGAGCATCTGGTAGTCTGTCCTTAAGATCAGCTACCCTCCTCCACAATATTCCATGTTTAATGGTGTTGCCCTTGGAACCTATGAACCCGTACAAATGCCAATGATTGAGATAATTATTGTAGGACTGGACACAGTTAAATGAATCACACACAATTATTGTGGGGTATGCGGGATATGTATGTTCCAGTGCCAGGATTAGAGCCTTAAGCTCTGCCAGATGTGCAGGGCAGTGCACTCATCACACTGTTGCAGATGCTCAAGCAGCTGAATATTGCTGTTTAGTACTTATAGGTGTCAGTGTAAATGATAGTTTGATAATGATCAAGTGGTAGTATATTGGTAGGTGCAGGGTACTCCTGCTCATATTGGAGAAATTATTTTTTCCAATTTTGGGTCAAAAATACAATCTACATCAGTTGAAGTCAGAGGAGTTGCCCATTGTATCTAGCTTGAATGAAATGCTTTAGAGCTAGGGACGTTTGCCTTCATAACAGCCTCTAAGGCTGGCACCGAGGTAACAACAATAATGTGTTTCCTTTGGGCTAGTGGCCTCTCTTTTATGACATACAACTGTACAGCTGTCAGTATCTTTTCTGTGGGTCCAAAACGTTGTTGGCATTTGAATAGAAATAGAATTTTTATGCTATGGGTACAGTGTCACCCTCATTGAAAGTGACATCGGTGAACCCAACTTTGTTTTGTTCTTACATGTATGTAAATGTTTTGCTTCAAGCATTCCCTGCAGAAAGATTCTGAGAATGCATGCCTGTTCAAGTGCCAGTGTTTGTTTGAGAAGTCTGAACAAAGTAAGTCATAAAGAGGTTTTATGCATTGTGCATAGTATGGTATGTATGTTCTGCCAAAGTTAAAGAAACCCAGCAATGACTGTAATTTCTAAGTGGTATTTTGTGTTTGAAGTTTTGTGCATTTTTCTAGAAAGTGCTGGGCCAGGCTTCTGTCTTCATCTGATAACTTGTATCCTAAAAATAGGACACTGAGACTGGCAATTTTTGTTTTCTTAAGATTTAATTTACAGCCCTGGGCGACGAATCCAAGATTGAGCTGATCGACCCTGGCAGGATGAATTTTGAGGTTGTCTTCTATGAGGTAATATCATCTACATAGGTTTAATATCATGTAAAATTGATCTTATACTGACTGAAAACAACCCTGGGCTGTTCTTATACCCCTGAGGAAAAAAATAAAAGTGTGGTTCCAAGCCTAATGTGCTGAAGGTGCTGAGATCCCGACTTTCAAGCACTAGATTTTGGCAGAAAAAAACATTGTAAATGCCAGAGGTTGTTTTATATTTTTTACACACTATATTGTTAATCAGTGCTGTGCTATGTGCGTTTTGTATTCCATATGTGTTTCTGTGACTGTTTAGATGTCTGTAATCTAAGACTATTCTATATGAACGGTCTGGTTTTACAACAGGAAATAACGGGTTATTCATTGCAGAGACTCGAGTTGTGCAAGAATCTCTCTCACTGGAGCTTTAGCTTCATGCTTAATGGGATACTGTGGTTGAGGCCAGGTGTGGGCCTAAGTGGTTGGGAAATTCCTTATCCCATCCGATGTGGTTGCAGTACAGAGTGGGAGCCTGGGCTAAAGCCCAGTCAGCTTCGCAGGCTTCCTTTACAGTGCCTGGAACTAGGCCTAAGAAAGAAGGCAAAATAATTTCTTCCTCATGTGGGAGCTTGCAGACAAATTCAGATGGGCAATCTTTTTCTGCCAACAAAATATCACAGTTAAGTGCTTACCAGAAGGTGACTTTAACCGTGCAATATATGTCCCCTTCAATTTGAATTTTTAACTCACAAACCCTGTCGGGTAGGGAAACGTGCCTGTCCGCTTTCTCTATAACAAGAAAGTTGTTAGTTGCTGTCATATCCAGATGATCTATAAAACTCTGGCGACAAATTGTGACCTCTGCCATGATATCCAGCCCATGTTCTGTTCTTCAGCAATATTCTCAAGATGGTTGGCATATTTAATGGAAATTTCTGCCACTTTTTTCTTTTTAAATTGGGGCTTCTGCTAGGCAGATTTATCCTCTTTGTTAAAATAAGTTTCTGAGGAGCATTGTGAGTTCTTTTATTGTTTCGTGTAGTCCGAGCAGTGTTCAGACTGGTCCACTCTCTCATTCTGTTTATCCGCCGTGTCCTGAAAGGAAAGAGAGGGATTTGTATCAGTATATTGATATCTATGAGGTGTTTTTAAAATTTCTGTATTTCTGAGATTTTGGGGGTCATTACGACCCCGGCAGTCGGCGATAATGTGCCGGTAAGTACTGCCAACAGGTTGAGGGTACTTACCGCCACATTATGACATTGGCGGGTTGACCACCATGGTAGTAACAGCTGCTGGCCTGGGGGCGGCCGCCATAGTGCGGCCTGCACAATTATGACACTGCCTACCGCCATGGTTTTCGTGGCATTCGTAATGCCACAAAAAGCATGGGGGTAGGCCATATCAGTGACAGGGAATTCCTTCCCTGTCACTGATAGGGATCACCCACCTCTCAAGATACCTCCCCACACCCCCTCTACCTCTCCAAACCCTCCCCACCCCCCTAAATTCACATCCCCTTCACACACACACACACACATACACACACCCATTCCCACATACTTACACGCATGCATACATCCAATCACGCACGCATCCGCAACACACTTCCAATCATACACGCAGACACACATTCACATTTCACAACATACACACACTCACACGTCCATACATGCACATATGCATTCAAAACTCAAAACACACCAGCATTCACGCACACATACATTTACACAACCCCACACACATGCACAACACCCCCTCACTCCCCTCCCCTGTCGGAGACCTGACTTACATGGATCCAAGGGGGCCTCTGGCAGGAGACGGGACGGGGCGCTACTACCGCTCGCAGCACACGCAAGCAATACACTGCCAGGCCGTATCCTGTGCCATGCTATGGCTGGCGGCGGTCTGCTGGCGTGTGTAGGAAAGTACCATCTTGCCTGGTATTTTATCCCCATTTTTCACTGTATATATGTTGTATTAGTTGTATGTGTCACTGGGACCCTGCCAGCCAGGGCCCCAGTGCTCATAAGTGTACCCTGTATGTGTTACCTGTGTTATGACTAACTGTCTCACTGAGGCTCTGCTATTCAGAACCTCAGTGGTTATGCTCTCTCATTTCTTGGCAAATTGTCACTATCAGGCTAGTGACCAATTTCACCAATTTACATTGGCATACTGGAACACCCTTATAATTCCCTAGTATATGGTACTGAGGTACCCAGGGTATTGGGGTTCCAGGAGATCCCTATGGGCTGCAGCATTTCTTTTGCCACCCATAGGGAGCTCTGACAATTCTTACACAGGCCTGCCACTGCAGCCTGAGTGAAATAACATCCACGTTATTTCACAGTCATTTACCACTGCACTTAAGTAACTTATAAGTCACCTATATGTCTAACCTTTACCTGGTAAAGGTTAGGTGCAAATGTACTTAGTGTGTGGGCACCCTGGCACTAGCCAAGGTGCCCCCACATAGTTCAGGGCAAATTCCCCGGACTTTGTGAGTGCGGGGACACCATTACACGCGTGCACTATACATAGGTCACTACCTATGTATAGCTTCACAATGGTAACTCCGAATATGGCCATGTAGCATGTCTATGATCATGGAATTGCCCCCTCAATGCCATCCTGGCATTGTTGGCACAATCCCATGATCCCACGGGTCTCTAGCACAGACCCGGGTACTGCCAAACTGCCTTTTCAGGGGTTTCACTGCAGCTGCTGCTGTCGCCAACCCCTCAGACAGGTTTCTGCCCTCCTGGGGTCCAGCCAGGCTTGGCCCAGGAAGGCAGAACAAAGGACTTCATCAGAGAGAGGGTGTTACACCCTCTCCCTTTGGAAAAAGGTGTTAAGGCAGGGGAGGAGTAGCCTCCCCCAGCCTCTGGAAATGCTTTCATGGGCACAGATGGTGCCCATTTCTGCATAAGCCAGTCTACACCGGTTCAGGGACCCCTCAGCCCTGCTCTGGCGCGAAACTGGACAAAGGAAAGGGGAGTGACCACTCCCCTGACCTGCACCTCCCCTGGGAGGTGCCCAGAGCTCCTCCAGTGTGCTCCAGACCTCTGCCATCTTGGAAACAGAGGTGCTGCTGGCACACTGGACTGCTCTGAGTGGCCAGGGCCAGCAGGTGACGTCAGAGACTCCTTCTGATAGGCTCCTTCAGGTGTTGCTAGCCTATCCTCTCTCCTAAGTAGCCAAACCCTCTTTTCTGGCTATTTAGGGTCTCTGCTTTGGGGAATTCCTTAGATAACGAATGCAAGAGCTCATCAGAGTTCCTCTGCATCTCTCTCTTCACCTTCTGCCAAGGAATCGACTGCTGACCGCGCTGGAAGCCTGCAAAACTGCAACAAAGTAGCAAAGACGACTACTGCGACACTGTAACGCTGATCCAGCCGCCTTCTCGACTGTTTTCCGGGTGGTGCATGCTGTGGGGGTAGTCTGCCTCCTCTCTGCACTAGAAGCTCCGAAGAAATCTCCCGTGGGTCGACGAAATCGTCCCCCTGCAACCGCAGGCACGAAAGAACTGCATCACCGGTCCTCTGGGTCTCCTCTCAGCATCACGAGCGAGGTCCCTTGAATCCAGCAACTCTGTCCAAGTGACTCCTACAGTCCAGTGACTCTTCAGTCCAAGTTTGGTGGAGGTAAGTCCTTGCCTCCCCACGCCAGACTGCATTGCTGGGAACCGCGTGTTTTGCAGCTACTCCGGCTCCTGTGCACTTTTCCAGGATTTCCTTTGTGCACAGCCAAGCCTGGGTCCACATCACTCTAACCTGCATTGCACGACCTCCTGAGTTGTCCTCCGGCTGCATGGGACTCTCTTGTGCAACTTCGGGTGAGCACCGTTTCACTCCACTTTGTAGTGCCTGTTCTGGCACTTCTCTGGGTGATGCTTGCTTCTGAGAGGACTCCTTGTCTTGCTGGATGCCCCCTCTGTCCCCTCACACAATTGGCGACATCCTGGTCCCTCCTGGGCCACAGCAGCATCCAAAAACCCTAACCGCAATATTTGCAGCTAGCAAGGCTTTTTTGTGGTCTTTCTGCGGGAAAACACTTCTGCACGACTCTTCACGACGTGGGACATCCATCCTCCAAAGGGGAAGTTTCTAGCCCTTGTCGTTCTTGCAGAATCCTCAGCTTCTACTATCCAGTGGCATCTTCTTTGTACCCACAGTTGGCATTTCCTGGGCATCTGCACACTCTTGACTTGATCGTGACTTTTGGACTTGGTCCCCTTGTTCCACAGGTACCCTCGTCTGGAAATCCATCGTTGTTGCATTGCTGGTTGGTCTTTCCTGCAGAATTCCCCTATCACGACTTCTGTGCTCTTCGGGGAACTTCAGTGCACTTTGCACTCACTTTTCAGGGTCTTGGGGTGGGCTATTTTTCTAACCCTCACTGTTTTCTTACAGTCCCAGCGACCCTCTACAAGGTCACATAGGTTTGGGGTCCATTCGTGGTTCGAATTCCACTTCTAGAGAATATGGTTTGTGTTGCCCCTATCCCTATGTGCCCCCATTGCATCCTATTGTAACTATACATTGTTTGCACTGTTTTCTATTGCTATTACTGCATATTTTGGTCTTGTGTACATCCATCTTGTGTATATTTGCTATCCTCATACTGAGGGTACTCACTGAGATACTTTGGCATATTGTCATAAAAATAAAGTACGTTTATTTTTAGTATATCTGTGTATTGTGTTTTCTTATGATATTGTGCAAGTGACACTAGCGGTACTGTAGGAGCTTCACTCGTCTCCTAGTTCAGCCTAAGCTGCTCTGCTAAGCTACCATTTTCTATTAGCCTAAGCTGCTAGACACCCCTATACACTAATAAGGGATACCTGGGCCTGGTGCAAGGTGTACGTACCCCTTGGTACTCACTACAAGCCAGTCCAGCCTCCTACATTGGTTGTGCAGCGGTGGGATAAGTACTTTGCAACTACTTACCACTTTTGTCATTGTACTTTTCATAAGAGAAAAATATACAAAACAAGTTCAGTGTATGTACACCTAACCAAAAAGTTTTGCTTTTCTTCTCTCACTTCTTTGCTAAGTGCTGAAAAGTACCTCTAAACTTTCTAAAAAGTTCTTAAAAAGTTTTAAAAGTTTTGTTCTGTCTTTCAAAAAGTTCTGAAAAAAATTGTTTCTCACTTTTTCTATCCCTTAAACACTTTCTAAAAATGTCTGGTACAGGCCAAACTGTTGATCTGTCCAAACTTGCTTATGATCACCTTAGCTGGAAAGGAGCAAGGAGTCTCTGCATTGAAAGAGGTTTAGGGGTAGGGAAGAATCCCTCTAGAGAACTATTGGTTAATATGCTCATTGAACAAGATAAGACCAGAGTTGGCACTTCTGTTGAGAAATTGGCTGATCGTTCCCAATCTGACCCTGGGGCACCCCTAGCAAAAGGTTTAGAAAGGAAACTTCCCAGCCTGCCCATTAGCAGACCACCTAGCATAGCTGGTACTGATGTAGAGTCACATCATAGTAATAGTGTTGCCTCACATCACAGTAAGAGTATTCCTTCTCATCATAGTAGAAGTGCTATTTCTGTTAGCCAGTGCCATCTGTTAGGTTCAGGTCTCCTTCTGTTCATTCTCACCATACTTCTGTTTCAAGGCATGCCCCACCCACCCACCCTGATGACAGAGAGTTAGAAAGGGAGCTCAATAAATTGAGAGTGGAAGAATCCAGGCTGAAGCTCAAGAAGCAACAGCTGGATTTAGATAAGCAGTCCTTAGAGATAGAAAGAGAAAGACAGAAAATTGGGTTAGAAACCAATGGTGGCAGCAGTAGTATTCCCCATAGTCATCCTGCAAGAGAGCATGATTCGAGGAATCTGCACAAGATAGTTCCCCCTTACAAGGAGGGGGATGACATTAACAAGTGGTTTGCTGCACTTGAGAGGGCCTGTGTTGTACAGGATGTCCCTCAAAGGCAGTGGGCTGCTATCCTATGGCTATCATTTAGTGGAAAGGGTAGGGATAGGCTCCTTACTGTAAAAGAAAGTGATGCCAATAATTTTACAGTTCTTAAGAATGCACTCCTAGATAGTTCTGGCTTAACGACTGAACAGTACAGGATGAAGTTCAGAGAAACCAAAAAGGAGTCTTCACAAGACTGGGTAGACTTTGTTGACCATTCAGTGAAGGCCTTGGAGGGGTGGTTACACGGCAGTAAAGTTACTGATTATGAAAGCCTGTATAACTTAATCCTGAGAGAGCATATTCTTAATAATTGTGTGTCTGATTTGTTGCACCAGTACCTGGTGGACTCTGATCTGACCTCTCCCCAAGAATTGGGAAAGAAGGCAGACAAATGGGTCAGAACAAGGGTGAACAGAAAAGTTCATACAGGGGGTGACAAAGATGGCAAGAAGAAGGATGGTAAGTCTTCTGACAAGGGTGGGGACAAATCTAAAAATGAGTCTTCATCAGGCTCACAAAAACACTCTGGTGGGGGTGGTGGGCCCAAATCCTCTTCAAATCAAAACAAAGAAAATAAACCATGGTGCTATTTATGTAAAATAAAAGGCCATTGGACAACAGATCCCAGTTGTCCAAAGAAAAGCACCAAGCCTCCTACCACTACAACCCCTGCTGCTACACCTAGTGCCCCTAGTAATAGCAGTGGTGGTGGGAGCAAACCTACTAATAGCCAATCCAATGGAGTAGCTGGGCTCACTATTGGTAACTTAGTTGGGGTTGGTCTGATTAGGGAGACCAGAGGCTGTGTTAGTCTCTGAGGGGGCTATTGATTTAGCCACCTTGGTTGCTTGTCCCCTTAACATGGATAAGTACAAGCAACTACCCCTAATAAATGGTGTTGAGGTTCAGGCCTACAGGGACACAGGTGCCAGTGTTACAATGGTAATAGAAAAACTGGTCCACCCTGAACAACACCTACTTGGTCACCAGTACCAAGTAACCGATGCTCATAACAACACCCTTAGCCACCCCAGGGCTGTTGTGAATCTCAACTGGGTGGGGGGGGGTTACTGGCCCAAAGAAAGTTGTGGTTGCCTCAGATTTACCTGTAGACTGTCTATTAGGGAATGATTTAGAGACATCAGCTTGGGCAGAAGTGGAGTTGGAGGCTCATGCAGCAATGCTGGGCATTCCAGGGTATATTTTTGCTTTGACCAGGGCTCGGCCAAAAAGCAAAAAGGACAGGGTGACTTGGATCCTGGAAGCATGGACCAAGTGCTCCCTAAAGCTAGGGTTAGTAAAGGTAAAACACTACCTACTATCCCTCCCTCTACAGTGGATTCTACTTCTGAGGAAGAAGAATTTCCACCCTGTGCAGAACCTATACCAGAGGAGCTGGAAGCAGACACTGCTGAGCTTTTGGGTAAAGGGGGGCCTGCCAGGGAGGAACTGAGTGTGGCACAGCATACCTGTCCCACACTAGAGGGTCTAAGGCAGCAAGCTGTCAAACAAGCAAATGGGGATGTCAGTGACTCTCACAGAGTTTACTGGGAGGACAACCTCTTGTACACTGAAGCAAGGGATCCAAAACCTGGAGCTGCCAGGAGATTGGTGATTCCTCAAGAGTACAGAAAGTTCCTCCTAACTCTAGCCCACGATATTCCCTTAGCTGGACATTTGGGGCAAATGAAAACTTGGGACAGGCTTGTTCCCTTGTTTCATTGGCCTAGAATGTCAGAGGACACAAAGGAATTTTGTAAGTCCTGTGAAACCTGTCAAGCCAGTGGCAAGACAGGTGGCACTCCAAAGGCACCCCTTATTCCACTGCCTGTGGTTGGGGTTCCCTTTGAAAGGGTAGGGGTTGACATAGTTGGCCCCCTTGACCCTCCTACTGCTTCAGGCAATAGGTTTATCTTGGTGGTAGTGGACCATGCCACCAGATATCCTGAAGCAATTCCTCTAAGGACCACTACAGCTCCTGAAGTGGCAAAGGCCCTCCTGGGAATCTTTTCCAGGGTGGGCTTCCCAAAAGAGGTGGTATCAGACAGGGGAAGCAATTTCATGTCTGCTTACTTAAAGGCCATGTGGAAGGAGTGTGGTGTTACATACAAGTTCACCACACCCTATCATCCACAAACAAATGGACTGGTGGAGATATTTAACAAACCTCTCAAATGCATGATTATGGGACTCCCTGAAGAACTCCGCAAAAGATGGGATATCCTGTTACCTTGCCTCCTTTTTGCTTACAGGGAGGTACCCCAGAAAGGAGTGGGCTTCAGCCCCTTTGAACTCCTATTTGGTCACCCTGTGAGAGGTCCTCTAACACTTGTTAAGGAGGGTTGGGAACAACCTTTAAAAGCTCCAAAGCAAGAAATAGTTGTCTATGTACTTGGCCTAAGATCAAGGATGGCTGAGTACATGAGAAAGGCCAGTAAAAACCTTCAGGCCAGCCAAGAGCTCCAAAAGCAATGGCATGACCAGAAGGCTGTTTTGGTTAAGTACCAACCAGGGCAGAAAGTGTGGGTCTTGGAGCCTGTGGCCCCAAGAGCACTCCAAGACAAATGGAGTGGACCCCACATAATTGTTGAGAAAAAGGGTGAAGTCACCTACTTAGTTGACTTAGGCACTGCCAGGAGTCCCCTTAGGGTGCTCCATGCCAATCGCCTGAAACCCTACTATGACAGGGCTGATCTCACCCTGGTCATGGCAACTGATGAGGGACAGGAAGAAGAGAGTGACCCTCTCCCTGATCTCTTCTCTTCCACAGAACAAGATGCTCTAGTGGAAGGGGTAGTACTGGCAGATTGTCTTACTGCTGAGCAGAAGGACCACTGCATAAATCTCCTTGGTCAGTTTTCTGAACTCTTCTCTACTGTGCCAGGTACAACCTCTTGGTGTGAGCACACTATAGATACTGGAGACAGCTTGCCTGTCAAAAGTAAGATCTATAGGCAGCCTGACCATGTCAGAGACTGCATAAAGCAAGAGGTGCAGAAAATGCTGGAACTGGGAGTGGTTGAGCACTCTGAAAGTCCATGGGCCTCTCCTGTGGTACTTGTACCAAAACCTCATTCCAAGGATGGAAAGAAGGAAATGCGGTTTTGTGTAGACTATAGAGGTCTCAACCAGGTAACCAAAACTGATGCTCACCCTATACCCAGGGCAGATGAGCTAATAGATACACTGGCATCTGCCAAGTATCTAAGCACTTTTGATTTGACTTCAGGGTATTGGCAGATCAAGTTATCAGAAGATGCAAAAGCAAAAACTGCATTTTCAACCATTGGAGGACATTACCAATTCACAGTAATGCCTTTTGGATTGAAAAATGCACCTGCCACTTTTCAAAGGTTGGTGAATACAGTCCTGCAAGGGCTGGAAGCTTTTAGTGCAGCATATCTAGATGATATAGCTGTCTTTAGCTCCACTTGGGATGATCACCTGGTCCACCTATGGAAAGTTTTGGAGGCCCTGAAAAAGGCAGGCCTCACTATCAAGGCTTCAAAGTGCCAGATAGGGCAGGGGAAGGTGGTTTATCTGGGACACCTGGTAGGTGGAGAACAGATTGCACCACTTCAGGGGAAAATCCAAACTATTATAGATTGGGTTCCCCCTACTACTCAGACTCAGGTGAGAGCCTTTTTAGCCCTCACTGGGTACTATAGGAGGTTCATAAAGAACTATGGCTCCATTGCAGCCCCTCTTAATGACCTCATATCTAAAAAAATGCCTAAGAAGGTATTATGGACAGCAAACTGTCAGAAAGCTTGTGAGGAGCTGAAGCAGGCCATGTGCTCTGCACCTGTCCTGAAAAGCCCCTGTTACTGCAAAAAATTCATTGTCCAAACTGATGCATCTGAATTAGGGGTAGGGGCAGTATTATCACAACTTAATTCTGAGGGCCAGGATCAACCTGTTGCTTTTATCAGCAGGAGGTTGACCCCTAGAGAAAAGCGTTGGTCTGCCATAGAGAGGGAGGCCTTTGCTGTGGTCTGGGCACTGAAGAAGTTGAGGCCATACCTGTTTGGCACTCACTTCAGTGTTCAGACAGACCACAAACCTCTACTTTGGCTAAAACAAATGAAAGGTGAAAATCCTAAATTGTTGAGGTGGTCCATATCCCTACAGGGAATAGACTATACAGTGGAACATAGACCTGGGAGTACCCACTCCAATGCAGATGGACTCTCCAGATATTTCCACTTAGACAATGAAGACCCATCAGGTAATGACTAGTCTTATTGTCCTTTGTTGGGGGGGGGGGGTTGTGTAGGAAAGTACCATCTTGCCTGGCATGTTACCCCCATTTTTCACTGTATATATGTTGTTTTAGTTGTATGTGTCACTGGGACCCTGCCAGCCAGGGCCCCAGTGCTCATAAGTGTGCCCTGTATGTGTTACCTGTGTTATGACTAACTGTCTCACTGAGGCTCTGCTATTCAGAACCTCAGTGGTTATGCTCTCTCATTTCTTTCCAAATTGTCACTATCAGGCTAGTGACCAATTTCACCAATTTACATTGGCATACTGGAACACCCTTATAATTCCCTAGTATATGGCACTGAGGTACCCAGGGTATTGGGGTTCCAGGAGATCCCTATGGGCTGCAGCATTTCTTTTGCCACCCATAGGGAGCTCTGACAATTCTTACACAGGCCTGCCACTGCAGCCTGAGTGAAATAACGTCCACGTTATTTCACAATCATTTACCACTGCACTTAAGTAACTTATAAGTCACCTATATGTCTAACCTTTACCTGGTAAAGGTTAGGTGCAAAGTTACTTAGTGTGTGGGCACCCTGACACTAGCCAGGCCCCACATAGTTCAGGGCAAATTCCTCGGACTTTGTGAGTGCGGGGACACCATTACACGCGAGCACTATACATAGGTCACTACCTATGTATAGCTTCACAAAGGTAACTCCGAATATGGCCATGTAACATGTCTATGATCATGGAATTGCCCCCTCAAAGCCATCCTGGCATTGTTGGCACAATCCCATGATCCCACGGGTCTCTAGCACAGACCCGGGTACTGCCAAACTTCCTTTTCAGGGGTTTCACTGTAGCTGCTGCTGCCGCCAACCCCTCAGACAGGTTTCTGCCCTCCTGGGGTCCAGCCAGGCTTGGCCCAGGAAGGCAGAACAAAGGACTTCATCAGAGAGAGGGTGTTACACCCTCTCCCTTTGGAAAAAGGTGTTAAGGCAGGGGAGGAGTAGCCTCCCCCAGCCTCTGGAAATGCTTTCATGGGCACAGATGGTGCCCATTTCTGCATAAGCCAGTCTACACTGGTTCAGGGACCCCTCAGCCCTGCTCTGGCGTGAAACTGGACAAAGGAAAGTGACCACTCCCCTGACCTGCACCTCCCCTGGGAGGTGCCCAGAGCTCCTCCAGTGTGCTCCAGACCTCTGCCATCTTGGAAACAGAGGTGCTGCTGGCACACTGGACTGCTCTGAGTGGCCAGGGCCAGCAGGTGACGTCAGAGACTCCTTCTGATAGGCTCCTTCAGGTGTTGCTAGCCTATCCTCTCTCCTAAGTAGCCAAACCCTCTTTTCTGGCTATTTAGGGTCTCTGCTTTGGGGAATTCCTTAGATAACGAATGCAAGAGCTCATCAGAGTTCCTCTGCATCTCTCTCTTCACCTTCTGCCAAGGAATCGACTGCTGACCGCGCTGGAAGCCTGCAAAACTGCATCAAAGTAGCAAAGACGAGTACTGCGACACTGTAACGCTGATCCAGCCGCCTTCTCGACTGTTTTCCTGGTGGTGCATGCTGTGGGGGTAGTCTGCCTCCTCTCTGCACTAGAAGCTCCGAAGGAATCTCCCGTGGGTCGACGGAATCGCCCCCCTGCAACCGCAGGCACGAAAGAACTGCATCACCGGTCCTCTGGGTCTCCTCTCAGCACGACGAGCGAGGTCCCTTGAATCCAGCAACTCTGTCCAAGTGACTCCCACAGTCCAGTGACTCTTCAGTCCAAGTTTGGTGGAGGTAAGTCCTTGCCTCCCCACCCCAGACTGCATTGCTGGGAACTACGGGTTTTGCAGCTACTCCGGCTCCTGTGCACTTTTCCAGGATTTCCTTTGTGCACAGCCAAGCCTGGGTCCACGGCACTCTAATCTGCATTGCACGACCTCCTGAGTTGTCCTCCGGCGGCGTGGGACTCTCTTGTGCAACTTCGGGTGAGCACTGGTTCACTCCACTTTGTAGTGCCTGTTCTGGCACTTCTCCGGGTGCTGCTTGCTTCTGAGAGGGCTCCTTGTCTTGCTGGACACCCCCTCTGTCCCCTCACACAATTGACGACATCCTGGTCCCTCCTGGGCCACAGCAGCATCCAAAAACCCTAACTGCAAGCTTTGCAGCTATCAAGGCTTGTTTGCGGTCTTTCTGCAGGAAAACACTGCTGCACAATTCTTCACAACATGGGACATTCATCCTCCAAAGGGAAAGTTTCTAGCCCTTGTTGTTCTTGCAGAATCTTCAGCTTCTACTATCCAGTGGCAGCTTCTTTGCACCCACAGCTGGCATTTCGTGGGCATCTGCCCACTCTCGACTTGATCGCGAGTTTTGGACTTGGTCCCCTTGTTCCACAGGTACTCTCGTTTGGAAATCCATTGTTGTTGCATTGCTGGTGTTGGTCTTTCCTGCAGAATTCCCCTATCAGGACTTCTGTGCTCTTTGGGGAACTTCAGTGCACTTTGCACTCACTTTTCAGGGTCTTGGGGTGGGCTATTTTTCTAACCCTCACTGTTTTCTTACAGTCCCAGCGACCCTCTACAAGGTCACATAGGTTTGGGGTCCATTCGTGGTTCGCATTCCACTTCTAGAGTATATGGTTTGTGTTGCCCCTATCCCTATGTGCCCCCATTGCATCCTATTGTAACTATACATTGTTTGCACTGTTTTCTATTGCTATTACTGCATATTTTGGTATTGCGTACATACATCTTGTGTATATTTGCTATCCTCATACTGAGGGTACTCACTGAGATACTTTGGCATATTGTCATAAAAATAAAGTACCTCCGGGTGTGGAGAATCTGCTCTCTGACCTCTTTTGGCTTTGTTTTGTTTTTGTTTATCCCAACATTTTTTAGAACCTTCTTGTGCTTGTTTAATATCTTCCTTAGGAGTGGTACTCTGGATTGGTGGTTTAGTTGGTATGGCCCCCAGACTATCCCGTCCTATACTAGTATATGTTTTGGAGATAATCTTTGGCAGCTCATGCTCCTGGTTCTGTTGAGGAACCTCTTGGAGATGTTGGCGAATGGACAATGCCGCTGCTTTCCCAAGTCCATGGCCGGGACTCACCCCGTGTTCATTTTTGAATTTGTTTTAACACTTCCGGCAGATTGGCAAGTGTTGAGGTACTATGCGTTGTTGTGTTAATTGTGGCGAAGACTGTACCCCAAGTGGCGCAGTCCACTACTGAGGGAAACATTCTGAATGGCAAGCACATGGTGAGAATTCTCAGTTTATCTTGGGTTCCCATATGGGGAAACACTGCTTCCAGCTGATTTGTTTTTTTGTGCTATCCAGAACAGAATCCCATTCGGTGGTTACTTTGCCCATTATTGAATGTACTGTTTGAGGGTTAATTCCTGTAACTGTTAATTGATGCAGAGCTGGAGCAGCCCGCACCAGGGCAGTGTTTAAAGTCCACATTACGAACTGAGTTAGTCATCTATATATCGCTTTTAGCTCATTATAATGTGTGCATACGTATGCTACTTGCATAGCCTGCACATCAGGATGTGGTGTGTACATAGCAAAGGTGGGCCATGTTGGCCCGTCATTGCTTAAAGGACCTAATCTCATGGGTTGCATTATATGTTGAAGGGCGCCATTGAACTAGTTTTGATTTTCTCAATAAGAAACTGGTATTTCTAAGTTCTAAGCTATTCTGTAAGTGTGAAATGTGTGTGAATTGTCATTCAGTTCAGGAAAGGTTAGCAAAGAGTAAAATGTTTCTGTTTGGTATACTTCATGAGCTTCCACAACAAAAGTGATTTCCCCACACTCATTTGTTAAGCTGTTGGCTAGAAGTGTTTGTATGCAGTTCTCCGGAATGTGTATGGCATTTGCCATGTTAAGGAGGTGTCAGATTAGGGAACACCAACAGGGAAAAAATCCTTTTAACATTCAAGCTTGAACAACCCACAGCCTAGATAGGTACGCCCTAGTCAGCTGAGGAGGATTATCCCTAAGACCACGGATGTCTCTCTATAATGGTAATTAGGGTAACTTTAGTGTGTGCTAGACAGAGATACTCAGGGGACTCGTAAATCAGTGCGTACACCCTCGTTGGTGGTGCCATGTCGTAAGGACCCTTGCATTTCAACAAGACTGCTGAATTAGGGGCAGCAGCACCTCTGATTGCAAGCAACTGAGTCACTCACACAACAGTTGGCAACTGTTGGCCCAACCTTACCAGCTCTCCAGCGGCACCACACCCAAAACATGACCAGTAAATGTGACTTCTGTCAGCATAGCGCATGGACTCTGAAATCCTCTCAGGGATTCACAATGCAACAAGTTTAACCTTTTTCTCTCATTAGAAATGAGTCTCTTATACACACACACAGGCAAAGAAAAAGATGCAGTAAAGTTTTCAATATATTTATTAAAATGATTGCAATCTGAATATGAACAATCCTAACATTTGCATTTTGCAATACTCATGAATACACAAACTCCTCTCTAAAGCATATTGTCTACCCTAAAAGAGAGCAAGGAATAATAAACCTAGTCTGCCCTAACCATGTCTGTGAGAACTGCCCCAGCCCCCATTACATTTGAACAAGGTTAGCCTCTAGTCTCAAAATCAAATGATTTAGAAACTCAAAGACTGAGATCTGCTGCAAAATGAAGCGCAGTGTAGATGAAAGATCCTGGGTAGAACACACTCTAGTGACCTTGGTGTCACAGAGTATTTATATAAGGCCCACGTTATTGTTCATGCAGACATCCTGATGCGGCAATGAACCTAAGCATTAGATTGTGTGCTCAAACCTAGATCATCAATACCATAACAAGAATGTCTGACGTTCAGATTCTGTCAAGCAGAGCGACATGATGACAATTCAATACGTACATTACTGGTAATGACACTTTCAGGGAATGGCAACTGATTATAATATAAAACCATTTCTTATAAAATGCAAGAACTGCAAGAACTGTTAAAATGAATAAAAGATATATATTGAAACATAGCATGTTTATCTAGGTAAAAGGGCACAGGCCAGCAAGCCGAGGCTAAACTAAACTCCTGTACCCAAGGAAACTAAAATGGATTCACGACAAATGCAGCCTGAATGCAGTTTTAAACTGCCATGTCTACTTTGCAATAAAATCCCATTGACATTTTATTATATATAGGTTATCTCTAAGATAGCCCCAGGTATCCCATAGGGCGGGGTGCCATGTAATTGGAAGGCTGGACAAGTACTTTTTAACTTTTTGTGGCCTAGTTTAAAAACAATCCTAAATTAGCTTTTCACTAGTGTGAGGTCAGTCCCTCCTGTAAGATAACATTGGACATTCCTTATTAAATTTGATGAAGTTGTAATTTCCAAATGGGAGCAGGTAGCTATGTAATGTTAGATGTCTTTGGAATTGTAATGGAATTCCCTATTTAGTGGTAAAACCAGGTTTTTGATTACAGTATTGAAAATGTCATTTTTAGAAAGTTGGCATTTTTCTGCCCTTTTTTACAAGCAGCCTGTCTTGAGTCACATGACTCGGTCCAACTGACAGACTTTGTGAATTCCTCCTAGAGAGTCACACAAGGGGTTAGCATGTGCATGAATAGACCTATCGCCTCCACATTGTCATTCCAGCCATCATGAACCAGGGTGGAGGAGTCAGGAAATTCCATGCTCTTCCAAGCCACTGTCCCTACGCTTATTCCACCTTACAGAAGGGCATGAAAATAATACCTCAGGCACCAACTTTTCAGTACACTTCTGGGCCTGTGGATATTACGCCAGAAAGAAGGACTGCCGTGCTACTGAAAGGACTGCCACTCTGCAGGACTACTGCGCTGAAGGACTGCTGCCTTGCCTTAGTGACCTGCACCTATTGCCCGCTTGCCTCGGTGGGAATTACTGGGCCTTCATATAATGAACCAAGGACCCCAATGTGAGTCCAAGAGCTAGATGGCTGGCCTTCTAACTACAGCTTCAAGGACAGAAGGCTCCTTGAATTCAGAACTCGGACTCTACCATCTGTAAGTCCTACCCTTCAAGTGGTGCCAACCCAGTCCTGCACCCTTGGAAGTGGGCCTGAAGGTGCTCTGCCAGCCTATCTGTGAATCCAGAAGAACCAATAGATCTCCTCTGCTCACTGCAAAAACCCAAGCAAAACCAACACATTGCCTCCGCTGCTGGAGTTCCCCTTACCCAAAGGACTCCACATCAACCCTGCTTCTGTTTCAGAACCAACACCTGGCCAAAGCATGCCCAATACAGGCACTCACATCTCTTTTCAATGGCAGCTTGATGATGCTGAAGGCCCTCGCATCACAGCCTCATAGCTCCTCAGAACAAAGGCATCGCCTAAACTATGTGACGCATCGTCAATGCTGGACTACTCTTCGGAAGCCCTCACTGACGGGATCCCCGATGTTGCAGGATCTCGTGTTGCAGCTCTGCAGCTCCTCAGAACTTATGCATCGCCTTGGCTGCATATATACTCAGTGTGAAACCTTGAAATGCTGCACAACCAGGACCTAATGTATTTTGTTCACAAGGCCTAACTGGGCCCCAGTAGCCAGCCCACTCCCCATCGCAGTCGGCCTGAACTTGTGACCTTGTCCCGATCCAGCATGACCAAATGTCCACAGTTGGTGCTCTGTGTTTTTTGGGCTATTTTCGCTCAGATCTTTAAAAATGAATAACTCTGATTCTACTGCTTGGATGTTTGTCATTTTTGCGTCAAACAATTCATTAAAATGTACTCTAGTACTCTGGGATTAGTATTGTGCTGTGTTTTCACTTTAGTACTGTTTGTGTGCTGCAAATATACTTTACACATTGCCTCTAAGTTAAGCGTGCCTGCTTTTTGTCCCAAGATACCCAGAGTTAAGCACAGGTTAATTTAGTGACTTTTGTGGTTTACCCTGAAAGGGATTGTGGCTGTTGCTTGTCCAGGGTTCACTCCCCAGTCAATCAACAGCTCTATTTCTCACACTCGCCAACATCATTTTCTGAGTCAGGGATTGATTCCAATCTCTGTGTGTTTTCTGAAATAACTGCAACAAATGTAGGAGTATCTCAGACCCTTTATTTATGTATGTATAAACATGGTGTCACAGAAAGGACAGAGATTATTTTGGATGTAATCATAAATATTGTACAAATGAGAAGTGGAAATGGACTCCAAGAGCAATTTGTAGGGAACCAAGCATTGCTTATGATTATGTATGTTTCCGTTTGGTGAACACAAACATTATTATTATAACTTTTTATGTACATTATAAAAGCAAACTAATCCTTCCAATAATGAAAAATTTTATAATATATTTTGTTTATGCTCATTCATTTAAAATAATACATTTCATAAAGGTATGTGTGTCACATAATTGTACAATGGAAAACACTCACAAGAGTATTTCAGAAATATTTTATTACACATAATAATGTAAATCTCTTATTTGTGATTTTATTAAAATAATAATTTTTCCTATTTTGACATTATTTATTTGTAACAAATGTATGTTGTTATAGCAGAATAGAAATCACAAAACTGAAAATATTTTTTTTTGAAGATGGATTTATATTACAGTCATTACATTTGAATAAAAATGAAATATGTGTTTTCGAGGATCAAATTACCTTTGTAACATAAAAATAATTCCAAAGGCAAAAGTAACAAGTGGTTGGAATAAGATTATTAGGATGATTTCACAGTTCTTTAAGCTAGTCCATGAGAGTTAAACTCTGTTAAGAGGGGTACCACCCTTGGAGGAATACCACCGGAATGGCTACAGAGAAATAGACTCAAATGCTGTCCTTAAGCCTGGTAACCCTCACGGAAAATGGACAATTTAGTAATCCAAGATTAGCATAGCAAAGTGGTGGTAAATAGCCTTGTGGGAGTATGAGGGTAGACATGAGTTCCCACGTATAGGCAGAATAGTGATGTTCAGCAGTAAGGGTAACATTCAATAGTGACTAGTGAACGCATGAATTCCAGAAGAACATTTGAAACTGTCAGAACAACTTCAAAAGGGACACATTGTTGACACGGTAACCCTTTGCAAAATGTAACATATAAACATTTGTAGAGAGAAAGCTGCTATATGTAGAGCGTTTGTCTGGATGAATAACTTATATTGGAAAAATGCCCCACAATGGGGCATTATGTAAGATGTCCCCAATCCATGTTCTCAAAGATATGGGCCCTAAGGAGAAGTCCCACAGGATAAATAAATAGCAGTGTGGTACAGTAAAAGTTGTATTAAATGTAAACACATAATGACTTTCATATTTTGTTACAAGAGGCTGCAAACAAAGCTTCAACAGACGCTAGGGCAACAGTAATGAAGCAGCTTAAAAAGAAAAAATGATTAGGAAATATTTTCAAGACCGGCTAGGTCTCTCTGACTAGATCCTGGCCGGAGGTGGTCAGCCAAAGTATATTTTAAGTTTTCTTACACCATTTCTTTGAGGCTCAAGCAAATATGATAATCATAGCACAGTTCTAAAACAAACTAGTGACACAGTGAGCATCACATTATTTCATGTGAATGGAACAATCATATCTCCACTATCGCCCTTTAAATATATGCAATGTAGTTCTCTAAGTTAAATGGATACATAAAATTGTATTATATTTGTTGGAAAATGGGTTATTGGTAAGGGCACGTAGGTACCTATACTTAACAATAGGCCACTAACCCCCACTTAGGTCCAGTTAGGTCTCAGTAAATTAAACTCAGTTCAACCCTTGGTAGCTTGGCAACGAGTGACAAGGCTTAACTTAGGAGACAGAGGGGGTCATTTTAACCCTGGCGGTCGGAGACTGCCAGTGCTAAAGTGGAGTCCGTACCTCCAACAGGCTGGCGGTACGGAGACACATATTTTGACCGCGGCGGTAGCACCACGGTCGCACCGCCGGGGCTGGCGGTTTCAAGCCTTTTTAGCCCCGGCGGTGATAATCCGCCAGGGCAGCGCTGCAAGCAGCGCTGCCCTGGGGATTATGACTCCCCTACCGCCAGCCTGTTTCTGGCGGTTTGCACCGCCAGAAAGAGGCTGGCGTTAAGGGGAGTCCAGGGGCCCCCTAACAGGGCCCCGTGCAGCTTTTCACTGTCTGCATAGCATAGTGAAAAGCGTGACGGGTGCTACTGCACCCGTCGCACGGCTGCAACACCGCCGGCTCCATTACGAGCCAGCTCCTATGTTGCGGCCGCATCCCCGCTGGGCCGGCGGGCGTAAACTAGGTTTGCGCCCGCCGGCCTAGCCGGGATGTTGTAATGGGGACCGCGGGAGTGCGGCCGCATTGGCGGCTGCACGGCGGTTACAGCTTGGCGGGTGGCAGTAGCCGCCCGCCAAGCTTGTAATGACCCCCAGAGTGTAAAGCATTCAAACATCACAAAACAGTAATTAAATAAAACACAGGAAACAGTTGAAAAATCCAAAACCAATTTATACAAATAGATTATATTTTTTACTTTAAAATGACACAAAAACAAATGAAATCGGATAAGGGGAACCGGAGATATGAATTTTTTAAAGAATTATTAATTTCTAGCGCCTAGAAACAAAAAGCGCCAATCTGGTCGCACCTCGACTGGGGTAAAGTCAAAGTTTAAGGCCAACCGCGATGGAACCCTGCTCGGCTACATCTCGCGGGAGGCCTCGGTCAAAAGTTTACCTTCGGACTTAGGCCCTCATTCTGACCTTGGCGGTCTTTTCGCAAGACCGCTGAGTTACCGCCGCGGTGAAGACCGCCGACCGCGGCGGTGTGCCGCTGTGCGCATTCTGACCGCTGGGAGCGTTCCGCCGGAAAACCGCCAGCAGCCACACTGGCGGTCGGCGGGAAAGTGGAGACTGGTCAACCTCCACCGCCACGCCAGCAGAACACCGCCCACAGAATTACGACCCACATTTCTGTGTGGCGGTCTTCTGTTGGCGGTCTTCTGTTGGCGGTCACGTCCCTATGGCTCCCGTCGCCTCCCGGAGGACCAACGCACAAGGTAAGTTGATCGTCCGTGAGGGGAGGGGGTGGGGGGGTGTTGTGTGATGTGGGCGTGCATGGGGGTGTGCGTGTGAGTGTGTAGAGGGGGTGTGTGAGTGCGTGTATGCGGGCGGGGGGTGCTGCTGTGTCTATGGGTAATGTGTGCTGTTCGGCAGGTGCGCATGTCGGCATGTATGTGTGCGGGTATGTGTCCCCGTTGTGTATGTGTGTGTAGGGGGTGTGTATATGTGCATGTTGGGGGTGTGTGCATGTCGGGGTACATGTATGTGCATGTCGGGGTGGGGGTGGGGAGGGGGTTCGTACCACCTCTGGGGGGTGGCAGGGGGGTGGAGGGTGTGGGGGGAGGACTCGGGTGGGTAGTGGGGGGTGGGGGAGACCCCTATCAGTGCCAGGGAAGGAATTCCCTGGCCCCGATAGTGCTTACCGCCATGGTTCGCACGGCGGTTCCCGCCCGCAAGAAACCGCGGCGGTAGGCAGGGTCATAATACCCTTGGCGGTCTTGGGACGACCGCCGGGCCGGAGTGCGCAAACTCCAGCCCCGCGGTCATGACCGCCGTGGCGGTCGGAGTGGAGAAGTAGCGGTCGGTCGCGGCGGGGACCGCCGCGGTCAGAATGCCATTTTTAATATCGCCGGTCTGTTCGCGGTCCGACCGCCGTCTCTCCGCCGACCGCCAGGGTCAGAATGAGGGCCTTAGTCTCTTTTCTGAAGATTTTCTTCAGCGGGACGAACCTGCCAGTCTAATCGACCTCCTGGAACTCTTCTCTGGATACGCGTCGCAGGAGCCCTCAGTGGAGATTTTTTTCCTTCGGACTTAGTTGTTTTTTCGAGATGAAAATCCTTTGACCGGGGCAAACCTGGATCTTGATCCAACGTCCCCAGAGCCCTCCTGGGATACGCTGACTGGGAGGGACAACTTTTTACCTTCGGACTTAGTCTCTTTTTTTGAGATTTTCTTCACCAGGACGAACCTGCAAATCAGGCCGTGTCACAGCTTAGGCAAGCCAGCTAGAGTTGCCGCAGCGGGTCGGTCCCTCTATGGAGCTTTTTTTTCAAAAGTACTCCAAACTTCTCCAAACTTCTGGGGCTTCTCCCATATGTTTTTTTAAGGTTCTTTTGGGGTCCACAGCTCACCCCAAGGGTCCAGAAGCTCTGAGATGATCCTTGGGGGTGCGGACTACAACTTCCAGAATGCACCTGGCGCAAACCCCTTTTTGGCCACTGGGCAGTGGTCAGCTGGTTGATTTCTTCAGAAATTGGTGCAGGGGACTCTGGTTAGCAATGGTTCACCTGTAGCAAACAGGGAGTCCCTCCTTAAACCAGTTGAAGCCAGGCAAAGTCCTTATTGTGGAGAAGCCCAACTGTGCAGCTGGTGTAGTTCGTCTGTGTGTAGGTTCCAGGTGCTGGCCAGGGGTCCAGCAGGGCAGTCCTTCTTCTTCTGTAGTTCTTCCTGGTAGGGATGTGGTAGGGAAATGAGATGTGGGTGCAGACCTGCCAGTTTTATCCTAGCTCCTGAGTGAAAAACAGGGGGGTCTTGATTCTCCAATCAGGTGCAGGGTCCTTCCCCCTGTAATGACCACTTCTTGGGAAGTGTGGCAAAAATCAATCCCAGGAGGCAACATTCTTCAAAAATCCATCATGGCTGAAAATGATTTTTGGAGGTTACACCTGGCTGAGCCCACCCACTGGTGTGGCTAAAAATCAAAAACACAGCCCTCTCCTGCTCTCTCCTAATCTAATCAAGGGGGCACCTACTTGTCTGGGGTTGCAGGATGTGGGGGTGTTGCAGGGTTGCTCCAAATGTCCTTCTCTGCCTTTGAAGACCAGTTTGGCAGCCCTCCCTCTTCCTGCCTCACCATCTGCTGAGGGGAGATTCCCTCCCACAGGACCATCTCTTTGTGTGAAGCCAGGCCACTTCACACCTCATCAAGGCGGCCTGGCCAGGCTGCCAGTGGCTGGCCAATCAGAGCACAGCAGCAAAAACAATGCAGGGCTGAAATTGGTAACTTTTTTTAGGTAAAGTTTAAAACTCTTTACCTGAACAAGTTATATTAAATCCAACAACTGGAAGTTATTATAGCAATTAATTTGATACCACACTCTTGGTATCCATTACTTAAGGGGACTTTTAAAAATAAAATATAGTCTCCCCATTCTAGCCTATGATGGCCATTCACTACAATGAGGGAAAAACGAATCTGGCTGTTTTTACCTCACCGTTGGCTTATAAAACTATTTTTATAAGGTCCCTGCTTTAGTTACATGGCACCCAGCCCTAGGGGCACATAGGGCACACCTTTGGGGTGACTTATATGTAAAAATAAGGTAGTTTAAGACTTTGGAATTAATTTAATTCCAAAGTCGAATTTGCATATGACTTTAATTTAAAAGCAGCCAGCAAGGCAGGCCTGCCTTTAAAATGACACTGGGCCCCTCAGGAGTGCACCCATGGGAGCACTACCTATGCTGTGGTCCCTAAACCTACATGCCCTACCACATACAAGGGATTTATAGGTAGGTTGACTTAGCCAGGTATAATTAGCCTAATTTGCATATTGATTTTACACAGAGCACAGGCCCTGGGACTGGTTAGCAGTACCCAGGGCACCATCAGAGTCAGGAAAACACCAGCAAAAAGTGGAAAATGGGGGCAAAAAGTTAGGGGGCCTCTGCAATCAGCCCTGTTTTCTCACAATATTCTAAAAAACTGTTCAATAATTAAATACAATTTCTACATAGAAACAACTTTGTATAAGAATTTCTAAAGTTTTGGCAATGGCACACAGTGAATTAACTAACCATTCTCCTCCCAGAGAAAGAGGCAGTCTGCTAGGCCTCTAAGTGCACTTTTGAGGCCCTGGAGCACACTTTACCTCACAGGTCAGTCCATTATGTCCTAATTTTCTCCTGTGAGTGCCTGGTGTTTGATACTGGATTAACTTTTGTAAGAATTCTATCCCAAATTTGCCTTTCCTGTGTTATGGTGATATTCTAAACAAGAGCATCAAGCAGATGTGGCTACACCATAATAATAAACCTTGACTATTTATTCTGTCTCTGAAACTCTATGGTTCCTTCTCCCTGCTATGGTGAGAAAAAAGGAGAAAAAAACAAAAAAACAAGCAAAGTTACTAAAACATATATATGGTGTGGAAAAGCTAGGGGCCAAAATTGCTTATCTTGTGCTGCTTGGAAATGTAAAGGGCAAAGGACTGTTGGTTAGGAAGGTGGGTGTTGTATAGTGTGATCCATGTGTGAATAATGTGGACATTAAGCTTAGGTGGAAGAATACATCATTGAAAAACCAACCACAAAAAAAACAAATAGTGCAACACCACCAATATGAACAGCACATTTTAATTGGGCGGTCAGGAAACTGCCACTCCAATGTCGACAGAGGATTATCTGGAGTCAGGTGAATGTACACCGCTGTTCCAACAGATAAACCTCTGTTAAGGCTGATGGAGGTTCTTCCATTGAATATATGAATCAGGTGGGACAACCTTTGCCAGAATGATATATGGATTGAAACCTCTGTCATGGAGGACACACAGCCCGACTACCAAGATCTACATCGAGCCCGGAGTTACCAGGATATTTGAATCCTCAGAGTGCACAAATATGGTCAAACCAAAGCAGTGGCCTTGCGGGTGAGAAAAATATTATCTTGAAATTGTGAAAAACTAAACCACAAGCCTCCCTTTTGTCTATCCAATATAATTTTTTCGCTTTGAAACAGAGAAATCACAACTAGAAATTCTGTCCAGTTAACTTTGAGTTGTTAAAAAATCAGCTTCCTTTGCATGGAAAGTGATTTTTAACATGTAATCCTAGGGTATACAGTGGAAAAGAGAACACATTTTCCAAAGGTTTACTAAAACCCATAAAAATTATTCGGGTGAGTAATTGGGGTATCAGTTCAGGGGGTGGGAACCCACCTCAAATAATAATCACAATCTTTTTCACAGTGGATCATGAAAGTCACTAAATACACCTGTGCTCCATCCCCGGTAGCTGTGTCACATAACAACAACTTGGAGATAATGTGTACAGTATGTTTACACTGGTCAAGCAGTAATGTGGTGAAAACACAACCCAAGAACATTCCCAAACTAAAGTAGAATACTTTTATAAATATTATGATACAAACAAGCTAAAAATACAATTAGTAGAGCCAGACTAATGAATGTTTTAAAAAAGTGCAAATATGCAATAAGCAGCAACTGTGGGCATCTGGTTGCACTGAACTGTGGCAAGATTATGATTTAAGGCTAACTGCGGTGGAGAATGAGTTGGATACAAGTTTCAGGTCCGTCCTGGTCACAAAGTTACCTTCTCACTTAGATACTTTCATGGAGGTAGAAAGTCTTCAGAACAGCCAGGCAGTTGACTGGATACATTGAAGAGCTCAATGGTGTCAGTAAGCTACTGTGAGAGGTCTTGGAGTTGATCTTGGACTGCTCAGAGTAAGGCGCTTTGAAGACATCAGCAACAGTTGGCATTGCTTTGTTGTTGCCTGACATAGGGTCCAATGAAACCATTGATCAGGTGCTGCTTGGCATCAAGTCCAAGGGCGTCATTGATCGAATGTTGCTCGTTGGTGAGTCCGATGCAGCTTTCAGTTAGGCAGGAGGGAGTACACTGTAACCACACCCAAGTGTTCAGGACCTTGGGGACAGTACTTGGAGATCAGGATTCATTCCCACAGAAGCCAGCAGAGGAGATTAGGTCAGGTCTAGTTGGGATTGTTCAGCTGGAAAGCAGGAAAAGCCCTCTGGAAGCTTGTTGTAGCCGTATAGGTCAGTGGACTGACCCTGAGAGTGACATCTGGGGCCCTGGGTTCAAGGCAAGCAGGTTTAGTCTTGCTTCAGGTTCTTCATTCGGTTTGATACTCTTTCTTCTGGTTATTCCCGGGTCCAGGAGTGGTCTGAGGAGGGTAATGGGGATACATCATATATGACCAGTACCATCCTTTGAATGGGAGCAACCACTGGCCACACAATAGCCAATGTGTTCAGAGTTCCCAGAGGTGACCCTACCCACCACTTTTACAACACTTTCTGGATATCCTAAAGTAATATAGCCCACAGTACTACCCTCTACCTAAGTCCAAGATGGCAAGACCGTTCTTCCGTTTATCATTGTTCCATGGGCACAACCAGAGGTGCGACTATGATAATGAGCAAAACCTTTCTTGTGGTCACTCCAAGCCAGTTCTGGGGCAACTTCCCCTCCCACTGGGTTTGCAGCCAGGCTGACTAGAGGAACAAATTATGGGGGCAGACCTGGTGCCAGCTTCATCTGCTTATGACTGGATAGGCCTCTATGAAGTGTAGATAGTCCTTAGCACAACTGCTAGGCCATCATCTCAAGGGAAGGCCAACACCTCCCCACACCTAACCCCTTTGTCCTCTGTCTGGGAGCATTCCACATCTCACCAGCCAACAGCACACAGGTGAATACTGCTAGAAAGGCCTCAAGATGTATACAAAGGGAGTGGTAAATATTTGAAAAGTACCTTTTACAGCATAGTTAGTCATAATTCGATTTCAACATTTAATTGGGTTTTGAATAACTATTAAAATGAGTCCTTGATTTATAGTTTTAGCTACTTCCAACCAGATAGTATTATCATTATAAGGTATTATAATCTAGTCCAGTATTTTTCTATATGTCAGGTAACCTTGACATACTGAAAAGTGCTTTTGGGGGCTTTTCACTGTCAGGATATGGGTAACAATATTTTCTAACGTGTACTGATTTTAATGCACACTGCCTTATTAGACATTAAGGCCTAATAATATTTAAAACAAAGGTTTAAGCCTGTCAAAAGGGTGGTTTTGATAGGTTGAATTGGCGGTTTACAAACTGCACATCCAGGCTGCAGTGGAAGGCCTGAAACAAGCTTTAATGGTTAGCAGGAATAAATTGCGCAAAGTACTACAGCCAACCGAGTTCAAGCAAAACCCTGGGGGAATACCTTGCAAAAGATGATAATTTCCACTGGATGGTTTGAATGATCTCTTCACTTATAAGACAGAGGCTAAATTCGCAATAATAATAATTTGTTTTAGTTTCAATGTTTCCAATATTGAAATTATGTAGAGTAAATTCCACCTGCCTTATAAAGTACCAATAAATGTTATCTGAATCGGGAATTTGGATTGCACTGAGGTTTTGGGCTATAAAGCGTGTTTGTCCTCACGTGTCTTGTGTAACTCAACATCGAAGATGCTCGGGTATAACTCTATATCACTATGACCCATACACATAGGTGTGACGGTAACTTTCCACAACAAACATACCTCCTCCATTGCTCTTACTAGATTTGAACAAAGACACTTTCAGTGGTTGCACACGTTGACTGTCTTTGGAATGGTTCAAATGGTTTTCTTCTACTTTCATTACATCAATATTCTTCAGACTTTTGTCTATAGGGATCTTTTTAGTTCTATGAATTTGGTGTGGTTCCTTAGGTTATTTGTCTTTAACTCTGGAACTGTTTGTGGTATCACATTCCTGCAAGCCTGGTCTTCCCAAACACTTCAGCCTGTGACACGGTGCAACGATGATACAAATCATAATTTTTAAAAATGCATTATTTATGCGAAGCTCCTACCTGTTACACTGCTTTTGGAAGCTTAACCTTAGCTTCAAGATCTTTGGACACTGTCCCTTTGTGCCTATCAGGTGTCATGAAATTTCATTTCAATTTGGTGGCCATACCTGATGGGTATAAAATACTGAATTGTGAGAGAGTAGGGAGATCATGAGGGTGTCGCAATTGTGTATAAATAATCTTTTGATGCACGGTGGTGATTGATGACCTGAAGGGCAACTACGCAGTAAAAAAATGATTTTCCATATCTTAGTGAATAAAAGGATAGTACTTTAAATCAGCAGAGCCCATCGTGTGGTCAGACCACTTCACAGTATAATTGTCTTTCTGCTTGCCAAAGAACAGGATGGTGAAGCCAAATCCCATTTAAACCAGCAGAGGATCTTGGAGGAAAGTGAGCCCTGATCTCTTTATTAACAGTTTTAATCCACCTATGATGAGGGAGGAATGTTTGATGGATCAAGCAGTTGGGGAGATGGGAAATGCAATGTCTGCAGCTTCTGGGTCCTAGTAAGGGATCATAATCCTTCAGTCATAAACTTAGCCGGAAAGTATTATGCATGAGAGTTAAGAGAATCAAAAAGGAATAGTAAAATTCTCCAATGCAAGTGGTGGTGCACTAAAGGATTGGGGGATAGAGTGATGTATAAAAATGCACTTAAAGCTTACTACAAACAATTGAGAAATGCCAGGAGGCAATACTTTGTAAAACGACTGGACATAGACTGTCGTTCATCTAGAGAATGTTTAAAATAGTCAAGGAATTAGCTCAACCAACAGAGCTCAGTCAAGCAATCAAAGCCTCTGTATCCTTTTGTGAGGACGTGTCCACGTTTTTTGATAATAAAATCATGTTCATCATTCAACATTTGGAGTCCAACCACCCTCGTAAAGGGAATTATTTAAGAATTACATCCGGAATCCATCTCCAACTGTGGGGAGTTGGCTGACCTAACAGTTGAAATGGTAGAAAGAATGATGGGAACTGTGAGGACTGGATCAGCATTTGAACCTTGTCCTCTTTTTATTTTCTTTGAACCCATGTAAATACATCACAGGTAGCACTTCTCCTAAGCAAATCCTTGAAGGAGGCAGAGTTTCCAACAGGTTGGAAGCAGACCTTAGTTTTGCCATTGGCCAAGAAAGAAGGAGTGGATGCTTCGATACTCCCTAAGTATGTTCCCTTTCATTAACACCCTATTTGGATACAGTATTGGTATGGAGCGACTGGTTAACAATCAATTAATCCAATACTTAGAGAGCAACAAACTTCTGGATCATGCACAAGCAGGATTCAGGACAAACAATAGCACTGAAAACTCCCTTCTTGCGGTTACTGACAGTATTAGGTCATTAGTAGGTCAAGGGCAATCAGCCGTATTGATCCTCTTAGCCCTGTCAGCAGCTTTCAATACTATGTCTCACCAGCATTTACAGCAAAGACTGCATGAAATTGAGCTACACTCAGCCGCATTGCATTGGTTCTATTCTTTCTGAAGTAATAGAGCTCAATTGGTACAGCTACCGTCTTTTAGATCCATCCCCGAAGACCTGCACTGTGGAGTCCCTTGGGGTCCTTCTTTGAGTCCCACAGTGTTTAATGTTTATTTGGCACCACTGGCTAACATTGTAAAAAAAGGAGATTCAAGATCATTGTGTATGCTGATGACACTCAACTGATTATCTCTGCTCACGACAAGCATAGTGAGACAAAGGATAATTTGGTTGAGTGCCTTTCTGAGGTAGCAAAATGGCTGCATATTCCTTGCTTAATACTAAATGCTGACAAAATAGAGATTCTGCTGTTGGGGGCGCTGAAATATCTTGTGCCTTGTGGTGGCCAACAATGTTAGGCTCTGCACCAAAACCTAAAATAATGGTGAAAAATGTGGGCTTTCTTATTGACAATGCCTTGTCCCTGCAAGAAAAAGTAACCAAGGGTCAAGAGTTTTGTTTTGGGCTGCTATGTATCCTGTGGACATTATTCTGATGGATTCCGGTAATATGGAGAAGAAACATAGTCCAAGCCCTTCATTGTGAACAGGCTGGATTATGGAAATGCTCTGAATGTGGTATGGTTGAGTACTTATTCACACTGGTCCGGCCTATTCAGTACACACCGGCAAAATGTAATAGTCATAAAAGCAATAGGGGCTCAGCATCAGCTTTCTTCGAACAGGCTTCCGATCTGTAAACGAGCTATTTTCAAGTTAATGTGCGATAAAATACTTTACAGAAAAGGCCCAACTTTATTGCTGAATAGTCTCAGCTTCCACAAGCCCATACAGAAACTCAGGTCAGCTAATAAACCTCTAATAGCCTGTAGAAGAACGATCAAATCTCAGATGGGTGGCCGGTCTTTTAACTTTTTGGCTTCCACTCACTGGAACAAGCTCCCCCAGAATCTGCGTTCTGTGTCAAATAAGGTGACATTTCATACAAAAATGAAAACATGGTTACACCCACTTTAAGTTCATGATCAGAACTGGTTTTAAAAGGTCCAGCGCCGGGGTAGACTTTTGAGGATGAGATGTGATGATGCAGAAAAAGGGGGTCCAACATATATTCATATATCATGTAACCAAAATCGTACAATGTAGTGTGATTTTAGTAAAGAAAATAATGTACAAGGGAAATTGTGCCCTCGGGGTAGTTCGCCATCATTATAAACAAGCTTTATTAATCATGAAGAATTGAAAAATTTAGTAATCCGTCATAATTGCAAATGTGTGCCATGATTTCTTGTTGAAACTGTTTTATGCTTAGCTTAAATTTAGTAGAGGCTTTGGCCTAGTTGCCTGGTCTCAAATTCTAACTGCATGGCTTTTCCTTGAACTAATGAAACATATATTCTTGCTTAAAGTTGTATTTTTTTCAGAAGAGATGACTAATACACTTATCTCCAAGGTTTCGTGCTAGGCCGGTTTCATCCCCTTTGAAGCAAGGTCAGTCTCTGCAGGTGCAGACAATAAGGGTACAGATACCGAAATAATTGGCAAACCATGTAGCAACTTGTGTTCCAAGGCCCCAAGGACAATGTATGCATAAATGAGTACTAGTAGAAAGACATTTTTCATTGGTCAATTTGAAGCCACCCTATGAACCCTCCAATGGAAGAACCTGCAGAATTTGGAATGTTCATTACTTAAACCTACCGGACAAAGAGAAGTGAGCCATTTTCCTTGATGCCAATTTGAAGCCAAATGCCAGACTCCATTTTGGACGACATCCTGATGCCCTTTTCTCTATTCCAGAGAAAGAGATTTTAAGAATTCTCACCCTAGAGACTTTAACTTTGATCTGCCCCATCTTACCCATGCAGTAACTTTGCCCCATTCTCCTTGCCGCTGCAAGGAAGCTTGCCCTTAACTTTGCCCCCTTTGAAATCTGCCCCACGCTGATCGAACCAGTACCTGAGGGACGAAGACTTTCTTGAATGCTGATTGTATTTGGTAAATATGAAAGGGTAATTGTATTATGCATTGTGTTTTTCCTTTTAGGTACCAACTGCTATTTTTATAGGGCCCAAGCTAGAAGTTTTCCAAATTTGTGTTGACTAAATTCGTTTTGCATGAAGCCCCACATGCCAATGCTAATTAGAGGTTAGTTGAGTTTTTTTTTTTCATTCGATGCACCATGCTAATTTGAAATCTTGTTATGCTGACCAATGTATGCAATTAGTCAAATTCAATTACTCGTATTAGTGATTTGCATTGCCATAACCGAGTGTATTATAATTCAGATTTTGCGTAGATTGCGTTTCTTCCGCCGTTATGGACAGCTAGTAATGTTCGTATACATATATAATTTGGTTTTGAGACTTATATATATTGTGCTAGCTTTGTTAATATAGGGAAATAAATTCACTAACTTTTAATAAACTGGTGTGGTTACTCATGACTGAAAGGTCATGGTGCACCGAAATACCAACTGTTAAGGATTTCTAATGTGTTATTTTGAATTATTAATTGAGTATTGAGTACCGATTTATAATAGTTATTGATTATTGATTTAAGCGACCCGACTATTCTAGGATGAGGAGAGCCCAACTCGGCTAAAAGGTTCACCGACCTCCAACGTGTCCAGGTACAGGTAATTTATAAAGGCTGGACTCGTTATCAGTAGATGGTAGCAGAGATTGATGGTTTCACCCTTTGGGACCTTTTCCGAACAACAGACGGAGTTAAGTTAGAATTTTCTTTGATAAAACAAGTTGAAGAGATGATGATGCCCTAAGTCCCCAATGACTTTCCCGGAATCTCGGAGCTTGCCAATGGAGGACATGGAGGTGTGAGGATGTTTTCGGCGTTTCTAGTGACGGTATGAGAGAAGTTAGGGTTTGCGCTTGCACAGCTTATTGCCGCAGATTAATTGAGAAGTTTGTGAGGATTTTAGGGGAGTTACGAACTCCAGTTAAAAGATTTTAGAGGAGTATTACTCCAAAGTGTGAGAGTAGGGAAGTCGTCGAACTTCACATGTGTGTAGCGCTTTGTGCAGAAAAAAATTGTCCACGTGGTTGTTGATGTTGGGACGGGCCCTGCGAGGTCAAGAGACTCCGGAGTATGTTGAAAAGTGTATGAGACATTTGTTTGATGTTGTGATCTGGTCGGTTTAATAGGTTGATCGGGCGTGGTCAACAAGTCGGTATGAATATTGAGGAATGAAAGAACATTTTCGACTTTGAGATTTGACGAATTCTAAGGTGCACTAGAATAGTTCATTGATCAGTTGAGGGTAAAGTTTGCGGGTCAGATTTTACTTGTGAAAGCAGGAAACCGAGAAAGATGGAATAACTGCAGAGGCTAGCGAAAAATCCCTAAGGTTTCTGAAGCAATTGTATTACCCTTCCTGTAGTATACCGACAGATTTGTTTTTCTTCTTTTGGTTAGTGCTCGCGATATATTGCAGAAATTAGTTTTTGAGTGAAGCTGAATGAAAGAGGACAAGCCGCGGGACTTTGTCAGCCGCAGTGTGTGAGTGTGACGTCACTAGGAGCAGCGCTGGGATAGGTTGGTTGGTGAGAAGGTTAGCGCTCGGATTGGACACAGTCCGTGAAGTGCAATTGGTAGGGGAAAGGCAAGCGAAGAGTATTCCGGGAATTAAAGTCACTTATTGATTACATATTTTAGAAAAATAAAAGACGGAAAGATAACATTTTTCAAAGCATTTAAGAGTGCCAACACCGCCTGAGGGTACACCAGCTTACATCGTGATTGAAGAAAAGGGTGTAGCACCATGTCTTTGGCTAAAGCAATGGTGCAAATTAACAGAGAAGAGTGGAAGTGTAGCGTTCCCTATCCATGGGTCGTTTAATCTAAGGGTTTTGGAGAATCTAAGATTTACGCTATACAACATGAAAGTACCTCGAAGACCAGCACAGTTTGAGGCACTAGCAATTTGGGAGCTAATAGCTAGAAACCAACAACAAAAGAAATTTGAGACAAGAAAAAGAAAAGTAGAAAAGACACTAGCGGATGCTAGATGGGATAGCACACAAAAGGTTTGGAGATCAGATGTATTGCAGGGGATTAAATTGTTTCCAGCAATTACTGATGAAGCGGAGACAGAAGGAGGGAAAGCTACCTATAAGACAAACAGGAGTCAGTCCAGAGATAGAGAACAGATAACAGAAACTCGAAAAGGTCAGACGAGTCAGACGATGAGGAGTTCATTATACAATTGCTGAATGATCGCCCGCCACCATATGTGGAAAGCGAAAAAGGCTCAAGCATTAGTACTGCCCCTCCAGAACCAATACAGGGTAATGTAACACCGAATTTGAGAATATCTCAGAGGCAGAGCAGTTCCGATATGCCTTTCTCACCATAAATACCACAGATTCAGAGAATATACCCAGACGTGCCTAAATTGAAACCTGCTGATAATTATCAGCCACAGGTTCAAAGGCACTGCTGTGATGAGCATAACATGGGAATAACTTCTGATTTAATAGCGCAGGGAGGACAAAATTATCAAAGACCGACATTGATTCAAGCAGAATCAACACAATTTTTGATGCCTCAAAAGCAGGAACAAGAAGTGCCGAGGTATACTCGAGTAACAGAAAACCAGTTAGGCATGCCAGCAGTGATGAACCATATTGTGGGGATTAATATGCCACAGAATTCGGGGAACAGACAGAATCCAGATGCAATATCTCTGCCTATCACTGTAGGTCCGCCAGTACCACTGTACATACAGGCAAACCCAAACGTATGTGACCAAGGGGTAGTGATACAAAGTGGGACATGGAGAAGATGCATAGAAAATACTACAGAAACAACTCAGATAGCGACATTGCCGAATGGATCTGGGTCCTTGTCGTAATTTAGTCCAATTCCAATTTGCTCTCCGTTGACTGTGGTAAGGTCAAATCCACCACTAATGGTACCGTTAACTTCAAAGACTGAAACGTTACAGCAACCATCAGTAGCAGTTGATGTAAGTGCTACATTGATGGGACTGAACGCACAACAGCTAACACAATGGTTCAACAGTTTGAACTCCCCACAGAGCACATCCAGCAGGAAGCGAGAAGAGTACCTGAATAAAATAAGATTGGGCATGGAAGCAGATGAACTGGTAGAGGGAACAATGGGTCTGAACAGATTAGAATCATACACAGAAGAAGAAATGAGATACATGTGCCCTAGAATTACGAGAGAAGTAAGCAGCATACATAAAAAGTTACAAGAAATTGCAGACAGAAACGAGATCGATATAGGTAAGACCAAACACTTGAGCAGAAGTTACAGGCTAGACTTTGAGACAAAAGACTTTGAACACATGAGAGCTGCAGGGATGAAAACACACCTTAAGGAGATACTGCAGAGCGCGCAGGTCTGGAGATGTTTAGACAAGTGGGAAAGTAGATGGGTTAAGAAAAAGGACAAAAAGAAAGAAAATACCCAAGATCGGAATGAGAAAACACAACAGAATGACGACCTGATAACCATGTTACCAATGAGAGAAACAGCAGGGGGAAAACTTGTACATGTACCATGGCACAGGTGCGATATTCAATCCTTCACGGATGATTTCCCTTAACTAAGAGAGAAACCGACTGAATGGTATCAACAAACAAATAGATTTGTGAAACTCGCAAAATGTCTCTGGGAAGACCAGAATACCTTATTTGAAATTGTGGTTCCGGCAGATTTGTGGAAAGATTGTAAAAGGGCTGTAGGTTGGCTGACGAGTGAACGGGAGAGAGATAGGGACACAGGTGCACCATCTCCTACGGTAATTAGTTTATACCATAAGGTGATCGGGCACTTGAAAACAAAGGTTGCGTCGAAAAATGTGGATTGGCAGAGGATTGACAGAACAGCGCAAGAGGTTAAAGAGTCGATACATGCATACTATGAGAGATTGTTGAAAGCGTTTAAAAATTACAGTGGCACGGAAACGATTGAGGCAAAGGACATGCTCCATTTTGTGATCAGATTTGTGGAAGGGCTGAGACCCGAAGTCAGCCAGATGATTAAAACGCATTTGATTTGTTGGCAGTCAAAATCGATCGACGAAGTATTGAACTATGCAAAATACTGCAGTGATGAGATTGAGACAAAGCAGAAAAGGTTGAAAGAAAAGGTGATGGAGATGCAGCTTAGAGCAGCTCAGACAGGTTTGCAAGGTTTGCAAGGTTTTCAACAACAGATGCCGCAGCAGCAACAGCAGGGAAATGCTGTGTTTCAGCGGCAGATGAGAGGCAGAGGCCAAGGAGGTTTTGTGAATAATGGTCCTTATTTAAATACTGTTATGATTCCAAATGGCATACAGGCAATGAAGAAGGTGATGCCATGTCACACGTGCGGAATCGTCGGACATTGGAAACGGGAATGCCCAATGATGGTGCAGGAAGGTGTAGGTCAGTAAAACAATGATGTCAATGCATTTCAGAATATGAGAGGACCGAAATTGAGAGGTCCAAATCCAAATTATCAAAATAATGTAATTCAGATGCAGGGTTTACAACCCATACAACCGCAACAGGTGCAAATGCCCCGTGTACAAATGGCACAGTTGCAGCCAATGCAGCAGCAGCTTCCTATGGTACCTAATCAGCAAATGCAAATACCCTTAGCACCAATGAATCAGAAACAAGTAATGCTTCCTCAACAGGTCACGGGTCAAGGAATGAACCAAAATGACACAGTGCACCAATTCCCATTACACAGTGAGAATGGAATAAACAATGCATGGGAGAGTGAAAGTTCAGATGAGGAGGGAAATTGGATGCTTGCAGCATCTTTGGAAGTTGATCAGAAGGGTCCGTATGTGGAGGGAAGAGTTATGGGTCACCGCGTTTCATTCTTGGTTGACACAGGAGCTACACTCTCCACTGTTAGGAGCATTGAAGTACCAAATTTGCCACTTTCAGGGAGAACAGTTCAAGTAGTGGGTGTAGCAAATAGGTACCTGACGAACCCAATCACAGATCCAGTGCAAGTCAGAATTGGTAACTATCAAGGGTCACATAAATTTGTGGTGTGTGACTCAAGCCCGATATCACTATTGGGGAGAGACTTATTGTGCAAATTGGGGTGTTCGATTATGTGTTCAAATGATGGAATTAAAATTCAGACAAACAGTGATGGGGAAGAAGAGGACAGTGTAGGAGGGGATGAAGTGGAAACTGTCGATGAAGAGTATCCCCTGATTACTCTTTATCCAATGTTCACTGAAGCAGATATTCCTGCTGAGTTACAGGAAACAGTTGGAAAGGAAGTGTGGGATATGACAGGGAAAGAAGTAGGATTGGTCAAAGGAGTAGAACCAGTGAAAGTGACTGTAAAACCCAATGTAACTTTTCCCCAGACACCACAATACCATATGGCGCAAGACACCCTCCTGAAAGTCGCCCAACTCATTGATGAGTTTGTAAAACAGGGAGTACTGAAAGAAGTGTTAAGTTGTCCATGTAATTCACCAATCATGGGACTAATAAAACCGAGTGGAAAGGTACGGATTGTTCAGGATTTGAGGAAAATAAATGACATAATAGTCAAATGTTGTCCCGTAGTACCAAATCCAGCTGTGATAATGTTTCAAGTTCCCTATGATGCTGAGTGGTTCTCAGTCATCGACTTGTCACAAGCATTCTTTTCTGTGCCTCTTCATGAGGACAGCCTATTTCACTTTTGTTTCAAATTCCTAGACAGAGTCTACAGTTGGTGTCGAATTCCTCAAGGGTTTTCGGAGTCACCATCAATTTTCAATCAGATTCTAAAGAACGATTTGGAATTGTTGGAGTTACCATTTGAATCAACCCTGGTACAGTACATTGAAGATTTGCTGATCGCATCTAAGTCAGAAAATGACTGTACAGCTGACACCATTGCCCTATTGAACCATTTGGGAAGGAACGGACACAAAGTGTCCCCTTCAAAATTACAGTTCTGCCAGAAGAAAGTGAAGTACTTGGGTCACCAAATAGAGAAAGGGTCACGAAGAATTATGAAAGAAAGAATAACAAGTGTACTTCAAATGAGTCCACCGAAGACAAGAAGAGAGGTGAGAAAGTTTTTGGGAATGGTGAGCTACTGTCGCCAATGGATTCCCAATTTTTCAACTCCAGCAAAACCTTTACTGAAACTGACCCAGAAAGATGCGCTGGATGAAATAGAGCTGAGAGGAGATGAGATGGATGCTTTAATTGAATTGAAGGAATGCATGTGCAGGGCTCCAGCTTTAGGCATGCCTGATTACACAAAGACTTTCACATTGTTTTGTCATGAGCGTGATGCATGTTCCTTGACTGTCTTGACTCAAGCCCATGGTGGCGTAAACAGACCAGTAGCATATTTTTCAGCTACTTTGGATCCGGTCGCAGCAGCACTACCAGGGTGCTTGCGTGCTGTAGCCGCAGTTGGTATCAGCTTAACTCAAAGTGAAGGAATAGTGATGGGACACCCTTTAACAGTCATGGTCCCGCACTCAGTCGAGATACTTTTGACACGTTCCCGAACACAGCACACGACTGGTGCTAGGCTCACAAGTTATGAAACAATAATTCTGGGATCACCTAATGTGCAGCTGAAACGGTGCACTACGTTGAATCCAGCAACCTTGTTTCCCAGTGAAAATGCCAAAATTGAGAACGCTAAAGACATCGAACACAACTGTCTTCAGGTGGCTGAATTTTGTACAAAACAAAGACCTGATATCAAAGATACCCGATTGGAAGAAAATGATCAAGTTATTTTTGTTGATGGTTCATGTTTAAGAGATGCACTAGGAATATTAAAAGCAGGATATGCTGCATGTACTGTAACAGGTGTTCTGGAAGCATCTTGGCTTCAAGGAGTTTACTCTGCACAAGTAGCGGAACTGGTAGCACTTACTAGGGCTTGCCAACTTTCCGCATTAATGAAAGTCACCATTTACACTGACAGTCAGTACGGATTTGGAATAGTGCATGACTTTGGACAGTTGTGGTCACAAAGAGGCTTCATGACCTCTTCAGGATCACCAGTGAAAAATGGTGAAAGAATAAGAGAATTGTTACATGCCATCCAGTTACCAGGAGAAGTAGCAGTAGTAAAATGCAGTGTACACTCAAAATCACAAGACTATGTTTCTCTGGGAAATGGATATGCAGACCAAGTCGCAAGGTTTTGCGCATTGAACTGTATATTGCTCAGAGATGAATGGAACTTGATAAATGAACCAGAACTTGAACCAAGTGAAGCTTTTGCTCTAAAGGTTGTAGATACAATGGATGAATTGAAGTCCTTATAGAACGATGTTAGTGAAGATGAGAAACTCTCATGGACCAAATCGCAATGTGTAAAGAAACTAGATGATTTATGGGTTTCAAGTGAAGGGAAATTGGTTCTGCCAAACAGTCTTTTGACACAGTTAGCAAGATTTTACCATGGACAAGCCCATCTTGGAAGGGACGCCATGGTTAGACTATTTAAAACTGAATGGTTTAACCCCAAATTCCGTCAAGTTGCTGAAGCAGTTTGCCATTGTTGCGTCATTTGCCAACAGATGAACGCAGGGAAGGGAACCGTCGTAAATTTGAGCCATATTGGAAGAGCAGGGGGTCCCTTCAGCAGGATGCTAAATGGACTTTATTGAGATGCCTGTGCATGGAGGCTTGAAGTATGTGTTGGTGATTGTGTGTATTTTTTGTCACTGGATTGAAGCATACCCTACACGCAGAAATGACAGTCTTACAGTTGCCAAACTACTCTTGAGAGAGCTAATACCACGTTTCGGATTCCCGATCTTCTTAGAATCCGATAGGGGAAGTCACTTCAATAAATAAGTAATACAATTACTTTGTGCAGAGCTGAACATTGAGCAAAAGTTGCATTGTAGCTACTGCCCTGAAGCATCTGGACTAGTGGAGCAAATGAATGGCACATTGAAATTGAGGATGGCAAAAATATGTGCATCGACAAACTTAAAATGGCCTGACGCATTGCCCTTGGTGTTAATGTCAATGAGAAACACCCCTGATAGAAAAACTGGACTGTCCCAGCACGAGATCCTCATGGGCAGAGCCATGAGGCTTCCAGCAGTTCCTGCAAATGCTCTTTGATATATTACAGATGATATGGTGTTAGACTACTGCAAAGGTCTAGCTGATGTGGTGCGCTCTTTCTCTCACCAGGTGGAGGCAACCACCTTGCCACCGATCCAAGGTCCAGGACACACCCGGAGGGCAGGTGACTTGGTCGTGATAAAGAAGCACGTAAGGAAGTCGTGTCTGGGACCCCGTTGGAAAGGACCTTTCCAAGTGATTCTGACAACTACCACTGCTGTGAAGTGTGCGGGAGTTCCCAACTGGATTCACACCAGTCACACGAAGAGGGTGACGTGCCCCACAGATGAGGAAGTTGAAGCGCTGAAATCGCCAGTGTCTGACAAGAGAGTACCAAGCACCGAGACAGAGCGAAGAGAACCTGGAGGCGTACAGGTAGAAATAGAGGAAGGAGAGATATTTGCTGAGGAAGAAGCAACTGATTCATTCGAGGAGGCCCAAGGAGAAGCCTCAGGAAGTGACGAAGGTCCTGAAGGCGACAAAGAGCCTAAGACAGGTCCTGAAGGTGACAAAGAGCCTGAGACAGGTGAAGGTGACAAAGAGCCTGAAAGAGGCGAAGGAGCAGGAGAGCCTGATCAGAGGAGGGCTTTCCCAGAAGCAGACGATACAGGGGAAGAAAAGGAAAACCTGATTGACCTCCTAGAGGGAGAAGACAAGACAGGACAGAGCGAAACTGTTCAAACCCCTCCAGAAGCGGTTGCAGGTCCATCAAGTGAAAACAGTGCTAAATGAAGGCAAAGCATATCGCCGGTGAAGTTAAGGATCAGAGAAACATTAAATGAAAGTGAAGGGCCAAAGGTGAAAGAGAAGAGAAAAGAAGTGTCTGTTGCAATAGCAACACCAAGTGAAGAGAAGGACTTGGCCAAGGAAGAAAGTACCAGCGAGAGAGAATCAAAAGGAGATGCAAAATTGAAAAGAAAAAGAATACCGAGCAAAAGATATTCTGGTCCGAAGTGGGCATACTTGGCCACTAACAATTGGTCAGACGAATTCCTATCTCTGAGTCTTGAGAACGAAGAAGCAGAACGACACTTTGGTACCTGAAAAAGTGAAATTCCATGAACTTTACCGAATAAGACATTAACGACCTGATTGACTTTTGAACCGGCTAAGACATTGCTAACTTGATTGACTTTGAAACCGATTTTGAGACAAAGCTGCTAACCGATAAGAGACTAAGCTGCTAAAGAAAACAGTGCGAACATTGAACTCGTTCAGCTTCATATATATTTGCAAATCTGATTTGATAAAGTGTCTTCAACTTTCTGATTCTATATAGATCATACAAGGCAATAATCACAAAAATGAAGTGTTGTAAATACGTGTGTATAGGCTTAATAACTGCATGTGTACTAATAATTATAGCAATAGTTCTTGGAATGCATGGGAAGAGTGAGAGCGACGCGAAGGATGCTTCTACTTCTAGACTTACTACTACCGAACTAACTCCTAAACGAAAACTCGAACAAGACGAGAAATATTTGCATGATAAGAAGGAACTTTCCTCAAATGTTTTCTATCGCTTGCTGAATGAGTATGTTGAGACAATGAATGCGAAAGGTTGTTATGTGTGCACACAAATACCTACCTCAGTAAAAGAAGGAGTGACATATCATAGCATGCCTCTTACGTATGGAATTTAATGTAGTTTACTAATGACTAGAGTTTATGGCCAGGAGTGCATTCACTACTTTTATTCCAATCAGGATGTTACATTTGCATAGATTCCCATAATAGAGCTTCTGAGTAAAACAGCAAGAGATTATTATATAAAGTTAGTTAGGGGCTTCTTCGAGCCATTGTCACCTTTTCACACAGCGCACGCTCACAGAGAAAACCTTACATGCTTGCTTTCACCGATAGAGAAAAGCTTTCTAGATCACACTGATGATAGGAGGAAGGAGGAGAAGGAGAGATTAGAAAAGGAATTACACAAGAGGATATCTGTAGATAATTATGCTTTTGCCGCGATAAAAACACAAGGGAAAATAGCTTTAGATACATTACAAGTAGGGAGGCTCTGTGTATATAGACCTGTTAGAAATGGGGTTTTGGTTGGCAGTCAGGTTACCCCCTGTCCAAGAAAAAGCCCTCACTCTAGTCAGGGTAAGTCACACACAATCCAAGATTATCCTGTGCCCACCCTCTGGTAGCTTGGCACGAGCTGTCAGGCTTAACTTAGAAGAAAATGTGTAAAGTATTTGTGCAATAAATCATACAATACCACCATATAATACCACAAAAATATACCACACAGTGCTTAGAAAAATATATAATATTTATCAGGATAATTGTAGGTCAAAAAGAATAAAGTTGCAATGTGAATTTGTAGAGATATTACTGGAAAGTGATATAAGAATGTCTTAAGTCTTTAAAAAGCAAACAAAGTCTCTTTCAGCACAAAGTACCTGGTTTGGAGCGGAAAATCTCCTCAGAGGGCCCCAGAAGAAGAGATGCATGAAAAAAAGGGTGTGTGCGTCGATTTCTCCCCAGCACACACAGACTTGCGTTGTTATTTTTCACGCGGGAAGTCGGGCATCGTTTTCCGGCGCGCGGACAGTCTCTTTACGTGGATCGCGGGGATTACCAGATGTCCCGGGTCTGTGCGTGGATTATCCTGCCTGTTTTCCGGCTGCGTGTCGGTCTGCGGGGCTGCGCGTCGAAATTACGATCTCACGGCAGGCGTCGCGTCAGTTCCTCCTCTAGAGGTCGGGCGCCGTTGTCCTTGCGAAGCCGTGCGTCGAAGTTCCGGTCGTCCCGAAGGCGTCGTGTCGATCAGCGTCAGTGTGCGGCGTTTTTCTCGCCGTGGAACAAGCTGTGCGTTTTAATTTTCGGCGCACGGAGCGTCCAAATGAAAAAGAGAAGTCTTTTTGGTCCTGAGACTTCAGGGAACAGGAGGCAAGCTCTATCCAAGCCCTTGGAGAGCACTTTCACAGTCAGACAAGAGTTCAGCAAGGCAGCAGGCCAACAGCAAGGCAGCAGTCCTTTGTAGAATGCAGACAGGTGAGTCCTTTGAGCAGCCAGGCAGTTCTTCTTGGCAGGATGTAGTTTCTGGTTCAGGTTTCTTCTCCAGCAAGTGTCTGATGAGGTAGGGCAGAGGCCCTGTTTTATACCCAATTGTGCCTTTGAAGTGGGGGTGACTTCAAAGAGTGGCTAAGAAGTGCACCAGGTCCCCTTTCAGTTCAATCCTGTCTGCCAGGGTCCCAGTAGGGGGTGTGGCAGTCCTTTGTGTGAGAGCAGGCCCTCCACCCTCCCAGCACAGGAAGACCCATTCAAAATGCAGATGTATGCAAGTGAGGCTGAGTACCCTGTGTTTGGGGTGTGTCTGAGTGAATGCACAAGGAGCTGTCAACGAAGCCCAGCCAGACGTGGATTGTAAGGTACAGAAAGATTTAAGTGCAAAGAAATGCTCACTTTCTAAAAGTGTCATTTCTAGAATAGTAATATTAAATCCAACTTCACCAGTCAGCAGTATTTTATATTACCATTCTGGCCATACTAAATATGACCTTCCTACTCCTTTCAGATCAGCAGCTACCACTTCAATACTGTATGAGGGCAGCCCCAATGTTATCCTATGAAGGGAGCAGGCCTCACAGTAGTGCAAAACGAATTTAGGGGTTTTACACTACCAGGACATGTAAACTACACAGGTACATGTCCTGCCTTTCACCCACACAGCACCCTGCCCTAGGGGTTACCTAGGGCACACATTAGAGGTGACATATATGTGGAGAAAGGGGAGGTTTAGGCTTGGCAAGTACTTTTAAATGCCAAGGTGAGGTGGCAGTGAAACTGCACACACAGGCCCTGCAATGGCAGGCCTGAGACAAGGAAAAGGGGCTACTTAAGTGGGTGGCACAACCAGTGCTGCAGGCCCACTAGTAGCATTTAATCTACCGGCCCTATGCACATAAAGTGCACATTACTAGGGAATTATAAGTAAATTAATAGTCCAATCAGGTATGATTCAAGGTTACCATGTTTTTAGGGGAGCGAGCATATGCACTTTAGCACTGGTTAGCAGTGGGAAAGTGCGCAGAGTCTAAAAGCCAGCAAAAACAGTGTCCAAAAAGTGGAGGGAGGCAGGCAAAAAGTTAGGGGTGTCTACCCTAAGGCTGTCAGGTCTAACATGTGTTCCCCCCCAGCTGAAAGCGGGGAGAGCTACCCGACCTCCTGGGAGCTCTCATCGCTAAGGCGGAAGTATCTGGAGAGACCATCAGCATTGGCGTGGTCAACCCCTGGGCGATGTTCCACCGTAAAGTCCATCCCCTGTAGGGAAATGGACCACATCAAGAGTTTTGGATTCTCACCCCTCATCTGCATGAGCCATCTGAGGGGCCTGTGGTCTGTCTGAACCCGGAAGTGAGTCCCAAACAGGTAGGGTCTTAGCTTCTTCAGTGCCCAGACCACAGCAAATGTTTCTCTCTCAATAGCACTCCACCTCTGTTCCCGTGGTAATAGCCTTCTGCTAATAAAGACTACTGGTTGGTCTAGGCCCTTCTCATTTAGCTGTGCTAGGACTGCCCCTATGCCATGCTCTGAAGCGTCTGTCTGCACGATAAATTCCTGGGAGTAGTCAGGGGCCTTGAGCACGGGGGCCGTGCACATGGCTTCCTTCAGGGCGTCAAAGGCTTTCTGACAAGCCTCTGTCCAGTTCACCAACCTAGGTTGTTTCTTGGAAGTGAATTCTGTCAAGGGTGACACAATGGTACCATAGCCCTTGACAAATCTGCGGTAGTATCCTGTGAGGCCTAAAAAGGCTCTCACCTCAGTCTGAGTTCTAGGTGGTTGCCAGGCATTGATAGTTTCAATCTTGGCCTGGAGTGGCTGCACCTTGCCACCACCCACTAGGTGTCCCAAGTACACCACGGAACCCTGCCCAATCTGGCACTTACTAGCCTTGATGGTCAGGCCTGCCTGTTGCAGGGCCTGAAGCACCTCCTTGAGGTGAAGCAGGTGTTCCTCCCAGATGGAGCTGTAGACAGCTTTGTCATCCAGGTAGGCTGCACAGAAGGCATCCTTGCCAGCTAGGACCCCGTTAACCAACCGTTGGAAAGTAGCGGGGGCATTTTTCAATCCAAACGGCATCACCCGGAACTGGTAATGGCCATCAGGGGTTGAAAATGCGGATCTTTCTTTAGCCCCCTCAGTCAGGGCGATCTGCCAGTACCCTGAAGTAAGATCAAACGTACTCAGGAACTTGGCAGCGCCCAGCCTGTCAACGAGCTCATCAGCTCGGGGGATGGGGTGAGCATCAGTCCGTGTGACTGAGTTGAGACCCCGGTAGTCCACACAGAACCGGAGTTCTGGCTTCGCACCTGGGGCAGTAGCCTTAGGGACCAACACCACTGGGCTGGCCCGGGGACTACTGGATTTCTCGATAACCCTTAGAGCTAACATCTTGGAGACCTCCTCCTTGATGCTGGCCTTCACCTTATCCGATAACCTGTAAATTTTGTTCTTCACAGGGAGACTGTCACCGGTGTCAATGTCATGAACACAGAGGTGGGTCAGTCCAGGAGTAAGGGAGATCAGGGGGGAGAACTGCTCCAACAGCTCATAGCAGTCTCCTTTCTGGTTTAGAGGCAGGGAGTCAGAAAGAATGACCCCGTTCACTGACCCATCACCTTCTTGGGCAGAGAGGAGGTCGGGGAGAGGTTCACTCTCCTCTTCCATTCCTTCATCTGTGACCAGAAGCATGTTGATCTCCGACCTCTCAAAATGAGCCTTTAATCGGTTAACATGGAGCACCCTTAGGGGGTTCCTAGGGGTTTGGAGGTCCACTAGGTAAGTGGCCTCCCCTTTCCGCTCCTTTACTTCAAATGGGCCAGACCAGCAGTGCTGGAGAGCTCTGGGCTCTACTGGCTCCATTACCCACACTTTGTCTCCAGGTTGAAACTCTACCAGGGTGGCCTTCTGGTCATACCAGCGTTTCATTACCTCTTGACTGGCCTCAAGGTTACTTTGGGCCTCTTTCCAGAAGCGGGTCATCTGGTTGCGGAGGGCCAACATGTAGCTGACCACATCCTGAGGGGGTGCCTTTGGAGCTTTCTCCAATCCCTCCTTGACAATGCTTAAGGGTCCCCTGACAGGGTACCCATAGAGAAGCTCAAAGGGACTGAACCCTACCCCCCTCTGGGGGACTTCTCTGTAAGCAAAGAGAAGGCATGGTAAGAGGACGTCCCACTTAAGCCTCATGGCCTCAGGGAGGCCACCAATCATGCCTTTCAAGGTCTTGTTGAATCTCTCCACAAGACCATTAGACTGGGGGTGATAGGGTGTGGTGAACTTGTAGGTTACACCACACGCATCCCACAGGGACTTCATGTATGCAGACATGAAGTTAGTGCCTCTGTCAGACACTATCTCCTTGGGGAACCCCACATGGGTAAATATCCCCATCAGAGTTCTGGTCACCACCGGTGCAGTTACCGTCCTCAGAGGGATTGCCTCTGGGTAACGGGTGGCATGGTCCACCAAAACCAGGTTGAACCTGTTGCCTAAGGCAGTCTTGGGGTCCAATGGACCAACAATGTCGATGCCCACCCTTTCAAAGGGGGTGCCAACGACAGGAAGTGGAATCAGGGGGGTTTTAACCCTTTTTCCTGCTTTACCACTGGCCTGGCAGGTAGGACAAGATCTGCAGAACTTATCTGAGTTTGTCCTCATTCTGGGCCAATAAAAGTGGGTGACAAGCCTGTCAAAGGTCTTGCCTTGCCCCAAATGTCCTGCCGGGGGAATGTCGTGAGCCAGACCCAGTAGGAAGGTTCGGTAACACTGGGGGACCACCAGCATACGTGCTGCCCCAAAGGCCGGAACCTTAGGCTCACTGTAGAGGAGATCATTCTCCCAATATATATGGTGATCGCCAGAGGCTTCACCTGCCGCCTGGTTTGAGGCTTGTTTCCTCAGACCTTCCAGAGTGGGACATTCTTTCTGCGCCTTGCAGAATTCCTCCCTGGTGGGTCCACCCTCAACTTGCCAGCCTGCAAGCTCAGGTAAGTCACCCAGGGTGGCAATGTCTTCCCCAGTTGGCTCGGGAGCCTCCTCCTCAGGAGCCCCGTCAGCCACTGCGGGAACATCTGGGGCCGGTTTCCCGCGCCCCTTGCCCCTCCTCTTGGCAGCTCTCTGGGCCATTGTTCCAGGCTCCAGACGCCCTTGACTTCCCTCTCGGTCAGCCATGGACCGTGTGGTCATGCAGACCCACTCAGGTAACCCTAACATCTCCAGGTGAGACCTGAGCTCCACTTCCTTCCAAGCAGTATGCTCAAGATCATTGCCTAACAGACAATCTACAGGCATGGCAGGACTCACAGCTACTTTCAGAGTACCAGAGACCCCCCCCACTCAAAGGGAACCAGAGCCACCGGTAGGTGACTCTCACGATTGTCAGCGACTATGACCTGGTGGAATGTATTAGGGACTATCTGGTCTGTTGACACCAGCTGACTCTTGATAGTAGTCATACTGGCTCCTGTGTCACGCAGAGCCTCCACCTTCTGCCCATCAATGGTGACCCACTGCCTGTACTTGGAAGTATTTTGGGGCATGTGGGCTTTGGACACCATTTCTCCTTCTCCCAGGGACACTAGGAAAATCTCTACCTGTTCCCCAAAGCTATCTGGGTCCATCTCCCCCCCGAGCGCTACACTAGTCAACCCAGGTGTCTGTCCGGTAGTGGACGGTGCCCTCTTGGAGCACTGGGGGTCGCCTTTATAGTGACCATACTGGTAACACTCCATGCATTTGGGGTTGGATTTTCCTGACCTGTCATATGTCCCTGGCTTTTTCCCAAATCTGGAAAAGGAAGGGTTGCCACCCCCTCCCTGGGAATTCTTTTGGGGGCCTTTGGAGAGTTCCTTATCTGTAAGTTTATCTCCCCCCTCTTTCTTCTGTTGGGAACCCTGACCACCTTTGTGGGTGTCCCCCCCAGGTACCTTCTTGGACACTCTGGTGCTAACCCGGAGGTCCGCCTCCTCAGCAAGCTTCCTGGGATCAGTCAGCTTACTATCCACTAAGTGCTGGCGCAACTCTGTATAAGTAGTATTAAGCATATGCTCTCTCAGAATCAAGTCATATAAACCTTTATAATCATCTACTTTGTTGCCCCGCACCCATCCATTCAGTGCCTTACTGGAGAAGTCAAAGAAATCGACCCATGTTTGTGTGGTTTGTTTGGTGCTGTCCCTGAACCTCTGACGGTATCCCTCAGGGGTCAGCCCAAACTTGGCAAGTAAAGTGGCTTTCTGAAGTGGGTATGTGTTTTGATCAGGTTGATCCAATGTGAGGAGTGTGTCCCTCCCCAGTGGCGGTACATAACCCAACATAGCTACCCCCCATTGCCCTTCAGGAACCTCATGAGCCCTTAGTGCAACTTCATAAGCAGCTAACCATTTATCTATGTCATCTCCCACCACAAAACTGGTGTAAAGAAATGGCTCCCTGTTGCAGTTACCCCCCACTTTTTGCCTGATACTGATGCTGACTTGACTGAGAAGTGTGCTGGGACCCTGCTAACCAGGCCCCAGCACCAGTGTTCCTTCACCTAAAATGTACCATTGTATCCACAATTGGCACACCCTGGCATTCAGATAAGTCCCTTGTAACTGGTACTTCTAGTACCAAGGGCCCTGATGCCAAGAAAGGTCTCTAAGGGCTGCAGCATGTCGTATGCCACCCTAGAGACCCCTCACTCAGCACAGACACACTGCTTACAAGCCTGGGTGTGCTAGTGAGAACAAAATGAGTAAGTCGACATGGCACTCCCCTCAGGGTGCCATGCCAGCCTCTCACTGCCTATGCAGTATAGGTAAGACACCCCTCTAGCAGGCCTTACAGCCCTAAGGCAGGGTGCACTATACCATAGGTGAGGGTACCAGTGCATGAGCACTGTGCCCCTACAGTGTCTAAACAAAACCTTAGACATTGTAAGTGCAGGGTAGCCATAAGAGTATATGGTCTGGGAGTCTGTTTTACACGAACTCCACAGCACCATAATGGCTACACTGAAAACTGGGAAGTTTGGTATCAAACTTCTCAGCACAATAAATGCACACTGAAGCCAGTGTACATTTTATTGTAAAATACACCACAGAGGGCACCTTAGAGGTGCCCCCTGAAACTTAACCAACTATCTGTGTAGGCTGACTGGTTCCAGCAGCCTGCCACACTAGAGACATGTTGCTGGCCCCATGGGGAGAGTGCCTTTGTCACTCTGAGGCCAGTAACAAAGCCTGCACTGGGTGGAGATGCTAACACCTCTCCCAGGCAGGAGCTGTGACACCTGGCGGTGAGCCTCAAAGGCTCACCCCTTTGTCACAGCCCATCAGGGCACTCCAGCTTAGTGGAGTTGCCCGCCCCCTCCGGCCACGGCCCCCACTTTTGGCGGCAAGGCTGGAGGGAACAAAGAAAGCAACAAGGAGGAGTCACTGCCCAGTCAGGACAGCCCCTAAGGTGTCCTGAGCTGAAGTGACTCTAACTTTTAGAAATCCTCCATCTTGCAGATGGAGGATTCCCCCAATAGGGTTTGGATTGTGACCCCCTCCCCTTGGGAGGAGGCACAAAGAGGGTGTACCCACCCTCAGGGCTAGTAGCCATTGGCTACTAACCCCCCAGACCTAAACACGCCCTTAAATTTAGTATTTAAGGGCTACCCTGAACCCTAGAAAATTAGATTCCTGCAACTACAAGAAGAAGGACTGCCCAGCTGAAAACCCCTGCAGCGGAAGACCAGAAGACGACAACTGCCTTGGCTCCAGAAACTCACCGGCCTGTCTCCTGCCTTCCAAAGATCCTGCTCCAGCGACGCCTTCCAAAGGGACCAGCGACCTCGACATCCTCTGAGGACTGCCCCTGCTTCGAAAAGACAAGAAACTCCCGAGGACAGCGGACCTGCTCCAAGAAAGGCTGCAACTTTGTTTCCAGCAGCTTTAAAGAACCCTGCAAGCTCCCCGCAAGAAGCGTGAGACTTGCAACACTGCACCCGGCGACCCCGACTCGGCTGGTGGAGATCCGACACCTCAGGCGGGACCCCAGGACTACTCTGATACTGTGAGTACCAAAACCTGTCCCCCCTGAGCCCCCACAGCGCCGCCTGCAGAGGGAATCCCGAGGCTTCCCCTGACCGCGACTCTTTGAACCTAAAGTCCCGACGCCTGGGAGAGACCCTGCACCCGCAGCCCCCAGGACCTGAAGGACCGGACTTTCACTGGAGAAGTGACCCCCAGGAGTCCCTCTCCCTTGTCCAAGTGGAGGTTTCCCCGAGGAATCCCCCCCTTGCCTGCCTGCAGCGCTGAAGAGATCCCGAGATCTCTCATAGACTAACATTGCGAACCCGACGCTTGTTTCTACACTGCACCCGGCCGCCCCCGCGCCGCTGAGGGTGAAATTTCTGTGTGGGCTTGTGTCCCCCCCGGTGCCCTACAAAACCCCCCTGGTCTGCCCTCCGAAGACGCGGGTACTTACCTGCAAGCAGACCGGAACCGGGGCACCCCCTTCTCTCCATTCTAGCCTATGCGTTTTGGGCACCACTTTGAACTCTGCACCTGACCGGCCCTGAGCTGCTGGTGTGGTGACTTTGGGGTTGCTCTGAACCCCCAACGGTGGGCTACCTTGGACCAAGAACTAAGCCCTGTAAGTGTCTTACTTACCTGGTTAACCTAACAAATACTTACCTCCCCCAGGAACTGTGAAAATTGCACTGTGTCCACTTTTAAAACAGCTATTTGTGAATAACTTGAAAAGTATACATGCAATTTTGATGATTTGAAGTTCCTAAAGTACTTACCTGCAATACCTTTCGAATGAGATATTACATGTAGAATTTGAACCTGTGGTTCCTAAAATAAACTAAGAAAATATATTTTTCTATACAAAAACCTATTGGCTGGATTTGTCTCTGAGTGTGTGTACCTCATTTATTGTCTATGTGTATGTACAACAAATGCTTAACACTACTCCTTGGATAAGCCTACTGCTCGACCACACTACCACAAAATAGAGCATTAGTATTATCTATTTTTACCACTATTTTACCTCTAAGGGGAACCCTTGGACTCTGTGCATGCTATTCCTTACTTTGAAATAGCACATACAGAGCCAACTTCCTACAACTGGGTACCACATTTTTGGGTATACAAACCTTCTTTTCTCCAGCAGGTCCTGTCAGTATGCTGCCACCATTATTGCTGGATTCAGACTGTTTTGCCTTGAGATCCAGCTCCTTGAGACTCAGTTCATGAGCCAATAACAGTTTCTTTTCAGCCAAGGCTCTCTCAGCTGCAATCTGTTGGGCTGCTCTTTCAGCCTCAGCTTGCTTGGCTTCTCTTTCTGCCCTTCTTTCCTCCTGTTGAGCCTCAATTTTCAGTTTTGCCATTTGCAATTGGAACTCCCTTTCCTCTCTCCTTTCCTCTGCGGTCAGGCTTTGCACAGAGACACTACTCCCTGGTCTGGAAAGGGGCACCATTGCAGTGGTAACACCATCCACAGATAGTGAAAAATCCTCTGAGGGGCCATTTTCTGGCTCCTCTTCCTCATCATCCTCTTCTAAATGGGCTTCTGCCCAGGCCCTCAGCGCCACTTGAAAGTCCTCCTTTTTGGAGGCCCCTTGGGTGGGTACCCTCATTGCCCTGCAGAATCCTCTTAGTTGTTTGACCGTATTTATATCCAACCGGACTAGGTCAAAGTCTCCTATCTGAGACCCCGTCAGAGACATGTTGAGTGAGGATTTAGTTTTTGAAAATTGTCAGGAAAAACGAATTTGCAAAAAGAGATAAAAATCAAGTTGACCTTCAACTGTGGGTAGGTAGTGAAATACTTAGCTACTGTATGTCACTGCACAAATACAAGTCCTATCCTCACCGCTGATCACCAATGTTAGAAATGGGGTTTTTGGTTGGCAGTCAGGTTACCCCCTGTCCAAGCAAAAGCCCTCACTCTAGTCAGGGTAAGTCACACACAATCCAAGATTATCCTGTGCCCACCCTCTGGTAGCTTGGCACGAGCAGTCAGGCTTAACTTAGAAGGCAATGTGTAAAGTATTTGTGCAATAAATCATACAATACCACCATATAACACCACAAAAATACACCACACAGTGTTTAGAAAAATATATAATATTTATCAGGATAATTGTAGGTCAAAAAGAATAAAGTTGCAATGTGAATTTGTAGAGATATCACTGGAAAGTGATATAAGAATGGCTTAAGTCTATAAAAAGCAAACAAAGTCTCTTTCAGCACAAAGTACCTGGTTTGGAGCGGAAAATCTCCTCAGAGGGCCCCAGAAGAAGAGATGCGTGAAAAAAAGGGTGTGTGCGTCGATTTCTCCCCAGCACACACGGACGTGCGTCGTTATTTTTCACGCGGGAAGTCGGGCGTCGTTTTTTCCGGCGTGCGGACATTCTCTTTCCGTGGATCGCGGGGATTACCAGATGTCCCGGGTCTGTGCGTGGATTTTCCTGCTTGTTTTCCGGCTGCGCGTCGGTCTGCGCGTCGAAATTACGATCTCACGGCAGGCGTCGCGTCGATTCCTCCTCTAGAGGTCGGGCGGCGTTGTCCTTGCGAAGCCGTGCGTCGAAGTTCCGGTCGTCCCGAAGGCGTCGCGTCGATCAGCGTCGGTGTGCGGCGTTTTTCTCACCGCGGAACAAGCTGTGCGTCGAAATTTTCGGCGCACGGAGCGTCCAAGTGAAAAAGAGAAGTCTTTTTGGTCCTGAGACTTCAGGGAACAGGAGGCAAGCTCTATCCAAGCCCTTGGAGAGCACTTTCACAGCCAGACAAGAGTTCAGCAAGGCAGCAGGCCAACAGCAAGGCAGCAGTCCTTTGTAGAAAGCAGACAGGTGAGTCCTTGGAGCAGCCAGGCAGTTCTTCTTGGCAGGATGTAGTTTCTGGTTCAGGTTTCTTCTCCAGCAAGTGTCTGATGAGGTAGGGCAGAGGCCCTGTTTTATACCCAATTGTGCCTTTGAAGTGGGGGAGACTTCAAAGAGTGGCTAAGAAGTGCACCAGGTCCCCTTTCAGTTCAATCCTGTCTGCCAGGGTCCCAGTAGGGGGTGTGGCAGTCCTTTGTGTGAGAGCAGGCCCTACACCCTCCCAGCCCAGGAAGACCCATTCAAAATGCAGATGTATGCAAGTGAGGCTGAGTACCCTGTGTTTGGGACGTGTCTGAGTGAATGCACAAGGAGCTGTCAACTAAGCCCAGCCAGACGTGGATTGTAAGGCACAGAAAGATTTAAGTGCAAAGAAATGCTCACTTTCTAAAAGTGGCATTTCTAGATAGTAATATTAAATCCAACTTCACCAGTCAGCAGGATTTTATATTACCATTCTGGCCATACTAAATATGACCTTCCTACTCCTTTCAGATCAGCAGCTACCACTTCAATACTGTATGAGGGCAGCCCCAATGTTATCCTATGAAGGGAGCAGGCCTCACAGTAGTGCAAAACAAATTTAGGAGTTTTACAATACCAGGACATGTAAACTACACAGGTACATGTCCTGCCTTTCACCCACACAGCACCCTGCCCTAGGGGTTACCTAGGGCACACATTAGAGGTGACTTATATGTGGAGAAAGGGGAGGTTTAGGCTTGGAAAGTACTTTTAAATGCCAAGGCGAGGTGGCTGTGAAACTGCACACACAGGCCCTGCAATGGCAGGCCTGAGACAAGGAAAAGGGGCTACTTAAGTGGGTGGCACAACCAGTGCTGCAGACCCACTAGTAGCATTTAATCTACTGGCCCTATGCACATAAAGTGCACATTACTAGGGACTTATAAGTAAATTAATAGTCCAATCAGGTATGATTCAAGTTACCATGTTTTTAGGGGAGAGAGCATATGCACTTTAGCACTGGTTAGCAGTGGGAAAGTGCGCAGAGTCTAAAAGCCAGCAAAAACAGTGTCCAAAAAGTGGAGGGAGGCAGGCAAAAAGTTAGGGGTGACTACCCTAAGGCTGTCAGGTCTAACAAGACCTAATCATATTATGACACAATCTTTGTGGGAACGAGTGAATGTAAACATATGTTTTTGTTTCAACCTAAATGGACCTTCATGCTGAATGGACAAGACCCAGTTATTCCAGGGGTATATTATATTTGTGGACTTAACGCCTATTATCGTCTTCCTTAAGGATGGTATGGGAGATGTTATTTGGGAATAGTATTCCCAAAGATTTATCAACTAGACGACTTAAAGAAATTCCCAAAGCTGTCTGAATCACATCATGTTCAGAAAAGGGAGACAGCTTCAGGTGTGGTAGGAGATATATTTGGAGTGATGATTCCTTCAGTAGGAGTCATATTGAATTCAATCAAAATACGAAAGTTGTCTACTATTGTGGATAACATGCTGACAAAATTCTCAGGAGCTATAATCCTGATGGATGCTGAACTTGCTGCAGAAAGAGCTATGACTCTTCAAAATCGGCTTCCCTTAGACATTCTTTTAGCAAAGGATGGCTGCGTTTGCAAAATGCTTGGTACATGTCACTGTTGTACTTATGTACTTATGTACCGGACAGCAGTGGACAAATTAGAAAGATTATTACAAATTTAACGAAACGAAAGTACTGATTTGAAGGAATTGAAAGAACCAGGAGTCTGGGAGAAGGTTGGAAAAGGATTTGCTTCTGTGGGAAATTGGCTCAGCAACGTTTGGAACGGATTGTTACTGAAAATAGTAAAGGGAATATTAATAATATTAATTTGTTTATTAGGTATTTGAGGAATATGGAAAGCTATTAAAATATTGAAAACAAGGACCAAAAGGAAAAGAGAAGAGAAAATAGAAAACAAAATAGTAGAGATATACAGGGAGAAATCAAAGGGAACAAAAAGAAAGAGGGAGTTGACTGAAGTGCCAACTTACTAAACAGAATTTTAATGGAATAAAATTTGTGGGTAGATTTGATGTGATGACATAATTAGTCATCAGAGGAGGGATTGATGACACAGAAAAAGAGGGTCCAACATATATTCATATATCATGTAACCAAAATCGAATAATGTAGTGTGATTTTAGTAAAGAAAATAAAGTACGAGGGAAATTGTGCCCTTGGGGTAGTTCGCCATCATTATAAACAAGCTTTATTAATCATGAAGAATTGAAAAATGTAGTAATCTGTCATAATTGCAAATGTGTGCCATGATTTCTTGTTGAAACTGTTTTATGCTTAGCTTAAATTTAGTAGAGGCTTTGGCCTAGTTGCCTGGTTTCAAATTCTAACTGGGTGGCTTTTCCTTGAACTAATGAAACATATATTCTTGCTTAAAGTTGTATTTTTTTCAGTAGAGATGACTAATACACTTATCTCCAAGGTTTCGTGGTAGGCCGGTTTCATCCCCTTTGAAGCAAGGTCAGTCTCTGCAGGTGCGGACAATAAGGGTACAGATACCAAAATAATTGGCAAACCATGTAGCAACTTGTGTTCCAAGGCCCCAAGGACAATGTATGCATAAATGAGTACTAGTAGAAAGACATTTTTCATTGGTCAATTTGAAGCCACCCTATGAACCCTCCAATGGAAGAACCTGCAGAATTTGGAATGTTCATTATTAAACCTACCGGACAAAGAGAAGTCAGCCATTTTCCTTGATGCCAATTTGAAGCCAAACGCCAGACTCCATTTTGGACGACATCCCGATGCCCTTTTCTCTATTCCAGAGAAAGAGACTTTAAGAATTCTCACCCTAGAGACTTTAACTTTGATTTGCCCCGTCTTACCCATGCAGTAACTTTGCCCCATTCTCCTTGCCGCTGCAAGGAAGCTTGCCCTTAACTTTGCCCCCTTTGAAATCTGCCCCATGCTGATCGAACCGGTACCTGAGGGACGAAGACTTTCTTGAATGCTGATTGTATTTGGTAAATATGAAAGAGTAATTGTATTATGCATTGTGTTTTTCCTTTTAGGTACCAACTGCTATTTTTATAGGGCCCAAGCTAGAAGTTTTCCAAATTTGTGTTGATTAAATTCGTTTTGCATGAAGCCCCACATGCCAATGCTAATTAGAGGTTAGTTGAGGTTTTTTTTTTCATTCGATGCACCATGCTAATTTGAAATCTTGTTATGCTGACCGATGTATGCAATTAGTCAAATTCAATTACTCGTATTAGTGATTTGCATTGCCATAACCGAGTGTATTATAATTCAGATTTTGCATAGATTGCGTTTCTTCCGCCGTTATGGACAGCTAGTAATGTTCGTATACATATATCATTTGGTTTTGAGACTTATATATATTGAGCTAGCTTTGTTAATAAAGGGAAATAAATTCACTAACTTTTAATAAACTGGTGTGGTTATTCATGACTGAAAGGTCATGGTGTGCCGAAATACCAACTGTTAATGATTTCTAATGTGTTATTTGGAACTATTAATTGAGTATTGAGTACCGATTTATAATAGTTATTGATTATTGATTTAAGCGACCCGACTATTCTAGGATGAGGAGAGCCCAACTCGGCTAAAAGGTTCACCGACCTCCAACGTGTCCAGGTACAGGTAATTAATAAGGGCTGGACGCGTTATCAGATGTGCACTCTATATGTTCTTGATACAAATACAAAATAAAACATATTTCATCCCCATCAGAAGGATGAGGGCATAGGTCTGGATACTACTGATGGTTATTCTTGTAAATGAATAGCAGAGGTCGCCAGTATTCATTTCTTACACAATTGGGCCAACCTCAGGAGATAGGCACTTGTTTTCTTATATTTGGTTTTTATTTAGTGCAGTAAATGTTAGTGAGAATCTGCATCAGGGTACTACAATTCAATAACACCCCGTAAGAACTTTCTTACCAGAAACCACGGGCCCATGAATGCACCCTGTCTCGATTTAAACGGACACGTTTTACAGAAGGAGTCATGTGAGGCAGGATGCCCCTGAGCATTTGTGGGCGCATGTAGAAAACCATGTGCGGAATGAAGTTTAGCACATACGGTATGTTGACTACTTTGAGTGTTGGGACCTAGATATAAATGTGTTTATACTGATTTTGCGTACATACCGGACCACTCAGTTAAAGGTGGAGCCTGGATGACTTTTCCACAGCCCTGTTAGCCTTTAAGGGCCTCGGGCATATTGTGAAATCTCCCAATATTCTGATAAACCAGCCGGCCTCCGCATCTCATAAACTGTCCCTATGTGCTCTGGGGTGTAGCAGATTCGGTTCATACGATGAAAGGATTTGAAGTGGTTTGGACATTTCCTTGGAGTCGTGCACTGCTTTTCTTCCAAACAAGAATGTTAGCATTGGCTGCTCGAGATGCGCTTCTGCTAATGACGCCTCCAGTGCATAGAGCCCCAACCTGAACCAGTCCTATACCTTCATCAAAGGTAGTTCTGTGTGTGCGTGTGTGTGTGTTTTGAAAACGTCTGGCTGTACGTGTTTTCCCGTGGGTGTAATTATGATCCAGCTATGGATCAGACTGTGTTTGTGTGGAAGTTATATGTGTCTTTTTTAGTGTAAGTACCACTTATTTGGCAATGTGTGTAAGCAACATGTGTGTTTCTGACGTTTAATATGCGTGTGCACTATGTCTGTGCAAGGTGTATGTGTGTGTTTGTGTAGCCTTAATTACTCTAGAATAAATGAGGTGTTCATGCCCTGTAAGAGGCCTATTTGAATTTTTCACCCATCTTTCCGTTCTGCCCTTTGGTCAGATGAACGTGATGTCCCCTTATTCAGGCATATTTGCATTTTCCAGCACCACCATTAGAACTTTACCGAACCAAGTAGACAAGGAAAGGTTCTGTCTATTTTGTCTTATCATGTTTCCCTCCCACAAATGAGTACTACTTGCAGCCAGGTCTGAGGCACAGAGTTAGCCATCCAGGGCCATCAGAAAGGGCTAGAAGCTGCCAATCACTGTCACACAATTCACGGCCGCCTCATCCCTACCAAGAGTGGTGGAGCAAAATGCCTCAAACCTTCTTAGCACCAGAAACTCAAAGGTCCCATCGTTAAGGCCAACCCTCCATGTGAACTTTTATACCAGGGCAGGAGTTGAGAGAAAATCGCATTTCAAGTTCTCTGACCTAAGGACTGAACAAGCAAGCATTGCTATGGCCAATTGTATTTGCCTATGCACAAAAAAGAGATTTTACAATGCATTCTTAAAACATACAGCACAGGTAAGCTTCCCTCACACACATATATAACAGGTAGAGCAATTGCATTTAGTGCAAGCTTTCATTGCACACATACAACTGTATGGCTTGTGCAAGAGCAGTGCAAGTTTCCCTTTCATAAACACAAGTTACTACACAGACAATAGCACTGTAATACTCTCTCTAACGCTCTCTCTCGCTCTCTCTCTCACACTCACGGACACACACAGGCACATGAACACTCATTCAACGAACATAGGAACTGATATAACAAAGGCAGCAGCAGAATAATCATGCCTTCAGTGGGTAAAATATAGGAGAAAAGCAGAAAGGCTAGCACAGAATATTGGGGTGCAGATGGAGGCATAATAACACCAGCAGAAAAGGTTTGTGGTGTTATAAATGTACACTTCACTCATCACTTACAGAGTCTACTCTGAAATACTGAGGAAAATGTAGGAGGGCGCCTTTGAAATATTAGGTCTAGTATTCATTGCTTCACCTGTTGTGCTGCTGTCGCATTTTTCAACTACTTCTGTTATCTTGGCTTTTCACTAGAAGCCACTTGCGAAGTAATGTGTCTATTCCTAAAGATCACCTCTGGAATATTACATCTGTTTATGCCACAGACCTCTGGCATAGTATGAGTAATTTTGTAGGCTAAATGTGAATATTGCATCCAGATCAGGATGCCTCACAAAGGCCATATTTATGAAAAATGATGCACAACAGCGCTAGTTCCCTAGTTCCATCTGTGCGCCATATTTAAAAAATGATGCACAATGGCACTAAGGAATGGTTAGTGTAAAAAAAATTACACTAACCATTGCGACATGCCTTAAGAAAAAAACACTAGTGTTGCTAAAGTGGCACTAGACCGTTTTGCTGCACAAATTTATCATGCAAAATGGGTTAGCACTATTTTTTACCGCATAAGTGTAAAAAAACAACGCACAAGCAAGAACAATACAAATTGAAACACAAGATGGAGATTGCATGCCAGGAGAGACCTCAAGCAGACCCCATTCACCCAAGTACCAGCCAGGACAGTCCTAGGAGAAGGAGAAGAGGAAGCACAAGTGTACGCTGTTGAAAGCTCCTCTTTTGCCTTCTGCGCTGCCTTCCTGGCTGCTTTGGTGGTGTTTGGGGTTGCTGCTGTGGTAGTGGAGGGGCCTGTTGTTGGCGCTGACGTCTGCGGCGTGTGCCAAGCTGGAGTAGTAACACTTCTATGTTGTCCTGGAGGTTGCAAATGCTCCTTCTGTGTGTTTTCCTTAAGTGGTGGTGTGTGGGCCTCTTTTTAATGCCTGGTCTGACCAGATGTAAAAATTTGACACAAATCTGGCTTAGCCTCATTTTTTGGGTCCGCTTCCTTAGTGTGCATCATTTTTGCATCAGGAGGTAAATATGGTGCTCGAGGGCTAGTGTAATTTTTTGGAAGGGAACACCTACTTTGCATATCATTGTCACAATACGACGCAAGGTGGGATGGCGCTCCCAAAAAATGACGCTAACTCAGATATTTTGACTCTAAATGGGTTTAGCGTCAAAATATAAATATGGAGTTAAGTTAGTACCACTTTGCGTAAAGAAAATGACGCAAAGGCGGCACTAACTTTTCACAATTGGCCATAGTGTTTTGTGTTCAGTGATGCAGACACCATATCCTGCACTCATCTCATACTTATTAATATCCAGAAGGTGGTGTCAGAAAGGGGTGGAGGTTTCTGAAAACATGAACCAGAGGTACTGCAAATGTGTATTAACCTTCCATTCAAAGCACAAATATTCTTAGTAAGTTAGCATATTACTATTGTTAATGAGGCTGCGCACAGCAGCACAACGTCACCCAACACAGCAATTGTTGTACTGTGGGAACTTGCAGGTAAGAACCTACTCCAATGGCTAACCTTAAAGAAGGGGTCGTGGTATGTGACTGTACTCCATGGGTGACTGGTGATCTTTCTAAATGGTGGAGCGTAATACTTTTCACAACCCAACATCTTTTCAGAGGGTTCAGAGGTTTTCCCCCAGAAGAACATTTAGTTTTGAAAACAATGAAGTCAAATGGTGCATTTTAAAGCACAAGTTTCATGTAAATTTTCTAAAAAGCAATAAGCCTTGAAAGATCACTCATGAGATAGGAAAGCAGTTTCATGGTGCGCCAGTAAAGTCTGGCTCCTGTTAGGATTTGTCCACATTTTTTTTTCAACATTTGCTAGGCGTGTCCCATATATGTCAAAAATTAACTTTGATGTGACAGGGCCAGTATTTTGTGATGGGTTCACCTGATGCAAAGAATTACCCACAGTATATCAGATCATAATTTTGCAACTGATGCCAACCTTGCACCTTAAATTTCTTATATGTAAAAATGACCTCCGGTATTTCAGCGTCAGAATTTTGTAATGCTGCCAGCTCCCCCTTAATTCTAGGTTGCTCTACCTCAAAAGAATGACCTCCAATGTGCCAGGACTGTTTTTGTGCCATGAGTGCTCTCACATGCCAAGAATTATCACCACTATGCCAGGGCCCGCATTTCCTCACAAGTGCCTCTTTTATGCTGAGAATTATGTACAATATGCTATCGCCAGCAAGTTGTGGTTGGTGCTTCCATAAGTCAAAATCTAACTTCTGGATGTTTAGGCCAACGTCAGACTCCCAAGCATAACATACACTCACGCTACCATTCACTCATACTCACTCCCTGTCACTCACTCATTTGCATTGTGAGTCACTCATTCTTTCTCAGTCATTCTTCTTCACACTAATTTCCCCTAAAACTCATTCTGCCTCACTCCTGCACACTCACTCACACTCACTCCGTTAACACCCAGTCGCATATGATATTGCCTCTTAATCACCGTCACTCACACTCACTATTTCTCACTCAGTCACACTCGCTCATTTGCACTCAATCTCAGTCATTCACCTCACTCCTACTTACTTACTCCTACTAAAACACTCTCACTCTCCCAAAGAGGTGTTTCAGGTGTTAAAAGAAATTCTCCAAGTACCAGTAGAGGAGAACCCCATCGAAGCTTCTATAAAACATAGTAGTCAGCTAGCCAGTTTCTTTCAACATAAAATCTTGAATATTTATTCGAACTTTCCCAAAAGCATGCTCAGGATAGAAGAGCAGAATAATCTCACTAATAAGGGCATTGTTACTATCTCCAAGTTTATCCCCCATCCTCAGGAGCAGGTTGCCTTGCTGCTCAAGTCACTCAAGTCAGGATCCCCCCTTGACCCAGCTCCCCAGCATATAATAGCTCTAGGATGGACAGCGATCGGCCCGGTCCTGATGGATATTTTGATGCTTCAACATCTAGGGGATCAGTCTCTGATCATTGGAAGCATGCTATAGTTGAACCACTGCTAAAGAAGGCTTCCTTGGACACAGCAGACTTCAAGAACTATAGACCCATATCCTTATTACCTACACCGGCCAAAAGACTAGATAAGTATTTTAACACTCAACTCTCCACCTTTCTGGAAACACATAACTGCCTTCATCATACACAAACAGGTTTTAGACCCAGTCATAGTACAGAAACGGCATTGATTGCAGTCCTGGAAGAGGCAAGGAAGTCCATGGATCAGGGTCATACAACAGCAGTCATACTTTTGGATTTGAGTGCGCCCTTTGATACTGTAGACCATCACGTGCTGAGTCTAAGGATGAGGAATATCGGAATTGAGGGGCTAGCCTTTGCATGGCTTACATCCTTTTTAGAGGGTAGATCATATCAGGTCCTTGATCGATGCTATTTTTCGGACAAATTTTATTCCAGTTGCATTGTGCCTCAGGGCTCATCGCTTAACCCTACGCTTTTTAATATATACATGGCACCTCTGGCGGAATTAGTAGAATCCTTTGGACTATCTTTGGTGTCTTACGCAGATGATACCCAATTGGTGGTATCCTTTTCAGCTAACTCTGATTTGGATGGATCCTCATTGTCCTCCTGTTTACATGCCGTTACAGGATGGATGACGGATAGTAGATTGCAATTTAATGGTGATAAAACGGAGCTAATGATCTTGGGCTATGACCCAGGCCCAGGTAAGGCGCTTATGATTCCAAGTGCCTTGGCTGACTTTCCGCCTCCTAAGAAACACATCAAAAGCTTAGGAATATGGTTGGATCCCGTTTTAAAGCTGGATCAACATGCTAAGCATATATCGGCTAGTTGCTTTGGCTTGTTGAGACTCCTGAGGGCGGTTTTTATAATCCTTCCATCTCTGGCAAAAAGGCTTATTATTCAAGCAATTATTCTCTCTAAACTTGATTACAGCAATGGTTTATTTCTTGGTTCCCCTTTATATGTGAAAAAGAAGCTGCAGCTGGTACAAAACGCAGCTGCCCGCCTTCTCCTAGATATTCCTAGATGCACCCCTGTGAAATCAGTATTGGTCTCTTACATTGGCTGCCGGTAGAACAGTGGATTGAATGTAAATCTTTGTGTTGCATCCATAGGTCTCTTCACAATAGAGGCCCCCGGTTACTAAAAACCCTTGCCTCCGTTTACCAGCCATCCAGAGATCTTAGATCGGCCTCAACAGCTTTGGCCACCATACCCAGAGCTAAAAAAGCTAGATGGGGTGGTGCCACTATGGCATATCTGGGAGCCAAGCTGTGGAATTCCCTCCCCCTCAGACTTCGACTTATACGCCAGGAATACCATTTTCGTAAGGCACTCAAAACTTGGGTGTTTTAGAATGGACTGTCCTCTATGCTTAGTTTATGTTTGTCCCGTTAACGCTGGGAAGCCTTAGGGTAGCTGTTAGACTTTTTGCTTATGCAGGGTCATCCCCAATCTTTTTGCCTCCTGCCTCCTATTTTTTTCTGACCTGTTGCTGTTGGCTTTTGAACTCTGAGCACTTTACCACTGCTAACCAGTGCTAAAGTGTATATGCTCTCTGTGTAAATTGTATGTAATTGGTTTATCCATGATTGGAATATTTGTTTTACTGTTAAGTCCCTAGTAAAGTGCACTAGAGGTGCCTAGGGCCTGTAAATCAAATGTTACTAGTGGGCCTGCAGCACTGGTTGTGCCACCCACACAAGTAACCCTGTAATCATGTCTCAGACCTGCCGCTGCAGTGTCTGTAAGTGTATTTTTACACTGTAAATTCGACTTGGCAAGTGTACCCACTTGCCAGGCCTAAACCTTCCCTTTTCTTACATGTAAGGCACCCCTAAGGTAGGCCCTAGGTAGCCCCAAGGGCAGGGTGCAGTGTATGGATAAGGTAGGACATATAGTAATGTGGTTTATATGTCCTGACAGTGAAATACCTCCAATTTCGTTTTTCACTGTTGCAAGGCCTGTCTCTCTCATAGGATAATATGGGGGATACCTTTAAATATGTTCAAAGTGTAGATTCCCCTAGAGAGTAGATGGACATGTGGAGTTTCGGGTCCCTGAACTTACAATTAAAAAATACATCTTTTAGTAAAGTTGATTTTAAGATTGTGCGTTTGAAAATGCCACTTTTAGAAAGTGAGCATTTTCTTGCTTAAACCATTCTGTGACTCTGCCTTGTTTGTGGATACCCTGTCTGGGTCAGTTTGACAGTTGGGTTGTTTTTCACCTCACACTAGACAGTGACACAAAGGGGGCTGGGGTGTAACCTGCATTTCCTGATTAGCCATCTCTGCTAGGAGGGAGGGGTGGAGTGGTCACTCTCATCTGAAAGGACTGTGCCTGCCTCTGACAATGCCGGCTCCAACCCCCTGCTGTGTGTCTGAGGCCTTGCCTGGGCAAGGCAGGATTTCACAAGTAGGTGTGAGTCCCCTTTGAAGAAAGGTGACTTCAAAGACTAAAATGGGTATAAGAAGGGCACCCAAATCTACAGACTTGAGAAACACTTCTGGAACCAAGAGGAACCTCTGCCTGGAGAAGAGCTGATAGCTGAGGAAGAAGTGCTGCCCTGCCTGTGACTGTGCTTTGTGGAGCTTTCCTGCAGTGCTGCTTCTGCCAGAGTAAGAGGGCAAAGACTGGACTTTGTGTGCCTTCCATCTTGTGAAGAAATCTCCAAGGGCTTGATTTAGAGCTTGCCTCCTGTTGTTTGAAGTCTCAGGGACAACAAAGACTTCTCTCTGCCAGCACCTGGAGTCTCTGGAGAGACTCCTGCTCTGACAAGTGGTGCCCTATCCAGTCCCTGGGCCCTTGAAAGGAAAGCTGGTGGAAATCCAAGGAAATCGACTTCGAACAACTCCGGACCGACGCCGCTGCTGAATCCGGTAACAGCACCTGCACCTGATGCCGTGACCTTTGCTGGAAGGCGACGCTCTTCGCTGGCCCGACGCCGCAGCAGCCCTGCTGAAGTCCGCGACTCCGTGGAAGTCCCCGCACCCCGTCGTGACCGACGCTGCTCGAAGTACGTGGATTCAACGTTTCGCACAGACGCCGCGATCCCCGACTTCACGCATCGGCTTGTTTTCACTGTTCACCAAAGGTACTGTACTTGGGGTCTACACGACTCCGTGTCCGGCGCCGCTGGTGTAGGCTTGTTGGGAACAACTCCGTCACAATGCCGTGTTAACATCTCATTGAAGCATTTTTGTTTCTAAGCGCTATTTTTAAGTTTAATCTTTAAAAATTCATAACTTGACTTGTGTATGTCAGATTTTTGTAGTTTTGGTCTTGTTCTGTTTAGATAAATATTTCCTATTTTTCTAAACCGGTGTTGTGTCATTTTGTAGTGTTTTCATTAAGTTACTGTGTGTGTTGGTACAAATACTTTACACCTAGCACTCTGGAGTTAAGCCTACTGCTCTGCCAAGCTACCAAGGGGGTAAGCAGGGGTTAGCTGAGGGTGATTCTCTTTTACCCTGACTAGAGTGAGGGTCCTTGCTTGAACAGGGGGTAACCTGACTGTCAGCCAAAGACCCCATTTCTAACATTGGTGATCAGCGGTTGGGATTTGGACTTGTATTTGTACTTGACATACAGTAATTAAGTGTACACTACTGTTTGAGTTCAGACCACTACGTGACCACATACTACTTGTTTGGTGATCTTCAATTTTTCCTCTTTGGGACTCTTTTTATTCTACTTCCATGATTTTGCTGATCCCTTGACTGATTCTTTTTACTTCATTGGGAACTTATTTTCTGCCTTTGGAACTTTGCACTTGTGACCATCATGACTCAATCTGGAGATGCAACAGCTGGAGCTGTGTTTGAAATAGAGAAACTGAAGGAGTACTCAGTTGCTCAATTGAAACAGTTCCTTAAAGATCTTGACTGTCCAACTGAGAGCTCCACCAGGGAGGGGGAGCTGCAAAAGGCACAGAGGGCCTGGGTGACAATCAAGAAGGCTGGAGGGCACAAAGAGGAGGAGAATGTGGGTGGGGAAGTGCAGAGGGTACACAGTGGTGTAGTGGAGGTACCTGTTACGCCTGGGGGGAGGGTCCCCAGGAGGGCTAGCAGGGTGTCATCCAAGGGTCTGACTCCTGAAGAGTTACAGGACAGACAGGTAGAGAGGGCTCGCTGGTTCAAGGAGTTGAGGATGCAAAGGGAGAAGGAGTTGGAAGAAAGGAGGAGGGACTTAGAGATCAAAAAGAGGATTTGGGCTTATGAGCTCAAAATGAAGGAGCTGGAAGTCATGAGGGCTGAATCCAGCTGGAATGGTGGCAGCAACAATTTTATATCTAGTGCTGCTGAAGAAGTGCACATGCCCAGAGATGTGGTGCCCTACTTGAAGAAGGGAGTTAACACACACCAGGAGGTTCAGGGGTATGAGGTAGCTCCAGTGATGCACAGGGTCCCTGAGGTGGATTGGGGAACTGGCATGGGGAGTCATATTCCTACTGGTGGGAGGGACACTCTACTGACTCTAGGTGAGAGTGACAGGGAGAGGGGTTCCCCCCAGGTAGAAGTCCTGGTTATGGAGTGTGAAGACATCCCAGAAGAGTGTGGGTTGAGTGTCAGGGACAGTCAGGTACTGTCTCACCAGTCTCAGGAGGGTGATGTGGGGTGCTTTTTCAAAGCAGAGTTACTGGATGGTTGGGTGAAGGGTACTTTGGTTAATTCATGTGAGGGGCTGAGTGATGTAATTGCTGGAGAGCATAAGTCTAGTCCTTATTTTCCAGAGCTACGCCAACACCAGGTGGAGTGTGAGTTCTCTGACCCCAGGGAGCTTATAATGGAGGCAGACTTCTGGGTGAGTACCAGAGAGTCTGAAGAGGCATTTGGGGGTGCTCCTGAGAGGAGTGGTCTAGGTAGTTCCCAACCAGGTGAGGTAGGGAAGGATTGTAGTGTCCCAGGTAGGTCCCAGTGTAGTGGGGTGGGTGAGGGACCCCGTGTCCAGTCTCAGAGAAGAGGGAATGGGGATGGGTTTAGGCCCAAGGTGCCCGAGATCCGGTCCCAGGTCCCTAGGAGGGGAGCCTAGCCTGTACCATAGGGCCATCTGTTGAGGGAGACCCCACAGTGTCAGGAGAACTTGGGGGGGCGGCTGTAGCCAGCGTCCCACCAGTTCAGGTGTCTGGCAGTACCACTCCTAGTGAGGGGGTGCAGAATTCCAGACAGAGGGTTGAGAGGGGGTTGCGGACCCCAGTGGAGAACCTGGAGGGTCAGGGGTCAGCTCTGAGAGCAGAGCCCCCCATGAATGACCTTGGTGAGACCATTTCTGGGTTGGGGGGAATCCAGACTCTGTCAGATGGGCAGAGTTCAGGAGACCTGTGCCAGCCGGATTCTTGTGTGGCCCTTTGGGACAGTGTGTCCCTTGAGGGGGGTAAGTGTGCCCCCCTGGAAGTCCTGGTGTGCCAGGCAATGGTTCAACCGCAGGGTGGTGACTCTGGGTTGAATGATCAGGTTCAGGGGGTAAACTCTGACCTGATGGGGGGTAAGTGTGCTCCCAAGGAAGTCCTGGTGCGCCAGGCAGTGGTTCAACCGCAGGGTGGTGACCCTGGCTTGGATGACCAGGTTCAGAGGGTAAACTCTGACCTGGTGGGGGGTAGGTATGCCCCCCAGGAAGTCCTGGGTTGCCAGGCAGTGGTCCAGTCTGTGTGTACAGACCCTGGACTGGAGGATCAGGTGCAGGGGGTAAACCCTGACCTGAAGGGGTGGGCGGTTTGCCCAATCACCCCCCCTGGTGTGATTTCAAGGGGTACTCTCCCTGAGGGGGGGAGGGGTGCAGAACCCTGAGAGTAGGGGCAGGGGAGAAAGAGCCTCACCCCTGGCCCCAGTGCAATCTAATGGTACAGACCCTGGATTGGAAGGCCAGGTTCAGGGTGTACCCCCTGACCTGGAGGAAGGGGCTACTGCTAACAGTGCCCATCCCCTATTGTCTTCTGAGGGGGCCACTCCTAGTTGGGGGGTGCAGGACCCCAGAAGGGAGGGCAGGGGGAGGGAAGCCTCACCCCTGGCCCTGGTCCAACCTGAAGGTACAGACCCCAGGTTGGCGGACCAGTTGCAGGTTACCAGCCCTACACTGGTGGAAGAATTGTGCAGGACTGCTTCTACAAGCACCCTGACAGTTTTTGACTCTGGGGGTGCCGCTTCTGCAGGGAGGGTACAGAGCCCCAAAGGGGACGACCAGGGTCAGGTTGTCATCCCTGACCTGGTGGAAGAGAGACTGGTCAAATGGTGCCAGGCACCTGGGGCTACCGCCCCCCACTCTCCGCAGTCACAGTGGTTGGAGAGGCCTGAGGTCCGGCTCTCATCCCTGACAGTTGTCCGGGGCCACCGTGGCTTGCTGTCCTGGTGGACAGAGTTGCCCCTGGAGGGGGGACAAGAGTCACACCCCGGGGGTGGAGTGGGCAACACCACTGTGTTGGCCCTGGTGGTACTATCTGCCCATTGGGATACATCTGTGAACAAAGTAAAGTTAGGTGCTGCACAGATGGTGTCTACAGATGTGGAGAAGGGTTCCCCATGGGTTAGCTTAGTGGGCCCTGAGAGTATGGACAGAGGGATCCAACTGGAGTCAGGAAGGCGTAGAACTGGAACATGCCCCTGCTGTTGTGGGCCTGGGTCCTTGTTCTATCGCCCCAATCAGGGAAGTGCATCAAGGTATTGATTGTTCTCCCCTGGCTTTAGGCTGGTAGGGGGTCGTGTTAGACTTTTTGCTTATGCAGGGTCATCCCCAATCTTTTTGCCTCCTGCCTCCTATTTGTTTCTGACCTGTTGCTGTTGGCTTTTGAACTCGGAGCACTTTACCACTGCTAACCAGTGCTAAAGTGCATATGCTCTCTGTGTGAATTGTATGTAATTGGTTTATCCATGATTGGCATATTTGTTTTACTGTTAAGTCCCTAGTAAAGTGCACTAGAGGTGCCTAGGGCTTGTAAATCAAATATTACTAGTGGGCCTGCAACACTGGTTGTGCCACCCACACAAGTAACCCTGTAATCATGTCTCAGACCTGCCGCTGCAGTGTCTGTAAGTGTATTTTTACACTGTAAATTCGACTTGGCAAGTGTACCCACTTGCCAGGCCTAAACCTTCCCTTTTCTTACATGTAAGGCACCCCTAAGGTAGGCCCTAGGTAGCCCCAAGTGCAGGGTGCAGTGTATGGATAAGGTAGGACATATAGTAATGTGGTTTATATGTCCTGTCAGTGAAATACCTCCAATTTCATTTTTCACTGTTGCAAGGCCTGTCTCTCTCATAGGATAATATGGGGGCTACCTTTAAATATGATTAAAGTGTAGATTCCCCTAGAGTGTAGATGGTCATGTGGAGTTTGGGGTCCCTGAACTCACAATTAAAAAATACATCTTTTAGTAAAGTTCATTTTAAGATTGTGCGTTTGAAAATGCCACTTTTAGAAAGTGAGCATTTTCTTGCTTAAACCATTCTGTGACTCTGCCTTGTTTGTGGATTCCCTGTCTGGGTCAGTTTGACAGTTGGGTTGTTTTTCACCTCGCACTAGACAGTGACACAAAGGGGGCTGGGGTGTAACCTGCATTTCCTGATTAGCCATCTCTGCTAGGAGGGAGGGGTGGAGTGGTCACTCTCATCTGAAAGGACTGTGTCTGCCTCTGACAATGCCGGCTCCAACCCCCTGCTGTGTGTCTGAGGCCTTGCCTGGGCAAGGCAGGATTTCACAAGTAGGTGTGAGTCCCCTTTGAAGAAAGGTGACTTCAAAGACTAAAATGGGTATAAGAAAGGCACCCAAATCTACAGACTTGAGAAACACTTCTGGAACCAAGAGGAACCTCTGCCTGGAGAAGAGCTGATAGCTGAGGAAGAAGTGCTGCCCTGCCTGTGACTTTGCTTTGTGGAGCTTTCCTGCAGTACTGCTTCTGCCAGAGTAAGAGGACAAAGACTGGACTTTGTGTGCCTTCCATCTTGTGAAGAAATCTCCAAGGGCTTGATTTAGAGCTTGCCTCCTGTTGTTTGAAGTCTCAGGGACAGCAAAGACTTCTCTCTGCCAGCACCTGGAGTCTCTGGAGAGACTCCTGCTCTGACAAGTGGTGCCCTATCCAGTCCCTGGGCCCTTGAAAGGAAAGCTGGTGGAAATCAAAGGAAATCGACTTCGAACAACTCCGGACCGACGCCGCTGCTGAATCCGGTAACGGGGCCTGCACCTGACGCCGTGACCTTTGCTGGAAGGCGACGCTCTTCGCTGGCCCGACGCCGCAGCAGCCCCGCTGAAGTCCGCGACTCCGTGGAAGTCCCCGCACCCCGTTGTGACCGACGCTGCTCAAAGTGCGTGGATTCAACGTTTCGCACAGACGCCGCGATCCCCGACTTCGCGCATCAGCTTCTTTTCACTCTTCACCAAAGGTACTGTACTTGGGGGTCTACACGACTCCGTGTCCGGCGCCGCTGGTGTCGGCTTGTTGGGAACAACTCCGTCACGATGCCGTGTTAACATCTCATCGAAGCATTTTTGTTTCTAAGCGCTATTTTTAAGTTTAATCTTTAAAAATTCATAACTTGACTTGTGTATGTCAGATTTTTGTCGTTTTGGTCTTGTTCTGTTTAGATAAATATTTCCTATTTTTCTAAACTGGTGTTGTGTCATTTTGTAGTGTTTTCATTAAGTTACTGTGTGTGTTGGTACAAATACTTTACACCTAGCACTCTGGAGTTAAGCCTACTGCTCTGCCAAGCTACCAAGGGGGTAAGCAGGGGTTAGCTGAGGGTGATTCTCTTTTACCCTGACTAGAGTGAGGGTCCTTGCTTGAACAGGGGGTAACCTGACTGCCAACCAAAGACCCCATTTCTAACAGTAGCCATGCGCTTTACAAATTCTATAACATAACTTAACATTCTTGCTCACTCTCTTACACTCAGTGAGTTTATTTTTACTTACTTTGGTTCCTCCACTGATGACTCTCCCATGGCAGTAGCAAAGTTGAAATCCCATGCTGCAAAAGGGAAGCGAAACTGGGCAACAGGGGCAGGATTATGGAGAGTAAGTGCTGGTTCAAGCTAGGCATGGACAAAAGTCGAGCAATTTCCTTGGTGGAAATTGTGAGAAAACTGGGCTGATTGCAGAATCCCCCTAACTTTTTGCCCTCGTTTTTCACTTTTTTGCTGGTGTTTTCCTGACTGTGATGATGCCATGGGTACTGCTGTGCTCTGTGTAAAATGAGTATGCAAATTCGGCTGATTTTAAATGGCTAAGCCAATCTACCTGTAAGTCCCTAGTATATGACAGGGGATGTAGGTTTAAGGACCACAATATAGGTGGTGCACCCATAGTGTCATTTTAAAGGCAGGCCAGTCTTGTTGGTTGCTTTTAAATTAAAGTTACATGCAAATTCAACTTTGGAATTAAAAGTACTTCCAAAGTCCTAAACTACCTTATTTGTACATATACATCACCCCTAAGGTGTGCCCTAGATTCCCCCAGGTTTGGGTGCAGTGTAACTATGAGCAGTGACCTTATAAAATATGTTGTATAAGCCCTGGTGAGGAAAACTAGCCAAATTCGTTTTTCCCTCATTGTAGTAAATAGGCTTCATAGGCTAAAATGGGGAGACTCTATTTTAAATAATAAAGCCTCCAAAGCAGCTAGATATGGCAAGTGTGGTCTCAAACTGATTGTTATAATAAATGCAACAACTTGCCATTGTTGGATTTAATATAATTTTCACCTAGAAAGAGTTTTTTTCATAAAATCTACCAGTTTCAGTTCTGTAGTGCCCTTCACTGATTGGCCAGCCTCTGGCAGCCTGGCCAGGCTGCTTGATGAGGTGTGAAGTGGCCTGGGCTGAACACAAAGGAAGTGCCTAGGGGAGGAGATCTGCCTCAGCAGATGTTGAAACAGAATGGGGAGAGAGCAGACAAACTGGTCTTCAAAGGAGGGAAGGACATTTGGAGCAGCTCAGGACCTCCCCCATTTCCTGCAAACCCAGAAAACCAGGTGTCCTCTTGATTAGTTTAGGAGAGGGCAAGAGAGGGGTGTGTTAAGGCTTTTTACCCACACCAGTGGATAGAGTCAGACCGACCTACCTCCATAATTTAGTTTCTGCCATTTTGGGTTTTTAAGGAATGTTGCTCCCTGGGATTAATTTTTCCCACACTTCCCAGGAAGTGGTCATCCAAGAGGGTAGTGGCCTGCCTGTGATTGGACAGTTGCCCTCCCCCTTGCTTTTCACCCTAGGAGCAAGGATAGATTTGCCAGAGCTGCACCCACACCTCAGATCCCTACAAGGAACAACATCAGAATAAGAAGGACTGCCCCAGCTGCACACTTGGGCTTCGCCACTAAAATGACTTTGCCTGTCTTCAACTGGTTCAAGAAGGGACTCCCTGCTTGCTACAGGTGAAATATAGCTAACCAGAGTCTGCTGCATGAAAACCTGTAGGAACTAACCAGCTGACCAGTGGCTGGTGGTGATTTTTGGAATTTTAACCATGTGCATTCCGGGAGTTGGAGTCCTAGCCCTCAAGGAGCAACTCAGAGCTTCTGGAACCTGGGTGAGCCGTGGACTCCTAAAGGACCTCAAAGACCTTCTAGAAGAAGATCCAGAAGTTTGGAGAAGATGGGAGAAATTTTGGTAAAAAGCTCCATAAAGGAGCCTGACTTGCAGATTCGTCCCCTGAAAAGCTCCAGAGCCCCAGACGTCCAGGATTTCACCGGGGGCTCCTGGAAAGGCAATCCGATGATACTGACTCAAAATTGGCTTGCTGTGGAGGGTCATCCAACATCGGGGAGAAAAAACTCCCAAAAAGTGACAAAGTTTGAACGTAAAAAGTTGACCGGGACCTCCTGCGCAGCCTATACATGGAGGGCTACAGGGACGTTGGATCAAGATTCAGCTTTTGCCCGGATGAAGATTTCCATCTTGAAAAATTGTCTTAGTCCGAAGGTAGAATTCTTCACCAAGGTCTCCTGTGACGCGCATCCGGAGGGGGCTCCAGGAAGGTCGGATCGGATTGGTGATTTCATTCGGCTGAAGAAAATCTTCAAGAAAAAGACTAAGGCCCTCATTACGACCCTGGCGGTGAGTGATAAAGTGGCAGTAGTACCGCCAACAGGCTGGCGGTAAGTTCAGCCAAATTATGACCATGGCGGTGATAACTCCCATAGAGAGCCAATGTACCACACTAACCGCCAGGGTGAAAACAACACTCACCATTCTCTTGAGGTGGAGAGAGAGAATCCCAGCGCGACACCCGTAACGCACAATTATATATTTAAAAATCAAACCAAAACACAAAACAAGCGTCCAAGAAAGACCGAATTACACATATCCCAACCAAAACACCCCAAAACACTTGTGTGGTGAGTTACCATAACATTTGTGTCTAATTTCTGGTGCAACATACCTTGTAATCTGACACAAAATACAAGTATCAAAGCGGACATCTAGAAAGCAACTTCGAGCATTCCTTATACTAGTGCCAGAAGCGCCAAACTTCTCTAAATAAAACAAACATAGTGTTACCCATCAGCTATCTAGCTGTAATCCATGCCGAATACATTGGTAAAAATACACACAATGCACCTACTGAGATCATAAATCTGAATACGATAGTAACGTTCGTGAGTCAAATTCCCCGCTCCGTACTACGACGTGTACGTCAAAAATTAACAAGCCCGATCGCCTGTGAAACATTGCATTTCAAACGCAATGAATAAAAATAGAAAAAGGACTAGGATCCATAACAGTAGGCGCCATGTTGAAAATAGAAAAGGATCCATAACGGAATCGATCGCCTCCTACATATCAAAATATCAAAAGAATATTAACAACAATAATCCTATACCAATGTGGAATAATCATTCCACCACTGAGAATATCCTAAACCAGTGGTTCCCAACCTTTTGATTTCTGTGGACCCCCACTTTAACATTAATGGAAATCAGGGACCCCCACTGACTCATCATGGGAATCCAGGGACCCCCACCTGAGTCATTACTGGAAGCTGGGGACCTAGTTTGTCAATATTTGTTCATATATTTTAATTTTCTAAGCTCTCGCGGACCGCCTGAGAAGGCTTCGCGGACCCCCAGGGGTCCCCGGACCACAGGTTGGGAACCACTGTCCTAAACTATATTTATAAACCTTCCCACGGAATCCTAAAATTGTACCAAAGAAACATTTTTCAACCATAAACACTAAAAAGGGAAAAAGGACCACACATAAATAAATGTGGTCACCATCTTAGTAGTAACCCACCGTCCATTGATAGCTAAACAGCCCCAACTCTAATGAGGAAACCTATCTTGACATGGTAAGTGCAAATCTACTAAGATTAATAGTAGTAAACTACTAATTGGGCGTCACAATATATCTGTTAGCAGGACCGGTAATCACTTGTGTGCCCAGATGCACAATGAGTTTCATTGCTCCTAGCCTGTATATATACAGGGAGTGCAGAATTATTAGGGAAATGAGTATTTTGACCACATCATCCTCTTTATGCATGTTGTCTTACTCCAAGCTGTATAGGCTCGAAAGCCTACTACCAATTAAGCATATTAGGTGATGTGCATCTCTGTAATGAGAAGGGGTGTGGTCTGATGACATCAACACCCTATATCAGGTGTGCATAATTATTAGGCAACTTCCTTTCCTTTGGCAAAATGGGTCAAAAGAAGGACTTGACAGGCTCCGAAAAGTCAAAAATAGTGAGATATCTTGCAGAGGGATGCAGCACTCTTAAAATTGCAAAGCTTCTGAAGCGTGATCATCGAACAATCAAGCGTTTCATTCAAAATAGTCAACAGGGTCGCAAGAAGCGTGTGGAAAAACCAAGGCGCAAAATAACTGCCCATGAACTGAGAAAAGTCAAGCGTGCAGCTGCCACGATGCCACTTGCCACCAGTTTGGCCATATTTCAGAGCTGCAACATCACTGGAGTGCCCAAAAGCACAAGGTGTGCAATACTCAGAGACATGGCCAAGGTAAGAAAGGCTGAAAGACGACCACCACTGAACAAGACACACAAGCTGAAACGTCAAGACTGGGCCAATAAATATCTCAAGACTGATTTTTCTAAGGTTTTATGGACTGATGAAATGAGAGTGAGTCTTGATGGGCCAGATGGATGGGCCCGTGGCTGGATTGGTAAAGGGCAGAGAGCTCCAGTCCGACTCAGACGCCAGCAAGGTGGAGGTGGAGTACTGGTTTTGGCTGGTATCATCAAAGATGAGCTTGTGGGGCCTTTTCGGGTTGAGGATGGAGTCAAGCTCAACTCCCAGTCCTACTGCCAGTTCCTGGAAGACACCTTCTTCAAGCAGTGGTACAGGAAGAAGTCTGCATCCTTCAAGAAAAACATGATTTTCATGCAGGACAATGCTCCATCACACGCGTCCAAGTACTCCACAGCGTGGCTGGCAAGAAAGGGTATAAAAGAAGGAAATCTAATGACATGGCCTCCTTGTTCACCTGATCTGAACCCCATTGAGAACCTGTGGTCCATCATCAAATGTGAGATTTACAAGGAGGGAAAACAGTACACCTCTCTGAACAGTGTCTGGGAGGCTGTGGTTGCTGCTGCACGCAATGTTGATGGTGAACAGATCAAAACACTGACAGAATCCATGGATGGCAGGCTTTTGAGTGTCCTTGCAAAGAAAGGTGGCTATATTGGTCACTGATTTGTTTTTGTTTTGTTTTTGAATGTCAGAAATGTATATTTGTGAATGTTGAGATGTTATATTGGTTTCACTGGTAATAATAAATAATTGAAATGGGCATATATTTTTTTTTTGTTAAGTTGCCTAATAATTATGCACAGTAATAGTCACCTGCACACACAGATATCCCCCTAACATAGCTAAAACTAAAAACAAACTAAAAACTACTTCCAAAAATATTCAGCTTTGATATTAATGAGTTTTTTGGGTTCATTGAGAACATGGTTGTTGTTCAATAATAAAATTAATCCTCAAAAATACAACTTGCCTAATAATTCTGCACTCCCTGTAGGCAGTTAGCATATAATTAGTGTACAGAACGAATTATTACTCCTCACCATTGATATCTTTCAAACATATTATAGAGATGCGTTGGCAGTCGCTCAAGGATATCATCTCTCCCACTCAATTTAAACATATACGTATAACATTAAGCATTCAAAAGTGTAGGGGGCTGAACATTTGACACTAAAATAGAAAATATTACATAAGAAGACCTGTTAAAAAAGAAGCAAATATAGTGTTATGTTACATAATTAAATCAACAGTACTACCTCAGTCCTGTATTACATATACAACAACCTTATCAAATGAAACCAAAATATCAAAGGTTACAATAACACTGTAAATCGTGTGGTGCCACTATCAAGGCACCAACCCAATGCAATTACCAAAGAATCACTTTTCATCACAGGAACATGCTTTATCAAAAGAAAAAAGAGTATGCAAAAGATTTAAAAAAAATCAAAAAATGAGTCGTAATCACCAGAATAACATATCATGTTTACTCCCCCCCAAAAATATTCCATTTCATAATTTGTGTTTAAACCCTCCTCTACTGCTCTTAATTTTAAAATCCAAACACATTTCTTCCTCCTAAGGGACAATTCTCAATTCCCCCCGGGGGTCTTGATGTACTTGATCAAAGCCAAAGAATTCAAAGTTCTTAACTCCACCTTGCTCAGGACAACGTATCATATGTACTACTATGGGATAACGAACATCCTCCTGTCTCAGAGAACGAAAATGTTCACTGATTCTAATTTTTCATGGTCTAATAGTGCTACCTACATAAAATAATCCACATTTACAAACAATCATGTACACTACAAACTTGTTATTAAAAGAAATATTAGAGCCAATGTGAAATACCTCACCATTCTGATTTTTGAATGTAGATATACCACTTTTCGCCCACTTGCACATTCAACAGTGACCACATTTCTAGAAATGCATCCTAGTGTTCATTATTGGCTCAAGGACACACTTCATGCAAAAATATAGAAAGTGTGAAATCACGTGTTACCAAACAACAGCCGCTCATGTTTATTTCGTTAGCATCCCCTTCTCCCAAGAGTTTTACCTGAACAAATTCTGAGTTACGTGACATGGCAAAATGGCACAATCTCAGGCACTTGGACTAAGAATTTTAATGTGAAATGCTGAAATTTATGCAAGATTATGCAGTCGTAAATGAAATATAGTCAGAGCCTAGTTCAAACTCTCTGCCATCTTATGCTAGGGCTGGAAGTTTGGCCTTATCAGAAGCTGAGATAGGGCCTCGGACCCAGCCCTGCTGCTTACAGTAGAATTTAATTGGGTACAGAGAGGCTCTGATTAGCGCACAGACAGACACATTTTAGCAGACATGCTGTGCTGCTTGAGGCATACCCAGAATATCTTCTAAAAAGATTATGGATTGAGCTTATTTGTAAGGACACGTAGCTCAAATGCGCTCCCACAAATACACATTTCAGACATCCACCTACAGAATGCCATGTTCTCAAACAGAACTCTGTTGATGGATTGTGGTTCATCCCCTCAGGTAGCCTCGTTCTTTCATTAGCTGCTGTGCTTGGAGAGCTGACCTGAATACTGGAGGTTTTCATGAAAACAAGAACCTAGGCCCGTTCATGCCGTCGTTTGGTAGTCAAAACAGCCATCGATAGGGTGAATCCGGGCCCCTGTGACTCTGTCACCGGTGCCACTACACCTGTTGCACTATTGGTAGCAGTGATCCTGGTCTAAAAGTCTCAGTTTCTCAATTTTGAAACAATAGCATCTAAGTAAACAAGACAGATAACAACTCCCATGGGCATAATATGGTAGTTCAAGTAAACGCTAACAGAAACATTGGAAACGACCAGGAGCTGTCTCCAAGACAGGTGGATGCTACCAGCGACTCTGGGCCAGTCACATATCCGTTCAGAAATGTGTTAACATGCTGGTTCATTTTGTACAGTGAATCACTCAATGCATGGTGAATAAACATCACTGCACAGACAGAAGTCTGTGTGGCAGATCACGACGTGACTTTATTCACTTCAGTTTGATCCAGAGACGTTTTAAGGCGTGGGCTCAGGGCCCCAGCCTTTTATCGGGCCCCCTGATAGACCCAGCCCTGTTCTGCAGAGTCTCTTGCCCTAAAGAACTTGAATAATTCTTAAACATAATATTTTAAACAGTTTTCATTTATTTTTCTTTAATGTGGGTGATGTGCCAGAGTCTATTACAGACATTTATGTTTCATGCAACATCCATAAAAAAGTTTCTTTTTGATCAAAGCAGGAACTCACATATGAGAAATGGGAAGGCGTTACAGAGATGATTTGCAGTAACATTAGTGAGTTGCGCCTGTTACAATAGTGAAAACGTGTAAAAATCCCTGGGTATTAGATGGAATGGCATTTAGAATTTGGGCCAGCCGCACCTGTGCACAGTCAGTTACCTGGCCAAAGGGGGCATGAAAGAGATGAAATTGGATCATAAATTCAAAGCTGTTCCGAACAGGGCCCCCAAAATACATTTGTCCTAGGGCCCCCAAACTTCTTAAAATGTCCCTGGTTTGGGATCTGAGTGAGTGTGTTAGTGTCAACGAGTGGGGAGGGTTTACTTAGGATACACAGGAGGCTGGAAGGAAAAGAAAAGGGAGCAGGAGAGGGCAAAGAATGTGTGATGACATGAAATTTACAGGTTTTCAACATTTATTTGATTTAATAGTGGCACCTTAGCAGATTACCTTCTTCACTGTAGCTGGCCAGGTTACGTTAGGAAAAAGTACCCAGAGTTGAAGTCCTCACAACTCCAGATTGCTAGTGTACTCTTCCACACGGAAGTAATGTCTACTGGACCCCCTCTATATCAGGACTTTCTGACCCTGGACTGTGGAGAGATGAAAGAGTAAGTTGTTTCTCCAGTTTCACTGAACATCAGACACTTCCAGCAAACACTTTTTGTGGATGGCCAGTCACTGCTTGGCTAACAAAAGACAGCCAAGCACGCAGAATAATGCACCATCCTAGGATCTCAAGGGTGTCACTGGCATGGTAAGACTGCTCTAGGCAGTCATATTGGGTGCTCCTTAGTGTACCTATTATTGCTGGAAATGTCTCTTGACTGCTGAGTGTAAAACACACCGGAGTCCCTCAGCTGAGCCACAACAGTCCCTCATGGGGGCCTATGTAGAGTGGTAGATCTCATTGGATAACACTGGCAGTCATAGTTACCATTAGGGCCATTGAATCACTAAGTGAGAGAGACAGAAGACTCAGAAAACCCTCAGAGCTTGGGAAGGATCCTCATTTTGTTCCTGGCAACCCCATGGCTCTGCGCTGGAAACCACCACTTTCTCGTGTTGGGCCTAGTTGTGAAACAACACTGCCCTTATCCCAGAGATGAGTAGGAGCATCTCAAAACCCCCCCATTCAAGGCCCCTTGCTTCCGGGAGTTCTCACTCACTGGTAAACAGATTGCAGATATGGCACATTTTATTTTTATAATTAATAAGTGAAATATTATCCCTGCAGAGAAGCTCCCTCCTTTTGGGATATTCCCTTTCCCAACTCGGATACAGATGTACTCCTGCCCTTGACAAGAGTAAATTCCTAACTATATCCAGGGTAGAAATGTGGCACAGAAAAATTTAGGAGAACACACAAACTCCCATAATTGTGAGCTTTAGGGCAACCCCACTTAGTCCTCCTGTGAGGAGATGTACTCACACTTAAAGGTACACCATAATAGTATAATGTTACCTGTGATTAAATGCATTTAAGAGGTTATTGTTAATTGTTAATTTACACTTGTTAAATATGCCATGTGTGCAAATACTGCATGTTGCCTTTACTGATTTTAGCAAAAGTTTGCAATGAAACAGGCTCAGGTTCGTTCAAACGTCATAGTAGCTCATAGTGCCTCATTTTATGTTTGCATATTTTACAGTTAATTTAGACCTTTAATTTTAAATATTTAAACCAGCAAATATGCTTTTATTACCTTTGTAGATTTGCGTCCAACCAAAATTGTAATGATTTCTTGACATCCTATGCCTTACATTCAAGTCAAATAAAACAAATCTTACTGTATGGTTGCAAAACATACACTTTTTCATTAAAAGAAAGAGAAACCATCACAGCGACCCAAGACATATATCATTAGTAATGAAATGTAATGTGAACATCATCGACCCAGCCATGAAAGATATGACAAGTGACATTCAGGTGGCCCGCATTAAGAGTTACAATCTATGCTGAATATGTCCTAAAGAGCGTGTTCTGCGTTTTGGAAGTATTGTTTAGCGGGACATTCTGTAACATTGTAAAACCATTTATGTTAATTTCATTGCTAACCTTGACTGTGCTGAACAGTACCATGCAGAATAACTAGTTCATTGCATTTCCCTTCTGCAGCAAATAGCTTTGAAAGGGACACATGTATCCAAAGGACGTGCGATGGGAGGCAGTAAGGTGGTATGGTTTCGGCCATGTTGGTGCAGTACACTAAGAGCTTAATTACGAGTGCCCCGGTAGCAGGTGTGGCGGGGGCAAGGGGGCGAGTGGTAATTCCACACTCCTGGAGTTGAAGATAGTAGGTGTCCCCTTAACACTGGGGCTGTGTAATTAATGAGGTTTATGGGCTGAACCCGAAAATCCGTTGAATAATGAGGAATCAGTAATTCAGGGTCCATTTCCCCTAGTAATTTCTCATCCTTCCTCACACTTTCTCCCCGAAACATGGCAGGTCTGTGGTAGCATTACTTATAATTTACAAAGAGGCCAATAATAGGGTTACGGGCCCCATCTCGAATTAAGCAGCATTTAATAATGAGGACCTGGCTCTTTAATGCAGGCTGCAATCTTTGGGGTCGCAGCCCTTTTAAAGCACATCACCAGTCTCCTCTTAGCTAGTCGAAGCTCCAGCGTCATATATCTGTTGAATCGAATTTGGGACATCATGTGCATAGCCCAGTGGGATCAGTAGAGGAGAGGGGTACACATACCAAACTCTCATAATAGTGAGTGCATAAAAAGCAAGGCTTCTTTTCAGTAAAGCCTATGATGTTCACGGTGTTTGCACCTGGTATCTACTTTAAAGTCAAATGTCTTGAGTCCTATTGGCTTGTACTATACTCTACGCAAAATTATATCATGGAGGAGCCCATGCTGAACATTTATTTAAATATCTTTCATCTGAGTGGAACCAGACGCTCACAGCCAGTGGGATAGACTGTAGAATTATACATTTACGAGACAAGGGGACTGAGTTACTCATAAGTTCTACAAAGTAAAACTGGGTTTCTAAATGGAATAACCAACAGCATACCTAATTTCACAGTATCCTCGATACCTTTATCAGGATCACTTTTTTCTTTTGCCAAGACGTCTGTCCAAATGTCTGTTAGGCTACTGAAACTCCTACAATGCTTTCTGTTTGAGCTTTGCACTGCAGGAATTTATATTCCCATTCGTTCCAATTTATTTTATCAATTCTGTAGGACACACATCATGTAAATTACCTTTATATGGATAACCAGACGTCAATAAACTTCTGTCATGAAAAGTTAGTTAGATTTTGAATGAAGATAGTACACGCATTTGTAGAACCACTTCAGAAGACAAAGATAGCTTCTTACAGGCTATAATACTTCTATGAAGCATGAATGAACTATTACTTTGTTAATATCAGGATAATTCGATCAGTTAAATCCCACAACATCCAATAAACCTGATTGTCAGAAAAAAAAACAGACCCCAGACAAAAGGATAGACTTTGATATGATCCTTTCAATTGCTCATGCATTATCTTTTCATTTTCTCAAGGCTTCTATTATGTATATTAATATTATCTATTGGGAGCTTTCTGTGAAACTATTCAACCACACTTGGTTCATTGTGATGGATGCGGATTCAGCAAAATGCCCGGAGTAAAAGAAGTGAAATCACATGGCTCTTGGTCCCCTGTGACATCACATGAAGTAACACCATATGACATTTTCCCCATGTGACATAGGAAAGGACAAGCTGTGAATTTCATTTTCAACCATAGTCACACTACAGGAAATTACATCACTGAAGTAAAAAAAATATATATATACAATAGGGAATAATGAAAAACAAAAAAGAATTCTAAAGTACCATGTTTTTGTCACACACTACATATTAACTAGGCTGTTATCATCTAATGACAAGAGTTCAATAATGGAATGCTAAGCATACATTCATCATTACCAGACAAAGAGCTATCGAAGGCTAGCAGCAGCCATCATATTTCCAAATATAGCTTTAAATGTTCAGGCACAATCTCTAATGCCCACCAAATACGCTGCTCTTGCAGAGCGCACAGATGCACCGAAATCTTCACCATTGTGAAACATTTCTCCTCACCATCGGCTGCCTCCCTCACAAGACCTCTGCAACAATCTCTCTCAATTCTTCAGCAACAAAATCACCACCTTTACCAGCAATTGCAGCCCGCATCCAGACCAGACAGACCTCACTTAACACCTCCTGATCTTTTCCAAAGAGCCAATGCTAACCACGTGGCCTGTCATCATCCCAGAAGAAACCATTGCCAACATTGAACCTGACCACTCAGGAGTCCCATCGGACCCCTTCCCCAACCACAACTTCTACAGAGGACTGATCCCATTAGTGCCATGCTCACACACATTCTGAATGCCTCCACCTCTTCCACAACCTGCCCAGATGCTTGAAATATGCCACTGCCCTCCCATTGCTGAAAAATCAAACCCACTGTGAATTCTTCAGTGCTCACCAACTACAGACCGAACTTCCTGCTACCTTTCTAGGCAAAGGTCTTGGAGAAAATCATTAGGAGGCATATCACCAAATAGTTCAATGACTACCAACCCCTCAACATCACTCAGTCTGGTTTCAGACCGAACTAGAACAGGGACACTGCCCTCATCACCACAATGGATAACATCCACATGACTCTGGACAGAGGAGACATGCCGGCTCTCATCCTCCTGGACTTCTCTGCAGCATTTGATACAGCTTTGCACCCCATCCTCATCCAACACCTACACAACAGTGAAATCCATGGACATGCACCCTGATGGATCTGCTCCTACCCAACTGGAAAGACCCAGTCAGTCTGTCTGGCACTGTACACATCAGATGCACGTGACCTCATCTGCGGAATTAAACAAGGATCCTCCCTGAGCCCAACCCCCTTCAATGCATACATATTCTCATTAGTGAGAATCATCCACTCTCACGACATAAACATCCTTTCCTATGCTGATGAAACACAACTCATTCTCTCCCTCATAAAGAAGACAGTGCCCGGATCAAGTTCATCGCCTGCATGATTAAGATCACCCACTGGATGAAGACTAAGGCCCTCATTTCGAGGCTGGCAGTCCTCAGACCTCATGGTAAAGACCACCGTATTACAAGTTGTGAGGTTTGGCAGAAGCCAAACCTCCACAATGCCACCTGGCCCACCGGTGCGGTTTCACCGATGCGGCTGGCGGTGAGCACCCTCAGCCAGGTGGCAGGCCCCAGTCTGCTGGCTGGATTACAAGGATGCAGACCGCCGGGCTTTCTGTGTGCACACATGTCCCCACACCTCCATGCCCCCCCACCCGTCCACACACTTACATACACCGCCCCAACCGTACACATCCATCCAAACATCCCCACCCACCCTCCCCCTGCACCCCATACATACACTCACCCGCTCTCCCCATTCACTCTTGCAAACATGCACTCTCCTCCCTGTCCACTTACACAAACACATGCACACACACACACCAACAAACATCCCCTCTCTTCCCCATGCACAAAAACTCACTCACCCCACCCCACCCCATCCACAAACAATTGCTCACACACACACCCCATCCACATTCATTCACATCCTCACCCCCTCCACACATGCATACATTACCACACTCCCCCTTCAGATACACACACTTGCAGACACCCCCCTCACTCGCTTACAAACATGCACTCATACACCCCCATTCGCAACACATACATGCACACACCACACACATGCATCCAACACTCCCCTCTTTCGAATGATCACCTTACCTTATCCAGCGAGCTGGTCGTCCAGGAGGGGATGAGTCATGGCAGTTTTGCACCGCCAGCACCACCACGCCAGCAAGACTGTGCTAAGCAATATTATGGCTCCTAATACGGCAGGTGGAGTCTTGCTCCCGCCTCTTTGGAGATGGACTTCCGCCCTCCAACGACTCCTAATAGGGCGGTCAGCAGACTGCCAGCACGGCAGTCTGTTGGCTGCAGCAGCTTCGGCGGTCTTTCAGAAAGACCACTGAAGCCGTAATGAGGGCCTACGTGTCTAAAGGTGAACACTGACAAGAACATGATTATGGTCTTCGGGAAGACCACATCACTGTGGGACTTCATCTGGTGTTCAACAGAGCTAGGTTGATGCTCACCTCCACCACCCACACCAAGAACCTCAGCATCATCATCATCAACAACAAGCTCGTTATGACCACCCAAGTCAATGCCGTCACTGCATCATTTTTCCATACCCTAAAGATGCTGAGGAAGATTTCCAAATGACTCTCATACACACCATTGTCACAAGCAAGCTGCAGATATTGGAACACCATGCATGCCTGGATCAACAAAAAGTTTACTAGAAGGCTGCAGACCATTCAAAACTTGAAGGCAAGAATCACTGTCAAATTGCAACACCATACTTACATCACACCACACCTGAAGGAGCTCCTTTGTATCCCCATTCATAACTGAGCACAATTCAAACTTGTAAGAAATTGGGTTACTGATTGAGGAAGGCGAAAACCCTCTCAAGCAGCAACCACAATTCTTCTAAGGGTAAAGTCACAAGCAAACCCTAAATTAACCTGTGCTTGGCACGCAGCAGTCAGGCTAAACTCAGAAGCAATGTAAAAAGTATTCGTGCAACACTTGAAACAGTAACACAGGGTAAACACACCACAAAAATAGCCCACCACAGAGTTGGAAAAATAGAATTAATTTAAATAAATAAAACAACAGAAATCCAAACAGTAGAACCAACAATATTCATTTTGAATGGTTTTAGTAAAAATAGTGCTAAAAAGCATAAAGCGCCAACTATGACTATCTGGTGGCATCAGACTAGAAGAAAGTCACACGTTCAGGCTGACTGCAATGGAGCATGGGCCGCTACAAGGACCAAGCTAGACCTACTGAACAATGGAGCGTGGGCCAACTACAAGGTACAAGTTAGGCCTGCTGAACAAAGTACCTTCAATCCGGGTTTTCAGAGAGTTGCAAGGATCTGCGTCTTAGATATTTCACTCAGCTGAAATAATGCATCCGTTCCGAGGTGTGATGAGGCTGTGATGTGAGGGCCTGTTGCATTGTCATTGAAGATCCCATTGACAAAGGCTTGTGATGCAAAACCTAAAGTTGGGGATGTGTAGCGCAGAAGAATTGGTGTCTGAGGTCAACTATTTATACCCAGTTGTGCCTTTGAAGTGGGGGATAGACTTCTCGATGTTTCCCTTTGAAGTCCCCAGGCATCTTGCCTTTCCTGCCCTGGCTTCAGACTGACTACAGGAGTTTTGCAGCCCTTTGTGTGGAGGCAGGACACAGCTTATTCAGGTGCAAGTGGGGCTGGTTCCAGCTCCTCCCTGCCATCCTGGCAGTAATTGCCTATCCAGGAACACCTAGCTCCATATTGTGTGTAACTGTTTAAGAGGAATATGGGAGGCTGAACTATCAGCTACACCTAGTCATGTGACCTAGTCATGTGGCAGGCATTAAAAGGCTAAGGCAGACAAAGGCCAACTTTCAAAAAGTGGCTTTTTCATATTTGCAATTTAAAAACAGACTTCACAATAAGTTACAGTTTAAAATTGTCATTCCAGAGACACCAAACGTGAACTGATTATTCAACTTTTGAGATTATATTTCTAAATTGTAATAAGGCAACTCCAATGTTATCCTATGGGAGAGATAAGACTTGCAGTAGTGAAAAACACATTTATTTCCTTTTCACTTCCAGAACATGTAAAACTTAAAGGTATATGTCCTACTTCTTAAATGCATTGATCCCTGCCCTCTAGGCAGTCCAGATCGACCCTAGGTGTGACTTAAAATGGAGGTTTGGGCCTGGGAAAAGATTTATTTTGCCCTCTCAAAATGGCAGTGTGAAACTGCACACACAGGCTCTACAATGGCAGGTCTGAGATGTTTAAAGTGCTACTTAATTGGGTGGCACAACCAGTGCTGCAGGTCCACTAGTAGCATTTACTTACAGGCCCTGGGAACATGTTGTGCTACTTTACTAGGGACTTATACATAAATTAAATATGCCAATTGGGTGTAAGCCAATGATACCATGTTTAGAGGCAAGAGCACACGCACTCTAGCACTGATAAGCAGTGGTAAAGTGCACAGAGTCCTATGGTCAACAAAAACCCATTTGGTGAATATGGAGGAGTAAAGGCAAACAATTTGGGAATGACCCTGCAGAAAGACCAAGTCCAACAAAAATCCTCTTCCACATTTTCAAGGCACTGCATAACACTGGCCCAGCATACCTCAACAGTAACATCTGCTTTCACAAACCTTCTTAGCACCTCCACTCATCCGGACTCTTACTTTCACAAATTCCTCACATACAGAAAACCAGATCCGACAATCACACCTTTTCCTACATCACTCCTAAAATGTGGAACGACTTGCAGCTACATATAAGTGCCTCGTCCTCACCTCCACAAGAAGTTGAAGACCTGTCTCATCAAGGTGTTCCCATTGGGCCCTAGGTGTGACTAGACTCACACCTGCTCAGCACCAGGATAACCACCCAGGTGACAGTGCGCTCTACAAATCTACATGACACAACATGACATAACAGAACATAACATAACAGAACAGAGCGGAACATAATGCACAGAACCAGCTTCTGAATCCAAAGTACACTCTCCAAATGCCTGAGAAAGCCAATATATGCCCAGCCAGGCATAACCCTAAATGCAATGCTGCAACTTAAGAGCATAATAGGAGCTGATTCTGGGTGGTACTCTTATGGAGCTTGGGTGGTACATTTATGGAGTGTATATTTACCACAACAAATCAGCACTCACAATGCAGAGAACAAGACAAAGACACACATGAGGGGACCACAAGGGCAGACACTCAGCTAACATATGATTTCCAATTTTGCATCATCTTTCATCACAAATAACTGTGTACACAGGAAGCCTGGGATCCCAATCTAGTAAGAATATGTTTAGTTTAATCATTGATTTGTGTAGCATATAAGTAGCTTAAGAATACTAATAAATATATTGGCTTTGCTTCATATACAGTGGGAGTATCCAACATAGATCAAGGAGGTCTAGATTCATGTCACATCTTTTGGGTAGCATATCTGAATTGCATCTTGGTAAATTCCATGCATGTTGTTTGTCCAAGGCCTATGATGGAAATGTCTGATTTATATTTCATATATTAGCCTCTTGGTACTTTATTAATAAAAGTTGACCAACAGAAAACATTTATCTTAACACCATTTTGACTATTTTGAAATCTCACATCTAGCCACATCAACCTTGTGTGCACCATGTGTACACCTAAACCTGTCTCATATGTGCGCAATTCGACCCATCTTGCCTGTGTAACTCTCTGGAACGTGCGTTCACTAAGCCATATCTCAACTGTGAACACATATTGTCCCATCCTGTGTGTGACCTTAGAACATACTCTCAGTTGTGTGCTTCTAGCCACGTTTTGCTTGCAAGCTCCTAGCCACTCTCTACTATGTACATTTCACCCTTTTTTTTAATTCTGTGGACCTATACTTGTATTTCATGCATACACATAGTATCTTTTACGTATGTATCTCGCTCACTCCCACCTATGTGAATTTAGCCCCTCTCATCTATTATCCCCCAGATACTGATATTTAAAATGGACAATTTAAGATTTTGTGGATTACTCAGCCTCTCTAATCTGTGAGCATGAGCCTTCATCTCTCTCATGAGCACCTAAAAGCATTCTCAGATGTGCACATGTAGGTTTTATAGTTATTGCTCATCTCTATACAGCTAACTTATTCTTATAGGGAGATCTTTAGACCCTCTAATATGTCTGTATATAGCTCCCCTAACCTGTGTGCCACAAAACCTCTCCTCTCTCCTGTTTGTATTGTGCCCTTGACCTGTGCGCACCACACCCCTTATTTGTTTACAGCTTTGTCACTCACATATATAAACCATTCACTATAATACCTAGGTGCACACTGTTACAAAGTTACCTGTCTGCACTTCTCACTCTTTCATATGTAGGCATCAAACCTCATTCATCTGGTTTGCACTGATCACCTCTTACCTGTGTGTGCTGATTGCTAGCCTACAATTTCCTGTCTTCCACACCTGTTGACATCTAGACCTCTCACACCTTTGGGCCATTTGTCCCCTCTCACTGCTTCAAACTCTGGCACCTGCTGTGTGCAACACGTGTTGATACATGTTCCTAACATGATCACAATCTAATATTTATTCATAACAGGCACCCATACCTAATAAACACACACATGCCACATTCCAAAAAACACATGTAGTCCATGTACTTGGTCAGAGAACTATACCTAAGATGGGCAGAGCCAGGCATGCAATCCTTAAACATGTCAGCACACCCGCACACACTTCTGCACACACACATTACTAATTCTTGACAGACATAAAAACCCAGACACACGTTTGTTACATACACCCACATACTCAAAATACATTACTTACACTCACAAAATGATAAACATTCCGAATACAGAGAGCCAGAAACACATTCTTTTCTCAGTCTGTCTCTCTCTCTCTCTGTCTCTCTCTCTCTCTCTGTCTCGCTCTCTTTTTTCTTTGCCTCTCAATTTCCTCTGTCTCTGTCGCTTCTTTCAGCTCTGTAGTTTTCCTTACTCCATGCATGAATTTTAAGGTGAACAGAAGTATGAGTTTCAAGATGTTTCAAGATGAAAAAATAAAAGTCCTGGACTGGAGCTACTCTTTATCCCCACACAATCAATCACAAGGTCTCATAGAGCACACAGCTACTCAGAAGAGTATTATGGCTCTAAAGAACAGTAGGTAAGAGAAAATCGATTATGGCTTCACAAAGAAACATATCTTGAACTTTTTCCTGAAGGAAGACTCTGGAGCATGTGATTGGAGTTCACACAGAAGTTTCTTCCATTGATGAGCCGCTAGAAGTGAAAGGAGCGACTGCCCCTTTTCACCTGACTTACTCTTAGGACTACCGCAAAGGAAGCCTGAGCAAAGCACAATGCTCTAGATACAAGACCGTCTTGCAATCTGGCCACCGAATATGGAGGCCTAGGTGAAAAAGACCCTATGGGCCAGTAGCAGAGCTTTAAAAAGAATGCAGTTTTTCACAGGAAGCCGATGCAAAGAGGTCAGAAAAGGGGAAACTGATGTCCGATAGAGGAAGTTTCAGAACGAGCCAAAAGGCAGCATTCTTGACAGTCTGGAGTATTTTCATCTTGTACTCTGGAAGGTCCAGATAAAGAACATTGGCGTAGTAAAGTATGTTTATAATAAGGGCATAGACAACTGTTTTCCTAGTGGACATTAAAAGAACCTGCAAGAATTTCTCCAAAGAATGTGACAGACCAGTACAGGTTCTGACCACTACAGACAACTGATTATCAAATTTCACCGCAAGGTTTTTTTCCACCTCTAAAAGGAAAGGTGGAGAGGGAGCTCTATCTAGCCAAAAGGTAGCCCAGTTGGGTGGAAAAGTACTAAAGAAGAGAATCTCTGTTTCATCCATGTTGCTCATAAAATAATTCAAGCATAACCATTCAAAGACAGCAGAGAGACAAGCCTAAACCAGGCCACAGTTTTCATCCACCTCTTACCTAAAGGACACAAGAAGCTAGGTATCATTAGGGTGAGATATCCCTTTAGCATCAAATTACTCTACCAATGCTGCTAGGGGAGCAAGATAGATTTTATACAAATTTGGACAAAGAGAGGAACTCTGAGGCACTCTCTCTTCAAGCCAGAGGAGAAAGTGTAAAGCCAGACAGATTGGACTCTATTCTCAAGAAAAGATCTGATCCGATATAATGCTAACCCTCCCACTCAAAAGAGTGTAAGAGCTAAACAAGCAGGGTATGTGACACCATGACAAACACCGCAGAGAGATCTAATAATATCAGTGCCGCCTTCCCATTCTGGTCCAGGAAAAATTTCATAGTCACAGACACTTTGAGAAGAGCAGTCTCTGTGCTAAGCAGATAGCAAAAAACAGCATGACTGGTGTGCTGCAACTTATTCATTAATAATTTGAAATCTGCTTTTTGAAGAATTTCTCCAAAATCTGAGTGAGCGCTGGGAGAAGAGATATAGGTCTGAAATTCGCCAAGAAACTAGGGTCTGCAGTGGGTTTCTTAATGAGAGGAACCAGCTTAGCATGCTTCCAGACTGAGGCAACTCTGGCTGTGGATAGGGTTGCATTTAAATGGGTATTCAAGATGGAATTCACTATATTCACATCGTTAATAAGTAGATATGTTAGACAAGGATCACTGGGAGAACCCGACTTCAGTTCACAAATAGTAGATTTGAATACAGATAATGAAATACAGGGGCGGCTCCTTCGCAAAGGTGAAAGAGCATTGCCCACCTGGCTAAGAAAACAATATTTAATTATCGTTTTATTTTATAACTGCTGGCTCAGGCAGCAGCAAGTGAAGGGAGGGTTGGGGCTGGGCCATAGGAGGGGGTAGAAGGGAGGGGACGTGGTGTCTATGCGCTTTAGGTGCGCATGTGTGTTTGGCCGGCTATGTCAGGCCAGCCAAGCACACATGCACACTTAGGTTTCTTCAACCCGGCAGTGTAACCAGCTGGGTTGTAGAAACTGCACAGACTCCTATACAGTGTCTGATCGACAGGCCAAACCAGTCAGAACAATCCTGGTGCTGCTCTAATGCTATGTTTAGCATGAGAGCAGTGCCCGGATTGCTGGGGAGCCTGTTCTGGTGACACCAGAAGAGAAGAAAAGCACAAGGCAACCAGGAGCGTCCGCGAATGTAAGGTTTTTTTAAAAAACGTTTTTTTTATTTTCTCTCCCTTGAAATAAGCTTTTTATTTTTATTTTCCCTCCCTTGAAATAAACTTTTTTATTTTCCCTCCCTTGAAATAAACACAACAGTAAACAAGTTACTTAAGCACATTCAGGCAGAAATATCTTAGTAAACACACATTAAATCAGTCAGACACATACATACATAAGCACACATAAACGTTATACATAACCAGACACATGGTACTTACATTTACTTGCCAGCATATTACTTGCACACCCAGCCATACAGTTGCATACACACTTTTACACATTCTATCAAACTCGTGATCAGACATGAGAAATGCAGTTTGATATAAAAGACTGGTTTAGTTCACATTGGGCCACATGGTTGGCAAATACGGAGGCCACATCTTCAACAGCATAGCATAAACCTATCTTAGATGGAAAAAGCAAATATTCTTGTTTGGAAGGGAGGTGGAGAATGACTGCAAGCAAATGTCCTTATTACCCCTCCCAGTCTTATTTAAGAAATAAAAAACAATCACCTAAATGTTGGAAAGGTTTAAGCTAATACTTTACTGCCAAGAATCCAATAAACTTATCAGCTTCATTCCAGTTTAAGTGACAGAGGCGGATTATTTTATAAGGAAATGAAAGGATTTCCCAAGATGCTCGTGGCTGGGAAAGGTTTATAGGGCTGTGAAAACAAGGATTATCTCTTTTAAATGATGAGCCAAGTTTAAATGCAAAAACAGTATATCAAACGTTGTCCACATGCCAATACACAACCTAGGTAGCCTACTGTACGTTCTAAATTTCTTTTCTCACATGGTTTGTCACATGCATCCACAAATGTCCAGAAGCTTGTTGCCACTTTTGACTCCTTTAGTCATTCCCGTCCACTTAAATTACATAGTGGCACTGTGCATTTTGGGACCTGCAGTTTTCGATTTCATACATTGTTAGTATCAACCTACAGGTCTTGGCAAGGAAGGTGAAATGTGGCCAGAAATCCAGGAGTGGTTGTAGATTTTACAAATCTCTAGGTCATCTGGCACACCTGCTACTAATTGTTTATAGGGTTGTAAAAGTTAAGCCTGGGATTCAATTATAGCACTCTGAGACACATTCTGTGCAAGATGTAGTGCACTATCTAACAAGCAAAATAAACACGTAAATGTTTCTATCTCCTGAGGCTGCCCTCATTTTGTCAGAAATTAATCGTAGTTACCCACATTATTCACTCACAAGAATGATCAACACATTGTCCAGACGTGGGTTTTCATCCTTTGGAAGTGGATGAAATGTGTTCTGTTGCCAAACAAGATGCATTTGATCAACTTCAGAAATGGTAGATTGATTAGCATGTCAATGATTCCAAATTATGACCCTTGTTAGAGAGCAAACATTATTAATAAAAATGAATTACTAAAATTAAATATAAATGTAACATGTAGTTAAAGGCCTAACTGAAACATGTGTATTTGAAAAATAAATGTGCAGCTTTAAAGTGACTGACATGGTGGACACCATACCACAACGTGCATTATATGAATTAATAATGTATAATGCAAATATATTTTGATTTATCATATATACTAAAGAAGATGACTTACTAATTCATTATAAAATTAATGGTTTGAAAATATTATTAAAATGTTTTATTTTCTTCATGTATTAGTATTAGTGAAAGCATGATGTTCAAATGTTGCTGACTTTACTGAAATGTTTGCAGGCTTGATTTATTAACATCCTGTGTGCCTTACACTGTAGAAAAATTATGGGGGTCATTATGACCCCGGCAGTGAGTGTTAATGTGGTGGTAGTAACGCCAACAGGCTGACGGTACATACCACAACATTATGAGAATGGTTGGTTGGCTGCAGCCAACCCTCCACTTCTCCACTCATACACCCATGGCAGAATGAGCCGCCGGGCCGGAGATGTCAATCTCCTGCCTGGCAGCTGAAACAGTACCGCCGGCATCATTATGAGCCTATCAACCACCATGGTTTTCGTGGCATTAGCTACACCACAAAAACCATGGTGGTAGGCCCTATCGGTGACAGGGAATTTCTTCCCTGTCACAGGTAGGCGGCTCACCACCCCTCTAACAGTCAACAGATGCCCCCCACCTCACCTCCATCCAAACTCCCCCAACCCCCTTCCACCCAAAGCCCCCCATACATACGCTAATCCTCCACCCCCTGACATTCAAATACATCCCCACCCTGATCCAAACACCACCCAATCCAAACACATACCCCCACCCCTGATCCAAACACACAAACCCCCACCCCCTCCGATCCTCTCACTCACCCTCCCGCCCCCCATACATGCACATGCCCACAGACACGCACCACGCATACACCCAATCACTCACACTGGCATACTCTCATTCATACATGCATACTTCCAGACATACTTCCAGACATTCTTACACACAATCATACTGACATGCAGACACGCACTCACTGCACCATTCTTTCACGCATTCACTGACATGCATACAACCTCGCAAACAACACAACACACACAGACGCATTCACACACTCACTCACACATACATGCACTCACTCAGACACACACACACAACATCCCCCCTCATACCCTCCTCCCCTGTCGGAGGCCTGACATACCTTTGTCGAGGAGGTCTTCCGGCAGGGAACGGGAAGGGGCACTGCTCCCGCCAGCAGCGCCCCTCCAGCAGAGCACTGCCAGGCCGTATCAGAGGTCATGATATGGCTGGCAACGTTTTACTGGCGTGGCAGTGCTGGTGGTAGCAGCTCCACCTTACCCCCATCCGCCACCATGAACACTGCTGGATTTCCACCCTTCTTGTGGCGTAAGTCTGGCAGTGCTCACAATATGGTGGACAGATGGTAGTTGCGGTGGCGGTATTTTGGTTGCCGTCACCGCGGTGGTAGGTGGGTTTTACCACCAAAGTCAAAATGACCACCTGTGTTCTGTACTTGCTTCCTTGTCCTAATAATTCTGAGTTTATAAATGGGCTTCAGTGCTCAACGTCATGTTTCATGTTGCTTTATAAATTGTATTTATTCCCGGAAACTGCTGACCGGAGGTGAGAGAGGGGTGACAACATGAACCAATCCAAGGTGTTCTGTATGACAAAAAGATAGTCTAAAGATGCAAGTTAAACCTGATTGGCTATTAACACTCTCACCCTATAGTCTTGTCCAATAGAAACTTAGTTCGTAACTTTTAGGACTTTGATACAGCAAAGGTTTAGGTGATGTAAGTCAGTTCTTGTTTTTCAATTCTAGAGTTATGATTTGTTTCTGTTATTCAGCTCTTTGCTTATGATTCTATCAGTTCAGATACATTACTGAACCGTTGCCCCATTCGTGGTTCTAACAGCTATTGCTGCCTAATGAAAACCTGATGTTCCAGTGCTCCGTTGATGAAGGTATTGCCGTCTGCTGCTTCATTTAGGAGAGGCATAACAAATGTGCATTTATCTTTCTTGCAGGTTTTTCTCCTTTAGAAAATGCAACAGCTTATTTTGGTTAGCACCACAGTTAGATTTTTTCCAAATGTTTTTTGTTTTGTTTTTCTTTTTGCATGAAATTCAAACATGCTTCTCAAATTAGAGAAATAGTTAGGGAAGTCTAATCCAAATACTAATTGATTGTGGTTAATTAATCAGCAGCAACTAAATGTATACTATTTCTATTTATTGTTATTATTCTGTATTGTTATTATGGAATGTCTTAATGTAGACGCTTTGGTCAGCCTGTGTTGTTTTTATATCTATATCATTTGGTTTTGTGCATGATGTACGTGACCTTAGCATTGTTAATCTGAGGGCAATACATGTTTAAACTTTACTAAACTGGTGTGGTGATTCATGGCCACATAGATCATGGTGTGTAAAAATGAATGACTCTAAATTGAACATTTTGATTATTAGATGATATATTTGATGTTTACCGGCTTATATTGTCTGTTTGGATGTTCTGTTACTCCTGTCTGAGTCCAAAGATTCGAATTGACCTCTATCAGTAATAGATGGCCTTACCCTATTACATGACACATTATCAAAATGATATAAAATAATATAAGGTCTCACATTCACACCTTCAGATTACTTGAAGAACCAAAAAAAGGACAGATCCCAGCTTCCCAATGTGCAATGTCCCGGCATACATTAAAACCACCATGTTTAATCATTCCAATATTGTGGCAGCACTGACGTAGATGGGCTTTCTGGGATTCAAACCAAACCTATGACTAAATGGAATATGCAGATTTCCACAACCATGTTAAAACTGGTAAGGTGGGCACAGTACTTACCTGTAGGAGTTTCTCAAGTTTCCTCGTGCATTTCCCTACTTAACTGCTCTGCTGCTATGCTGCTGACAAACATGCCTCCACACCCAGCTGTGTTACAGGTCCCTGCAACATAAGTCAATCAGCCAAGGCAGATGGCATGATATAGGAATTATTTTTGCCAGGATAGAGGTATAACAATGTAAGCTTAAGCAAAGATGCAAGCAGTGCATCGTTTGCTTCACTATTACCTCCTGAAGCAAAGGTTTGCTTTAGGTGACATTAGGAAATCAGCTAAAATAATTTAAAAAAGGTATACCAATGAAAGTAGAGTGTGTAAATATGATTAGAAGAAAAATAACTATAATAGATGTTTATAACAAAATATTTTAATCCACAAAATTATTTTAAAAGATTTTAATAATAAAAATCATATATACACGGTTTATGTATAACAGACATGCTAGATCTCATGGGAGGCATCCGGAACAACGGCTCCAGAACCACAACAATGTTGTTAACGCAAGCGGAACCACGTTTGCGTTAACAACGACTCACTTTTTCTCTGCCTTAACCACGCATGTGCTGAACAACGCACATGCGTTGTTAAGGCAGAGAAAAAGGGAGTCAGCATCGGGAGTGTAGGCGGACAGGTAAGTGACGGGTATTTAGGGCAGTTTTGTTTTTAGTGCAGGAGTGGGGGTTGGGGTAATTTTGTAGTTAGGGTGGGTTTTTAGGCGCGGGGTTGGGGACATTTTGTTTTAAGGGGCGGGGTGGGGGTAATTTTTTATTTAGAGTGGGTGGGGGTTGGATTTTTACGGGTGGGGGGGTCGGGTAGGATGTGGTCAGGTAAGTGGGGCAGGGGGAGAGTTGGGGGCACTTTTTAGGGGTGGGGTAGTTTTTAGGGTTGGGGTGGTTGGGTTACTTTTTTTTAATGGGCGAGGGTGGGGGTCGGGGTAGTTTTGTTTTTAGGGCAGGGGTGAGGCTCGAGGCACTATGCTTTTTAGGGTAGAGGTGGTGGTTGGGGTAATTTTGTTTTTAGGGTGGGGTAGAGGGCTGGGGTAATCTTTGTATTTAGGGCGGGTAGGGGGTTGGGCTTTTAAGAGCAGGGTCGGGGGGTCGGGGTAATTTTGTTTTTAGGGACGGGGTAGTTTTATTATTGGAGTGGGGGGTCGGTTGATTTTAGGGAGGGTAGGGGGTTGTGGTAGATTTTAGGGCTGTGGGTAGGGGTATAGGGATAGTTTTTAGGGGCAGGTGGGGCTTGGGGTAGTTTATTTTTTGGTGCGGGTGGGGGGTCAGGGTAGTTTTATTTTGTGGGTGGGGTCAGGGTAGTTTTATTTATAGAGTGGGGTAGTTTTATTTTTTAGAGTGGGGGTCAGTTTTTAGGGGAGGTGGGAAGGGGCTCAGGGTCGGTGGGGGCTATCTGGGTTGTATTTAGGGGTAGGTGGGGTAACGGGGTAGTTTTATTTTTAGGGCGGGGGTGGCAAGCGAAAACCATGCATGCCGTTCCACACATGCCTTTACTAGGCATACCTTTACAATGTAAAATCATTGTAAAGGCATGCGTGGTAAAGGCATTCGTGGAAAAAACGCGGTCGCTGTTACAACCGGACTGTTCAGGCATGGGTGGTTGGAGTATGCATTGTTCCATCAAACATCCATGTCTCATCATTATATACATGAACATATGGACTGGATGCAGATAAATATGGATTTATTTCTCGTACATCAATATTAATAGGTATAATGCTTATATGTGTGAATGATATATATATGTATATATATATAGATACTTGTTGGAAATGGCCTTTCTGCGGGGTCATTCCCAAACTTTTGCCATCCTCCTCTTTTTCTGACCTCATTTTTGCTGGCTTTAGGACTCTGTGCACTTTACCACTCCTAATCAGTGCTAAAGTGCATATGCTCTCTCCCTAAAACATGGTGACATTGGCTTATACCCAATTGGCATATTTACTTTACTTGTAAGTCCCTAGCAAATAGCACTACATGTGCCCAGGGCCTGTAAATTAAATACTACTAGTGGGCCTGCAGCACTGATTGTGCCACCCACATTAGTAGCCCTTAACCATGTCTCAGACCTCCAATGCAAGGCCTGTGTGTGCAGTTTCACTGCCACTTTGACTTGGTATTTAAAAGTACTTGCTAAGCCATAAACTCCCCCTTTTCTACATATAAGTCACGCCTAAGATTGACCCTAGGTAACCCATAGGGCAGGGTGCTATGTAGATAAAAGGCAGGACATATACCTGTCTAGTTTATGTGTCCTGGTAGTGTAAAACCCCTAAATTCATTTTACACAGCTGTGAGGCCTGCTCCGTTCATAGGATAGCATTAGGGCTACCCTCATATACTGATTGAGTCGTAGATTCTCATCTGAAATGGGTAACCAGATCATATTTAGTATGGCCAGAATGGTAATAGAAAATCCTGCTTATTGGTGAAGTTGGATTTAATATTGCTTTTCTAGAAATGCCCCTTTTAGACAGTGAGCATTTCTCTGCACTTAAATCCTTCTGTGCCTTACAGTCCACGTCTGGCTGGGTTAGTTGACAGCTCCCTTGTGCATTTCACTCAGACAACCCCAAAAACAGGATGCTTAGTCACACCTGCACACATCTGCATACTGAATGGGTCTTCCTGGGCTGGGAGGATGGAGGGCCTTACACTTACATGTCAAAGGACAGTGGCCTGCCCTCACACAATGGACTGCCAAACCCCCTATGGGACCCTGGCAGACAAGATGAAAGGGGACCTTGTGCACATCTAAGCCACTCTTAGAAGTCTCCCACACTTCAAAGGCACATTTGGGTATTTAAACAGGGCCTCTGACCCTACCAACTAAGACACTTCTACAGATACTTCTGCAGACACTTCTTGACAAGATACCTTCTGGGAAAGAAACTCTGAACCAGAACCTGCAACCTGCTAAAAGAAGCTGTCTGGCTGCCCAAAGGAGTAACCTGACTGCTTTGCTGAAAAGGACTGCTGTCTTGCGGTTGCCCTGCTGTCTGGCTGCCCTCTGGCTCTGCTGAGAAGTGCTCTCCAAGGGTTTGGAGTGAGCTTGCCTCCTGTTTTCTGAAGTCTCAGGGCCAAAAAGACTTAATCTCTGCAAAGAACTCCTTGTGTGACGAAAATCAACACAGAGCCTGCCGGAATCAACCCACAGCCTGCCCTGTAGTGATAAAATCACCGCAACGGCAAACCGGAATGATGCAGCCGGGCTCCCTGAGTGGAGATCGATGCAGCACCAGTGTTGCAACCGGAACATCGACGCACGGCCCACTGGACCAACGCATAGCTGGGTCGGAATGATGCAACCTGACTTCCTGCAAGAGGAATTGATGCAGCACCTGCCGTGCGACAGAAAGTTCCCCGCATCGCCTACCGGATCGACGCAGCTCCTGTGACTTCGCCCTGCACGCCCAGGATTTCTCCATATCGTGATCCAAGTCCACGTGCCAGTAATCGACGCAAAGCCCTTGCTGCGTGGAAAACATCAACGCATTGTCTGCGTGCACCCGGAGAAACCGATGCACACCTGCCTGTTTTCCACGCATCTCCTCCTCTGCAGTCCCCTGCGGATAATTTAGATGCAAACCAGGTACTTTGCACTTGCAAGAGACACTTATTGCTTTTTAAGAACTAAATACTTTATTTATCATTAGAAAAGTGACATTTCAACTTCTACTTACCAAACCTTCATCATTTTGATCTTAATCTACTCAGATAAATATTCTATATTTTTCTAAACCTGTGTGGTGTATTTATGTGGTGTTTCTACTGTGTTATTGCATGATTTATTGCACAAATACTTTACACATTGCCTTCTAAGTTAAGCGTGACTGCTCAGTGCCAAGCTACCAGAGGGTGGGCACAGGATAATTTGGATTTTGTGTGACTTACCCTGACTAGAGAGAGGGACGGGGGTAACCTGACTGCCAACCAAATACCCTATTTCTAACAATAATCATTGAAAAAAACATAGGTTACTGGGAAGGTATAGGCACACATTTTAAAAATATAAAATCATAGAAATTCAGGTGTTATAGTTAGAGCTATCTCAAGTAATTTTAACTCGTGCCCTCAGGTAAGTATAACTCAGACCAGGCCCTGCAGCCTACCCCTGCCAACGGCTCGTGCCCTAAGTTAACTATAAGTCACGCCCTCTCTATGCACTGCTAATTACACAAGATATGGCATCACTCATGACATCTTTGATAACATCATTCATAATATCACTGTAACATATGCATTAGAATTATAAATGAGATAACTATGTCAGGGGCATGACTTATGGTTTCCTTAGGGCACAAGTTATAATTACATGAGCTAACCACAAGTATAGCTGCTGACTTTCTGTGTGAGTAAATTCTGAATCTAACTATAAAGTCCCGGTAACCTTTGGTTTTTTAAGTGAATTTCTATGTTTTTTTAGTTTATTTTCTAACTATGACGTCCATGTAACCTTTGTTTTTCCAGTGAATATATATATATTTTCAACAGTTATAGTTAGATTTATTTCAAGTAACTATAACTCTCCCCCACTTTTACTCGTGCCCCTGCCACGCATAGTTTTTTCTTCAATAATTTGACTGCTAGTGTTGCATTGATATTTGTATTGATGCTATAAAAGTTCTCATGAGTGCTGTAGTATCTGGAGTAATTAGCAGTGCATGGCCAGGATGTGAGTTGTAGTTACCTTAGGGCGTGAGTTAAAGATACTTGAAATAACTCTAACTGATGAATTTCTCTGAATTTGTGCGAGTACATTTAAAACCTAACTATAACGTCCCTTTAAACTTTGTTTTTTTAAGTGAATATATATATATACATATATATATATATAATATATATATATATATATATATATATATATATATATATATATATATATATATAAAACAAAGAATACGCTGCACTCCAGAAAGCTTTCAATTCACTGAACATTTAATGGTTTTTGGAATCCATACCACAGAATGCAAAGCCCCGTTTCGACATTAAGGGGGTCATTACAACCCTGGCGGATGGTGTTAAAGCAGCGGTAATACCGCAAACAGGCCGGCGGACAAAAAAAGGGAATCATGACTGTGGCGGAAACCGCCAACATAGACAGCCACCTTAACACTCCGACCGCCATGGCGGTACAGACAAACAGCGCGGCGGTCACTGCCAACAGACAGGCGGAAGACAGTGTACCGCCCACAGTATCACAACCCGCCAATCCGTCACCTTTTCCGGGGCGGATTCACCGTGGATAAAAACACGGCAGAAACATCTTTTGCAATGGGAAAACGCTCACCTTCTACACACTCCACGAGGAAGGAGGACATCATGGAGCCGGAATTACAAATCCTACCTGCCCTTGTCTTCCTGCTCATTTATGAACACCAGCAACGTCGGCGGCGAAGACATCGGTGAGTACTGCACCTACGACATAGGGGAGGGGGGAGGCAAAAGTCATGGGGACACACACGAAACACCCCCACCCTCGCACATTATAACACACACAGCTATGCATGTCAAAACATCACAGTAACAACCCACAACCCACCCGGAAGAATGCAAAGACCAAAGGAAATCACTCAAAAATTTTAATGTATCAAAATACAGTTATCAAATATATACAGATATATATATACACATTCAAAAGTATATACATTACGAGAAGCAATGCAGGTATGCACATGTCAATGTCCGTGCACCACTGGTCCAAAAATGCATGGGCGAGGCCCACAAGAGATACCTGTCCACAAACGGAGAGAACACTGCTGGGGCATCAGATAGAAATACAACAGGCACCTCAGAGGGAAGGGAAGGGGGGGCACCTCAGCCGGATTACAGCACCACGCCAGATCCACGACGGGGCTCCATGCCCATTGATGTATCCTGGGGAGTGCAAAGCCACAGTCTCTCAAGTCTATACAGTGGGTGGGTTGCCCACTGAACAATCCTGGGGAGTGCAAAGCCACAGTCTTTCAAGTGTCTGCAGTGGGTGGTTTGCCCACTGTACCATCCGGGGGAGTGCAAAGCCACAGTCTCTCAAGTCTCTACAGTGGGTGGCTTGCCCACTGTGCCATCCTGGGGAGTGCAAAGCCACAGTCTCTCAAGTGTCTCCAGTGGGTGGTTTGCCCACTGTACCATCCTGGGGTGTGCAAAGCCACAGTCTCTCAAGTGTCTCCAGTGGGTGGTTTGCCCACTGTACCATCCTGGGGAGTGCAAAGCCACAGTCTCTCAAGTGTCTCCAGTGGGTGGTTTGCCCACTGTACCATCCTGGGGAGTGCAAAGCCACAGTCTCTCAAGTGGATAACAGTCTCCACTGGTTCTGGAGGGGGAATGGTGCCCACACTGCATTTAGCTCCCTGTGACGGTTCCTGTACCGTCACAGTCCCAGCTGTACATGGGATAACGATGCTTGATGTGGCGGTGTTTCCTTGTTCAGCGGTGCTTTGCCATGACGGTCTCTGATGTGTTCAGCGGTTCTCTGCCCTGTTCAGCGGTGCAGTGCCCTGTTCAGCGGTCTTCACCATGGCGGTGATTCCCTTGTTCAGCGGAGCTTTGCCATGTCGGGCTCTGATCTGTTCATCGGTTCTCTGCCCTGTTCAGCGGTGCTGTGCCCTGTTCAGCGGTCTTCACCATGGCGGTGATTCCCTTGTTCAGTGGTGCTTTGCCATGGCGGGCTCTGATCTGTGCATTGGTGTGTGGCATGACGGTCCCTCATTTTCCAGCAGGGCTGTGGCAGCCGGGGCTCTCCTGGGCACTGACTCCGGCGGTGGTTTCCTGACCTGTGACGATACTTCTGCCCTCCTGGGCAATGACTCTGGCGGTGGCCTCCTGACCAGTGACGATACTTCTGCCCTCCTGGGCAATGACTCTGGCGGTGGTCTCCTGACCAGTGACGACGGTGCTGGCGGTGGCGTCCCATCCGCCGGTGAGGATGGCGCCCTTCTCCGCCTTGCTGCTCTCACCAGACTGTGCAGACTTCCTCTGGCCCTTCACCACCTTTGGAGGAGTCACAGCTGACTCTGCAATCCCCCTGGGACCCTTGTGAGCAGTTTTGCCGCCCGGAGTCTTCACCCTGTACCGTCGGCCACTTTCCAGCTTTAGATACTTTACAGGGGGTGGACTGGCAGTGCTTTGGCTCCGTGTCACACTGCCTGCCCTGGTGGCCGGTGCACTCCACACACCTGTAACACGCACCACTGGTACTGGAGTCTTTTTGGCTGAGGTGCTACTATGGGACTTATGAATTGGAGGGGTGGCGATGGGGGGAAAGAGGTCAACGTTGCTGAGGGAGAGTTTATGACGAACACTGGGATGGGTCGCTGGAGGGGGTCTGGGAGTGGAGGAAGAGGAGGTGGTTGTAGGAGGTGTCACTTTAGGTGTTTTGGGTGCAGGTTCAGGTACTGGAGGCTGTCGTGAGGTGGATGGATGTTGGGTGTGTGGGTGCCCGCGTTTGTGTACTTTGGTAGGGGGCGTCACAGACACACTGGGAGAGGACACAGGGGATGTGTAAATGGGTGTGGGGGTGGTGAGTGCAGGTGAGCGGGGTGTGGTGCTGGGTGTTCTGGTGTGAGTCCTAGTACCTGTAGATGTAGTGCATGCAGGTGAGAGTGTAGACGACACTGGGAGGGAGGAGGGAGAAGATGAGGAGGGGGGCACAGTGGAGGCAGTGGATGTTGCTGTGTCTGCACGTGTCTGATGCTTGTGTGAGTGCCTGTGGGATGTGTGGTGCCTACGTTTGCCTGAGCTACTTTTGTGTGTTGAGGTGTGTGCATGCTTGTCTGTTGATGTGCTTGGGAGAGGCTGGGGTACAGGGGACTAAGTCTGGGTGGAGGAAGTTGGAGGGGGGAGGCTAGACACAGGGACAATGGCTGCCATCAGTGCTGAGGCCAGAGATTGCAAAGTTCGATGAAGGACAGCCTGACCAGAATGAATGCCCTCCAGGAATGCATTACCGTGTTGCAACTCCCTTTCTACATCCTAGATGGCATTCCCAATGGTAGACTGCCCAACAGTGAGTGACCTGAGGAGGTCAATGTCCTCCTCACTGAGGGCAGCAGGGGTGACAGGGGCAGGGCCTGAGGTGCCTGGGGTGAAGGTGATGCCCACCCTCCTGGGTGAGCTGGCACAGGGCGAACGCTGAGGGGCTGCTGGGAGGGCGGTGCTGGTAGGGGAGGTGGCGGCTGTACCTGTAGAAGTGTGGGGCACAGATGGTGCCGCCACCACAAGGGAGCTCAAATCGGCGGACGAGTCCGTGTCGCTGTTTGGTGATCCGGTGGCCGACGTGAAGCTCCCCTCGCCCTCCGTCCCACTGGTGCATTCTGAGTCCGTGGTGTGGCCCTCCATGACCATGTGGGATGCAGCTCCCTCGTGCTCCGGTGCCACTGTACCTCCGCCTGATGATTCTGATGCACAAAAGAACAGGGAGAGCAGAAAAAGGGGGGGATGACAGAAGAAAGACAGGTTGAGTGCATGGCATACCGCTACTGTTGGCGGACAATACAGACACAGCAGCCCCCTGCCCTATGCCGTGCTCCTGGCCTCTACAGATGCAATTCCTGGGATATGGCCTACATGCCTAAGGTGGACATCTGCACACATGGAAGCCACAGGGGCATGTATACCTGTACTTGGCACTCTACTGCGGTGGGGTGGAGTGCCACATGACCTGCATTACGGAGGGGCCTAGCCTATGGAAGTCGTCCTGGCCTAGGAAAACCCACAGCCCTCCTCCCACACCTAGACCCCTCAACTGCACGCAAAGTCCCCAGAATGATAGTGTACTCACCCCCTTGTGTCTGCTGTGATACCTTCAAGCGCCCATCCAACTCAGGGTAGGCCACCGCCAGGATCCGGAACATCAGGGGGGTCATGGGGCGATGGGCACCCCTCCCACGTTGGGAGGCCATCCCCAGCAGAGCCTCCGCCGTCTTCTTGCTCCAGCGGCGAATGTCCTCCCATCTTTTACGGCAGTGGGTGCCCCGTCTCTGGTGGACCCCCAGGGTCCGGACGTCCTTGGCGATGGCATGCCAAATGTCCTTCTTCTGGTGGGCACTGACCTACATGACATGTACAGGGGAAGAAGAGAAGTCATTACCAACTGCACCGTCGAAGTGAGTGCCCCCATCCCTGCCCTTGCCATGTGGCACATGCATTCACACTCATTCATGTTGACTGCACTCTGCCCCCTTCCCTCTTACAACCAGCCCTCTCCACCCAGGCATAGCCCATACAACGTGCTCTCTGTGTACTTACCTGTTGGTCTGGAGGACCGTAGAATAGCGTGTACTGGGGGAGGACTGCGTCCACGAGCTTCTCCAACTCCTGAGCAGTGAAGGCAGGGGCCCGTTCCCCAGACGCAGCAGCCATTGTCTCTTCCAGACCGAGGTCACAGCAGCACTTGCAGTGTAGGTCCTCTCCTGTCGAAGATCAGGTATCCAGTGATTGAACAGATAGAAAATGGCGGTGATGTCCACGGCGGTGACGTCCGCGGTGGTGCGTATCATCATCGCCGGCGCACTTCATCATTGGCTCCTGGGACCCATAGGGTCCAATGTTAATCAATGCAGCATTGCGCCGCGGTCTACGACCGCGACGGTGTACAACGCCAGTGCAGTTACCTCACATCCCACTGTCCCAGTTTAGAGGTCAGGCAGCCGCCATTTCAGGGGTCCACATGGCTTAATTTGCAACTGCGTCACACATACCTGGGCCTACACTCGACACACATACAGGAATAATTTTTGTCTTTGGTGTCGTGTTCTGTGTATCTGTGGATACATACCTGGGATTTTGTTGACTCTGTGGTCGCTGTTGTCCTTCCTAGGCACCATCAGCTTGGACATTTGAGAAGATGGCGGAATCCTCCGGTGTACCGACCGCTGGTGGACCTGTTGACAATGGAGGAGCGACATTTACTCATCACCTACAGGTTTGACCGTGCCACTATCCAGGAACTATGTACCCTGTTGGAGCCAGACCTGATGTCACCAATCCGCCATCCCACAGGAATCCCCCCTCAAGTGCAGGTGCTGTCAGTGCTCCATTTCCTTGCAAGTGGATCGTTTCAGACAACAGTGGCCATGGCATCAGGGATGTCCCAGCCTATGTTTTCAAACGTGTTGTCCATAGTGTTGTCTGCCCTGCTGAAACACGTAAGGAGCTACATCGTTTTCCCTCAGGTGGAGGATTTGCCTACAGTGAAAGGTGACTTCTATGCCCTTGGACATATCCCCAACATCATAGGTGCTATTGATGGGACCCATGTAGCTCTGGTCCCCCCCCACAGGAGTGAACAGGTGTACAGGAACCGGAAGAGTTATCATTCCTTGAATGTACAGATGATATGTTTGGCAGACCAGTACATCTCCCAGGTAAATGCTATGTTCCCTGGCTCAGTGCATGACACCTACATCCTGCGCAATAGCCGCATCCCTTTATGATGGGTCAACTCCAGAGGCACCGAGTGTGGCTATTAGGGGACTCTGGTTACCCCAACCTGTCCTGGCTATTGACCCCAGTGAGGAATCCCAGGACAAGGGCAGAGGAACACGACAATGAGGCCCATGGGCGAACTAGGAGGGTGATCGAACGCACCTTCGGTCTCCTGAAGGCCAGGTTCAGGTGCCTGCATATGACAGGTGGTTCCCTATTCTACTCACCAAGGAAGGCGTGCCAGATCATCATCGCCTGCTCGATGCTTCACAATCTTGCTTTGCGACGCCAGGTGCCTTTTCTGCAGGAGGATGGTCCAGATGGCGGTGTTGTGGCAGCTGTGCAGCCTGTGGAGCCTGTGGACAGTGATGAGGAGGACGCTGAGGAAGAAGACATAGACAACAGGGAGTCAGTCATACGGCAATATTTCCAGTGACACACATGTGAGAACAGTTTTCTTTTTACCATAACATTCACTTTCACACTTCTACCTCTATGCTGTCTGTCAGTTCATAGCAGTATTTGGTCACTGAGTTGTACCTTTCCATTACGGTTTCACAGGTGTGGTTAGCAATGTGTGTCATCTGCTTGCATCCTTCAAGGACTTGTGATGTGTGACATAGGTATGTTGGCTATAAAATTGGACAGCATGTTGACACTGTCATTGATTATACATATTTACCAAATCACAGGCTGACTCCAGATTGTTTTGTGGTTCAAGGGTGTTTATTTCAGTGCTCAAAAATGGAGGGGGGTAGTGATATGGTGATGGGGGACGGTGGAGGAATGTCCATGGCAGAGTCCAGTCCATTTGTCACACAGGTGCACTGCCCATATGGGCATAGGAAGTGGAGATGGGGCAGTTCCAATCGGGACAGGGTAACAAAGTGAGACAGTGGGAGGACAATCAGGGTGGTCTCATTTCCTGGCGGGGGTCTTGCCATCTTACTCTGTCCTGTTCCTGGATCTCAGGGACCGCTTGTGTGGTGGTTGTCCGTCTGCAGGGGGTGGGGTGCTGGTGTGGTGGTCCTGTGGCGGGGCGTCCTGTCCACTAGCGCCGGCGGAGGTGGTGGGCAGTTCATCGTCCTGGCTATTGGCAGGTGCCCCTTGGAGTGCCACGGTGTCCCTCATGGTCTTTTGTATGTCCTTCAGCACCCCTACGATGGTGCCCAGGGCGGAGCTGATGGTTCTGAGCTCCTCCCTGAATCCCAAATACAGTTCGCCCTGCAGGCGCTGGGTCTCCTGAAACTTGGCCAGGACTGTCGCCATCGTCTCCTGGGAGTGGTGGTATTCTCCCATGATGGAGGAGAGGGCCGCCCCCTGTCGCACAGCAGCCCTCCCAGTTCCCCTGTGTTCCTGTGCCTCCTTCCCCTGGACCGTGTGCCCACTACCACTGGCCCCAGGTCCCTGTTGTTCTTGGGGTGGTGGGTTATCCTGGGTTCCCTGTAGTGGTGGACACACCGCTGATTAACATGTCCTGGGTTGGGAGGTATGGGCCCGCTGGGTGGGTGCTATGCTGGTGTTACCAGAGGGTGGAAGGTCAGTGTTGGGCTGTGCCTGTGCAAGGGGAACCGACTGTCCCGAGGCCCACGATGGTCCGGGCTGGTCATCAGGATCCAGTAGGGCATAGCTACTGTCGTCACTGTTGGCCTCTTCTGTGGGTGGAGTGGAGATGTCTGGACCCTCAGGTGTGGTGACGTTCCGTAGTGGTCCTGCAGAGATATAAGAGCACGATTAGTGCATGTGTGTGAGTAATGGTGTGCAATGGGTGGGTGTTTGTGTACCCCAGTGCAAGCATTCCGGTGTGTGGGTTTGTGTGATGATCGTTAGGGGGTTGTTATGGATATGTGCAGTGAGCATGCTTTGGTGAGGGCTGACCATGCTTTGTTTTTTCATGCGTGGCTTAGTGTTGGGATGGGTGGTTTGTGTTATGAGTACATTAGTGAGGAGTTGGAGTGATAGGGGAGGGGGTGAGGGTGGGGGTGTGTAATGGCATGCAGGTAGGGTGGGGGATATAATAGTTGAGATTGAACTTACCAGTGTCCATTCCTCCACCGACTCCTCCGAGGCCCTCTGGATGCATGATGGTCAAGACTTGCTCCTCCCATGTTGTTAGTTGTGGGGGAGGAGGCGGGGGTCCGCCGCCAGTCCGCTGTACCGCGATGTTGTGCCTGGAGACCACAGAACGCACCTTCCCCCGTAGGTCGTTCTACATCTTCCTGATGTCCTCCCGATTTCTTGGATGCTGTCCTACAGCGTTGACCCTGTCGACGATTCTTTGCCATAGCTCCATCTTCCTGGCTATGGATGTGTGCTGCACCTGTGAGCCAAATAGCTGTGGCTCTACCCGTAGAATTTCCTCCACCATTACCCTGAGCTCCTCCTCGGAAAACCTGGGGTGTCTTTGGCGTGACATGAGGTGGTGTGGCTGATGTGTGGGGTGGTGTAAGTGTTGATGTGTGTGGTGATGTGTAGTGGTGTGTGGTATATTGTGCGTGTAATGTTGTATGGATGATTGTGTTGTGTGCCTCTGTGTGGTGGGGTTCTCAGTTGCTGTGCTCTCTGTCTATCTGGCCTTCGTCTCTAATTTTTTTGTCGTAGGGGTTTGTGGGTGATGTGGGTGTGTGTTTTATATTGTGTTGGGTGTGTGGGAGTGGTGTTTGTATGTGTATCAGGTGTGTGTATTTGGAATTGTCCAATGTGGCGGTGTTTTGGAGATGTGTGTTCATTTTGAGCGCTGCGGTGTGTAACCGCCAATGGAATACCGGGGTTGAAAGACCACCGCGTGGATTCGTGTGTCGTGATAGCATGGGCGTGTTTCTGTTGGCGTGACGGTGGAGGATTTGTTTTCGCCAGTTTATCACTAACCTTTGGTGTGGCGGTCTTGTGTGGGTGTCTGAATTTCGGCGGATTCCGAGATGTGGGTCATAATAGCTGTGGCGGAATTCCGCGGCCGCGGCGGTGTTTTGGCGGTCTTCTGCACGGCGGTAGGCGTCTTTTACCGCCAATGTTGTAATGACCCCCAAAGTCTTAATCATGGTGTTTGATAACTATGTCCTTCCTTCATTTCCTCATTCTATAGATTGTCATCTCAATAGTCATGAAACAGTAGTCTGGGAACTGTGTTCCACACAGACCTTATGTCTTTCTAGTAAAGTTATTTCTAGTAAAGTTTAGCAAACTGCCATTATAATGAAAAGCTCATAACCTGCAGGCATAAATGATCAGTGAATTGGAAGCTTTCAGAACTGCAGAGTATTCTTTGTTTTTACAATAATTGTGAAGTGGTCAGTCTTGGTCGTTTACACCAACAGTAGGAGAGTGCTGTATTCTTTGACCAATTGCTTCTAACTATATATATATATATATATATATATATATATATATATACATACATATATGTGTGTGTTTAACGCTTTTACTAAAACTATACTAAGGTATATATATACATATATATATGTGTGTGTTTAAGGCTTTTACTAAAACTATACTAAGGGCCTCATTACGGGTGGACGGTTTAGACCACGTGCCGAACTTCCGACCATACTGGCTACCTCCCCGCCAGGCCCATTAAGAGTTTTCTGCTAGGTCAGCGGGTGGGAAAGCTGAGTTTCTGCCCCCTGGCCTAGTGGGAAACAGCCTACAGCACAGTCTCCGGCTCATAATCAAGTCAGCCGCAATACTGTAGGATGCAGGGTGCACCAGCACCCTCGCAATGTTCACTGTCTGTAGAGCAGACAGTGAGCATTGCAGAATGCTGGCCAGGGGGACCCCTGCACTGCCCATGCCAAGTGCATGGGAAGTGTCTGGTCCCCCTGAGCCCCCTCCACCTGTTCTCTGCCAGATTTTCATGATGGTGCCACTGCAATGAAACGGCTGGTGGAGAACGAGGTCTTAATCCCCAGGGCAGCACTGCTTGCTGCGCTGCTCTGGTGGATTAGGACCACCCAACCGCCAGACCACTGGGATCTCTGATCCTAGCGGTGCTGGCAGTACACCGTGGCATGGCTACTTTAGTTTAAATAAGGCGCTCGGACCGCCACATTGGCTGGGGTCTGACTGCCGTCTGCGAGTCCGGCAGTCTACTGACCGCCAGACTCGTAAAGGGAGCCTAACTGTCATGTGTATTTATGTATGTGTACATATCTTATTTAATTTCAGTTCTTGGTTAGAAACAAGAGATACATATGTTTTCTTTCAGTGAAAAAAACTGGTTAAAACTTAGTTATGGTTATATCTAACTAGACAACACTAACTATTTCTCACCGCTCTACCATGCACTGTGTTGTGACAAATAATGTAATTTGAGAAGTTATAAGCGTTAAATGAATGCTATGATTTCACATGCTAAGTAATGGGGGATGCAAGGGTATAAACAGTGTTTAGAAAAGGCATACATTATAGTTAATGTAGAGTGGAGAGCCAGGTGACAAGACTGTGTTCGGAAGTACCTGACATAGTAATTTGAAAGTGGTGTTAAAACTATAAAGTGTAGTTATAACTTTACAAATTTTAAAGTGTATTTATTTTAAGTTGGTTTTATATAGAAATAGTACATAATGCATTTTGAACTAAAACTTATCCTTTGATATTTTCATTGTTTGTTAATTTTTTTTTTCAAAGTGTTTCAAATTGAGAGGTGGCGTATCACTGACCGAAGTGTTGCGAGTGTGGTAGAGTACACTGAAGGAGAGTGTTACAGTGTCAAGTGTTGTAGAGTGTAGAACTGCAGAATGAAATGGATTAGAGTAGAAGAGAGTGGAGTGACCTAGAGTACAGTAGAGTAAAGTGGTATACAGGGTGGTACCATGGTGTGTCTTATTATGGAGTGTAGTATCACAAAGTGAAGCAGAGTGGTGTACAGTGTAGTGGAGTATCAAACAGTAGAGGTGAGTCTTATACAATGGAATGTCATTGATTGAAATGTCATAACATGGAATGTGGTGAAGTAGAGTGTCATCGAGTAGCGTGCCACAGAATGGCATAGGCTATAGCAGAGTGCTGTAGAGTGTGGTTGCATAAAGTGGAGTTCCGTGGAGTAAAGTGTCATGTAGTTCAATGTTGAGTGTAGTGTCACGCAGTAGAGTGGAAGAACGTTTCTTACAGTGTAGTGTTGTACAGTGTGGTATCATTTTTTATAAGAACACAGTGCATGGCAGAGTGATGAGTTGTAGTTAATGTTGTTTGGTTAGCAAGTTTAAAAAAGTGTATAACAATATCTGCTAATTATAATAATTTGAAGATGGTGGATAAATTGTAAATGAAAGTCAAAACTAAACCTTTGACATTTTTAAAGTTTGTGTAGTTTAAACTTCATTTGTAGAGGAAAACTATGTTTTTCAAACTATAAATAAGCTTTACCTTTGGATTTTCCATTGAATTTCAATGTTTTTTCTTTAATTATTAATGAAATGTGTTTCAAATCTTAGAGTCTAGTGTTGCAAGTGGAGAGTTATTATGTGAAGTGTCATACAGCACAGTGGAGGACAGTGTTCTACAGTCTAGTGTCATAGACTAGAGCATTGTAGATTTGAGTGGAGTAGGGTTGAGTGGAGTAGAGTAGAGTGTATTAGTGTATGATACAGTACAGTAAAGTGTTATAAATATAGTGGAGTCAAGTATAGTAGACTAGAGCAGTGAATTGTACAGTGGAATGGTGTGTTGAACAGTAGGGTGTTGTAGAGTATCATAGAGTGAAGTAGAGTGTTTTAGAGTAGAGTAGTGTGAAGTAGAGTGTCATAGAGTGAAATATTGTCAAGTGGAGTGTCATAGAGTACAGTGGAGGAGAGTGTTGTAGAGTGGAGTGTCACATCATATAATGGAGTGGCGTATCTTAGAGAGAAGTTGAGTGGTGTGTAGTCAAGTGTTACACAGTGTAGTACAGTGGCGTAGAGTGGTTGGCCATAGAGTTGAGTAGAGTGTCAGAGAATGGTGTAAAAGTGTAATACGGTGTAGTAGAGTAGAGTTGCATTCAGTGTAGTTGACAGTGGAGTGGCATAGAGAAGCTGTATAATACATCGCCATAGAGTGAGATAAAGTTTCATAGAGTGGAGTATAGTGGAGTGGAGCACATTGGAGTGGGGTAGTGTGGAGTGGCGTAGGTGTCATATAGTGGAGTAGCTTTTCGCAGACTATTGTGGCGTGGAGTGCAGCAGAGTGGAGTGGCATAGCATACACTTGAGTACAGTGTCATAAACTGGAGTACCGTGTTACCCAGTAGTGTAGTGGGGTGCCATACAGTAGTAGAAAGTGATATAGACTACAGCCTAGCATACAGGCTAGTTGCTTTTTGTGGTTTTCATAGAGTGAAGAGATGTACAGTACAGTACAGTACAGTGTTGTAGAGTGTGGTACAGTGGATTGGCATAGAGTGAAATAAAGTACAATGGCATTGAGAGGCATAGAGTAGAGTGACATACAGTGTAGTGGAGTAGAGTGGAGTACTGTGTCAGAGTAGAGTGGAGTAAAGTGAATATAAAGATTTGCGTGCAGTGTTATATAGTGGACTAGAGTATTGCAGAGTAGAGTGGAACAGAGTATTGTACAGTGGCATACCTTACAGTACATTCTTGCACAGTGGGGTGAAGGGATATAGACAGGAGTAAAATGCTGGACAGTGGCATACAGTGTAAGAGAATGTTGTAAAGTGCAGTTGCATAGAATACAGTAGTGTGTGAAACAGAGGAGCTGCATATAGTGGATTGTTGTATAGTCGCAGACAGTGAGGTAAAGTATCATAAAGTAGAGTCAAGTGGAATGGTGTAACATAATGTGGAGTAACATCTGGTAGTGTGTATTTGTGTTTCATATAGTAGAGTGGCATGGAGTGGAGTGCACTGGCATAGCATGGGTAGTAAACTGTTATAAATTGGAGTGGCGTCTCATACAGAGGAGTGGAATACTGTGTTGTATAGAAATGTGTCTTATAGTGGAATAGAGTGTTCCATATTGTATACCGGCATGGAGTGTAGTATAGAGTTGGGCAATGGAGTGTGTTGGGATAAAGTGGAGTAGAATGTCGTTGGGTGCCATGTAGTATGGTAGACTTGTATAGAGTGGAGTTATGTAGAGTAGATGAGAGTTTCATTCAATGAAGTGGCTTAAAGTGTAGTGGTGTGCACTGTGGTGGCATAAGGTAAATTACCATAAATAAAAATACCACCGTGTATTGAAGTAAAATAGCTGATAGTGGAATACTGTAGAGTGGAGTGGCATATAGTGGAATCGCACAGAGTGGAGTGGTGGTCAGTGGAGTGGCCTAGAGCGGAGTAGGGCACAGTAGATTAGTGTAGAGTGGGTTGGCATACATTGAAGAGGCATAGCATAGAGTTGAAGAAACTGTTAGAAATTGGAGCGGTGTCTCATACAATAGAGTGGAGTGCTGTGACATCACAGTTTTGGAAACTGTCATAGAGTGAAGCATAGTTTTGTACAATAGAGTGTACGTGCATAGAGTGGAGTGCAAATGTGAACAGAGGAATGGACATGGAGAGAGGGGAGTAGAGTCTAGAAGAGTGGGATAGAATGGAGTTGAGCTTTGCAGGGTGGAGTTATATAGGGTGGAGGAGAGTACACTGGAGTGCCGTAGAGTAGAATAGCATAGAGTGTAGTGGTGTACAGCAGAGCGGTTTATACTGGAATAGCGTGTAGCAGAGTAGCACACAGTGCAGTGGTGTCCAGGGAAATGGTGTAGACTGGAGTGGCATACACTGGAATAGGGTAGGGTGTAATAGCATATAGAGGAGTATAGTGGCATTGCATACATTGTACTATTGTAGAGTGGAGTGGCATAGAATGGAGTCTTGTACAGTGGTGAGGCATAGAGTGGAAGAGCATGTAGTGGAGTTGTACAGTGGTGCGGCATACAAATGTATGTAACATTTAGTAGCAGTGTAGAATATGGTGTGCAAAGTAATGCAAAGAGTGAATTGCGCTGCCTGGCGTTTCTGCAGATATACCATTCAACACAGGTCTGTGCATGGTGGCCATGCGTTCTTTGTAAATATGACTTAAGTACTGCATGGACCATGCGACACCATGAGTGATGCAAGGGTACTGCAATCCAATAATACTTCTAGGTCATACTTCTAGGTCTTAGCTATATTTTAGGCCATGGCATAGGGTGATAATTTTGCAGTATATCGTGGACCATGACGAATACAAGCCAATATATAGTTGGGCAATGGCTGTTTTTTGAGAATGAAAAGGCAGACAACTTGTTTTTACTATACTTGGGCTGTGCTCAGTGTTAGGGACTTAGATATAGGTAAATAGTAGGTCCCTACCTATTACCACTATAACTCGTGCCCTTGCCATGCACAGTTTTCTCATCAATAATTTTAGTGCAAATGTTGCAGTGATATTATCAATGATGATAGGAAATTTTCATGACTGATGTAATATGTGGGGTAATTAGCAGGGCCTGGTGAGACTGACAGTTATAGTTATCTTAGTGCACAAGGTATAGTTTCTTGAGATAAGTGTAACTATAACTGCTGAATTCCTATGATTTGTGCATGTAAAATCTAAACCTAACTATAACGTCCCTGTAATCTTTGTTTTTTAGTGAATTTCTAAGTTGTTTTTAAATTTTATTCCCAGACTATAAAATTCCTGTAACCTTTATTTTTTTCAGTTAGTTTCTAGTTTTTTTTAATGTAATGAACATACCTTTATCCAACCACTGGCAGGCCCTGCAGCCAACCCCCCACATGCATCCACCACCGCTGCACCAACCCTATGATGTGGGTATGTAAGTTGGTGTACGAGTGGCTGTATGGGTACATTCCTGGGTGTGTCTGGTTGTGTGGTGCATAAGTGGGTGTGTGAGTGTGTGTGTGAAAGGCTGGTTAGCTCTGTGAGTGGGTGTGTGAGTGGTTATGTAGGTCTACGAGTGGACATGTGAGTGGCTGCATGGGTGTGTGAGTGGTTTTGAAAGGTTGTGATTGTGGCTTTATGAGCAGCTGTATGGTTGTGGTTGTGTGGTGTTGTGATTTATGTGGGTGTGTTAGTAGATGTCAGAGTGGATGTGCGAGTCTGTGAGTGGGTGTGCTAGTGGTTTTGTGGTTCTGTGAGTGGGTGTATGAGTGGGTGTGTGGATGTGTAAGTGGGTGTGTGAGTGGTGTATGAGTAGCTGAGTAGGTCTGTGACTCGGTATGGTAGTGGTTTTGTTGGTCTGTGGGTGGGTGTGTGGGTGAGTGTGTGAGTGGGTCTATGAGTGAGTGCTATATTTTATTTTAATTAGGGTCCGGATCTGCAAATCCATTGTAGATTCACATGGGGGCCAGGTTGAGCACTGTGGAGGATCTGTGGAACCTTGTACACCCCCAAAAAAAAATTGTGGCAATTTTTGCCCATGAGGGGTCCCTCACAGACCCCTAAACCAGTCCCATGGGGTCAGGGTACCCCTATCCAGACCTCTTCTATCAGTTTTAACCTTTATTCCCACCCCGGGTACGGAGTGCCAATACACAAAATGACTTTCATCTTAGTTTGAGGTCAGCCAATCATGGCATTGCTGTTGGCACATGGATCTGCGGATCTGATGCAGTGGATTAGCAATGGATTTGCAGTGGATTAGCGTCTCTAGATTAACATAACTCTTTTTGCTTTAAAACGACATTTTTACAACAGATTTACACCAAATTTTATAAAGCACTCTATGTGGTCCAATATCTAACTTTCTGCCAAATTTGAATCCAGATCCTAGCTGGGAGCAATCTCTATTGACAAGTACTTGGGTAGCACAGTCATTTGGGATGCTATTGATGAGGGGGAGGGCGCTCCCGAATACTTACCCATACCTAGTATGCCTAGTGGCCAAAATATGGAAGAGGACGGTACACACGGTGATACAGAGAGCGCCTTATGTGCCCAATCTGGACACTTGGATCATCCCCCCCTTTATACTGATACAGAAATCAATGTATATTGAGAAATGCAGGAGGGAGATTGTTTGACTTTATCTGATCTATAACCAGACAGGAGAGTTATATGACTCCAGGACACAATAGAAACCTTTGCCCTGGGAAAGGAGCAGTTTCACCAGTACACCAAGATAGCAGCCACAGCACGACAGTAATGGCCAATGTACCAGGAAGACCCAGATCCTACTCAAACACTATTTTGCATGTTGTCAAGAGCAGGGGGACGTAGGCTGTTGACTCATATGTATCAGGCATTACGAGCTGATAGATCAGTTAAACAACGGAAAATAGAAGAGAAATGGGTAGCCCTTAGTGATGACCCGCTCTCCCCGGAGGATTGGTCTCAAATCCATGAAGGGGTTCAGAGAGTGTCGATCCACACTAGACTCAAGCAAATACAATACAATGTCATTCATATGACTTATCTCCCTCCCAAAAGACTTCACTCAGTATACCCATCCCAGGATTCTTGGTGTCCCAAATGCCTGGCCTGGAGGCCAACTTCCTGCACTTGATCTGGCAGTGCCCAGTGATAAAGAAGTATTGGGGTGAAGTAGTGGAGCAGATCAAGAAATCCACTGGGTGGGATATCCCCCTGACCGTGAATGGCTGTCTCCTGGTATTACTGCCTCGTGACCAGAAGCAACAGCTTAGCAGAAGATTTGCAGTCTTGGGCCTCACAATGGATAAGCAAAGGATTGCTATACATTGGATGGGTGGCCGGGCCCCAACCACAGAGAGCTGGGTGAGAGACTTGTGGGAATGGGCGAGTGTGGAGGATGATCACATGAGATGAAAGAGAAAATATGCTAAACTACCTGAGGTGTTGCTTACATGGGGGCTGGTGATACAGGAACTACTGGGTTTGGCTCTAGATGGGAAAATCCTGCCAAGGTTTATGCAGACTCCCACTGTAGAGGAAGGGCGTGAAGAACCTGACCAGGTACAAACCTAAATGTCTACGTATAAATTGGACTACTAATGAAGTGATTGGCTTTAGGCAGCAACCGAGGGGTAAAATGCTTTCAGGAGTGAAGCGTAACGGCATCGTGGGGGTGGTTATAAGGGGGTAGATGGGATGTATTGGGAATTTTGTTTTTGCAATTGTACTGTAATACTGTGGCACACACGAGCCAATGGCTGGACAGAACATATTATCAAGATGTTTTGTTAGAAGGGATTTTGCTGCATGATGTTTGTTTGTGAACAAACTCTTAATAAACAAATAAAAAAAATTTAAAAAAATTGTGCCAAATTTGGTGTCATTCTGTCTAGCAGTTTGGGGTGTAGTTGTGTCTAAAATCCCTATGGGAAACTGCATGGAGGTAACATGTTTTGGGACCCCACCTTTATTCTCAGACTTGGCTTGATGAATCACCCTAAAACTTTCCAGATGGCAGCTGAAGAAGTGAGTGTCAAACTAGTTCCGAAAATGTCATGAAGAATCTTCAAACGGTAGATATATATACACATGTATATGTAGCATATATATATGTGTATATAACATATACATATATAGGTGCTTTTATAGCAGCACCTAGATGTCCTTGGGCAGTAGTTGTTCTATATAAATAATTTAATTTCATAGCAACTTCAATTTCATATATTGTGATATGAAACAACAGGTCAGCTTGATGGATACATTGAGTGAATCTGATGTGGATTTAGGTAAAGGAGAAGAATCAGTAACAAGTGAAAATAACACTTTTTTAGAGGAAAAGGAAATACTTCTACTGAAACCAACAATTGTCAAGAAGCAGAGGACGAGGTCGACCAAACAACCATCTAGAAGCAGGAAAGAATGAGGAGAGCCAAATGAAAAAAAAGGCAGTATCTTCTCTGATCCTTAAAGAAGAAATAACAAGGGAACTCAATTTAGTGGTCAGTTTATCAGATGACAATTTGGCATCTACAGAGCAAAGAGTCCTGAATAAAGGTTTGACATTCTGTCCAGAAACTCATTACAGCTATACAGATACACAAATTGATTTTTTACAAATTTGTTAGAAAGTTGAAATTAGCAAAATATAATGCAACACAATCACATCATCATCATCATCCCCAAAATACAATTGAAAGAGAGGGAGAGGTCCAAAATTGCAAATATTTGCAATCAACTCTCTGTATTTGGTGTTGATTGTTGAACAGACTATTGCATTTTGCATAGATTTATAACTTTTAAATCTTTTATGTACACTTTTTATGTATAAGGTACCAGAGTACACTCTGTGCGATTGTTTGGTTAAGTTTTGGGCCCAGTGGTATTTATTATTGTATTAATGTTTATCTTGTCTTATAATATATAAAATGTGATGTATTATCTTTGTGTATGTTTTTGTGCTTTTATGGTGCTAGTTACCAAAATAAAGCTTACTTGAATTGAATTGAATTGGATTGAATTGAATTGAGAGGGAGAGGTAAGGATATGTATCAATCACATTCCAGACATAAATACACTTTTTGATCTGGAACATAATTTAGAAGATGAAGACCTGATGGAAGATAAAGTCTTGGAAAATTTAGGTATCAGTGCCAACAGACATGAATTCAGTAAATTCAAGGAGGATACCAGGTATTGTCCCTTCCTCTCACCTGGCAATGAAATCGACATATTTGACAAGTTGGTGTCAGGAGAACTCGATGAGATGAGGAAACACAGAATTCCAGGGAGAAAAGAAAATGTGACTCTAAAGGAATGCAAGGCACAACAAAATTTGGCAGATAAAGATAAAATAATCATCAAATGAGCTGATAAAAGTGGCAGTGTTGTCATACAAAACACACAAGATTATATGAGAGGGACATACAGTCCGTCCATAAATAATAGGAACTGCAAGAAACTGGAAAAAATCCAATCATTCAAATGGTTCTTAACGTAAATACCAAACTTCAAGAGGAGCATCAGGAGCTTCTCTTCAATGAGGATTAATATACATTTTTGAAGCATTATAATCCCACAATTCCAACCATATAGTTTCTACTCAAAATGCATATGTTTATTAAAAATCCCCCAAGAAGACCAATTGTCTCGGCATGTGATTTACTTTTTGAAAAAATCTCAGACTATATGGATTACTAGTTAGCACCAACGGTGAACACATTCAGCTCTTATATCAAGGATTCAGGAGACCTGCTAAGGATTCTTACGAATACACATTGGCATGAGTAATATCTATTGGCAACTATCAACGTTGTATCTCTCTACACATCTATTACCCATGATCTAGGATTAAAAGCCTGTGAGCATTTTCTCAAGAAACACAATTTTGGAGAATTGCAGCACACCAAAATGCTTCTATTCATGACCAAATTGTATCATATGAATAACATCTTTTGCTTTAACCATGAGATTTACCATCAGTTGTGTGGCACAGCTACGGGAATTTCTCTATCACCTAACTACACAAACCTAGTGATGGTTTGGTGGGAAAAAGCATGGAATCAAGAAAGTCATAAAAATGACAGTTATTTGAACAAAATCATGTTATGAGTAAGATACAGCGATGATTTGTTCATATTTTGACATGGAACAAAGGAGGAATTTCTACCAAATATAAACATTTTAAATACCAATGACACAGGATTAAGATTTTCTTCTGAAACACATGAAGAACACATTAGTTTCCTGGACCTCACAATGTATGAACATAATGGCAAAATAGAAACTACCTTGTACAGAAAAGAAACATCAACAAACAGAATTCTACATGAGGAGAGCTTTCATCCAAAAACTTTACTAGCCAGAATACCATATGGTAAATTAACATGCATGTGTAGAAACTGTTCAATGATGTTGAAGTAATGGAGGAATATAAAGAAACAATACAAAGTTTCAGAAGCAGAATTTATAAAAAAGTATTTTGGATAAGAGAATAGAAAGAATAGAGAAGAAAACACATAATGAATTCTTAATTCCCAATTCTTAATTCCCAGACTCAATCTGAGCATATAAAAGATGTAAATTCCCAAAGAATGTTAACAATGTATAATAAAGAAAGTAATTGAATATGGAGAATTCTACAGAATTATTGGAGTACATTAACAAAAGATCCTGACATAGCCCCATTATTAGGAGATAGACCATTCATTACAATTCAAAGGCATCATAACTACAAGTCTGATTTGTGAGCAATCATTTTTCCCTAAGCCGGGCATGAACTGGTTCACACAACAGCAAAAAGGTTTTGTTAAATGTAACCAGTGCAAAGCAGGCAAAATGGGTCAAACAACTAAAACGTATCTCAAGATAGATCAAGTTGAAGTAACTATTAAACACAAAATCACCTGGGATATGAAATTTGTGGTTTATGTAATAGAATGTTATTGTGGTTTGAAATATATTGGGGGTACCACATGCATGCTTAAGAAAGGATATGAAAACATATCAAAACTATTAAACATGTGGATTTGAGCTATGCAATGGCAAAGCAACTTCAAACACATCAAATGAAAGATTGGAAAATGCTCAGGTATTATGGTATAGACCATGTCCCCAAGCACGAAAGGGGAGGAGATAGAATGAGAAGACTCCAACATCTAGAATCCAGATATATTATCCAACTACAAATCAACATCACTTTTGACCTGAATAATGATGAGGAGCTTTGTGTCCACTTATGAATGACTTAATTGAACTGTAAACTGCAAAACTTTTGTATGACATCGACATCTTTAGTTGACATTATTGGATTCTAGCATTATAGGTATATCTGCCCAGGATATATAAGTGAGGAGTGACCTGTATTGACTCACAGGATTTTGTTTGATCTTTATGTGTAATACCCATACATACTATTAAGAAGGGGCGTGGTTTGCTGTGGTCAGATGAAATGTTCATATACCACTTTCCACACCACAGGAATGTAAGACATCTTTGTTGGGAAGGACTGTTTGGCCTAGAATACATAATTCAGGTAGTAAACCCGAAACAAAGACAGGTTTCTGGTAATTGTTCCAATGGTAAACAACACCTATATCAAACAATGATGTAGGTACTAGCCCGTTATTATTATGGGTTTTTATTTTGCTATGATAAATGAGTTTCAGTATTGATTGCCTGCTGCCATAGGTAGCAAACCTATTTGAGCCTCATCATGGTGTTAATATTAATAGCATAATGGACAACCACATGTCCATCCTAACAAAGGATCATTCATGGGAATATAGCATACACATTGAACAATATCAATATTGTGATTATGCTGTCCCAGTTCTCACATATAAATTTTTGTGGTTTAGTTTTTGTTTGCTTCATAACCTTAAATTTTGATTTTATATCTTGAGTTAGTGTCAACTACTAGTACCATAATTCCTCATAATGGTCTAAATGGACATAAGAGTATAAATAGTGGCACTAAAGAAGGACTTGTCAACTGTGGAAAAAAACACAGTCAGAAAGTGTTGATCAGTTGCCTTTATGAATGTTAAATAAAGTATACTGCTTTCAGTTAACAGAGTGCAGCGTGGTTATTTTTTTGGATGAACAATGAACAATTTGTTGAGGCGTACTGTCAGCCTTCAGTGCGGTGCACCAGCTGTGTACGAGCTTTGGTCAGATAGACTGCAATGTGGCTGTTGTGTTATACTATACATATACACACACACATATATATATATATATATACATATACATATATATATATATATATATATATATATATATATATATATATATATATATATATATATTTATCAACAAAGCAATCCTCTCGTGGGATGCTCAGCAGCTGGTGCCTGTGTGTCAGACACGGACCATTCCACTGAATATAATTTTAACTGAAAATGAAATCACAGCACTCCAAGAGACTTGTTTTTCTTTTAATAATCACCATCAAGCCCCATCACTGACATGTTTTGACTGACAAGTCTTAATCACTGTAGTGAGTGCGTTTTCTATGTTCATTATATATATTCTTCAATACTATGCCATTATGCAGCATTCTGGGACATGAAGTTCTATTTACAAAACTAAACCAAAATTTTGTTTTATGTTTACACACATTAGTGAACTGATATTAAGTAAAACACTATTGTTGCTTCAAAAGCTTTACATTTCGCCATATATCGTCATTATTTTTTAAGGGCTGTCTAAATCTTTCAAATATAACATATAGCAGTAAAAAAATATGAAAATAATGTCATCTCTCCTTGGTATTAGCCTCAGGTGTTTGAGAAAACCTATAGATTGTGATACTGATATCTTTATTTGTTGCCAGCTTTCACTGTTATGTATCGTTTTTTTTAGAGGACAGATTGTACTTCCCAAAAAGAAGAGAAGAGAGCAAGATCCCTAACACGTACACAGACACTTATGAATAAACACAGCTCAGCCAGTGAGGTAGAGCATACAGCCATTAGACTAATTCTTACATACAGCAAAGAAAACCACAAGATTTTGAATACTGTGAACAAATATTGGTGTATAATTGAAAGAGATCCTGACATTGGCCAATCAATAGGGTTTAGACCAGCTGTTACATACAGAAGGACACCTTCACTCAAGGATTACTTAGTAAAAAGTCATTTTGAGCTGAAAACATCTTGCAATTGGCTACAAGAAAAAAACAAAGGCTTCACATTTTGCACGTCGAATTAGTATGAATAAAAAGGAAATGAGTGATTTCAAAGGCAAGAACATTACCATAAATGACAGGATAACATGTGATACCCCATTTGGGGGATGCATCATTGAGTGCCGCTGCGCACTGAAGTACGTGGGGAGTACGATCTGTCCTCTAAAAAAATGAATACTAGAGCATATAAGAGCAGTCCAGAATTGGGACATGAGCTATGTCATTGCTAAACATCTACAATCTCATAATAGAGCAGATTGGTTACATATGTGTTATTATGGAATAGCATGTGTAAAAAAGCATGAAAGAGGTGGTGATAGAATACTCAAACAGAGACGGTTTGAGTTGAGATTCATTGTCAAACTGAAGACCAAGGTGCCGCATGGACTTAATGGGGACGAGGAAATGCATAGAAACTTGTGAGACTTAGATAAAGACGTGTATTGAAATAGAAATTAGTATCCACTATTTGGAGAAATGCTTTTCATATATATTATGAGTGTGTCCCACTAAAATGGATAGAGTATATACTAATGTCTTAAACTAGTCATGAGACTACTAGCTATAATGTAAATGTTTGGGAGGTGGCTGTTATGGTATCTGGTGGACATATAGATACAGAAATGACTCTCAACAAACCTAAATTCCGGTCTAAATATAATGGTCTTGCTGTAAAAAAGAAGTGAAGATACATAACAGTGAAAGCTGGCAACAAATAAAGATATCAGTATCACAATCAACAGGTTTCCTCAAACACCTGAGGCTAAATGTCAAGGAGAGATGGCACTATTTTTATATTTTTTACTGTTACAAGTTATATTAGAAAGATTTAGACAGCCCGTAAAAAGTAATAACGACAATATTTGGCGAAATGTAAAGCTTTTGAAGCAACAATAGGGTTTCACTTAATATCAGTTCACTAATGTGTGTAAATATGAAATAACTTTTGGTTTAGTTTCGTAAATAGAATGTCATGTCCCATAATACTGCATATTGGCATAGTATGGGAGCGTATATATAGTGAACATAGAAAATGCACTCACTACTGTCAAAAAGCATCAGGGATGGGGATTCATGGTGATTACTGAAAGAAAAACAAGTCTCTTAGAGTGCTGTGATTTCATTTTTGACAAAAAGTGGGTGATTGAAGGCCTGAGTGGTTTGTGAGTGAGTGGTTCAGTGTCTGAGTGGGTCTGTGAGTGAGTGCATGGTGGTGTGAGTGGGTCTGTTAGTGGGTGTGTGAGTGTATGAGTCAGTCTCTGAGTGAGTGTATGAGGGTCTGAATGTGTCTGTGAATGGGTGAATCAGTGTATGAGTGGGTCTGTGAGTGGGTACGACAGTGTCTGACTGGGTCTGTGACTGGGTGCATGAAGGTCTGAGTTGGTCTGTGAGTTGATGTGTAAGTGTCTGAATGGATGGGTGACTGAGTGTGTGAGGGTCTGAATGGGTCTGTGAGTGGGTGTGCCAGTGTCTGAGTGGGCCTGTGAGTAGGTGCATCAGTGTCTGAGTGCATCTGTGAGTGGGTTCGTGAGGTGCTGAGTGGGTTTGTGAGTGGGTGAATGAGTGTCTCAGTGGATCTGTGAGTGGGTGTGTGAGGGTCTGAGTGGGTCAGTGAGTGGATGCACCAGTGTCTGAGTGGGTCTGTGAGTGGGTGCATCAGTGTCTGAGTAGGTCTGTGAGTGGGTGCATAAGTGTCTGAGTGGTTCTGTGAGTGGGTGAATGAGGCTCTAAGTGGTTCTGTCAGTGGGTGCATCAGTGTCTGAGTGGGTCTGTGAGTGGATGCATGAGGGTCTGAGTGGGCGCATGAGTGTCTGAGTGGGTATATGTGTTGGTGCATTAGTCTATGAGTGCAAGTGAGAGTGAATGAATTAGTGTATGAATGAGTATGTGATTTTTTTAAACTTTTTTGCCTATTTGTGATTATTCTCGAATAATCTCAATTAATCTCGATTAATCGTGAATATTACACATGGTGAAGAAGAATCATTTTAAACCCATAATTTGACTCTCAAACACCTCTGTGTCATACTCCTGGGGTCAGGGTACCTCCACCATGCCCCCTTATGCTCCTTTTTATTTTGGTTCTCAGCCCCAGGGACGCTCTCCAGTAACATAAAATGGTGGAAGCAACTTTCTGTTCAGGTTGTGGCCAGTCAATTACAGCACTTCTAGTCTTGTGTGTATTCACAAAACATTGTGAATATTTGTGATATGTTCGTGAGCCCAGGTATGCAAATTTGGATTTTCTTTAATTTCTCCTGAATTACTGAATGGTTTACACCAAATAAGCAAAAACAGTTAGCTTTCTTCCTAATTTGGTGTAATTCCATCAAGTGGTTCAGGCTGACACACATGCCAACTTCTCCCAATAAAGACTCAACCCTTTTCTAAACGATTCCAATATTCCATCCCTACTCAAAGCACTGCTAAATGCATAGGAACTTGATAGCACAAAATTAACAAATGCACCTCAAACTATCTAATCCACAAGGAAAAGAGGTAGCACATTTACTAACCTACTAGATTTTTTAACTCTTGCTTTGGGTTCTGGAGTAGCATGCTACTGTCTTCAAAGCACCTTGACACCCCATCATGGGTAGTAGGAAGTATGTCAATATACAAATAAGATATGTGAAATGTTGCCTGCTTTCATTCCTGGAGAATACCAGTTTTGTTTCTATGCACACTAGCTGTTGGTTCCAGATTGCTCAGGGTAAATTAGCAGAGGGGAGCTTCTAAAGTCTGCATAGCTTTGCTGCAATTGCTTTTCTAAATATGTTTAAATTAACGACCTCAATGACAGGGTCATTTATAGTTAATAGGGTTTTTTACCAAGCTTTGGACCATAACAATTATTCCTCCTCTCATTGAGTGCAGCAACTGGCTGGCCCTTTTCCAGTGTATCAATACACACTTCAAACAGCTTTTCTCTTCCAGAGTACTTTGACAAATTCTGGAGGGAGTTCATCTGTACATGGGGCTTTCCTTCCTCTCAGATCCTTGAGTGAGGACGTTAGTTATTCCTTAGTGAGTATGGAGACTAAGGGGGTCATTCTGACCTCAGTGGTAAAAGGCTCTTACCGCCGGTCAGAAGACCGCCATAACACCGCCGCGGCCGCGGTAACCCGCCACTGTCATTCTGACCCACAACTGCCAAACCGCCAAAATCCCGACATCCACGGAAGGCCGTCTCATCAGCGGTCAGCGATAAACTGGAGATGACCAAACCTCCACCGTCACGCCAACACAAACACGCCCATGCCATTACGACCCACGAATCCACGCGGCGGTCTTTCAACCGTTGTATTCCATTGGCGGTACACACCGCCGCGGTCAAAATACACACACATCTACAAAACACAGCCACATTGGACAATTCAAAATGCACACACCTGACACACATACACACAACACTCCCACACACCCATCACCATATAAAACATACACCCACATCACCCACAAACCCCCACAATTCGAAAATCAGAGACAAGGCGCAATACACAGAGAGAGAGCACAGGGAACACAAACCACAACACACACAGGAACCCAACTTCATCACCCTCACCACATCTACGCACACATCACCACACACCACCACTCACATCACTACAAACACCACCCCACACCACATCCACACCACCCTATGGCACCGCAAAGACACCCCAGGTTCTCGGACCAAGAACTCAGGGTCATGGTGGAGGAAATAATCAGGGTAGAGCCCCAGCTCTTCGGCACACAGGTGCAGCACACCACAATAGCCAGGAAGGCGGAGCTATGGCAAAGGATCGTCGACAGGGTCAACGCTGTGGGACAGCATCCCAGAAATCGGGAAGACATCCGAAAGCGCTGGAACGACCTACGGGGGAAGGTGCGGTCGATGGTGTCAAGACACAACATCGCTGTGCAGAAGACTGGCGGCGGACCCCCACCCATTCCACCCTAATTCACTGCATGGGAGCAAGAGGTCTTGAACATCCTGCATCCTGAGGGGCTCGCTGGAGTAGGCGGAGGAATGGACTCTGGTAAGTCTAATCTCAACTACTTCACCCCCCCCAACCACCAGCATGCCAACCCACACCCCCACCACCACCCCCAACCCCCAGCACACATCCTCCCTGCCAATGTCTCACCAGCACAACCCACCCAACCCAACACCAATCCCTGAATGCCAACACAAACCCTGGACACCCATCACCTAAGCATGACCACTGCACATACCCATCCCCCCCCACAAACCACCCTCACAACTCCTCCCACAAGGGAATGCCAGCACTGGGGGACAAGGGCACCCACAAATCGCAAGCCATGGCACACACAAAAGCTATAACCATACTCTTTCACCCCTGCAGGGCCCGAACGCCAACACACCGGCCAGGAGGGTCCAGAATTGTCCATCCCATCCCCAGAACAGGCCCCCAGTGATGACAGCAGCTCTGTCGACCTAGAACCTGATGACCAGCCCGGCCCATTGGGGACCTCTGGACAGTCGGTTCCCCACACACAGCCACAGGCCACAGCAGACCAAACCCCCTCTGGGAATACCAACACAGCTCCCACCCAGCGGGCCCATGTCTCTGTCTCCAGGACGCGTCAATCAGAGGTGTGTCCGCAACTACAGGGCACCCAGGTTGATCCACCACCCCAACAACAACAGGGACCTGGGGGCAGTGGTAGTGGGCACACCGTCCAGGGGACAGAGGCCCAGGGAAACAGGGGCACTGGGAGGGCTGCTGTGCGACAGGGAGGGGGACAGGCCCAGGGAACCCACTCTCCAAGAGGCCCTCACCACCATCATGGGAGCATACCACCACTCCCAGGAGACGATGGCGACGGTACTGGCCAGGTTCCAGGAGATCCAGGCACAGCAGGAGGAACGGTACATGGGGTTCAGAGACGAACTCAGGAATATCGGTTCCGCAATGGGGACCATCGTCCTGGCCCTCAACCGGATAGACACCACATTGCGGGACCATGTGGCACCACACAGGGCCCCTGTCACTAGCCAGGACCAGGAACAGCCTACCACCTCCGCCAGCGCTAGTGGACAGGAGGCCCCCACACAACGACAGGCCACCAGAACCCCACCTCCTGCTGAAGAACAACCACCCCGCAAGAAGAACCTGAGATCACACAAGAAGACAGAGTAGGATACCAAGACCGCCGCCAGCATAAGATACCCCCTGATGTCATCCCACTGTCCCACATTGTCACCCTGTCCAACCTTTAACTGCCCCTGCTCCATCCTTCCACAGGCATATGGACAATGCACCTGTGAAACTGAGAACTGGATTCTGCCATGGACATGACTCCACCCCCACCCATCACCGTTTTACTATCATGGACCTATATGTAGCACTTCAAATAAATCACTTATTGCACTGAAAATAATCTGGAGTCTGCTTGTATTCTTTACAAATGTATTACACATAACGCTGCAATAATGTTCAGTTACATTGTGATGACAACATACCAATGTCAATAAGCTGTAGTCCATAGACAAACAAAGCAGAAGTCATGCAGTGGGTCATACAGCTCTGAAAAGGGAAGGGAAAGTCACAAATCAGTTAAAAGGAACTGGGGGGAAACACAGAAAGTACAGATGCAGGAGCACTGAAGTAAATGTAAAATGGCGCTGGGTGATTCTTACCTGTGTGCTACTGAAAATACTGTTGTATAACTGTGTCCCTGTTGTCCGTGTCGTCCCCGTCGTCTTCCTCCTCTTCACTCTCCACAGGCTCCACAGCTGCTACAACACCACCATCTGGACCATCCCCCTGCAGAAAAGGCACCTGGCGTCGCAATGCAAGATTGTGAAGCATACATCAGGCCACGATGATCTGGCACACCTTCTTTGGTGAGTACATGAGGGATCCACCTGTCATATGCAGGCACCTAAACCTAGCCTTCAGGACCCCGAAGGTCCTTTCTATTATCCTCCTAGTACGCCCATGGGCCTCATTGTACCGTTCCTCTGCCCTGGTCCGGGGATTCCTCACTGGGGTCAATAGCCAAGGCAGGTTGGGGTAACCAGAGTCACCTATTAGCCACTCACGGTGTCTCTGTAGCTGTTCCATCACATAAGGGATGCTGCTATTTCGCATAACATACGCGTCATGCACTGACCCAGGGAACTTGGCATTTACATGGGAGATGTACTGGTCAGCCAAACAGACCACCTGGACATTCATAGAATGATAATTTTTTCTATTTCTGTACACCTGCTCATTGTCTTTTGGGGGGACCAAAGCCACATGGGTCCCATCAATGGCACCAATGATATTGGGAATGTGTCCAAGGGCATAGAAATCCTCAGGGAAAACAATGTAGCTTCGCATGTATTTCATCAGGGCAGACAACACTCTGGACAAAACCTTAGAAAACATAGGCTGAGACATCCCTGATGACATGGCCACTGTTGTCTGAAAAGACCCACTTGCCAAAAAATGGAGTACTGACAGAACCTGCACCAGAGGGGGAATTCCTGTGGGTTGGCGGATGGGGGACATCAGGTGTGGCTCCAGCTGGGCACACAGTTCATGTATAGTGGCTTGGTCAAGTCGGTATCGAAGTATAATATGTCGTTCTTCCATTGTCGACAGGTCCACCAGCGGTCGGTACACGGGAGGATTCATCCTTCTCCTCGCAAGTCCCAGCGGACGGTGCCTAGGAAGGACAACATGGAGGACAGAGTCAAGCAACCCACAGGTTCATTCACACTGCTTGCACAGTACACGATTATCTATGCATTGAAAGGCTTGTATGTGTGGCAATGCAAGGCCTAGGCCTGTGTGACGCAGTAGAAATTAAGCCATGTGTGCCCTTGAAATGGCGGCTGCCTGACCTGTGAAGTGTGACAATGGGATGTGAGGTCAACGCGCTGGCGTGGCACATTGGTTAACATTGGACCCTATGGGTTTCATTAGCCAATGACGATGTGCGCCGGCGGTCGCGGTACGCACCGCCGTGGTACGCACCGCCGCGGGCGTGACTGCCATTTTCTATCTGCTTAATCACTCGAGACCTGATCATCCACAGGAGAGGACCTATACTGCAAGTGCTGCTGTGACTTCGGTCTGGAAGAGACAATGGCTGCTGCGACTGGGGAAAGGGCCCCTGCCTTCACACCTGAAGAGTTGGATAAACTTGTGGATGGGGTCCTCCCCCAGTATGCGCTACTCTACGGTCCTCCAGACCAACAGGTAAGTACACTGGGTGCACGTTGAATGGGCTATGCCTGGGTTGTGTATGGTGGATGTAAGATGGTGGGGAGGGAAGCGAATGAGGAGTGCAAGGCACGACAGATGAGAGCATGTGCCACATGGCAAGGTTGGGGAGGGGGGGCCAAACACATCTAACATGCAGACAAATGATGATATTTCCTTTCCCACCCTGTACATGTCAAATAGGTCAGCGCCCATCAGAAAGTCGACATTTGGCGTGCCATCGCCAAGGAAGTCCAGGCCCTGGGGGTCCACAACAGACGGGGCACCCACTGCCGAAAGAGGTGGGAGGACATCCGCCGCGGGACCAGGAAGACCGCCGAGTCACTGCTGGGGATGGCCTCCCAACGTAGGAGGGGTACCAGTCGTACCTTGACCCCCCTGATGTCCCGGATCCTGGCGGTGGCCTACCCCGATTTGGATGGGCGCGTGAGGACATCACAGCAGACACAAGGGGGTGAGTATCAGCACATTCTGCTATATTAGCGCGCAGTGGAGGTGTCTGGGTTGGGGAGGAGGGCTGTGGGTGACATTAGGCCAAGGCGCTTTCTGTAGTGTAGTCCCCTCCTTTAGGCATGGCCCTGTGCTCCCGCCCCCCACCTCTGTAGATTGCCAAGTACAGCTATCCATGGTCCAGCATCATCCATGTGTGCATTTGTTGTCCATAGACCTGTAGGCCTAGTCACAAGTACTGAGTAGTGTACCCCGATTGCGCGGCGTAGTGCAGGAGGCTCCTGTGTCTGTCCTCTCTGACAACGGTGTTGACAATGCATGCACTCAACCTGTCTTTATTTCTCCCCCCACCCTTTTTCTTTATCTTCTTGTGCATGTGTGCACTAGCATCATCAGGCGGAGGAGAATTGGCATCGGAGCACGAGGGAGCTGCAACTCACATGGCCCCGTTGGGCCATGCTACGGACACCGAGGTCACCAGTGATACGGAGGGTGAGGGGAGCTCCACAACGGGGACCCGTAGAGACGTCAGCGACACCGACACGTCCTCGGAAGGGAGCTCCCTAGCTGTGGCGGCAACATCCGTGCCCCCCGCCTCAACAGGTACAGCCGCCACCCAGCGCACCAGCTCCGCCCTCCCAGCAGCCCCTCAGCCTTCGCTCCGTGCCCGCTCGCCAAAGAAGGCGGGCATCTCCTTCGCCCCTGGCACCTCAGGCCTTGCACCAGTTACCCCTGCTGCCCTCAGAGAGGAGGTCATTGACCTCCTTCAAACCATCATTGTTGGGCAGTCTACCCTTTTGAATGCCATCCAGGGTGTAGAAAGGGAGGTGCATCGGAGCAATGCATACCTGGAGGGCATTCATTCGGGTCAGGCTGCCCATCAACGATCGTTCAATGCTCTGGCCTCAGCACTGACGGCAGCCATTGTCCCTGTTTCCAGCCTCCCTCTTCTAACTGCCTCCACCCTCTCCCAGTCTCCTGTTCCTCAGCCTATCCCATCCACACCATCTGACCAGCCTGCACACACCTCAACACCCAAGGGCAGCTCATCCAGACATAAGCACCACAGATCCCACAAGCATTCACCCAAGCAACATCCAGATGCAGACATGGCAACAGTCACTACCACCTCTGTGTCCCCCTCCTCCTCGTCTCCCTCCTCCCTCCCTGTGACGTCTCCACTCACACCAGCATGCACACCACCATCAGCCAGTACTTCCATCACCAGCACACCCTCCAGTACAGTCCGCACACGTGCAGTCACCACCCCCACTGCCATTTACACGTCCCCTGTGTCCTCTCCCACTGTGTCTGTCACCCCCTCTTCCAAACCACACAAACGCAGGCAGCCACCCACCCAACAGCCAACCACCTCACGACAGCCTCCAGCCCATGCACCTTCACCCAAAGACAGCACACCTGACTCTCCTACAACCACATAATCTTCCTCCACTCCCATACCCACTGCACCTACCCTTCCCATTGCTCCTAAAAAACTTTTCCTCTCCAAAGTTAACCTCTTTGCACCACCTGACCCACCCCCTCCATCTGTTAAGAGTCCGAAGAGCACCTCAGCTACCACCAGCCCTGCATCAAGTCTCACCATTGTGCACGGGTTTTGGAGTCCACCCTTTCCCAGCACTGATACATCGGCCTGCAGCAAGGGGACAGCCAGCCCACCCCCTGGAAAGAGAACCCGTTAACAGAAGGGCCGCCTCGAGAAGGCTGACACGGCTGCCACCAAGGAGCGTAGTTGTGGGCCGTCACCTGCCACAACATCAAGGGGAGGCAAGGGCCAGAGAGCCTCATCGAAAGAGGGCAAGGGCAGCAGGGCGGAGAAGTCAGCCAGCAGGGGCGCGGACCAGGAGGGCCCCACAAGCCCAATCCCGGGTGTGACGGAGGACACCCACGGGCCCAGGACTCCGTCACAGGAGGGTGCAGCAACTGCACGGTCGGAGGGCGACTAAGCAGGGAGTCCTGGCCAGGTCTGGCTCCCTTGAAAGACAAGACAAGCACCGCTGAACAGGGCCCCGCAGTGAAGACAAGCACCGCTGAACAGGGCCCCGCCGTGAAGAAAGGCACCGCTGAACAGGGCCCCGCCGTGAAGACAAGCACCGCTGAACAGGGCCCCACCGTGCAGACAAGCACCGCTGAACAGGGCCCCGCCGTGAAGACAAGCACCGCTGAACAGGGCCCCGCCGTGCAGAAAGGCACCGCTGAACAGGGCCCCGCCGTGCAGAAAGGCACCGCTGAACAGGGCCCCACCGTGAAGACAAGCACCGCTGAACAGGGCCCGCCGTGCAGAAAGGCACCGCTGAACAGGGCCCCGCCGTGCAGAAAGGCACCGCTGAACAGGGCCCTGCCGTGAAGACAAGCACCGCTGAACAGGGCCCCGCCGTGAAGACAAGCACCGCTGAACATGGCCCCGCCGTGAAGACAAGCACCGCTGAACAGGGTCCTTCATCTCAAGCACCGCTCCGCTGGGCCCCGTCGTCTCAAGCACCGCTCCGCTGGGCCCTTCATCTCAAGCACCGTTCCGCTAGGCCCCGCCGTCTCAAGCACCGCTCCGCTGGGCCCTTCATCTCAAGCACCGCTGCGCTGGGCCCTTCCTGTCAAGCACCGCTCCGCTGGGCCCCGCCGTCTCAAGCACCGCTCCGCTGGGCCCTTCATCTCAAGCACCGCTCCGCTGGGCCCTTCATCTCAAGCACCACTCCGCTGGGCCCCGCCGTCTCAAGCACCGCTCCGCTGGGCCCTTCATCTCAAGCACCGCTCCGCTGGGCCCCGCCGTCTCAAGCACCGCTCCGCTGGGCCCTTCATCTCAAGGACCGCTTCGCTGGGCCCTTCATCTCAAGCACCGCTCCGCTGGGCCCTTAATCTCAAGCACCGCTCCGCTGGGCCCCGCCATCTCAAGCACCACTCCGCTGGGCCCCGCCGTCTCAAGCACCGCTCCGCTGGGCCCTTCATCTCAAGCACCGCTCCGCTGGGCCCCGCCGTCTCAAGCACCGCTCCGCTGGGCCCTTCATCTCAAGCACCGCTGGCCCATTGACAGTGCCGGTTCTGTGTCGATCTAGTGTTCACGCTGCACTCTGGCCACCCTGCCTCCTCCATAACCAGTGGTGTCTGTAATCCACCTGATGGACTGTGGCTTTGCACTCCCCAGGATGGTAGAGTGGGCAACCAACCCACTGTAGAGACTTGAGAGACTGTGGCTTTGCACTCCCCAGGATGGTAGAGTGGGCAACCAACCCACTGTAGAGACTTGAGAGACTGTGGTTTTGCACTCCCCAGGATGGTAGAGTGGGCAACCCACCCACTGTAGAGACTTGAGAGACTGTGGCTTTGCACTCCCCAGGATGGTAGAGTGGGCAACCCACCCACTGTAGAGACTTGTGAGACTGTGGCTTTGCACTCCCCAGGATGGTACAGTGGGCATGGTGGCCCCTTCGTGGTTCTGGCGTCGTGGACTCATGTGGCTGAGGTGCCCCCTTCCCTTCCCCCTGAGGTGCCTGTAGTTTTGTCATCTGATGCCCCAGCAGTGTTCTCTCCAACGGACTCAGGTCTCCTGTGTGGGCTTTGCCCATGTGTTTTCTAGACATTGGCCCACGGACTGTGGATATTTGGCAACTGAGCAGGACTTATTGACTATGTACATAGCTTTCGCACTGTTCATTATTTTTGGTTTGAAATTTCATGTCGATAATTTTCCATGACTTTAATGAACCTAATTTATACATAAAATTAAATTTACATTTTTAATTTGACTTTGCATTTTTCAGGGGGGTTTGGGGGGTGTCACTCAGTTGTTGCTCTGCATTGGTGTGTTGATAGTTGAGGGGGGGGCGTATGTGTGTGCCCGTGACCTTTTCTCCTCCCCCCTCCCCTGTGTCGTAGGTGCAGTACTCACCGTTGTCTTCTGCGCCGGAGTTCGTACTCGTGGTAGATGAGCAGGTAGACAATAGCTGGTAGGATGTTTAATTCGGTTTCCATGCTGTCCTCCTTCCTCGTGGAGTGCGTAGAGGTGAGCGTTTTCCCGTTCGTAGTCTGTTTCCGCCATGTTTTTATCGGCGGGGCTCCCACCCCGGAAAAGGTGGCGGATTGGTGAGTCGTGATAGGGTGGGCGGTACATTGACTCCCGCCTGCCTGTTGGCGGTGACCGCCGCGCTGTTTGTCTGTCCCGCCGTGGCAGTCGGAGTGTTAAAGTGGCGGCCTGTGTTGGCGGTTCCCGCCAGGGTCAGAATTCAATTTTTTGGACCGCCTGCCTGTTGGCAGGTTGGCCGCCGCTTTAACACCGACCGCCAGGGTTGGAATCACCCCCTAAGTATTTGCAGTGCCCAGTTGTGAACTATGGAAAGTTAATCCTGTCGAGGTATCCACAATATCCCCTTTCCAAATAGGGGTGCTTTGTAGATACTGTGCCTGTAGGTACCTCTGTAAATCCTTATTTATAGCTACATTGGTGTACCTCTTTGATATCTCCTATTTGTATAGCACTATTTATGGGTTTCTCTCTTTAGAAGCCATATTAACATTTTACCTGACTTAGGGGGTCATTACAACATTGACGGTAAAAGCCGCTTACCGCCGTGCAGAAGACCGCCAACACACCGACGCGGCCGCGGAATTCCGCCACAGCTATTATGACCCACATCTCGAAATCCGACAAAATTCAGACACCCACACAAGTCCGCCACACCAAAGGTCAGTGATAAACTGGTGAAAACAAAACCTCCACCGTCACGCCAACAGAAATACGCCCACACTATCACGACACACGAATCCACGCGGCGGTCTTTCAACCTCGGTATTCTATTGGCGGTACACACACTTCTTCAAAACACCGCCACGTTGGACAATTCCAAATGCACACACCTGATACACATACACACACCACTCCCACACACACAATACAATATTAGACACACACCCACATCACCCACAAACCCCTACGACCAAAAATTCAGAAAGAAGGCCAGAGAGAGACACCACCATCCACAAACTAGCAGCCACAGGCACTCAACACCATCACCCACACAACTTCCACGCACAAAACCACACACCACTACATATCACCACACTTATCACCACACACACCACCCCACACATCACCCACACCACCCCATGGCACGGCAAAGACACCCCAGGTTCTCGGAGGAGGAGCTCAGGGTCATGGTGGAGGAAATCGTCCGGGTAGAGCCACAGCTATTTGGAGTACAGGTTCAGCACACCTCAATTGCAAGGAAGATGGAGCTATGGCGAAGAATAGTCGACAGGGTCAACGCAGTGGGACAGCACCCAAGAAATCGGGACAACATGAGGAAGAGGTGGAACGACCTATGGGGGAAGGTGCTTTCCGTGGTCTCCAGACACCACCTGGCGGTACAGCGGACTGGCGGCGGACCCCCACCTCCTCCCCCACAACTAACAACATGGGAGGAGCAGGTCTTGGTGATTCTGCATCCTGAGGGCCTCGCAGGAGTCGGTGGAGGAATGGACTCTGGTAAGTCAAACCTTTAACTACCATATCCCCCACCCTACCTGCATGCTATCACAGACCCCCACCCTCACCCCCTCTCCTATCACTCCAACTCCTCACAAATGTACTAATAACACAAACCACACATCCAAACACCTAGCCCTGCATGACACAACAAAGCATGGACACCCATCACTAAAGCATGCCCACTCCACATACCCATAACACCCCCAACAACCATCATCACACAAGCCCCCACACAGGAATGCTAGCACTGGGGTACACGGTCACCCACCCATTGCACACCATGACACACACAGATGCAATAATCATGCTTTTACACCACTGCAGGACCACTACCCAACGTCACCAGACAGGAGGGTCCAGACATCTCCACACCACCCACAGAAGAGGCCCACAGTGATGACAGCAGCTCTGTCCAACTGGATCCAGATGACCAGCCCGGACCATCGTGGGCCTCGGGAAAGTCGGTTCCCCTCACACAGGCACAGCCCACCACAGACCTTCCACCCTCTGGTAACACCAGCACAGCACCCAGCCAGCGGGCCCATACCTCCATCCCCAGGACACGTCAATCAGCTGTGTGTCCACCACTACAGGGAACCCAGGATAACCCACCACCCCAACAACAACAGGGACCTGGGGGCAGTGGCAGTGGGCACACGGTCCAGGGGACGGAGGCCCAGGAACACAGGGGAACTGGGAGGGCTGCCGTGCGACAGGGGGCGGATAGGCCAAGGGAACCCACTCTCCACGAGGCCCTCTCCTCCATCATGGGAGCCTACCACCACTCCCAGGAGACGGTGGCAACGGTCCTGGCCAAGTTTCAGGAGACCCAGCGCATGCAGGAGGAACAGTATTTGGGGTTCAGGGAGGAACTCAGAACCATCAGTTCCACCCTGGGCAGCATCGTATGGGTGCTGAAGTAAATACTTAACACCAGGAGGGACACTGTGGCACTACAAGGGGCCCCTGACACTAGCATGGACGATGAACTGCCCACCACCTCCGCCGGCGCTAGTGGACAGGAGGCACCGCCACAGGACCACCACACCAGCACCCCACCCCCTGCAGATGGAGAACCACCCCGCAAGCGGTCCCAGAGATCCAGGAACAAGACAGAGCACGATGCCAAGACCCCCGCCAAGAAATGAGACCACCCTGATTGTCAAACCACTGTCCCACTTTGTAACCCTGTCTATATTGGAACTGCCCCAGCTCCACTTCCTATGCCCATATGGGCAATGCACCTGTGAGACTAATAGACTGGACATTCCTCCACCATCCCCCCTCACCATTTTACAACCCCCTCCAATATTGAGCACTTCAATAAACACCCTTGAAGCACAAAACAATCTGGAGTCAGTCTGTGATTTCGAAATTGTGTATTAGCAATTACAGTGAACAAATGTTTTTTCAAATGTTATGTCAACATACCTATGTCACACAGCTCAAGTCCATGAGGAATCTAAGCAGATGACACACGTTGGAAACCACACCTGTGAAACCATAAGGTAAAATGACAACTCAGTGACCATACACTGGGTGAAATCGACAGACAGGATAGAGGTAGAAGTGTTAAAGTACTTGTAGTATGCAGGAATGTTTTCTCACCTGTGTGTCACTGGAAATATTGCTGGATGACTGAGTCCCTGTTGTCAATGGCTTCTTCCTCTGCTTCCTCCTCGTCACTCTCCACAGGCTCCACAGCTGCCACAACACCGCCATCTGGACCTTCCTCCTGCAGAAAAGGCACCGGTCATCGCAAAGCCAAGTTGTAAAGCATACAGCAGGCCACGATGATCTGGCACACCTTCTTTGGTGAGTAGAATAGGGATCCACCTGTCATATGGAGGCACCTGAACCTGGCCTTCAGGAGGCCGAAGGTGCGTTCAATCACCCTCCTAGTCCGCCCATGGGCCTCATTGTAGCGTACCTCTGCCCTGGTCCTGGGATTCCTCACTGGGGTCAGTAGCCATGACAGGTTGGGGTAACTAGAGTCCCCTAATAGCCTCACCCGGTGCCTCTGGAGTTGACCCATCACATAAGGGATGCTGCTATTCCGCAGGATGTAGGTGTCATGCACAGAGCCAGGGAACATAGCATTTACCTGGGAAATGTACTGGTCTGCCAAACATACCATCTGTACATTCATGGAATGATAACTCTTCTGGATCCTGTACACGTGTTCACTCCTGTGGGGGGGACCAAAGCTACATGGGTCCCATCAGTGGCACCTATGATGTTGGGGATATGTCCCATGGCATAGAAGTCACCTTTCACTGTAGGCAAGTCCTCCACCTGAGGGAAAACGATATAGCTCCGCGTGTGTTTCAGCAGGGCAGACAACACTCTGGACAACACGTTGGAAAACATAGGCTGGGACATCCGTGATGCCATGGCCACTGTTGTTTGAAATGAGCCACTTGCAAGGAAATGGAGCACTGATAGCACCTGCACTTGAGGGGGGATACCTGTGGGATGGCGGATTGCTGACATCAGGTCAGGCTCCAACTGTGTACACAGTTCCTGGATTGTGGCACGGTCAAACCTGTAGGTGATGATCAAGCTTCTTTCCTCCATTGTCGACAGGTCCACCAGCGGTCGGTACACCGGAGGATGCCCCCATCTCCTCATATGTCCCAGGGTCTATGAAGGACAACAGCGAGCACAGAGTCAAACAACTCAGTGGTATGTACCCACAGTCTACACAGAACACCATTCATACACAAAATGTGGCCTGTATTTGTGTTGTGAGACAAGGCCTAGGTATGTGTGACGCAGTTGGTAATTAGGCCACGTGGGCCCCTGAAATGGCAGCTGCCTGACCTCTAAACTGGGACAATGGGATGTGAGGTAACTGCGCTGGCGTTGTAGACTGTCGCGGTAGGCGGTCGAAGACCGTGGCACAATGCTGCATTGGTTAACATTGTACCCTATGGGTCCCAGGAGCCAATGACGATGTACGCCGGCGGTGATGGTACGCACCGCCGCGGACGTGAACGCCGCGGAAGTGACCGCCATTTTCTATCTGTTGAATCACTCGCTACCTGATCTTCGACAGGAGAGGACCTACACTGCAAGTGCTGCTGTGACCTCGGTCTGGAAGAGGCAATGGCTCGTGCGTCTGGGGAAAGGGCCCCTGCCTTCACTGCAGAGGGGTTGGAGAAGCTGGTTGACTGGGTCCTCCCCAGTACACGCTACTCTACGGTCCTCCAGACCAACAGGTAAGTACACAGGGAGCATGTTGTATGGGCTATGCCTGTGTGGAGAGGGCTGGTTGTAAGAAGGAAGGGGGCACAGTTCTGCGTGCATGAAGGACTGTGAATGCATGTGCCACATGGCAAGGGTAGGGATGTGGGCTACTCCGTTTGACGGTGCAGTTGGTAATGACTTCTCTTCTTCCCCTGTACATGTCATGTAGGTCAGCGCCCACCAGAAGAAGGATATTTGGTGTGCCATCGCCAAGGACGTCCGGACCCTGGGGGTCCACCACAGACGGAGCACCCACTGCCGTAAAAGAGGGGAGGACATTCGCCGCTGGAGCAAGAAGACGACGGAGGCTCAGCTGGGGATGGCCTCCCAACGTGGGAGGGGTGCCCGTCGAACCATGACCCCCCTGATGTTCAGGATCCTGGTGGTGGCCTACCCTGAGTTGGATGAGCGCTTGAGGGCATCACAGCAGACACAAGGGGGTGAGGACACTATCATTCAGTGGACTTTGCGCGCAGTGAAGGTGTCTGGGTTTGGGAGGAGGGCTGTGGGTTTCCCTAGGCCAGGGCGAGTTCCGCAGGCAAGGCCCTTCCATAAGGCAGGCCATCTGGCACCCCACCCCACCTCTGTAGAGTGCCAAGTACAGGTATTCAGGCCCCTGTGTCATCTATGTGTGCAGATGTCATCCATAGCTTTGTAGGCCATTTCCCAGGAATTGCATCTGTAGAGCCCAACAGCGCGACGTAGTGCAGGGGGCTGCTGTGTCTGTATTGTCCGCCAACGGTAGCGGTAAGCCAGGCACTCAACCTGTCTTTCTTCTGTCGTTCCCCCCCCTTTTGTGGTCTCCCTGTTCTTGTGTGCATTAGCATCATCAGGCGGAGGTACAGTGGCACCGGAGCACAAGGGAGCTGCATCCCACATGGCCATGGAGGGCCACACTACGGACTCAGAATACACCAATGGGACAGAGAGTGAGGGGAGCACCACCGCGATCACAGAATCTGCAACTAGCGACAAGGACTCATCCTCCAATGGGAGCTCCCTTGTGGTAACGGCAACATCTGTGCCCCCCACTTCTACAGGCACAGCCGCCACCCCCTACCAGCACCGCCTTCCCAGCAGCCCCTCAGCCTTCGCCCCGTGCCCACTCACCCAGGAGGGTGGGCATCACCTTCGCCCCAGGCACCTCAGGCCCTGCCCCTGTCACCCCTGCTGCCCTCAGTGAGGAGGCCATTAACCTCCTCAGGTCTCTCACTGTTGGGCAGTCTACCATTTTGAATGCCATCCAGGGTGTAGAAAGGGAGTTGCAACACACAAATGCATTCCTGGAGGGCATTCATTCTGGTCAGGCTGCCCTTCATCGAACCGTTCAGACTCTGGCCTCTGCACTGATGGCAGCCATTGTCCCTGTGTCTAGCCTCCCCCCTCCAACTTCCTCCACCCAGACCCAATCCCCTGTTCCTCTGCCTATCCCAAGCACACCATCAGACCAGCCTGCACACACCTCACCACACAAGGAAACCTCAGGCAAACATAAGCACCATGCATCCCACAGGCACTCACGCAAGCATCACACACATACAGACACACCAACATCCACTGCCTCCACTGTGTCTCCCTCCTCCCTCCCAGTCACATCTACACTCACACCTGCATGCACTACCACTACAGCCACTACATCCCGTACCAGCACACCCACAACCACACCCCGCTCACGTGCACTCACCACCCCCACTCCCATTTACACATCTCCTGTGTCCTCTCCCAGTGTGTCTGTGATGCCCCCTCCGAAGATACACATACGCAGGCACACACCCACCCAACAGCCATCCACCTCACGACAGCCTCCAGCGCATGCACCTTCACCGAAAGTCACCAAACGTACGCCTCCTACAACCACCACCTCTTCCTCCACTCTCAAACCCCCCTCCAGCTACCCGTCCCAGTGTCTCCAAAAAACTTTTCCTGACCCCCCGTCCAACTCATAGGTCCCGTACTAGCACCTCCGCCAAAAAATCTCCGGGACCAGTGGTGCCTGTTGTTACAGGTATGTGGAGTGCACCGGCCACCAGGCCAGCCAGTGTGGCACGGAGCCACAGCACAGCCAGTCCCCCCCGTAAAGCACCAGAAGTTGGACAGTGCCAGGCGGGAGAGGGGGAAGACTCCAGCCAGCCAAGCCGCTCACAGGGGTCCCGGGGGGAGTGTCGACTCAGCTGTGACTCCTCCCAAGGTGGGGAAGGGGCAGAAGAAATCTCCGCCAGAGTCACTGCGCAGGAGGCCACAACCAGCCACATCGTCACTGCCCAGGAGGCCACCACCAGCCCCATCGTCACTGCCCAGGAGTCCACCGCCAAAGTCACTGCCCAGGAAGCCACCGCCAGAGTCACTGCCCAGGAGGCCACCGCCAGCCCCATCGTCACTGCCCAGGAGGCCACTGCCAGCCCCATCGTCACTGCCCAGGAGGCCACCGCCAGCCCCATCGTCACTGCCCAGGAGGCACCCGCCAGAGTCAGTGCCCAGGAGGCTACCGCCAGCCACAGCCCAGCTGGCCAGGAGGGCCCTGCAAGCCGCTGCCCAGCTGACCCATGAAGGACCGCCAGCCACAGCCCTGCTGGGCAATGAAGGACCGCCTTGGCAAGGACCGCTGAACAGGTCAGACACTGGCAACTCAAGCACCGCTGAACAGGCCAAGGACCGCTGAACAGGGCAAAGACCGCGATGGCAAGGACCGCTGAACAGGTCAGAAACTGGCAACTCAAGCACCGCTGAACAGGCCAAGGACCGCTGAACAGGTCAAATACCGCCATGGCAAGGACCGCTGAACAGGTCAGACACTGGCAACTCAAGCACCGCTGAACAGGCCAAGGACCGCTGAACAGGGCAAACACCGCCATGGAAAGCACCGCTGAACAGGGCAGACACTGGCAACTCAAGCACCGCTGAACAGGCCAAGGACCGCTGAACAGGGCAAAGACCACCACGGAAAGCACCGCTAGCCCATTTGCGGCAAGGGCAGTGACGCAACTGGGACCGTCACGGGGTGAGTGCTGCACTCTGGGCACCAGTCCCCCTCCAGAACCAGTGGAGACCTGCATCTACTCCATCTGTCCTGCACAGGATGAAGCACTCTGGGCACCAGTCCCCCTCCAGAACAAGTCGAGACCTGCATCCACTTGAGAGACTGTGGCTTTGCACTCCCCAGGATGGTACAGTGGGCAACCCACCCACTGTAGAGACTTGAGAGACTGCGGCTTTGCACTCCCCAGGATTGAACAGTGGGCAACCCACCCACTGTAGAGACTTGAGAGACTGTGTCTTTGCACTCCCCAGGATTGAACAGTGGGCAAACCACCCACTGTAGAGACTTGAGAGACTGTGGCTTTGCACCCCCCAGGATGGTACAGTGGGCAAACCACCCACTGTAGAGACTTGTGAGACTGTGGCTTTGCACTCCCCGGGATGGTAGAGTGGGCAAACCACCCACTGTAGAGACTTGAGAGACTGTGGCTTTGCACTCCCCAGGATACATCAATGGGCATGGAGCCCCCTCGTGGATCTGGCGTGGTGCACTCATCCGGCTGAGGTGCCCCCTTCCCTTCCCCCTGAGGTGCCTGTTGTATTTCTATCTGATGCCCCTTCAGTGTTCTCTCCGTTTGGATCGGGTATCTTGTGTGGGCCTCGCCCATGCATTTTGGGCCCAGTGGTCCACGGACTATGAATGGTGCAATACCTGCACTACTAATCGTGGAGTATATTTTGTTTATTGTGTATATATATATGTATATATTTGCTTACTGTATTTTGATATATTACAATAGTTCCACTCATTTCCTTTTGTCTTTGCATTCTTCCGGGGGGGGTTGGGGGGTGATACTGGAATGTATAGATAAGCATTGGTGTGTGTGTTGTAGTGGGTGAGGGTTGGGATGGGGGTTGGGGTGTTGAGTGTGTGTGTGTCCCTGTTTTTTGCCTCCCCCCTCCCCTATGTCGTAGGTGCAGTACTCACTGTGGTCTTCGCCGCCTGCGTTGATGCTTCTCGTAGAAGAGCAGGAAGACTAGCGCTGGGAGAATATGAAGTTCCGGCTCCATGGTGCCCTCCTTCCTCGTGGAGTGTGTAGAGGTGAGCGTTTTCCCTTTGAAATGGCTGTTTCCGCCGCGTTTTTAGCTGCGGTGAATCCGCCCCGGAAAAGGTGGCGGTTTGGTAGGTTGTGATACTGTGGGCGGTACATTGTCTTCCGCCTGTCTGTTGGCGGTGACCGCCGCGCTGTTTGTTTGTACCGCCGTGGCGATCGGAGTGTTATAGTGGCTGTCTTTGTTGGCGGTTTCTGCCACGGTCATAATTGCAAAAAGTTTACCGCCGGCCTGTTGGCGGTCTTACCGCCGTTTTAACACCGTCCGCCAGGGTTGTAATGACCACCTTAGTCCCTTCACTAAAGAGTTAGGTCGATATTTAAGCATCAGACCTGATGTGCCACTTTTTCTGCGCCCCCCTACGAACACCTAACAACACCATGGTTATGCCATATTTATAATTTGGTGCACCATGGCGGTCTTTAGCACAATAGCATCACAATGTTTGACGCTATTGTGGTGCTTTACTACACTAGTGTCAAAATATTTTTACAGTGCAAGGAAACCCACAGGTTTCTATGGGTGCATCACTTTAATGCCTGCTCTGAGAAGTTGTTAAAAATGGTGCCAAAAATGGTGCAGTGAAAGCTGTTAAATTTAACTGTGCCATTTTTGAAGGCCTCCTAGCGCCGGAACTCCCCCCTTGCATACATTATGCCTGGTACAGGCATAATCTGGCACAAGGTTTTACAAAGTGGCACAATGCATCCATTGTGTCACTATGTAAATATGGCACCGGTAAAAGCCACTTTAGCACTGCCTTAGTATAAAATAAATGATGCTATGGTGGCGCTAAGGTGGCACTAATACAATTTGTCTAATGATGGGTATAACACCACCCATTAACACTTATAGGCTTGAACATCACATAACAAGACCAGCACCCACAGCATGCCTCTCTCTCTCCAGGATACTGATCTCCTTTTCTATATTTGTCATGTACTTCTGTTATTGCATATGTACCATATGTATCTTGCAAATGCATGATCCTCCTAGTGTCACCTTCATTACCTCCCATTCCAGTGCCCAAGAGGTTGAAGAGACCCAGTAATTTTCATAATATGCTCCAAACTCAGTGCGCCTGTTTGTCAGAAAGCGAGTCTCGAGTAGGACTTCTGCTCTCAGCATCCATGGTGGAACACAGGCTACGTCTCGAGCTCATGTGGAAGTAAGCTTCTGAGGGAAATATTCTGACAGTGTTTTTCTCAGGTACTTGGTATCAGTACATACGTAACCCAACTCGTGGCTCACAAATATGTAATCTAGACTGTTGGTTAACCCTGTAGGGGTATATACAAGGATGTTGCAAATGCCATATGTCCATCAAGATATGCTATATAATTTCCTTCCGCCCTAATCTTATGCCTATGGGCAGGACCTTAGGCAGAAGGAAATCTACCTAAGTCTCCACAAATAGTGCAATGTTGAGAATCTCCCATTCAAATCATCAGAATAACAATGTAATAGATTTTAGTCCCAACTAAGCTCAGAGCACATATATTTATTTAAGAGACACAGGAGCTGTCTGTAAAACATTCCACTTCACCAACATATATTTACCTTCAGGATTATGTGGTGTATTGGTCACCTGGAGCAAGGCTTCACTCTATATAAACACTCCCCGTGAGTAGGACAAATATATAGCAATAGATAGTATGCCTTTCTTTCTCTTACTTTGCCTAGCACATTCTGAAGCATTTAAGTGTGTTTCCTACATGATATCATTTTTGTGTCAAGCTGCTGTACGTGGGAGAAAACATTAAAGGCCTGATTCACAAAGATAAACTTATACTTTTGGGAATTCACAAAGGGCGTTTAGGAGTAGTCTCTTTATGTCTGCACTCAAGGCGGACTCTCCACATTCGAGGCATTCGGGGCAGAGACTCCCCAGATTATTCACAGTTGGGGTGGAGACTCCGCACTTGGGGCAGAAACTCAATACTCGGGGTGGAAACTCCACACTTGGGGTGGAGAATTTGCACTTGAGACGGAGTGATTGTAATTCCACACATCTCCAGGCTATTAATACCATCTTCAACCCTGCACTACAAACCACATACATGCAGCACACATTCAAGGTTCCAGTAGTTCCATACCAACACTGTGCCTGCCTGCCTGCTCTGTGCTTGAAATAATTCACATGGTGCCTCTGAGGAGGACGAAAAATTATACTGAGGAGCAGGCCACAATGAAACTTAAGTTCATATTAAGACTTTACAAAAGACTGCATGGTCCTCCTCCCCCCCAGTTTGGTCTGGACTGTTCCCATGAGGAACAGGGTCAAGACTGATTTGCATATGGCTGGGTCCAAACTGGGGTGGCATGGTGAGCAAAAGAACGATGGATTAAACCCAGATCTATGACTGGGGGTGAGTGCTTGACAATGTTCAGCATTCCGTCCATCACTTGTGGTTTTTGCTTTGTCGCCCTAAGTGGGAAGGGTATGCCCAGACGTGGGTCCCGTGCTTCCCATGCCACTGGATTCAAGCTAGCCTGGCTGATGAGGGGTGAAACCCCGAAACAGGTCCCAGGATGCTTGTTTCCGGTCCAGTGAGGACCGGGCTTGGCAGTGCGGTCTGGACTGTTCCCATGAGGAACAGGGTCAAGACTGATTTGCATATGGCTGGGTCCAAACTGGGGTGGCATGGTGAGCAAAAGAACGATGGATTAAACCCAGATCTATGACTGGGGGTGAGTGCTTGACAATGTTCAGCATTCCGTCCATCACTTGTTGTTTTTGCTTTGTTGCCCTAAGTGGGAAGGGTATGCCCAGACGTGGGTCCTGTGCTTCCCATGCCACTGGATTCAAGCTAGCCTGGCTGATGAGGGGTGAAACCCCGAAACCGGTCCCAGGATGCTTGTTTCCGGTCCAGTGAGGACCTGGCTTGGCAGTTCGGTCTGGACTGTTCCCATGAGGAACAGGGTCAAGACTGATTTGCATATGGCTGGGTCCAAACTGGGGTGGCATGGTGAGCAAAAGAACGATGGATTAAACCCAGATCTATGACTGGGGGTGAGTGCTTGACAATGTTCAGCATTCCGTCCATCACTTGTTGTTTTTGCTTTGTTGCCCTAAGTGGGAAGGGTATGCCCAGACGTGGGTCCTGTGCTTCCCATGCCACTGGATTCAAGCTAGCCTGGCTGATGAGGGGTGAAACCCCGAAACCGGTCCCAGGATGCTTGTTTCCGGTCCAGTGAGGACCTGGCTTGGCAGTTCGGTCTGGACTGTTCCCATGAGGAACAGGGTCAAGACTGATTTGCATATGGCTGGGTCCAAACTGGGGTGGCATGGTGAGCAAAAGAACGATGGATTAAACCCAGATCTATGACTGGGGGTGAGTGCTTGACAATGTTCAGCATTCCGTCCATCACTTGTTGTTTTTGCTTTGTCGCCCTAAGTGGGAAGGGTATGCCCAGACGTGGGTCCCGTGCTTCCCATGCCACTGGATTCAAGCTAGCCTGGCTGATGAGGGGTGAAACCCCGAAACCGGTCCCAGGATGCTTGTTTCCGGTCCAGTGAGGACCTGGCTTGGCAGTTCGGTCTGGACTGTTCCCATGAGGAACAGGGTCAAGACTGATTTGCATATGGCTGGGTCCAAACTGGGGTGGCATGGTGAGCAAAAGAACGATGGATTAAACCCAGATCTATGACTGGGGGTGAGTGCTTGACAATGTTCAGCATTCCGTCCATCACTTGTTGTTTTTGCTTTGTCGCCCTAAGTGGGAAGGGTATGCCCAGACGTGGGTCCCGTGCTTCCCATGCCACTGGATTCAAGCTAGCCTGGCTGATGAGGGGTGAAACCCCGAAACCGGTCCCAGGATGCTTGTTTCCGGTCCAGTGAGGACCTGGCTTGGCAGTTCGGTCTGGACTGTTCCCATGAGGAACAGGGTCAAGACTGATTTGCATATGGCTGGGTCCAAACTGGGGTGGCATGGTGAGCAAAAGAACGATGGATTAAACCCAGATCTATGACTGGGGGTGAGTGCTTGACAATGTTCAGCATTCCGTCCATCACTTGTTGTTTTTGCTTTGTCGCCCTAAGTGGGAAGGGTATGCCCAGACGTGGGTCCCGTGCTTCCCATGCCACTGGATTCAAGCTAGCCTGGCTGATGAGGGGTGAAACCCCGAAACCGGTCCCAGGATGCTTGTTTCCGGTCCAGTGAGGACCTGGCTTGGCAGTTCTGTCTGGACTGTTCCCATGAGGAACAGGGTCAAGACTGATTTGCATATGGCTGGGTCCAAACTGGGGTGGCATGGTGAGCAAAAGAACGATGGATTAAACCCAGATTTATGACTGGGGGTGAGTGCTTGACAATGTTCAGCATTCTGTCCATCACTTGTTGTTTTTGCTTTGTCGCCCTAAGTGGGAAGGGTATGCCCAGACGTGGGTCCCGTGCCTCCCATGCCACTGGATTCAAGCTAGCCTGGCTGATGAGGGGTGAAACCCCGAAACCGGTCCCAGGATGCTTGTTTCCGATCCAGTGAGGACCTGGCTTGGCAGTTCGGTCTGGACTGTTCCCATGAGGAACAGGGTCAAGACTGATTTGCATATGGCTGGGTCCAAACTGGGGTGGCATGGTGAGCAAAAGAACGATGGATTAAACCCAGATCTATGACTGGGGGTGAGTGCTTGACAATGTTCAGCATTCCGTCCATCACTTGTTGTTTTTGCTTTGTCGCCCTAAGTGGGAAGGGTATGCCCAGACGTGGGTCCCGTGCTTCCCATGCCACTGGATTCAAGCTAGCCTGGCTGATGAGGGGTGAAACCCCGAAACCGGTCCCAGGATGCTTGTTTCCGGTCCAGTGAGGACCTGGCTTGGCAGTTCGGTCTGGACTGTTCCCATGAGGAACAGGGTCAAGACTGATTTGCATATGGCTGGGTCCAAACTGGGGTGGCATGGTGAGCAAAAGAACGATGGATTAAACCCAGATCTATGACTGGGGGTGAGTGCTTGACAATGTTCAGCATTCCGTCCATCACTTGTTGTTTTTGCTTTGTCGCCCTAAGTGGGAAGGGTATGCCCAGACGTGGGTCCCGTGCTTCCCATGCCACTGGATTCAAGCTAGCCTGGCTGATGAGGGGTGAAACCCAGAAACCGGTCCCAGGATGCTTGTTTCCGGTCCAGTGAGGACCTGGCTTGGCAGTTCGGTCTGGACTGTTCCCATAAGGAACAGGGTCAAGACTGATTTGCATATGGCTGGGTCCAAACTGGGGTGGCATGGTGAGCAAAAGAACGATGGATTAAACCCAGATCTATGACTGGGGGTGAGTGCTTGACAATGTTCAGCATTCCGTCCATCACTTGTTGTTTTTGCCTCCTCCCCCCCCATCAACAGTGCCACACTGAAGGGAGCTGTATGACAGCATTTGGCCACTATAGTCACTTCCTTGGGGAGGATGTCCATAAGGTCACATACCTCATGAAGAATTGGCGGGATGAAAAGAGGCAGGTGAAGGAGAAGTACAGCAGGATGGAGGAGGCCAGAGCTCTCCTTGCTGGCCCAACTGGAGCCCGCCTCCATCTCCCCCCATTTTAGAGGGATGTCCTCTCCACCATTGACCCCCACCTGCTCCATGGGCTGCCTGTGAGTGATGACCTCAATGTGGTACCAGGTAATATGTGATGAACCTAATAGTGACATCACATGATAAATAACTGTGACACACTACATATGTGACTATGGATTTTGTATAAATAATGTGTAAATTTGACAGTGAGTCACATTTTCAAGTGTTTCATTTAGACCATTGCATTACAAGTCTCAGGGTTCCTTGTAATGAAATGGCAGTTTTAAATTCTTCAGTCCAAACCAGTGAGCCATCACTGCTGGTTTATTAAATTGGTAAATTGCCTTCACCACTCACCATTAATGTTGACATGTAGATGTAAGTGTGTAAATATGTGACAAGTTGCACATATTCAGCATGTTTTGGTTATGTCTGCTGACTTTTCTCTTTCATAGCCACATACAGTCAGAGTACCATCACCCACTGCAGCATAGGTCCCTTCACCAGCAGGGTGGCAACATCATGGGGCACATAAGCCCATAACAGCAGCATAAACTGGTATGCAAATATGGCCAGTAGAGGCCCCAAATCTTTGAAATGAACAAAGTTATTCTCTGCATCACATGTCAACTAGAATGTAAACTTAAACTACGAATATCATTGTAGGCCCTGTGATGTCCAGAATACCACAGTCCACAGCAATCTCTGCTACACGTATGGATGTGACATCTGGTCAGGTACCATATACTGGGCAGATGCAGAACTCTGCATGGATAGTAATGGTCTTACAAAATGCTCATGTTCTTAAATAGTGGCCAAAATGTCAGCTACATGTGGTGTGTGACTAATCCCACTGTTGCCTCTCATCTCCATATGTCCACACATGGCTAATAAAAGTATACCACTTCACAGCATGTTACCTAATAATAGGATGACTCAAAATGTACAGTGTGTGAGTAAAGGGCTCACCCATTTGCTCATATTGTCTCTTTCGAAGAGGCATTGAAACAACTGATTGGAACAAATATTATGGGGATACTTGCTAACAAAATCAAACTCCCCAAAATGTATTGAAATTGTAGTTTATGAGGGCTGCACTGATGCCAGCAGAGTTGCATTTGGAGGAGGCGGTTGTGGCTGGTAAGGTGCGTGTAGAGGAAGTGAAACATATTAATCTGGTGACGGAACTGCACAATGTGAAGCTAGGAAAGGTGGGGCTCATCCCAGCTTCTCCACTTGACCAACATGTGTGATCCAAGGCAAATTTAGATTTTCACTTTGCTACCTCTACCTCCATAATCACTTATATGCGAAGTTTGAAATCCATGACTTGAGGATTTGTGCTGTCCAAATCCTTATCCAGTGTAACGTAAACAAGACTATGATGTTGTTCATGCATAAGGGGAAAACAAGACAGGAAAAGTGGTAGACAGCACAAATGTATGATTTCCCAACCCACTGTGGGCATTGATCACGACTATCTACTACCCACCAGGGGTGGTAGGTCCCTCAGATGGTAGGGAGAAGGCCTGGTATGCACTGTCACTGGCGGAGGGTGTAGGGGAACCAACACGTCTGACCTCGGTGTGTGGTAGATGCTGTCACTTCTTCTCAATATTTTGGATGGAAGAAAATATCTTCTGCCACTCATCCACCTGCCATCAAGCCACCCCACAGCTCACCCACAGACCCTTCTTCTGACGGAACTGCACCTTCACCAGCATCCACGCCGACGACCCACCCACCAAGGTAGGATGCAACCATCTCAGATGGATCCTACTCAACACCCGCTCCGTCTACAAGCACACCGTCGAACTTTGGAATCTACTCGACTCAGCTTCCCCAGACGTCGCCTTCCTGACTGAGACCTGCATGAACCCCTCCTCAGTGCCCGACATCGCCATAGCCATCCCGGACGGCTACAAGATCACCCGCAGGGATCGCACCAACAAACCAGGAGGAGGCAGCGCCATCATCCACAAGAACACCCTCAGAATCACGACCGGCACTGAAGACATCCTCGGCACCGCCGAACACCTGCACTACCAGATCCACACCAACCCAAACACCACCCTCACAGGATCCCTCGTTTACAGACTCCCTGGCCCCCGACTCCATCACCAGCGTCATCAGCACGCACGCTCTCGCATCCACAGACTACATACTCCTCGGGGACTTGAACTTCTACCTTGGAAAGCACCAACAACAACAACTCTACCACCCTACTTGACAACCTCGCCAACCTCAGCCTCAAGCAGATCGTCACAACATCCACACACTCCACAGGACACATTCTTAACCCCATTATCTACACCAGCAAACATGTCTCCTTCAGCCACACCACCGAACTGCACTGGACCGACCACCGCTACATCCACTTCTCCTTCAAGAAACCCACAACACACCATCACCCGCAATGGATTCCCCACCTCACATGCAACAAGGTCACCGAAGACCAACTAATCACTGTCCTCTCCCAGAACCTGCCTATCGACACCACTGACACTGACACAACAGCCTGCAACCTCCGGCAATGGATCGATGACTGTGCCAACACTCTTGCCCCGATCAAGAATCCCTCCAACAGATGCACCGACAGAAAGGCCTTCTGGTTCACTGCCGACCTCCAAGAATCTAAGCAATCATGCCGAAGACTTGAAAAGAAGTGGCACCAAGACTAGACACTGGACAACCACACAGCCTTCAAGAACGCCACCTGCAGACACCACCAACTCATCCGAATCGCCATGAGAACCGCCTTCAAAGAACGCATCGACAACAACGCACACAGCCACTAGGAGCTCTTCAACATCGTGAAGGAGCTCTCCAACCCCAGCTCCAACGTCAATGACATCCTGCCATCACAAGAACTCTGCGACTCCCTAGCCACCTTCTACTACTGCAAGATCGCAGACATCCATGACAGCTTCAGTACTCAGACATCCCTGCCAACCACTAACACCACAGACTCACCACCCACCAGTCTCCTGCTCTCTTGGACCCACATCAACGAAATCATGAACACCATCCACTCCAGTTCACCATCAGACCCCTGCCCTCAACACATCTTCAACAAAGCAAGCTCCGTCATTGCACCCCAACTCCAGAAGATCATTAACAGTTCCTTCAAGACCGCCACCTTCCCGTAGAGCTGGAAACACGCCGAGATCAATGCCCTCCTCAAGAAACCCAAGGCAGACACAAAGGAACTCAAGAACTTCCGGCCCATCTCCCTGCTCCCCTTCCCAGTAAAAGTCATAGAGAAAATTGTCAACAAACAACTGACCTGTTTCCTCAAGGAGAACAACACTCTGGACCCATCCCAAACTGGATTCCGCCTCAACCACAGAACGAAGCCACCCTCATCGCCGCCACTGACGATATCATGATTATACTGTACAACAGTGAAGCTGCAGCTCTCATCCTCCTGGACCTCTCAGCTGCATTCAACACCGTCTGCCACCACACCCTACGCACATGCCTCAACGATGCAGGAATCCATGACAGAGCCCTGGACTGGATCCCCTCTTTCCTCACCGGCAGAAGTCAGAGAGTCCGCCTCCCTCCGTTCAGCTCTGAAGCCACCAAAATCATCTGTGGTGTACCCCAGGGTTCATCCCTCAGCCCGACCCTCTTTAACGTCTACATGGCTCCTCTTGCTAACATTGCCAGATCTCACAACCTCAACATCATCTTATACGCCAATGACACCCAACTGATCCTTTCCCTCACCAAGGACCCCCCCACCGCCAAGAGCAACCTCCACGAAGGAATGAAGCCCATCGCCGAGTGGATAAAGAACATCTGCCTGAAACTGAATTCGGACAAGACTGAGGTCCTCATCTTTGGCTCCACCCCCTCTGCTTGGGATGGCTCCTGGTGGCCTGCCACATTGGGAACCACACTGACACCCACCAACCACGCACGTAACCTGGGATTCATCCTGGACTCTTCACTATCAATGACACTGCAAGTCAACGCCATCACCTCCTCCTGCTTCAACACCCTCCACATGCTTTGGAAGATCTACAAATGGATCACCACAGAAACCAGAAGAACAGTCACCCAAGCCCTTGTGAGCAGCAAGCTGGACTACGGCAATGTCCTCTATGCAGGAACCATGGGCAAACTCCAGAAAAGACTGCAACGCATCCAGACTACCTCCGCACACCTCATCCTGGACATCCCCCACCACTGCCAGATCACAGCCCACCTGAGAGACCTACACTGGCTCCCCGTCAACAAGCCAATCACGTTCAAACTCCTCACCCATGCTCACAAGGCACTGCACAACACCGGACCAGAATACCTCAAAAGACGGCTCTCTTTCTACACCCTGACCCAAAAGCTTCACTCGGCCGACCTTGCCCTCTCCACCGTTCCACGCATCCACAGAACAACCGGCGGCGGCAGATCGTTCTCCCACCTAGCCACTAAAACGTGGAACACTCTTTCCACCCTCCTGCATCAGACTACCGACCTACTTACCTTCAGGAGACATCTAAAAAAATGGCTGTTTGAGCAGTAGCAGCCACCAACCCCGAGCGCCTTGATACCCTCATGGGTGAGTAGTGCGCTTTACAAATTCTCTGTTCCATGTCTTGGCGGTGAGGTGGGAGACCAATCTGCCACTGGCGGTTGTCCTGTAGATGCGTGGGACGGTGGCGAGGTCAAGGTCAGTGGAGCAAAGCTTTCAGTTCGGGGTGTAGAAGGAAAGCTTCTGGAATTAACTGTGAATATTAGGAATTAACTGTGATTAGTAGGATAATGAAACACAACAAGATTATTGCGGTGGCTAGAAAAGTGAAACAGAGAAAAAGTCCCAACATTGAAGCAATAGCAGTGTTAGCCCAAATCCCCATACCTGTGCTACAGGTAGAGAACAGGTCTGTTGGTCTGCTGGGAATCCTCATGCATTAATGAAGAGAAGAAGCAGAGTTTCAGCAGAAACTGTGTAGACAACATGGAGCATGAGATGGCAAGGTGGCTGGAAGGTCCGCTCAAAGATGGTGTGGGCAGTAAAATGTTTTATAATAATATATCTGTAGTTCTCAGAACTGCTCTGACGTCCCAGCACGTATTCTTCTATGTAGGGCAGACAATGTACTCTTTGGATTGGCAGTACCCAGTACACTATTGTGTGCAACCTTGGGTGAAGTACAGGCTTTAAATGTTGTGCAAAGAAATTAATAACAAATTCCGCGTGGAAGGGCAACTGATAAAAAGAATAAAAACATCTGCACTAAAATAAAGCTTTGCTAAAATAATAAAAGGACTAAAAGACAAATGTAACTAGGTGAGAGGCCACATTCCTCAGACCCAGAGCAAAATAATGTGCCTGCGTAAATTCTCAAATAACCTCACAACATCCTCCCCATTGTCGGTTCAAAGGTGCAGAGGTCTATAATAAAACCTAATACTAAAATCACCCTACCTACATTAAGTACTAAAAGCAAGCTAAAATATGCTGAAAGAGCTAAAATCTCCATGTCGACAAGTAAGCAGGCTAAATTTGAGTCAAATTAAAATGGTGAATTTAGAATTTAATAAAACCTGGACTCCAATTAAGGCCAGATGTTAAAAGATCAACAATAATCATAATCCTTTAAAAAATTGCCAATGTCATCAATTGTTATTGAATCCAGGAAAGACCCCACTTCTGCATATGTTAAAATAACCAGTTTTTTGACAGGGGAAGCGAGGGAGCACTCATGTTCCATTGCCTCAGCCATAACTCTGGCAGAAGTGGCAGCATCCCGAGTAGTGCCAGGTGTTGTAGCACCAAGAGCCACTCGATCCACAAAGGGCAGCTCATAAGAAGCTTCTCGTAGCAATCGCAATGTGCATGTCTGGTAAAAATTCCTCATCAAGAACACCAACAGTCCAGCGTCCAAAGAAGATATGCGCTTCATGGTAATACACACTTGCGGTGCATGTTCGAATGGGCACCACAAACATCGAAATACGGACTGCATGCAATTAAGAACCATTCTAAATGACAAAGGCCAGTTGGACTCCAGTTCTTCCAGGAGTGGTGCTCCAAAATACTTCATCATGAGTTCATGACATAGTTAGGCTGTTGGAAGCGCCATCAGTCCTCTTTGTTGATATGGGGCTGCCATTATGAAGAAAAACAGCAATCACAAAATGCCACTAATTAATGCCAACATAAAATGGAATTCCACCCAAAAAAACTTGAAAAAATAGAGTGAATGGCTGAAGGTATTATGCCAAAGACAGAAGAGAAGGCGCTGGCGAAACCAGAACCAATACCCTTAAAGAAATGTACAATCTCAATGATGTTAGGTACATTAGAAATATGACTTATAAGTTCACTAAAATGCTTTGGAAAGTTCGTGTTTAAAACAGACTGTATCTCTGCAGATGACCTGGCCACTTGAAGAGCATAGGTCTCACAGGCAGATGTGAGTGCCATGTGTTTTTGAAACAAAAGAGCTTTCAGTCTGCTCAGCTTGTCAAAGTTTACATTTGAAGTAGCAATATGAGGCCAACTTTCTGCTACTTTTAGTTTGTGCAAGGTGAGGGAAAGCACATTTTCACAACACCTAATAATTTGGGCGACCCAAACTACATAGGCGATTCTAGCTCACATTCCACAACAGCTTATTTTGTTCAGCAACAAATAACTCCCATTTGAGAGCACCTGGAATGCTGGAAAAATCAAAGGGACAGGAACACCCTTCAGAATACAGGCTAATATCGCTGCTGAAGTGTTACATGCTCCATGCAAGGACGACTGTTTGCAAATAAATTGAATGGCTCACAGAAGTCTGGCATTCGCTTTTACTAAGAAAGACCTCTTTCATACCATTGAAACATTTATGGTAAATGGTAGCTCCCACACCTCATGGATGTAACTATCTCCTAGCTTCTTAAATCTGTCTGCAGGAGTGTGCTTCAAACATGAAGTGAATCGAAGTGTTGAATTGGGCAAATTAACAACCCTGTGCAGTAACCGAGCTGCAGGTGTAATTTCTACCACAGTAAAAGGCAACTTTTCTACCTTCTCGATATTAGGCAAAATATAAGTCGCTTCTTTCTAAGCCATTATCTATTGAGTCAAATCAAACAGTTCCCTGGAGCTGATGTATTGCCAGGCCATACAGCCACTTTTCAGAACTTGTAATGTCCAACCTAACTGCATAATGGATCTAAGCTGACTCTGCCCATGTTGTAAAAATTACATGGCATTTTTCTATAATGTCAATTTCAGATGAAATAATGTTGTTAAGTGTGTATATGCAGTTGGACAATGTGTTCATTCCATTATCTACAACGGCTAAAGCTTTCGGCAAGTTTTCCTGATCTATCTGCCTCACCTGGGAGGCAGCTTCTTTTTGGGAAAGTTTGCAATTTTTTTTATATATTGCATATAAGAAGCACTTTGTGCATGGTTTTCTGCGGTCTAACAGAAATGCTTGTAAGTCTGTGTTTTCGGACAGAAGACTAAGGTGTTCTTTAACTGTTGTTAACCTGGAAGATTTCAACCATTGTTGGCATAGTTTGGCCATGCTACATGTGGTGATAATGTGAAAGTGTTGTGATGATATGCAAAAAGGGTCAGGTCGGCTCACTCTAAAACCCCCTGTGGATTTAACAAAATGTGCATGACAACCATTTATGTCCACTGGCCACAATAACCAACCATTGGGACCTGAAAGTTTTGGTATTAAACGTTCCATTTTGGACCTTCCCATTGAGCTGTTCTTCAGTGCCATTTAAAATCTTTTGGCATTTGTCACGTTTAGCTGGTGACGGATTACTGGGTGCATTCAATTCCTTAATTTTCGCCAAGACTAAACAACTTGTTTGCTGTACAGTTTCATTCAAACATATAATTTGCAATAGAATAAGATACCTTCCCTGTATTTGCCAATCTCTAGTTCCAGGTACACTCTTTATGTCAATCAAGTTCAACCAATATTCATAGCCTTTTATAGCCAACTGGGAAACAAAGGAATCAGAATAAATTAATTTGGTACCTGTTAACAAGTTGCTGTACAATTTCATTGGTGCCATTTTAAGGTAATAAGACTCGGCATTTTAGACATCATGCCCAGAAGCAAATTCGAACTTTTCTACATACATTTTGGAACCAAGTTGGTGGAGTTGTGGAAAATTTTAAACAGTTCTTGGGGTGCTGGCTTTATGTATAAAATGATGTCCGTAATGATGGTAACAGAACATTTCTCCATAATCTTCTGTTGTATGACAATATAATATTGAAGTTCAGAAAGCATAGAATCAACTGATTTTACATCCCAATTATCAGAAACAATCCCTGGTGTTATTATATCATTTATAGAATCTTTGAATACATTTCGAATTTGAATCATTTCCGTCGGCCTGAAGATATCAAATGATACTTTATCCCAAACAATCCCATCAGGAATCAGTATAGCTGAAATGTGTCCTTGGGTCAAGTCTCAGCGGAACTTATGTGAGGACAGGTGAGGTTTCCAAACCTTACCCACCAGTTCAACAGCAGAGCATTCAGGAAGATAATGACCATGTATCAGCCAAAGAAAATCATGATAAAACCAATCCAGAGATGGACGCAAAGCAAAGTTAACAATATCCATATATAGTTCCATGGGTGAATTAAATAGTTAATTTTAGGCTGATTGAATAGCTTGCATGCTCTAGACACAAGTGCTGTAGAAGATGATGACGGCTTAGAAAAGGAGTCAGGGATTTTGGCAAAATATCCAGAAGCAGTCCGTGCAAACACCGGAGCCAATTTTAGAGAATGAGAACTGGAAGATGTGTCGTTTGGTGATTCATACTAAATTATCTTATCCGTTTGTGTTGAATGTGAGTAACACAGCTCAGAACTTTGGACATTTCTTGTCGTAGATGTAGTGACAGGTACAAATGAAAGTATGAAAGTTCATTGTCCACCCTTCCCACGCTCGGGGGAGTGTCATCTCTGTTACTTAAAATTTGTAGTGGCACCTCCTGAAGTGCCACTGAAGTGAGAGGGATTTGGGAACTACCCAGGAGTCCTTGTGGTCTACTGTGCAGGACTGACCATATGGTGTAAATTGACATTGTCAATTGAAACAAAGTGGTTTTCTTTAGAAACAGGCAGCGTTGTTAGAATGACAGTCCTAGTGCAATGTACTCCCAGGACTGGAACTGGTGCTCAGTATGAAGGGCCAAATTCCTTTTTTACAGCAACCTTTTCTCACACTAGATTCCCAACCTTTGGAATTTAGCCTGTTGGTGTTGTTGGTGAATCCCTCATTCCCAAGGTAGCAACACAAGTAGATGAGTTTTAATCACAGAACTGTTGTAATTCCTGCAAGACAGAGACACAATCCTCTATGTCAAAAGGTGTTTCTGCAGCCATCAAGATCATCAAGATCAGGACATACATTGGTATGCCGAACAGTACCTAATATGGGGTATGCCTACCCAAAGACCTTCTGATCAGAATATTAAGTGCTCTCTGGACTCCATACAGAAGGTTAAGCCAACTACAACCCACACCTAGTACACTTGGTGTTAAGGATTGCTTTAGGTTTTGTTTTTTCCGTTCCATGACTATGTTTACCTCAGGATGGTAGAGAGGTGACATATGTAGATGTACCACCATTGTTGGCATGGTATCCCTGAATGCCCTGGAGGCAAAGGCAGGGCCCTGGTCTGAAAGGAATGCCACAACTGCATAAGTCCCAATAAGACTTGCAAATCTTTAACAGCAGTTTGAAAGTCAGCTGATCATTGTGATCATGCCCATAGAAATCAGGAGCAAGAATCAACAATGACTGAGATGTATTTGTATGCACCCTCAGGTGTTAAGGGACCACAGTGGCCCAGGTACACACATTATAATGTTTTTTTGGAAATTAAGAGGGTTATCTGTGGGGGGCGCTTGACGGTGGACTGTCTTATTTGTTGGTAAATGTCACAACATAGGACATGCTGGCCCTCATTACATCCCTAGCGGTCGGTGTTAAATCAGCGGTAAGACCGCCAACAGACCGGCGGTAAAAAAAACTGGAATCACGGCCATGGCGGAAACCGCCAACATAGACAGCCACTTTAACACTCCGACCGCCACGGAGGTACAAACAAACAGCATGGCAGTCACCACCAACATACAGGCGGAAGACAATGTACCGCCCACACTATTATGAGTGGCCAATCCGCCACCTTTTCCGGGGCGGATTCAACGCGAACAAAAACACAGCGGAAACAGGACTTTGAAGGGGAAACACTCACCTCTACACAACCCACGAGGAACCAGGACGCCATGGAGCCAGAACTCCAAATCCTCCATGCGATAGTCTTCCTGCTCCTCTACCAGGAGCACGAATGACGGCGGCGATGACCACGGTGAGTACAGCACCTACAACACAGGGGAGGGGGAGGGAAAAGATAGTGACACACATGCAACACGCAACACCCCCACCCCACCCTCACCCACAACAACATACACACTAATACATGCTGCAACATTACATTTACACCCCCCAACCCCCCTGGAAGAATGCAAGGACAAAAGGAAATAATTGTAACAATTGTAATCAATAAAAATCTATTAGTCAAAACTTGAAATACAGTATAAACATTTATGTACACCAACTATACAAGGCTGGATAGTGCACCATTCATAGTCTGTGGACCACTGGGTCCAAAATGCATGGGCGAGGCCCACACTCGATACCAGACTCAAAACAGAGAGAACATGCATTCACACAACACAACATAGACGCACTCACACATCCATACATGCACACACATACAACACGCAACACACACCCGTATTCATGCACACACAAACATTCACACACACACACCCACACACACACAATACCCTGCGGATTTCAGGGGGTCCTCCGGCAGCAGAACACCGCCAGGCCGTATCATGTGTCATGATACAGTCTGCAGCGGTCTACTGGTGTGGCGCTGCAGCTGGTAGCCATGGTGACGGTCTTTTGGCAGCCGTCACCGCGGCGGTAGGTGGTTTTTACTGTCAAAGGCTTTAATTTCCATTTTAAAGTTTACATGTGGGGATAGGACACAGTCAGGAGGGATTTAGCCAAACCTAAAAGTGGATTTAGGAATATCTGGAAATAGACAATGTTAACAGTCATACGCTTACTAGCAACTATTATCTGTTGTGTAGCATGCCAAAGCACTCTATACCTGCAAAATAGGAGATACAGATTCAAACAAGGTCTTGAATATGACCTTGTCAAAAAAGTGAGTCAAAATATGTGAATATCCCTAGAGAACGTTGAACAGCGTACATGACAAGAGCCCCATTTAGCATGTAAAGATAGCTCTGTCTATGCAGTATACTGTTAGGCATAGGTGCATAGTTAGGACTTTGACCAAGGAAATAGACATGACATATGTGCCTTTGCGTTGAAGATGTGTGTATGTCCTCTTTTAAATCTTCGCATTATTTTGATAGAGACAAATCAAAGGCAAAGTCAGGCCTTATTTCATTAACACAAAGGGCCTGATTACAACTTTGGAGGAAGGTGTTAATCCGTCCCAAATGTGACGAATATACCCCCAGCCGTATTACGAGTCCATTATATCCTATGGAACTCGTAATACGGCTGGTGGTATATCCGTCACATTTGGGACGGATTAACACCTCCTCCAAAGTTGTAATCAGGCCCAAAATATGTTATTCAATGTATAAAAAAAAATTAAAAACATAAATGTAAAAAATTAACACCAAAATGGATGCATAAGATTTACACCCAAGTCCCAAAGCATAAGCCCTTCCTTGCCCATTGGACACAACAGTTATGGGGTCATTTGGATCCTAGTTCTGTTTTTACCTTAAAAATGCAGCCAGATGCTAATTGTACACCAATTGTGTTTGCTACACTTCAAGTCCCAGAATGCCCTCATAAAGCATCTTTTAAATTGCTCCAAGGAGCCCTTGACCTCATAAATACTGTAAGTATTTGGAACATAGGCTGAAACCCAACAAAAGACAACAAAAAGCATTCATGAGATGCCATCCAAGCCACAAAAGCACAAGCCCTTCCTTCCCAATTGGAAACAACAGTTATGAGGTCCTTTGGAGCCTAGATCTGTTTTTGTAAGCACCTTCATCTAGAAAATGCAGCTAGATTCTGATATTACCCCAGTTGTGTACACTACAAGTCGCAAAATGCTCTCATAAAGCATCCTTTATATTGCCCCAAGGAGACCTTGACCCTGTACGCATTTGGCACATAGGCTGAAAGCTATAAAGAGACACACACAAAAAACATGCATAAGACAGCATCCATGCCCCAAAGCACAAGTCCTTTCTTTACCATTGGCTACAACAATTATGAAGTCCTTTGGAGCCTAGTTCTGTTTATGTAAGTGCATTTATCTTGAAAATGCAGCTAGATGCTAATATTACCTCAGTTGGGTTTTGTTAGAAATGGGGTTTTTGGTTGGCAGTCAGGTTACCCCCTGTCCAAGCAAAAGCCCTCACTCTAGTCAGGGTAAGTCACACACAATCCAAGATTATCCTGTGCCCACCCTCTGGTAGCTTGGCACGAGCAGTCAGGCTTAACTTAGAAGGCAATGTGTAAAGTATTTGTGCAATAAACCATACAATACCACCATATAGCACCACAAAAATACACCACACAGTGTTTAGAAAAATATATAATATTTATCAGGATAATTGTAGGTCAAAAAGAATAACGTTGCAATGGAAAACTGTAGAAATATCACAGAGAAGTGATATAAAGGTGGTCATTCTGACCCTGGCGGTCTTTGACCGCCAGGGCGGAGGACCGCGGGAGCACCGCCGACAGGCCGGCGGTGCTCCAATGGGGATTCCGACCGCGGCGGTAAAGCCGCGGTCGGACCGGCACCACTGGCGGGGTCCCGCCAGTGTACCGCGGCCCCATTGAATCCTCCGCGGCGGCGCAGCTTGCTGCACCGCCGCGGGGATTCCGACCCCCCCTACCGCCATCCAGATCCCGGCGGTCGGACCGCCGAGATCCGGATGGCGGTAGGGTGGGTCGCGGGGCCCCTGGGGGCCCCTGCAGTGCCCATGCCACTGGCATGGGCATTGCAGGGGCCCCCGTAAGAGGGCCCCTACATGTATTTCACTGTCTGCTGCGCAGACAGTGAAATACGCGACGGGTGCAACTGCACCCGTCGCACAGCTTCCACTCCGCCGGCTCGATTCCGAGCCGGCTTCATCGTGGAAGCCTCTTTCCCGCTGGGCTGGCTGGCGGTCTGAAGGCGACCGCCCGCCAGCCCAGCGGGAAAGTCAGAATTACCGCCGCGGTCTTTCGACCGCGGAACGGTAACCTGACGGCGGGACTTTGGCGGGCGGCCTCCGCCGCCCGCCAAGGTCAGAATGAGGGCCAAAGTGTCTTAAGTCTTTAGAATATAAACAAAGTCTCTTTTAAGCACAAAGTACCTGGTTTCTGGTGGAAAATCTCCTCAGAGGGCCACAAAAGAAGAGGTGCGTGGAAAACGGGTGTGTGCGTCGATTTCTCCCCAGCACACACGGACTTGCGTCGTTATTTTCCACGCGGGGAAGTCGGGCGTCGTTTTCCGGCACGCGGACAGTCTCTTTCTGTGGATCGCAGGGATTACTAGATGTCCCGGGTCTGTGCGTGGATTTTCCTGCTTGTTCTCCGGCTGCGCGTCGGTCTGCGGGGCTGCGCGTCGAAATTACGATCTCACGGCAGGCGTCGCGTCGATTTCTCCTCTAGACTTCGATCTGCGGGGCTGCGCGTTGAAATTACGATCTCACGGCAGGCGTCGCGTCGATTTCTCCTCTAGAGGTCGGGCGGCGTTGTCCTTGCGAGGCCGTGCGTCGGATCTTCGATCGTCCCAAGAGCGTCGCGTCGATCAGCGTCGGAGTGCGGCGTTTTTCTCGCCGCGAAACAAGCTGTGCGTCGAAATTTTTGGCGCACGGAGCGTCCAAGTAAAAGAGAGAAGTCTTTTTGGTCCTGAGACTTCAGGGAACAGGAGGCAAGCTCTATCCAAGCCCTTGGAGAGCACTTTCACAGCCAGACAAGAGTTCAGCAAGGCAGCAGGGCAACAGCAAGGCAGCAGTCCTTTGTAGAAAGCAGACAGGTGAGTCCTTTGAGCAGCCAGGCAGTTCTTCTTGGCAGGATGTAGTTTCTGGTTCAGGTTTCTTCTCCAGCAAGTGTCTGATGAGGTAGGGCAGAGGCCCTGTTTTATACCCAAATGTGCCTTTGAAGTGGGGGAGACTTCAAAGAGTGGCTAAGAAGTGCACCAGGTCCCCTTTCAGTTCAATCCTGTCTGCCAGGGTCCCAGTAGGGGGTGTGGCAGTCCTTTGTGTGAGAGCAGGCCCTCCACCCTCCCAGCCCAGGAAGACCCATTCAAAATGCAGATGTATGCAAGTGAGGCTGAGTACCCTGTGTTTGGGGTGTGTCTGAGTGAATGCACAAGGAGCTGTCAACCAAGCCCAGCCAGACGTGGATTGTAAGGCACAGAAGGATTTAAGTGCAAAGAAATGCTCACTTTCTAAAAGTGGCATTTCTAGAATAGTAATATTAAATCCGACTTCACCAGTCAGCAGGACTTTGTATTACCATTCTGGCCATACTAAATATGACACTCCTGCTCCTTTCAAATCAGCAGCTGCCACTTCAACAGTGTATGAGGGCAGCCCCAATGTTAGCCTATGAAGGGAGCAGGCCTCACAGTAGTGTAAAAACGAATTTAGGAGTTTTACACTACCAGGACATATAACTACACAGGTACATGTCCTGCCTTTTACCCACACAGCACCCTGCTCTAGGGGTTACCTAGGGCACACATTAAGGGTGACTTATATGTAGAAAAAGGGGAGTTCTAGGCTTGGCAAGTAGCTTTAAATGCCAAGTCGAGGTGGCAGTGAAACTGCACACACAGGCCTTGCAATGGCAGGCCTGAGACATGGAAAAAGGGGCTACTTAAGTGGGTGGCACAACCAGTGCTGCAGGTCCACTAGTAGCATTTAACTTACCAGCCCTATGCACATGAAGTGCACTTTACTAGGGACTTATAAGTAAATTAATAGTCTAATCAGGTATGATTCAAGGTTACCATGTTTTAAGGGAGAGAGCATATGCACTTTAGCACTGGTTAGCAGTGGTAAAGTGCGCAGAGTCTAAAAACCAGCAAAAACAGTGTCCAAAAAGTGGAGGGAGGCAGGCAAAAAGTTAGAGGTGACTACCCTAAGGCTGTCAGGTCTAACATGTGTCCCCCCCAGCTGAAAGTGGGGAGAGCTACCCGATCTCCTGGGAGCTCTCATCGCTAAAGCGGAAGTACCTGGAGAGACCATCAGCATTGGCGTGGTCAACCCCTGGGCGATGTTCCACCGTAAAGTCCATCCCCTGTAGGGAAATGGACCACCTCAAGAGTTTTGGATTCTCACCCCTCATCTGCATGAGCCATCTGAGGGGCCTGTGGTCTGTCTGAACCCGGAAGTGAGTCCCAAACAGGTAGGGTCTCAGCTTCTTCAGTGCCCAGACCACAGCAAAAGCTTCTCTCTCAATAGCACTCCACCTCTGTTGCCGTGGTAATAGCCTTCTGCTAATAAAGACTACCGGTTGATCTTGGCCCTCCTCATTTAGCTGTGCTAGGACTGCCCCTATGCCATGCTCTGACGCGTCTGTCTGCACGATAAATTCCTGGGAGTAGTCAGGGGCCTTGAGCACGGGGGCCGTGCACATGGCTTCCTTCAGGGTGTCAAAGGCTTTCTGACAAGCCTCTGTCCAATTCACCAACCTAGGTTGTTTCTTGGAAGTGAGTTCTGTCAAGGGTGACACAATGGTACCATAGCCCTTGACAAACCTGCGGTAATATCCGGTGAGGCCTAAAAAGGCTCTCACCTCAGTCTGCGTTCGTGGTGGTTGCCAGGCCTTGATAGTTTAAATCTTGGCCTGGAGTGGCTGCACCTTGCCACCACCCACCAGGTGTCCCAAGTACACCACGGAACCCTGCCCAATCTGGCACTTACTAGCCTTGATGGTCAGGCCTGCCTGTTGCAGGGCCTGAAGCACCTCCTTGAGGTGAAGCAGGTGTTCCTCCCAGCTGGAACTGTAGACAGCTATGTCATCCAGGTAGGCTGCACAGAACGCATCCTTGCCAGCTAGGACCCCGTTAACCAACCGTTGGAAGGTAGCGGGGGCATTTTCAGCCCAAACGGCATCACCCGGAACTGGTAATGGCCATCAGGGGTTGAAAATGCGGACCTTTCCTTAGCCCCCTCAGTCAGGGCGATCTGCCAGTACCCTGAAGTAAGATCAAACGTACTCAGGAACTTGGCAGCGCCTAGTCTGTCCACGAGCTCATCAGCTCAGGGGATGGGGTGAGCATCAGTCCGTGTAACTGAGTTGAGACCCCGGTAGTTCACACAGAACCGGAGTTCTGGCTTCGCACCTGGGGCAGTAGCCTTAGGGACCAACACCACTGGGCTGGCCCAGGGACTACTGGATTTTTCAACAACCCCTAGAGTCAACATCTTGGAGACCTCCTCCTTGATGCTGGCCTTCACCTTATCCGACAACCTGTAAATTTTGTTTTTCACAGGGAGACTATCACCAGTGTCAATATCATGAACACAGAGGTGGGTCAGTCCAGGAGTAAGGGAGAACAGGGGGGAGAACTGCTCCAACAGCTCATAGCAGTCTCCTTTCTGATTTAGAGTCAGGGAGTCAGACAGAATGACCCCGCTTACTGACCCATCACCTTCTTGGGCAGAGAGGAGGTCGGGGAGAGGTTCACTCTCCTCTTCCGTTCCTTCATCTGTGACCAGAAGCATGTTGATCTCCGACCTCTCAAAATTAGCTTTTAGTCGGTTTACATGGAGCACCCTTAGGGGATTCCTAGGGGTTTGGAGGTCCACTAGGTAAGTGGCCTCCCCTTTCCGCTCCTTTATTTCAAATGGGCCAGACCAGCGGTCCTGGAGAGCTCTGGGCTCTACTGGCTCCATTACCCACACTTTGTCTCCAGGTTGAAACTCTACCAGGGTGGCCTTCTGGTCATACCATTGTTTCATCATCTCTTGACTGGCCTCAAGGTTATCTTGGGCTTCTTTCCAGAAGCGGGTCATCTGGTTGCGGAGGGCCAACATATAGCTGACCACATCCTGCGGGGGTGTCTTTGGAGCTTTCTCCAATCCCTCCTGGACAATGCTTAAGGGTCCCCTGACAGGGTACCCGTAGAGAAGTTCAAAGGGGCTGAACCCTACCCCCCTCTGGGGGACCTCTCTGTAAGCAAAGAGAAGGCATGGTAAGAGGACGTCCCACTTACGCCTCATGGCCTCAGGGAGGCCACCAATCATGCCTTTCAGGGTCTTGTTGAATCTCTCCACAAGACCATTAGACTGGGGGTGATAGGGTGTGGTGAACTTGTAAGTCACACCACACGCATCCCACAGAGACTTCATGTATGCAGACATGAAGTTAGTGCCTCTGTCAGACACTATTTCCTTGGGGAATCCCACACGGGTAAATATCCCCATCAGGGTTCTGGCCACCACTTGTGCAGTTACGGTCCTCAGAGGGATTGCCTCTGGGTAACGGGTGGCATGGTCCACCAAAACCAGGATGAACCTGTTGCCTAAGGCAGTTTTGGGGTCCAAGGGACCAACAATGTTGATGCCCACCCTTTCAAAGGGGGTGCCAACGACAGGAAGTGGGATCAGGGGGGGTTTAACCCTTTTTCCTGCTTTACCACTGGCCTGGCAGGTAGGACAAGATCTGCAGAACTTATCTGAGTGTGTCCTCATTTTGGGCCAATAAAAGTGGGTGACAAGCCTGTTAAAGGTCTTGTCCTGCCGCAAATGTCCTGCCAGGGGAATGTCGTGAGCCAGACCCAGTAGGAAGGTTCGGTAACATTGGGGGACCACCAGCATACGTGCTGCCCCAAAGCCAGGAGCCTTAGGCTCACTGTAGAGGAGATCATTCTCCCAATATAGGTGGTGATCGCCAGAGGCGTCGCCTGCTGCCTGGTTTGAGGCTTGTTTCCTCAAACCTTCCAGAGTGGGACATTCTTTCTGCGCCTTGCAGAATTCCTCCCTGGTGGGTCCACCCTCAACTTGCCAGCCAGCAAGCTCAGGTAAGTCACCTAGGGCGGCAATGTCTTCCCCAGTTGGCTCGGGAGCATCCTCCTCAGGAGCCCCGTCAGCTACTGTGGGAACTTCTGGGGCCGGTTTCCCGCACCCCTGGTCCCTCCTCCTGGCAGCCCTCTGGGCCATCGTTCTAGGCTCCAGATGCCCTTGACTTCCCTCGCGGTCAGCCATGGACAGTGTGGTCATGCAGACCCACTCAGGTAACCCTAACATCTCCAGGTGAGACCTGAGCTCCACTTCTTTCCAAGCAGTGTGCTCAAGATCATTGCCTAACAGACAATCTACAGGCATGGCAGGACTCACAGCTACTTTCAGAGTACCAGAGACCCCCCCCCCACTCAAAGGGAACCAGAGCCACCGGTAGGTGACTCTCGCGATTGTCAGCGACTCTGACCTGGTGGAATGTATTAGGTACTATCTGCTCTGTTGACACCAGCTGACTCTTGATAGTAGTCATACTGGCTCCTGTGTCACGCAGAGCCTCCACCTTCTGCCCATCAATGGTGACCCACTGCCGGTACTTGGAAGTATTTCTGGGCATGTGGGCCTTGGGCACCATTTCTCCTTCTCCCAGGGACACTAGGGAAATCTCTACCTGCTCCCCAAAGCTACTTGGGTCCATCTCCCCCCCGAGCGCTACACTAGTCAACCCAGGTGCCTGTCCAGTAGTGGACGGTGCCCTCTTGGGGCACTGTGGATCGCCTTTGTAGTGACCATACTGGTAACACTCCATGCATTTGGGGCTAGATTTCCCTGACTTGTCATATGTCCCTGGCTTTTTCCCAAATTTGGAAAAGGAAGGGTTGCCACCCCCTCCCTGGGAATTCTTTTGGGGGCCTTTAGAAAGTTCCTTATCTGCAAGTTTATCTCCCCCCTCTTTCTTCTTTTGGGAACCCTGACCACCTTTGTGGGAGTCCCCCCCAGGTACCTTCTTGGACACTCTAGTGCTAACCCAGAGGTCCGCCTCCTCAGCAAGCTTCCTGGGATCAGTCAGCTTACTATCCACTAGGTGCTGGCGCAAATCTGTATAAGTAACATTAAGCATATGCTCTCTCAGAATCAAGTCATATAAACCTTTATAATCTGCTACTTTGTTGCCCCGCACCCATCCATTCAGTGCCTTACTGGAGAAATCAAAGAAATCTACCCATGTTTGTGTGGTTTGTTTGGTGCTGTCCCTGAACCTCTGACGGTATCCCTCAGGGGTCAGCCCAAACTTGGCAAGTAAAATGGCTTTCTGAAGTGGGTATGTGTTTTGATCAGGTTGATCCAATGTGAGAAGTGTGTCCCTCCCCAATGGCGGCACATAACCCCACATAGCTACCCCCCATTGCCCTTCAGGAACCTCATGAGCCCTTAGTGCAACTTCATAAGCAGCTAACCATTTATCTATGTCATCTCCCACCACAAAACTGGGCACCACATTTTTGGGTATACGAACCTTCTTTTCTCCAGCAGGTCCTGTCTGTATGCTGCCACCATTATTGCTGGATTCAGACTGTCTCGCCTTGATCTCCAGCTCCTTGAGACTCAGTTCATGAGCCAGCAATAGTTTCTTTTCAGCCAAAGCTCTTTCAGCTTCCACTTGTTTGGCTGTTCTTTCAGCTTCAGCTTGTTTGGCTTCTCTCTCTGCCCTTCTCTCCTCCTGTTGAGCCTCAATTTTCAGTTTTGCCATTTGCAATTGGAACTCCCTTTCCTCTCTCCTTTCCTCTGCGGTCAGGCTTTGCATAGAGACACTGCTCCCTGGTCTGGAAGGGGGGCACAATTGCAGTGGTAACACCATCCACAGATAGTGAAAATTCCTCTGAGGTGCCATTTTCTGGCTCCTCTTCCTCATCATCCTCTAAATGGGCTTCTGCCCAGGCCCTCAGCGCCACTTGAAAGTCCTCCTTTCTGGAGGCCCCTTGGGTGGGTACCCTCAGTGCCCTGCAGAATCCTCTTAGTTGTTTGACCGTATATGTATCCAACTGGACTAGGTCAAAGTCCCCTGTCTGAGACCCAGTCAGAGACATGTTGAGTGAGGATTTAGTTTTTGAAAATTGTCAGGAAAAAAATCAGGTTTTCAAAAAGAGATAAAAACCAAGTTGACCTTCAACTGTGGGTAGGTAGTGAAATACTTAGCTACTGTATGTCACTGCACAAATACAAGTCCTATCCTCACCGCTGATCACCAATGTTAGAAATGGGGTTTTTGGTTGGCAGTCAGGTTACCCCCTGTCCAAGCAAAAGCCCTCACTCTAGTCAGGGTAAGTCACACACAATCCAAGATTATCCTGTGCCCACCCTCTGGTAGCTTGGCACGAGCAGTCAGGCTTAACTTAGAAGGCAATGTGTAAAGTATTTGTGCAATAAACCATACAATACCACCATAAAGCACCACAAAAATACACCACACAGTGTTTAGAAAAATATATAATATTTATCAGGATAATTGTAGGTCAAAAAGAATAACGTTGCAATGGAAAATTGTAGAAATATCACAGGGAAGTGATATAAAGTGTCTTAAGTCTTTAGAATATAAACAAAGTCTCTTTTAAGCACAAAGTACCTGGTTTCTGGTGGAAAATCTCCTCAGAGGGCCACAAAAGAAGAGGTGCGTGGAAAACGGGTGTGTGCGTCGATTTCTCCCCAGCACACACGGACTTGCGTCGTTATTTTCCACGCGGGGAAGTCGGGCGTCGTTTTCCGGTGCGCGGACAGTCTCTTTCTGTGGATCGCGGGGATTACTAGATGTCCCGGGTCTGTGCGTGGATTTTCCTGCTTGTTCTCCGGCTGCGCGTCGGTCTGCGGGGCTGCGCATCGAAATTACGATCTCACGGCAGGCGTCGCGTCGATTTCTCCTCTAGACTTCGATCTGCGGGGCTGCGCGTTGAAATTACAATCTCACGGCAGGCGTCGCGTCGATTTCTCCTCTAGAGGTCGGGCGGCGTTGTCCTTGCGAGGCCGTGCGTCGGATCTTCGATCGTCCCAAGAGCGTCGCGTCGATCAGCGTCGGAGTGCGGCGTTTTTCTCGCCGCGAAACAAGCTGTGCGTCGAAATTTTCGGCGCACGGAGCGTCCAAGTAAAAGAGAGAAGTCTTTTTGGTCCTGAGACTTCAGGGAACAGGAGGCAAGCTCTATCCAAGCCCTTGGAGAGCACTTTCACAGCCAGACAAGAGTTCAGCAAGGCAGCAGGGCAACAGCAAGGCAGCAGTCCTTTGTAGAAAGCAGACAGGTGAGTCCTTTGAGCAGCCAGGCAGTTCTTCTTGGCAGGATGTAGTTTCTGGTTCAGGTTTCTTCTCCAGCAAGTGTCTGATGAGGTAGGGCAGAGGCCCTGTTTTATACCCAAATGTGCCTTTGAAGTGGGGGAGACTTTAAAGAGTGGCTAAGAAGTGCATCAGTTCAATCCTGTCTGCCAGGGTCCCAGTAGGGGGTGTGGCAGTCCTTTGTGTGAGAGCAGGCCCTCCACCCTCCCAGCCCAGGAAGACCCATTCAAAATGCAGATGTATGCAAGTGAGGCTGAGTACCCTGTGTTTGGGGTGTGTCTGAGTGAATGCACAAGGAGCTGTCAACCAAGCCCAGCCAGACGTGGATTGTAAGGCACAGAAGGATTTAAGTGCAAAGAAATGCTCACTTTCTAAAAGTGGCATTTCTAGAATAGTAATATTAAATCCGACTTCACCAGTCAGCAGGACTTTGTATTACCATTCTGGCCATACTAAATATGACACTCCTGCTCCTTTCAAATCAGAAAAGCAAGGAAAAAACTACCTAAACTTCGCCGTGTACTTCCTTCAACAGTGTATGAGGGCAGCCCCAATGTTAGCCTATGAAGGGAGCAGGCCTCACAGTAGTGTAAAAACGAATTTAGGAGTTTTACACTACCAGGACATATAACTACACAGGTACATGTCCTGCCTTTTACCCACACAGCACCCTGCTCTAGGGGTTACCTAGGGCACACATTAAGGGTGACTTATATGTAGAAAAAGGGGAGTTCTAGGCTTGGCAAGTAGCTTTAAATGCCAAGTCGAGGTGGCAGTGAAACTGCACACACAGGCCTTGCAATGGCAGGCCTGAGACAAGGAAAAAGGGGCTACTTAAGTGGGTGGCACAACCAGTGCTGCAGGCCCACTAGTAGCATTTAACTTACCAGCCCTATGCACATGAAGTGCACTTTACTAGGGACTTATAAGTAAATTAATAGTCTAATCAGGTATGATTCAAGGTTACCATGTTTTAAGGGAGAGTGCATATGCACTTTAGCACTGGTTAGCAGTGGTAAAGTGCGCAGAGTCTAAAAACCAGCAAAAACAGTGTCCAAAAAGTGGAGGGAGGCAGGCAAAAAGTTAGGGGTGACTACCCTAAGGCTGTCAGGTCGAACAGGTTTACTTCACTGCACGTCCCAGAATGCCCTCATAAAACTTCCTTTAAATTGCTCCAAGGAGAACTTGGCCTCATAAATACTGTAACCATAACAAACATAGGGTGAATGCACACAAATAAACATGAAGTAACATCACTTTCACCACTCACATCATACTAACAGACACCTAAAGCTGTTTATGTGCTCACCATGTCTCTGCTGCTCAGGTTCCTCCAGCTGAAAAAGGAGGGTGAGCCAAGCTGTTCTTAGGGGGTATAGTGGGCTGCGGTCGGGCCTATGCACATGTGGTAGGGAGGGCAGTTCCAAGAGTTCCTGGGTCTTGAGTCCTGCAGGTCTTCCCAGCACTTGTTGCACATTTGGACCCATTGATGGAAACCACCCTTTGAACTGCAGCGCAGCAATGTCTTCCCAAAAGCGAGTGCATGCTGCATTACTCAGCTGTTGTTTTGGGTCACCATAAAGCTGAGGAAACTTATCAAGCACTCCCTCTGCTAAGATGTTTAATTCTGTCTAGGTGGAAGAGGGTGCCTTGTTATCAAGTCCCTTAGCCATGTTGGGGAAAAGTCAGGTACACAGAGCAATAATCCTATTGCTGTTTTTAGGTGAGGATGGGTCAGGATGACTGTAAAATACCTGACAGGATCTTCCTGTTATGAACTTCCTAATGTTTGCTTCCTGTGTGTCATTTCCTGTATGAAATTGTTGAGTTCCGGCTCGACTGCAGAATCTCCACCTGATTACAGAATACCCACTCCTTTGGCGGGGTGTACGCACTCAGTTCACACTCGGGGCAGAGATTACACATTTTGGCAGCAACACAGTGATTTATTCTAGAAAATTATACACAAGCAACCAAAATGCAGGAAAAAATAGTACCTACTGTGACACACAGCTAATTTAATGTTGGTCTGAGCAACCCTCAACACATACATTAGAGCAAAACACTCCGACAGCTGACTAAATCTGGCCAAACTGTATCAGGAATATGTATGATTGGACTGCATCACATATGCACCATGCAAAGTGGTACATGCATGATGCAACGCTATGGGGGTCATTACAACCCTGGCGGACGCTGTTAAAGCGGCGGTAATACCGCAAACAGGCCGGAGGAAAAAAAAAGGGAATTATGACCGTGGTTGAAACCGCCAACATAGACAGCCACTTTAACACTCCGACCGCCACGGAGGTACAGACAAGCAGCGCGGCGGTCACCGCCAACAGACAGGCGGAAGACAAAGTACCGCTCACAGTATTACAACAGGCCAATCCGCCACCTTTTCCGGGGCGGATTCACTGTGGATAAAAACACGGAGGAAACAGCCATTTCAATGGGAAAACGCTCACCTTAACACACTCCACGAGGAAGGAGGGCACCATGGAGCCGGAACTCCAAATACTCCCTGCGATAGTGTTCCTGCTCCTCTACGGACATCAGCAACGCCTGCGCTGAAGACAACGGTGAGTACTGCACCTACGACATAGGGGAGAGGGGAGGCAAAAGTCAGGGACACACACACGCAACACCCCCACCCCCACCCCGACCCTTGCACACTACAACACACACACCAATGCATTTCCAAACATCACAGTAACAACCCCCAACCCCGGAAGAATGCAAACACAAAAGGAAATGAGTTCAACCATTGTAATGTATCAAAATACAGTAAGCTAATATATACAGAAATATATACACATTCCAAAAATATACATCACGATTAGTAGTGCAGGTATGCACCATTCAATGTCCGTGGACCACTGGGCCCAAAATGCATGGGTGAGGCCCATATCAGATACCTGTCCAGAAACACTGCAGGGGCATCAGATAGAAATGAAACAGGCACCTCAGGGGGAGGTGGAGGGTGGGCACCCCAGCCAGATGAACGCACGACACCACTGCTGCAGGAGGGGGCTTCATCCCCACTGCTTTAACCTGGGGAGTGCAAATCCACAGTCTCTCAAGTCTCTCCAGTGGGTGGGTTGCCCACTGCTTTTTCCTGGGGAGTGCAAAGCTACAGTCTCTCAAGTCTCTCCAGTAAGTGGTTTTCCCACTGCTTTATCCTGGGAGTGCAAAGCCACAGTTTCTCAAGTCTCTCCAGTAGGTGGTTTGCCCACTGCTTTATCCTGGGGAGTGCTAAGCCACAGTCTCTCAAGTCTCTCCAGTGGGTGGGTTGCCCACTGCTTTCTCCTGGGGATTGCAAAGCCACAGTCTCTCAAGTGGATAACAGTCTCCACTGGTTCTGGAGGGGGGGGGGGGGCCTGGTGCCCAGAGTGCTTCATCCTGCCAAGGACTGAGCTGGTGGATGTGATACTCCACTGGTTCTGGAGGGGGCCTGGTACCCAGAGTGCTTCATCCTGCCAAGGACTCAGGTAGTGGATGTATCTCTCCACTGGTTCTGGAGGGGGCCTGGTGCCCAGAGTGCTCCACGTGCAGTGTGGGCGGTACAATTCACTCACCTGGGTGTGCGTGGCACGACATTGGCAAGATACAGGTAGCATGAAACGCCATGGAGGCAGCGACATACCCCACACTTCTGCGGCTTTGCCTTCAACCTGCAGGGGCCAACAGTGATGACAGTAATGGTTCATGGAAGCTGCCCAGGGTCCTGGAACTCTCCTCCAGCCTCGGATGACTGACCACTGGGGATGGTAGGCATTTCAGAGGTGGTGCCACTGTCCGATGACGTCGCAGGGCCGCTGGCAGTTATTGCAGCAGTGCTTGCGGCGTTGTCTGTTGTGTCAGTGCTTGCGGCGGTGTCTGTGGTGGTGGTGCTTGTGGCGGTGTGTGTGGTGGCGCCGGGGTCTGTGGTGGCAGTGCTGGCGGTGGGGTCTGTGGTGGAGGTGCTGGCAGCGGGGTCTGTGGCGGCAGGGCTGGCGGCGGTGCATGTGTCAGCACCTGCTGAGGGAGAAAGCAGGATGTCTCCTGCAGCCTTGGATGGCTGCCCACCAGGGAAGAGGCTGGGGACTGTCGCAGCGGCTGTAGACATGCCGGAGGCGGTGCAGGTGGTGGTGTTCGCCGCTCTACAGGTTGGCATGGACGTGGACAGAAGGTGTGACACTGGTCCCTCAGCCGGTGCCACCATGCGCTCTCCTGACCTGCCCTTCTGTTTTTGGCCCTTCCCCGCCTTTGATGGTGGCGCAGTTGTCTTGCCACTATCCCCTTTCGTTTTCACTGAGCCCTTGGTGGCTGGTGGTTTCGGCTTCTCCCGCTGGGATGTGGGCACCTTTTTCACTTTGGCAGATGGCGGAATGTCCTTGCCCTCGCTACGTGGCACCCTGGCAGCCCTGATGGTTGGCGCACTCCATGACCCCGCAGTTGCTGGCACCACTGTGCCTGTGGATGTGGTGGCTGAGGTGCTGGGCTGGGACCTGGAAAGCCTGGCCCTAGGGGAAGGAAGGTGGGGGGAGGTGTGGGGAAGAGGTCAATGTTAGCCAGGAAAAGTTTTTTAGACACACTGGGACGGGTAGATGGAGGGGGTTTGGGAGTGGAGGAAGAGGTAGTGGTTGTAGGAGGTGTACGTCTGCTGAATTTGGATGAAGGTGCATGGGCTGGAGGCTGTTGTGAGGTGGATGGCTGTTGGATGGGTGTGTGCCTGCGTTTCTGTACTTTGGGAGGAGGGCTCACAGACACACTGGGAGAGGACACTGGGATGTGTGAATGGTAGTGGGGGTGGTGATTGCACGTGAGCGGTGTGCAGTGATGGGTGTGCTGTTGATGGAGATAGTGGCTGAGGATGTAGTGCATGCAGGTGTGAGTGGAGACGAGACTGGGAGGGAGGAGGGGGACACAGTGGAGGAAGTGGATGTTGGTATGTGTGCATGAGTATCTTGCTTGTGTGAGTGCCTGTGGGATGTGTGGTGCTTATGTTTGCCTGAGCCACTCTTGTGTGTTGATGTGTGTGCATGCTGGTCTGATGGTGTGCTTGGGATAGGCAGAGGTACAGGGGATTGGGTCTGGGTGGAGGAGGTTGGAGGGGGGAGGCTGGACACAGGGACAATGGCTGCCATCAGTGCTGAGGCCAGAGCCCGAAATGCTCTCTGTTGGGCTGCCTGGCCAGAATGAATGCCCTCCAGGTACACATTTGTTTGTTGAAAATGCCTCTCAACACCCTGGATGGCATTCAGAATGGTAGACTGCCCAACAGTGAGGGATCTCAGGAGGTCAATAGCCTCCTCACTGAGGGCAGCAGGGCTGACTGGGGCAGGGCCTGAGGTGCCTGGGGCGAAGGAGATGCCCACCATCCAGGGTGAGCGGGCACGGGACAGACACTGAGGGACTGCTGGGTGGGCGGTGCTGGAAGGGGGGGTGGCGGCTATACCTGTTGATGCGGTGGGCACAGAGGGGCCCGCCACCGCAAGGGAGCTCCCATCAGTGGAGGAGTCGCTGTCGCTGGTCTCTGCTCCTGTCCCCGCTGTGGAGCTCCCCTCACCCTCCGTCCCACTGGTGGCTTCAGACTCCGTAGCTTCACTCTCCAGGGCCACGTGGGTTGCAGCTCCCTCCTGCTCCGGTGCCAATGCTCCTCCACCTGATGTTATTATTGCACACAAGAACAGGGAGACCACAAAAAGGGGGGGGAGACAGAAGAAAGACATGTTCAGTGCATGCAACACCACTACCGTTGGCGGACACATCACACAGGGAGCAGCCCTCTGCACTACGCCATTCACTTATAGTTCCTAGATTTTTCACATGCCATGGGGTACGAGGCCTAAGACCAATTGCTGTACACCTGGAGGTCACAGGAGCCTGACTAGGTGTAGATGGCTCTTACCACTAGTGAGGTTGGGGTGCCACATAGCCTGCCTCACAAGGGACCTTGCCTACCAAGATCACCCTGGCCTAGGGGAACCCACTGCCCACCTCCCCCGCCCAGACACCTTGTAATGCGCACAGAGTCAGCTGAATGAGAGTGTACTCACCCCCTTGTGGCTGCTGTGATGTCCTCAAGCACCCATCCAACTCTGGATAGGCCACCGCCAGGATCCGGAACATCAGGGGGGTCATGGTGCGACGGGCACCCCTTCCACGTTGGGAGGCCATCCCCAGCTGGGCCTCCGCCCTCTTCTTGCTCCAGCGGCGCAGGTCCTCCCATCTTTTACAGCAGTGGGTGTTCCGTCTGTGGTAGACCCCCCAGGGTCCGGATGTCCTTGGCGATGGCATGCCTAATAGCCTTCTTCTGGTGGGCGCTAACCTAGATGAATGATACAGGGAGAAAGGACATCACTCACCCAGCCGGACCATCATACTCATAGCCCACCAGTTCCCACCCATGCCATGACGCACATACACTCACCATCCGCACATGTAAGCCTCAGCCCCCCCCGCTTTCTTCCAGCCACACCACTCAAAGCAGGCATTGCCCATTCAGCATGCTCACGGTGTACTCACCTGTGGTCTGGAGGACCGTACAGTTGTGTGTACTGGGGGAGGACCCCATCCACTAGTTTCTCCAACTCTTCCGAAGTGAAGGCAGGGGCCCTTTCCCCAGACACTGTACCCATCGTCGCTTCCAGACATAGGTCACAGCAGCACTTGCAGTGTAGGTCCTCTCCTGTTGAAGGTCAGGTATCAAGTGAGGGAACAGACAGAAAATGGCAGTCACGTCCACGGCGGTGCGTACCATCACCGCCGGCGTACATTATCATTTGCCCCACGGACCCATAGGGCCCAATGTTAACCAATGCTGAATTGCGCTGCGGTCTTCGATCGCCCACCGCGAAGTGTACAACGCCAGCGCAGTTACATCATTTCACCTTGTCCCACCTTACAGGTCAGGCAGCTGCCATTTCAGGGGGCCACATGGCATTAATAATAACTGCTTCACACCTATCTAGGCCTGGAATACACACAGTTACAGGCACACTGCGGATTAATACATTTTCAGCAAATAACATTTTGTGATACCTCAGTGTTGGCTGACTCTCTGCTCGAGGTTCTCCTTCATAGGGCAGTTTCTAACAACACTTGAAACAACGCCACAAAACAAGAGAACTTTTTTGCTTTATAATTTTCAGCACGAAGATAATTGTGTCCACACACCGATTGGACACACGCATGAATACTTGGACTGATGGTTTGGGATGAAAGTAATATTAGACTCTCAGGAGAGAGATCTAAACATCTACAAAATCGCGCCACTTGCTTAAATGATAGAAAGCCCTGATGAAGTCTTTGGGAGCAACTCTCTCACGGGACGAAACACGTGTTGGCTGTTGTTGTAAAGGACATTATACTACAAGAATAAACTAACAACTCTGGCCTTTATCCTGGTCGGATGTACGGTTGATTATTATGAACAAGGCACAAGGACCGAAAACTCATGAACGCTGAACTTATAACTCACGAGTGCCTTGACATCTGTTTGTGGTCCTCCATTGGGCACGTCTGCTGGGGCAGGTGATGAGATGGCGGCATCCTCCGGTGTACAAAACCCTGGTGGACCTGTCGACAATGGAAGAGAGACACATCATAGTCACATACAGACTTGATCGTGCAACAATTCAGGAACTGTGTGCCCAGTTGGAGCCAGACCTAATGTCAGCTATCCGCCATCCCACAGGGATACCCCCTCTAGTGCAGGTCCTGTCAGTACTCCATTTCTTGGCAAGTGGTTCCTTTCAAACAACAGTGGCCATTGCATCAGGCGTGTCCCAGCCAATGTTCTCTAACGTGTTGTCCAGAGTGTTGTCTGCCCTGCTGAAACACATGCGCAGCTACATCGTGTTCCCTCAGGTGGAGGATTTGCCTACAGTGAAAGGTGACTTCTATGCCCTGGGACATATCCCCAACATCATTGGTGCCATTGATGAGACACTTGTGGCATTAGTACCCCCATGCAGGAGTGAACAGGTGTACAGAACCTGGAAGAGCTACCATTCGATGAATGTGCAGATGGTGTGTTTGGCAGACCAGTACATCTCCCATGTGAATGTCAGGTTTCCTGGCTCAGTGAATGACGCTTACATTTTTAGGAATAGCAGCATCCCTTATGTGATGGGGCAACTCCAGAGGCACTGTGTGTGGCTAATAGGTGAGGCCAAGGACCCAATACAGTGTGAATAGGTGTCTGGGTATGAGGTTGTCCCTAAGGGTTGGAGGATGTCTAACAGTTGTCCCTCGATATTTGCAGGTGACTCTGGTTACCCCCAACCTGTCATGGCAACTGACCCAAGTGAGGAATCCCAGGACAAGGGCAGAGGAACGCTACAATGAGGCACATGGGCAAACTAGGAGAGTGCTCGAACACACCTTCGGCCTCTTGAAGGCCAGATTCCGGTGCCTCCACATGACGGGTAGTTCCCTATATTACTCAACAAAGGAGGTGTGCCAGATCATCGTGGCCTGCTGTATTCTGCACAACCTGGCTTTGCGACGGCAGGTGTCTTTTCTGCATGAGGATGGGCCAGATAGTGGTCTTGTGGCAGCTGTGTAGCCTGTGGACAGGGAAGAAGAGGAGGCAGAAGAAGAGGATATCGACAACTGAAACACTGCAATACTTTCAGTGAGACACAGGTAAGAAGATGTAACTGCCTCCCACATCTCATACTATTGTTGGAGCTAGCATAAGTCTGTCATTTTCACTCAGTGTATGGACCCTGACTTGTCACTTTGCCTTTCCATTTCACAGATGTGGGTCCCACTTTGTGCCCTCTGCTATGTTTCCTCCTGGCCTACAGCTGTGTTATATTGGTATGTACACAAGTAAATTGACATTGCTATATTCCATGCTTATTGCAATTACACATTTGTGAAAGCACAGACTGACTCCAGAATGTTTTGTGATTGAAGTGTGTTTATTTCTGTGCTAATAAGTGGAGGGGGTTGTAAAATGGGCTGGGAGGATGGTGGAGGAATGTCCATGGCAGAGTCCAGTCTATTTGTTTCACAGGTGCTTTGTCCAAAGGGGCATAGGAAGTGGAGCAATGGCAGTTTAAGGATGGACAGAGTGGCATAGTGGGACCGAAGGGTTTCATTCAGGGGGGTCTCATTTCCTGGCGGGGGTCTTGGCAATATTCTCTGTCTTGTTCCTGGATCTCAGGGACCATTTGTGGGTTGGTTCTCCCTCTGCAGGGGGTGGGGTGCTGGTGTCGTGTTCCTGTGGTGGTGCCTCCTGTCCACTAGCACCAGCGGAGGTGGAGGGCTGTTCATCATCCAGGCTAGTGTCACGGGCCCCTTGTTGTGCCACTGTGTCCTTCCTGGTGTTGACAAGGTCTTGCAGCACCCCTGCAATGGTGACCAGGGTGTTGTTAATGGACTTCAAGTCATCCCTGATCCCAAGGTGGTGTTCCTTCTGCAGCCGCTGGGTCTCCTGAAACTTGGCCAGTACTGTTACCATTGCCTCCTGGGAATGATAATAGGCTCCCATGATGTTGGAGTGGGCCTCGTGGAGAGTGGGTTCCCTGGGCCTGTCCTCCCCCTGTCGCACAGCAGTCCTCCCAGCTTCCCTGTTGTCCTGTGCCTCTGTCCCCTGAACCGTGTGCCCACTGTCCCCAGGACCCTGATCATCCTGCGTTAGTGGGGTTGCCTGGGGTCCCTGTAGTGGTGGACACACTGCTGATTGATGTGTCTTGGGGACAGAGGGATGGGCCCACTGGGCATGTGCTGTGCTGGTGTGTGCTGAGGGGGGTGGCCCTGTGGTGGCTTGTGACTGTGTCAGGGGAATCGATTGTCGCGAGGTCCCTGATGGGCCGGGCTGGTCATCTTGATCCAGTTGTCCACAGAGCTGCTGTCATCACTGTGGGTCTCTTCCTTGGGGGGCTGAATAGGTCTGGCACCTCCTGTCCAGTGACGTTGGGTAGGGGTCATGTAGGGGTGTAAAAGCATGATTATTGCATCTGTGTGTGCCATCGTGTGCAATGGGTGTGTGACCCTCTACTCCGGTGCTTGCATTCTTGGCTTGGTCCTTGTGTGATAGTTGGTTTGGGATCTGTGTGGATATCTGTAGTAGACATGCTTTGGTGATGGGTGTCCATGCATTGGTGTTACATGCAGGGCTTGTTTTGGGGATGTGCGGGTTGTGTTGGTGGGGTATCTGTGGGTTGTTGGGGTGATGGGTGTGAGGTAAGGGTAGGGTAAGTGATGGCATGCCGGTAGGGTGGGGGATAAAGTATTAAAGATTTGCCTTACCAGAGTCCAGTCCTCCTGCTACTCCTGTGAGGCCCGCAGGATGCAGTATTGCCAAGACTTGCTCCTCCCATGTTCTTAGTTGGGGGGAGGAGGTAGGGGTCCACCGCCAGTCCTCTGTACAGCAATCTGGTGTCTGGAGACCATGGAACGCACCTTCCCCCGTAGATCGTTCCAGCTCATCCCTAGTCATCAGCAAGCATACACGCACACTGCACAGCAATACCATATATATACCCACGGCTACACAACACAGGATCAGGGACACAGAAGACCACACAAAATACACACACAATGCAACAACTACACAACTACTGTACACAAAGACACAGTCCACAATCTACAACTAACACTGGCCAGAGACTGGCCACACATACAACACACATAAACATCCACCTGCCATGTCACACACACAACACCACCACAATTAAACAACACTGCTATTGACACACACATCACACACACACACACTCATAGCACAATGGACCAACAATTCCATACACAATGCACACAGAGACAATTCGACAAAAGACAATTTGACAAAAGACAACACCTGCACAGCTGCGATGGTGGCAGCAGGACCATAATTGAAAGGAGACCGCATTGAGACACATATCTTGTTGAACAAGGTACCAAACAACATGCGCACAGCAGTTGACGCAAAGGAATTTCAGGGACAAGCAATACCAATGCCTATTATCATGCATAGTCACACAATGGGGGAAGGGCCAGGCAACAAAGAACGCACAACTCACACTCCATGAGACATACCCCTACACTATCCAAATGCAAGGGACCCACACCTAAATAGACATATATGCACTCAAATGCAAATCAAACTACCATAACTCCAGTTCTGCACTGAGAAAACTCAAGAACACACACCACAGGTAGACAATAGCCATATCATGGGACAAGTCATACACCATACATGCCCACTTTGCAGAACACAAAAATATACACATACCACTACAAACACAACACAAAGTGATAACACCAACATTGCAGCAACACACATATACTCATCACACAACACACACCCTTCCCTTGGGGGACAACAGTAATGCACACAAACTAACATACTTCAAAAAACACCACATGGAGCAGCAAGCAGGCCAAACACACACAGCTACAGAGACACAACCAACGTCAGCCAGGAATAACAGAAAGCTAGGGAAGGAAATGCAGATCAAAGGTGCAACTCCAACAACTGGTTACGTTTATTAAATGAACTGATATTCAGTCCAAGGCCATAGTCCAGTCCAAACTGGCTTGCCTAAAAAGCACTGTTTTGGGCCCCTACTTGACTCCTGACTGCTATGCAACCTCCACAGGTAGGGGCATAAAGGGGGCAGACAGGCACCTCAGGGAATGGGGGGTGGTGGGGGAAGGGTTGGTGGTTTGGGTCTGGGTTGTGGGGTGGCTTTGGGAGAGTGGAACTTCTTGGGAGGGGTAAGCTCTTTGGCAAGGTGAGAGGCATAGGTGCTTGCAGGGGGGCATGGGAGGCCTTGGTGGTAGAAGGGATGGCCTTGGGGAGGGAAACTGACATTTTGGGGGTGTATGAAGGGAAGAGCAGGGGTAAGATGTAGACCACAGAGGAAAACCTTCTTAGGTACACGGGGACGGTCATCAAAGGGGGTTGGGATTTGGATGTTGAGGGAGTGGTTGTCTGACGTGCTGGTGTAGATGATTTGGGTACGTGTTTGTGGGAGGTGTGCTTGTGTCTGGTGTGTGTCTGTTGGGTGAGTGAATGAGGGTGTTTATGTGTTTGGGGCTGTGAGGTGGTGGAAGTGCTGGTGGATGCTGTGGTGTGTGGGTGGATTTCTATTGGGGTGGTGACTGCAGGTATGGTGGATGTGCTGCATGTAGGTGTGTCTGTGGTTATGTGTCTGTGGGTGTGGTGACTGGGGTGGATGTCTGAGGGTCTGCTGGGGTGCTGTCTGCGGGTGTGATAGGTGTGGTGGCTGGATCAATGATGGGTGATGCAGTGTCCGTAGGTGTGCCATATGTCATGTCTGTGCTGGTGGGGTGTCAGGGGAAGTCATGACTGTTGCTGTATCTGCAGGTGGATGTTGTTTGTGTGTGTGCCAATGGTGTGTCTTGTGGTGCTTATGTTTGTTGCCTTAGTCTTGTCAGTTGAGGTGGATGCAGGCAAGTCTGTCTGTGTGCTGCTGGTGGGCCGGAGAAGGGGGATTTGGAATGGGAGGAGGAAGGTAGAGGGGGGATGAAATACAAGGGGTGAGTGGCTAACATCAGTGTGGATACCAGGTCCTGAAAGGATCTCTGTAGGCCAGAGATTGACCTCCAGGAACGCATTGCTTTGCTGGATCTAGCAGGTCACTACCTGGATGGCCTTCTGACCAACAGTAATCACCCTCAGGAGGTCAATAGCTGCCTCACTGAGGGCAGCAGGTGTAACAGGAGCTGGGGCAGAGGTGCCTGTGACAAAGGAGGCGCCCACCCTCTTGGGTGAACATGCATGGGTGGCGAGCAACAAGGAGGGCGGTGATAGAATTGTGGTGGTGGACTAAGATGCTGCTGGGGTGGTCCAGATAGGTCCATGTCCACTAAGGAGTGGCCACTGGAGGAGCAATCTAATGATGTCGAGCCAGATCTGGTCTTCCATGTGGCACTTCCCCCAGGCCACTGGGTCCCTCGCATTCAGTGGTCTTGTAACCTGAGGTCCTGGGGCCAGATGCTTACCCACTTGGCTCAGCCCCGTCTCCTTCACCTGCTGATACTTAAAAACAGGAAGTGATTGAAGGTCATTATATGTATATGATGACACATCAATCTCAACTCTGAGACAAAACATACCATCATGTCATGTGGCCCATTACATAAAGTGATAGCAAAGTGTCAGCATCATATGCCAATACAAAACCATGCATGCCATATGGAATCACCAAGGAAACACATGAACAAATTGTGGTCTCAGATAACTACAATGGCAAGGATGAAGTCTAGCTACCACACTAACCATACCCCAACTAGCTGACCACTCCACGGCAAACTTGTGCCACATGCAGCCCACCACATGGAACTAGCAGCCAACAAGTGGACAACATTGCAAGGTACACTACCAATTACATGCACACAAGCCTATGAACACATCTAACTTGCATCAACATGATGTCTCCACAATCAGTGATGTTGGTAAGGAAAGGCAGACAACACTGGTTCAAACATGTCAAAGCTGGATTAGGTGACATGGAAACATTAATTTCACAATGGACAACTTATAACAATGTACAACTCCACAAGTCACACCTTTCCAAAATGAGTAAAGAAGGTAGTAGCAAGGTCACCCAGATGTGCACCACATGTGGTTTAGCAAAGAACAACAATGAAGTCAAGTCACACACCTCATGGAGAGATGTCATCAGAATGAACACATGAATGGCCCTTTTAGTCCCTGGATGTTCCCCAACAATGTCTCATACCCATCTCCATGTACACTTCTGAGTGTGGTTGTAGTGGACAACTATGGTGTGGTTGCAGGATGGACGGGCACAGATCTAGCAGTCACTATCAGGAGGATACCAAATCTTTGTACAATGAGAATCAACATCACTACACACATATCAGACACAACAGACATTGCATCTGTCTGTGGATGAATCCCTGACCCCAAACACATTTCATGCAAACATCACTGCAAGTCAATCCATGATGCATCCATATAGTCAGGGCAGAATTTCCAAACAACAAACAGGTGTGGTGGACCTACAATCATCATAGCACATCAAGGGTACAAATCATCATCAAGTGGACCTACACACTGCCCCTACCTATCACATCCATCATGGCTACTGCAGGTACACATGACTTAAGACATACTATGAGGCATGATTGTTTCTGTCTGACTACATATGATGGTGACACAGTCCTGTTTGGGGCATCACAGTAAGTGGACAACCATTGCAGATGTATCATAATTACACCAGGACCCGATAAACATATATGCAAGATTTATTTCAACATCATCCATATATATGGCTAGCACACGACATACATCTTCTGTATGTATATATATATGTATCCTAGTGGGAATGTAATGCATGCAGACACGTTGGCACATAGTATGTTTACTCACTGATTACACATCACACATGACAATGTACATTGGCCACTTACCAAGGGGAAGTAGTTTGATACTGCTGCCAACATTTAACCCTGTAAGTCATGTCACATGTATGATGGACACCCATGCATCACAGACTGCAGTGAGGCACCAGCACCCAATATAACATGGAGGAAAATGTCAACCGGTTAGCAGATGTCAACCTACACATATCCCCAGACACATGACAGAGGACAGTGACCCACATCCTACTTACCTTTGGGCTGGAACATTTGTCAGGAGTGATCTGTTGGTGGAAAACTAGCAACCACCAGACCAGTCAAACCAGGATATCTGAACACTAAACACAGTCATATCAGATCCATGCCAGTCAATTTGACTGAGGGATCAGCAAAGTTTAGTCCTAGGTTCCAGCTCCAAAAGGCTAAGCACACCAGTTGGAAGTATATGTCCTGTCTATACCAATTTGTTCCCAAAGGTTATGTGACAAATGACATATGCTACATTGTCAGGGGAAGCAGTCTGTCCCTCACTCAATCACCTGCTAAAGGTTTGATCATGACTTTATATGTACTCACCCCCTGGCGGCTGTTGTGGAGGCCTCAAATGTCCATCCAAGGCCAGATAGGCCACCACCAAAATGTGGGCCATTAGGGGAGTCATGGCCCGATGGGCAACCCATCCTCGTTAGCAGGACATCCCCAGCTGGGCCTGTGCGGTCTTCCTCCCCCATCTTCCGATAGCAGACTCTCCGCCGGCTGTGGACCCCCAGGGTCTGCACCTTCTTGGTGATGGCACGCAAAATCCCCTTCTTCTGATGGACGTTTACTTGCATGGATGCAAGTGACAACACATAATATTATGTCCACAAGTCCCATACAAAATGGCTGAGTCCCATACCTGTCAGTGCACCTAGTTAATGACATCCTGTCCTGACCATCATGTCTACCTGTGGGACGTAGCCGGCATTGGATTCAGAGACCTGACTGCAAACACTCTTCATTAGGGTGTACAATACACACTCTCCAGCTCAGGCCCTGTACTGATGAGGTAGACAAGCACAGAGATAATCACATGACATTGACCAGGAACATGATGGAACAGATCTCAAAAAGTGGCAGTTGACAGGTAAAGCAGACTGCAAACAACTCACTAAAACATCCACTACCTCTAAATGTCACTCACTGCGTACAGTCCTGACATGCCAAAGCACGCCATCATACAGACCCATTGTGCTTTCACCACATTGTATGAGAGAGATATGTAGAACATACAAAGAGGCAACCTTCTCCATGTGTGGACATGTGCAGATACTGATGCATGCACCTGCTACATGTGGTGGTGGTGGTCAGTGTGTCACATCAACATTGAGATACACACATGTCCACAAAACCTATAGTACTGAAGGAGAAACCTGGGAATGCATTGTACATGTTCTGACTCATAACCATGACCACAGAGTCCAACATCATGGTACATCACTCAAATGCACATTGCCTGCAGATGTGCAATGTTCAAAATGATAGGTACCTGCACTGGACACATCAGTGCTGGATGAAAGAAACAATAGGGCTGTGGGATCAAGGGAATTAGTCAAGGCTATGTGGCATACATTATCAGGGACGTTAAAAGCACATCGATCACAGATTATGACCCTACCCACATGCTATGCTTATAGTAATTGGTGGACGTGGTCTCAAGAAGCTGTACATTGGTAGTGAGGCATGTTTTGGCACCATTACATGCTGTCCGGGTTACAGGGAGTGGGCACAGTGTCACACTGGTACAGGAAAAGGGAATTGATACCAGTCCAAATGTACAGTTATAGAGTGAGTGACTGTACACATGCCCCCTTCTCTGCAGGCTGAGCAGACATACCTACACAATACACCATGTCCACAAAATGAACCTGCATCACAGTGCATCAGGTAGGCAAACAGCCAATTTACATTGGCTGCCTATGTGCAGACCTGAAGGGCATAGTGAATCATTACCTGGCTTCAGGACAAAAGTCCAACGAGGCAGGGTGTGGCCGCAGAGAGCTCAAATGGTGGCCACCAACATATGCATTCAACCCTCCAGCTATCTTGCAACCACATGAGACTGCACATTACAAACAGTTTGAGCCATGATTATTCTGGGGATGGCTGACATAGCACCTTATCTAGCTATGTGCATGAAATGCAAGTTGGTACAAGGCACACTCAATGCACACTCAACACATTGTCTCAATACTACAGACCTGCCACTTGACATAAATACATGCCCATTGACTCTGTCATTGATGTACGCTGACAGCACCTATATGGCTTTGCAGACACAATCATACAAACTGGTCTCAAGCCTACGATGACTAAAGATGATATAATTTGAGGTACAGAGAATAGTGTGCACTTCGTGCACTTACCTGCTCCTCTGGTGCACCATAGAGCTGTTCATACAGGGGTAGGACCAGCTTCTTCAGCTCCTCGGGAGAGAAGACAGGGGCTCTATAACCTGTAGGATGTGGCATGATTGCTCCCAGAGGTGGTACACAGCAGCTTAAGTCGTGGAGGTCTTGCTGGCAGGAGTCAAGTGAAAGAATCAGTAGAAAATGGTGGTCACGTCCACCACGTACGCAACCCTCACTGCCAGCGGACAGTGCCATTGGACCAAGACAACCAAAGACATCAATGTTCTCCTATGGCAGTGTCCGCCGTAGTAGTATCCGCCTACCATCATAATCACTTCCGCCGGCGGTCGCAGGAAGTTCCTATTGTCCAGTGGAGTAGGTAAGGCAGCCACCATTTTAGAAGTATACAAAGATATTACAAGATATGTATTGATGCGTAACAAGTATAGAAATGAAGTCCTTGTGAATACTGACTGCTGGCCTTGTCATGCCACGTATGTCAATCGCTTCCATTATAATGTAGGTATGTGGTCCAGCAGATGCGACTACTTTATTATGGTATAGCCACCACCCTCTCCCCATCTCTGTAATCTAGATTTTGAGACATTGATTCACAGGCACTTTCTGGAGTGATTTGGACGTAAGGTTGCTGTCCAGATAGAGGTTTTGTACACATATGTAGATTATCAAAGCATTACCATTTCACAAATGTGCAAGTGTCAGCCCTGGTGTGTGTTGTGTATCTTGTTTACAGTGACTCACATGACATGACACATTTCATATCTGACATATATCTTGTAAATTGTTAGGGACACATTGAGTGACAGCCTTTTTTACTTTTTGTCCCCCATGGTTACCCTGGGAGGAGAAGGATCAGGCACCCTCCTGTGTACCATGCACTAGCAGACTTGCAGACCATGGAGAACAGACATGTCATACAGATTTATTGCCTGGATAGGCAGGCAATCATGGATCTCTGTTATCAGTTGGAGCCACTTCTGATTCCAGCCATATATCATCCAAATAGCAAAACACCCTTTGTACAAATCATGTCAGTGTTGTACTTCCTGGCAGTATGTTCCTTCCAAACCACAGTTGCCCTATATACTGGGATGTCCCAGCCTATGTTCAGTTTGGTGTTAAAGGATGTACTCACAGCAATGTTGAAACACCTGGACAGCAACATTCATTATCCTTAATGTGAGGTTTTTGCCTATGTGAAAGCAGAGTTCTATGGTTTGGCACACATACCACATGTTGTGGGAGCCATTGATGATACCTCTGGAGCCCTGGTTTGACCCCACAGCAATGAACAGGTCTGTCGGAACAGGAAGAACTTCCATTCCATCAATGTCCAAGTAGTGTGTTTGGTGGACCTCTACATTTCTCATGTCTGTGCGGAACAGGGCATTACCCCAGCTGATGACACAATTATACCCAGAGAGGGCTTGGCTGGTTGGTAAGTGACATATGTCATGTGTGTATGTATGCTATATCTGCTGCTAGTGAAACTTTGCTCTGGACTGATGGTTGCATGTATGTCTCTTTTCCTTACAGGACATTCTGCCTAACCAAACCATCCCTCGTTGTTGACACCAGTGAGGAACCCAACTACGCCGGGGAAGTCAGCATCAACGAGGCACATGGAAGAACACGCCATGTCATGGAGTGGGCTTTTGGGCTCCTGAAGTCAAGATTCCACAGCATAGACAAATATGGTGGAGCCCTTCTCTATTCACCAGCAAACGTTTGGAAGATCATAGTGGCCTGCTGCATGCTCCACAACCTTGCCCTAAGGAGACACATCTCATACATCCCTGATGAGGGGGAGCTGGCAGTGCCACTGGGTGAGCCTCCTGAAATGCCAAGTGAGGATGACAGTGATGGGGATGAAGGTGGAGACATGCAGGCAGATTTCATCAATCAGTACATCACTTGAGCTTAAGTATGTGATGGCCTGTGATTACTGTGACTGCATGGGGTACTGTAGGCGTCAGGTTTGTGGAGAAGGTTATCTCTGTCACCATGAGACAGGGCATTTCATGCTATGCATCATACTGGCCAGGTCTGCTGGCTACATTAGATTTGGAGATGTGCCTTTCTTGAGGATCTCCTTTGTGTGGGGGAGTCACATTGCACTGTCAGGGTAACAACAGAACTTTGAAATTACTTTTGTGTGTCTAGTATGCCCTGGCCTGTCTATACTCCTTGTTCGTCACTTTTTTCTTCCAGGTCTCTTCACCATGCCATCCTCATGTGGGCATTTCTCAGTTGTGTCATTGGCAGGTGACTGTAGCTGGTCTGAAATGTGAAGGGGGCATTGAATTGATCCAGCTACTGTGTATTGCAAATTTGGGTTGTGTGAGTTCCATGCTCAGACTGCCTGGACAATAGGCGCTATCTGAGCTGCAGATTAGACTTGTTTGTCCTGAAATGTTGGTCCAAAGGTTTCATGTGTGTGCTCGTGTGGCTTTGTGACATGGCATCCTGTGCAATCCATCCATTCTCTCTTCACATTGTGTTGATAATGCTCCTATATGCCCTGTACTTAGAAGTCAATGTGTTTCCTCATTGCAGGCCATAGTTAATGTGCCATAACACTAACATAGGTGTGTAACATGTCACTAGATGCCTAAGCATTGTAATAGGCTGGACCTTGGACTAGGGACTGTTGTACTGACCTCTGCCTGTGTCATGGGGTATGATAAGTGGGATAGACCTGGTTTTGGTATGTGATAAGGCTCAGGCAGGTGACTACATTCACCAATCTTTTTGCCTATACTAAGGAACAGGGTCTGACATAGCACTTTCTTCTGTGACCAGGGGGATGGTACTTTGAAATATGTAGCCAGAAGCAAAAATGTTCACACATTCTTGGCAATGACAATCCAGACATATTTGCAGCCTGTGTGCTGTAAAGTTCCAATTAAAAAACTGTGAGTGACCACTTCTGTTGTTGACTTGCTCATAATCATCAGCCTGACTATGCCTGTGACATATCCCTCTTAACAGTACTGTTGAACTTTTTTTCTTATGCAGGGTCATCCCCAATCTTTTTGCCTCCTGCTTCCTATTTTTTCTGACCTGTTGCTGTTGGCTTATGGACTCTGAGCATGTTACCACTGCTAACCAGTGCTAACGTGCATATGCTCTCTGTGTAAAATTGTATGTAATTGGTTTATCCATGATTGGCATATTTGATTTACTAGTAACTCCCTAGTAAAGTGCACTAGAAGTGCCAGGGCCTGTAAATCAAATGCTAATAGTGGGCCTGTAGCACTTGTTGTGCCACCCACATAAGTAGCTCTGTAATCATGTCTCAGACTTGCCATTGCAGTGTCTGTGTGTGCACTTTTAGCTGTAAATTCGACTTGGCAAGTGTACCCACTTGCCAGGCCTAAACCTTCTCTTTTCTTACATGTAAGACACCCCTAAGGTAGGCCCTAGGTAGCCCCAAGGGGAGGGTGCAGTGTATGGTTAAGGTGGGACATATAGTAATGTGTTTTAAATGTCCTGGCAGTGAAATATTGCTAATTTCGTTATTCACTGTTACAAGGCCTGTCCCTCTCATAGGTTAACATGGAGGCTACCTTTAAATCTGATTAAAGTGTAGATTCGCTTTGGGAGCAGATGGACATGTGGAGTTTGGGGTCTCTGAGCTCACAATTAAAAAATATGGGGGTCATTCCGACCCTGGCGGTCCATGACCGCCAGGGCCGGGTACCACGGAAGCACCGCCAACAGGCTGGCGGTGCTTCCTGGGCTATTCTGACCGCGGCGGTAAAGCCGCGGTCAGAAAAGGGGAACCAGCGGTTTCCCACCGGTTTTCCCCTGGCCCAAGGAATCCTCCATGGCGGCGCTGCTTGCAGTGCCGCCATGGGGATTCCGACCCCCTTCCCGCCACCCTGTTTCTGGCGGTTTACACCACCAGGAACAGGATGGCGGGAACGGGTGTCGTGGGGCCTCTGGGGGCCCCTGCACTGCCCATGCCACTGGCATGGGCAGTGCAGGGGCCCCCTAACAGGGCCCCACAAAGATTTTCACTGTCTGCTTTGCAGACAGTGAAAATCGCGACGGGTGCCACTGCACCCGTCGCACCCCTACAACTCCGCCGGCTCCATTCGGAGCCGGCTTCATTGTTGTAGGGGCTTTCCCGCTGGGCCGGCGGGCAGCCTTTTGGCGGTCGCCCGCCGGCCCAGCGGGAAAGCCAGAATGGCAGCCACGGTCTTTTGACCGCGGTGCGGTCATTCGGCGGTGACCGCATGGCGGGCAGCGACCGCCGCCCGCCGCGGTCAGAATGACCGCCTATATCTTTAAGTAAAGTTGATTTTAAGACTGTGTTTTTGAAAATTCCACTTTTAGAAAGTGAGCATTTTCTTGCTTATACCATTTCTGTGACTCTGCCTGTTTGTGGATTCCCTGTCTGGGTCAGTTTGACAGTTGGGCTGATTGCACCTCACACTAGACAGTGACATAAAGGGAGCTGGGGTGTAGTCTGCATTTCCTGATGAGCAATCTGTGCTAGGAGGGAGGGGAGGAGTGGTCACTTACACCTGAAAGGGCTGTGCCTGTCCTCACACAATGCCGTCTCTGACCTCATGGTGAGTGTCTGGGGCCTGGCCTGAGAAAGGCAGGATTTCACATTCAAAAGAAACTTTACTTTGAAGTAGCCCTACTTTAAAGGAGAAATTGGGTATAAGAAGGGCACCCAAAACCACAGAGTTTAGATCACTTCTGGACATCAAGAGGAGCCTCTGCCTGGACAAGAGCTGAAGAGCTGAGGAGAAGTACTGCCCTGCCTGCCTGTGACTGTGCTTTGTGGAGCTATCCTGCAGTTGCTGCTTCTGCCAGAGTAATAGGGCAAAGACTTGACTTTGTGTGCCTTCCATCTCGTGAAGAAATCTCCAAGGGCTTGATTTAGAGCTTGCCTCCTGTTGTTTGAAGTCTCAGGGACAGCAAAGACTTCTCTCTGCCAACACCTGGAGTCTCTGGAGAGACTCCTGCTCAGGCAAGTGGTGCCCTATCCAGTCCATGGGCCCTTGAAAGGAAAGCTGGTGGAAATCCAAGGAAATCGACTTCGGACGACTTCGGACCGACGCCGCTGCTGAATCCGGTGACGCCACCTGCAACTGACTCTGTGATCTTTGCTGGAACTCGATGACCTTCGTAGGCCCAATGCCGCTGTAGCCCCGCTGAAGTCCGCCACTCCGTGGAAGTCGCCACGTCGTGACCAACGCCACTGGAAGTGCGCGGATTCAACATTTCGCACAGATGCCGTGATCCCCGACTTCGCGCATCGACTTGTTTTCACTCTTCACCAAAGGTACTGTACTTGGGGGTCTACACGACTACGTGTCCCGCGCTGCTGGTGTCAGTTTGTTGGGAACGACTCCGTCACGATGCTGTGTTAACACCTCATCAAAGCATTTTGTGTTTCTAAGCGCTATTTTTTAGTTCAATCTTAAAAAATTCATAACTTGACTTGTGTATGTCGGATTTTTGTCGTTTTGGTCTTGTTTTGTTTAGATAAGTATTTCCTATTTTTCTAAACTGGTGTTGTGTCATTTTGTAGTGTTTTCATTAAGTTACTGTGTGTGTTGGTACAAATACTTTACACCTAGCACTCTGAAGTTAAGCCTACTGCTCTGTCAAGCTACCAAGGGGGTAAGCAGGTATTAGCTGAGGGTGATTCTCTTTTACCCTGACTAGAGTGAGGATCCTTGCTTGAACAGGGGGTAACCTGACTGTCAACCAAAGACCCCATTTCTAACAAGTACCATTTTATGAGTTGCTCATTGCATCACATGAAATTTGCTTTATACATCCATTAATGTTGACAAATCACTATTAAGCATTGATTGAGTGCTAGTAGTGTTTATGCATATGAGCTCTGAATATTAAATTTGAAATTGATTGTAGAAAAAAGAGACAAATAGTGAAGGGATCAGTCATGATGGATGTAATCATTGGAGTAGCTGCCACAACATTTGAAGTCCAAAGTCCGGTGTCCTACTATCCTGGAAAAAGGATAGTGTGTTAAGAACAGTCAACAGAGTGAGTCTGTGGAACACAAAGGGGCTCCATGAGGAAGAGGTCACTTCCTGGCAGTGGTTGAGTTCTTGGCATCTACACCTCATGGATGTTGGGGTGGACATCCCCGCTTGTGGGGGGCAACGTCAGCTACAATGTCAGGGGTGTGTGAGGCAGGTCCTTCTCCTGGCAGGGCCTCCATTCCACTGGCTGCCTGAGTGTAAAGTGTCTGATGTTACTAAGCCAATGAAAGGGGTCGGGTGTTGTTCTCGATACCTGCTCAGGGTGGTGTTGATGTCCCTCAGCACCCCTGTTAGGGAGGCCAAAGTGGCATTGTGGGCCTCCCACTGTTGCAATATTTCATGGTGGTAATCCATATGCAGCTGCTTGATCTCCCTGAGTTTGGTGACTACCTGGCCCGTCACGCATTGGGACTGTTAGTAAGCTCCCAAAACTTGGGTGATGGTTTCCTGGCCAGACCCATCACCAGCAGCCTCATGCCGCTGGCCCACACCATCCCTCTCACGCAGCCTACACCCATGTGTCTGTGCCCTTAGTTTGGCCTCATACTTGGGTCCAGGTCCATTATTGTCAGATGTGTCTAGAGGTGACTCAGGTACCTGGACTTGGGGGCACAAGATTGTTGATTCTGTCCTTGAAACACTGGTTTGGGGTTACTGGTTGCCTGAGATGGGTCTGGATGTGTTTATGTGCATATGTAATTGTGGAGGGTGAACCTACCGCAAGAGTAATAGAGCACTAAACAAAAAAGGATGCACAACATAGAAAATATACAGCAGCCAGAGCAGCTGAAAAAGGGGCTGCTACTGTACAGAAACATAGATGGCATGATTCAGTAACTTTAGGTCAAATAATGGCTATTTAATTTTTTGCCTTCTCAGAACTTTTTCCCATGAACAGCTGTATTTCTGTGTATCACCACATATCTGATTGGCTACCATCACTTCAACCAGGAAATACTGGCAGTCAACCTGGGAACAATATACATGGCAGCACCTCCTAAATGATCTACAGAGCTGAAAATAAAAACTAAAGCTTAACTATAGAGAGTTATATATATATATTCATATATATATGGTTTGTCACCAAACCAAAATTGAAGCAAGACATTAATGTAGTCAATCCATCTAATCTTTCAATCAGTGATGTAGAAATGTTACATATGTTATGTGAGTTAGACAGTGATGTTATTTCAGAATCTGATCCCTTTATTAATTTAATGAACACTGATATTGATATTGATCTGAGTTGTTCAAGTGGGTTTAAAACAAAATCTGTATTTCTCCCTCCAGTGATTAATGATGCTGTTAATATATTTGAAAGAGGGGTTATTAAAGAAATGAAGAAGTTGAGAAAAAAAAAAAAAAAAGCAGAATGGGACAATCTTGAACTTAAACATAGAGAGGCTATTCAATCTGTATAGAACAACAGTAGAATTGTAACTAAGAAATCAGATAAGGGTGGAAATATAGTAATTTTACCTATTCAAATGTACTTGGATGAGGGCCAACGTCAGTTGACTGATGGCATAAGTTATGAGAGATCCAACAGGGAGGCGGTTAAGGAAGCTAACCACAAATATATGGAGAAATTGGAAGAATGGAAAGATAGGGATTTATTAGAATGGGATGAGTATCAGTTCTAAAGAAAATAATTCCCTAAATTTCTAGCTTTGTACTTTCTTCCCTACCTACATAAAAGCTCCACTAATCCCCCTGGAAGACATATAGGCCCGCATTTCAACATTGGTGGTCAAGACCGCCAAGGTTCTGCCGGGCCGCAAACCGAAAGTGGTGGCGGTCTTCTGCCAACCATATTATGACTACTGGCAACCCTCCACCATTTTTTTGTATGGAGTGGACGCTGCTCCACCGCCACGTCATCAGAACACCCCCCGTAATACAACCCAGTATTCGTTGTGGCGGTGTTCTAGTGTCGGGGTGCTGGCGGCGGAGCAGCCCCCATGGATCCCGTTCCCTCCTAGAGAATCACCGGAACAGGTAAGGTGATTGTCTGTTAGGGGAGGAGTGTGGGGGGGCGTTGTGTGGTGTGTGCATGTATGGGGGGGTGCATGTGCGTGTGTAGGGGGTTGTGTGAGTGCGTGTATGCATGCGGGGGTGTAATGTGTGTAAGGGAAATGTAATGTGTATGTATGTGTGCATGTGTGCATGTATGTGCGCGTGTTTGTGTGTGAGTGGTGTGAGCGTGCGTGTAGAGGGGTGTGGGGGTATGTGTGGGGGTTTCAATGGGGGTGGGGAGGTGGGGGCGGCGGTGGGGAGGGGGTCCTACCACCCTTGGGAGGTGTTAGGGGGGTCGTGGGTGTTGGGAGTAGACTCAGGCGAGGAGGGAGGGGAGACCCCAATTAGTGCCAGGGAACGAATTCCCTGGCACTGATGGTACATACCGCCATGGATTTTGTGGTGGTACAAAACCCCATGAAATCCATGACGGTATGTGGGGTCATGATACTGCCGGCGGTCTAGTGGCAGCCGCCGGGCTGGAGACCGGTGTCTCCAGCCTGGAGGTCGTTACCGCTGTGGCAGATGGTGCGGTACATTGGCGGTTTGGCATATGCCAAACCGCCAATGTCATAATGGGGTGGTAATGACCACCGGCCTGTTTGCGGTCTTACCGCCCTTTTTCCACCGTCCACCAGGGTTGTCATAACAGCCATAGTCTCTTTGAAGGGGCGTTTATTGGAAAATACTTCCAAGTATGTTGACTTCTTTCTACAACCCTTTGTTGAAGCACTTCCCTCGTACATTAGAGACACCACTGATTTTTTATGGTTGATCAATGATATTCCCTGGGAAGATGATTTTCTGTTCATGTGTGTTTAGTTGTTAATAGTCTCTACACGAGCATTCCCCATATTTAGGATTAAGGACTAGATCTTTGTCTTATTTGTTGCATACTGATATGTTTTTGAACATGATCTCAGTCTGTCTTACTAACAACTTTCATTTTTAACAAAGTAATATACAGGCAAATACAAGGAACTGCGATAGGTACCTGTTTCGCTCCCAGCTATGCAGTACTTTTCCTGGGCTGGTGGGAGGAACAGGTAGTCATGAGCATTCACCTCTTTAAATCACATGTAGCCCTCTGGGTAAGATACACAAATGATATCTTCTGTATTTGGAAAGGTGATGTTGATTCAGCATGTGGCTTTGTCAACAGTTTGATTGGTAACTCTTTGAGTTTGAGATTCTCGTGTAGAATTGATTCAGAATCAATTGAATTTTTGGATGTGTTAATTTGTAAGGAGAAGGGTAAATTATCACGTATCTTACATAGAAAAGAAACAGCAGGCAACAGTTTGCTTTATGTCTGCAGCAATCATCCTAAGAATTTAATACAGAGCATTCCTTACGGAGAGATTTTGAGAGCTCGACATAATTGCTGTTCAGATGCCTTTTATCATGAAGTAAAAACAGTGGTTATAAGATTCCTTCAGAGAGGTTATAAGAAATCTACGATTGACAAGGAGATTCAAAAAGTTTCTCAGGTCAAGAGAAATTATCTGTTACTTATGAAGAATAAAAATCAAGATTTGGCCAGTTTTAAAAACAAATGATACATTTATTTACATTTAGGAGAAGTACTTCTCTAAATGACTCTTTAAGCAGATGTTTAGTATCACAAGATCAAATTGGCAATCCAGTTCAAGGCTTCTATATTTGTGGTAAATGTAAAGACTGTAGGTAAGTGTGAACACAAAAAAGGTACATTTTCCTACAATTCTGAAACCTTACATCATTAGGAAGCATTTCACTTGTTTTTCAGATTAGTGTGTCTATGCATTAATGTGTCCTTGTAACAAATTTTATATTGGAAGTACCATTCACACAACGGGTGTTAGAACATGTGCGAGCCAATGTACATCAGGATAAAACATATCCAGTAGCTAGACATTTTAAGGAGTTCCACTCACAAAAAGTTAATTTATTGAAGTTTGTAGTTCTAGACAGAATTGCAATCAGTGAAAGAGGAGGCAATAGAACCTTACTGTTGAGAAGATTGGAGTCGAAATATATTATAAGGTTTAATACACTTTACCCGATAGTCTTAATTTGGACAAAGAAATGGCAGTACATGTAGGTGACTAGAATCTCCCATTTAAAAAAAATATGTATCTGTTTCTTTTAGAGAAACACGTACATATACAGTTTAGTCACATTTTTTTGAGATATTGTCCAAGTACATGATCCAACTGTTTGTCTGCGGTCTGATCTCTCAGTATGTTTTTAACATTTTAATGTCAGTTTTGTATTGTTTTTTTTTACAGTCACAGAGGTGGTGAAGCATCGCTGGACATATTATTGAATTTTAAGCAGGATTACTATCGGAGTGATGGAAGGCAAAAAAGCTATTGTATCCTTTCATATGGTTAAATGAATTATAAATACGCACAATAATCATAGAAATATATATAATTACTGGCAAAAGTTTGTGAAAAAATATGTGTAACAACCGTCTAGTATGGCTGCAATCTTTTTCTTTCTTTTTTTGTTTTGATGAAAAATATAATGGCGATTGGGGTATGGAAGAACATTAGGTTTAATTACCTTTGTGGTAACATCACCCCACTAGGGCATGATTGTAATATGAAGAGATGTTGCTTAAATTGTCATCATTATTATTCATCAAAAGATAGCCACTCAAAGATGGCTGCAACTGTTTTGCCCTTGCTTCGAGCATAATGATTTGTAGTTCGTTTATTGATGTTAATTGGAGCTTGAAGCACTGAAATATATATATAAACTGTCATGGCGTTTGTCGCTCGGGATCGAGGAAACATTCAGCCCACTTGTGCATGATTACAATATGAAGAAATATTGTTTATATTGTTTTAATTGCCATTGTTATTATTAATTCACAAAAAATAGCCATCTAAAGATGGCTGTAATTGTTTTACTCCTGCTTCGAGTACATGGCTTTGTAGTCCGCTTTCAATGTTAATTGGAGTTTGTAGCACTGTAATATAAACAGAAACTGTCATGGCATTTGTTGCTCGTGAACAAGGAAACTTCGTTTCTGAAATGCGTTGAGTGTTGTGTGTGCTATTAAAATACTCACCAGAACAATTTCCATGTGACTGGGACTTTTGTTTTACTTGGCGGAATACGGATCGCTAAGAGTGAGGGTGAGAAGAATTCGATTGTGATTGCTACCCTGTCCTGGTCTGCTGCGCTGCGGCGAAAAAAAGGACTTAGCAGCTTCTGTTAATGGATATATATATATATATATATATATATATGGACATTGTAATTAGGCTCACATTTTAAACGTACAAAGCCATAGAAATTCACCAGTTATAGTGAGTTACCTCAAGTAAACTATGACTCGAGCCCCTGCCATGCACAGTTTTTTTGTAAATTTTTTCACAGCAAATTGCATTGATATTATCAATGATATTATGAAAGCTGTTATGAGAGCTGTAAATTGTGGGGTAATTAGCAGTGCATAGCTAGGCTGTGAGTTATAGCTACCTTAGGGCACGAGGTATTGTTACTTGAGGCAACTCTATAACTGGTGAATTTCTATGGTTTTGTATGTTTAAAATGTGAGCCTAACTATAACGTCTCTGTAACCTTTGGTTTTAAAGTGAATTTCTATGTCTTTTTTAAAATTCTGTTTCCTAACTGTTAGACCTGACAGCCTGAGGGTGGCCACTCCTCCCAACTTTTTGGCTGCCTCCTTCCACTTTTTGACACTGTTTTTGCTGGTTGTAGGATTCTGTGCACTTTACCACTGCTAACCAGTGCTAAAGTGCATATGCTCTCTCCCTTAAAACATGGAGACATTGGCTCATACCCAATTGGCATATTTAATTTACTTATAAGTCCCTAGTAAAGTGTACTGCATGTACCCAGGGCCTGTAAATTAAATGCTACTAGTGGGCCTGCAGCACTGATTGTGCCACCCCATAAGTAGCCCCTTAACCATGTGTGTGGAGTTTCACTGCCAACTCGACTTGGCATTTAAAGTCACCCCTAAGGTAGGCCCTAGGTAACCCAGAGGGCAGGGTGCGTGTAGACAAAAGGCAGGACATATACCTATGTGTTTTATGTGTCCTGGTGGTGGAAAACTCAAAAATTAATTTTCCACTGCTGTAAGGCCTGCTCCTTTCATAGGCTAACATTAGGGCTACCCTCATACACTGTTTGACTAGTTAATTCTGATCGGAAAGGAGTCGACAGGTGATATTTAATATGGGCAGAATGGTAATACAAAGTCCTGCTGATTGGTGAGGTTGGATTTTATATTACTATTTAAGATATGCCACTTTGGGAAAGTGAGGATTTCTCTGCACTTAAAATCCTTTTGTTGTGCATTTTACCAAGACAACCACAAACACAGGATACTCAGACACACCTGCACACATCTGCATACTGAATGGGTCTTCCTGGGCTGGAAGGGTGGCGAGCCTGACACTTACATTTCAAAGGACAGTGGCCTGCCCTCACACAAAGGACTGTCAAACCCTCTACTGGGACCCTGGCGGACAGGATTGTACTGAAAGTGGACCTCGTGTACTTCAAAACCACTCTTTGAAGTCTTCTCCACTTCAAATGCACCTTTGGGTATATAAACTGAGTCTCTGACCCTACCAACTCAGATACGCCTTGGGAGACACTGCACAAGAACCTGCAACCTGCCAAGAGAAGCTGCCTGGCTGCCCAAAGGACTCACCTGGACTGCTTTGCTGTAAAGGATTGCTGCCTTGCTGTTGCCCTGATGCCTTGCTGGCCTCTGGCTCTGCTGAGAAGTGCTCTCCAAGGGCTTAGATTGAGCTTGACTCTTGTTTCCTGAAGTCTCAGGACCAAAAAAGACTTCATCTCTGCAAAGAAACTCATTGTGCGGTGAAAATTGACACACAGCCTGTCGGAATCAACGCACAACCTACCTAGCGGTGAAAGAGTCACTGCATCGCTGAGCCGGAACGACGCAGCCTGGCTCCCTGAGTGTAGATCGAAGCAGCACCAGCGTTGCGACCAGAACTTCGATGCACAGCCCACTGGATCGACCCATCGCCAAGCTGGAACGATGCAGCCTGACTTCCTGCGATAGGAATCGACGAAGCGCCTGCCGGGAGACAGAAACTCTGACACATCGCCCACTGGATCAACACAACACCTGTGACTTCGTCCTGCATGCCCAGGATTTCCACGCATCGTCCCTGGGCATCGAAAGATCCTGCATCGCAAAGAGGATTCAAGCCTGCTGCATGGAAAAGAACCTACACATTGTCTGTGTGCACCCGGAAATCCAATGCACACCTACCTTTTTCAACGCATCGCCTCCTTTGTGGTCTTCGTGCATGCAAATTTTGACACAAACCAGGTACTTTGTGCTTGCAAGAGACAATTGTTGCTTTTAAGAACTTAAGACTCTTATAATTACAAAAGTGATATTTCAACTTGTATTTATCAAATCTTGATCATTTTGAATTGAATTCATTTAGATACATATTCTATATTTTTTCCAAACCTGTGTGGTTTATTTTTGTGGTGTTTTCACTGTGTTATTGCATGATTTATTGCACAAATACTTTACACCTTGCCTTTTAAGTTAAGTCTGCCTGCTCAGTGCCAAACTACCAGAGGGTGGGCACAGGATAATTCGGATTGTGTGTGACTTACCCTGATAGGGATTGTGGTCCCTATTTGGACAAGGGTGTATACCTCTGCCAACTAGAGACCCCATTTCTAACACTAACTAAAACATAACCTTTGTTTTTTTTCAGGGAATTTCTATGCGTGTTTTAACGTATAGTAATTTTCATTACTATACATTAATCCAACCACTGTTGTGCACGGCCTTTGGCTGTACGCAGTGGTGGTTGGCCACAGGACCTGGCTTACTGCCAGGCACTGAGACCAACCCCCTATAAGCACCCAACCTTGCTCCATGCACAGCATTCACTGGGCACAGCAGAGGTTGCCTGCAAGGCCTGGCCTGCAGCCAGGGCTTGTGGCCAACCCCCCTAATCACCCAACCTTATGCTGTGTACAGTTTTTTGGCCGTGTGCCGCAGAAGTTGGCTGAAGCCTCTCTGGGGTCAGAATAGGTGTGAGAGGGTGTATCTGTGGGTGAGAGGTGCTGTGAGCGTGTCTGTCTCGGTGTGAGAGTGCATACATCAGAGTTTTAGTAGGTGTGTCCGTGTGTCCGTGTGTCCGCGAGTCTGTGATTGGGTGCATGATGCTGTCAGTGGATCTGTGAGTGGGTGTCTGAAAGTCTGAGTGGGTATGTGAGTGAGTGCATAACTGCCTGAGTGGGTCTGTGAGTAGGTGTGTGAGGATTTGACTGGGGCTGTTTGTGTGTGCATGAGGGACTGAGTGAGTCTGTGAGTGTGTGCATGAGTGTCTAAGTGGGTCTTTTGGTGGTTGCCTAAGGGCCTGAGTGCATGTATGTGAGTGGGAGAAAAAGATTGAAAGAGAGAGCAAAAGCGAGAGGGAGAGAAATAGAGATTTTTTAGGCTTTGATGTATGATCTACTTAGAATTGAATATTTCTGTACAAGTTAGTATAAAAATTTTATCTGTCAGTTTTACAAATTAAAATGATTTGTATTTAAAAAAAACAAAGGGAAGCAAGTCTGGCTGGCCTTGAACCTTGGGTGCTCAGTGTGAGCTATATTTTTTTTTTTTTTTTTTTTTTTTAATTGTAGCCCTTTGTGGGCTATCTGGGACTGAGAGGGCGTCCTGAAGGGCTTCCCCACGGTCCCTCCATATTTATTTATTGTGTTTTTTTATTTTACAAAAATGCACTAATGGGCAAACTGGCACAGGGGGGGGAGCCTTAAGGCTTCGCTTGCGGTGCTGTTGCTTCAGCATGCATGGAGCTGCTTTGACAGCAGCTCCATGCCAGCTGAAGCATTTCGTCTCTGTCCCCTGTACGCGAGCAGGGGACAGAGAAGAAAGCTTCAGTTTTTCACAGCGGGACCTGTTTGACAGGTCCCACATCACAAACTGAAGTGTTTGCTGTGGCTTGGCTGCAGCTGCAAAGTTGTGAGATATATATACTACCTAGTGGTGGGCGCCACTATGTAGTTATAGTTAGGACCTAGTTTACATATCACGTCATCTGCTCTCTGGAATGTTTCAGGGTGATTTGTCAATCTGGGCCCGAGATAAAAGGTAGGTGAAAGAAGGAGCATGTCCAATGGTAACTCCCATAGCAAATTTTGAACAGCGATAGCACTTGAACCACTGGACGGAATTACATCAAATTTGGCGAAAGGTAGCCCTTGGTTTAGAAAGTGTCCTTTTTGTTGTTAGTTGTAAATCTGTTCAGTCATTTTTGAGAAATTAAAGAAAATCCAAATGTGTGTATCTAGGGACGTGAAGGATTCATGACCCCTCCCATTCTCGTGCAGAGATCTGGTTGACTGCCAACACTTCAACAAGGAAGTGTTGCCAGCCCTGTTGGGACTCGGCTTCAGTGGAGTCCCAAAACAAAAGTAAAAAAAAAAGAAAAGAGACCAGGGTAGGTATACCCTGACCCCTTTGTTCTGGGTCCCAGAGGGTCCCTCCCCTGAGCAAAAGAGCATTTTTGAAAACCTTTTGGCAGGAGACAAAAATAAAAACAAAAAACAAGTTCAGGATCCCGCACTAGTTTGCTGTGTAGCCCCTGGATGGGCCAGGTCCAGGGGAGCGTTGGAATTATCAATGTTGGGGGCTGCCTGGTCCCCCTGCAGCCCCAGGGGCTGCCACCTCCCTGGGGCAAACATACAAATTGACTGCACTACTTTCCCAAGGCTTTACACAAATGGAATGTGGACAAGCCGCAAAAGCCCCTGCAGCCTTGGGGACTGCCCCCTTCCCTGGGCTTTAAACAAATGAAATGTGGGGTGGCCATCCAGCCCCCCCCTGCAGCCCCAGGGACCACCACCTTCCCAAGGCTTTAAACAAATGGCATGCTGGGGGCCATCTGGGGCTTTAAAGAAATGGAATGCAGGGGGCGTGTGGCTCCCCCACAGCCCCAGGGACTGCCACCTCCGCAGGATATCAATAGAAAACAGTGCAGGGGGACAGCCCATCCCCCTACAGCCTTGGGGGCCACCACCTCCCCGAGGCTAGATTACGTTGGAGGGGGACTATGCCACCGCCATTCAAGGAGCCACTGATGGCCCTGCTATGTCCCCCACCCGAGACATAGCTGCTTGCACCCAGGTCACATGGTCAGGTCCCGGGGATGGGGTCGCTAGGGCTGAGATCAACCTGGAGAGAGGAGCTATAACTTGTGTCCTTGTCATGCACTGATAATTACCCCACATAATACATCACTCATGACATCTTTGATACCATCATTGATATCAATGTAACATTTGCAATAAAAACTTTTAGTAGAAAACTGCATGGCAGGGGCATGAATTATAGTCACCTTAGGGCATGAGTTATAGTTGAATGAGATAACTCATTATCTCATTCCCGAGACCGCATCCCCTGGACTGGGAGGAAAAGAAGCGAAGGGCACTATAGTGACATAATCAAACGTGGAGAGAAGACAGTAGTCCCTCTCAGTGGAAGGAGCGACAAGCTCTGCTGCAGGAGGAGACTATAGCCAGAGACGACAAGCGTGTTGACTTTGTTTCACTGTGAGACCCGAGGCAAAGGCGATGGTGGCGGTGGAGTTAAGTAGAGCATCCTACATCCAGCGGGAGCAGAGCGGAGTGGACTAGTAAGCCAGGAAGCTGGGAAAGTCGCGGAGAGCCTGGGGGAGTGGCGTTTTTTTTTCTGTGCCGCTGTCCCATCCCCATCCTGGTGCCGCTGTCCTGTCCTCTCCTGATGCCACCCTGGTTGCTCCGGTTGCTGTGGTTGCACTGGTTCAGATGCCTAGGCCAGGCTGGGATGGGCTAGGCTGATACCACTGCTGGTCACAGTTGATTGTGTCTGCAACTGTGACAGAGAGTGGTGAAAGTGGCAACCACCCAGCGCTAGCGCCAGCACCAGCGCCAGCGCCAGCGTCAGTACCAACCAGGCAGGGCTGGGACCATTCAGTCCCTGGTAGGGAGCAGAGGTGTGAGCATTACAGCTGTAGTTAGCTGCGGCAAAGTGTAATCCCCAGGTCCCCCACAGAAGCGGCCCAGCTAGGACTGTGTGTGGCTTGTGGGAGACCGTGATGTGGCCCGCTCGTGGAAGGTTCTTAGCCCTCTGGATCCTGGGGAAGCCTGGGGTAGCTGCTCTGCGGCCCCCTCATCGAAGATACCTGATGCTTCTGCCCAGCGTCTCCAGCTCCTTATAGTGCACATTAGTTGCTGGCGGGCCCCTTCAAAGGGCACTGCTGTTCCCTTCACTCATTGTTGACATTCATACACGCCCGCTGGAATCAACCTGTTGTGTAACTCCAGAATGCCCACCAGAAGTTCTCTGCCATTGCAGGCACGTGCTGCTAGGTCATCAAAGAAATCCAAGAGGATGTGATGAGGGCATTGGTAATCAACCAAATCAATCAGCTCAGTTGGCACTCTCCCCCAACGCTGGTGCATTGGTCCTCAGGTGGAAATGCCGGTGGGAGGAGCTAAAGAGCACATGTCTGTGGACAGACTACAAGCACAAGAGTTGGGGTTGGAGCATTATCGGAGCCAAACGCCATTCGGGGCTGAGCATAGATCACCCACCACACCGATTGACACTACTGTAAAGAGAGTTTCACCAGTGGTCGAAAAAGGATGTCCAAGCCCTTGGAGCTTTAGCTCTTGTTCAGGATATAAGCAGTGAGGGCAGCACGCTGGAGCAGCAGGAGCACAAGACTCCATGGCCATTATATCTGGATGTTTTGGTGGTATTGGTGGAAATCCTGATGTCCAACCACAATAATTCTTCCCCTTTTTCTGGTCCAATGGGGAGTCGCCACGGCAAAACTGGGAGTTTTGGAAGTCATAGCCACTGAAGAAGTGACTTTCCCCCTGTGCCCCGGGGGCAGTAACATCAGAGTGGTCCACCAAAGAATCAGATCAGCCACGAAATTGGGCCTTGTATACTACAAGCCGCTAGCAAAATGTGATAAAACAATTTCACTAGACAGGCACTGTGAAATTTCAGATTATAATTATATCAATGATGAGTCGATTTGAAGTGTCATAATTTTCAACAACAACTTGCAGTCAATCCAGAATCAGTGGCCATCACCAATTAACTTGCAGGTAAATGATGACTGTGCCCATGAAGAAAGATCTCACGAGGAGGATGAGAAAGCAATAAGCCCGGCACCATTAAAATCGAAGGAGCATGAATCTAATTTGGACTCTATCCCAACATTTACTGTGCTTATTCTCATAATGAAAAGGCTCAGGCCCACCATGAGCCTTTGTTCTGGGATGTAATAGGCAAAGCTCTTTCCACTTTTAGCCAGGCATCAATAAGCACGCAGACAAGCTCGATGTACAAATAAAAATTCTCCAGTCGCTTGCGGATCAAGGTAAGAATATCGTCACCCGGATAGACAAACTTAACGATTTAATTACTAGGGCACTACAGATGATAGAAATACCTTTGGTGCCTTGTTATTGTTCTCACATATTGGATAAATAAACAGCACTCCCAGCAATAACGGCTGAACTGGTCCAAAAATGCAAAGCAGTACACAAGACCCAGATATCAGCTTTGCAATCGGATCCACTAATTTGTTTGGTCAGTTATATAGAGTCCTCCCATTCTCTAGATGGACAACTTGCAGGAACTAACTCCTCAGGCCCTGTGTCTCCAGTGACCCCCTAACATGTAAGTGTCACCAGTTCTCAGGTTCCGGGGCCTCCTGGCACTAAAGACCCTGAGGGACCTGAAGTGCCAATTTCCATGCTGTTAAGGGAAAACAAAAAGCAACTTCAGAAACTTAACAAAAGTATGAAAAGGTCCAGTAGAGCGCTTCAGAAATTTTACCCAGTCTCCCCAGTGCCTCAGCTTGCCCCTAAGGTCTCCTTGAGAGGGAACAGAAGTCAGAGCCCACAAGATAGAAAGGATTCCATCCTCCCTCAGGGGTAGAATAAGGATCGGAACAATAGCTTGGCCCAATCAGATTGAAAGGGGCCTTCTGGGTCCCCTCCTGATGTAATAATGAGATCTTCGTCGCTGGAAACCAGTGATCAACCAGGGCCTCCGTGTGATGCTAACAGATATCCTGCTGTCATATCATCTTCTGCAGATCCGACAGAAGAAGGATATGTTAGCTCAACTGCCTCACAGAATGGAGTCTAAAGGTTGACTAAAGAATGCCAGACCTTGTGGCAGGTAAGCTGGGCTGATATTTCTGTACAGCTCCCAAGATTAGCCAAACATCTGCAAACAAAGTACCTGAGGCCTTGGGCTGTGCCTGCAGATATTGCCCTCCCCCCCAGCCTTAAGGTGCACTTGAGAAATTGATATAAAAGATGTTGACTTCAGAACAGTTACCAATCTGCACCCTGATGGCAGGTGGGAAGTGGGTGAGCTGCTGGGGCTGGGTAAGGAGCCCTTGATAAGTTCTCAAACAAGGGTTTGCTCTGGCCAGAATTCTCTAGTTGAGACACGGAAAATCCAGAGCAAGGGAACTTGTCGCAATTCTGCAAGTGGGATTGTCCCTCACAAAAATTCAGTGCAGGAGGACGCTATACTAATATTACACCCTGAATACATATCTCAAGGCCTTGAAGATGTGCTTAATCATGGGAACATTCTAAAATTGTTGACGGTCTTGCCTGACATGGATCAGATCAAATCTAAAGAGATTGAGTGTATAGCTTTTGTACCGGGCACCAATGACAACCCAAGAGAGGCCACTAAAATACAGTTTCGTAACCCAGAAATCTTAAGGAAAACTGCGGCTCATGCAAGCATTTTGTCAAAATGGAGCATCTATCTTAGTAAACCAGTTCCCACTAAATAATCCTGGATTCTGGCCAAAACCAGTGCCTCCTCTTTCCACAAGATGTTCATTCTTCATGGCTCAAAAGGCTATGAAGACAGAAAGTCGGTGGTTGAGAAATTAATGGTTTCAAATACCTTACAAGTAACAAAAGGGATTTCTGGGTGACACGCAAATTGTGCTGAATATCAGTTGATGGTCAGCCAACCAGGGACCCCCAAACCCAATGGACTCCAAATCACCACCATTGCAGTTTTGTTCCAGGAACATATGGGGTCAAAGATCGTTATTTGATAACGAGGATGCACTTCATACTATAAATAAAAATGAAATAACCTGCCTTAAGTAAATCTGGCAGCTGTCTCGGAAGATATGGCTGGACCATCTTGAATTTTTTGCTCTGGCTGAGCCATCTATGAAAGGTGACCATCCCTCAGATGGAGACTCTGTTTTAATCCACAGGTCCTTAGCTGCAAGTGGGGATGCTTTGGCCAGCAGTTTGGGTGCTTATATTATAGTTAAATTAGTTCCCACCCTTAACCATAATTTCAGGGGCCAGTTGCAGATCATAATAGGGTCAATTTATATCAACCCAAAGCAACCAAGAAAAAAGCATTGCTTCAACTGAAGTGGCATAATAAGAGCTTTAACAGAATCATTCTTGGAGGCCATGTGGTTGTTGGCTGTCCACTTAAATATGTTCCTATTGGATACAGCCTCACCAACGATTTGGGTCCAAGAGGACGCTATCACCTAGTTAATTCCTGAGAAAATCTCCAGCCTAATTAAGAAGGATGCTGCTGATAAGAGGTTTGCCAAACTGTTTTACCAGCTTGGTATGAGGATGTTGAACAGCAGAAGCATTGGGGATATCCCTCCTATCTGCACCTTCTGGTCACAAAGAAGTTCATCTTTAATAGATTTTTATTGGGTGTCAATTCAGCATTTTCACCAAGTGATTGACTTTGAGGTGATTCCAGATCTGTTCAGTGATCATGCCCTGCTGGTCCGCTCAATCTCACAAAGCTTACCTAGATGGCCATCACTTAAGGCAGAGGAATCACAAGAAGGGATATGTGCACCATGCAGAGTTAAATGGGGCACTAACATACCAGCTGAAAAGATAGAAGTACTGGAGAGACTTCTCTGAACCCCCTCAGCTGACCAGGCAGCATCCCCCTAGCAATGGTGCTTTTTGACATCTGCTCTGTTAAACCAATTTGCCTCACCCCTTACTTCAGCGGGTCCACATAAGGCTTCCTCGCTTATACACTCATGCCCTGAATGTCTAACTCTCAAGCGGCGGTTGAATAATCAATTGAGAAAAGCTTGGAGGATTAGCCACTCAAGCATTCTCACAGAGGAGGTTCCGCAAATTAGAAGACCTACAAAGACAAAGTATGGGCCTTGTTACAGCAGAGAGAGGAAAAGCTTTGTGTTGAGCTACATGAAGCATTAAAACTATAGAACTCAAGTACATTTTGGAGACTTGTATAGCATAGGTCCTGTTGGGCCGGCCTGGGAGTTCAGCCTTCCATCTCAGCTGGCAATTGGATGCAATATGTTACAATCCTTTATGACTTATATCCTGCTAGGCAGCTGGAAGAGACATGGAACGGAGGATCGGAGTCACATATAGAGGAGAAGAGGGACAGTGAATTGATTAGTAGGAATGCAGTGTGACTTGCGATATCTCCTGGTCCGAATGGGCTGCCAGCCAGGTTATTCAACGTTGCCTAGGAGGCATGGATACATCTTTTATGTCCATTATATAATTAATATTTTACCACATGTGATGTTCCTGATAGTTGGTGAGGTTCAATATTGTGTCCAATTCACAAAAAGAGCCTAATAATCAGCTAGCAAATTTTCAATTAATAGCCTTTCTTCATTAAGACGGGAAATGTTATGCAAAAATATTTAGGGCCCCATTATGAGGCTGGTGGTCTTGAGACTGGCAACCTTGCGGTGGCGGTCAGACCGCCAGGGTTCCACCATCTCCAGCGGGACAGTGATCCTGACGGACTGACGATGGCGGAGATCGTAATCTGCAGCGATGCCCTGAAGATTATGACCTCGTTATCCGCCAGCCTTTTCATGGTGGCTTTACTGCCATGAAAAGGCTGGTGGAGATCAGGTGCAGAGGGTGACAGGGGGTCTCCTGCACTGCCTATGTACTTGCCCAGCATCGTCGCAATGTTCGCTGTCTGTCTTGGAGCCAGTGAACATTGCGAGTGTGCTGGTGTACCCTGTGGGCTACAGCATTGCCGCAGGCTCGATTATGAGCTGGAGACAATGCTGTTGACTGTCTCCTGCTATGGGTCTGGAGGGGTGGTGGCCACAAAGGCGGCAGTCACCCTGTCGGGAGTCTGGACGATGGCCCAAACTTGAAATGAGTGCCTCAATGCTGACCTGGAAAAATAGGCTATTTCCAATGCACTTATCCTGAACACTCAGACAGGGTTTAGACAGGGGAGCAACAGAGAGGATAACTTGGCGATCCTCTCCACATTGATTGAGGCAGTGAACCAAAAGCTAGCTCTGTCTTTGTACACTGCTTTTATCAATTAAAAGTCAGCTTTCCATAAAGTGGATAGGGCAAGGCTGTGAAAGATTTATAACTGGGGTGTTCCCTCCGTTGCTGTGGGCAATAATGAGTTTATACACTAAAACCTGGCTTGGAGTTAAGAGTTCAGAAAATAGAGTGACGCAAAAGATCTGGACCACTTAGGGTTTGAAACAAGGTTGTATATTGGCACCCTTGTTATTTAATTTATGAGTGGAAGACCTTAATAGTGCTCTGGCGGTAGCCAACGCTTTCCCACCAAAGTTTATGGGGGCACATTTGCAATGTTTACAGTATACTGAAAATACTATTCTTTTTGATCATACTGCGGTTGGCATGCTATGATTGTTACATACCTTGTCACATTACTGTAGGGATAACATAATTTCCATTAATGCCTCAAAGTCTAAAATGATGGTTTTTAAGAGAAAGAAAGTTAAGAGATGTAACTTTGTACTGGACCAGGCCAAAATGTAGCTGTTTCCAGCCTCAAATACTTAGGTGTCTATTTCAATCTGTGAGGTACACACTATGCTCAACTTGATTCTATGAAAGGAATGGCAGTAGCCATGTCCATTAGCTTTCAGAAACTCTTAAATCAAATGTCAGGCCAGATTTGATTGCAATCTGCAGAGTTATAGATGCAAAGCTAATTCCAACATTAGCATATGGCTCTTTGATCTTTAAAGGTAGGCTTGCCCCTTGGCGAGACAAGGCACAGTGTGGGTGCTTTAGACGATTACTGAAGCTCACTGATGCATCACCGTCCTCTCAAATATGATTAGAATGCAATTTAAGCTAGAAAACAATTATGAAGGAAACCCGATTTTTAAATTATTATTTAATGCTTAAGGCAGCTCCTCCTATATCACTGAGAAATTTGATTTGGTTAAGCATGCAGAGTATCAAGTCAATTTGGATGAGATATGTTAGCAAATCCACCTCTGCTTTGGAAGTTAAAGAGATTATTATTCTAAATTTCCCCCAAGGCAACAAGTGAAATTGCTTATAAAAAAATGCAAGGATGAGATCTACAGAAGAAGATAGATTGGAGCTGGCTACAAAGGTACACGCCAATTTACATAGCACCTTTTAGCAGTCTCCTGGGAGGGCGCCATATCTGTCTAGCCCGGGACCCTAGGCTAGAAAAAATGATTCATTAGATTGAGATGTGGAATCATACCCCTAAAAGCCTACAAATACAGCCACCTGAAAGGTACAGAAGATTTGCACTGCAGATTGTGTGAGTACAAACTTGAATTGTTATTGCACATAGTCTGCATCTGTAAGGAGTTGAAGAGATTGAGAGTCTTCTGGTTGGTTCCTGTGTTCTGAAGGCTAGGGATTAGGAAGTGTCAGAGTGGAGTTGTTGCATGTTTAAGTGGAGTTTATCCCCAGTTATGTGTAAGATTTTTAAAACTTTTCAAAGCAGTAGTCAAATCTCTGTGTAGGCTTGCAATACCTTACCAAAGTAGTTAGCATTCATGCACAAGGCACTTTGCTGATATTTGCACTATATTGGGAGGTTATTTGTGTTTGCATGTCAGGGACAATGAAACTCTAGAGCCCTTCTGCTGTTGTTTAAAATCTCATGTATTTAGCTATATTTAGCTTTCATGCTCGCCACACTTTGTAGGAATTCACACTTTATCAATAGGGGTTCTGACCGACTGTGGTTTGGAGGTTATTGATTGCTACCCATGTCTGCACGTTAGGAATTAGGTATCTTCAGAGTTCAACTGTTGTATGCGAATAAGGGCCAACGTTTTATCTACTTACTACATTTGGTAATCACTGGAGGATGAAGACGTAGAGGACCGGTTTTAAGTATTTCAACTTTTATTTATAAAGGTTTTTCAGTCATTTGCACTTTGCCCATGTTAGAGATATCTTATGTAAATTAGGATGAGTTATGTTACTTTGAAGTGAATTAATTGTTATGCGGTATTGTACAGCTTGAATGAACCATTATATTGTGTTTTAAAGGTACTAAATAGGAGAAGATAAAAACATTTCAATAGGAGTTTGTGTAAATGAAGCTTGCTATTGCGGATCTTTTAGGCTGTGTACGTACTGTATAATACTTACATTATCTGTTTTTTATATATTGTTATGGTTCTAACTAACTAAACTATAAACTTCTACCTACCCACCTAACTATAATAGGTGAATTTTTATGGTTTGATATGTTTAAAATTTGAGCCTGACTATAACGTCCCTGCAACCTTTGTTTTTTTAAGTGAAAAAAATATATATATTATACACACATAGATATACCCACACATACACACACACACAAACACACACATATATATAAATATATATGCAACCATTACAGGACTGTGGGACATGAGATCTGATTTAAATGTGTTGTAGTGAACAGCAGGTCTTGAGGGTCACAAAAATGAGAATGTATAAAGGGTGATAACAGATTTTAGTTACATTATAAATCATTTGTTGATGGTACAATACTAATTTTAAGGATTATGATGTATTCTAAGTTCATTTTAAGCTGTGAAAAAGCCTTCTGCTAGCATCTCATGGTTCGTCTTTAAGACAAAACTGTTTTCTCATGTTCTCATTAAGGTTATGGAAGGTGCTCCAGAAGCTAAAATGAGAGCATATTTTCTGTAAATTCACACTATCTCTTTCAGCCATATCAGAAAGTAATCTGACATTCTCAGTAAAACATGTACTTCCAACAGGAACAGCCTGTCAGTTAATTCCCTTGTGTTCTACTGCAGCCCCCTAGAGTGTTCTAATGAACAACTAGAGCGCTAACAGTCTTACTTATGGCAAACAAGTGGCACCTGAAGCCATCTTGATTGAATCAAACTGGTATAACCTAAAACATTTAATTCAGAAAGGAACAACTTGAGGGGCTTCATGTTGTCATAGAAATTATGGTTAGTGGTGTAGAATAAAAAAATAGGATATGTTTTAAGTGAGTTTTCAAATATCCTACTCTTTTATTTCATTAAAACATTCTGACATGCAGACTGAAACATGCAGTTTCAGCACCAGCAGCAGACTGTCAGCTAACTCCCTGGTGATCAGCAGCTTTACTACAGTGCTCTAAAGTGCTAACCTCTGAATTTATACCATAAGAATGACGCATCTCAATGTTGGCACTTTGTGCTTTTTGGTGCTATTTTCACTGAACCCTTTAAACTTGAATATCTCTGGTTCTACTAATTGGATTTTTTCCATTTTGGTCTTTGTGTATTTATTATAATGTTCTCTGTTTTTCTAAATTGGTGTGGGATTATTCCTGTGTTGTGTTTTTGTAGGAAGCTGGCCTGGTGTGTGGTGGGTACCTATGGTACTTACACCTTACACCAGGACCAGGCATCCCCTCTTAGTGAAGTGCAGGCAGTGTCTAGAAGCCAGGCTCTCTAGATGTAGCTGTGGATGAACAGTCAAGGTTTATCTAGGAGACATGCAAAGCTCATGCAATACCACTGTAGTCACACAGCACTTCCACAATGAAAGAAAACACTCAGTTGGACAAAAATAAAGGTACTTTATTTTTGGCACAAATCAGCGCAAAATACTAGAGAGGTAACCCACCCTTAGGAGGTAAGTAATACGCTAAATATATACACTAGCAATCAGAAATAGGCATAGAAAGGGTTAAAAAACACTGCAAACAGTAATAACCAGTAGTGACCCTACGGGGAGCAGAAACCATATACTAAAAAAATGGAATGCGATAAAGGTACCCCCACTTAGGTAAGTAAACTGTGTAGAGGAGAGCTGGGAGTATTAGGAAATGACAGAAGTAAGTAACACAACCTCCCCCCCCCCAAGCAACCAGGAATGCAGGAGTAAAACAGTGAATTTTCCCCATTCCACCCAAAAGGAGGAAAAGAAGAAAAAAAAGACACCCAGAGAAGGCTGCAAGAAAACCAGCAGTGGATGACCTGTGATGAGAGGGGACCAAGTCCAGAGGTACAACAGAGTCCAGTGGGGGCAGGAGCCCCTACCCACCACACTGAAGATGAAGGAGTTGGTCAACAGTGAAGAAGGACAGGTCAGCACTGCAGCCCAGAAGCTGCAGACGAGTTCCTGATGGATGCAGAGGGAGTCCCACGCTGGAAGAAAGATTGCAGATGGGTGCTGGTGAAGGATTTCCACCAACAAGCCTTGGCAAAGGAAACTTCGCATTTGGAGGAAAAGAGGTGCTGCCAGGGACCAGCAAGGCCCAGGAAGACTCAACCGAGGAGGGGAGTCACAGGGGACCCTCAGTATCACAGAGAGTCCACAGGAGCGGAGGCAGCACCCACAGGAGTCCCACGGGACGAGGACACAAAAGGTGCAAAGCGGAGCCCATGCAGCACTACAAAAGAGGATCCCATACCACCAGAGAACCACGCAGGAGGCTGGGATTTGCAGGAAGGAGTGCTGGGGACAGGAGCTGCATGACGCCTGATGTTCCCTTGGAGGGGACGCAAACAAGAGACGCTGTGCACGGGGGTGCTGCCCTACATGGGAAGGCAAAGGCTTACCTCCACCAAAGTTGGATGGCAGCAGAGAGGACCAAAAGGACTACTCCAGACCACCACCTGTGATGCAGGATCCACACAGCTCAGCAGAACAGGTGATCCACGCAGCCAGTCGTCGCTTGTTGTAGATGTCTGCAGTTGCAGGGAAGTGACTCCTTCACTCCAAGGGAGATTCCTTCTTCTTCTTGTGTAGGCCGAAGAGCTGCAGTCTTCTGAGGATGCACGGCAAAGAACTGTTGCAAAGATAGAAGGAACTCTGGATACAATGTTGCATAACAGTCTTCCTCGTGGAGCTGCAGCCTGTGGGTTCCTGGAGGGTCCAGTCGTGGTTTCGGTAGCCAGAAGTTGAAGCAGAGGTTGCAGAGGAGACCTGCTGGAATCTTGCAAGCTGAATCTGAGGACCCACCCCAGAGGAAGATCCTAAATAGCCCTGAAAGGGGGACTGGTCACTAACCAGGTAAGCACCTGTCAAGAGGGGGCTCTGATGTCACCTGTCTGGCCTGGCCACTCAGATACTTACAGAGTTCCCTGCCCACATTAGAAACAAGACGGCAGAAACCAGGGACCCTCTGAAGGAGCTCTGAACATCATCCCTGGGGTGGTGATGGACAGGGGAGTGGCCACTCCCCTTTTCAGTGTCCAGTTTCATGCCAGAGCAGGGACTGGGGGTCCCTGAACTGGTGAGGACTGTTTTATGCACGAAGGGCACAATACGTGACCTTCAAAGAAAAGCCAGTGACTTGGCAGAGGCTACCCCTCCCAAGCCAGTCACACCTATTTCTAAAGGGAGACGGTGTAACACCCCTCTCGCAAAGGAAATTATTTGTTCTGCCTTCCTGGACTTGAGCAGATCAAACAGTAGGAGGGCAGAAACCTGTCTGAGGGTTGGCAGTAGCTGAGGCTTCCCTGAAATCCCTGGAAGACTGGTGGTAGCAATGCTGGGGGTCCTCTAAGGAGCCCACAGAGTGCATAAAATCATACAACCAATACTTGCAAAAGTATTGGGGCATGATTCTGACATGTTTGATACTAAACATGCCTAGGTTCGGAGTTACCATTATGTAGCTGGAAATAGGAAGTGACCCATGTTCAGTACACGCATAAAATAGAGTCCCCCCGCTCACGACGTCCAGGAAAATGGAGCTGGTGTTCAGCGCGGCACCTCTGCTAGTTCAGGGGTGCCCTCACACAGGTACTTACACCATGCCCTCTGGGCTAGGAGGGCCTGCCATAGGGGTGACTTACAGTGACCTGGTACAGTGACCTGGTAGTGAAAAGGGCGCATGCACCCTTTCACGTAGGCTGCAATGGCATGCCTGCAGAACACTTTTCATGGGCTGCCTATGGGTGGCATAATACAATACATTCTACAGCCCATAGATATCCCCTGGTACCCCAATGTCCTGGGTACCTATGTACCATGTATTAGGGACTTACATGGGGATACCAGTATGCCAAATGTGGGGTGAAGGAAGGTACAATTTGGAGGCGAGAGCAAAACTACTGGGGTCCTGGTTAGCAGGAATCCAGTAGACACAGTCAAACACACTGACAACAGGCAGAAAATGGGGGTAACCTTGCCAAGAAAGAGGACTTTCCTACAGCTTTTATTTAATTACTGTTTGAACTGCTGAATAAACATTTTACTTGTTGCCTCTAACCTAAGCCTCACTGCTCTGTGCGAAACCACCAGAGGGTATAGCACAAGTTAATTTGGGGTTTGCTTGTGACTTCACCCTTACAATGATTATGATTGCTCCTTGAGTAGAGTTTCACCCTGTCAACCAGTAAACCAATTACTTACACAAACCTTTCCCTGAACTAGCTACGAGATTAATTACTGAACTATTATTACTAGTTAAAAGAATCCTAATGCTAGCCTGGATAAAATATCCACCCTTAAGGCCTCAACCTGGTTAACAGATGCTCCTTATAGTGGTTAGATAGCAGAGGTATATGCTGAAATGCAACCAGCCTAATCTAGACAATGGGGTTTATTGGGGACCCCGCAAGGATTACTTGCCAGCTCTGCACAGTCAAGAATAAACTGTCTAATTGAACACATTATGATTTTTCTAATGACCTCATTCAGCTTTCTGAAACTACATTTGGAGTTGTTCTGAAGAGATGTGCAGCTTGTGCTGAAGTGATTTGCAAAGCCATATAATATATATACATCCATGTATTTCTATGAATTTTTACACAACCTGAAGAGCCATGCTATACAATATATGTATTTACAAACAACTATGTACCACCTGGTGATGTTCCACTACTTATTGTCTGCTCAATGTATCATTTTAGGTCAAGCAGGGCAGCGCGCAAGCTCTGCTTTTCCGACATGTTGGTATGTATCTGGGCTTTAAACCACGCCCACCTCACCCCCATCAGTACCACTCGTTTGTGGGCTTGCCCTTCAAAAATGCTTCGATTAGCTTGGTAAATGGTTTACGTTCGTCCCTCCTTGCGGAGGTTTTGTTACCGCCTTGGCCATCGCTCCTATTACATGGTTAACTGCACTTTTGCCGATATGTTTGACTGCCAGCGAACGTCTTTTTCATTTTGTGTGGCTTCTCACGCTGGTGCTAATAACAGCCATAGCACTGTGAATCGGCTCGCTTATGTGAAACTGTTTTACTTTTCAATTTATGTGACAAGAAAAGTCTGGTTAGGAGTTTACAACGCTAATGGCTCTAACTCAAGCAAATGCGAGACCCATTGCATTGCAAATGCTCGTTTATGTTTGGTATGTCTTCTGTTAACTCTTTAATAAAATGAAATAAAATAAAAAGTAGGTTGCTGAACAAAGGGCAAGGAAAGATTTCCCAGTGGGAGACTGAGTATAGGTAAGAAACCCAAAAGGGTTTATTATCTAAACTGTGGCCAGAAAACTGTTGTTCGAATAGTTTAGAAGGCATTACTGCTACAAATAGGAACCTACAAGCCCACAATTGGGACATTTGCCAGTAGGCATGAACCTGCAGATTCACTCTGTAGTGATGTTAAAACAACATCACCTTCCATACATAGGACAGATACAAGATAAGTACGGGGCCATAGATCATTCAGGAATAGAAAAAGCCTGAATATTTTGGGACTTCTATAAACAGCCATACTCTGCCAATCCTGGTGGATGTGGTGGAGCAACAAGCCTATTTAGAGGAGGTTTCATTAGTGAGAGTTTCCACTGAAGCCAATGAGACCCTGGGTAATCCCATCTCCAGAGAGGAGGTACAGAGGGCTATAGACACTCCAAAACTCAATAAATCACCCAGTCCAGATGGCCATAATGTTTACCTCTATCAGACCTTTAGCTCTGATCTCACCCCTCCTTTAACTGATCTCTTCAATGACATGACAGAGATACGACGGTAACCCCAACCATGGGGGAAGTCCTACTAACAGTATTTCCAAAACCGGGGAAGGACCCCCAAGCTTGTGACTCATATAGGCCAATAGCCTTACTAAATTTAGATGCTAAAATATACACCAAGGTTCTGGCCAACTGATCAGAAGAGATTCTTCCTCAACTCATTCATCCGGATCAGTCTGGATTTATTAAAGACCATCAGACCCATGATAACCTATGGCGGTGGTCCACTTGATAGAGAAGGTCACACAGAAAAAAATACCAGCAATACTATTTGCGCTGGACGCCAAGAAAGCATTCAATCAAGTTGACTGGTCTTTCTTGATAGCAGTACTAAGAAAATGTGCATTTGGGGATTCTTGTATTACTATGATAATGAGTAAATACTCTTTCCCCCAGACACGTGTGCTTGTCAGTGGTGTGGCTTCAGAATCTTTCAAACTGAAGAGAGGGATGAGGCAGGGGTGTCCTATCTCTCCATTACTTTTTGCCCTTAGCATTGAACCCCTGGCGGCCAATATTAGAAACAATGCAGCAGTTAGAGATATACATTTTGGGAGGAATTAACACAAAATCTCGCTCTTCGTGAATGATATATTACTCGCCCTCACCACTCTTTATGACTCCCTAGCAACCATTCAGGAAGAACTCAAGGCTTACAAGAAAGTTTCTGGTTTCCGAGTAAACCTCCAAAAATCATATCTGCTCAATTTAACGACCCCCAAAAAGGAGATGGAGGGCATTTCTTTGAAGTTCCCCTTTCAATGGTCCAAAAGAGAGACAACCTATTTAGGTATAAAGCTTGCACCCAGAATTGCTTATTGCCCCCTTATTTCGACGGTTTAGGGCTGATCTCAAGAGCTGGGCTCTAACATACCTCACGTGGGTGGGTCTTATCAGTGCAATTAAAATGACGGTATTGCCACAAATCTTATATCTTTTTCAGAATGTTCTGCTTGAGGTCCACAGAGATTTCTTTACCGAACATCGTACTATAATTACTCAATTTATTTGGCAGGGGCTCTGGGCATGTCTATAACTGTTGACCCTCCTGAGGGATCGGGGAGGATTGGCATTGCCAGATTTTCTCACATATTATAGAGCAGCGTAATTACATGTCATATTCGAATGGTCCCTTGGAGCCTCAGATAAAATATGGATACACATGGGCCAAGCGATTGTAGGACGTAGAATATGAGATGTCCTATGGAAGCCCAGACCAGATTGTCCCAGGAACGCTTACTTAAGCACCCCCAAGGCCATAACTTTAGAATTCTTGGACTGGGTCACAAAGTTTTCGAACTAACAACCTTCCCCTCACCACACACCCCCATACACTTTAACATAGCCTTTCCTCCAGCGTACTTTCCAGGACCTTTTGATAAGTGGAGGGAGGGAGGATGCTTAAAAATATCTGATTCATATCATGAACCATGAACAAGCCAACCGCACTTTCGAGAATTGTTGTCATGATTACTACCTGCCACCTCAGAACTATATCACTACACTCTGTTGGTGCATTAGGTATCGCAACCTCCGATCCGGCAAACTGCCACTAGAAACCTGCTTCCCATTGAACAATTCGTCACCAGGGGAGGGACCACACAGGGTTGTATTTCTACCATATATTCTATACTGATGGTCGCAGGTAAATCTTCATCCCCAAATCACGTTTCTATTCGGGAGCAGATATTGGGTTGGTCAAGAGATGATAAATAGTGGAATGCACGCTATCGGGATATAACATGTTCAATAGATCAGTGGGGATGAGAGAAGCACACTACAGGACTCTATACGACTGATACCTCTGTCCAGTAAAACTTACAAAGATTTTTTTTTATAAAGAAAATTTGATACAAAAAACAACATCAACTTCCTGGGTCTATCAGTGTACCTGGGGTATTAGGGGCAGAGAGGAAGAGCAATGAAGGCCGTTTAAGTGACCTCTAGCCAATGGAACTTTGGCCCCAGGCTGGACAAATATGCAATCGAATTGAACTTTAGAATCAATAAATAATAATGCTGATGGGTCTACTATGTTAAATTAGGGGAGAAGGAGACCAGGCAAACAGCGGAGATGAATGACAATGTTGGGGAGGTGTAGATTCTATAGTCTGGGAGGTATGAGGAGAATGAGTCCATATACAGCAGTGTAACTGCTAGGGTGCCTTAGTCTGCACTTCAGTAGGTACAGTGTGGGAGTCATATGTGAATGAAACTAATATATCTTACCTTTAGCTTACCTGTTAGGATCAGTGAAGGTCACTGATGACAGATGCTGATGGCGGCCTGGTCGAAGGAAGAGGGATGGATGTTCATACACCAGAGACCAGACTAATGCTTTCAGGGCTGTGGATTGAGGCAACCTTTAGAGATAATAAAGTTATTGGCTAATGCATTTTTTCTGGTCAGTCTTATAAGGGCTCAGCTAGTCACCTTTGCACTGTTAGATCCTGTACCTTGTTGTACCTTTCTTCTTTCCACTTAAATATTATTCCCTTGGACATTACTGTGATTGGCTTTTTCTTATGTAGCATCAAAAATGTCCACTTAGTGCACATGGTTGTGATACTCTGGTTTGGCTATTTTAAACACTTTTCAATAACATATAGATAGAAGATAAACAATAAAGCAAGAGTGAGTGCACTGCTAACCACAACAAATGATATGCAAATCCCTTCGGGCCATTATTTTCATGTTTAGCATTGGCGCAGGGATCATGTCCAGGCGCTTAGCTCCATGCAGATGCCGCATCCCACAGCCACAGCTGTCACTTTAACAGCTCAGGAGGTTGATGGCCTCCCCAGCACAGGACAAAAACAACCTAGAGGGCAGTCACTACCATACCAATAGTTAATAAATACAGCCCCCTGGCATCACCGTATGCTCTCTGCAGAATAATCCGTCTGAAAGTCCCCGCCGCACTCCCTGCGAGAAGGAATACATTATTGTGCTGATTGCCAAACGCAAGGAGATTAAACAAACAGGAGACAAAAGAATTAATTCTGCTCTAGCTTGCAAATGAGAAACGCGTCACTTAAAATAATTCTTAAGTTAATGAGGCCACTGAAGCGCATTCGTGTTTTTTGAGAGTTCTTTGTTTTAGCCTTATTGCACAGAGGCTTTCATGTTTTAATTGAAATGCATCTTCATTTAAACGATCTGAAACATAAAACAAAGTCTTAATGTGGTTTTACCCACATATCTATTGCTTACTATCAATGGATTGAAGGCCTTTTGTGCGTTGCTGTGATATTGCTTGCAACGATACAACCACTACAGCTGAAAGACCTATTTAAATTGCGTACGCCTAACATTATGCAACTGCTGATGTTGTTCAGCAAGTTGCAATGCATGCTTTGGAGCACAGACTGGTGTGAAAAAGTGGCCTGTGAATGCAATGAGCAAGTGTGGCTTCTCGAGATGGCTGAATAGTAAACGGAGAATGGGGTAGAAAGTGTAAGCTGATGACTTTTACTGTTTTTGAGGAAACGGCGAGGGATGTTTTTACCATGTATTTGCCTATTTTTATATTGGCTATTTCCTTGCTCTAAGATGTGTGTGTCTTCTCTAGAAATGGGACAAGCATCTGTGCCATACTGAAATATTTGACCGGTGTAAGTGCACATATTAATTCTCAATAAGTGCATGCCCGGCGTAGCTTAGTCAGTGAGATTCAGGAAGGTTGAATCTCACACTTTACAAGCATTCATCTTATCTTTTGTGTGTTTGCCAGAAGTATACCTGAAAATGTAAGACTGGCAGCTTTCCAAGCCTACTACTGCTAATGTTTTTGAACCCCAAAATGTAGTAAAGTTGCACCCATTCAAGAAGTACTTCAAAAGGTATAGATTTGCTAAATTTGTTGTTAATCAGTCACTATATATATTTAAGGTCCCGATCCAAAAAATGAGCCTCTTAGTGAAAGGAGAGTGGTGAGAAAAGCCGACACAAGCATAGCAGACCTGACTCAGGGCCACAGACCCATGTAACAAACCAAGAATACATTTGAGAGATGTCACGCCCCAAACACCCACCCTGGGAACACATGATTTTGGTCATGTACAACATGATGGTCTGGAGTCCCTTTCTTGGAATCACTTGTGTTAAATGTATTTTCACTGCAAACACACTTCTTCATCTCTGCGAAAAGAAGCCTTCGTGGTAGGATTGTCAAATGCGTGCGTGTGAGCAGGGCTCCATGTTTCTAGTCTTTGCCTTTTAGAAATCATTTTATCAAGTGACTGATGGCCCCATGTACTAAAGCAGAGTTGTAAATAGAAGAATAGTGCATTTAAATTAACAGGGTGGACCAAGCCGGAACCGAGCCATAGATCTTGCTTGCCTCCAGAGACCTTGCATGAGTCAAACCACCAACAATTTTAGCATGTATATTGTGCAACAAACATAATATACAAATACGATGCAATATATTCAAAATTAAAAAAGGTGTATTGCTTCAATATGTGGAGGCATTCACTTTAGTACAGCAGATTACACCATGCATAGTCAGGTATTTATTAAAAGTGATATATGTTAGAAACATTTGATGTTCGCCACTCAACAACAATGCCATTAGTGAACTAAGAGGCAAGCAAGTCAGTAACTATGTAAACCCCCAAGATTGCCTATCTTCTTATTGAGGTTGGAGCAACATTACAATCTTTAGAATCAAATATCGGAGGTGCTTGTACAGGGCACACTCTGAACGCAAGTATTTAAAAGTGCGCTCATACGTGACAATAAAGAAAAAGGAGGCTCTTTGAGGCAAAATATTTGCCTAGGTTCATACAATTTAGGCAAACAGGGAAACTGGTATTGATTCCAGGTTAACTGTTCTCACATTTTGAAATTCAGCCAGCCTATAGGTGTATCTGCCCCCCTCTCTTTTATTTAAATAAAAAAAGTCACTGTTTTGTCTTTCTCTTTTGGCCCACAACAAGAAAATGACAAAGTGACACAGAGATAGAAGGCCCAACTCAGGATCCCCCAGGCACAATTGCGAATCCAAGAATGCATTCTCCTGATATGTGGGCTTATTGATTCTCACAATCAGTGTAGGTGGGGCAGGCATGGCTCCAGATTTTGATCCTTGTATTATTTTTTCAGTTGATTGCTTCAGAATCTGACTAATTATTTATAACTGGCTCCAAGGAAATGTTCAAAACCCCTCTTATCCACGTAATGTTGTTTCCCAAACCTTGTGAACATCAGCTGAGACCTGGATGAATGCTAGCTCTGAGGAAGATCCCCACGAAAGACATGCCTCAATTGGGTTGAAACATATTGACTAGATCTTGAGTTGACTGACTGACTGAAAACAAATGAGTTAATGACATTTTAGGCACTAGAAGCACTTGCCTAAAACAAACATAACATAAAGGCTCAATATAGATATGCATCTCTCTGACATACAGTCATGCTTTACAAGGAACAGGAAGTTTCAATTCCAATGACAATTTATCTTTCTGCTCCCTCTTCAATAGGAATGAGGGTGAAGTGGCAGAAAATGTGGAAATATTAAGTTTTATATTGGCTTCTCTGAACTTATAAAATCATTCATAAAATGATTTGGTATACAATTTGCAGTTCCCTACTCTTAGATGATTACCTATATTTAGCCAAGATTCCGAGTAGGACTGAACCCCCCCTTTGGTACATAACTCAGTGGTGATGAAGGCAGCAGCAGGAACAAAGTGTAAATAGGGCTTTATGGGCCAGATGTGTCAAACCTATTTGCATTCACAAACGTCCTTTTTTGCAGAATGAGAAAGGCATTTTGGTATGTATTATCCCACGAATTGAGATTCAATAAAACGTTTCTGAATCGCTATTTGGGATTACAAATGTATACCTGTTCAGCATTTGGATAGAAATGTTCAGGGTGTCTTTTCCAAATTCCGGTCACAAAACAGTAATACTTTACCATCAATTCCAAATTGATGACAACCCATACCCATGGGTCCTCTTCCCCTTTGAAAATGCAAAGAAATATTTTTTAAGAGCAGGCAGCTGTCCAGCGGACCACTGACTGGTCTTAAAAATTGAAACGTAAATGTTTTATTTTCATTTTTGAAATGCATCCCATTTTCCTTCAAAGAGTACAGCCTTTTTTTTTTCAAAAGAAAAAAATGCTTTATTTAAAAGCAATCCAGACATTGTGGTCTACCGATCCCAGCAGGCCACCATCCCTGTGATGGCTGAGAATCGTAAGCAGTTGCAAACTTAACTTAATATTTGCGAGGTAAGTTGATTTGTGACCCACTAGGAATCGTTTTTTGGCAATAAAAATCAATATATATTCGGAATGCTGATTTCCTAATTGCTATTTGGAGATAATTGCAGTTAGGAAATCAGTATTCCTAATGTTGGTACATCTGACCATATAAGTCTTATTTAGAGTTACTGTATTTTCTTTTAATTGCCTTTCCCTTCTCCTCCAGCAGCAAATACAACACTGCTGAATAAGTGAGAGCAGGGCTGGCTTTAGCACTTGTGGTGCCCTATGCGACAGTCTTTTTGGAGCCCCACCCCATGACCACCTCATCAGTTTCCCTCACTACCACCCAGCAAATGTGCCCCTCATCTTTCCATCGCCCTCTTTCACATACATACATTTTTTTAAAGCACTTATAAAGGCTGGTTTTACTAATCCACTCAGCTATCCACATAGAATATATTTCTGTTCTTTGCAGCAGGCATATTAACCCTCTATTTACTTTATGGCGAGTCAAAGCTGCCTGTAGACAAAACTCCCATTACTCTCCCTGGCAAAAACATTAATCACAAGAAATATCTTGACATTTTAGTTGCTTCCTGACGGCAGGATGCACAAGGAACTTTTCAGCAGGTGCTTTTAAATCGCAAGTTTCATAAGTTATTGCGAAACACAGAGCACTCCTGAGTTCAGCGCCCCCCAATCCAGGTCAGCACCCGGTACGGCCACACCGCTCGCACCGCCCTAAAGCCGGCCCTGAGTAAAAGTAATGTTTTTATGGATGAAAGGGTTCATGATATCACTTCTGTTCCTCTTTCATGTCAATAGGGTTCAGGTGAATAAAAGAAAAAACTGTTTTGCTCCAATAAAAAGGATGAGCGACTGAGTTGTATGAACATAGATAGACAGTGGATACATGTCCTGAGTGTGGATCCGCATATGGAACTTATACTTCAGCAGTAGAAACCCCAGCTTTACATGATGACCATCTGCCTGTTTTCCAACTGTTGTTCTGTAAAGATGCTGGGTGATTGATGAAATATAAATAGATAGTCTACAGGCTAGGGCCTTCTGCAGGTAGTGGCATGATGAGGCATTATGACCCCAGGCAACATCACACCACTTGTTGCAACTGTGAACACATACATTATCCTTCTAACACCCACATACAGTTGAGGCCCATTTATGTAGTCACTCATTATCCTAGCTATTCATTGAGTTAATAATTTATTATGTTTTTATTAATCAATTCACACATTCACCTACTGATCCTTCCAGCCATCCATCCATGTACCCACTCACCCACGCATGCACCCATTCACTCACACATTCGTTTATCCATGCAGTCAGTCACTCATGAATTTCCCCATTCAGTCAGTTACTCATTCATTCATTCACCCATACACTCACTTTTTCATCCACACTCACATTTACTCACCACCATTCCTATCAACCTCACTCACGAATTGCCAATCGACGAGAAAGCAATTAGGAAATAGAATTAAAGAAACAGAGAAATTCACTTATAAAACCAAAGGTTACAAGGTTACAAGTACGTTATAGTTAGGTTCACATTGTAAGCGCACAAAACCATAGAAATTCACCTGTTTTAGTTAGAGTTATCCCAAGTAACTATAATTTGTGTCCTAAGCTAACTAAAACTCATGCCCCCACCATGCACAGTTTTTTCATTAAAAATGTTACTGAAAATATTATATTGGTATTATCAGTGATGTTATCAAAGATGTCATGAGTCTCATAATTTGTGGGATAGTTAGCACTGCACAGTGAAGGCACAAGTTATAGTTACCTTAGGGCACGACTTACAGTTACTTGAGATAACTATAACAGGTGAATTTCTATGGTTTGGTACATAAAAAATTTGAGCCTAACTATAACGTTCCTGTAATATTTGTTTTTTTTAAGTGAATTTCTATATTTTTTTATTTCTATTTCCTAACTACAACATCCCTGTAACCTTTGTTTTTTAAAGTGAATTTCTACATTTTTTAAATTCTATTTCCTAACTACAACATCCCTGTAACCTTTGTTTTTTTCAGTGAATTTCTATAGTTTTTCTAACGTAAAGTAATTTTCATTATTATACCTTAATCCAGCCACCGTCGGGCATAGCCAAAGGCCATGCTTGGCAACAGATGGCTGCAAGGCCTGCAGCCAACCCCTCAAACACCCCAAACCCATGCTGCACATGGCTCTTTAGCCAGAGTCTGTCTCTCTAGGTGTGAGAATAGGTGTGAGAGGGTGTACCTTGGGGGTGAGAATATCTGTGAGTGTCACAGCAGCTCCCTGATTGTGGGAGTAGTGTTTTCATCTGTCTTTCCCACACACATATTGGTGTGCAGGGAACACAGATGAAAACTCTGCTTTCTGCCTCCGGGAGTGGGCGCTTTGTCTTAGTTTGACCTCCCACCAAGCAAAAGCAAGCAGCCATGTCCCCAGGAGATAGCAGGAGCCGGCCCTGGGAGGTGGCGGTCCCCGGGCCTTCAGTGGCTCCACGAGGGGGCCGCGCGGTACCCCTCAAACGAGCATTACCCAGGGAAGGTGGTAGCTCTGAAATGGACCCCCTTCACTTTTTTATTGAAGCCCCAGGGAGTTGGCTGTCCCTGGGGTTGAGGGGGGCACACAACTCTCCGTCACTGTATGCATTGAAAGCCCTAGGGAGGTGGTGGTCCTCAGGGCTGCAGGGTGGCTGCACAGCTCCGGCATCATATTAGTTCACAGCCCCAGGGAGGTGGCGGTTCTCAGGGCTGAGGGACGGCCATGTGGCCCCCGTATCTTATTTAAAGTCCCAGGGAGGTGGTGGTCCCTGGGCCTGTGGGGTGCTGTGTGCCCCCCATTTCATTTTACTTTAAAGCCCTGGGGATGTGGCGGTCCTCAGGGCTAAGGGGGGGCGGGCAGCCCCCACCTTTTTTTTTTTAATGCCCCAGGAATGTGGTGGTCCCCGGGGCTGTGGGGGACCTGGACGCCCCTCCCTGCATTCTAATAAATATGAGACTCAAGGAGGTGGTGGTCACATGAAAATGGCAATGCCCCCAGGACCTGGCCCACCCGGGCGCTACAGTTACACAAGTGCGGGAGCCCGGACTTGTTTTTTTTTATTTTCTCCGAATCCACTGTGACTCAGGGTGAAAATTAAAAAATAAATGCTTTCTTACCCTGGGGGGTCCCTCTGGGACCTGAGCACCAGAGATAAGGGGTAAGGGTGACACTACCATGGCTCCTTTTGTTTTTTTACATCTTTTTTTCTTGGACTCAGCTTTAACCAAGTCCCAACATGGTTGCCAACACTTCTTTGTTGAAGTGTCGACAGCCAATCAGATCTCAGCACGAGATCGGGAAGGTTTGTGGAGCCTTCGAGTCCCAAAATATACAAATTTGGACTTTCTTTTATTTCTCAAAAGCTACGGAATGGATTTATACCAAATAACAAAAAAGGCCCTTTCAAGACTAAAAGCTATCTTTCTCCCAAATTTGGTGTAATGCTGTCCAGTGGTTCGGGTGCTATCGCTGTTCGAAATCCCTAAGGAAATTTACATGGGAAATGCTCCTTTTTTGACCGCCACCCCCTTTTTCTTGGCCCCCATTTGACAAATCACCTCAAAACTATCCAGACATCAGCTGACGTGACTGTAGAATTTTTTGGGAAAATTTTGTGAAGATTTGTCAAGCGGCACAAAACTATAGCTACCTAGAAATTACCTCCACTAGGTACAATATATATATATATATATATATATATATATATATATATATACACACACACACACACATACACACACACACACACAAACACACATGTAAGCTTTGCTGATTCTTGTTTAACAATGAATTCACAAAGCACGAAGGTGTGTGATGTAAATAGACAGTTAGACACTCATTTAGAGTTTTTAATTTTTGCTACTGGCCCCATTTAAATTATGGGAGCCACAGGAAGGCCACACATTTGTTTTGTTTCACCACCTGCGTTCAGCTGCAAAAAGCAACCAAAATCTCTGCCTGAGACTCAAGCACAAAAATGAGGAATTTCTGGAGAAATCAGCATATTGGGGAAACAGAGCTACTGTGAGTATTACAGGGGCACTCATGTTTATGCCCATAGTGAGCAATTTCATGAACTGCTAATGCATTGTCGTGGTCTAATAGATGGTTACTTGCTCTCCTTATGGGGGAAGTTTGAGTCACTTTTGAAAAGGTTATTCGTTTGATCGATGTATAACACCAGTGGGTAGTGCACTTTGAAAATTGTCAATTTAACATTTGTATGGTGCAGTACTACATACCATGAGTCTAATTCACAAAACTGCATTTTGTAGCACATAAAGCAGCACTACTCACATTCCACAACATGCAATTCACAGACCTATGGCTGGAGATACCCACCTCCACCTCTCCTATTTTTCCTGTGTGCAGGGCTCCAGCATAGTGGTGCAGTAATACTGGAATGACCTTAAGCCAATATGCAAGGGAAACAACTAATAAGCCCATTTTGACAGAGTTTATATGAATAAAGTTTACAGTTTTACAAACCCATATTTTATAAAAGCTGAGCACAAAATGACTCCTAGTATTACAAGCTGAGCACTGAATGAACCCTGCATAATGAAAGGCAAATAAATCACATCCTGCAAAGAAATCCACCCTTTTGCCATGCTGCCTCCATTTGTTTTGCTCTGGGAGTCTGGCACTTTGACCTATGCATTGGGCATGATGTTTTTAATCCAAACGTGCCATATCTGCTCTTATGGCTAGGCAGCTCTCCATGCACAGGTCCCCTGTGCAGCTGCAAGGAGTACACGTATGGAAAATAGGAGAGACAGATATACTGGTCCATCCCAATTCTAAGCCATAAGATGTGATTTTAGTTTGCATGTTCTCCTGGCATATTCTGCTGCACAACATATTGCCTACAACAAAAATGTAGTGTGGAATTTAATTTGCTCCTTGCTCTCGTTGCATGACATTTTTATAGACATGGAAGCTAAGTTGTGGATTTGAAACTGAAAGAAGTGGCTTTGAGTCTTGGGAGTCAATTATCAGGATCTGAAGACTTCTCTTCCAGATAGCACTGCTACCCGAACTTGTGGAAAAAGTTGAGCTTGGCAAAAATAGTTTCCAATACAGGACTGTGAGCAACTGTCAGCTCTACTCAATGAACAAAACACCCTGGTAGACTCACTGAACTTTGCTTTTTTTCCCAGCTTGGAGCTATTTGATGTGAGACTTGAGGCTCCATTGAGATTTAATAAGCAATATGTCCGACCTTGTTGAACATTTGAAGTCTACTCACTTTGGGATTGCCCTGCTAAAGATTTTGCTCATTCAGTAAATGTCCTATAGCAAGTACATTTTTTAATTAGGACAAAGAACCTGTTTTTATCCGACCACATGTATGTTAAATGACCACATATTCTCTCCAATCACCCATAGAGGGCACCTTGGTCCCTGTCGGCCGCATTGACTGTGCCATTGATAGGGGTGAGCCTGCAAGACCAAGCGCTGGTGCGTGTGTCTGGCTTGCAAGACACTCTTGAAAACTAAAAAGGGCTTTGAGCCTACCCATTGCTTACCATTTAGTGTCTTGCTTGGCACTCTTCTTTAAAGCCTCGTAATTCATCACTGCTGGCCAAGCACCATTTCCCTTCCTGTCTGTAGAGCAAGGACCAAGCACTGATTACCTAAACTTAATCAGGACCCGTTCATTGCTACTGATGTGATTGAGGTACTTCTTTTAAATTTCTAAGGCCCTACAAACAGAAGGCATGTGACTCTCAAAAACATGCCCAGCAGGACAAACAAAATTGCTAAATTTTATTTCCTATAGCTAACTCTTATCCCTTATTTGCCAAGTCTTCTTTTCTCACTTCACACTCATGTTTTGTTTGTTTTTTGCTTGTGGATGCTATTCTCAAAAGATGATGATCATCTTTTTCCAAATATCGCAAAGCTACATTGTTTCTTTCATACACGTAATTTTAAAAATTATGCTTTAACATATTATTGTGCAGTGCACCCCAAACCACTCCACTCCAAACCTATCTGCCCCACTCCCATCCACCCACCTCACCATATACCAATCCACCCCATTCAATACAATTGATTCCAGACCAGTCCAATCCACCCCACTATAATCCATCCCACTCCAGACCAAAACTTTCACCCCAATCTACTCCAACGAACCCCACTCCAATCTGCCCCACTTCAATCCAAAACAATCTGCCCCACTCCATCCCCAACCAATCGGCCTCACTCCAATCTGCTCCACGCCAAACAAAACATTCTCCCCACTCCAGTCTAAAGCAATCTGCCCCACTCAAATCAGCCCCAATCCAATCTAAACCAATCTTCCCCACTCCAGTCTGCTCCACTTCAGGCCAAAAAAAACATCTGCCTCACTCTAATCCAAAATAATCTGCCCCACTCCAATCCAAAACAATCTTCCCCACTCCAATCTGCCCCATTCCAATCCAAAATAATCTTCCTTGTTCCATTCTGCCCCACTTCAATTCAAAACAATCTTCCCCACTTCTATCTGCCCAACTCCAATCCAAAACAATCTTGCCCACTCCAATCTGGCCACCTCCAATCCAAAACAATCTGCCCCACTCCAATCCAAAACAATTTGGCCCACTCCAATCGCCCCAATCCAATCCAAAACAATCTGCCCCACAGGAATCTAAAACAATCTGCCCATTCCAATTTAAAACAATATGCCTTGCTTCAATCTAAAACAATCTGCCCCACTCCATTCTAACCCACCCCACCCAATCAACCCCAATTCACTCCACTCTAATCCACCCAACTTCAGCCCAATCCACTCAACTCCAAACCACCCCACCCACTCCAATCCAGTCCACCCCAATCCACCCACTCAAATCCATTCCACCCCATTCCAATTGATTCCACCCCATTGCAATCCAATCCACTCTAAACCACCCCACCCTCACTCCAATCCCATCCACCCCACTCCAATCCAATCCACCCAACTCCGGTCACCTCACTCCAGTCCACTCCATCTATTCCACCCTATTCAATCCAATCCACCCCACTCTAATCCACCCCCTCCAACACAATCCACCCCATCAAACTCACCTCATCCAATCCACCCCCCACTCCAGCCCACCCCACCTCATTTCAATCCACCCTATCCAGACCACCCCACTCCAATCCACCCTACTCCACTATAATCCAGTTTACTCAAACACATCCTACTCCACTCCAGTCCAATCCACCCCACCTGAGTTCAGTCCACCCCATTCCAATCCACTCCATCCAGCCCACCCCACTCCAATCCAATCCACTCCAATCCAATCCAGTCAAATCTTTCCCACTCTAGTCCACCCCACTCTAGTCCAATCCACTCCATTCTAGTCCAATCCACCCCACTTGAATTCAATTAATCCTCTCCACCCCACCCTAGTCCAATCTACCCTAGCCCAGTCCAATGACTCCAATCTACCCCACTCTCCATTGCTCCTCCCAATCCAATTCACCTCACTCCAAAATACCCAATTCCAATCCAATTAACTCAACCCCATACAAATTCACCCCAGCCCAACCCAATCCACCCCACCCTAGTCCTATCACTCCAATTCAATCCGTCTGCCCCAATCCAGTCTAATCTACCCCACTCCAATCCACCCCAATCCAATCCACCTCACTTTATTTCATTCCACCCCACTCCAATCCACCTCACTCCACCCAATCCACCCCACTCTACCCTAGTCTACCACAGTCCAATCCACTCCACTCTACTACAATCCAGTCTACCAGACTACCTCAATCCACTCCACCCTATTCCACCCTACCACACTCTACACCACTCTCCTCTATGACGCTGCACTCTATGGCTCTCTTTTTCACTGAACCACTGAACTCCATTCCCCTCTACTCAAGTCTATGACACTCTACTCCCTTGGACCACGCTACAACACTCTACTCCAAGAAATCCACTTTACAACACTACTCCTCCTACTCCACTCTGTGATACTGCATGCCACTTTTAGCCTTCTGAACCGCAGTCACACTGGTGTACAATATGGCAAAAACACATTGAATAGGTAAGACCTACTGGCTTTGCCAATGCTTGTTTGTTTCAGATCTGCTTACGTGTCTCAGGGGATAAAATAAACACCATTATCCAATGCTTCCTGCTGGGCTGTTTTTTTTTTTTTTTTTACATTTGTAAGACTGTTGTTTCAATTTTTTTTGTCTTTTTTACAATTCTGGTTTGGACCTTTTACATTTTTCGTATTTTTAACTGATTCGCTATTTGGCAAGTTACTGCTAAAATATGCTATGTACTTTCCTTGAGGAAAATTATCTTTTCCCTCAAGCCAAGCAGTCAAGAGGAGCCAAATTTCCTCACTGAAACCAGTTTAACTTTGTGGACCAGATCGTTTAGGTCACTTTGGAGCTCAATCAACCAACACTCTGAACTCCCACCTCCAAGACACACCATCCAATCCAGAACAGGCTGCAAAGAACTTCTCCCAGTGGATCACAGATTGCGCTGACACAATCATCCCTGTCAAACCAGCCAAATCCACAAGATCTGCCATAAGAGTCAGCTAGTTCACCACAGAACTGAAATCCACCAAACGCATCTGCCAACAATTAGAAAAGAAGTGGCGCACCAGAAAAGAAACAGAAGACCACACCACATTCATGACTGTACTCAACCACTACCACCACCTCCTGAAAGAAACTAGAAAAAATGCTCTAGTGGACACCATTAGAAGCCAGCACAAATCGTAGCAAGGAGCTGTTCACCATCATGAAGGAATTCTCCGATCCGGCAGCTGCCAGGAGCAAAATCACCCCCTCCAAAAAACTGTGTGACATTATCCATGACAGAATCTCAACTGTCTACATAAACTTCGAACCCCAACCCTCGGTCACTGACAGTATCTGCCTGCTCACACCCATGAATTCAAACCTTGAATACCTGCTAACCATTTGGAACTCTCTCATGACTTAAGCCACAATATTCATCATGAACTCTGTGCACTCAGGAGCACCCACGAACCCATGTCCCCACCAGGCCTTCAACCTCGGGAGCAAGACAATTAGAATTGAGCTCAAGAAAATCCTGAACACCTCCATCACCTTGGCTTCCTTCCCTGAGGACTGGAAAAATGCTAAAGTGAGGCCTCTCCTGACCTGTCAGGTGCCTTTGACACCGTCTCCCTTCACATCCTGTTCAACAGACTCCACCCCATAAAACTCCAGGGAGACACCCTCAAATGGATCGCATCATACCTCATCAGACGGACCCAGTGAATCGATCTCCCGACTTTCCCCTAAGAACCGAGGAAGATCATCTGCAGCACCCCCCAAGGATCGTCCCTCAGCCCCACCATCTTCAGTCTGTACATAACCCCCTTGTCCAGCACCGTCAGATCGCTTGGATGTAACATCATCTCTTACCCTGAGAACACCCAGCTCATCCTCTTGCTGTCAGAAGACCCCTCCACCACCAGAGCCAGCTTCCACAAATGTATGAGGAATGTCGTTGACTGGATGAAGGACAACCGTTTCAAACTCAACAAGGACAAGACAGAAGTCCTCATCTTTGGGAACAACTCCTCACCATAAACGACGCATGGTTGCTGGTTGAACTCAGCCCATCTTCTGCCTCGACAGACCACACCTGCAAACTTGTGATCATCTTAGACTGTAGCTATCCATTTAGAAACAGATAAACACAGCCTTCTCTGTCTGCTTCCACACCCTACGTATGCTCTACAAGATCTTCTGGTGGATCCCAGTCAATACCAGAAGGATTGTAACGTAGGCCTTCATCACCAGCAGGCTGAACTACAGAAACCCACTCTATCGAGGAATCTCCACTTGCCCTCTGAAGAGACTGCAGACGATGCAAAACTGAGCACCAATTCTCATCCTTAACCTCCTCAGACAAATCCACATAACCCCTCACATCAAGAAGCAAGATGCTGACCCACGCATGCAAAGCCCTGCACAACGAAGGACCAGCATACCTCAACAAATGCATGACCTTCCACCAACCGACCAGACACCAACAATCTGCCTCCTTCTTCCTCTCAGACAGCCTCAGATCTGCTGAGGCAGCGGATAATGCTCCTTCAGACACCTGGTGGCCAAAGCTTGGAACGATCTTCCCCTGCATCTCATGGCTGCCTCATTGCTCCACCAATTCAGGAATTAACTCTAGACCTGGCTGTTCGAATGAACAGGTCATCAGGTAGCAGCAAGCAACTCCAGTGCCCTGAAACCCTCAAAGGAGATTTCCTGTGCTCTACAAATCACTGATTGATTGATCAATTAGATCATATTTGACCAAGAAAGCACAAAAACCCCAAACCCTTGCATTACCATGTGTAGTCAATCTTTCATTATGGCTCCCTCACATGCTAGGTTGACTCTCATTCAAAGTTAGCACCATTCAGAACTAATGCCAAAACTACTCCAACACTGGAAACGTGAAAATGATTATATTTATTGGATATCACACTGCACAGCTACATTGTTTCGCCAGCCAGCATACGAAGGAAGATATTTCATGCACTCCTGTTACCATGATTGTTAGTGACTATTGTAGTGCTTAATTTGTGCTTGTTTCCGGTGCGGAGCGCCAGCACTTAATTTTGAGGGTCACACTTATTTTTCTGCCGCAAGCATTTACTGCGAGCAAAAGACACATATGAGAAAGACAGAGAAAGAGAAAAACGAGAAAGCGTCACAAAGGGAGAAAGCAGAAAGCTGCAAGAGTGAGCTGAAGGAGTGTTTGTAAATGGATTGAGGAGTCCTGAGATGGCTTCAGGATTACGCTACATCAGTATTCCATGTTTTCACATTTAATTGCAGCAGCTGTGTGTTTAAGAGGAGGGCTTTGGGCACTGGCGCGCTGTTATTTACAAATTAAGCACAGGAATATTGATTACGCTTTATTTTCTTAGGAAATTTACTATTTAAACCAGTGAATGTTGCTTTGGTTAAAATAGCAAGGATACTTACAGAGTAGCCAATTGCTGACTACAGACACAATTAAAACCTAAGCGGATCATGATAGAGTTTTATTTTTTAAAGTCATATGTTCTATTCTGAAAGAATGTCGCAACATTAGGAAATGTTCTCCTCTCTTCACCCAATGGACAGGAGCTTATGATGCCTTCCTTGCTATCAGCAGAAATTCTTGAGGGCTCAAATGGAGGCTGTGCCACATATCTGTGTCCAACACAGATTCACTGTTTGCCTCAGAGAAACTGGGAATGGGGATTCAATTACAAATCTGAGACTAAAGGTGGCTGTGTTTGCTGACACCCCTCACTTAGCGGTATTTCAAAAATTCGGAAATTTAATTTAGCATTATCTAAGGGAGACCATGCAAACAGTGGTCAGGCTAAAATTCTTATGATTCAGTATGCATTATTTCTGAAAAGAATAATGTCCGCGAGAGATAGTATTGTAAATATATGAAAGCACAGGTTGTCTGCATTGACGGTTCTCCTGTTGCATTCATTACATTCTGAAAGGAAATGATAGATGTGTATCCCCAGACGGCATCATCTGTGAATGTAGATATCAATCTTTCTATATTCTGCTTAAAAAGAGAGGGAAAGGTGCAGTGATTACGTTATGATTTATATATGTGATTCTGGACGGATGAGTCACACCTTCACTTAGCATTCAGGGCAACCCAGAATAAAAGCATTACTTGTTAGGCGTGATGCAGCTATATAACATACATATCCACTGCAGTTATGCACATGTCAGGGTGTAGGCCTGTGCTTGTACCTTGGCATGTTCAACTGTTAATCTATCTATCTATCTATCTATCTATCTATCTATCTATCTATCTATCTATCTATCTATCTATCTATCTATCTATCTATCTATCTATCTATCTATCTATCATATAAAATTCAGCGCCAAGGTGGTGAGGCCCTAGGGACCAGGTAAACACATTTTGAAAATCATGATGACAAAGAAAAAGCTGAATTTTTGGATCACTTTTCTTACAAAAGAAAGCAGTGAAGGGGGGCCCCAGATGAGAAGAGTATGTGATGAATATTGACCAATTTTCAGGGCGAGGATTGCAAAAAAGCATGAATAACAACACAATGTGCTTGTCCATGGGCCTACTGGGATATTGAGAGAATTCAGGTCACGACAGACTCCAAACCGGCAGGACTTAGAGTTTTCCTTCCATCAGGGTTCAGGGGTATCCTTGGACTGGCTGCCACCAGCCGCCGGCGCACTAGACGAACCATGCCATCAGCACCCCAGCATATTTGTATTTTAATATTTTGTCAATTTATTTTGTGTTTGAATTTGGAGCCCTACTTAACCTAACATCCAAGGCGACATCCTAATTCACATATGTGGAGGGCCTTCGCAGTCAGCTTTGGACAAAGAAATGAAATAATGAAGCAGATAAATGGGAGAATACTTGCATATGTGCACTACAACACCTGCCGTAACATGCTTTTGTAAAGGCTAACACAGCAATGTCATCGATAAACACTGTCACATAATGGTGGACAAGATAAGGACTGCTTGTTGTGGGCATCTGGAGGTTTGGGGGATATATGGTAAAGCGCGGCCCCTTAGGACTCTGGGCCGCCGTGGCATAACCTCCTGCACTAGTTGTGAGTCGGGCTGGCCATAGGGACTTCCGCCCTCACGCCTTGTGAGGTGTGGGGGCGGAAGTTTAAACGTGAGGGGGCGCGTAGGGGTAGCATCTCTTCTGGGCCTCAGCCGCCTTACACTAGGGGGGGTGCTATTTAAGCACCCCCCAGAAAGGCTCTGCCTTTTGCATATGGACGGCAGTCGGGGGCTCCGGGACCAGAGTGCAGTTTTCAGACCAGTGTGCAGTTTTCGGCAGGACCAGCGGAACCTGAGGAACATCAGATTCAAAGGTCGGACCGCTTTGCTCGGACTGGAGGTTTTACTCAGCACTACTAGTCGCACTCCTTTCCCCCGGACGCGCATTGCTTCGCCCAGCCCCAAGCCCCCTCTTATGATTTTAACCTACGCTGACCCTTAGTTGAGATCCCAAGGGGTTCACAGTGCAACTGCCCTCAATAGTAAACTCTGCCCGACTTGCAAAAGTGCCTGCAAGTTCGGTAACTCATGGCGCGACTTGGCGGCCTCATTGTAAAGTGCACGTTGCCTCACATTTAGTGAAACGTGCCCCCTTTTATTGAAATGTTGGCACTGTAAGAGAAACACTCACGTCGATCTGCGCGGTGCCTCTCCCAGGGGGTTATTATTTGAGCGTTTGGTCTAGGTTAATTTTTGGAGCCTTTTTGCTATTTGAGGCTCGAATGGTTAAAATCACAAACACAGGTGGCAGGATGGCTCAGTGAGCAGAAGGCTCACCGCTGTAATTTGCAGTGCTTTGGGGGTCCCCTTTGCTTAAATCCGGCTTAACTTCCATCTACCAGTTCCCTAGGCCCCTTGTTCTCTTGTACCTCCTTGTTTTTTACGGGTCATACCTCCAGATCTTACTTACTGCTAGGCCTTCCTGACCTAGCTGGGTGACGCCCAGTTTTCTTTCACTGCAACGTCGGCCTGGTCTGGGCCAGGAACGCAAATCATCTCAGGGTAAGTGTGGGTAATTGAGGGGTGGGGTTGTATTGGTGGTACGGACGCTGTTTAATTGTTTATGATTATTGGTGTGCGCAAAAAATTAGAACAGGAATTGATACTGGGATATTAGTAATACTGTGTTGTAAATTATCTTTGCGCATTTGCAAATCATAAGTTATACTGTATTGTGGCTATTTCAATTGCAATTAAAAATCATAGCTTGTAATCATAGGAAGGTTGGTAAAAAGAAGGGCATGGACCCTGAACTGTCACAGCTTTTGAAATTAATGTTGGACAAATTGGGCAATGGGGATTCAGACAGCGGATACTCCACATCCGATGGGGAAAACAATTGTACAGAGAGTGACCACCCTATGCGCTCACATGTGCCCTCTCGCGCAGCATTCCCTCCTGTTAAGCGTAGAAGTAAAAGGCAGGTTTCAAGCACTCAGCAGCCAGCTGACGCTACAACATCAGCTCCCCTTCCTGCGCAATACCCTGTGACGAATACATTACCAGTGTCTTTAAGCCCCAATACAGAGGTCCATCCAGTAGAGCAAAGAGCAGTATCTACACCCGAGTTAGGGGTCTTGGCAATCTTAACAGACATTCGGCAGACACTGTCAACCTTAACTGTACCACCTGCAATGTCAGTAGTCCACACTGCAGCACCAGTCCAGGCCGCAACACCAATTGTCCCCTCCCCGGCATTGCAAGGACAGGCCAGTTCTACTACCCAGGTTCCTACACATGATGGGACCAAGCAAGCAATGCTGGCAGTGGCACAGCTGTTGTACAACATTAATGCTCCATCTTATCCCTATTACTCCATGGGCCACAAATGATAGTCTAAAGAATTCAGTGGCAGAACTCAAAAGCCAGGTCGAGGCAATTGTGGTGGCGTGCAGTGCTACAGCAGTGCCTTCTGGGGCGGCTGGTCCGAATGTTATTCCTTCACCGGGCGTGCAGTGTCTTACCTCTAACAGCATGGAAAAAGGTAAAATCACTGAGAGCAGCAATAATACATCTGGGAGTGGTACTGTGGCAGTAGTAGCAGGGCAAGACACGCTATTATCCCGTCCAGGTAAGCTCGCAGATCATGTAGGACCTGAGGTAAAAGAAAAAATTTGGAAGGGGGACTTTGTTGATATTTTTTCCCTCATTAGCGCAAAAAGGAGGGAGATGGAAGTCAAAGACAAGGATGGGAAGGCATCATCCTCTAGTGATAAAAAACCCAGAATGGAAGAGAACATAACAAATTGTTTTTTTGGGTTCAATGTGTATATGTCCGTCATGCTGGAGAAGAAGCCTGACCTAGCAATATCAATGATTTTCTACACCAATAAGATTTTGAGAGCACACCATATGTATGGGCGTAATTCTTGGTTGGAATATGATAGGGACTTCAGGTGGGCTAAGGTAGAGGACTCGGAAATAGGTTGGGATCAAACCGAAGTGAATGTTTAGCTAGAATGCGTGAATAGCAAATGGCCTGGGAAGCAGCCCTTTCGCACACAATATTCCAGTGATAAAAAAGGTTTGTGCTGGGCATTCAATAGAAAAGTTTGTTCTCACCCCCCTGGGTCTTGCAAATTCAGACATACCTGTTCCTTCTGCGGGCATCCTTCAAACTCAGAGTACAAGTGCATTAAGAAATCCAAGAAAAAGGTTAAGGAGGGGAGTAAGCCCTCTACCTAACTTAAATCTGCCATCACCGATACGGATTAACGCATTTCTCCCATGGTTACAGTCCTATCCTAACAAATACTCAGCAGACCTCCTATTTAATGGCTTCTCTTTTGGTTTCAGGATCCCTGCTTCACAAGTTCCTCCTATTCTTTATAGCAAAAATTTACTTTCAGCCCTGAGAAATCCTGAGGTGGTTGCAAGGAAGAGGGAGAAAGAAATGTTGTTTAGGAGGTTAGCGGGCCCCTTTCCTTCTTCTCCAGCAAACAATTTTGCCTGCTCTCCTTTGGGAGTGGTTCCTAAAAAAGAGCCAGGCCAGTTCAGGTTGATATATAACCTCTCAGCTCCGCGGGGGTCTTCTGTGAATGAAGCAATTGATCCTCAACTATGCTCAGTCCGATATGCAACTGTAGACCAGGCCCTGGTGAAGTTGCGCGACTTCGGTCACGGGGCACTTCTGGCAAAGACGGACATTGAATCGGCTTTTCGGCTCCTTCCAGTTCACCCAGATGATTACCATTTATTAGGATTTCAATTTTGGAGGGCCTTATTTCCATGATAAATGCATGCCAATGGGGTGTAGTGTGTCCTGCAGTTACTTTGAACAGTTTAGCTCCTTGTTGCAATGGATCTTCTCTAAGCGCATGGGGCATAAAGAGGTGATACACTACTTGGATGATTTCCTGGTGCTAGGCCCTCCGGGATCGGATAGGTGCTTGTGGGCCCTGCAGGCGTTGACTTCCATGTTTGAAGAATTTGGGGTTCCTTTAGCCCCTGAGAAAACTGAGGGACCCACAACATGCATCATTTTTTTGGGGATTGAGATAGATTCAATAGCGGATGAGTGTCGCCTCCCCTCTGATAAATTGCTGGCTTTTAAGAATTCCATAAGCTCAGTACTGTCAAAAAAGAAGGTCACTCTACATCAGCTGCAAGTTCTGATAGGTCAATTGAATTTTGCCTTCGGATTGTCCCCATGGCTCGCCCTTTTTCCAGGTCTATCGCTAGGGCTATGGTGGGTCTGACTGAGAAGCATCATTATACCAGACTGTCGCTGGAGATTGAGGATGATTTAAAAATCTGGGATGCCTTTTTACTGGAATTCAATGGGGCAGTCATTTGGCCTCATCGTCCAATTCCTAATCCTACTCTGGAATAATTTAACGATGCAGTAGGCAGTGTAGGTTTTGGTGCCATCCTGGGCAACAACTGGTGCAGAGGTGACTGGCCAGTTGAGTGGGTGGAAAATGGAACTACAAGAAATGTAGCATTTTTGGACCTGTTCCCTATTATTGTTACTGTCACCATTTGGGCCCTTAGGTTCAAAGGTAGATCAGTAATATTCTGGTCTGATAACATGGCGGTGGTAGAGGCGATTAACAGACAAGGGGCAACTTGCAGGTTAGTGCGCCGTCTGCTGAAACACTTGGTTTTAATCTGTTTGAAACTGAATATTACCTTTCGTGCAAGTCATGTACCTGGGGTCCATAACAATGCAGCTGATGCTCTATCTCGCTCATTGATGCAGGATTTTCTGAGGTTCCACCCCCAGGCAGCAGAGAAGATGACGGAGTTCCCAGCATACCTGTGGAAGATTGGAGCCCCACCCTCCCCTCTTTAGTAGCAGCGTCCCTAGCAACACGCACAAGGGGGGGCATATGAAAAATAATTCCTACAATACAGACATTTTCTGCAGTCATCAAAAATTAGAGAGTTGTTTTCTAAACAGGCTATTTGTGGCTTTGTAAGTCATTTGAAAAAAAAAAAAACAGTTTCCTGTGCAAAAGCGCACCTGCCCGCTATTTGTTTCTTTGCAAAACTACAGAATCAGGAGTCCCATCTGAACACCTTTGTCATTAAGAGGGCAGTGGCTGGTTGGGCTCGATTAGATGGTGCAAAAAAAGACACCAAGCGACCTATAACTGCGCCCCTATTGGGGGGGCTCTTGGACAGTCTCCCCAATGTTTGTTCCATGCCTTTTGAGGCAGCGTTATTTGCCGCAGTATTTACAACGACTTTTTATGGCGCTTTTTGCGTTAGCGAATTAGTGGGATTTTCCAAGTGTAACCACACAGGAGGCCTTCAGCGGCCGATGTGCGCATCAGGCTGGGGTTGGTAACAATTCAATGACAAAAGTCCAAGACAGATCAATTAAGTAAAGGCTCACACATTGAACTTAGAGCAGCGCCAGGGTGGCCATTTTGCCCGGTAAGTCGCTTGGGATCATACTTGGTGGCCCGTCCACCATCTGGGTCATCTGCCCTTTTTCTACACGCAAATGGGGAATGCTTAACACGCTACCAATTTTTTGAAGTATTGAAGGTGGCTCTTGGGGCCGTGGGGTTGACCCTCAGGGGTACTCCTCCCATTCTTTCAGGATTGGGGCGCCAACCTTAGCAGCCTGTGCAGGGATGCCAGTAACGGACATAAAGTCCATCGGGAGAGGGTCATCCAATTGTTATAAGCGCTTCATTAGACCAGAACTGCAATGATGCGTGTTCCCCCACTCATGTTTTGTGAAATGTTGGGTTGGTTACTCATGCAATTTTCTTTTGTTTCAGTTCCATGCAGTCTCACGTGGTTTGGGTACTAGGGCATTCTTTTGTGCGGCGGGCGGCCTACAGGTTGCAACTGCTCTGTAAGCCTAAGCCGGCGGCAATTCAGGATGTGGCTTTTCATTGGTGCAGGATCGGTGGACTAGAAATCACGCAGCTCCAGCAACTTGTTGAAATGGCAAGAAGGTGCGAGGGACTTCAGTTCCTGGATCTCATTGCTATTCACATTGGGGGCAATGACTTTGTGCAAATGGGACGCAAGGCACTCAGGGAGACTATTTTCGCAGAAATCACCAAATTATGCAAAGAGTTTCTGAATGCGGCCATTGCATGGTCGCATATGGTGTCTCGCCGCAACTGGGGTCCAAACATCAAATCAAGGACAATCAACGTGTCTGTTTGCAGGCTTAACACTGAAATGGCAAGACTGTGCCCTGGTCCTGGTCGCTTATGGAACATTCCACTTAAACTTCTGAAAGGACCAGATATGTTCCACAGAGATATGGTACATTTTCAGACGCAGGAACGGATCAATTTATGGCGGACATTTGGTCCTTCTCTCGCAGCTTGTTTGGGGGTGGGGAGGGCGAAGGACCTTTGGGCCCCTGGTTGCCCTCATGGCGGGAGAGGAAGTACTAAAGTCACCATAACCAACAGAGGGGTCCCCAAGGCTTGGGCCCAGGGATAACACCAGAGGTAGGATCCTGAAGTCCTGAACAAACCTGTGGATGTACATACCAGCTTCGGGGGTAGGGTGGCCAGGTGGCTGGGGTGACCATGGGGCTCCCGCTCCTGGCCGCCCCTTTACACCCCATTGGCAGATTGGTGTTTGGGGAGTTGGCGGAACCCTGAGCATGAGGACAAGGAACGGTGAAGTCAGGGGAGCCGCCCGCCCCCCCTAGGGATACAGGTGAGGTATGGTCCACTTGTGTGGTCCAAAGGAGGTTGAGGACAGGAAGGGAAACCTCTCACATTGATTTATGGTTGATGAATAAACCTTATTGAATTGTTTTTTTATACAGATGGGTTATTACTGTTTGTGTTTTTTATGAAATAAATTTGGAAAATATATTAAAAAAATTCCTTCCAACAAACAAGTTTTGTCTGTGTGTGGCAGGTGTTGAGGTAAGGGCTCTCTGGTGGCCTCCGGGTTCTACGGCTTTGCGCAGTCATACATGTATTAGGGTGGCCAACAGTCTGTAGATTTCACGGACTGCCAGTAATTTCGCCCTGCTGTGCATCCGTTGTCTGTGATGAAAGGCCTAACAGACAGCATTTGTCCCTAATTTTAGCCTTTCACCTAACGGACAGAATGTAATTAGGACAGATCAGTTTCCCCAGCTGGATTGAAAGGCAGGGAGTCTCCTGTACTTTGAGGGAGGGATGGACAGACAGATAAGAAAAGTCCTTCTTGCCAGGGTGTCTCCTTCCCTAAAGAAATGCAAATGTGTGCAACTGGTAAATCTGCAAATGTAAAGGGGCTTGGAAACCTGCTTTGATCTAAGGAGTGACTTGAAGCTTTCTGACCACAAAGATATTTCCTTTTAGAGAGGTACTGTAAGAGTGTTCCCGACTGTTATAAAAACAAATGTTAGTACTAGGTATAACCTGTATATTATTCAGATCTGTATTTTAGAAGGACTTTTTTTTATTTAACCGAAATGGACTGGCACATTTTGTAGCAGCCTATATTATGATGTGGGTAATGCATGTTTAAAATAAGGATATACACTTTCACAGTTCTTTCAGGGACCTCAGTACCTCATAGTACTAACAAATATTGGCAAAGCCAATAGGTCTCGTCTACGTAAGAGTTATTGGCTTTGCTAATGTGTTTTAGCCAGAGTGGCTGCTGTTCAGCATGGCTAAAGGTTAGTGGCACAATGTTGTAGAGTGAGTTGAGTGGCATAGGAGCAGTGACGTAGAGCACAGTGGTGCAGAGTAAAGTGCAGTTGGATAAAGTGCAGTTGTTTAGAGTGCATTGGCATAGAGTGCAGTGGTTTAGAGTGCAGTGGCATGGAGTGGCATGGGCAGAGTAGAGGGGCATAGAATGCAGTGGAGTAGAGTGGCATACACTGGAGTGGAAGAGGGTGCAGTAGTGTAGAGTGGTGCAGTGGCATAGAGTGCAGAGTAGACTTGTGTACCATAGAGAAGAGTGTAGTGCTGTAGAGTGCAGTGGTGTGGAGTGATGCAGAGTAGAGTGGCATAGAAAGCAGTGGATTGGAGTGCAGTGGCATAAAATGCAGTAGTAAACAGTAGAGTGGTGTAGAGTACAGTGATGGAGAGTGCAATGTTGCAGAGTAGAGTGTCAGTGCAGTGGTGTAGAGTGGCACAGAGAGAAGTGGTTTGGAGTACAGTGATGCAGAGTAGAGGGCAGTTGCGTACAGAGCAGTTTAGAGGGCATTGGCATAGAGTGTAGTGGCACAGAGAGGCATGGGGCAGAGTAGAGTGGCGTAGAGTGCAGTGGAGTAGAGTGGCATACATAGAGTGGCTGAGAGTGCAGTAGTGCAGAGTGTGCAGTGGCATAGAGTGGTGCAGAGTGGAGTAGTGTAAAGTGGTGCAGTGTAGAGTATAGTGTTGTAGAGTGAAGTGGCATGGAGTGCAGTTTGGTGTAGACTATAGTGGCAGAGCGTGCAATGTTGCAGAGTAGAGTGTCAGTGCAGTGGTGTTGAGTGGCGTACAGTGGTACAGAGAGCAGTGACAGACTACAGTGGTGCACAGTAAAGGACAGTGGCAGTGCAGTTGTTTAGAGTTAAGTGCCATAGAAAGGCATGGGGCAGAGTAGAGTCGGATAGAGTGCAGTGGAGAGGAGCGGCATACAATAGAGTGGCAGAGAGTGCAATAGTGTAGAGTGGTGCAGTGGCATTGAGTGCAGAGCAGACTCGAATGGTATAGAGTGTAGTCTCGTAGAGTGGTGCAGGGTGTGGTAACACACTGCCATTACAGACAACATGTTTTTGATTGAAATGACAATTACATTGCACAGACATACAGTTTTTCAAATAAAAATGTACAGCGCGCAGACAATGATGTGTGGAAATTGCATCACCTAATGCAATGAATTGTTTTAATCTTATAAAGGTATTTGTTTCCAGCACAGTTCAGAATTAACAAAAATGTGCTTCACTTGTAGTCCTCATTCTAACATATTCTGAAGTTTATTTAAATGTTGTCATGTGATAGAAAAAACTCTTTCCTAACCCCAGTATCCAGCAAAATTGTTGCATAAATACTCTCACTTTGAAGTCAGAGAAAGAAAAGTAAACACTAAGTTCCCACTGAAGACAGAGCCCGACATTTGACCTTGTTCTTTGAATGCACAGGTAATGTATTGAGATAAGAACAAGATTTACAGACCTGTTTACAAAAGGGAGCACTCTGAAGGATGCTGTAATTAAGGTTTGGGTAAGGGAAGGGACAAACTCAACCTACATAGCCTAAAACAAATAAAACTAACAATTTGAAAGCAACAAAATGTAAGTTACAAACTACAAAGCCAACTGCAAGTAACAGGTGGAATGCATTCCTAAGGAAGCTCTACGAATGCACTTAAAGTGACAGCCGTGGGGAAAGTCCAGTATTTTAGTCCAGTCCATATCTTGCAGAGGTTTGGTCACATCAATCACCCAGGTAGTATGACAAGAAGATCTGGCGTGGTCTCAATGTTGCAGGAAAGGTCTGTACACCATTCTATCAGTTTGCCACCATTCCTTATGGTATAAAGCTTCTGGCATACCTCATGTAGGGTTAGTGCTAAGTGGCAGACATGAAATAGAGCATTTAATTATTGTTTACGGTGGATGTAAGTAAGGAGTTGACCGGGGTGAAGATGGTAGTCTGTCGTAAGGGTTTGAAAATCTAGTATCTCACCATCCAGAAACAAATCCCCCAATTTTAAGACATCTGCAGCATGCCACTGATGGAGTTGCTCTGAGCACAGCCGTTGTTGTTACTTTCTCTTTAAGAAAGATTGGGTAGATTTGGGTAACAGTGATGGCCGTGATACAGTGCTGAAGGGCATTAATTTACTACTGAACAAGGACCTAAAGTGGCACCTGAATGTGGCATACAAGGAGGCAATCGCAAAAAGAGCACAGTTAATAAATAGTGCTTTGTTAAAAAGAGTAAATAAATGCACTGATAACGTAATGGAGTATGGCCTCTCTTGGGTGTGTCTGTAAGACTGACGTTTGTTCTTGAATTCTTGTCCTGAATTTTGACCTTTTATCTTGAATTTGTTACAGTCCTGTCCAGAATTTGCATCAATGCCAGGTGATCACCCTAACATGTATGTATATGAGTATCTATGTGTTTTGAGTGTGTGTGGAGACCCCGCTGTCCAAATGCAAGTGTTTATGCAGAAAACACACAGTTCATCCTGGGGAGTACAACATGGCCCCAATTTCGTAGTTTACCATCTGGACAAGAAATCAAAATTGCTGTAATGATGTATGAGCCAACATATAATATTGTCTTTAAATAGCCTCCATTCACTTTGTTACTGGGTTGTCAAGTACACACCAGTCAGAAAAGCACAAGGCGCCAGATTACTGACTTTAAAGTCAGTAGGTGGGTTAGACTGTTTTGTAAATTGTTAGCATCAACGTCAATTTCTGAAAGGCACATGACACAAGCGTGCTGCTTTCTATTCAAGACACGGCACACTAGATTTGTATTTAGACAGCAGCTGAGAAGCATGTTAATGGAAGAGTTCTCAGAAACCTTAACCTCGTTCTCCAACCTTTATCTACCGGGAACACTGTGACTGCATTATCTTATTTTAAGAAGCATTCTTTTGAGGTAGGTGATAAGAGTGGCTCTCAGGTCTGAATTCATTTCCTTAAAGATGCCATCTCCAATATGCAGGGCAGTCTTATCCAACCATGTGACAGGAAAGAGGGGGACAGCGAAGTATCCAAACGCTTGACTCAATCTAAACGACTTAACAGGCGATGGCAAGCCAATTTAGCCCCCACCCGCTACTCCACGAACAAAAAAAGGAAGTGAAGTGAAGATGGTGGAATATACTGCAACAGGACTGGAAGGTAGGGCTACATTACATGTACAAGAATGTGAAGACAATACATGTTTCCATTTTCCTGTGTCTTCAAAAATATGTCCATCTTCCTTATGGTGATGACTTTGTCTTCTGAAATGGCACATTTCTGATCAAGCTCTTACAGTATAACAAGCCTGCTGCAGCTATAGTATTTCATCTAAATTCACGGGGATGGAAAGGGGGTGCACTCACAGCTACAAGGTACACACCTGCATTCACTTTTATGCACCCCAGCCTCGTGTTCTGCCAACACCCTTAAACCTGCAAACGATGGGCAGAAGCATAATACAAAATAGTTGAGCAATATTCACACCAACTATTGTGTCACCAGTACACCAGTCAGTCGCTGACCGTCTAATATGGAGTTTTAATGCCAGCAAGGTGGCACAGTGAAGTAAGTATGCTGCAATGCACAGGTACCAATCCTGATAATGCCAACTCAGCCTACCATCAAGTTATACATTGAGGGCCGTAAAATTGAGCAGTCAGACCATCTGTTATTTACAGCCCGAAAACAATCAAGAACTGTGCTATATAGAAAACATGGTATTTATCAGCCGCTGCCCGTCCATTGGGGCAAAGGGGCCACACACCCCCAACCTTTTGCCCCTCAAGAAGAGTGTCTGGCAGGTTGAGTAAAGGTCAGCCTGACAGACACTCTTCATTTTCAGATCAGGCAGCCAGGAGCTAGGATTTGCGCAGGTTCCTGGCTGCCTGAGCTGAACTTTGCTGGACTGAAGAGGTCACAGCTCCTATGGGCGTGACCTCCTCAGCTCAGCAAAGGTTCCTTGAGGCCCTCCCCCTCTGTGACAAGGGGAAGCGTCACCCATTGACTTCGACCTGGACGCTTCAGGTTTAAGCCCTGAAGTGCCCAGGGCGAGTGTCAATCAGTGACACCTTGTCACAGAGTGGGGTGGGGTCAGCAGTCTTACTGACCCCATCCCACTCTGTGACGAAGTTGGGACTGCTGCCTTCCCTCATTGGCTGACCTTAGGCAGCAGTCCCAACCCTCCTGGGACCTCCGAGGCAGAGCTGAAGGTAAGTGCGTGTGTTTTTTAAAATGAATGTTTGGTGCATGAGTGTATTTTTCCTATATTTGATAATGAGTGCTGTGAATGGATGTGTGTATGTGTTCGCGCACACATGTGTGTTTGAATGAATGAGTGAGTGAGTGAGTGTGTATGTGTGTTCCGCCCCCCTCCTAAATTTACAGGCCGCCACTGCTATTTATAGTAAAATTCGGACCAGCTGTTAGTAGCAGTGTCCCAACCTTTTAGTGACAATGGGATTCTGCCATGTCGCCAATTTGTGGGGCCTTCAGTTGTAACAGCAGCCATTTTCAATCTAACTATTTTTAGGACCCTCGGTTGCACTGACAATGCAGATTCATCTTGCTGCAATAGCTATGGGCCCCTGTTTTAAATACAGTACAATTCTTGCTTGCTATGCTTGTTTGGAGATAAGCGGCGGTACTTCTACGTGATAGGTCAGAGTAGGAGTGGCCCTCTGCAGAGGCATTTGAGGCTGTGTTACACCTTAGCAAGGGCGGCTCCTCCATAAGGGCAGTGGAGCGTCACCCCCCCGCCACCAGCAGCTGCAAACCTTTTCCACAAAAACCATAATAAACTTTGTTTATTATGTTTTTTGTGGAAAAGGGGCAGGGCCACGGGGTGACGAGCAATGAGAGGGAGTGCTCAGCAATCTCCCTCAGAGTGCATGTATGTTTGGCCGGCCGTCTCGGGCCGGCCAAACACACATGCGCACAGGGCTCTCTCTAGCCCAGCAACACAGTTGCTGGGATGGAGAGAGCCTGCACAGGCTGGGAGCCTGTGCCTGCAGGCAGCAAAGAGGAGAGGGGCAGCACGGTTGTGAAGGCGGCGCTGGCACAGGAAAGTATTTTTTACATTTTATTTTTAATTTAATCCCTCCTCCCTCCCCGTTAATCCCCCGTGCACCACCCGGCTCCTTCAGCGTCGCTCGAGCCGTGACTGCACCATAACTTTGAATATTAGCAGAAGCAAGCACAAGATAGCAGCAGTCCTACCCATTCCAGTGTAATGAATTGCATAAATTGCACAAATGTGGTGACTACACCAAGCGATCATTTAATGTCAGCAAGGAAAGGTGCCTCTTATGAAAATAAAAGCGTTTCGAGCCGTGACAGTATGCACTCTGGAATATATAGTCTCACCCACAGTGGGTGGATGGCGCTAATATATTTTCCAGCATGTAGTACTTTCCGTTTGCTGAGGGAGGTTGTATGACACATTGTAAGATAGAACTATATCTAGGGGGCAGCAAGGGACAACAGCACGGCCCCTTATTTTAGACTAACAAAAACCTATTACAGCGTTGGTTCAACTTGCTAGTGTCAAGCAGGGACTATCGAAAATATAGGAGTGGAGTATATCCCCCAAACGCATGTTGAGTCCTGGTAGATTCTCAGATGGGCAGCAAAGACAAGAGTGTAGACATCAACCTGTGGATCCCTGTATCCCTGGAACCACGTTTCCTGCTTGTCACTCAGGGCCTTTGAAATCTGAGTGAAGTAGGTGTAGAAGTCATGGCAAACCAGATGGAAGGAGATGTAAAGGACCTCAAGCCCTGGTTGCTGGTCTCAGGGCATCAGCACACTTTGGTCTGGTCTGGTGCTGTCTTGGTGGTGCACCACATCACTTGAGCTAACCATCTGGACCCATGGATGTCATTTAGGGCTCACCAGGGACTGCAGCTGCAACCCTTGGCTTGTCCCTTGCGACCCCTGGCACTGTCTTTGCGATCCCTGGCCTCAGTGGTGGCAAAATCAGTGCCAGGAACACAAGGGCAGCTTGCCTTTATGGCCATAGGTTGGGGCTCCACTGTCCTTGTTTTCTGTCAATAGTTTATACACTAATAGTGAATAATATTTTATTATTATTCACTATTAGTGTAATGAAGAATGTATGACTGTTAGCTGGAATATGACCCTCCCAGGCAGCTGAGGTAAGTAAAAAATGCAATAAAATGTATTTCTGTGTATGTGCTTGCGGTGAGACCGTGTTTATGTGAGAGCAAGTGTGTAAGTGCAAATGTGGGTGCATGTGTAAGGAAGGTTAAATGGCTTGTGATGTCACTTTTGCTGCCCCTGGCATTTTGGCAAACTGACGTTCACACCTGGACCAGCAATAAATTACTCCACAAGGCATTTTAATTGAGGCAGAGACAATCATTGCATGCCTTGCTTATCTGCAAATGCAAGTCGTGTTCCAAATCACTCTGACCCACGAAGTAGTCCTAGGTATGAAGGGAAAGGGGAGAAACACCCATTTAGCACTGCCAGCCGAGAATCAGTGTAACACAGAGAATGGGTACAAAGAAATATCTCAACAATTCACATAAACTTGGTGGATAAGAGCAAGACAGCTACAATGTAAGAAGCACCTATCAGTAAGTTCATAATGCCATATTTATGATCCAGTTTGTGTTGCTCTTGCACGAGCGACACAAACCTTAAGTCAGATTTTTGAAGATATGCAAAGTCACTTTGCGTGACTCTGAGTGGCTTCAAAAATCTAGAGTAAGATAATGCAGGGCAAATCACTTTGTTGCCTTACTCTGCACTAGAGAGGCCTTCCATGGGCGTTGTGTGGGTGTTCCCATTCAATTCCCATGGATTTTTAGGCATCCCAAAATTTACAAGAACTTGTAAATCTGGGATTGCACCAAAATCCTACGCCTTCCCTGGGGAGCTGTAACGAGGAGAAATATCTCTCTGTCTCCTTGTTTCTCCCTCTTTCTATGTGTGCTCTATTCTGCAGCATACATAGAAAGAGAAATAAGCCTCTCAGGATTGCTTTTGTGATCTTGAATGCATTACAGGCACCATTGCGCCATGGTGTAAAGGTGTCTGCACTGGCACTAGGCAGTCAAAAGGGCACCAGCGCAAGGGAAAGAACAGGAATGTGGTGTATTCTGTTAAAGCCGGGCATTCCTCCCTTGTTACACAGTACAGCACATCATGGTGACTTGCTCGGCTGCACTGTGTGACTTGACCATAAATATGGGCCATAGTTTTAAAGAACTCCAGCAGTGCCTTTTCATTGCAAGGCTACCATGCTTCCGATTTATTTTTTCAGAATTAGTTTTTACTTCTCTGTTGATCTAGTTTTTGTATTTAATGTAGTATGTGTTCATAGTAGTGATTGATGTACTTATTTTATGGAATTTGTAACTCTGAAACAAAATTATGAATTAAAGATATTGCAAAGGAATAAGGTATATAAGCATAACAATTAGGAGATCGGTTCTGGGGTTCAAGGTTGTGTAATATGGCTAGTACTACATCATTGATAAGATCCATCAATTTTGATGAAAATTCAGGATGCTTCTAGGAACAGTCCTGTTATTCTTGAGCATACTGTAAGGATGATTAGGTAAGTAACTGTTTGAATGCAGATATGCAATGATATCAAAGGAGTGTTCACGAAGACAGGGTTTAGTAGGTGTCCAGGTTAGTGTGCAAATTCTGGGAAACCGTAGGCATATCATGCTTATTAGCATTTATCTGGAGTTGTTTGATGCTCCAATTCAGTAATCCTGATCAGGTGCGTTGTTGCTAGGAGGAGCAGCAGGAGTGCTAAAATATGATGTGAGAGAATGATGTGCCCTTACAGCATGTGTCTTATTCAAATTGCAACTCCATTGTTTGTCAACAGAGGAAGGTAATAGGGCAGCCAAGTTTGCTATTTCCTGAGACAGTGGAAAAAAGTTGGGCAGCCAAAAGAAGTTGAAATATACAAAATATAAAAGGTGGAGGGCTGTAAAAGAGGAAATGTATTGAAAGAAACAGTAGACATGTAATATGAGGCAAAGATGGAGGGGTTAAATGATTAAGGAAGATGAGGAGAAAGTGTATCATAGGTGGAATGATGGAGAGGAGGTAGTGAGAGGATAACTGGGGAAGTGCAAGATAAAAAGGGCAGAAAGTTGCTGATGAAATAAGAGAAAGGTGGATGTCTTTCAGTATATGACCAAACAGAACGGGAGGTAGAAGAATGGCTGTGTGAAATTTCCCCAATTTGCTTTCACATGATTATAAGAAATGTCAGAAAATGTATGTGAAATTACATGTAATTATGCAAAATGCAAATCTGTAATTTATTGCTACATTTTACATGAAACTTGTGAAAAAAACTGACCGTGAAACAAATTAAATTGCAGCATGGTTTATTCAAATATTGGGGGTGCACTTTACAAGACAAAACAAAATATATAGCAACTAGAAGGAAAAAATATTCTCAAGGAATGGGGAAAAGTGTAACAAATTGAGCTACTGGTTGAGGGGAGTGAAACCCTAATCAAGCAAGTCCTTGTCAGGGTGAAGTCACAGGCAAATCCCAGCTTAACCTGTGCTCAACCCTCTGGTAGCTTGGCACAGAACAGTCAGGCTTAAGTTACAGATAATGTGTATATAATTTTTGCAATACTTCAAACAGTAACACAGTGAAACCACACCACAAAAGGATTCCACTCCAGATTTAGAAAACTAGAGTAGATTTTAAGGAGACCAAAACAACAAAAATGTCAAACAGTAGAACGCAAGATATGCAATTTTAAAGATTTTAGTAAAAATAGTGCCAAAAAGCACAAAGTGCCGTCTGTACATATCAGGTCGTGCTGGACGAGGACAAAGCTTAAAGTTTAGGCTTTCCATGATGGACCGCGGGCCAGCTGCAGGGATCCAGGTAGGCCTGCTGACCAAGAGTACCTTATATCCTGTTTACAGAGCTTTGCAAGGTCCCACATCGAGGATGTGTTGTGCAACCAAGGAGATGCGCCAGTTCCGAGGAGCTGCGATGTGAAGCTGTCATCATCATCAAGGATGCCATCAACTAGAACTTGCGATGCAAAATCTGACATTGAGGATGCATTGGTTCTGAGGCACCCTAGAGGCTGCAATGTGAGATCCTGCATCATGTCGAGGCTGCTGTCGATGAGAGATGTGCGATGTGGGGGCCTGTGTCAGTTCCAATGGAGGATGCAAGGTTGAAGTGCAGCCCTTGCGCTGGAAGAATCCATGCAACAGAGGTGATGTGCCAGTTCTGCATAGGGTGTGCGGTGCAGCACATGAGATGCATTGGTTTTGCTGTATCCACAGATAGGCTGACATAGACCCTTCAGACCTGCTTCCAAGGGTCCAGGACTGAGGTGGCACCACTTGGCAGGGTAGAACTCATGGTTGCAGAGTCCAGGTGTTGGTTACAAGGGACTAGCCCTGGGAGTCACTCTGGCAGTCCTGGGTAAAGATTGCAGATGCAGTCCTTCTCACCCAGGCAAGAGGGCAGCAGGAAGCAGGTCAGCACAGCAGACAGGAGTCCTTCAGGGCAGAATGTAAGCAGAGTGGCAGTCCTTTCAGCAGCACAGGAGTCTTTTTTCCTGGCATTACATAGGTCCAAAAGTGCACTGAAACGTTGGTGTCTGAGGACCAATATTTAAAACAAGTGCCTCCTTTGAAGTGGGATACTCTTCTAGAGGTTTTCCTTTGGATGCACAGGTTTCCTGCCTTCCCTGTCCTGGCTCCTGACTAACTACGGGGTGTATTCAGCCCTTTGTGTGGTGGCAGGACACAGCTTATACAAGTGTAATTAGGGTTGTGCCCAGATTTGCCTTTCCATCCTGCCAGGGATGGCACACCCATGCACACATAAGCTCTCTATTGTTTGTGGCTGTCTAGTACGAATATGCAAAGCCCATCTGTCAGCTGCACACACCCATGTGATCAAGAGACAGGCAAAATATTGATGGGTTAGGATGTTGCCCAAGCAACTACTACTGGCTGAGATTAATTCAAGCATTCCTTCCACCATTTCTGTGTATACTTTATTATTACTATGTGGGATAGGTATGCACAGAAGTAGGTCCCGTGCACACTGTGTCACTAGAACCAACCTGTACCTGACTGATGAGCCATAACTAAGACTAAAATGGTCCTGGGTTGATGTGTTCCGGTTCAGGGAGGATCCTGCTTGCAGTTTGGGCTGGAGCAGGGTCAAGACTGATTTGCATATAGCTGGGTCCATCCTGAGGTGACATGGTGTGCAAAATACCAATTGATGGGGATGCAGCCTGAGTAACTACCAGTGGTTGAGATCAATTCAAGCATTCCATCCATCACTTTTTTGCATACGTGTAGGAGGCTTGGCTGGCTTATAGTGGGTACCTTGTGGTACTTACACCTTGTGCCATGTCCGGTTATCCCTTATTAGTAGATTAGTAGTGTTCTAGCAGCTTAGGCTGATAGAGGTAGCTATAGCAGAGCAGCTTAGGCTCAACTAGGAGACATGCAAAGCTCCTACTACACCACTTATATCACTTAGCACTATATCATAAGAAACACAATACTCAGAGTTACTAAAAATAAAGGTACTTTATTTTAGTGACAATATGCCAAAAGTATCTCAGAGGATATACTCCCTTAGGAGGTAATTATAATACACAAAATATACACACAAACCAAAATCAGGTAAGTAAACAGTTAGAAAAGTAGTGCAAACACTGTAGAACACAATAGAATGCAATAGGAGACAATAGGCCTAGGGGCAACACAAACCATATACTCCAAAAGTAGAATGCGAACCACGAATGGACCCCAGGCCTAGTGTAGTGTGTAGAGGGTCGCTGGGAGTATAGGAAAACACTAAGCGTGTCCAAGATACCTCACCCCAAGACCCTGAAAAGTAGGAGTAAAGTTACCCTACTACCACAGAAAGACAGTAAAGTCAAGATAGGGGATTCTGCAAAGACAACAACTGACGGCAAAGCAATGAAGACGGATTCCTGGACCTGAGGAACTGCAAAGGAAGGGGACCAAGTCCAAGAGTCATGCAAGTGTCCGGGGGAGGCAGGAGCCCACTAAACCCAGGATGAAGGTGCAAAAGGGCTGCCTCCGGGTGGACGAAGCCGAAGATTCTGCAGCAACGGAAGGTGCCAGGAAAACTTTCCCTTTGGTCAGAAGATGTCCCACGGTGTGTTGGAGGATGCAGAGCTGTTTCCACGCAGAAAGACCGCAAAAAAGCCTTGTTAGCTGCAAGAGCCGCAGTTGAATGTTTTGGGTGCTGCCAGGGCCCAGGAAGGACCAGGAGTTCGCCCCTTGGAGGAGGAGACAGAGGGGGTGCTCAGCAACACAGAGAGCCCACTCAGAAGCAGGCATTCAGAAGATCTGAGAACGGTGGACGTCTCAGCATAACAAAAGGGAGCCCCACGAAGTCGGAGTCCAATTCAGTGAGTTGGGCAATGCAGAACGGAGTGCTGGGGACATGGGCTAGGCTGTGCACAAAGGAAGTCTTTAAAGAGTGCACAGAAGCCCTAGCAGCTGCAGATCATGCAGTACACAGGATTTCTGTCTGGCGTGGGGAGGCAAGGACTTACCTCCACCAACTTTGGACAGAAGGGCCACTGGACTGTCGGGGACACTTGAATCCAGCTCTTGTGTTCCAGGGACCACGCTCATCAAGATGAGAGGGGACCCAGAGGACCGTTGAGGCAGAAGTTTGGTGCCTGCGTTGGCAGGGGGAAGATTCCGTTGACCCACTGGAGATTTCTTCTTGGCTTCCAGTGCAGGGTGAAGGCAGACAGCCCTCAGAGCATGCACCACCAGGAAACAGTCAAGAAAGCCAACAGGATGAGGCGCTACAATGTTGCTGGTAGTGTTCTTGCTACTTTGTTGCGGTTTTGCAGGCGTCCTGGAGCAGTCAGCGGTCGATCCTTGGCAGAAGTCGAAGAGAGAAATGCAGAGAAACTCTGGTGAGCTCTTGCATTCGTTATCTGACGAGAAACCCACAGGAGAGAGCCTAAATAGCCCTCAGAGGAGGATTGGCTACAGAGAAAGGTAAGCACCTATCAGGAGGGGTCTCTGACATCACCTGCTGGCACTGGCCACTCAGAGATGTCTATTGTGCCCTCACACCTCTGCATCCAAGATGGCAGAGGTCTGGGACACACTGGAGGAGCTCTGGGCACCTCCCCTTGGGAGGTGCTGGTCAGGGGAGTGGTCACTCCCTTTTCCTTTGTCCAGTTTCATGCCAGAGCAGGGCTGGGGGGATCCCTGAACCGGTGTAGACTGGCTTATGCAAGGAGGGCACCATCTGTGCCCTTTAAAGCATTTCCAGAGGCCAGGAGAGGCTACTCCTCTCAGGCCCTTCACACCTATTTCCAAAGGGAGAGGGTGTAACACCCTCTCTCAGAGGAAATCCTTTATTCTGGCTTCATGGGACTGGGCTGCCCAGGCCCCAGGGGGGCAGAAACCTGTCTGAGGGTTGGCAGCAGGGGTAGCTGCAGAGAAAACCCCAGAGAGTTAGTTTGGCAGTATCTGGGCTCTATGCTGGAGCCCAGGGGATGCATGGAATTGTCCCCCCAATACCAGAAATTGTATTGGGGGGACAATTCCATGATCCTAGACATGTTACATGGCCATGTTCGGAGTTACCATGGTGACGCTACATATAGGTATTGACCTATATGCAGTGCACACGTGTAATGGTGTCCTCAAACTCACGAAGTCTGGGGAAATTGCCCTGAACAATGTGGGGGCACCTTGGCTAGTGCCAGGGTGCCCTCACACTAAGTAACTTTGCATCTAACCTTCACTAAGTGAGGGTTAGACATATAGGTGACTTATAAGTTACTTAAGTGCAGTGTAAAATGGCTGTGAAATAACATGGACGTTATTTCACTCAGGCTGCAGTGGCAGTCCTGTGTAAGAATTGTCTGAGCTCCCTATGGGTGGCAAAGGAAATGCTGCAGCCCATAGGGATCTCCTAGAACCCCAATACCCTGGGTACCTAGGTACATATACTAGGGAATTATAAGGGTGTTCCAGTGTGTCAATCAGAAATAGTAAAATTAGTCACTAGCCTGCAGTGACAATTTTAAAAGCAGAGAGAGCATAAACACTGGGGTTCTGGTTAGCAGAGCCTCAGTGATACAGTTAGGCACCACACAGGGAACACATACAGGGCACCCTTTATGAGCACTGGGGTCCTGGCTAGCAGGATCCCAGTGACACAGGCAAAAACAAACATACATACAAGTAAAAATGGGGGTAACATGCCAGGCAAGATGGGACTTTCCTACAATATGTTAGTGTTTTACCCTAGGTGGGACAGGTATACCCAGACATGGGTCCCATGCACACTATGTCACTGGACCAAGCTGTGTCCAGTGACGAACCCAAAGCTATAGTGAAACCAGTCCTGGATTGCTTGTGTTCTGGCTCAGGGAGCTCCTAAATTGGCAGTTCGGGCTGTACTGTTTTGATGGCAGCAGGGTCAACACTGATTTGTATATAGCTGAGTCTAAACTGAGGTGACATGGAGTATGAAATAATGATGAATTGGAGTGCCATTTTCAAAACTGTAACTTAAAAGCTGACGTTTCAGTTCCAATGACACCAAACATGAACTAGTTATGTGGTCCCATTTGGAGTTACAGCCTATTAAATGTAACAAGGCAACTCCAATGTTATCCTATGGGATTAACCTAGGCCTTGCAGTGCTGAAAAACAGATTTAAGAGTTTTTCAATACCAGGACATGTAAAACTTATAAGCACAAGACCACCTTTTTAAATATGCCTCACTCTGAAATCTGAGCTGTCCAGGTCGTACTGTAGGGGTGACCTACATGTATTAAAAATGTTTTGGCCTCTATCTTTCCAGGTCAGAATGACAGTTTAAAACTACACACACAGGCTGCAATGGCAAGCCTCAGACATGTTTAAAGGGCTACTTAAGTAGCTGCAGGTCCACTAGTAGCATTTACCTCACCGGCCCTGGGTACTTACTAAGGACATATCAGTAAATTAAATATGGTGATTGGAGATTAGCCAATTTTACCACATTTTAAGGAGTGAACACATTAGAGCTGGTTAGCAGTAGTAAAGTGCACAGAGTCTTAAAACCAGTGAAAATTAGATTACCAAAAATGAAGAAGAAAGGCAAACATTTTGAGGGAAGACCACCCTAAGTCTGACAGGTCTAACAAGAAGCATATAGATACACATTATAGATGCATTCTGCAAAATCCAATTAGTGGATTTAACAGGGTTTAGCATGGCAAAATCATTTTGTGCATCAGGCTGACGGTGCTAGAAAAATGGTGGATTAAACCTAGGACAACAAACATCTCTCCAGAACAGGGGATGGAAACCAATACCTAATACAAAGTGACATGACACCCAATCTAAAATAAACTTTACATCTATGGTGCCAATTGGAGCACCCCAAAGTGTATTGATGAAACTGAAGGCACACTCTTTGCGCCTATAGGGCCTCCGGGGACCGACAATCGGAGTAATAATTGTGCAAGCAGCCAGCAGCACTGTTGGTCTGAGGCGGCAATTTAATCCTGTGACTTCAGACAATTTACTGAGTGACTAGCAGGGGCTGTTGGGCAGCAGTCCTCTCAGCCAGCATGTCTGGACAAAAATCGATCAGCAAGTCCAGGATTAGGTGACACCACAGGTTCTAGGAGCCATCGTTATCAGGTCAGCTCTTCTACATCTTCTAGCATGATGCCAAATGATGCCTGAAGAGACCAGCAGTTCTAATCACAATATATGATTGAGAAATGAGAGCTCAGGACTATTCCAGATTCAGAAAACCAACAGGACCAACCTTGTGAAGCCTGCAAGACCACAAGGGAGTGAGATCGGTCTCATGATCCCAGTGCTGCCAGACTGACGATTACAGCAAGCTGGGGGCATCATCATTATGGAGATAGCTTATTGTAGCAGACAAGATGGGCCTTTGAAGTAGATAACAGCAAGGGCCTGGGGCAGCCGCAATCCAGTGACTGTAAGAGATTGCCTAGCTTGCAGAGCCATCCAGAAAGGCAGTGACATTGGAGGATGGCATCACCAAGAAGTGATAGCAGAGTGTCCATCCATACCCAGACTACATACTGGTGATCCCAGAGAGCAGGGTGTAGGAGCTCTGTGTGTCTGGCAAAGATAGTTAGAGATCCAGGAAATTAGGCCGCCATGAAACTCCAGAAGCAGGGAACATCATTGCCATGGGTCGAAAGTTTCCAAAGAGCTCAAGCAATCCAGCATATATGGCCAAGAGAGACATGTTGTTCCTAGATCTTGTGTGAGCCCAAAGCTACAGTGTGGAATAAGAGTTAGCTCTACATCAAGGTTTCAGAAATTGGGGTTCTGGTTGGCAGAGGTACACACCATGTCCAAGCATGAACCACAATCCTTTTCAGGGTAAATAAAATACACACCATAAATTAACCTGTGCTCACCCTCAGAAAGCTTGGCATAGAGCAGGCAGACTTAACTTAAGAAGCAATGTGTAAAGTATTTGTGCAAAACTGTAAACAGTAAAACAATGAAAACCCCACGCAAAAAAGAACACACCCAGTTAGAAAAATAGAGCTCAATTTAATGAACAAAATAAGACCAAAACAATAAAAACCCAATAAGTAGAAGTCAAAATATGAATTTTTAAAGAATATCTGCAAATAAAGTGCTTAGAAGCATAAAGCATCAACAGGGGCTATCTGGTCCCACTTGACTGGGTCAAACCTGAAAGTTCAGGCCAACCGTGATGGATTGCAGGTCAGATACAGGGACTAACCTTGCCCGGCTTAAAAAAGTACCTTGGGATGGAGGATGAGTCAACGTCGAAGACCTGATGTAGGCGGCAAAGAAGGCGATGAGTCGGCGTTGATCCCTTTGGAGGCAGGCGATGAGTTGGGTCCAATCCATTATCGGCAAACCCTTTGTGATGAAGGTGATGCATTGTCATTGAGGCATGAAGCCAGTGATGCGAAGTCCTCGGGCAGCGATGCATCAGCATCAAAGGAGATGTGTCAGTTCAGACCAGTGCAACTGCAGTGATGCATGGATTTTCGCAGTTGCAGCACTTTATACCTACTTTCAAGGGCCCAGGACTGGATTTGCACCCCTTGGCAGGGCAATACTTGCAGCAAGCACAGTCAAGATGCTGTAGGTGACGATGTGTCAAAGTTTTTAGTGTCCCTGGGACATCAGAAAAACAGGAAGCAAGCCAGAAAACTCTTTGAGTCACACTGGGTTTCAAGTGAGGTGGGTCCAGTTGTGAGAAAACTGGACTGGTTGCAGAAGCCCCCTCACTTTTTCCCTTCCTTTTTCATTAACGCTGCTGTTTTCTGACTCCGATTGTGCCCTGGGCACTGCTAATCAGTCCCAGGGCCTGTTGTCTGAATAAAATGTTATATGCAAATTAGGCTTAATTATAATTGGCTCTGACTACCTACCTATAAGTCCCTAGCATGTGGTAGGGCATGTAGGTTTAGGGACCCCATTATAGTAAGTACACCCATAGGTACACCAGTGGTCATTTTAAAGGCAGGCCTGCCTTGCTGGCTGCTTTTAAATTAAAGTTAACCCCAAATTCCACTTTGGAACTGAAAGTACAGAAGTTTATAAAGTTGGTAGGGTCGGATGACCAGTTCATATACCCATTTGTGCCTTTGAAGCGGGGGTGACTTTAAAGCGGGGTCTCTAAAGTGTACAGAGGCCCTTCCTTCCTGCCCTGGATCTAGACTCACTAGAGGGGTTAAGTAGTCCTTTGTGTGGGAGCAGGACACTACCTATTCAGATGTGTCAGCTCCTCCCTCCCATTCTGGCCAGGATGACCCATCAACATGTAGATGGCCACTCAGTCACACGTACCTCTCCTTTGTGTGAGACTGTTTAGAGGGAATGCAGGAAACCAGCTTTCACTCTAGCCCAAATGTGTATTTGAGACAGGCTGCAGGCACACTGGGCTAAACGTAGGTAAATCCCAACTTTCTAAAAGTGGCATTTTCAAAATTGTAACAGTAAATCCAACTTTACCAATAAAGAGGATTTATAATTACAATTCCATAGGTACTAAACATGACAGGTTTACTCCTTCTCAATCAAAAACCACACTGTATTAAATGTAAGAAGGAATCCCCAATGTTGTCCTATGAGAGGGGTAAGCTTTACAGTAGGGAAAAGCAAATTTGAGCGTGTTTCACTACCAGGACAAGTAAAACCTAAGAGTATAGGTCTTGCTTTTTACTTAAATAGCACCCTACCCCATGGGCTACCTAGGGCCTACCTTAGGGGTGACTGATGTGTAATAAAAGGGGAGGCTAAGGCTTAGCAAGAGGTTTTAAATGCCAGGTAAACATAGCAGTCATACTGCACCCACAGGCTCTGGAGTGGCAGATCTGAGACATGTTTAAAGGGCTACTTAAATGTGGGGCACAATCAGTGCTGCAGGCCCCCTAGTATTATTTAATTTAAAGACCCTGGGCCCATATAATGCACTTTACTAGGGACCTATATGTAAATTAAATAAATATGCCAATTATGGATGCACGAATGTTACCTTGTTTTAGGGGAGTGAGCACATGCACTTTAGCACTGGTTAGCAGCAGTAAAGTTCCCAGAGTCCTAAGGCCAACAAAACATATCAGCAAAAGTGAGGCAAAGCAGGAAAAATGTTTGGGGGAAGACCACCATAAGGCTGACAGGTCTAACACAAGAATGCTTTGAACCCACCTAGGAACCTCAGTAGTTTGCAGGAGATTAGAACAAGGTCAAATCAATCATTGCAGGAATGTGTGAGGACAAATACAAAAATCATCTGTCCAAAAAAAGGTTGAGGCTGAAGGACAGTGTGATGTTGTGGGAAATGAATTAAATCACAAACGGAATAAGTAGCTTTGTTAGATTGTAGGTTTATTCTCATATAGCCCCAGCCATCCTCTCCTCGCCACAACCGTTGTTTCCCACGTTCCACACTTGCCCTCGCATTCTATCCCCATGGTGATCGCATGATCAACATTACAAACAATATATCACACATCTCCCTTTCATATTTGACAAAACTAAACACAAGTACTTGCTTTTCACATAATCTCACCTACCAAAGGTGGAGAGAAACTAATGCAAGAAAGAAATATGAACTCCGAAGCTTATGAAACTAACGTTACAAAAATTAAAGCTAAACACCTGCAATACAGTAAAACCACCCTCTATGAGAATAGAAATAGTATCACAAAACAACTTCCCAACCACTTATCAATTGAGAACATAGTCTTTGAAATGTTCGTGACTAATTTTTGTCCTACTACTTCTCCTTGTTCCACCAAGAGCTTTTCTAACACAATCACCGCTGTCACATTTTGTTCCTGACCATGAATTGCTTCTGATCTTTTTATTGTCTTCCGTATTTATCACACTCTTCTCCACAAAGTTCTTTAGCTGAACCACTCTGTTCATGTTCCAAATCCTTCCATCAGAAGTTTTGACAACATTCTTAAATAGCTTGATCACTTCTAGAGGTCTAGTGAATTTTGACCCATCAAGACATCCTACAGGTGATTTTACCTACACCACATCACCCACAGCTATGTTCATTTTACACACCTCCTTTCTTTCATCAAATTCTTGCTTTCTTTTACGCATAAGCCTTTCTTCTCTATTCCTCCAATCAGTGTTGACTAGATTGAAGCCATTTTTCACCAATCCATCCATCCTAGACACAAATTGGTATTGGGTATCATTTTTCTAAAAAGTTCAAAAGGAGATTTACCAGTGGTCGAATGTGATGAAAAACGATAAGCTGTGATTCTCTTCAAGAGTTCTTTCCGCCAATTCAAATTATTCGTCTTTGCAAGTTGAATACTCTCCTTTATATACTTTTTAAACTTTTCAACTGTACCATTAGTCTCTGGATGGTACACCGCTGACTTTTTATGAGTTATGCCGCAACCACCCATACATTTCTCAAAGGCTGTTCAACAAAATTGTGGACCATTATCTGATAATAATGATTTAGGAAAACCTTCTTCCCTAAAAATGTCTTCCAGAAAACTTATCACACTGAAGGAGGAAATGTCACATACATTTTTAAATTCCACCCATCTTGAATACAGGTCTAGTAATACAATCAAATATGGAGTTGAATGTTCACCTGGCAAAGGACCAACAATGTCAATTGCCACTTCATCCCAAGGTTTTCACTGTAACTTCCTACAACACATGGGTACATTGCGAGTTTTTAGTAGCTTGTCACTCCGCACACATTGTACACACTCTCTTACCATACGTTCCACCTCCAAATCCATCCCTGGCCACCAAAAACTTGCTCTTAAATGTCTTCACTATCCCAAGATGGCCTTCATGTGCTTGGTTCATGATCCTTTTCCTTAACAGTTTTGGTGGAATCAACCTTGTACCTCTCAACAATATGTGATTATCCACTGCCAACTCATCTTTTATTAAACTCCACACCTTTCCTAGAACCCCAAATCTTCAATTTTCCAAAGCTTCACACACTCCACTCAGCTCTACATCTTCCTTCAAAGCATCTTTCCATTCCTGCTCAGTTATTACACCACACGTAATTTCACACACATCACTGATAATTTCACACACATTTTCCTCCAGCACTGTTGTGTCCTTTTGTTCACCATCCTTCACATCCACATCCACTAATCTGGATAAGCAATCCGCGCTTACATTCATTGCACCTGGTAGATACTCAACCTTAAATTTCAACTCCTGTAACCCAATGATCCACCTCCTTATTCTTACAGAAATGCAATTTAGACCTTTGCTGACGAACACCTCTACTAAAGGCTTGTGATCAGACAGCACTACAAAATCTGTGCCCCAAACAAAATGCTTAAATTTCCTCAGTGCCCAATATATAGCTAAAGATTCCCTTTCAATTACAGAATAATGTTTCTCAGCTCCACTCAAAGATTTCGATGCACTAGCAATCATCCTTTTCTTCCCTCTAGCATCCTGTATTAGAACCGCCCCCAACCCTTTCGCACTAGCCTCAGTGACAATACCAGTTTGTCTGCCTGGTTTAAAAGTTTGTAAACAGGGAGCGTATTCCAGTTCTTCTTTTATTTTCACAAACTCTTCCTCACATACAGCATTCAATTTGAATTATCTTCCTTTCTTTAATAGATCGCTCATATTCAAAACGTTTTCTGCCAAATTCCTAATGTACCTCCCATAGTATTCAACCATCCTCAAACATGAACTCACTTCCTCCTTAGTTTGAGGAGAAACCAACTTTTTGATTGTCATTACCAAATCAGGTTTGGGTCTTACTCCATCCCCTGTAATCAAATGTCCCAGGTATTCGACCTCAGTCAGACCAAAATGACATTTTTTTCTTTTAAGAGTAAGACCAGCTTGACTTAAACAGCTCAAAACCAATCTCACCCGTTTACAATCCTCCGCTGCTGTGTCCTCAAATATCAACACGTCATCTTGGTAACACTTCACTCCACTCACATCCTTCAAAACTCTGTACATGATGCGCTGAAACACAGTAGCTGCAGGCACAAGCCCAAAAGGTATTCTTTTGAATTTAAAGGCACCAAAAGGCGTAATAAATGCAGTCAATTCTTGTGAACTCTCTTCCAACTCCACCTGGTGATATGCTGATGTTAAATCCAAACTGGAGAAGTACTTTGCTCCACCAATCATAGACACTATGGGGGTTATTACAACTTTGGAGGAGGTGTTAATCCGTCCGAAAAGTGACGGTAAAGTGACGGATATACCACCAGCCGTATTACGAGTCCATTATATCCTATGGAACTCGTAATACGGCTGGTGGTATATCCGTCACTTTACCTTCACTTTTGGGACGGATTAACACCTCCTCCAAAGTTGGAATAACCCCCTATTTCTTCAATATTTGGAAGTGGGAATTTGTCAACTACTACCTCTCTGTTTAGAGCTCTAAGGTTCACACATAATCTAATCTCTCCATCAATCTTCCTTGCCACCACTATAGGAGCCAACCATTCAGTTGCCTCCACTTCCTCAATTACACCCAAATCCTGTAATTTTTTTAGTTCAGTTACAACTGGCTCCTGTAAGGCCAAAGGAATCTTCCTTGTTTTCGCTACCACTGGAATGGCATGTTTCTTCAGTCTAATCTTATGTTTATAGCCCTTTAGACATCCCAACTTTTCTGAAAACACCTCAGGAAATTCAAGTACCAAATCACTCTCATCACCATCCACAATCTGCACTTGCACCTGTGGTTGTGCATTTGGCTTTAGTATGACACCTAACAGTTTTTGATGCATCCAACTTAAAAGATTGTCACCCTGGTTGGACACATAAATTTTCCCTAAAAGATGTCTACCTTTCAGCTCGAGATGACCTTGAAAATACCCTAACATCTTTATAGGTTGCCCACCATACCGCCAGGACACACATCCATTTTCCTTAACTTTTTATCTTTCATAGTCAACATGTCAAAACTTTTCTTAGAAATTATAGTCAAATGTGAACATGAATCAAATCGCATCACTATCCCAACACCATCTATTATCACCACCTCACCGGGATGCTCCCCACAGTTCACCTGTGCTTCTACTTGAAAGACCACGTCCTGAGATACTTCCTTGACTTCCTTCAATATATTACAATTATAATTCTTCTTCTTTCTATTACGGCAGCATTTGTAGAAGTGTCCTTTTCACCCACACCCATTGCAAATTACATTCAATGCTAGACAAATGCTCGCATTTGCTTTATGGCCACTCTTACCACATCTAAAGCATTCTCCTTTGAATTTCACCAAATCCTCTCTCTTTTTCTCTCCTCCACTCTCCTTGTTCTTTACTTCGCATACCACTTCTTCCACCTTTGCGCCATCTCCAACTATAATTTAGTTTCCACTCAACCCCATAACGCACTTCAACATGTGTTCCACCCTTTTTGCCACCATAATAACTTCTCCCAAAGGTGGTTCATCTTTTAGCCACAACTCTTCCCTAATTTTATCACTGCTGCACTTTAACACAAATTGGTCTCTAATTCTTTCATCCACCAACGTTCCAAATTTACACAACGCTGCCAGTTTCCTCAAACTGGTTATAAATTCCTCCACTGACTCATCTTTCCCTTGTTCCCTTTTCCCAAAATAATATCTTTCCATTATCGTACTCACTCTTGGTAAATAATTCTTGTCTAGTTTCATAACACACATCTCGTATTCATTTAAATTTCTAGCTTCTTCAGTACTTAAATCTGGCAAGTTCTCTAATACCTCTTGTCATTCACCCCCCCAGACAGTGCATCAATAATGTGTGTTTCCTTTCAGCACTTAGTGTCGGTCTACAAACTCTAGCATAATGAACAAACATTTTCTTCCATTTGGTCCATGGATACATCGGATCTCGAGGACTACTTAAAAACAACGGTGGGGGTGTCACATTCTGCATTACTTAGCTACAAATGACTTTTCTTCCTAATTTACTTAAATACTAGAAGACAACAAACAACACAACAGATGGCTTTCCTCAAATCCTCTGTTGAGTGCCTGTCACACTGTTTCAAATCCTCAGCTGTGTGCCTGTCACAGTGTTTTCCTTTCCTTTTTTCCCTCTCTGTTTATTCCTTTTTTTTTAAGAAACAACAGGCAAAAGAATTGTCTTATCGTTAAAGGTGTGCCTGTCACCGTATGATCTGCACAAATACTTCCTGTAGTGTCAAACAGTGTGTCTGACACTGTATTCTTAAAGTATTTTCCACTAAAGAAACAGAAACGTAGAAGTCGATACAACCGATTCCTCTTGCTGGAACTTCCCCTTTGAAATCCTGAACAAAACATCCCTTTAAGCCTTGGTAAACACACTTCCTAAGACACGCCCCATAAACGGAAGCGTTAGTCACAGCTTCCGATGCTCCACATAACCAACAGGTTGAAATCGAAAACTGAGTCGTTCTCTACCCGCCGTGAAAACACGACAGACTGCTCACTCCCTTTCCTCTTGGGGCTCTGCAACAAAATTTGCAGCTCTTTCCGTTGGCTCGACACCGGGATCGGAGCAGCTGCAGGCGTCTGGACGCGGCGATCAAAGCCGTTGAGAACCAGCTCCCGTCTCCACGACGCCTCCGTGAGTAGCGTCTGTTTTCAACTTTACGTTGATGTTGAGGCGATAAATATCCTGTCCTCGTCGCCAATGTGATGTTGTAGGAAATTAATGAAATCACAAACGGAATAAGTAGCTTCGTTAGATTGTAGGTTTAATCTCATATCGCCCCAGCCATCGTCTCCTTACTACAACCGTCATTTCCCACGTTCCACGCTTGTCCTCGCATTCTATCCCCATTGTGATCGCATGATCGCCATTACAAACAATATATCACAGACAGAAATCTTGATGATGAACAGCTGCAAAGGTAAGACCTGCACAAATAACCAGAGAGTGTCCTGGGAGGGTCAGGAAGTATGGGGATATCAATATGATTACAAAGGGAGGACAAGAAGCTCACTACGGAGTATCCATCTTGGTTTACATTTTATTAGTACATTGGAATGCTGAGAGACCCACTGAAAACAATGGAGCAGCAGCAGCCTATATATTTTCTAATATAGGCTCGCTGCTGCCAGCATTTCAATGTTCTAATCCACAGAATTTGCCTTTCTCTTTCCCCTGCCTCTCCAAATATATCGAGTGGGCAAGAGAAAGCGAAAGGCAGAGGCTGTGTTGCAGGGCACACTGGAGCCTTCCGCCTCCCTCCCATCATAGCTCAGAATGCTGCTCAGCTCCTGGATCTTCCTCGCCCGGCTGAATGAGAAAAAGTAGTTTAGCTGAGCCAGGGGACAACCATGTGCTGACTTCAGCCCCCTGTCACAGCTCTTGCGGTGAATGTTCAACAGCCCTGGCTCTGCACGTGGCAGTTAATGGTTAAACACTCACAGGAACAGCTGTGTATCAAAGGCTTTGGAGCCTCTGGGATTTCAACCCCCTCGAGCTCTGAGAGGCCTCTGTTTTTTGTAATTAGGACATTCTGCCCTCAATGGGTGGGATTTTCTAGCAGCTTTCTAGCCTGCTGTAACAGGCTACACTGGCCAATAAAGACCCACTCCTCGGTTAAATGCCTTTGCCTTCGGCTCAGGCCTTCAACGCTGGAGCAGGTCTTTAGTGGCCGGTATGGCCCGCTACAGCAGGTTATAAGTCTATATGTCTATAACCCTGTAGACATCATTAAAGGACTATCTTTTATACTGCAGAAGATAATCCTTATCTTAAAATGGTATTTATTTCCATTATCTGTCTTTTGCCCTTATTAAGCTGTACCTTATAATGTGTCTTTCAGCAGCACAGTGGGAGAGCACGACAGCAAAACAACAAATAACGAATCTGGAGCAAAAATGTTCTGCCAGTATTGTGGATGAAAGACGCACTGAAATGATGGTGTGAGTGACGCAGTGTTCTGTGCTGAACATTGGCGATCTCTCTGCTTCAGAAGTGCATCATAAGGAATGTATAAAGCTGGAATAATATTTGTATGAGAAAAGATGATAAATCAAACAGTGGGGGACTTGTCAGAAGTATATTCAGCCATATACATTTCTTCTTTTTGCATTGCAACGCACATTTGAATCAGTGGTGTAACAAAGGCACCTAAAGCCTCTGAGGAGAGGGGGGGGCCCAAACTCTAGGGGGGGCCTTAGCACAGTACCCTGGTCTGAGCTCTCCTGAGAGAGGCCGGGGGAGCTCTCCATGTACTTGCAAGGAGGGGGGGGGGTGCTCAAGTTTCGTTACACCATTGATTTGAATCACACCCTATAGCAAAAATGAGCAAAGAGCGACATGCTGCCCACACAATCTTCTCAGCATCCATTTTCAAAGAATAATTAAGCCCTCTGGGTACATATATTGTCCCTGATGATTTGGTTTGTAGTCCTTAAATGTACAGAAGTCACAGCTGAATTGTATGCAAATGGTTTCTTGATGTCAAGAGTACTTGTGGGGTGAGTCATACAGAGCGCACATTAGCCACTTATTTCGGAATCATCTTTTGGAGACATCTGTTTACAGCTATCAGCATAATCTTTATATGCTCATCTGTGACAATGGATTAAAAACACCAAGGTTTCTGGAAGTTTCGAAAGTAGTATGTACAAACTTTGACAGGGAGCTGTTTGCACATTTGATAGGCTTGGAGTTGTGTGAACCCACTGCCATGCCACCAGGACCAACTTTAGCATTTGTGGTGCCTAGTGCAACAATGTTGGCGTCTCCCCCTAATAACCTCCTTCTTTATTCGATTCTCTCACTACCACTCTCCAACGGTGCCTTGCATCTCTACATAGCACCTGTTGGACCTGGCCCTTTTTACAGGGCACTTCCCCAAACTTTGTGCCTTCTCCTCCTAATTTTTCTGACCCTTATTGGCTGACGTTATGACTCTAGGCACTTTACCACTGCTAATCAGTGCTAAAGTGCATGTGCTCTCCCTTGTAACCTTGGTATGATTGCCTTATAACTGATTATAACTGATTGGCACATTTAATTTACTTGTAAGTCCCTGTTAGAAATGGGGTCTTTGGTTGACAGTCAGGTTATCCCCTGTTCAAGCAAGGACCCTCACTCTAGTCAGGGTAAAAGAGAATCAACCTCAGCTAACCCCTACTTGCCCCCCTTGGTAGCTTGGCAGAGTAGTAGGCTTAACTTCAGAGTGCTAGGTGTAAAGTATTTGTACCAACACAAACAGTAACTTAATGAAAACACTACAAATTGACACAACACCAGTTTAGACGAATAGGAAATATTTATCTAAACAAAACAAGACCAAAACAACAAACATCCACCATACACAAGTCAAGTTATCAATAAAAATGCAAAAAGAGTCATTAAGTAGTCTCAAACACACACTAGAGCTGCTAGCGTGAAAATGTACCTTGCGCGCGTCAAAAATAACCCCCTACGGGCGGGTGTGCGTCAAAAATAACTCCGCATGGCAGTACATGAGTCGGAAATCCAGCCGCACGATGATCCGAAATCCCCGCAGCACAGGTTGTGATCTCCCTGCCTCCCTCAGCGAAGCTGAGCGTCGTTTCTCCTGCTCGGTGCGTCGATTCTTCGGTCGCGTTTCCTGCAAGTGTTGTGTTCTCAGCTGCGGAGCCGGCGGCGCATCGTTTTTTCAGCCGCAGCTCGGAGTCGCGTCAATCTTTTCCCTGCACGGCGCTGTGTGCGTGGATTTCCTTGTCTTTAGGCTGCCAGCTTCTCCTTTCAGGGTCCCAGGAACTGGATGGGCACCATAGGGCAGAGTAGGAGTCTCTCCAGAGACTCCAGGTGCTGGCAGAGAGAAGTCTTTGCTGTCCCTGAGACTTCAAACAAGAGGAGGCAAGCTCTAGATCAAGCCCTTGGAGATTTCTTCTCATGATGGAAGGCACACAAAGTCCAGTCTTTGCCCTCTTACTCTGGCAGAAGCAGCAACTGCAGGATAGCTCCACAAAGCACAGTCACAGGCAGGGCAGCTCTTCTTCCTCAGCTATCCAGCTCTTCTCCAGGCAGAGGTTCCTCTTGGTTCCAGAAGTGTTTCTAAAGTCTGTGGTTTCGGGTGCCCTTCTTAAACCCAATTTCTCCTTTGAAGTAGGCCTACTTCAAAGTAAATTCTCTTTTGAATGTGAAATCCTGCTTTGCCCAGGCAAGGCCCCAGACCCTCACCAGGGGGTCAGAGACTGCATTGTGTGAGGACAGGCACAGCCCTTTCTGGTGTAAGTGACCACTCCTCCCCTCCCTCCTAGTACAGATGGCTCATCAGGAAATGCAGACTACACCCCAGCTCCTTTTGTGTCACTGTCTAGTGTGAGGTGCAACCAGCCCAACTGTCAAACTTACCCAGAAAGGGAATCCACAAACAGGCAGTCACAGAAATGGTATAAGCAAGAAAATGTTCACTTTCTAAAAGTGGCATTTTCAAACACACAATCTTAACAAAATCAACTTTACTAAAAGATGTATTTTTAAATTGTGAGCTCAGAGACCCAAAACTCCACATGTCCATCCGCTCCCAAAGGGAATCTACACTTTAATCAGATTTAAAGGTAGCCCCCATGTTAACCTATGAGAGGGACAGGCCTTGCAACAGTGAAAAATGAATTTAGCAATATTTCACTGTCAGGACATATAAAACACATTACTATATGTCCTACCTTAACCATATACTGCACCCTGCCCTTGGGGCTACCTAGGGCCTACCTTAGGGGTGTCTGACATGTAAGAAAAGGGAAGGTTTAGGCCTGGAAAGTGGGTACACTTGCCAAGACTAATTTACAGTTAAAACTGCACACACAGACACTGCAGTGGCAGGTCTGAGACATGATTACAGAGCTACTTATGTGGGTGGCTCAACCAGTGCTGCAGGCCCACTAGTAGCATTTGATTTACAGGCCCTGGCACCTCTAGTGCACTTTACTAGGGACTTACTAGTAAATCAAATATGCCAATCATGGATAAATCAATTACATACAATTTACACAGAGATCATATGCACTTTAGCACTGGTTAGCAGTGGTAAAGTGCTCAGAGTTCAAAAGTCAACAGCAACAGGTCAGAAAAAATAGGAGGCAGGAGGCAAAAAGATTGGGGATGACCCTGCATAAGCAAAAAAGTCCAACAGTCCCTTATACACTGGTATCTCTATACCCAAGGCCTGTAAATTAAATGCTACCAGTGGGCCTGCAGCGCTGCTTGCGCGACCCACTGAAGTAGCCTTTCAAACCTGTCTCAGGCCTGGAAGCGCAGGGCCTACATGAGCAATTTTTCTGCCAGAGGGACCTGGCATCTAAATTTCCTTGCCAGGCCCAGAACTCCCATTTTACTACATGCATGTCATCCCTAAGGTAGGCCCTAGTTAGCCCTATGTGCAGGGTGTTATGTATGTAAAAGGCAGGACATGTGCCAGGTAGCGTGGCCTGTCCTGGTAGGGACAAACAGCCTATTTGGTTTCTCACTGCTGTGAGTGCTGCCTTCTCATAGGATTGCATTGGAAATTTCCTGCCTTATGTCTAGGGGGTATTGTCTGATTTATGAGGGTAGTGTAGGCATGTTTGGTATGGCTGTAATGGTAGTGGGAAATGCTGCATACTGCTGCAAGTGGATTTTGTATTACTATTACAGAAATGCCACTTCTAGAAAGTGAACATTGCACTGTGCTTATGACTCTGGTCTTTTGCAGCTTGATTCCAATCCGCATCTGGGCAGATTAACAGTTGGGCTTTGTGTATGCTTTTCAGACAGCCTGTACACCGGGAGGGTGGAGGTGTCACAGAGGTGCATCTACATACTGAATAGTCTTCTTGGGCTGAGTGAAGCTACAGGCGGGCACACATACATTTGTAAAAGCTGTGTCCTGGCCTCACACAATAGGGTCGTTTACCACCAATTGATGTTTGGAGCCTGTGTTGGAGAAGAGAGGGGGCACTCCCAGAACCAGTTGTAACTGGTTGGAACCTCCCCTCCCCTTTCTTTGTAAACACACTGTAAAGCTGAGTATGAGTATAAGGCCGTTGCCAACTGGAAGGAGAACAGTCACCTGAAACTGAACTCGGACAAGACAGAGGTCCTCATCCTTGGCTCCACCCCCTCCTCCTGGGACGACTCCTGGTGGCCGGCCACACTGGGAGCCGCACCGACGCCTACCGACCACGCAACCTGGGGTTCATCCTGCACTCATCGCTCTCCATGACCCAGCAAGTCAACGCCGTCTCATCCTCCTGCTTCAACACCCTGCGCATGCTCCGCAAGATCTACAGGTGGATCCCCACCGAAACCAGAAGGACGGTCACCCAGGCCCTCGTCAGCAGCAGACTGGACTACAGCAATGTTCTCTACGCGGGAACCACGGCCAATCTCCAGAAAAGACTGCAACGCATACAGAACGCCTCTGCACGCCTCATCTTCGACATCCCCCGCCGCAGCCACATCACAGCCCAGCTGAGAGACCTGCACTGGCTCCTCATCAACAAGAGGATCACCTTCAAGCTCCTTACCCACGCTCACAAAGCACTCCACAAAGCCGGACCAGCATACCTCAACAAACTACTCACCTTCTACACCCCGAACCCACAGCTCCGCTCCATCAACCTCGCCCTCGCCACGTTCCACATATCCACAGGACAACAGCCGGTGGCAGATCATTCTCCCACCTCGCCGCCAAGACCTGGAACACCCTCCCCATCCACCTGCGGCAGACCCAGGACCTGCTGACCTTCAGGAGACACCTCAAGACATGCCTGTTCGAGCAGTAGCAGCTACCCTACCCACCCCCCTTCAGCGCCTTGAGACCCTCGCAGGTGAGTAGTGCGCTTTACAAATGTATTGATTGATTGATCGATTGATTAAGTACAGGGGGTTTTCCCCCACAATTTAGACATTCTTGGGACAAGAAACCATTCTTGGAACTGGACACAGAACGCTGCTGAATGGACTCAACAGGACCCACCTTGGACTGCTGCTGCTGTGCTGACCTGTGACCTGCTAGGTCACTAGGAGGAACTGCATCCCTTGTGCTGGCCCGATGTTGGACCTTACAGCCCAGTGCTCCCCCTTTCTGTCTCCAGGGACTGGGTGCTGTGGCCCCTGTACCCTGCACCTCATGGTTTCAGAACAATGGAGCGCTTTTGCCATTGCTTACCTGCAAGTGCAAGGATGAGCTGTTTTCTCCCTAAAGCGCAGGAAGGAGTGCTTTTCTTTGCCTCCAATCTCGTCAGAGCATGAGGAACGCTCTGACCCCCTTTTCTTCGAAGCGCGGGAGGAGCACTTTCCATTTCTCTCATTTTCCTTCCCGGAGGAGGAATCTGGGCTGGGCTGCAGCATGCACTGGGTGAGCTCCGCTCTGCTGGCGGGGCTACCAGAGTTTTTGGACTTACTCCGAGCTCCCCACACTGGGCTAGTTGTTCACCTCCCCCAGGCGAGAGATGACTGCATACATGAGGTCACATGTGGAGGTGCTGTTACGCATTTTGTTATGCAATGGTTCTTTTTCATTTGGACTCTGAGGGTGAGGGCGGGTGTGTTTGAGTACCTTCTGTGTGTTAATATTATGTTCATGGCCAAGGTTTGGCCTGGCTGTTGTTCATATGTTTAAATTGTGAAGCTAATAAACATACATACAAAAAAGTACAATATCCATGCAGGAGTGGCAAAGTGAAAACCTTTGCAACCCCCACAAAGTTGCACATTTTTTAATACATCTTCCCTAAGGTTGCAAAAATGAACTTTGCACACCCCTTTAATAATACCATAGTGTAGTTTTGCCAATGTGATAGTAAAAACGTTGTTAGTTGTGATAAAAAGATGAAAAGTGATAGACCTAAATCAACTTATATTTTTATTGGCAACTATGTTTCCATTTGCCCAAATATGTATGTTTTGTCGGCCTCTGTTCAGTCATTTATATTGACAGACCTGCTCTAGAATGAGTTCTGCGGTGAGACGTAAATTACACCAATACTCACCACCTGCACATCTTTTAAGTCCGAGATCTACTTCCAGTCCCGAATGATTGATTCATACCGTTCTTGGGATTACACAGAGCCACCCGAATCTTTTAGTTGAGGTTTCAACCTGCTGCCCTGCATTTCATGAAGTGTCACCGCGCTGTGATGGGCTGTCAGGAGACGTTCAAAGGCCGCGGCAAGTAGCGCTGCAGGGCCCGATGTGTGATGGGAAGAGGAGGCAGTCCATAAGCTCACCGTGGCCGTCCCTGCGGGGCTGAGCGCTGCGAAGGCTTTGCTTGGATAAGTAAATTGAACAAGCGTGAAATGAAAAACATAAAAGAAAATACAATCATCTTAGAGGCGCTTTCATAGATGTGATGTTTATCAGAGAAATAATACATAGCCCACAGCAGACTGCTGTACATTAACCACTGCTGAAACGCTTCACAACCTTTGCACGGAACACTGTTCGAGAGAAGCCGCAGTAGCCTCAGCAACAAAGCCTCAGAATGGTTTCCACTTATATAGGTTTGTTATTCAGTATGTAAATAAAGGCAGGACCTCCTTTGGCTGCTAATATCACCCGTTAGACATGGGAATCTCACAGTGATGCTAAAACCGTTCAGGTCCCATAGGACTCGTGATGTAAAATACTTCAAAATCCAATCAATTACATGGAAAAATAAACCTTTAATTATCTAAAGCTTCCTAGCTCATGGCAGTGTACATTTACTGGTCGAAAATGTGAAACATCAACACAACTAGGTTCTTACTGGAAATATTTTAGCAAAGCAGTGACGCAACCCGTGACCAGGCATGCGTTAAATTGTTTTGGTAGCACACGTTTAACGTGTTGCCAGAGGCCTCCAGAAGCAAGGAAGTTAGAACACAATCTTTCACAGCATACAGTGTGTATTATCGGTCTCTCACAATGCCGGAAGGCAGGAGGTCGCGTGCTTCATTTTCCCTTTAAAAATAAATTACTATTCAATGGTACTAAATCATACTGTCCAGGGTAAGAACAAATGTAACTGTATACCGCTGTTTTATCCTGAGGGTGAGATCATCTCACTAAGTCCAGGATATGTCTGTATTGCATGACACGTGGCCTACCATGAAGGCTAAATATTTCGGTTAATTTGCCAACCTGTATCTTGGATCTTCTTTGGAAACTGCTCTTCACGTACAGAATATTCTTTTTCCACGCAATAGTCGAAATCATCTGAGACTACTAAACACATTGAAAGCTTTTTAACTTGCCTTATTTATTTATTTATTTATTTATGTATGTATGTATGTATTTATTTTTATTTTTTTACCTTTTGTTTGCATGCTATGTGCGCTGATTCGGAGACACGGAGCCATTATGTGCACCTGACAGCGTTGTTCCATGTTGTGCCAATCGAGCAAATTGGAGATTTTACTCTTTATTTTATTTTGGTGTATGATTTTTTTTAGCATGGATCCAGTACTGCGAATAACGGAGAATGGTGCATAAAAATGGATGATGCTGATGAAATCACATTTATCAGGCAAGGGGAATGATCATACAGTATACACAGCAAAAGAGATCGCTCCATTTCATAATGCACTGAAAATTACATGGTGGGAAGATATATGAATGAGATAGAGAGACTGTTATGGTCTAGTTGTTTGAGTAGAATGTTATATAGGTCATCAATGACCACATAGAATTCGGTACATTAAGAGATTCGAACTTTTGAAGAGAAAAACAGTTATGCCCTGACGAAGATGCAACTTGGAAGGGTTGTTGGTTTGTTCTCTTTGTAATGATAAATTCCGCATAATTTACATTCAAGGAAACCGTTTTTTTTACCTTAAAACGTAACAGAGACACATGACTATATATATATATATATATATATGCATATATATATATATATATATATATATATATATATATATATATATTAATATGTAACGAGAAATCTTGTTAGTAGAACACTTGTGAAGGCTCTCCATGAAGAGGTAAGGTTTGCTTTCCGTTTTAAATTGCTCACATGAGTCACAAGTTTTCTAAGTGAGCAAAAGAATAATCAGTAATCTTGAAGCCTAGATTTTGAATGCTTTGTGTCTGTATGTTTTTTATATTTGCTTTCTGGGTGTCCAGTGTTGCTGTGGCGTGGTTATGGTTGAACCGCAGGCAGCCAGAGAGGATCAATTTACGAGTGAACTGATATGGATTCTTGAATTCAATTACCTTCTTCATAGTGCAGAACATTTTGAAATGGATGCAACCTGAGCAGTTTCTTAAAGGGGGTGACATATGCTTACATTTCTTCATGGATGAATTCAGATGATCAACAAGTTTGAAGATGCCCTTGAGTAGTGTTAGTATGGTATTTATTAAGGCAGCTAGAAGTGATTGTCTCCATCCGTGTGATACAGCAATAAGATCGTTAACCTATAGCGTGACCATATACACAAGGCCTAATTTTATCCTGGCCCTTTATGAAATATACTTTCTTTAATTCACTGGGAAAGGACCCCTTGGTGACACAGATGAATGGAATTACTTGTCAAGGATACATGCAAATCAAGGACTATTCTATGAGGACTTGATATGTTGGCTTCCCTGAGGCACTTATCACAAACTCATAGTCATAAAAATATGCCAAGGATTACCATAAAGGACCAGCCCCAACTAAAAAATAAGTAGTTTAAGTAGTTTTCAAGTTCTTATCCGAAAACAGAAAGTCATGTCTTCCCAAAGAACCATGAAATCCTCATCCTAATGAAAGCCCAAGAAAGCAGCCCTCCTGGATCGAAATCCATCACATACAGACCATTATAATTATAAGCATCAGTATTTCAGCATCACAAAACCATGCAGAGCAATACAGGACAGAGAAAGTTTCATCACAAAATCTATGTTATTTTGCCCAAAGGCCCCCTAACACTATTGTTTAAAGTTAGACATAGACACGTGCACCTTCTTCCAACGTTGAACCCAGATAAAATGCATAGTTCATCTTATTACCTTTGAGTCCACCAGCCTCATACCAAGAATGCTGCAGCAGACCATCCTACACTACTGCCCAAATCTCTATTGACCAGAAAGGACTTTAGTCCCTACCCATCAATCAACATGCAAACATTATCAGCAAAAACATCCAACTCTTGCATCACAAACTGACCTCATACAGATTGCAATGTCTCATCAACCAACACAATACCCCATATACAACACCTATACACATATCCACCGCAACTACAACAGTAAAACACCTTAATTCTCACAGCAAACACTATTCTGTACATTCCCACTAACACAACCTGCCATTATCCACACAACACAAAACCACATTACACATTACTTTCAGCCATCCAGATACACTCTCCTTGTTCATACAAACCAACAGCACTATCCTTTATGTCCTACTGCCAGACCCCCTTTGAATGACAATACCTAAACCCAGCCTTCAAACACACCATCTACAAACACCCTTCCCCTCTCTTCACCAATTACACACAACCATACAATCCTCACAATCCACTCCACCACACATATTACCTCTTCCAGTCATCTCAACAAACACAAACTCTGCTGACATGCATCCATCCCCTCCTACACACCTCATACACTCATCTCCAAAACACATCAACACCCGCTGTAATACTCTAATACCACTCACCAGCACTAACTCACATACAAATCCTTCACAGAAAACCATTACATCAATATCCCGTCTCACTATTCCACAAAAACAATACAGACCACACACATCAGTACATCAAAATAACACAAACTTTCATTATACTTTCGGTCACACCCACTCCCACCCTCATGACTACCTAAAGAATACAAATCCTGTCCTATCTTTACCCCTACATTCTCACTCTTCACAAACATCTACCACAAGCACCTCAACATGGCAACATTCATTCACCCGCCTTTCATCCATTGCACAATTTAGAGCCTTACATTATGATCCACATGCTCCTCCACCACTCAACCCATACTCCTTCTACACTAAACAGACGCAAACAAAATAAACAACATGACACTCTTAACAACTTTGCATCCCTTGGTCTATTACATAATAAGGCTACCCTACAAAAAAGCATACTCTTCATGTCTCTCTCAGCCACCAAGTCCACCACCGACACACACAGACCCAACAAAATGCCTCATAGCCTGCTGGAAGAGAAACACTATTTTGAAAAACAGGACTATTGTAACCCTCACACAGTTATCACAACTAACAACACACCTGCTACAAGCTCAAAATATACTGCTCACCCTTCTCCTAAACAAAACAACACCGCCACTAACACACTTTTTCTAAACTGCCAGCCCATAAATGCTCGATCACTCTAAAAAAACAAACACCACATCTACGACCTGGTCACGGACACACAACCTGATTTACTATTCATAACAGTATCATGGTTGGGAGATGACATGGCCCCTGTGTTGCATGAAGCCGTTCCTCTGGGCTATCAAACCATCACACAAAACCATAGAGGCAAGAGAGGAGGTGGACTATCTATTATATTCAAGCAAGCAATACATCTCAGTAAAACAGACAACATTTCTATACAAGGTTGTGAAGCCCTCCTCACAAGATGCCACCCTACTCCAACTTCCTCCTGTAATGACTCCTTTACAGACCTCCACCTAACAACTCAACATTCCCAGACGCTTTTCTAGATACAGTCTCAAACCTTATTACATTATACTCAAACCTATGCATTCTTGGGGACCTAAATATTTGGTTCGACAAACCCAATATACCCCATCCAAAAGCTATCACCATTGGTCTAGTCGCATTGAACCTACATCAGATTGTACACAATCCCAAACACATTGCTGGACACATCCGAGATGTCATTTTTGCTAAGCCTGAACTAGTTACCGTTCATAGCAATACACCAACCACAAGGTCAGATCACCATTTGATAACTTTCCAACATAAAACACCACAAATCAACACACCCCACAACTACTTACTTACATGCACCTGCCACCATGGAGCAAACTCAATTAATTCTGTTCCTAAGCTTTATGAGTGGCTACAGGAAGCTTTTGATATCCTAATGCCACTCAGAAAAACTAAATAGGACAAAAGAAAACCAACACCTTGGAGAAATACAGACCTTAAAAAGATAAAGCAACAAATCAGAAGGTTGCAATGGACCTGGCTCAAAACGAACAACATTTAAGACAAACTTCAGCTACACAAACTTAACAGAATATACAAATCATCAATAGAAAAGCTGAAAAAAGGTACTACTCCCTCAGAATTCAAAATGCTAAATCGGCAACCAAAGAATTTTATAAAATTCTCAATGAATTTCAAAAAACCTAAATGCATAGAAGTAAATCATCCCACTACTCAAGATTTCATAAACAAACTGGCAAGTCATTACACAACCAAGGCAGACACATTGGACTCCTATTTAACACAGAAGAAAACCATCAGCAACAACCCCTTTCCTAAAATACCCTCTAAGAATAAACCAACCCAGCCTCTACAGTTCTTCAAACAACTGTCACAAGGTGAATTTATGGATTTGGTCAAAGCAAGCAGGCCTTCCGGTTGCCCTTCTCACCCTTGTCCACCATATATCTTCAAGAACATTCTTTTATCTACGTCTGCTGCCACACCTGTAAGAAGAATCATCAACAACTCTTTAACTACAGGAACATTTCCTGAAGACCTGAAAAAGGCATACATACGACCGTTATTAAAGAAAATAAACCTAGACCCACAGGACCCAAACAACTACACACCAATCACAAATGGACCTTTCCTGGGCAAACTATTAGAACGAGCAGCATTTGCCCAAATGTCACCATTCATTGAAGACAATTCCATACTTTCAGACTACAAAACTGGATTCCGCCCAGGAAGATGCACTGAATCAGCACTCATTGCAATCTGAAATGATCTTAAGAACACAGTCGACTGCAATGGAATTGCTTCACTACTTCTCTTGGACCTCTCAGCTGCCTTTGATATGGTTGACCATGACACACTATCTACTACGAAAAAACTACAGCGTATTCAGAACTCCGCTGCCAGGCTACTATTACATGTAAAGCCACAAGCCCACATCTCCCCTGCCTTGAGAGCACTACACTGGTTACCAGTTGCCAGAAGATCCACCTTCAAACTGCTTTGTATCACCCACAAAGCTGCACATGGAACAGGACCGTTTTTATCAGAAACAAAATAACCAAATACATTCAACAAAGAAACCTCCGCTCAAGATTGGCACACCGCCTTAGAACACCACCATACAAGAAAAAGACTATAGGTGGTACATCCTTTTCCGTTCAAGCAGCCAAACTATAGAATTCATTACCCCCAAATATAAGCTCCACGGATAACAATCTTGTCTTCAGAAGACTACTCAAGAGTTGGCTCCTTCCTTCATAACCACCATATTCAAACAGCAATGGACTGCATATGCCTGTGTTGACAAATATTTTTAATCTGATTATGTGTGTATTCTAGATATGTATAGTTCTTTAGGAAATATGTACCGCTAATATGTCATAACAATAAATTACACACATAGGGGGTCATTACAACTCTGGCGGCTGGCGGAACACTGCGGTAATACCGTCAACAGGCTGGTGGTGTTCCGCCAGTGTATAATGACCGTGGCGCATTAGCCACGGCCATACCGCCAGCCCCTCCACTATACCGCCAGGATTCCGCTGGGCGGTCATAATCCCCAGGGCAGTGCTGCAAGCAGCGCTGCCCTGGGAATTATGAGTCTCCAACTGCCAGCCTCTCCATGGCGATAAACACCGCAATGGAAAGGCTGGTGGTAAGGGGGACTCGGGGTACCCCTGGAGGCCCCTGCACTGCCCATGCACTTGGCATGGGCAGTGCAGGGGCCCCCAGGAACAGCCCCTTTGCGCATTTCACTGCCCGAATTTCGGGCAGTGAAATGCGCAACGGGTGCTGCTACACCCGCTGCACATCAACATTGGCGCACTTTCCAAAGACTCTTCCCTCCTCCATCTCTCCTTTACTCATCCCAAGCATCATCCTATTACCATAAACTCCCAATTGACACTTCTGGATTCTTCCGTCCTCTATCCCTCCATTACTCTAGTCAATACAACTAACAAACTCACATATCCTCTGCTCAAATTAACTCATATTAATACTAAAACTGTACTTATATTTCCCTATACTAATCCACCACTAATTTCTCTTGGGTTCCGGAGTAGCGTATTACTCACTGAAAAGCGCTTTGATGCCTCATTAGGGGTAGTAAGCACTATATAAATACTATTACAATTACAATTACAATTATTGCCAACACTTTGTTCATGTATTCACTTCCCTTGTGTGCCTCAGAGGTGTTCGGTTTATCCTTGATGAAGGAATGTGGATTTTGTGAAATATTTTTGTAATGTGTTGATAGCTTTTTATGCATTATATCAGACTCATCTTTTTACCATACCAATTTGCTCAAAATACTGAAGTATGAATCACACTGTCTCATGATCATCATCGATTTAGTTTTTACTAACATTGAGGGCCTGACCTATATGCCTCCCTTCCCTCTGGCCTGTTCTGACCACCTCTTAATAACTCTTAAGCTAGTTACTCCCATTAGTAGAAGATCTTCTAAAACTACAGTTCAACCGTTCCGGTTCTGGCACAATCTCAAGGCTAGTGCCTGGATTAGTACCCTGGAGAAGCTGAAACCCTCCCCCAGGGACAATATTGTAAGTCTGCCAGAAACATTTAATCGTTGGATTACTAATGGTTTAGATGTACTGCTTCCCTATTCTACCAAAGTTGGAGGACATCGTAGGAAAGGTGCCCCTTGGTTCTCTTCCCTCCTTCATCATCAAAAAAAAAGAATGTAGGAGACTGGAAAGAAGATGGCGAAAATCCTATGTTAATTCCTTAAAACAGGAATATAGGAGAGCTATCAGGGCTTTCCACTTGGAAATTAAATCTGACCAATCAATTTATTATGCCTCTAGAATTGAGCAAGCATCAAACTCGCCTAAAGAAATTTGTCAGGTACTCAAAGAAAATGTTCAGCCACACCATTATCCTGATCTAATGGAGGCCTCCCAAGAACACAGTAACAACTTCAGATGGTTCTTCCAACAAAAAGTATTAGACATCTATTTGACCTTTCTGGCAGCTGCCGCTCAGTCTTCTGAGTTGATAGGTAAGAATACTTTATGTTCCATTTCCTTCCTGGAATTTTCTCCCCTCTCTGAAGACTCGTCATGAAATCGCTTGCGACTCTTAAGTCAGGGTCCTCCCTTGATCCAGCTCCCCCGCATGTGCTGGCATTCGGTGCCCCTGTCATTGCACCTGTTATTACCAATCTCCTGAATTCTTCATTGTCCTTGAGTATAGACAGTAGTTCTGGAAAAGAGGAAACATGCCATTGTCAAACCCCTGTTGAAAAAACCCAACTTAGACGCCTCCCTGCTTAGAAATTACAGGCCTATCTCTTTGTTGCCTATTTTATCCAAAATAATTGAAAGGCATGTCAATACTCAAGGATCTTGCTTCCTGGAAGATAACAATATCCTTCATTCCACACAGATTGGCTTCAGTCCCCTTCACAGCACAGAGTCAGCTCTGATTGCAATCACAGAAGAGGCTAGAAGGCACCTTGACCAGGGTATTGTGACGGCAATCATTTTGCTAGATCTGAGTGCTGCCTTTGACACTGTTGATATTGACATATTACTTCAAAGAATAAGAGAGGTCAGAATCTCGGGTGTTGCCCTCGGATGGCTCTCATAATTTTTGGAGGGCAGATCATTTCAGGTCCTTGACCGGTCTTTCTTTTCTGACCTTCTTAAGAGCAGTTGTGGAGTGCCACAAGGGTCCTCTCTTAGTCCTACTTTATTCAACATTTATATGTTACATTTGGCAGAGATTTTTAAGCCGTTTGGGCTTTCTCTGGTGTCATATGCTGATGACACTCAGTTGGTAGTCTCACTATCTACAAACACCAGCACCAACTGTTCATCACTTGCCCCCTGCCTCCAAGCAGTGGCTGGATGGATGTCCCAAAGTAGGCTTCAGCTTAATGACGATAAGACCAAGGTAATGATAGTAGGACATCACCCACATCTGAGATCTAATCCTTCTACTTTGGAGGGTTGGATTACTAATGGTTTAGAGAGTCTGGGAGTTTGATTGGATCCTCAGCTTACTATGGCATCTCATGCCAATAAGGTCTCCTCTACCTCTTTTGGTCTGCTTAGGCTTTTGAGGAAGGTTTTTAAAATCCTACCATTTATCACCAAAAGACTTATCGTCCGGGCCCTTATCATCTCACGCTTAGATTATGATAATGCCTTGTATATTGGATCCCCAAATATGTGATTAGAAAGCTGCAGGTGCTGCAGAACGCCTCAGCCCGTTTGTTTCTAAACATACCGAGGCACGAATCAGTCAAATCAGCGATTTCCTCTCTCCACTGGCTCCCAGTTGAACATCGCATAAAGTTTAAAACCCTATGCTGTGTTCACAGAACCCTGTATAATAGAGATCCTTCCCTGCTTAGGACACTAGTTTCCTTTTACATACCTGCTAGGCAGCTTAGGTCCTCAACAGCTTCCCTAGCTCTCATTCCTAGTGTAAAGAAGTCTAGATGGGGTGGAGGATCTCTGGCTTACTGTGGGGCCAATTATGGAATTCTCTACCTCTCAGCCTTCGCCTCATCAACCATGAATTTTCCTTTCAGAGAGCACAAAAAAATTGGCTATTCAAAGCATAATTCTTAAGCCTATTTCTCAGAGGTTTGCCCTCAGCGCTGGGAGGCCTACGGGTAGCCATGCGCTATATAAATACATCACATAACATAACATGATAATCAGTTTGTTCCATAGATTCCAAACATTTTTTGATTGCTTAATAGAGGACCCTAACTAATCAGTGTCTCCTAGATGAGTAGTTCCCCTCATCTATAACAGTAAGGAGTCATTTCTCAGTGGATGGGTGTATTTAATGTCCTACCCCTCCCCTGCTTAATTAGGCAGAGCCCCAAACTCACTATGCTCACCTGTGGCCTCATTTAACAATTGCTTGGTGGGCATTTGGACCAGAAATGACACTTCTGTCACATTGGCAGTGAGAGACTCACTATATTTTAACATGACTACCATGGCAGCCAATGTTTTTCAAGTGAGGCAACTTCTTGCGTCATGGTGTCAATTTCACAACGATGAAATTGATGCCACAATATGTCGGCACTAAAAATGTGCCCTGAAAATGGGATTACATTGATGGGCAGTCCGTGAAATCCTGGCATTGTTTGTAGACTGGATAACACCGAAAATGGTAACAGACTGTAGTGGCAACTGTAAATCTACCAGCCTGTCCATCAACTTTATTGGCAGTATCAACCCAACCCAATGACATTTATTACAGTGGAGCAGGAGGAGGCTCTTTCCTCATGAAAGACTGACTTCCACCACCCTCATAACAGGGTCATAGAATGCTATTGAAAGTTGAGGGGGCTTACAATGGTTTGTGTCCAAAAACCTGTTTCAACCCATATGTAAATCATGCCCTTGATGAAAGATGGAGTGAAACCATTTGGTGCCATGGAAAATAGCCAGCACTGGATCTAAAGTTCTGCTGCTTGGAGGTGAAGGAGACAAATTGTATCCTGGGCAAGACCTGGTGTAGGTGTCTAGGATGGTAAGAGGTCTCTGGTGAACCTTGTATTTGCATATCAGTGGTTTTGAATTATAGTTTGTGTAGATGCTTATTAATGAATTGTTGGCAAGGGTAACTCACAGGTTTCCATAAAGTGATTATTGATAGTTTAGGGAGAAAGTGGCTGCACAAATTACAAATAGTGGATTTTGCCAGTACATATCTGTCTAGTCAAACTGAAAATGAACAAAACGATTTAAAGACTGTGCAGTCCATGCCCATAGAAGACAATAGAATGACAAAAAGGGCCCTGTGCTTTATAGTGTTGGATGTTGTTGACAGTTCAAGGAGAACTAACAGGCATGTACCTCATCAGTCAGTGATCTGGATGGCATTAATCACTAAATGGATGAATGCTGTTTCAGTTCTGCAGCTTTGGTGACACCCTGGTTGCAAGATCTCCAGGAAGAACTGCAGTTTTAAAGCAAGTAGGCGTGGGAAGCTGTTATCTGCATCTATCATTGTAATCAATGAACTATATAAAGCTGTATGGCTCAAAACAAAGTCAAAGGGTGGTAGTTCTACATGTTGGCCAGCTATTTTCACCAGTTTAACCTCCATCCTAGTTGCACATGTATCCTGAAGGACAATGACGAAAAAAACACTTCCAAATTGCCCCATCTTTCTTTTAGGTCCTAATTGATTCACTTTTCAAGATAATATTTTTATGTTTATTGTTTTATTGTTCATGATATCCATGTGAATAAATTGACCTTACAACTGCTTGGCATGATCTGGGTTCCAGTAAATGCTTCTTGCCTACTGGATACAAGGTTGTCGGATACTTTTCATGACAAAATTCTTCTTCTTTAGCCAATCGCCCTCTGTCCAGGTAATCTCTTTCTCCATCTCACCCACCCATATGGAACCCCCCAATTCTTACTGTTTGTACCTTTGTTTTCTCTTAAGCAGCTCTCCCTCATCTGAACATGCAGCCTAGTGACTGCAACCACAACTAAAGGGAGTCAGTTCCAGTCAATGCTTGTTTGAAGAAACAGACTATAACTAAGAGGGTGAACCCTTCTATTGAATCTAAAAAGGTGTCTACCCCTGGAGATAACATAAAGAACTATATCTTATTCCCACACATTCTCTGGAAAGTGGCAGAAAACCTTATCCCAACAGTTTTACCCATGGTCCTCTGCTCTTGCATGCACTTCCCTATATCTGACTGCTTGCTGGCAGTATGAAATATTATGCTTAGACAAAGTTTAAAACTTTTCCCACTTTGGAAGTGTACTGTTAGAAAGACTGGAGTCGAAATGAAAGACAACAAGCATATGGATAGCATACCTACAAAAGAGAAGGAGGGGCAGAGTGAGAGAGAAAGGTTGGAGCATGACATGCACTCTAAGGAAGTGCTAAATGAAAAATGGTGAAATATAAGTTTCTTCATGTCAGCAGTGGAAGGATACACTGAACCAATAAAAAATGAGGGTAAACCAAAATGCTTCCTAGGCGTAACAAACAAACGAAAAGGGAGGAAAGCCAACAACTCAGAAGCAGGTGTATGAAACAGAAAAGAAAGCCATCCAGGCATGAACAATAGGCAGACCCAGAGCCCACTCTAAGTCTATGTAGTATATTGATTATAGCACTGTCTACAAAAAACAGCTAAAAGATGTCTGTATTGAGATGACAAAAAATAATTAAATCATGCACTCCACTTTCAAACACATGAATGGAAACCACACCATGATATTCAGACAAACACCTCAACTACAATCATACTAGGCGTCTTCATAAATAATATTTGTGAGACCTGTCAGCTTTAGGGTGGTCTTCCCCCAAACTATTTTTGCCCTCACCCCTCCTTTTTTCTGAATTCACTTTTTGTTGGCCTTAGGACTCTGTGCACTTTACCACTGCTAACCAGTGCTAAAGATCTTGTGCTCACATCTAAAACATGCTAAAATTGGTGTACACCTGTTTGGCATATTTAATTTACTCATAAGTCCCTAGTAAAGTGGTATAACCCCTACCCAGGGCCTGTAAATTAAATGCTAATAGTGGGCCTACAGCACATATTTTGTTTGAAACTGCCAATTCTACTTGGCAAAACTTTCCCTTTGTCAAGCCAAAAATGGCCTTCTTAATACATATGTCACCCCTATGGTAGGCCCTAAACAGCCCATAGGGCAGGGCACAAATAGTGGATTTTGCCATAACGTGTCTATCTAGGCACACTGAAAATGAACAAAAACATTTGAAGACTGTGAAGTCATACCCTATAGAGAACAATAGGATGACAAGAGGCCCCTGTGCTTTATAGTGCTGGGTGTCATTAACAGTTCAAGAACTAACAGGCATGTACCTCATCAGTCAGTGTATCTAAAAAGTTGGGCATGTACTTTTAAGTTTTACCTGTCCTGATAATGAACATCTCATAAATTCATAATTCATAAATTCATTTTCACTACTATCAGGCCTACCTTTCCCATATGATAACATTGGGTTACTGTATTACATTTAATAAGTGATAATGTTTGATTGGAAATAGGTAGGAAAGTCATGTTTCACGTCTGAGGAATTGTAACTTAAAATCCTCTTTAATGGTAAAGACAGATTTTATGTCATACTTTTGAAAATGCAATTTGTAGAAAGTTAGTAGTTTTCTACCCTAACCATTTATTTGGCTACAGGCTGCTCCAGTGTCATATGGCTAAGTGTGAACAGCAGTTGGCCTTTGTATATTCATCCCAGACAGCCAAACAATAGGCAGACTAGGTGTGCTCGAATAGGCCATCTCTGACAGGATGGGGGGCGGAGCTGTGAGCAGCCCCACTTGCACTTAAATAGGCTGTACCCTCCTCTCACACAAATAACTTTACTGTAGCTGTTTGTGCCTTCAGACAGGCTGAGGCCAGGGCAGGGAGGCAGAACATTCAAGACACTTCTGTGGGGGAAAGCCTCCAGAATTTTCTTCCACTTTAAAGTGGGCACCAGGTATAAAGAAAGGGATTCTCAGACCAACAGTCCACTTTCTGGACCTGCTGAAAGACTCTTAGAGGAATGCCTGCTGCTGTGGCCTGCTGTGTACTTTAGGAGACTGCCTTGCTGCACAAGGACTCCTCTGCTGCCTGAAGCATCCCCTGAAACCCCAGAGGCCTGCCATGCTGCCTGAGCCTGCACTTCGACTTGAATCCAGGACTTTGAGGGAGATTTCAAGGGTTAGTTGACTGGCCTCCTGATCAGAGCCTCAGGGACAGAAAAGGCTCCAGCCATCTTCAACCTGCACATGTGCCCTACCTGAGTGAGCCCTAACCCCCCTCCCAGTGGTGTTTGACCAGTCCTGGACCCTCAGAAGTGGTGCTGAAGGTGTCCAGATAGCCAGAATCTAAACTCTTTGGACCAAAAAGTGCTCTGAGAAATGCAAGGGGATGGAAACCTACCTGCTCATTGATATATCTAAAGTGCATCACCGTTGGCCAGACTTTGGGGCAGCTCCCACTACGTTCTCCTCTACAGCACCAAATCCTTTTCAGCAGCTCCTCGCAGAAGGGAGATCCGGCATTGTGGAGCCCTCATCAGCTACAGTTTGCAGCTTTGTGCAGCTAGAGATCTTTGGCTTTCAAAAAAGAGATTAAGTCCTCATGAAGGAATCTTCACAGCAACTTTGCCTGGGGTCCCGGATGACAACCTCTCCTCCTCAAGCCGCCAGGTGTCTTGCTGAACTTTACCTTCTCAGACATTTTCTTTACAATTTCTTCTAAGTCCGAAGACAAGGGGAGACCGGGCCCAATCCATCTCATGTATCAGACCCATGCTCATTCACGGTTGGAAATAACTTTCAACTTTGCCCTAAGTGTCTGCGGTTGGCACATTAATCATTTAGACTTTATTTTTCATATACACCTTTAAAAATTAATAATACCAGTTCCACTGGATGAATTTTTGTAGTTTTGATATCAAATAATTTATTAAAATGTACTTTATTTTTCTCAATTTATTTGGGATTTTTCTTGTGTTGTGTTTTCACTTTATTATGTTTGTGTGCTGCATGGATACTTTACACATTGCCTCTAAGTTAAGCCAGTCCGCCTTTGTGCCAGACTGTTAAGCACAGGTTAATTTAGTGACATTTTGTGGTTCACCATGGCGAGGATTGTGGCTGTTGCTTGAGTTTCACCCTCCTCAACCAACAACCCAATTTCTCACAATATTGATATATGTACGCCAACACTGTCCAATATTATAGATGTTGTAGAATGGCAAAGTCATGAAAAAGACTAAAGCAAACATTACATTTATAATTAAACTTGCATATACATTTAGGATTATGAATGCTTTGGAAAAAAGGCATGCAAATTAATTCAGTATGTTCTCCCTTCATTTGTAGGTGATTCTTGATACCCACTCTATCCCTAGCTACCCATACCTACGTCGCGTAGGCTCTCATTAATCTAATGAGACTACTGGATTTTGAACAGCAAGATCGTCCACGGTGTGGGAGACTGAGTCTGACCCACGGTGGGTGACACCTGTCGCTCTAAATCCGGGTTTTGCTCCGGCTACCTAGCAGTGCCTCATCTCTACCAGAAGATAGGGATGATTGGGCAGCCGAGCGCATGACATATTAGGCTTCTCAGGGAAGTCATGGTCACTCAGGTCACATCCGGTTCTCTCATTCACAATACAGTCTCATATACAAATGATAGACAGAAGCAGTATATGTTTCAATAATTGGTTTAATAAAACGACTGCATCTTAGATAGCAAAGCAAGCGTGAGCTGCAATAACCAGGACGACACAACATGACAATATTAAAATAGTGACGAGAAGAGTGAAGCATAAGAATAACGCTATCATATTGTCAGTAGGATTGATGGACTATTTCCTATCTAAGTCATAATCTGAGCACAGCATGTTAAACTCTAATTCTGCCTTTCAGGTTCCCCCAGGAGGACATTAACTCTCATACCTGAGCAAAGGCCTGTAGTCTGCATTAGCATCTGTAGCAAAGCATTCAGCAACCAGCATAAAGTCGTGGTTCCCTGGCTGGAATCTCCCTCTTAACGTGTAATGGAACTAGGAAGTGTTTTTATAATAACACAGCTGATGTTCTAAGAAAATGTCCCTACGTAAGGATGTGTATTTTCTACGAATGTTGGAGCCTAAACTTCTACCACGTTCACCGGCAATGTACCAAACTGTAGCCTTGACTGAAGCACAGAGCGATCAAGAATGTCTTGTTTGAGAACACAGTACTGAATTGAGCAAAAACAGTTAGATAGATGAAAATAAAACAAGACCGTAAAACTGGTTATTGTAAATATAACAATGCAAAGCCGAATAAAATATATCTAGGTTAAAGTGCACAGCGGCCTAATCTGTCAAACTAACATGCATGGAGCTATTTCCAAAATGGCTACACAACACCTATGTGTGTGTTTGTCACAAGCGAGGAATTATACACAATGAATACCATGCACTTGACACCATAGGCCTCAGACCTGCACAATCTGGATGATAATTAAACACATTGGTTGCTATATTTACCTGGTGCATAATCATTGCACAACTCCAAGTCATGCAACCTGGATTTAAGGATAATGTGAGATGCCACAAGTTTTTCCTTATTTCAAGCTGCACAAACTTGGAATGTGCTATGTTCGCTGAAACAAACGATGCCACATTTTACCAGTTGCAGCAATATACCCATGGGATGACCAGTTATTCCCAGGGTTATATTGCTGTTTGGTTGTGGTTGGAATTTATGCAAGAAGCAAAATAAGCAAAGTGGTGTAATGAAAGCATGATTTCGGTCACTACTGACATTACACTATTCTGCAAGATTATTGTGTCAATCATTCTCAGGACCTGTGTTCCATCATGGTCTCACAATGAAGGGACACTAACAGAAATGGCACCGGAGACGCTACATTAAATTAGTTGCTTTGAAGGTGTTATTTCAACCACTATCTTGGCTGCCATATGTGTGTGTCTGGAGAGGAGTTGACAAAAACTCTGAATTAGGAACATTGTCTTTTGTCTCCTCTAAATGAGGTTAGGGAACAACTGTGAATTAGGAGCACTACCTTTTGTGTCCTCTAAATGAGTTTAGCGAACAGAGAATAGAGCAAAAGGAACCTATGCTCATTTGAGGTCTTACCAACAGGCAGCTTTGGCTGTCTTTTGTCAATGGACCAATTTGGAACAATACCAGTTCTCAAAGTGAGCATTGATTGAGCCCATTGATTATCATTGGTTGAATTTCTTGTCAATCTCATTTATTTCTTATGTGATGGCTTTCTTCCCTTTTGGGTTTGTACCTCCAATGGAGCACAGCTACTTTAAAACTTTTGAGTGAATAACTTTTATCCTTCCATTGCTTACATTCAAGGAACGTTTTATTTTGTTTTGATCATTCCATGGGCGTGGACGTGTTTTCTTGCTCACTTCTCTATATGATGCTTCCCCCTCACACCTCCACCTCAGGCTTTCTGTATTTCTCTCCCAGTTCACTCCTTCCTCTCCCTCAACACCCCCAGCCCCACTTGGCTTATTTCCATGTTTTCCTGCCATCTATGAACAGTAAATAAAAGTATAAAAAAAATGCCTGCTGCAGCACCATGACACATATGTGCACATAGCTGGTGACACCTGTCTATCTATACATTGTTCTGTGGCCAGCCATTTTCATTTTGTTGTTTTTGCTGATGCTGTTTAGCATCCACAAGAAGCAGTGACAAAGTCAAACTGTCAACTGACGCCTTTCAAAAGAGAGGCCTTTTGGCTGTTCTAAAACTTGTCACTGGACATTCCACTACATACCTCCTTTTATGATGTCCTTTCTTATTTACTATCTTTTTATTTCACAATCTACAGACAACGCTAATTTTAAAAGACCCATCTTTATTCTAAGATAGTAAATATAAAGTGCATTTGTTTACTCCAATTTTGGATATCGTCACCTACCTTTTTACGATCTAGTAGCTTGTAATAATTCTCATTTTTTATGAGCCTCATCTGGCCATTATGCTCCTAACATCTTTTTAAGTTTGACTAAAGACGTACTTCATATCAGCTTACGACACATCACACAACACACAGCATACAGAAAATGGCTTTGAGTGAATCCTTTTTTTAGGGTTGAGCCTGCGCTAGCATGCGCTTGCGCATGCGTATCGCTTGCTAGACGGTGTAGTAGTTAGAAAAGGGCTCGGAGCCCTGTCCATGTCACGTCAGTGTCTTTCATTGGTTCGTGGGCTTGCCTTTAAAAATGTGCTTACTTTCATAAGTGGAAGGCATGCATACGTCATGCCTTTTCCGGTGGTAGGTCCTCCTCGAGCGCAGCAACCAAGTACTGAAAATATACAAGGCTGTTTTCTGTCCGGTTTGTGGACTTCTTTTTTCGCAGCGCGATCTCGCTTGGCAGAAGTCGAGCGCTTTGCATGACATCGACCCTGTTACATAGTTAATTGCACTTTTGCCGGTTACGTAGATAATTGCACTTTTGCCGATAGGTTTCACTACAAGTGAACTGTAGCAGCACGATCGCTCTCTTTTTTCCATTTAATGAGGCAAGAAAAGTCCCGTTGGGAGTTTACAACTGCTAATAGCTCTAACTCCGAGAAATGCGAGACCTGTTGCATTGCAAATGCTTGTTAGTGACTTGTCAGGGTGAGCCCCCTCAGACTTCGGTGCAATGGAGTATCACAATACATTTTGGATTGGCCCATGAAATTTTCTTTTTTAGTGCAGTTTTAATGGAAATCGGTAAGGGGAAAAAATCGTATTTTTACGTTTTTGTATGACATTTGGAGAAACCATTCTCATCTCACATTCTTGTTACTGCTACACTGCTGTCTAACTCTCCCCTCCTCACAAATCTCCCTTAAGGCCTCTCCTGATATTGCTGCTTCTGAGCACTCTGTTCTCTGCAGCGATACCCAGTTTAGATTGTTACTGGTACCAACGCGTCACTCGAGAATTTAGCCTTTGACATCTCTTGCAAACACGTCAGTTCCTGATTCTTTACTCTCCTACCCGCGCCTATGTATTCCTTCCACAAAACATATTTATAAAAACAGACATTACCTCTACACGAGCAAATATAGTTGAAAGTTTATTTTGATAATCTTGATGTAAAAGTTCCCAAAGTACATCAGTCTCATCAGAGCAGTGTCAGTTAATCAAAAATCTGTTACTATGCTCGCCCAATTGCAAGAGGAAATAAATAGGCAATGGCAAATTGCTCACTGCAAACAATAAAAGCTCCTCGCCTTTCCACCAACATTGCGACACAAAAAATAACGCCATCTACTGCTCGCAGACAAACTTTATAAATAAAGACCAAGCAACAAAACATTTCTTCCTAAAAAGAATACCTGCACCCCAATAGTGAACGCTTTCCTGATTGCCATTTCCAAAAGTACTGCGTAATATCCAGAACATGATTTGCAACAGTGATACACATATAAGCAGTCACCAAATTCATTTTGAAAATAAAAGCATGTTTTATCAGAAATACTTGTGGTGCACAATTCCCGTGTTGAGAGTACCATAGAAACATCAGTTTTCCTAGGTATCCCATACTTAAGATATACTTGAAATGGCAGATTTTTGTATATATATATTTTTTTTTTATGCAATTTTTTCTTTCTTGATCAGGCTTATAATTGTTGAAAAAGTGATCTTTGCAAAATAATTTGTGTGATGCAGGCCCAGATTGGTGCTACTGGCACCAGGCATTTACCCGATGGACTGGCAGGTTCGGGCAGGACAATGCTTAATTTATGCTTGTTGTTTCCGGTGCGGAGTACCAGCACTTATTTTTGAGGGCCGGCACTTATTTTTCTGCCGTAAGCATTTACTGTGAGCAAAAGACACATATGGGAAAGACTGAGGAAGACAAGAGTTAAAGAGCGCCACAAAGGGAGAAAGCAGAAAGCTGTAAGTATGAGCTGAAGGGGCAGGGAGTGGCTATAAATGGATTAAAGGGGACCAAGATTGCTTCAGGATTACGCTGCCTCAGTATTCCATGTTCGCACATTTAATTGCAGCAGCCGCATGTTTAAAAGGAGGGTTCTGGGCACTGGCACGTTTTTATTTACAAATTAAGCACTGGGTCGGGTTTCACTGCTATGTGTGTGACTGTGTCTATCTTTCTGTCACCTGGCACGAAGTTCTGATTGATTTTTACCTCTCTATGGGGGTCATTACAACTTTGGCGGGCGGCTATCGCCGCCCACCAAGCTGTAACCGCCGGGCGGCCGCCAATGCGTCCACACTCCTGCGGTGCCCATTTGGACATCCCCGCTGGGCCGGCGGGCGGAAACCAAGTTTCCGCCCGCAGGCCCAGCGGGGATGTGTGCCGCAACATGGGAGCCGGCTGCAAATGGAGCCGGCGGTGTTGCGGCCGTGCGACGGGTGCAGTTGCACCCGTCGCGCTTTTCACTGTCTGCATAGCAGACAGTGAAAAGCTGCATGGGGCCCTGTCAGGGGGCCCCTGCACTGCCCATGCCAGTGGCCCCATGACTCCCCGTACCGCCAGCCTTTTCTGGCGGTTCAGACCACCAGAAAAAGGCTGACGGTCGGGGACTCGTAATCCCCTGGGCAGCGCTGCTAGCAGCGCTGCCCAGGTGGATTATCACCGCCGTGGCAAATCTGGCGGTATACCGCCGGCCCCGGCGGTGCGACCGCGGCACTTCTGCCGTGGTCGAAATAGGCCAGGAAGCACCGCCAGCCTGTTGGCGGTGCTTCCGTCATTTTAGCCCTAGCGGTCTAGTACCGCCAGGGTCAAAATTACCACCTATGTCTAGTTTTTATGGTCTGGCTTGCAGAGACAGCTCCTCCATTAGGGCGGAGGAGTGTTGTCCCCCGCACGCCAGCAACGGCAGCTGCAGAACCTTTACAAGAAAATGATAATAAACTGTGTTTATTATCATTTTCTTGTAAAGGGGCGGGGCCACGGGGTGACGAGCAGTGAGGGGGAATGCACAGCACTCCCCCTCAGAGCGCATGTGTGTTTGGCCGGCCATCTCGGGCCGGCCAAACAAACATGCGCAGTAGGCTGTCTCCAGCCCAGCAACATAGTTGCCGGGCTGGAGAGAGCATGCACAAGCTTCCAGTCTATCAAGGAGATTAAGCACTGGGTGTGTGACTGTGTCTATCTTTCTGTCACCTGGCATGAAGATCTGCTTTGATTTTTACCTCTCTATGTCTAGTTTTTATGGTCTGGCAGAGACAGCTCCTCCATTAGGACGGAGGAGTGTTGCCCCCCACACGCCAGCAACGGCAGCTGCAAAACCTTTACAAGAAAATTATAATAAACTGTGTTTATTATCAATTTCTTGTAAAGGTGCGGGGCCACGGGGTGACGAGCAGTGAGGGGGAATGCACAGCACTCCCCCTCAGAGCGCATGTGTGTTTGGCCGGCCGTCTTGGGCCGGCCAAACAAACATGCGCAGTAGGCTGTCTCCAGCCCAGCAACATAGTTGCCGGGCTGGAGAGAGCATGCACAAGCTTCCAGTCTGCCTGGGAGTGCCCTGGCTGGGCGCTCCCAGCCAATCCTGACAATGCTCTGAGCAGCATCAGGTATTGGCCGCAGAGCAGGTTGGGAGCCCATGCCTGCAGCGACAAAGCAGAGAAGACAGAGAAGCGGAGCTGCGCAGTGGCATGAAGGTAAGTGGACTTTAAAAAAAAATAATTTACTGTTTATTCCCTCCCCCTCTCCTACTTCTGCGCACCACCCCGCCCCTTCTGCACCCCATTAGCCACGACTGTTGGCCTGACAGCGCAGCTGTTGCCAGACAATTATGTGAAAATCACCAGGAGAGGATCTTTGCCTCCACCTAGATGTTGGGAGCCAGGAGTACGTGGTTGTATTGAGAAAAAGGTGTGTGCTTACATAAAAAAGTGCTTGCATTCCAGACAGCTGTGATCATTTTACTTGTCCATCTGCCTGAGCTTGAACTTTCAGGGGCCCATGCATGACATTGTACTGCCATTAACGTGTCTTAGATAACTAAATAATTTATGGTGCTTTTCTCTGGCAGCAGCACAGATGGAAAGAGGACACTCATTACTCCACCTAGATTTTTTAGGTCTGGCTTGACAGTGCAACTGTCTCATGATGTTATGAGATAAATAAAAAATAACTTTCCGAATCCTATTCAGAGGGGGCATAGGCTTCACCCACATGTTGGCCCCTAGATTAAAGGATTTGATTGGGATCAGTTTGTGCACTTACACTAAAAAGACTGCATGAATGGCACTTTTGGGCTTGTGTCAAAGTTTACACTCAATGCAGCAGGACTAATTTGGGTATAAACCCTGTTCTGTTACTACATTAGGTTATGTTTCTAATCTTTGTTGAGCGCACATACACTGGATCAGTTTCTTGGTGCTTAGGTAACAGAAGAACACCATGCTACTCATGGCTTTAGTCATATGCCTGTCTGAAGTGCCAGGTTTATTAAAGATTCCTGAATGTCATATGAATGGGGGTTGTTCTGATCTGAAGAGGGAGGGAGTTCCAGATGCCGGGGGAAAGTACTAAATATTTAGAACCACCGATTTTCTTCTTCTTGAAGGTGGAGATTGTAAAAAGATTCATATTAACAGATCTAAAGTTACAATTGGGAATGTATTTTTGGATTTTGGCTAATATAAACGCCGGATTTCTCTCGTACAGGGATTTGAAGATGATGCAGCCAATCTTAAAGACACTCAGTTGTTCTATCAGAAGCCAGTGTAATTTTCTCAACAGAGGGTTGATGTGGCAGTGTCTGGGCCGTTGGAAAATCAGTCTGGCTGCCTGTTTTTATTGCCAGTTGGAGCCTGCAATTGAGGCCTTTTGGGAGGCCTAGGTAGAGAGAGTTTGCATAGTCCATCCTCAAGATGACCAAGGACATATTTACCTGAACAAGGGCTTTAAAAGTAAGGAATTTGCCAATTTTCCTGATTCTGCGAAGTTGCAAGAAACAAGAAGAGGTTACCTCTCCTAATTGGGGTTTTATAGAAAGATCCTTGTCAATGAGGACCTACGACTTTTTACTAAATTATTGGGCTGGGGGGAAGTGCCCATCAAGGGAGGCCAGAATGAGGTGTTCCAAAAGTCATACTTGTTTCTAGTTATGACATTTTCCATCTTGTCAGGGATAGTTTAATTTTAATTGATTGCTGCTCATTCAATCATGGATGAACAACATTGTATTTTGGAAGACTTCCTTAGATTCAGGGGAGTTGTCAATAGTGGAGAGCAATTGCATGTCATCTGTGTAATTATATATTTGGCATTCATTTGTTTTAGGCAATGCACAAGGGGACGTATGTACAAATTAAAAAGATGAGGGGACAAGGAGGATCCTTGAGGTACTCTGCAATTTAATTGAACCTTGTGTGAGCTGAAGGGAGACAACCTGTCTGATTGTGATCGGTCCTTTAGGAAGGAGATAATCCAGTCAAGCACTGTACCCCGCAAGCCTCCAACTCTGACATGATTAACCAAAAGCCACTGATAGGTCAAGGAGAACCCACGGCTGAGTGATGCCCCTGTTGGCCTTCTCTCACTTGTCGTCCACAACAGATAGGATGACTTTGGTGGAGTGGGCTGGCCAAAGGCCTGCCTAGTGAGGGGTCAAGATAGTTGGATGAGGTGTCTAGCAACATGTGCCTCCAGAACCTTCACTAAGTAAGGTAACAAGGAGATAGGGCCGTAGTTTTTCAGGGCAATGAGTCTTCACTGACTTTCTTTTGGAGGGGGACTACTATAGTCTCCTTAGATGAGCTAGGGACAATACCTTGTCTGAGAGACAAATTAACAGGGGAGATGGCTGGGTCCGGAACGAGAAAGAATACTATTTTTAGGACCCTCTGGGGACAAACGTTCCTAGGGGATCCCGACTTACCTTTGGTCAGCAGGTCTACAAATCAATCCTTGCTGATAGCGGGGAAAATCAGAAAGTGTAATCATGATTGAACTAGGAGGAATGCTATCTTTTATCATCTCAATTTTATCAATAAAAAATTAGTTAAGGACATTGCATAGGTTCTGAGTAGATAAAATAGGTACAGCCACTGTGTCAGGATTTGAGAATTTGGAAACAATTCCAAAGATCTTCTTTGATTTGTGCACATCATTTTTAATTATATACAAGAAGAAGGCAGATTTAGCTTGCATAGTTTGATTTTTACATTCTTTAAGGTGTTGTGTGTAGACTTCTTGTTTGTCAGGTGAATCATTATTCCACTAGTTGAGTTCAGTCCAATGAAATTCAAGTTTGGCTAATTTTAGGTCTTCTGTGAACCATTTAGATGCTTTGTGACATCTGGCCTGTTTGTCTGTGCATAGGGGGCAAGCGTGTTGCTTACTGCTGTCAGCCAGTTGGTGATTACCTCTTTGTACCAATCTATATGATCATTTAAGTTGGGTAAAGTGATTTTCAATGAGTCACAGAAGATGTTGAGGTCTACTCCAGACCAATTTCTGGATATACTTCCGGGACATTGGGGATAGAGTTAGAAGGGACCAGGCCAATTATTAAGAATTAAACTAGATAGTGTTCTGACAACACACAGGGGTAGACCATGAGATTGGACAGGGATAGGTTGATGGACCAGACCTGGTTTAAGGTAAGACCTTTAATAAAGGTGGGCAAGAACACACCCTTATCTGTTTATTGTGAAAAGTTATGATAAAGGACTAGGCCTGGCACATGTATTGTGAAAAGCATATGTTACAGTTAATAGCCATTTAGATAGGTATTTTATTACATGGAATAGCACAGATTACTGTAGCAAACAAAGGTTTTGACATTGGCCACCCACTCTGAGAAACGCTGGGGGGGGGGTTTGACTGGGATGATTCTTGTTAGGCTTTGTTGGGCAGGGTTGCATATTGGTTTGCAAGCTGTATGTTTCTTTGGGTTTTAACTATACACATGATGGTTGTCAGTGTATGTGCACTTGAATAGGTCAGTTATGACAAACCAAGTAGGCATTACTTACGGATTATGAAAACTGTATGTTAAAGGATAACATCTTTTAAGGGTAGATTGTTTTTACTCTAAGCTGAGGCACATAATTAGGCATTTGGTAAATGACATCTCGAAGATTACTGTAGTAGTTAAGGGTTTTAATGCTGGTGACCCACCTGAGCAAACCATGGGGATTAGATAATTTGCATTCTGGTGATCCTTTTTAGGCTCTAACAATAAGGTTCCTGAATTGTTTTGACAACTTTATTTTGTCCATATTTGTAATGGTATTATGGTATACTTTGCAGAAACTCTTATACACCATCACAATAGGTCTGCATTGCTTATGGTGATGCTAGCACAGGTGTTTTAATACAAATTATTAATGGGTGTTTATGTATTCTGAATAATAAGTTTGTGTAGAAAATAAAATAAGGTAGAAAAATAATGCACGCATTTGAAAATGTGATTACGAAGAATGGCCACCTGTGTTAACGAAATGTACTAATCGATGATTAGATAATATGAAATGTTGGAAATTTGTTTGACTAATGTAGTAATATGTCATATTAAGGGTTATGCAGTAAGCTTTAGCTTTATTAATTGTAGGCCCTAACTTAGCGAGTGTCTTGGCCTACTTGCCAGGCCTCATGTAAAAGCAGTATTTCTTAGCTTTTAATAAAATGGCTGTCCTAGAGAGTTAAACTGTGAATTTCTATTGTATTGTTTAAATGTGCTCATAACGGAAGATTCTCATGAGAAACGACTACTAGAAGATGATGTTCTCGTTAATGTAACATTTTATGTGTAATATGTGTGAGACTGACTCTCCCAGGACAAGAACAATGAGGATACTGACTAGAGTGGAAGCTGCAACAATATTGTTACCTGACAAACCAGATGATGAGGACATTGCAAGACAAACCAATCAACAACATGTGAACAGAGTAATATTAGAATTCATAGATTTGGGATTTTAGTTTTATTGGACAAAGTGTGAACATGCGATTAATTGATCAATAGGGATTTGGGGGATAGTTTTAACAGTTTTGACTTAAGAGGATCACACGGAGAGTAGACATTCATTCTGACCATTTCCCATTTTTGCTTGCTGGCCGAAAGGCATTTTCGTTAGACATTCTGCCCTCACTCTTGCCAATATTGCATCTTGACAAGAGACGTGGTTAACTTTAATGCTGAGAGACTTTGCATTTTCTGAACTTTGATGCTGAATCCAGATGCCTTGCTAATCAACTGATGTCCTGAGGACGAACACTAATTCTGCTTTGCTGATCCACATTGAGGATAAGTATAATATAACAGACTGTAGATTGACATGCATATTTGCTTTTTCTTTCTAGGTGCCAACGGCGTTGTTTTGATAGAGGCATAGTTAGATGCTTTTCCAAATCCATGTTAATAAATTGTTTTGTAAGAAGCCCAACATGCTGATGCCACTCTGATGTTAGTTAAGGATCCTCATTAATGAAATTATGATAACAGGGACTATAGCTTGATGAATTTCTCTGCTAAACTTGATGTATGTAATTACATTGACGCAGTTGACTTTGTTAATGATTTGCACCATAACCTTAGAAAGTGTTGTAGTTCAAGCCTTAATTAGATTACGTTTCTTCTGCCGCTTTGGACAGCCAGTATTGTTTCTATATGTGTTCCATCTGAGTTTGAGATTAATCTACATGACTTTAGCATTGTTAATTTAGGGAAATAAATATTCTAACTTTTACTAAAAGATGTGATTATTCATGACTGAAAGGTCATGGTGCGTGACAATTACTGACACAATTGATTATTGATGTTACTGATTACTAATGATTATTGATTATTGTGTATTGATTATTGATTATGTTCTGGGGCTATGATAAGAACATCTTAATTGTGAGTCAAAAGGTTCATTGACCTATTCGCGTCCCCTTGAAAGTTTACTTATTAAGGTAAGACACGTTAACAGTGACAAGTGTAAGAAATTGGGTTATTGGTTTTAGAAGTAAAAACCCTACTCAAGCAACAAACATAAGAAATTGGGTTATTGGTTTAGGTAGTAAAAACCCTACTCAAGCAACAAACAACCACAAAAGTCACAAAATTAACGTGTGCTTAACCCTCTGTTAAAGTGGCACAAAAGCAGTTAGGCTTAACATAAAGGCACTGTGCTAACTATTATGCAGCACACAAACAGCAATAACGTGAAAACAGAACTCAAGAAAAATCCCACACTGACTTAGAAGCAATAAAGAAAAAATTGATTAATAAAATGACCCAAAAATGAATTTAATCCATTCAGTAGAACCAAAGTTATAAAGTGTTAAACTTTTAATGAAAATTGATGCCTACAGGATCAAAGTGCCAACCATGGATTCTTATAGCACAAAATAGACGCAAAGTCAAAAGTTAAAGTTGATCGCAATAGAAGGGGGCCCTGTCTCGGCTTACCTTTGGACATAGAAAGAATACTGAGAAAATGTCCATGAAAAAGTGAAAGCCGGCTGGCTTTGACCTAGAATGAGTCGATGATAGTGGGAACAAGCTTAGAGAGGAGATCATTCGGGAGACTGTGGAGCATGGTGCAGATTTTACCCTTCAGATTTAGACAACTTTTGAAAGTGGAAAACTTCCTGCAGGACAAAGCTGCAAGCAGCACCTGAAGATGGCTCCACAAGGCCAGATATGGTCACTTGAACGTCCCGCTGAGCAGGATTTCCTGCTGCTGTCAGTCTGACCGGCAATGCACCTTTGGCTGATCAGCTGACAGGTAAGTGCAGGTCTTCTGTTAGTTCTTCTGGCAGTTTTTGGTTAACATTTTTCTATGTGCCAACTTTTATGGTTAAATGCAAAAAGAACAAATGATGGATGGGATGCAGAGCAAATCAAACATTCACCCCCGGTCACAAAGATCTGGGTTTAATCCATTGTTTTTTTGCTCATCACGCCACCCCAGTTTGGACTCAGCCATATGCAAATCAGTCTTGACCCTGTTCCTCATGGGAACAGTCCAGCCCGAACTGCCAAGCCAGGTCCTCCCTGGACCGGAAACAAGCATCCTAGGACCGGTTTCTGGGTATCACCCTTAGTCAGCCAGGCTAGCTTGAATCCAGTGGTGCAGTGAGCACGGGACCCACGTCTGGGCATACCCTTCCCACTTAGAGCAACAAAAGCAAAAAGAACAGATGATGGACGGAATGCTGAACAATGCAATCATTCATCCCAGTTGCAAAGATCTGGGTTTAATCCATTAATTTTTCGCTCACCACACGACCCCAGTTTGGATCCAGCCATATACAAATCAGTCATGACCCTGTTCCTCATGGGAACAGTCCAACCCAACTGCCAAGCCAGGTCCTCCCTAGACCGGAAACAAGCATAGTACGACCGGATCCAGGATATCACCCTTCATTAGCTAGGCTAGCTTAAATTCAGTGATGCAGTGAGCACGGGACCCACGTTACTGTGGGTGAAAGTAGCATATCTGAAGGGAATGCTACTCAATGCCAGGTAGTTCATACATTGAGACATCAACGTGTAGGAGTACGTCACATCACAGACAATACTTTGGCTGATGAAGTGGCCAAGTCAGCAGTAGCTTTGGCTTCTGTTGCTGCAATTACTCATCTTGATGAGGCTGGATGATGTAACCATTACCAAAGGCATATCCTGCCAAATATTCCTACAGCATGCCTAGCCTGAATACTGTCTTAGTAACAATACAAGGGGTGGGCGATTTTGTGATCCCTAACCAAGACCAAAGATTTGAGCTGATAAACGAGGCACATGAGGGAGTAGATCCTGCCCATGCAGGTGTGACTGCTACTATTTCTTTACCACAAAAATGCTATTGGTGGCCAGGTCAATACAAGCAGACAAAACAGTATATTCTTTGCTGCGACATCTTTCAGCAAATAAAAGGGTCCACCATCAAATGCCTACCGCAGACAACCCTTCTTATTTCAAACAAACCACTACAATCTGTGCACTTAAACCATTGTGGTCCTCTGACATCTGATAGTGCATACAAATACAGTTTAGTCTCTGTCGACCCATGCTCCAGATTTCCATGGGTATGGCCACAGCTGACACTCAAACTGTTATTAGATTTATTTATTTTTTAAAGCTTTTTAATTGGAAATTGAGAAATGGTACAGAATAATACAAGATACGGTATAGGGCGGCACCCATATGGTTATGACATAGGTTGGAATCTCAGTTGGCATACATATTATTTTAACAGGAGTAGAATATGTACATTGGGGTATGAGACAAAAGATAAAGAAGGGATAGGAGGGAGGGAGAGGGGGGAGGAGAAGTAAAATTGGGGATGGGGGAGTGGGAGGGGGAAGTAAGGGGATGGGGAGAGGGGAAGGTGGGAGGGAGAGAGGGAGAGAGGGAGAGAGGGGGGGAAAGGGTAAGGGGAAGGAAGAGGGTCCATGCATCGGGGTGGCTCAAAGAGTGTGGTGATGGTTTCTTTTGTGGTATGAGCTGTCATGTTGGGTATTGTGTGGATATGAACGTGTTTGCCTATGGTATAAGAGATAGGATCTAGGATAGAAGAGTAGGATAATTTTGTGGCTGGTCAGGAAAAGCCTTTATGTGTATCCTCTGTGTGGGGTTCAGGTTTTCTTGTGGTCTAGTCCTATGGTTCAGTGCTGATATATCTTGAAATAAGTTAGATATGGAGAGGGAGGGGATTGTGGAGGGGGGGGCGGGGGCATTGCGGTCCAGAGGGAGGAGAAAGGGTAACGGGGTTGTTGGTTGAAGTTTGGGGCATCGCGGAGGTGGGGGGATGCCATACGGACTGTGAGAGCTGGGTATCAGAAAAAGAGGCAGGTGGAGAGATTGACTTTGGGGAAGAGGGGGGATAGATTAGAACAAGAAACCGGGCTGTGTGTCGTTGTATATGGGGGGGTAGGAAAAGAAAGAGGGGGGGGATGGTGGGGGATCATGTTGGCATCCTCCGGCTGTCCACCAGCTGGTGCATATGGGTCGGACGGGAGTGAAGAAAGAGGTGGTGTGGTTAACGAGGACCCCTACGATCCTGACAGAAAAGGGCTCCAGACTTCCATGAATAGAGCCGCTTGATCTTGTAGGTTATAGATTACTCGTTCATGCATAGCCGTTTGTATCATAGCTGTCGTATCCAATGTATCCATTCTGTCAGTGTGGGGGCAACAGTAGATCTCCAATGCCGGAGTATGCAGATTTTGGCTGTAGCTAGTGCTGTGTGCAGTAATCTCTGTCGTGGGCACGGTAAGGGAGGGTACGGGCGCATGTCGTGGAGGAGGATGAGCGACGACGGGAACGGGCATGGTATCTGGAGGGTATCCTTTAGGGCGTGGCGCATGGTATCCTATAAGGGTTTGTATCGAGGGGCAGTGACACAAGATGTGTAATAGGTCACAGTGAGGGTCTGTACATCTCCAGCAGTTTGCATGCAGTATTAAACCTGCCCTGAACAGCCTCACGGGGGTCCAATACCAATCTTGGAGGATTTTGAATAGGCAGAACTTCAGTCGAGCCTCTTGGGTGCCCCTGTCTGTTATTAGATTTGTGAGTCTTCATCAGGACATTTCACTTGGACCACAGCCCTGCCTTTGCCATTAAAGGAAACCTATTTTTCCAGCAATACTTAATAGCTAGAGTATTAGGCACGGGTCATAGTTGGCTTAGTCACCTGCATGCAGTCCAGACAGTACTTAATCTGCCCAGAAGGCCCCTTGGACCCTAGGAGGGTGCACCCCATATGAGGTGCTGTTTGGAACACAGATGTATGTATGTTCCAGATCTTAATGGCTCCGGCACAGAGGCAGCAGACATGCCATTTGACATAAATGAACGTGTCACTGTCTTGCAGAAATTACAATGATTATGTGATGAAAATACACCTCCCTGTGCCGCCTCCTTGGGAATAAGGAATGCACCAATAACATCTACTGGCTCGATTCTGAAAGTTGAAGATCTAGGGTGAGAGAAGATTGTTGTGAAAAAAGAGTTTGGTCCTTCATATCGTGCACCGGTTCCAGTTCTGTGAATGCACGGTACCAAAACTATTATTCTACCAACGCTGCAAAAAGAAAACCACTTTGTCTCCTTTCATAATGTCAAGTTACACCATATGGTCGAGACTATAATGCAGACCTATATGACTCCTGGGTAATTCCCAAATTCCTCTCACTACAGACCGGGGAGTGCCTCTAAAGGTTTTGAGCAGCAATGCTGACACTTCCCGAGCTTGGGGAGAGTGAAACATGAATTTTCATTAGTGTCACTATCTACATCTGCAACACAAAACCTCCAAAACAATGAGCAATTCTACTCAAATTCAACTCAAACTGATGGAATAGTTTACTACTAACCACCAAGGGAGACTTCTGCCCGTTCTCCACTTCGTCACATGGCTCCAGTCTTTTCACGAACTGCTTCTGGATATTTTTCTGACATCAATGACTTTATCACCTACTCTCCACTTCTTCTGCAACACCATTGTCAAGAGCATGCCAATTAATAAATTGGCCCAAATTTACCTATCTTATTCGTCCATTGAACTATCAATGGCTCATACTAATTTTACTTGCCTTTCTCCTTTGGACTGGGCTTGTCATCATCTTTTTCTTACTCACACATGGTCATTACCTTCCTGAATGCTCTGCAGTCAAACTAGTGGACGAGGTCCTAAAACTCAACTTTCCTCACATAAGGTCCATTAAGACTTGTCCCTAGTGAACATTTCAGCTATACCTATTCCTGATGGGATTGTTTGGGATAACGTATCTTTTGATATATTTGGCCCAACTGAGGTTCTTCAAATTCTATAAATTTTCAAACTTTCATTGAATGATGTGACTACACCTGGGGTTGTTTCTGATGACTGAGATGTAAAAACAGTTGATTCTATGCTTTCAGAGCTTGAATGATTGAAAGTGAAGATATTTAACAAACAAAAGAACATTATGGAGATGTGTTCTGTTATCATTATTATGGACATGATTTCATTCATAGAGAAAAGCATGCTAAAGACTGCTTTAATTATGTACAATGGCAAAACTGTCCTACCCCAAAAGTGGGGAGTTCTAAAACATAAATGGAAAAGTTTACATATTTTTTCTGGGCATAATGTTAAAAATGCTGAGTCCTATTATTTTAAATTGCCTCTAATGGAAATGCACAATGTACTGTCAATGGACACAAATTTGATTCCTTTGTTTCCCGGTTGCCTATTGTTAGACCTGACATGCCTTAGGGTGGTCACCCCTAACTTTTTGCCTGACTCCCTCCACTTTTTGGACACTGTTTTTGCTGGCTTTTAGACTCTGTGCACTTTACCACTGCTAACCAGTGCTAAAGTGCATATGCTCTCTCCCTTTAAACATGGTAACTTTGGATCATACCCAATTGGACTATTTAATTTACTTATACGCCCCTAGTAATGTGCACTATATGTGCCTAGGGCCTGTAGATTAAATGCTACTAGTGGGCCTGCAGCACGGGTTGTGCCACCCACTTAAGTAGCCCCTTTACCTTGTCTCAGGCCTGCCATTGCAAGGCCTGTGTGTGCAGTTTCACTGTCACCTCGACTTGGCATTTAAAAGTACTTGCCAAGCCTAAACCTCCCCTTTCTCTACATATAAGTCACCTCTAATGGGTGCCCTAGATAACCCCTAGGGCAGGGTGCTGTGTGGGTGAAAGGCAGGACATGTACCTGTGTAGTTTACATGTCCTGGCGGTGTAAAACGCCTAAATTCGTTTTTACACTACTGTGAGGCCTGCTACCTTCATAGGCTAACATTGGGGCTGCCCTAATACAGTATTGAAGTGGTAGCTGCTGATCTGAAAGGAGTAGGAAGGTCATATTTAGTATGGCCAGAATGGTAATACAAAATCCTGCTGACTGGTGAAGTTGGATTTAATATTACTATTCCAGAAATGCCACTTTTAGAAAGTGAGCATTTCTTTGAACTTAAATCTTTCTGTGCCTTACAATCCACGTCTGGCTGGGTTTAGTTGACAGCTCCTTGTGCATTCACTCAGACACACCCCAAACACAGGGTACTCAGCCTCACTTGCATACATTTGCATTTTGAATGGGTCTTCCTGGGCTGGGAGGGCCTGCCCTCACACAAAGGACTGCCACACCGCCTACTGGGACCCTGGCAGACAGGATTGAACTGAAAGGGGACCTGGTGCACTTCTAAGCCACTCTTTGAAGTCTCCCCCACTTCAAAGGCACATTTGGGTATAAAACAGGGCCTCTGCCCTACCACCTCAGACACTTGCTGGAGAAGAAACCTGAACCAGAACCTGCATCCTGCCAAGAAGAACTGCCTGGCTGCCCAAAGGACTCACCTGACTGCTTTCTACAAAGGACTGCTGCCTTGCTGTTGGCTTGCTGCCTTGCTGAACTCTTGCCTTGCTGCAGAAGTGCTCTCCAAGGGCTTGGATAGAGCTTGCCTCCTGTTCCCTGAAGTCTCAGGACCAAAAAGACTTTAACTCGACTCCTTGTGTGCTGAAAAATTTGACGCACAGCTTGCTCACCGGTGAAAAATTCACCGCAGGACGATCCGGAAAGACGCCTCTCGACCCCGCAAGAAAAAGATTGACGCCTGCGGTGCAAACGGAACCTCGACGCACAGCCCGGCTGGACAACGCCACCCGACTTACAGGAAATCGACGCAGCGCCTGCCGTGAGGAAGAAAATTCCATGCACAGTCTACCGGAACGACACGCAGCCGGACAACAAGCCCAGGATTCCACGCACAGACCCCGGGGCGTCTGAAAACCCCGCGACCCACAGAGGAGACCTGTCTGGGCGCCGAAATCGACGCACACCTTCCACGCGTGAAAAATAACGACGAAAGTCCGTGTGTGAAGGAGCGAAACCGACGCACACACCATTTTTCCACGCATCTCCTCCTCTGCGGCCCTTTGCGGAGATTTTTCACTCCAAACCAGGTACTTTGTGCTTGAAAGAGACTTGGGTGGTCATTACAACCCTGGGGGTCGGTGTTAAAGCGGCGGTAAGACAGCCAACAGGCCGGCGGTAAAAAAAATTGCAATTACGACCGTGGCGGAAACCGCCAACAAAGACAGCCACTTTAACACTCCGACCGCTACGGCGGTACAAACAGACAGCGCGGCGGACACTGCCAACAGACAGGCGGAGGACAAAGTACCGCCCACAGTATCACAACAGGCCAATCCGCCACCTTTTCCGGGGCGGATTCACGGCAGATAAAAACACGGCGGAAACAAGATTCCGAAGGGAAAACGCTCACCTCTACACACCCCACGAGGAACTAGGACACCATGGAGCCGGAACTCCAAATTCTCCCTGCGATAGTCTTCCTGCTCCTCTACCAGGAGCACGAACGCCGGCGGTGAAGACCACGGTGAGTACTGCACCTACGACACAGGGGAGGGGGGAGGGAAAGAACAGGGACACACACACGCAACACCCCCACCCCCACCCTCACCCACTACAACACAAACACTAATACATATTTATACATGATAGTTACACCTCCCAACCCCCACCCCCGTAAGAATGCAAAGACAAAGGGAAGTGAGTGTAACCATAGAAATATATTAAAATCAAGAAATGCAAAAATATATATATACACCATTAACAAAATATATATACCAAGCATAGTAGTCCAAGTAGTGCTCCAATCAAGTCAGTGGAACACTGGGCCCACACGGTATGGGCGAGGCCCACACAAGATCCCGACCATGATGAAGAGAGCACTGCAGGGGCATCAGAGAGCAAGAAAACAGGCACCTCAGGGGGAGGGAAAGGGGGGGTACCTCAGCTGGTTGAGTGCACAATGCCAAATCCACGAGAGGGCCACATGCCCACTGTTCAATCCTGGGGAGTGCAAAGCCACAGTCTCTCAAGTCTATACAGTGGGTGGGTTGCCCTCTGCCATATCCTGGGGAGTGCAAAGCCACAGTCTCACAAGTCCCTACAGTGGGTGGGTTGCCTACTGCCATATCCTGGGGAGTGCAAAGCCATAGTCTCACAAGTCTCTACAGTGGGTGGGTTGCCCACTGCCATATCCTGGGGAGTGCAAAGCCACAGTCTCACAAGTCTCTACAGTGGGTGGGTTTCCCACTGCCATATCCTTGGGAGTGCAAAGCCACAGTCTCTCAAGTCTCTACAGTGGGTGGGTTGCCCACTGCCATATCCTGGGGAGTGCAAAGCCACAGTCTCTCAAGTGGATAACAGTCTCCACTGGTTCTGGAGGAGGCATTGTGCCCAGAGTGTTTCATCCTGCTAAGGACAGAGGTAGTGGATGGATCTCTCCACTGGTTCTGGAGGGGGCATTGTGCCCAGAGTGCTTCATCCTGCTAAGGACAGAGGTAGTGGATGTATCTCTCCACTGGTTCTGGAGGGGGCATTGTGCCCAGAGTGCTTCATCCTGCTAAGGACAGAGGTAGTGGATGTATCTCTCCACTGGTTCTGGAGGGAGCATTGTGCCTAGAGTGCTTCATCCTGCTAAGGACAGAGGTAGTGGATGTATCTATCCACTGGTTCTGGAAGGGGCTTTGTGCCAAGAGTGCTTCATTCTGTCTGTGACGGACTCAGTAGCGTCAGTGCCCTTGGTGCTCCTGGCCCAGCGGTGCTTGGAGCGGCGGTGCCCTGTTCAGCGGTGCTTGAGACGACCGTGCCCTGTTCAGCGGTGCTTGAGACGGCGGTGCCCTGTTCAGCGGTGCTTGGAGCGGCGGTGCCCTGTTCAGCGGTGCTTGAGACGGCGGTGCCCTATTCAGAGGTGCTTGAGACAGCGGTGCCCTGTTCAGCGGTGCTTGAGACAGCGGTGCCCTGTTCAGCGGTGCTTGAGACGGCGGTGCCCTGTTCAGCAGTGCTTGGAGCGGCAGTGCCCTGTTCAGCGGTGCTTGGAGCGGCAGGCTCCTTTGCAGTAACTCAGCTGCTGGCGGTCCTCTCTAGCCCAGTGGGGCTTGTGCTGGCGGTCCTCTCTGGCCCAGCGGGGCTTGTGCTGGCGGTCCTCTCTGGCCCAGCAGGGCTTGTGCTGGCGGTCCTCTCTGGCCCAGCGGGCTTGTGCTGGCGGTCCTCTCTGGCCCAGCGGGGCTTGTGCTGGCGGTCCTCTCTGTCCCAGTGGGGATGATGGCTTTGGCCTCCTGGGCAGCGTGGATAATGGCTGTGGCCTCCTGGGCAGCGTGCATGATGGCTGTGGCCTCCTGGGCAGCAGGGATGATAGCTGTGGCCTCCTGGGCAGCGGGGATGATGGCGGTGGCCTCCTGGGCAGCGGGGATGATGGCGGTCTCCTCCACCGTGCTGCTCTTCCCAGACTTTCCTGCTTTCTTGTGGCCCTTCCCCACCTTGGAAGGTGTCGCAGCTGACTCCACACTCCCACCGGGACCCCTGGGAGCGGCTTTGGTGGCTGGAGTCTTCCCCCTCTCTCGCCGGGCACTGGCCAACTTCTGATGCTTCACAGATGGGGGACTGTCTGTGCTGTGGCTCCGTGCCACACTGACTGCCCTGGTGGCCGGTGCACTCCAGATTCCGGTGACTACAGGCACCACTGGTCCCGGAGATGTTGTGGCTGAGGTGCTAGTTCGGGACCTAGGAGACGGACGGGGTGGGGGAGGTGTGGGAAAGAGGTCATGGTTGGAAAGGAAAAGTTTTTGGGAGACACTGGGACGGGTAGCTGGAGGAGGTTTGGGAGTGGAGGAAGAGGTTGTGGTTGTAGGATGTGTTCGTTTGGTGACTTTGGGTGAAGGTGCATGCGCTGGAGGCTGCGTGAGGTGGATGGCTGTTGGGTGGGTGTGTGCCTGCGTTTGTGTATCTTGGTAGGCGTCACAGACACACTGGGAGAGGACAAAGGGGACGTGTGAATGGTAGTGGGGGTGGTGACTGCACGTGAGCGGGGTGTGGTGGTGGGTGTGCTGGTGATGGCAGTAGTGGCTGTATATGTAGTGCATGCAGGTGTGAGTGGAGGCGAGACTGGGAGGGAGGAGGGAGACAAGGAGGAGGGGGACACATTGGAGGCAGTGGATGTTGGTGTGTCTGCATGTGTGTGATGCTTACGTGAGTGCCTGTGGGATGTGTGGTGCTTATGTTTTCCAGAGCTTCCCTTGTGTGTTGACGTGTGTGCATGCTGGTCTGAAGGTGTGCTTGGGATAGGCTGGGGTACAGGGGATTGGGTCTGGGTGGAGGAAGTTGGAAGGGGGAGGCTAGAGACGGGGACAATGGCTGCCATCAGTGCTGAGGCCAGAGTCTGAAAAGCTTGCTGAAGGGCCGCCTGACCAGAATGAATGCCCTCCAGGAATGCATTAGTTTGTTGCAGCTGCCTTTCTACACCCTGGATGGCATTCAAAATGATAGACTGCCCAACAGTGAGGGACCTGAGGAGGTCAATGGCCTCCTCACTGAGGGCAGCAGGGCTGACTGGGGCAGGGCCTGAGGTGCCTGGGGCAAAGGTGATGCCCACCCTCCTGGGTGAGCGGGCACGGGGCAAAGGCTGAGGGGCTGCTGGGAGGGCGGTGCTGGTAGGGGGGGTGGCGGCTGTACATGTAGATGCGGGGGCACAGATGCTGCCACCACCACAAGGGAGCTCCCATCAGAGGACGAGTCCGTGTCGCTGGTGTCAGCTCCTGTCCCCGCCGTGGAGCTCTCCTCGCCCTCCGTCCCACTGGTGAACTCCGAGTCCGTAGTTTTGCCCTCCAGGGCCATGTGGGATGCAGCTCCCTCCTGCTCTGGTGCCACTGCTCCTCCGCCTGATGATGCTAATGTACACAAGAACAGGGAGACCACAAAAAGGGGGGGACGACAGAAGAAAGACATGTTGAGTGCATGCATTACCGCTACCGTTGGCAGACATGACAGACACAGAAGCCCCCAGCACTACACCGCGCTCTTGGGCTCCACTGTTCAATTCCTGGGAAATGGCCTACTAGGCTATGGACGACATCTGCACACATAGATGACACAGGGGCATGACTAGGTGTACTTGGCACTCTACAGAGGTGGGGTGGGGTGCCACATGGGCTGCCTTACGGAGGGACCTTGCCTACTAAAATCGCCCTGGCCTAGGGAAACCCACAGCCCACCTCCCCCACCCAGACCCCTCCACTGCGCGCAAAATCAGTAAGATGAGAGTGTACTCACACCCTTGTGGCTGCTGTGATGCCCTCAAGCACCTATCCAACTCCGGGTATGCGACCGCCAGGATCCTGAACATCAGGGGGGTCATGGTGCGACGGGCACCCCTCCCACATTGGGAGGCCATCCTCAGCTGAGCCTCTGCCGTCTTCTTGCTCCAGCGGCAAATTTCCTCCCATCTTTTCTGGCAGTGGGTGCTCCGTCTGTGGTAGACCCCCAGGGTCCGGACGTCCTTGGCGATGGCATGCCAAATATCTTTTTTCTGGTGGGCGCTGACCTACATGATTTGTACAGGGGGAAGAGAAACTCATTACCAACTGCACCGTCACAGTCATTGGCCACCATCCCTACCCTTGGCATGTGGCACATGTACTCACCGTCGTTTCATGCACGCCGCACTCTCCCCCTTCCTTCTTACATCCACCCCTCTCCACACAGGCATAGCCCATCCAGCATGTTCCCAGTGTACTTACCTGTTTGTCTGGAGCACCGTAGAGTATCGTGTACTGGAGGAGGACCCCATCCACGAGTTTCTCCAACTCCTCCGATGTGAAGGCAGGGGCCCTTTCCCCAGACACTCGAGCCATTGTCTCTTCCAGACCGAGGTCACAGCAGCACTTGCAGTGTAGGTCCTCTCCTGTCGAAGATCAGGTATCGAGTGATTGAACAGACAGAAAATGGCGGTCACGTCCGCAGCGGTGCGTACAGTCACCGCCGGCATACATCGTCATTGCCTCCTGGGACCCATAGGGTCCAATGTTAACCAATGCAGCATTGCGCCACGGTCTTCGACCGCCTACCGCGACGGTGTACAACGCCAGCGCAGTTACCTCACATCCAATTGTCCCACTTTACAGGTCAGGCAGCCACCATTTCAGGGGCCCACATGGCTTCATTTTTAACTGCATCACACATACCTAGGCCTAGCCTCAACACACATACAGGCCACTTTTTGGATTAGGAATCGTGTTCTGTGTAAGCTGTGGGTACGTATCTCTGAGTTGTTTGACTCTGCGCTCGCTGTTGTCCTTCATAGGCCCCGTCCGCTGGGACATGTGAGGAGATGGCGGCATCCTCCGGTGTACCGACCGTTGGGGGACCTGTCGACAATGGAGGAAAGACATGTGATCATCACCTACAGGCTTGACCGTGCCACAATCCAGGAACTGTGTAGCCAGCTGGAGCCAGACCTGATGTCAGCTATCCGCCATCCCACAGGAATCTCCCCTCAAGTGCAGGTGCTGTCAGTGCTCCATTTCCTTGCAAGTGGGTCATTTCAAACAACAGTGGCCATAGCATCAGGGATGTCCCAGCCTATGTTTTCCAACATATTGTCCAGAGTGTTGTCTGCCCTGCTGAAACACATGCGGAGCTACATCGTTTTCCCTCAGGTGGAGGATTTGCCTACAGTGAAATGTGATTTCTATGCCCTGGGACATATCCCCAACATCATAGGTGCCATTGATGGGACACATGAGGCTTTGGTCCCCCCCCACAGGAGTGAACAGGTGTACAGAAACCGGAAGAGTTATCATTCGATGAATGTACAGATGGTATGTTTGGCCGACCAGTACATCTCCCATGTGAATGCCAAGTTCCCTGGCTCAGTGCATGACGCTTACATCCTGCGTAATAGCAGCATCCCTTATGTGATGGGTCAACTCCAGAGGCACCGTTTGTGGCTATTAGGTGAGCACCTGGAAGAAAGACAGTGGGAATGGTTGTCTGGGTCTGGGGATATCCATACAGGTTAGTTTGTGTCTAACAGTTGTCCCTCGCCATTTGCAGGTGACTCTGGTTACCCCAACCTGTCATGGCTACTGACCCCAGTGAGGAATCCCAGGACAAGGGCAGAGGAACGCTACAATGAGGCCCATGGGCGAACTAGGAGGGTGATCGAACTGACCTTTGCCCTCCTGAAGGCCAGGTTCAGGTGCCTCCATATGACAGGCGGATCCCTATTCTACTCACCAAAGAAGGTGTGCCAGATCATCGTGGCCTGCTGTATGCTTCACAACTTGGCTTTGCAACGACAGGTGCCTTTTCTGCAGGAGGATGGTCCAGATGGCGGTGTTGTTGCAGCTGTGGAGCCTGTGGACAGTGAAGACGAGGAAGCAGAAGAAGAAGACATGGACAACTCAGTGATCCAGCAATATTTCCAGTGAAACACAGGTAAGAATACAAACCTGCCTACTACATGTACTTAAACACTACTACCTCTCTACTGTCTGTCGTTTTCACCCAGTGTATGGTCACTGAGTTGTCACTTTCCCTTACGATTTCACAGATGTGGGTCCCAATGTGTAACATCTGCTTTGATTCCTCATGGACTAGAGCTGTGTGACATAGGTATGTTGGCATTACAAATGAAAGAGCTTTTTGCCACAGTAATTGCTAATACAGTATTCCGAAATCACAGACTGACTCAAGATTGTTTTGTGCTTTAAGGGTGTTTATTTTAGTGCTCAATATTGGAGGGGGTAGCAAAATGGTGAGGGGTGATGGCGGAGGAATGTCCATGGCAGAGTCCAGTCTATTAGTCTCACAGGTGCATTGCCCAAATGGGCATAGGAAGTGGAGGAAGTGGGGCAGTTTAAGGATGGACAGGGTGAAAAAGTGGACAGTAGGATGACATTCAGGGTGGTCTCATTTCTTGGCGGGGGTCTTGGCATCGTTCTCTGTCTTTGTCCTGGATCTCAGGGACCGTTTGCAAGGTGGTTCTCCCTCTGCAGGGGGTGGGGTGCTGGTGTGGTGGTCCTGTGGTGGTGCCTCCTGTCCACTAGCGCCGGCGGAGGTGGTGGGCAGTTCATCGTCCAGGCTAGTGTCAGGGGCCCCTTGTAGTGCCACAGTGTCCCTCCTGGTGTTGAGTACTTCCTTCAGCACCCCTACGATGGTGCCCAGGGTAGAATTGATGGCTCTGAGTTCCTCCCTGAAGCCCAAATACTGTTCCTTCTGCAGGCGCTGGGTCTCCTGAAACGTGGCCAGTACAGTTGCCATCGTCTCCTGGGAGTGGTGGTAGGCTCCCATGATGTTGGAGAGGGCCTCGTGGAGAGTGGGTTCCCTGGGCCTGTCCGCCCCCTGTCGCACAGCAGCCCTCCCAGTTCCCTTGTGTTCCTGGGCCTCCGTCCCCTGGACCGTGTGCCCACTACCACTGCCCCCAGGTCCCTTTTGTTGTTGGGGTGGTGGGTTATCCTGGGTTCCCTGTAGTGGTGGACACACTGCTGATTGACGTGTCCTGGGGACGGAGGTATGGGCCCGCTGGGTGGGTGCTGTGCTGGTGTTTCCAGAGGGGGGAAGCTCTGTGGTGGCCTGTGACTGGGTGAGGGGAACCAACTGTCCCGAGGTCCCCAATGGGCCGGGCTGGTCATCTCGATCCAGTTGGACAGAGGTGCTGTCATCACTGTGGGCCTCTTCTGTTGGTGGTGTGGACATGTGTGGACCCTCCTGTCCGGTGACGTTGGGTAGGGATCCTGCAGGGGTATAAAAGGATGTTTATTACATCTGTGTGTGGCATGGTGTGCAATGGGTGGGTGACCGTGTACCCCAGTGCTTGCATTCCTGTGTGGGACCTTGTGTGATGATGGTTTAGGGGGGTGCATGGGTATGTGCAGTGGCCATGCTTTAGTGATGGGTGTCCATGCTTTGTTGTTGCATGCAGGGCTTGGTGTTAGGATGTGTGGTTTGTGATGTTGGGACATTTGTGAGGAGTTAGAGTGATGGGGGTGAGGGTGAGGGTGAGGGTGGGGGTATGTGCTGGGATGCAGGTAGGGTGGGGGATGTAATAGTTAAGATGTAACTTACCAGAGTCCATTCCGCCAGCTACTCCTGCGAGGCCCTCAGGAAGCAGAATCGCCAAGACCTGCTCCTCCCATGTTGTTAGTTGTGGGGGAGGAGGTGGGGGTCCGCCGCCAGTCCGCTGAACCGCAAGGTGGTGTCTGGAGACCACGGAACGCACCTTCCCCTGTAGGTCGTTCCACCTCTTCCTGATGTCCTCCCGATTTCTTGGGTGCTGTCCCACTGTGTTGACCCTGTCCACTATTCTTTGGCATGGCTCCATCTTCCTTGCAATGGAGGTGTGCTGCACCTGTGCTCCGAATAGCTGTGGCTCTACCCGGACGATTTCCTCCACCATGACCCTGAGCTCCTCCTCCGAGAACCTGGGGTGTCTTTGCCGTGCCATGGGGTGGTGTAGGTGATGTGTGGGGTGGTGTGTGGGGTGATAAGTGTGCTGATATGTAGTGGTGTGTAGTGTGAGGTGCGTAGAAGTTATGTGGGTGATGGTGTTGTGTGCCTGTGGATGCTAGTATTGTTGATGGTGGTGTCTCTCTCTGGCCTTCTCTCAGTAATTGTGGTCGTAGGGGTTTGTGGGTGATGTGGGTGTGTGTTTTATATTGTTTTGGATGTGTGGGAGTGGTGTGTGTATGTGTATCAGGTGTGTGTATTTCGATTTGTCCAATGTGGCTGTGTTTTGTATATGTGTGTGTATTTTGAGCGCGGCGGTGTGTACCGCCAATGGAATACCGCGGTTGAAAGACTGCCGCGTGGATTCGTGTGTCGTGATAGTGTGGGCGTATTTCTGTTGGCGTGACGGTGGAGGTTTTGTTTTCGCCAGTTTATCACTGACCTTTGGCGTGGCGGACTTGTGTGGGTGTCTGAATATTGGCGGATTCCATGCTGCGGGTCATAATAGCTGAGGAGGATTTCTGCGGCTGCGGCGGTGTGTTGGCGGTCTTCTGCACGGTGGTAAGCGGCTTTTACCGCCAATGTTGGAATGACGGCCTTTGTTTGCTTTTTAAAGACTTAAGACACTTCATATCACTTTCCAGTGATATCTCCACAATTTCTTATTGCATCTTTTATCGTTTTTGACCTACCAAGACCCAGATAAATATGATATATTTTTCTAAACACTGTTTGGTGTATTTTTGTGGTGCTATATTGTGTTATTGTATGATTTCTTGCACAAATACTTTACAAATTGCCTTCTAATTTAAGCTTGACTGCTCAGTGCCAAGCTACCAGAGGGTGGGCACAGGATAATTTGGATTGTGTGTGACTTACCCTGACTATAGTGAGGGTCCTTGCTTGGACAGGTGATAATCTGACTGCCAACCAAAGACCCCATTTCTAACACCTATAGAAAGCTATAAATATTGGGTGAAGTTGATTGACTTAAAGAGTGTCTGGGGAACTAAAATTGGCAAATACAGGGAAGCGAAGCCTTATTTAGAGCATGCCTGATACATTTTCAAAGGATATTTTTAAATCACAGTGCAGCACATGAGTTGTCTAGGCTTGGCAAAAATTAAAGAATTGAATGTGCCCTGTATCCCCACTCCCACAAAATGTTAATGCAACTGAAGAACAGCTCAATGGGTGGGTCAAGAATGGAACAGTTAACAGAACACCTTCAAGTCCTGGCAAGTGTTGATTGTGGCACGTGGACAAAAATGGCTGTCATGCGCTATTTGTAAACTCCATGATGGGCTTTAGAGAGACAGACAAGATGATTGTTATGTGTCATCAGAATATTCGGGTATTGTGACAGCATACAGAATAGAAAAGTTGTGCCAGCACTGGTTAAAAGGTTCCTCACTAGACTCTGTAAAAGAAAACCTCAGCCTCCTTGTACATAACCCAGATTTACAAGATTTCTTGTTAGGCCCCAGAAGACAACATAGAAAGTGCTTCTTATATGCAATTTACAATGAAATTTGAAAACTTTCAGAACAAGAAGTGGCTGCCTGGTTAAGGCAAATAGATCAGGAAAATTTACAGAATGCATTAGCCGTTGTAGACAATGGGATTAACAGCCTGTCTGACCACATATACACGCTTAACAACAAATAATGGCTACGAAAAAAGTGACATGTTATGCTGAACATCAAAAAGTGAGAAAAGTTGCCTTTTCCTGTGGTGGAATTCCACCTGAAGTATGGTTAATTAGTGGGGTTATCAATCTGCTTTTTTTAACACTACAGTTCACATCTTGTTTGAAACACATTCCAGTAGGCAGATATAAAAGTTTAGCATGTAGCTACATTCATGAGGTGTGGGAGCTAGACTTCTTGTACAAATGTTTCAATACCATGAAAAAGGTCTTTCTTTGCGGTAGCGAATGCAAGATTTCTGTGAGCCACTCAATGGTTTGTAAACAGCTGTCCTTGCATGGAGCATGTAACGCTTCTGCAGCAAATGTGGCTTTTTTTCTGAAGGGAGTTTCTGTCCCCTTGATTCAACCAGCATTCCAGGTGCTTTCAAATGGGAGTTATGTGCTTCTAAACAGTGAGGGCTGTTGTGGAATGCGAGCTGGAATTGCCTATGTAGTTTCGGTGTACAAAATTGTTACTTGTTGTAGTAACATGCTCTTCCCCCATGCAACAGACAAAAGTAACAGACATTTGGCCTTATATTGCTACTTCTAATGTCAATTTTGACAAGCGAGGCAGACTAAAAGCTCTATTGTTTCAGAAACATGCAGCACTGACATCTGCCTACAAGACTTGTGCTCTCTAAGTAGTTAAGGCATCTGCAGAGACGGAGTCCCTTTTAAATACAAACTTTCCATGACACTTCAGTGAACTCTTGGGACACATTTTGTAATCCGTCCAATACTGCATGGATTGTGCAGTTCTTGAAGGCTGTTGGTTCTGGGTTCATCAGCACTTTTTGTCAATACTTGGTATGATACCTTTAGCCAAACACTCAGTATTTTGGGGGGATTCCCAACTACTTTGGCCTTAATTGGTGGCATTTTGCTGTTGCTATTTTTTATTCACCATGGCTGTCCCATCACAGCAAGGAGGACTGATGACGCTTCCACCAGTGCAACTGTGTTGTGAACGCATGATACAGTATTTTGGAGCACCACTCCCAGAAGAACGGGAGTGCAACTGGTCTTTATCATTTAGACCAGTCCTGGACTGTGTGCAGCCTGTGTTTTGTTGCCGTTGGTGCCTTTTCAAACATGCTCTGAAATTATGTCTTTCTATGCGGCACATACTTTCATTTGACGCTGATCTGTTGATGTTCTCACTGAGGGCTCATTACCAGACAAGCACATTGAGGATTTGTTTGCCATAGGAACCCTCCTATAAGCCACCTTTTCTGGATCAAGTGGCTCTTGGTACTTCAACATTTGGCACTACATAGAATGCTGCTGCCTTGGCTGGAGATGAAGCTTTCAAACATGAGTGCTGTTTGGTTTTCCTTGACATCGATTTGGTAATATTAACACCTGCTGAAGTAGGATCTTTCCTTGATTCAATTGTCATGGAAACAATCCGGGATTTTCAAAATGACCTTGACTTTTGATATGATGTTGACATTAATTTTTTTTCACAAGACTGCTATATTCTGAATTGATCTTTTTTATTTGGCCTGTTTCAGTGTATTTTGCTTGTCAACTTGGACATTTCTGTACAAATTTTAGTTATTTTTAACGTAGTACAATCAGGCTGATCTCTACACTTTGAACTGACAAGGGGAGGGTATTATGAGGTTATTTTAGCATCATTTTATGGGCACGTTATTTTAGCCATAGGCCTGCAGCCTGTGCCCTTTAACCTAGAAAATAATTGATTTTATTATTTCAGCAGAAGCTTCATTTTACAGTGATGTTTTTATTCTTTTCTCTATTGTTCGTTCTGCATAGGAATTATTTTCATTTATTGGCACAACATTTTCACTCTGTGTCTGCTCAAGGCTGTACTCGATAATGTTCATGGTACAAAGTAGATCATATTCCCTGTCAGTTCATGGACACATATGTCTTTTTACTTTAGGGCAGTTTTTTGAGAATATCAGATGTATTATTATAACATCTCTTTGCCCCCTATACATTAGAGGGATATTCCAGCCAGAAGTTGCCACGGCATGCTGTTTGATTCATTGCAGTTGTCTGCTGAGACTAAACATCTTTTCCACTTACATGGGAGAAGACTCTCAGTAGACAAACAGCCCTCTTCGCTGTTATCATATTCTGGTAGGGGGGATGGTGTTTCCCCAGGGGTCCTGAAGTGCACATTAGGGCTAACACTGATGTGCTCTCGTATAGAACCTTATTAGTGTAGGTAGAAATTCTGACACTTAGCATTGTGACATTATATTCAGACTTTTCTTATGTTTCACTTTCTTTGTCACTGCACTGCTATTATTATGTTTCATAATCCTTATTATTGCAGGACATGCTTTTTTATCCAGGATGCAGTTGATTCAATCAAATTAATTGAACCAAGTCCGGCCTCTCTTTGTCTTTGCATGTGCGAGACAAATGTAACTGAGAAAAAAGGGCAACATCTGTTCCACCACAATTTCCCTGAGAAATCAGAATGTCATGCACATGGCTGCCACAAATCACCTCTATCTTTGAGTACTGGTGAGGTACTGTTAGTTAACTCAATTGTTTACCGCTTTTAATTTGTCCTGACAACAACAGATAATGGCCAAAAAAGAATATAGTTACATGATGCTTAACACTAAGAAGCTGGAAAATTTGCCTTTTACTGTAGCAGAAATCCCCTTGCCAGAATGGTTAATACATGGAGTAATAAATTTGCCCATTTTCACTTTTCGTTTCGCAAATTGATTAAAGCATTTTGCAGTAGGCAGGTTTGAGCAGCTTGGAGACAGTCACATACATGAAGTGTGAGAGCTGTCTTTCAATTACAAGTGTCTGAACAGCTAAACAGACGTCTTTCTTAGAGGACGCAAATGTAAGACTACTGTTAGTCATTCTATGATCTGTAAGTGGGTTGCCTTGCACGGCCTTTGAAACCCAGAGGTCACAAATTTGGCATGCTATCTGAAGGGTAGTCCTGTCTCCGATTCGTTTAGTATTTCAGATACTTTCTAATGGAAGTTATGTGGTCCTGAATGAGCAATACTGCTGTGGAATGAAGCCGGCAATTGCTTATGTGATTTCAATTACTCAAATGTTAACTTGTTGCAGTCTGTTTTATTCCCCCCACACAAGAGATAAAGGTGGCAGACTTGTGGCCCCACATTGCTACTTCTAATGTACATTTTGGCAAGCTGAGCAAACTAAAGGCACTACTGTTTCAAAAACATGTGTCTTTGACATCAGCCAAGGAGACCTATGATCTCCAGATCGCAAGGTCATCAGCTGAGATACAGTCCCTATTAAATACTAACTTCCTCAAATATTTTGGAGAATTGGTGAATTGGTGACCAGAATATTTAACACATCGAATACTATGGGGATTGTATACTTTTTTAAGGCTGTTGGTTCTGGATTTGTCAGCACCTTCCAGACCTTTTTTGGAGTCATACCTTCAGCCATCCATTCACTCTTTTCAAGTGTCTTTGGCAGATTAATTATAACTTTGACATTAATTGGCAGAGTTCTTCTGCTGCTATTTTTGTTATGCAGTGGCAGTCCTACAGCAGCAAAGTGGAGTGATGGAGCTACCACCAACCCAAGTGTGTTGTGTCACATGATGCAGTATTTCAGAGCTTCTTTGCTTGAAGAGCTGGAGCTGAATTGGTCATTGATATTTCAACCATGTGTGCAGCCGGTTTTCCATTGCACTTGGTGCCTCTTCAAATGTATACCTATATTGTGTTTTGTCATGCAGCCTGTGCCTCCTGTGGACAAGGACCTGTTAATGTTCTTGCTGAGGGTTCATTTACAGACATGCCCCCTTGAGACTGAGGCTGATTTGCGAGGCATCCATGAGCCACTGCTTGTGGATTTACTAACTCCAACTACATCTGGCACAATTTATAGTGCTACCTTTGCAGTTCAGTCTGTGCCTGAGGCTTTTGCACACTTTTGCTCCGTGGATCCTTCTGCCAATATACTGGTCACTTTGTCACCCGCTCAAGTGGAGTCCTTTTTGGTCTCAATCTCCCTTGATGACCTCAGAGATTTTCTGCAACACCACAATTACTGTTAAAATTGGACCATTTGCTTTTTCAAAGTATAAAATGTGACACCAAATTGTCTTTTAATTTGGCCTGTCTGTTGGCCTGCTTTGCTTGTTGACTCAGACGTTTATCTCTTATGTATGATTTTAAGTATGCTTTTAGGATTTTAACTAGAGAATGTGTTTATTATTACGCTTTGGACTTTGCACCCTTGTTCTGGCAATAGGGGAGGGGGTCATGGGCCCAATGTTTCTATTTCATAATCAGTCCCTATTCTGCAAGAGATTCACTATCAGTGTTCTGGATGACATATTTTTCATTGTGTTCTTTTACCCCCGGTTAGCAGGAACAGAATGTAAGGCACACCGGATAATATTCTGGCACAAGACTGCATAAACAGTCCAGTGCTTAAGTACATACATGCGTAAGACTTCTGTGCAAGAACAAAACACGTCCCCTATGTAAACATACTGTGGGAGAAAGGACATTAGGGGGGTTTCAGCCAGGATTTTCCATCCATGCCGGTTTGCGTCTGACCTCTATGAAGCCTGAACTGGAGACTGGAGGCCTGCCTTTGTACCAAGGTAACAGGGGTGGGGTGTGCTTCTCATTAACACTGCACAGACAGATTTTGGCTTACATCGTCATGCTCTTGCGAGGAACTAGGAATTAGTTTCTAAGTAGGAATTATATATTCATGTTATTGTGATATGTTGGGGGTGTTTATATTTAGATCTCTGATTTTCACAATCCTGATTTTGTTATTCCTCATTATCCAAACATTGTGGCTCATGCATTTTTATCATAGATTGCAGTATTTTCAATAAATGTATTGAAAACTGTCGTGCATCTCTTTTGTTGCCTATGTGTGTGTAAGAGACTTGTATGTGGAGAGAAAAGAGTAAGGCTTCTTCATCATGATTTCCAGGAGGGTTTCTTCAGAGTTCCATGTCCTATGGTCCCACAAATCACCTTTACCATTTGGATTTGGGTGAGGTGCTGCTAGAGAGCCGGGAGGGTTGGGCCAACAGCTGCCAATTGGTGTTTGAGTGACTTAGTTGCCTAAAAGCAAAGGTGCTGCCGAACCAAATCCAGCAGTCTCGTTGTGAAATGAGAGTCCTTACGACAAAAGAAACAGGTAGGTTTGATAATAGTAGAGTGTCAAGTAAACTGGCCTGGGAATGAACCGGATCCTAGTGCTGTGTTGACAGTTATGAAGTACGCAATGTTTTTCCATCATTTTAATCAGAAGGTGAATATATTTTTCACAATCTGAGCAAAAATGGGGAACTAGAAACTAGCTAATAATTGGCAAATGGATTTCTTCTTCTGTGGGGCTTTTCTGAAACATTGCAAGGGGCTGCAGAAATTCAACTACTATTCTCTACCTTAATGGAACTCCACCAGCTCCCTCACCAGCCCATATATACTCTAAGACCAGCTGTAACAACTATAAAACAATCACTAAGAAAACACCAGTGGCCACCATTCTCTGCATTCCCAGTGACCACCAATGCTCCAGGAGCCAGAATATAACCAGGGGCATAGCTTGATCAGTAAGATTAGGAGAGGGGTAGAGGGATGAGCATCAGATTTCTCAACAATCACACTGGCACATAATGTTAGAATACCTTATATGACAAGAAGGGTACATGAGAGGAGCTTAAGGGGTGGTGGAAAGGGAGAAGAATGTTGGTTTATAGGGGTAGTAAGTGAGAGAAAGTACATTACTTTGTGAAATAGCCAACATTTCTGAAGTCTTTCCAAACAGAGAGGGGGAGAGCGGGCATGTGCACTTTTTGTGTGTTTGTTTGCAATAATTCCTGCAATAATTCTTGATTAAATCTGACAGACACCGCACCTTGCCTGACTCAAAGCACATGTACCCAACTATTTGTCACAAAATATATTTGTTAGAGGCATGTAGTACCCCAAACAACCCCTGGAAGCTACGCCCCGGAAGCATAACCAGACTGTAAATGAAAAATTGGCAAATGGAGAAAAAAAACAGGAAACAGGCATTCTCTGTTGAACCCTTTTACTACCAAACCTCTGAGGCAAAGGTTCTTAACCTTTTAACTTCTGTGGACTTAAATGTTTGTCATCAGTGGGCACTGCTGAAATCTACAGTTAGCATACTATGGATAACCAAGGACCCCGCCCTAAGCAGTTTCTATGATTTGAATCTAAAAAAAAATCACAAAACTACAGAAACAACTATAGTTCATGCAAATACACAAAGCAGGTAATATTTTCTTTAATTCAAAAACTGAAAAATAAACAAAATAGAATGTTTGGAGCATTTTAAAATGTGGTTTTAATAATAAGATGCAGCTTGATATGCTAGGCTCTAACATGTCACTTTGCCTTTTTTGCTCTCAGTGCATTCTCTCTTTTTGTTGGTGCTAACTTGTGCTTCATTTGAGGGAGCACTGGTCTGTAGATCTGTTTGCTGTACTTGCACTTCTCACGTGCATCAAGCTAAGGATCCGAACTTAATTTTTATCCTCCAATTTCAAATTCTTTCAAATTTGCAGAGCATTTTAACATTTTAAATTATATATATTTTTTATGTATATACACTTTATTGATCTGATAATATTATTTGGTTTTCTAAACAGTCACGGACTCCCTGAGCACGCCACAGGCCACATGGCTACAGGTTGAAAACTGCTGCTCTATGGTGCTCTGCTGCCTCCATCTGTGCTCTCAATTAACAAATATCACATTCCTACACAGAAGAAAGTTTTTTATGTAGCCTAAAACGGAGGGTATTGCTGTGTCTCTATTTATAAGCAGAGAGATTAGCTCATATATGACTGCCTTTGAATCTGCAAAAAGTCGTAAATCAATACAAACGTAGAATAAAACGCAATTATTTTAGCAGGCCCGGTAATAACTTTCTCCCCTGCATGTCTATTCTTTTTGTACAGCGCCCTTGAGTTGTATGCAGGATGAAATAAAATCAAAAAGGATAACACTGAAAACAATAGGGAGACCAAGCAATTTCCTGTCTTTTCACCAAAGTTTGCGCTCATTACTGATAAACATTTAAATAAAATAGCATAGCGTGATGCATAAATAATAAACTTCCACCCATAGCCTACACATTTTTAAACGCGTTGTGCTCAGCATTTCACTGATGTATTGTCTTTAGGCTGTGTGTTATGGAATACTCGAATAACATATAATTTTGAAAACAAATGTGAATTATATGTTTCGCGTCAAAACAACTGCTCTATTTTTTCTGCAACGTTCTTGAGCGTGGGTTAAAAATTAGTACATTCAGAAAACAAACAGCGCTCAGTGCGCCTCGAGACACGAAGAGGGAACGACTTAATATTTAGTTGTCTTTTAATAAAATATCTGTTAGCAGGGCTCATGAACAAGGAAGCCGCCATTGTCGGAGCGGCACATTAATCCTGCAGAGTCCTGCCGGTGGGGAAGCTGCGCCTGCTGTGGAAAGCCACTCCTGGAGAATATATTCTCCTGTGCTACTGACAGGCATTGTTATTTTATATTGAGTGAGTATAATGAGGATTTACATAATGCCTGGCTGTGAGCCTCGGCCCCCTGCAGGCTGAGTAATGCTGAGTTAAAACGTGTGTTCCGGCTTGTGCATTGCACTCCTGTTCTCATTGCGACTGACATCAGCAGTTGGCTTAGTGGTGGTATTGTCACTGTTCCTTGTCTAATATATGTAATTTCATGGTTATCAGGTATATAATGCCAGTGTTTTAAAGCAATACTTCATAACTACCAATCAAACAAAACCACAATCAGTCGAAACACAATTGATTGACACATAGATAATAAGGAATAGATTTTTATTGATTCGCTCGAGTGAGTGACAAGTTAGCTGTACGTGTATGACCTCATTAATAAACAAAAACACTCTACACCAGAACCCGGTTAGAATTTACTTTACTCAACTCTAGGGTAAAATACGAAAGCATAACGCCATGCTGCGAATTTCAATGGAAGCCCTGTATGATTCTTTATTATAATGTGCGCCCAAAGTACTGCAGTGGTCTCACCACTTTAAACGTAGGCCATGTCAAACCCCACAGCCTCGATTGACACTTGCTCCAAACAGAGGTGACTGAGATGTGAATCTTCGACACAGCACGCGCCATTAGCAAATGGAATGTAAACGGGCAGTGGAGTGTTTGAGAGGGCAGAACGTTAGAAGAACTGTGTATCAATAGCCGAAAGCACAATCTAATTAAATATTGACCAGGTTTTTAACCCAAGGCGGCCTTTGTTTTGCTCTCCACAGATGAACAGTGGCCTCAGAGGGCAGGATTTATGACTGTAAAAAGGAGCAACCTGTCCTAAGGTTTATAAATGTTGTTCTCAGCACGTGCTGCATGTGGCGGATTCGAAAGGTGAATTTTTACAGGTGGTTGCTAGAGGAGAGCAAGCACTGGCAAAGATTAAAGATCATAGCCGAGAAATGCTGAGTTATTGTTTTGTGTCAAAAAGATTTCAGGTTTACAGTTCAATCCAAGATAGCCACTGAAGCTCATGCATGTGTCATGATGCGTACATGCGCCATAATGTAGGAGGGAATTTTTTATTTATTGATCTAACACGACGGACAATTAAAAGAGAGTAGTGCAATGCGCGAAAAAGTAGGGAAGCGGCTTGCTATCACTTTCCAGCTACCAGAAAGAGGTTAAAAAAAAACTCGGAATGAGGACAGGCATCAGGGAGAGGAGGAGGAATGAACACAGGGCATAAGATGTGGCCTGGGGGGATGGAAAGAGAGCACTGCTCTGGAGAATGGGAACAGTGAAAGGGAAAATGGAAACACATGCTCGCCCATCTAGTGCTCCATACAAAAATAGTCTCTTTAGGTATGCAGTGGGAAATGCTCCTACTCGGGGCAAAGACTATGATAGTGAGGAAAGTTATGAAATCAGGAGCAAGGAAGTGAGATGGACAACATATCAATCCAATATCGAGCAAGAGACTCACCCCTCATCAGTCAGCCTTGATTGAATCCAGTGGCAGTGAGCAAGAAACCCACATCTTGACATACCCTGACCACTTAGGGGGAACATAGCAACACAACAAGATGGTGGGCGAAGTGCTGAAACTTTTCAAATACTCGCCCCAGTCATAGATCTGGGTTAAAGCCATCATTCTTTTGCTCACCATGCCACCCCAGTTAAAATGTGCTAAGGGTCCTTTTGAGCACGTTGCACGATCTTAAGGATGCTAAAGGACACAAGATTAAATATGTATGTTTTGATTATTGATATTACATTACATAGCACATTTAATTATATATTATGCAGCCTGTATGTGTCACTTTTACGCAAAGGGCGTGATTCAGAAAGGTAAACGTAGATGGTTGATCTAAACTTATACCAAACATCTAAGTTTACGACTTTGGGAATACACAAAGGACATTTATGAGTACAATCTTTAGGTCTGCACTCAGTGCACAATGCTCTTATATATTATTCTTATACCTACAGGTACCTTGTGTTCTGCATAGCACAAAATGGTATGGTTAGGCTTAGCTGCAAACATCCAAATGTCATATTCATGCTGACCTTCTATCTTTTTAAAAAAATATATTTTATTGATTATATGGTTTTTCTGTACATCATAGCTCATATCATTAGGCAACAGTTATACAGTACACATCGCATAGCTTCATTCCAGATAGCATGCATTCTTCAAGTGTCGTCTTATGTATGTGTACATGTGGGGTGAGTCGCGTGGTCCATGGTATGTTTACGTTGGTTGCGTAAGTACATATTCCATGTCAATTAGTTGGGTTTGCAACCAGAGTACTGTTGCTTCCCGGTCCTAGTCTACTCGCCCATGCAACTGCAGTATGCTTATGTTCCAAAGGAAAAGAAGGCAAGTTGGAGAGTGATGTCAAAAAGAGCAAGGAATAAGAATAACAACAAGTGAGAAAGAAAAAGAAAAAAAAGAACATCTCTGGTCCAAACCTCTATGGATGGTACCAGTTTCGCCTTCCAGTGTATTGCGATTCTATGCCTAGCTAAGGCAAGGGCCAGGTCCAGGAATGTGGAGCCAGTCCTACTCTTCTTGGGCTGAGGGACTCCCCCTAGGGGGCATAATTCAAGGGTGCAGGGGAGAGCTCAGCCTAGTGTCTCATTAAGACGGAGCATCATAGCAGCCCAGTATATTGGTAGGGTAGGGCACTCCCATAACCAAAATCTGCATCTAGTCTTGGCATCTGGGGCACATCACAGGCCCCCCCATAAATCACGCTTAGCCTATGCGGGGTCATGTATGTCATATGCAAGATATTGAAGAGTGTGTATTTGAGTCTCGTGTTTCGGGATATGTTGTGTGGGTATGCCAATATCCTGGACCAGTCCCTATCCAATGTTTCATGTTTAGGAGGATGTCCCATGTACTTTTGGGGGACGGTAGGAGTTTCTGATTCATTTCTAGTAAGGATCTATATAGCCAGGTTATCTGGTGTCAGGCTGTGCCCAATGTAAGCAATAGGTGAAGCTCTGCATGCAGAGGGAGTTCATCTATGCCCCTTTCCCACAGGTTCACACATGTCCTCTGCATTGTCTCATACATCAGAAAATGATCCTGGGGCAGAGCATAGCGGTCCACCAAGTCAGCCCGGGGCATAAGATCCCCAGAGGAGTAACAATCTCTGAAAGTAATTATCCCAGTCTCTGTCCAGTCCTGCAACTGGGACAATGTTAAGCAGGTCACAGGCACTCCATAAGGTAACCCCACCAGTAGCAAACTCGGGGCATACAGTGGCTCCCCACGTGTTCTCGCTTTGCAGCGGTGCCAACTGTATAGTGCTGCCCAGAGCAGGACACCAGGCTTCGCAATTGGTATGTCAGGGCGCAGCATCTTAGCCAGTAATAGCCCCAGATGTGGCATCGGGTAATAAGGTCAGGAAAGCTCCCATCAAGCCACTTGGTCACCTACTGGAGCTGTGCTGCCAAGTAGTAGAACTCAAAATCTGGTACCCCTAGGCCACCCCCTGCAGGAGCACAGCGCAGCATCGCCAGAGACACTTTATGACGGTGGCCATCCCATATAAGCTCACGTATGAGTGCGTCCACTTCTCGGAAACATGGTATCAGGATGGTAACCGAGAGGTTAATGAAGAAGTACAGTAGCCGTGGTAACAATATCATCTTAGTGAGTGATATGCGGCCATAAGCAGCAACTTTAGAGACCTCCAAAAGTCCATGCAGGAATGGAGGGAGCACAGTGTGCATCCCAGGTTTCCTTCATGCATGTCGTTTAGATCATAGTAGACTTGTAGACCCCGATACTTAAAAGTCGCAGGCACCCATGTTAATCCTCATTGGGAGACTGGGCGGTTGAGTGGTGTCCAGGACACATAGAAACAGGCATGTCTTGGCCCGATTAACCTGCAGGCCAGACAGTTCCCCAAAATGTTCCAGGTGACGCATCGCCTCTCCAGCCCCAGTCAAACCTCTGGCCAGATATGAAAGAAGATTATCAGCCTACAATGAGATGGTGTGAATGTGTTCATCCACTGTTATCCCATCATCTCCACTGTCCTTTCTGAAGAGGGCTGTGTTGTGAAAGGAAGCATGAATTCCCCACAGATGTAAGTATAGAACACAAGTTTATTCAGCGAAGCGACTTAGCGTCCAGCCACTCTGGAAAGGCAGCAGTAACTGTCTTCTCCAGAATGTTTGGACGCGTACGTTCTTCAGAACGAACAGAATCAAAACACAACATATCCTCTTGTCTTCACAATGAGTAACCAATAAAGAATGACAAAACTAAAAAAACGAAAACAAAAAAACAGAAAACAAGAGTTGAACTTAAGCATACAAGTTACTAATAACATAGTTCCTCAAGTAACTAATGAACAAAACAGCAGAGGAACATTTTAAAAACAAAAGTTACTTCACAATATAGTCCTTCAAATTATCAGGGCACTTATGTACTCTTGTCGGTTGTTTACAAATGGTTGTGCCTAAATGAGGTGCACTTGCACCTTGATTCACACTCTCACGAATTTCTCTTGCGTCTTGCAACACACCATCATGAACAGCACCTGCGCCTTGTGCACTTGCGCCTTGTACCTCATCTCCTCCATCCTCTTCACAAATTAAGTCTTCAGAAACAACATCCCTCTTGCCCTCATTACCCAAGAAGAAGGAACTAGAACACTCTCCCTCCCCTTGACTTCGAGCATGCACTCCTCCTCTCTGATACAAAGCTACATTCCTCATATTCCACTTTTCACCACCTTCAATCTCAACTTGAACTTTCCCCACCTTCTTCACATGGAAAGGACCACTAAACTTCGAAACACCCCCTTTGACTCTACCCGACTTGATCTTAACCCAATCACCCACCTTCAATTTATGGTTGTGGTGAGAAACCACACCCTTGTCACCCCTTGATATCCTGTTCCCACCTGAAGCAACCCCTTCTTGAAGCCAGGAAGGAATCAATTTCAAGCCTATTGGTCGCCCCCTCATCACATGAAAAGGACACTCTCCAGTAACACAGTGTATTGTGGAACGACATGCCCGTACAACATCAACAATCATTTTCCGGACACAACAATGATTGTCAAGAGCTAACTGCACTGTCCCCTTGATTAATCTATTGATCCTTTCCACAATGCCATTACCCTGAGGATAATACAAGGATGTTCTGGGATGACGCACTCCACAATCTTTCAGAAATGCACACATCTCCTTCGAAGTTAATTGAGTCCCATTGTCCGTGATCAAAACCAATGGAAAACCTTCCTCCATAAAAATATCTTCCAAAACTCTTATAGTAGTTGTTGTGGTCACATCACGTACAAACCTAACCACCAACCACCTTGAATGTACATCCACCACCACAACTGCAAAACGTATCTGAAGAGGAAGTTCCAACAGTGGACCAATAAAATCTAAACAAATAGTGTGCCAGGACTTCCCAGGATCTTCAATGTGTCCTTCCATCTTCACCCCACACAAACTTTCAACCTCTTTTCACTCTCCTTACACAGCCTACACTGCTCCACCCAACGTTTAACCTGACCATCTAAGCCTGGCCACAAAAAAACTCTTTCAATCTCCTGCTTGTCATTCCTTGACCCAAGTGACCCTCATGGGCCAGGGAAAATAATTTAAATCTTAACCCAAGTGGTGGAACAAAACACTCTCCCCGCATCAACACACTGTCCCCACAACACGACAATTCATCCAACACATCCAGAAATGGCCTCACAGACAGCGGAAGAGAACTCTCTCTTCTAGCCCCTAAAGAAACTAGTTTGAAAATACATTTCAGACAATCATCCGCAGCCATCTCACTCTTCCATTCCTCCAGTGTAAATGTACCTAAACCCCACTCGACCACGTCACCAATGGAGGCCACTGCATCATCCGTATCACAACACTTTATCGATTGAGAATCGACTCTCTCCCAATCAAGAGACAATCTGGACAGGCAATCAGCCTGGACATTTTTCCAACCTTGGACATACTCCACACGATGTAAATACTCTTGCAGTCTAGCAGAAAGTCTGGCCAACCTTGCTAACCCCTTCCCCGCACCACCAGCAGACAGTATCCTTAACAGTGGTTTGTGATCACTCCTCAAAGTAAACTCTAACCCCCACAAATACGTTCTGAAATACTTTGTACCCCAGACAGCCGCCAAGGCCTATCGTTCAATAACAGAATAGTTACGTTCTGTCTGGGTCAAAGTTCGAGACGCAAACGCCACAGTCTTTTCACATTTACCATGCATTTGTGACAACACCGCTCCTAAACCTGTACCACTGGCATCTCCAGTCAAGATAGAGCGCACATTAACATCAAAAGCTGTTAGGATACCAGCTCCACAAATTTCCTCTTTGATCCTGTTAAAGCAAACCGTCTGCTCATCAGACCAACAAAACGTACTCCCTTTTCTCAACAATTTCCGTAGAACCTCAGTTTTGCTTGCAAACTTATCCACAAACTTGGAGTAGTATTCCACGAGTCCCAAGAAGGACCTCAACTGTTCCTTATCAGTCGGAGCTGGTGCCAGCCTAATGGCCTCTAATAAACTTTTCTTTGGCTTGATACTCCCCTTAGAAATCGAGTACCCTAAGTAGTCAATTTCCTCTACAAGAAAGATGCACTTCTCTTTATTCAAACTCAAGCCAGCTTCATCAATAATCTTGAGAACTTTTCTGAGTGTGATATTGTGTTCACCAACTGTTTCACCCATCACAAGTACATCCTCCTGGAAAAATAATAGACCTTTAACATCCCCAAACATTTTGGCCATCATTCGTTGAAACACACTTGCTGCGGATGCCAAACCAAAGGGCATACGGATGAATTGAAAAGTACCTTCTGGAGTGACAAACGCCGTAATGTGTTTGGATTCAGGATGAAGCCTAATCTGATGATAGGCACTTCTCAAATCTAATTTTGAGAAAAACCTACCATTTTTGACCGAAGTTAACAACTCATTAATATTCGGCAAAGGATAGACATCCACCACAATATTCTGGTTCACAGACCTCAAGTCCACACACAATCTCACCTTACCATCTGACTTCCGTGTAATGACAACGGGAGAAATCCATGGAGAAACCTCAACAGGTTCGATAATACCCTCTGCCAACATGTTGCTTATCACTTTTTTGACTTCATCCCTGACAACAAATGGTATCTTGCGACTTTGTGCTGACTCGGTTGAGCATCATCCTTCAACGTAATCTTATGTACGTAACCTTTTAAACATCCCAACTCTTTCTTAAAAACATTCCCAGCCCCCTTCAAAATGTCCTCCAACTGCATATCATCCACCAACAAAACCTGACTGGATACCCTGGGACTGATGACAATGTTGAGATCAAATTGATGCATCCAACCTAGGATGGGTGGACCTTCAACTTATATCCAAGCAGTTGAATTTCCACACCTTGATACCCACCCGGGGATATATCTTTTGGTAACAATTTCTCCCTCGACCAATAACGTTTAAAGAGGCTCTCAGGGATTATGGTGTACAAAGAACCAGAATCCACCATGAGATTCACTTGGACCTCCCCGATAGAGAATAGAGCTGTTGGTCTAGAGCATCTGCGGTCACTCCCATTCACGCTCACAGTCATTCCATTCTCAATTGCTAATATCCTGTCCTCGCAAGCTGATTCACAGCATTCCCCCACTATATTTATACTCGGTTTCAACTCCTTAACAAATCGGTTACCTTCCCTGCACACACAAGCATAATGCCCCCTGCGACCACACTTGCGACACTCCTTATTGATAGCAAAACATTTCTTGGAATCCCCCAAGTGTAAAGTACTGCCACACCGAAAACACTCCTTTCCCTTGCTTTTGGTAAACACCCCTTTCTTTGGTACAGTTCCAAGTTCCTGTTGAGATCCAGTAGACTCGCTTGACAAAACCATAACCTCCCCAGTTTTCTCTTTCCTTTCTAATTCTTTTATACAATGCCTCGATTCTTCCATCACTTTTGCCAGGTCAATTGCTTCTTGCAACGTAGGATCCTTTGCCGTCCATAACCTCTCCTGAATCTTTTTATCGCGGCACTGAACGATGAGTTGATCGTGTATTAGTTCATCTGTCATAGTTCCAAACCTGCATTTGACTGATAACTCTCGCAACCTTGACACAAAATCGTCAATGGACTCATGAAAATCCTGGGGTTGGGTATAAAATTTATACCTGGCTAGTACTGAATTGGTTTCCTTAGCAAACCTATTCTCCAACCCCTTAATGGCTTCTTTAAAAACATCATCCATAGGCTGTCCATTTGGCACCATGGAAGGCGGAAGATATTTAAAAATCCTTTGACCCTCGCACCCCAAAGTACTTAAAAGAATAGCCTTTTTCCTTAGAGGAGAAAAACCTTGTCCATCCAACGCAACAATATAATTCTCCAACATTTCTATGCAGTCTTCCCAAGGCAGAGTTGGAGTGCCTGGAAGTGGAAGAAATAATGGTGGCGGAGAAATATTGGCCTGGGTAGCCATAAGACCTGTACAATATAATATAAGAATTAAAAAAAACAGTTTGAGTGTAAAACAATACAGTCCAACGTTAAAATACCCAACCCATCCAATCGAAGGTAAAATTAAAACAAATAACAATAAGTTGTTTCAATAAAACTCTCAAAATGCACTGTTTACTAAGTCACTTCCTTTGCAGTACAGGCTCCTTTCCACCAGCTTGTGTTCCTGAATGGCTCCAAGAATGTGTCCTCTTTTTTTTCCCTTGAATAAACGAAATGCCGATTATTGTTATCATTGCCTAGTAGGCGCTCAAGCATCGGCTGCTGAACGGTGTGTAGAGCATCTCTGGTTGCCTAGGAGACGCTCCGACTGCAAAGTGGCACGCTGCTGGCTGATGTGCAGAGCGTCTCTGGTCGCCTAGGAGACGCTCCGCTTGTACGCCGTGCCGTAGAAGCGCTGGTACAACGTAAACCAGCCTGCTCCACGGAAGCCCAGACAGAGTCCCTCGAGAAGTCGATCGCTCGATTGGCACAAAAAAACCCAATCCAAGGCGGAAACTCACGTTTGGACAAGGTGAGCGCAGTGAAACTGGCCGGTAATCCAGAAGCAGTTCTAAATATGCCCAGCGTCACACACGCAACGTAGATAAGCTGCGGCTCAAAACCACAGCCCAAACGCCAGCGACACCCACGAAACACCGCATACGCTGCCGTCCGAGGGAACCGACGAAGCTGCATGCACTGCCGTCCGAGGAAACACAGCGCTCACGAAGCAATCGAGGACCTAGGTCGCATAGACTTGTTCTTGACCCTCGTCGCCAAAAATTGTTGTGAAAGGAAGCATGAATTCCCCACGGATGTAAGTACAGAACACAAGTTTATTCAGCGAAGCGACCTAGCATCCAGCCACTCTGGAAAGGCAGCAGTAACTGTCTTCTCCAGAATGTTTGGACGCGTACGTTCTTCAGAACAAACAAAATCAAAACACAACAGGCTGCCAGGTGCTCAATTGCCAGAGCGAACAGTAAGGGTGACAGGCACCCCTGTCGCATTCCTCTAAACACCCATAAATCGTAGAGATGACATTCCTGGTTTTACTCTTGCAGCCGCGCCAGAATGTAGAAGGGTAACCCATTTTATCCAGTCCTCCCCATGCCCATTCGGCGCATCACCTTCAAAAGAAAATCCCATTTAAGGGAGTTGGAGGCCTTTTCAAGGTCTACTGCCATTAGCATTGAATCAGGGGTGTCTGGATGGTAGAGAATATGATATAACCGCCTAAGATTATGGGATGTGCACCATTGTGGTATGAAGCCATTTTGGTCAGGATGCACAAGGGTTTGCATATGTGGAAGGAATCATGTAGCTAGAACCTTACTCAGTATTTTAAGGTCCATGTTTAGAATAGACAATGTGAAACGCTGTTACATATGCCCCTGAAGTAGAGGATTATGGGAGAGGGATTACAGTTGCACTCCTGGTGGATTCTGGAGGAAACCCCTCTCCAACTATGCTGCATATAATGTCACCAATCTCAGGACCAGAAGGTCCACAAAAGTCCTGTAGAGCTCAACAGGGAGTGTGTCGGCCTGAGTGTTTTCCCTAAAGCCATTTCTTTAATGCCTTGTCTAACTTCCTGTGCTGTTACATCGTGCCTCCTGTGCCAGTGTTGGCAGATGGAGGGTGGCTAAGAAGTCATCCTGTGCACCCTCTGTCAGGGGCTCCGGTACACTGTATAATTTCATGTAATAAGTGCAGAATTTGTCATTAATGTGTTCCAGGACATATACATGGGTCCCTGTTGCTGTTGTTAGGTGTGCAATTGGGGTGCCCCTTATTTCCAGGTGGATAAGCCAAGCCAGCATCCGTCTCGGCCTACCTTCCATATAATGTACTTTAGTTATGTAGGTTTTGTAGATATGACATCTCAATTTTTCTATGGTAGTATTGTATTGATCCTTTGCATCTAAGAGGGGTATGTACGATGTAGGATCAATCCCTGGGGTATTTTAAATTGAATGTAATTTGGCCTCTATGTAGTGTATGTCTGTCTGCAATGTCCTAGTAATGCCACAGATTGTCCCATGCAGTGACCCCGGATCTCTACTTTGAAGGCTTCCCATTCAGTGAGTATCAACTGTGTTGTGCCCTGGCTTAATGCAAAATAGTCAGTAATGGTTGTGCATAACATATCCCTATATGAAGGGTCTTCCAAGGCTGTTGGCTGCAATCGCCAGCTAGGGATCGCTGGTCTGTGTTCCCTAAGTTTTAGGCTCAAGAGCAGGGGGTTATGAGCAGATAGCGTTTGGCCCAGGTATTCTGTGAAGGATGTGGCTTGGCATAGCCCACCCGAGCAGAGAAACATGTCCAGTCTAGTATGGAGTTTGCATAAGTGTGAATAAAATGATTAGTTATGCTCTGCGCCATGTTGTACCCGCCAAATATCTATAAGATCCCAATGGTGTTGCCAGTCTCTAAAGCCAAATGCCAGCCTGTGTGCATATGTCCCTGGTAAAGGAGGCATGGACCGGTCTAAGTGGATGTCCGTAACACAATTAAAATCCCCGCCCAGCAATAGGTCACCTCCCGTTAGTCATCCCATAGTTGCTGAGAATGTATTGAAGAAGGTGAGTTGGTCATGATTAGCTGCATATATGCTGCCCAGTGTTATGTCTCATCCTGCCAGTCTACCACTAATCAGGACATAACACTCTTCACTATCAACCCAGGATCGTATGCTGACCTGCATGTTGTGAACTGTTTTGATGCTGCCCACTGCTTCTATCATCTCTCACTGGCACATATATCTGACTATTAGTCCAGTCATTTACTCATGTACCCTATCAGACCTTTCATTAGTTTAATTTTTTAATAGGCAACAACATTGGTATTCTGGTTAATCAATATATATTCTTGTGGCCATGCTCTGTGGAAGTGCCCACCTTTTAAAACAAGGTCTGTTTCTGCACAGTGCTAGTAGGAGGCTCTCCACTGGTTGCATGTGAACACAAGAGCACAGCCCTATGCACAAGTATGTGTGGCTGAGAGAGTAAGACTGCTGTCCCATTCAGCCTGATATGTGCACAAACTGAAAATCACCTTCAGGCATTATAAACGACGTGAGATGTTTTCACTCCGGGGCCCAACTGCATAATATGCATTGGACAGGTCTATGGAAGAAAAACAACTGGCCCCTTTGATACTTGAAATCATTTCATTTATGCATGGCAAAGGGTGACGTCTACCCATATATTTTGATTTAGGTATCTTAAATCAATGCACATGTGTAATTTGCCATTAGATGTGCACGCCAAAACAATTGGACTAAGCCATTCTGATAACTCTATAGGTTCCGTCACCCCAGCCACAGACAACCTGTCCAGTTCTTATTTGAGAGGGCCCGTCAGAGTAAGTGTGATGTTCCTCACTTTATGTACCTTTGGAATCCTTCCCAATTTCAGTATTATGCGATGTTCAAATGCTTTTAAACGTCCTAAGTTATTACTGAATAATTTGGGATTTTTCATTTGTCACTGTGTTGTATTAGCTTCTTCCATAAGCAACACGTGTTCAGGATGATTGCGGTTAAGAATTCTGACTAGCGCTCTCTGGTCCTTCTACTACATAGATTTTACAATCTGCATATCTATCCTTATATGTAATTCTGCTATTATATTACCCCAGTAAAGGTAACTTCATCCCTCAATATCCCTCTGGTTCTAAATCAGGAGAATTCAAACTGCATTTTCCTAAATTTTCCCATATGGTTTTGTCTATGATGGTATACAGAGAACAGGAATCTGCGCATACAACAACATTGTGTTCATTGATTTTCATAACACATTACGAGGGTGATATCCCTTTTGTGTTTCACCTGTAGAATTCTGGCTCACGACTAAAACTTCAACTTTGCCCTCTTCTTCATCCTCATCAGTGTAGTCCTCTTGGTTGTCATGTAGCACATTTACAACTTTTTTTCCATTACTCTGATTTTCTGACTTGCACACACAAGAGGAATGGCCTGTCTTTTTACATTTGAAATATTACACTTTCAAAGCTGGACACATATCTGCATCAGCAGGATGTCTCATGCTCCTGCATCTGTAACACGCTCTTTTTTCTTTATTCACACATGCTTTGTTCGACAGTCCTAGTGCTTTCCTAGCCTTTTGTACTGCACTCACTTTGTTGACCTCATTTTGTTCTGTGTATATCTTCATTAAGTTCTTTTACATATCTCAAAGTGTTCTCTATGAGTCTTGCTATGTTTTTGACCTTTTGCAATGAAGGGTCTTTCTATTCCAGCAATTGTTCTTGAATTTTAAAACTGCTGGTTCTGTTTATGAATTGGTCTCTTATAATCTCTTCAGGTAGGGCTTTGAATTTACACATTGCGGCTAATGTTCTTAACACAGAAATGTACTGTTCTACATTTTCCTCTGGTAATTGTGACCTGGAAAATTATTTGTGTCCTTCTACTACTACACTTAATTTCTTGCTGTAATTTTCTTCTAATACTTTTATGGCATGCAAGTATTCATCATTTTCTACCTCTTCTCCATCTGATACTTGTTCACCGTCCTCTTCATGGTGTGTTCACACTGTTCAAGTGGGGTTGGGCAAGGTTTTTAAAACTTTTCTTCCTTCAATGCCTAAGTTGTGTTTTAGTAAGGCTAACTTACATATGGCTGGAAATGCCAGTTACAACATAGTTATCAATGAACCTAGTAAACTGTGAAGGACTCTAACAATGCCAATTAAAACAATAGATTAAAATAAATAAAGCCATCACTGTTGCATGTCTTCCATGAAATAACAAATTAAAATAAGAAAAGTAGACTCCGTAGTCTTTAGTAATGACTTGCAGTTTTTTTTTCTTGCGGTCCAAACCAGAGGTCTGCGACCAGATTTAATTGTTTGCGCTGTCACTGCTGCTCTGATCACACTAAACGGTGTCATTTAGCTGGTCCAGTTTGATCTGATGTGGTGTGGCACATTCTTCCTTTTTAATTTTTTTTTTATTAGGGTGGCGACTTGTGTGCTATGACGATCTCCACAGTAACCCTCATGTGTAGTGACACAGCATGTATGTCCAACATGTCGCTACCTACGTCAATGACGGTGCACCGCAGATTCCAGTGACTTCACTCAGATGCCTTGCACGTTGCTATTTTCCTTTGCCCAGGGAACACACGCTGCCAAGATGCAGGTCTTTACATTTTGCTGTTTTCCTTTGAACAGGGAACACGTAATGCCAGATTGCTGGCACTCTGTTTCCTTTAACTTGCGCATACATTCACTGGAGACGTTGTTTGACTGGCTCATGGTAAGACAATACAACGTTTAATGCACACATGCTTGCTCACGGCGAGATTGGCTCACGCCAATCCTAACGTTACTTTCTAGATCCAAAATTTGCACACGCCTCATGAATTTGCCACCCACTTTGCATAAGAGTCAATCATTAAACTCACCAGCAGTTCAACAGTTGCATCACTTGTCGCACTCAAGATGCATGAGCTTGGGGTCATCATTTCACAAAGTCCTCAGCCAGGATTTTTCTATAAAATCCTGTTGCAGCATGCCACTCTACCGCATCCCATCCTTGTCACAATTTTCTTAAGACAAAAGGACTAGTTGAGATTGAATAAAATGGTTTATTCATGTAACATGGAACAACCCCTTCTTATTTCCAGTCTCCCTAGCAACTGCCTGCTCTCTGCCTCCTGGAATCCACAATGTAGAACCCAGCAGCGGAAGCGTCCAGTTGCCAGGATACAACAGAATCTAATGAGGTCACATTGAATGGTGGGTTGGAATGTGCTGGGAGGAAAGGCTGGATATGGTTGGATGGGATATCTTCTCCTTTAAATTAACCTACTTTCTTGACCTACTTCTGACTGCTGGTGTCCTTAATAACACCAGATACTACAGGCAGCCAAAACATTAGAGCCAATCACAGGAGGGCATCTCCTTTAAAGTTTAAGAGGGAAGGGACCAGGCAGCAATGGCAGTTAAAGGTGTGGCTTCAGCCTTTCAGGCATACAATTTAGCAGCCAATTTGAAGTCTCCACATTGGAATGTCCCAAAATGTCATTCATGAGGGTTGGATAGGGGTGTGTGATGATGTGCCACCCTAGGACTGGGCAGAGGTGCCTACTTTCTGGACCTTTCCACCCCACTTTAAAAAACCTTTATACGGGGAGAGGAATAGAGAGGATTTCACAGGGCTCTGAATAGTGGATATAGATCTCCAGGGCCAATGGCTTTGCTCCCCCAAATCCCAGGGGACAGCAAAGGAATAGATCTGTGTGGGGGACCCTGGAGAAGAAGGGTTCCTCTGGACCTTCTGAAGACATGGCCAGTAGGTGGGACTCTAGCTAATACAACGCTGCATGCTAGTGGCTACAGGAGGCTGTGGGACATGATGAGTGCAAGCAGGGAAAGTATTCTGCATTGAGGGTTATGGAGTACTTCTGGAGATGATGCTGGGCTGAGGAAAACACAGCCAATGGAGACAGGACTAGGAGTTGAACAACACGAGGGCAGGACCAGAGTACTCCCTCATCAGACAGAGAGGAGGGCAGATAATCAAGCTCTTTAACAATATACAAGTTAAGAGGCCAGGAGGCTTGTAAAGAATCCTCCTGGTGGCTGAAAAGTGAAATGCACAACCAGAAGCAAAACACACCCTTTCCCATGAAAAACTGACCAAATGGACAAGAGAAAACAGGCACAGAAGTGCAGTCCAATGGGAGTGCTGAGTTTGGCCAGGCACATGATTCATGAAACTCCCTAGGGAGGGCCACGGCCCCCGGGAGAAGATTAACCCAGGGAGCTACATTTGACATTTCCCTTATCACTGGTTCCCAAATTTCTGGGGACTGATACTGAGGAAAAGTCCATTGAACACCACTGTGCTTGGAAATCAGCCTGGTTTAAGGGGGCTCCCAGTATTCAAGGTACTAAAAATCAGGAGAGTGCTGCTGCACTCAGGAGTGGTGTCTGTGGCTTTCTCTGCCACCTGTGCCTGTGTCTGGGCCAGCATCGGTCCTCTCAGCCACGTGGACCGCAAGCAGAACTAAGGAATCAACTGGCCGGCTACCATGCCAGCACAGCAGAGTGAAGAAGTCGGCTGTGGTGGTGCTGGCTTCCAAACTGCCCAATAGCAGGACAAAATGGGTGCCCCATTCAAGAACAGGGTTACCTAAGGAAAAGGCAGCATCATGCCACATGGTGTGGTTGTTAAAATTAAGAGCATTTTAGGAATATAGCCTACAAGCAAAGGGGTGCCCCAGAATCCTCAGTGGCACAGGGTTTATAAAAGGAAATCTATAAACTTAATTGGAAGTAATTCCATGTATCAATACAAATTTTCTTGAAATGAAAATCCCTCCCATTTTCACCATGAAGGAATCCTTCATGTGAAAATTCAATGCCAACTCTCAGGTGTCATGCAAAGATATAGAATGAACCCAACATCCCACAATCTGTAGCAATTTTTTAAACAGTGAAAAACACTGTTTCACAGCAGGATTGAAAGATGGCTAATTAATATACATGTCAAACACGAAAGAGTATTGGGAAATATCTGTAGTTTCCATTTCTAGTATCTGTGAAAGGATAAAGAGTGTAAGTTATCCCTTGCATACATTTTCCCCGCATTTACCAAAAATATACTTTTTCAAAAACAAAAATGTCTTACCATTTTAAATGGAATGTGTTTATTTTCACAAACGAGTTTGACAATTTAAGATTGTAAATATGCAGCCATTATCAGTCGACAAGAATGCAAAAGCAAACTATCCAAGACAATTTCACAACAATTATATTCTATTTCTATGTTCAAGAACTTTTACATTCTTTCAGCCCTGTGGTTATGTTTTCCTATAATATGAAGTTCATGATAAGAAATGGATTCTTGCACTGTAAATAGTTTTTGCTAATTGCTAAGTTACTATCAAGTTAGATTGTCAGTGAAACAAGTTCACCCATAAGACAACTGCATCACACATTTCAGGATGCATTTTTTTTGCCTGAGTTGAAGTGTATGTTATATAACCAAGACCAACCCAGTGTGCCCTCCAGGACCTGGGTGTATATATTTTTACTAAACAGTGGTCCCATGGCATCCTTTCTCAAAAACTTGAAACCATTGTATATGTGTCAGTGGTATCCTCAATTATTCCAATCATTTATTCACCATGATAAATGCAAAATATGGGCCTTCTTTGTAAAGTATTCATTTTTTATATTTGTAGGAGGCTGGACTGGCTTGTAGTGAGTACCAAGGGGTACTTGCACCTTGCACCAGGCCCAGTTATCCCTTATTAGTGTATAGGGTGTCTAGCAGCTTAGGCTGATAGATAATGGTAGCTTAGCAAAGCAGCTCAGGCTGAACTAGGAGACGTGTGAAGCTACTACAGTACCACTTAGTGTCATATGCACAATATCATAAGAAAACACAATACACAGTTATACTAAAAATAAAGGTACTTTATTTTTATGACAATATGCCAAAGTATCTTAGAGTGTACCCTCAGTGAGAGGATAGGAAATATACACAAGATATATATACACAATAGCAAAAATATGCAGTATAGTCTTAGAAAACAGTGCAAACAATGTATAGTTACAATAGGATGCAATGGGGAAACATAGGGATAGGGGCAACACAAACCATATACTCCAGAAGTGGAATGCGAACCACGAATGGACCCCAAACCTATGTGACCTTGTAGAGGGTCGCTGGGACTATTAGAAAATAGTGAGAGTTAGAAAAATAACCCTCCCCAAGACCCTGAAAAGTGAGTGCAAAGTGCACTAAAGTTCCCCTAAGGACAAAATAGTCGTGTTAGAGGGAGAATGCAAGGAAAACACAAATCAGCAATGCAACAACGATGGATTCCTGTCTGAAGGTACCTGTGGAACAAGGGGACCAAGTCCAAAAGTCACAAGCAGCTCGGAGATGGGCAGATGCCCAAGAAATGCCAGCGGTTGGTGCAAAGAAGCTCTTACTAGGCTGAAGAACTGTGAATACTGCAGGAACGACAAGGGCTAGAGACTTCCCCTTTGGAGGATGGATCCCCCACGCCTTGGAGAGTCGTGCAGAAGTGTTTTCCCGCCGGATGAACGCCAACAAGCCTTGCTACACGCAAATCGTGCGTTTGGCGTTTTTGGTCGCTGCTGGGGCCCCGGAGGGACCCGAAGGTCGCAAATTGGACCTGCAGAGAGAAGGGACGTCGAGCAAGACAAAGAGCCCTCACTGAAGCAGGTAGCACCTGGAGAAGTGCCAGAAACAGGCACTACGAGGATGCGTGAAACGGTGCTCGCCGAAGTTGCACAAAGGAGTCCCACGTCGCCGGAGACCAACTTAGAAAGTCGTGCAATGCAGGTTAGAGTGCAGTGGACCCAGGCTTGGCTGTGCACACAGGATTTCCGCCGGAAGTGCACAGGGGCCGGAGAAGCTTGCAAAGTCGCGGTTCCCAGCAATGCAGCCCAGCGAGGTGAGGCAAGGACTTACCTCCACCAAACTTGGGCTGAAGAGTCACTGGACTGTGGGGGTCACTTGGACGGTGTCGCTGGATTCGAGGGACCTCGCTCGTCGTGCTGAGAGGAGACCCAAGGGACCGGAGATGCAGCTTTTTGGTGCCTGCGGTTGCAGGGGGAAGATTCCGTCGACCCACGGGAGATTTCTTCGGAGCTTCTGGTGCAGAGAGGAGGCAGACTACCCCCACAGCATGCACAAGCAGGAAAACAGTCGAGAAGGCGGCAGGATCAGCGTTACAGAGTTGCAGTAGTCGTCTTTGCTACTATGTTGCAGGTTTGCAGGCTTCCAGCGCGGTCAGCGGTCGATTCCTTATCAGAAGGTGAAGAGGGAGATGCAGAGGAACTCGGCTGAGCTCATGCATTCGTTATCTAAAGTTTCCCCAGAGACAGAGACCCTAAATAGCCAGAAAAGAGGGTTTGGCTACTTAGGAGAGAGGATAGGCTACTAACACCTGAAGGAGCCTATCAGCAGGAGTCTCTGACGTCACCTGGTGGCACTGGCCACTCAGAGCAGTCCAGTGTGCCAGCAGCACCTCTGTTTCCAAGATGGCAGAGGTCTGGAGCACACTGGAGGAGCTCTGGACACCTCCCAGGGGAGGTGCAGGTCAGGGGAGTGGTCACTCCCCTTTCCTTTGTCCAGTTTCGCGCCAGAGCAGGGGCTAAGGGGTCCCTGAACCGGTGTAGACTGGCTTATGCAGAATTGGGCACCTCTGTGCCCAACAAAGCATTTCCAGAGGCTGGGGGAGGCTACTCCTCCCCTGCCTTCACACCATTTTCCAAAGGGAGAGGGTGTCACACCCTCTCTCAGAGGAAGTTCTTTGTTCTGCCATCCTGGGCCAGGCCTGGCTGGACCCCAGGAGGGCAGATGCCTGTCTGAGGGGTTGGCAGCAGCAGCAGCTGCAGTGAAACCCCAGGAAGGGCAGTTTGGCAGTACCAGGGTCTGTGCTACAGACCACTGGGATCATGGGATTGTGCCAACTATGCCAGAATGGCATAGAGGGGGCAATTCCATGATCATAGACATGTTACATGGCCATATTCGGAGTTACCATGGTGAAGCTACATATAGGTAGTGACCTATATGTAGTGCACGCGTGTAATGGTGTCCCCGCACTCACAGAGTTCAGGGAATTGGCTCTGAACAATGTGGGGGCACCTTGGCTAGTGCCAGGGTGCCCTCACACTAAGTAACTTTGCACCCAACCTTTACCAGGTAAAGGTTAGACATATAGGTGACTTATAAGTTACTTAAGTGCAGTGTAAAATGGCTGTGAAAGAACGTGGACGTTATTTCACTCAGGCTGCAGTGGCAGGCCTGTGTAAGAATTGTCAGAGCTCCCTATGGGTGGCACAAGAAATGCTGCAGCCCATAGGGATCTCCTGGAACCCCAATACCCTGGGTACCTTAGTACCATATACTAGGGAATTATAAGGGTGTTCCAGTAAGCCAATGTGAATTGGTAAAATTGGTCACTAGCCTGTTAGTGACAATTTAAAAGTAATGAGAGAGCATAACCACTGAGGTTCTGGTTAGCAGAGCCTCAGTGAGACAGTTAGGCACCACACAGGGAACATATACATGCACACCTATGAGCACTGGGGCCCTGTGTGACAGGGTCCCAGTGACACATACATATAGGCCACAAACCTATGAGCACTGGGGTCCTGACCAGCAGGATCCCAGTGACACATAACAACCATACTGAAAACATAGTGTTTTCACTATGAGCACTGAGGCCTGGCTATCAGGATCCCAGTGAGACAGTGAAAACAGTGACAAACACCCTGACATACACTCACAAACAGGCCAAAAGTGGGGGTAACACGGCTAGAAAGAGGCTACCTTCTCACACAACCCCCCCCCCAAACGAAGGACAATAAGGCTAACCTTGGCCAGTTGAGACTTTATTGTCTAAGTGGTGATAAGTAGAGAGTAGCTCTGCAATAGACTGGTTACTCCCTTTATCATCCTTTTCAGCACTTAGAAAAGAGTGAAAAGAGGAAATGCAAAACTTTTTGGCTATGTGTATATACACTGACCTTGTTTTGTATATTTTTCTCTTATGAAAAGTACAATGACAAGAGTGGTAAGTAGTCTCAAGCACTTATCCCACCGCTGCCACCAATGTAGGAGGCTGGACTGGCTTGTAGTGAGTACCAAGGGGTACTTGCACCTTGCACCAGGCCCAGTTATCCCTTATTAGTGTATAGGGTGTCTAGCAGCTTAGGCTGATAGATAATGGTAGCTTAGCAAAGCAGCTCAGGCTGAACTAGGAGACGTGTGAAGCTACTACAGTACCACTTAGTGTCATATGCACAATATCATAAGAAAACACAATACACAGTTATACTAAAAATAAAGGTACTTTATTTTTATGACAATATGCCAAAGTATCTTAGAGTGTACCCTCAGTGAGAGGATAGGAAATATACACAAGATATATATACACAATAGCAAAAATATGCAGTATAGTCTTAGAAAACAGTGCAAACAATGTATAGTTACAATAGGATGCAATGGGGAAACATAGGGATAGGGGCAACACAAACCATATACTCCAGAAGTGGAATGCGAACCACGAATGGACCCCAAACCTATGTGACCTTGTAGAGGGTCGCTGGGACTATTAGAAAATAGTGAGAGTTAGAAAAATAACCCTCCCCAAGACCCTGAAAAGTGAGTGCAAAGTGCACTAAAGTTCCCCTAAGGACAAAATAGTCGTGTTAGAGGGAGAATGCAAGGAAAACACAAATCAGCAATGCAACAACGATGGATTCCTGTCTGAAGGTACCTGTGGAACAAGGGGACCAAGTCCAAAAGTCACAAGCAGCTCGGAGATGGGCAGATGCCCAAGAAATGCCAGCGGTTGGTGCAAAGAAGCTCTTACTAGGCTGAAGAACTGTGAATACTGCAGGAACGACAAGGGCTAGAGACTTCCCCTTTGGAGGATGGATCCCCCACGCCTTGGAGAGTCGTGCAGAAGTGTTTTCCCGCCGGATGAACGCCAACAAGCCTTGCTACACGCAAATCGTGCGTTTTGAGTTTTTGGTCGCTGCTGGGGCCCCGGAGGGACCCGAAGGTCGCAAATTGGACCTGCAGAGAGAGGGGACGTCGAGCAAGACAAAGAGCCCTCACTGAAGCAGGTAGCACCCGGAGAAGTGCCAGAAACAGGCACTACGAGGATGCGTGAAACGGTGCTCGCCGAAGTTGCACAAAGGAGTCCCACGTCGCCGGAGACCAACTTAGAAAGTCGTGCAATGCAGGTTAGAGTGCAGTGGACCCAGGCTTGGCTGTGCACACAGGATTTCCGCCGGAAGTGCACAGGGGCCGGAGAAGCTTGCAAAGTCGCGGTTCCCAGCAATGCAGCCCAGCGAGGTGAGGCAAGGACTTACCTCCACCAAACTTGGGCTGAAGAGTCACTGGACTGTGGGGGTCACTTGGACGGTGTCGCTGGATTCGAGGGACCTCGCTCGTCGTGCTGAGAGGAGACCCAAGGGACCGGAGATGCAGCTTTTTGGTGCCTGCGGTTGCAGGGGGAAGATTCCGTCGACCCACGGGAGATTTCTTCGGAGCTTCTGGTGCAGAGAGGAGGCAGACTACCCCCACAGCATGCACAAGCAGGAAAACAGTCGAGAAGGCGGCAGGATCAGCGTTACAGAGTTGCAGTAGTCGTCTTTGCTACTATGTTGCAGGTTTGCAGGCTTCCAGCGCGGTCAGCGGTCGATTCCTTATCAGAAGGTGAAGAGGGAGATGCAGAGGAACTCGGCTGAGCTCATGCATTCGTTATCTAAAGTTTCCCCAGAGACAGAGACCCTAAATAGCCAGAAAAGAGGGTTTGGCTACTTAGGAGAGAGGATAGGCTACTAACACCTGAAGGAGCCTATCAGCAGGAGTCTCTGACGTCACCTGGTGGCACTGGCCACTCAGAGCAGTCCAGTGTGCCAGCAGCACCTCTGTTTCCAAGATGGCAGAGGTCTGGAGCACACTGGAGGAGCTCTGGACACCTCCCAGGGGAGGTGCAGGTCAGGGGAGTGGTCACTCCCCTTTCCTTTGTCCAGTTTCGCGCCAGAGCAGGGGCTAAGGGGTCCCTGAACCGGTGTAGACTGGCTTATGCAGAATTGGGCACCTCTGTGCCCAACAAAGCATTTCCAGAGGCTGGGGGAGGCTACTCCTCCCCTGCCTTCACACCATTTTCCAAAGGGAGAGGGTGTCACACCCTCTCTCAGAGGAAGTTCTTTGTTCTGCCATCCTGGGCCAGGCCTGGCTGGACCCCAGGAGGGCAGATGCCTGTCTGAGGGGTTGGCAGCAGCAGCAGCTGCAGTGAAACCCCAGGAAGGGCAGTTTGGCAGTACCAGGGTCTGTGCTACAGACCACTGGGATCATGGGATTGTGCCAACTATGCCAGGATGGCATAGAGGGGGCAATTCCATGATCATAGACATGTTACATGGCCATATTCGGAGTTACCATGGTGAAGCTACATATAGGTAGTGACCTATATGTAGTGCACGCGTGTAATGGTGTCCCCGCACTCACAGAGTTCAGGGAATTGGCTCTGAACAATGTGGGGGCACCTTGGCTAGTGCCAGGGTGCCCTCACACTAAGTAACTTTGCACCCAACCTTTACCAGGTAAAGGTTAGACATATAGGTGACTTATAAGTTACTTAAGTGCAGTGTAAAATGGCTGTGAAAGAACGTGGACGTTATTTCACTCAGGCTGCAGTGGCAGGCCTGTGTAAGAATTGTCAGAGCTCCCTATGGGTGGCACAAGAAATGCTGCAGCCCATAGGGATCTCCTGGAACCCCAATACCCTGGGTACCTTAGTACCATATACTAGGGAATTATAAGGGTGTTCCAGTAAGCCAATGTGAATTGGTAAAATTGGTCACTAGCCTGTTAGTGACAATTTAAAAGTAATGAGAGAGCATAACCACTGAGGTTCTGGTTAGCAGAGCCTCAGTGAGACAGTTAGGCACCACACAGGGAACATATACATGCACACCTATGAGCACTGGGGCCCTGTGTGACAGGGTCCCAGTGACACATACATATAGGCCACAAACCTATGAGCACTGGGGTCCTGACCAGCAGGATCCCAGTGACACATAACAACCATACTGAAAACATAGTGTTTTCACTATGAGCACTGAGGCCTGGCTATCAGGATCCCAGTGAGACAGTGAAAACAGTGACAAACACCCTGACATACACTCACAAACAGGCCAAAAGTGGGGGTAACACGGCTAGAAAGAGGCTACCTTCTCACAATATTCATATTTACATTGTATCATCCTGTATGTGCAGAAACTGAAACTGTTTCTTAGTGACAACAATGCAGATGACGCAGTGTGTAAAGGCACACAAAAGTGACTATATACAAAGGAAAACAACAGCTCCTTAATACAACCTCTCGTCTTTACATCAGTCTCAATAGATCCTGTTATGATTCACAGTTGTTCCCTATACAAAATCAAAACTATAGACCGTGGGATCCTTTTGTCACAGTTTCGACACTAAAGGAATTTGCTGGGTTTTATCAGGACAAGTAGTCTGAGTATTGTAATTGCCTAAAAAAAAAAAAAAAGAAACCTATGTAAGTGAAGAGTTACATAGTCTGTATGAAGTTGTTTTTATTTACTCGCCACACAACTGTGTTTGATTAATTTCAGAGTTTCACTCAAGAATAAAATATTCTAAAAGAGAATGCAGTATACACCCTAGGGGGATTGCAGACTGTGCATATGGCACTTGATAAGTGCCAAGGAAGGTATGTCTAGTGTGTGAATGAATGATATCTGTCAATATCCTTGTACATGGGCTAACCAGTAGCAAAGTGCCTCATGCATCTGGCTCACCACCCTTTTCAAACAAAAGGGACGTCTCCTGAGTGTGTGATATTGATCTACCAAAAGAGCACATTTAAGTGAAAAACCTTGCAGAATGCTATAGTAAATCCAGAGTTCAACGGCCTAGCTTCAACAAAATAGGCATATAAAAAGTACCTGTTAGAAATTAGGTTTCTGGTTGGCAGAGGTAAGCACCCTGTACAAGCAGGAACCACAATCCTAGTCATGGTAAGCTAGAAATACACTTAGAGATAACCTGTCTTGACCCTCTGGTAGCTTGGCACAGAAAAGTCAGGCTTATCTAAAAAGGCAATGTGTAAAGTATCTGTGCAATGCACACTCACAGCAACACAATGAAAACACCGCAAAAAGACTCATCACCAGGTTAGAAAAAAAGACTATCATTTTATGAATTATAAAGGCCAAAATTACAAAAAAGTAGAAGTCGAATTATGAGTTTTTAGAGAATATTTTAAAATATACTGCTTACTATCTTAAAGTGCTAAGCAGGGATATCTGGTCGCACTTGACCTGGGTAAATCCAAAAGTTCAGGTCAACCGTGATGGAGCGTGGGTCAGATACAGGGACCAGCCTTGTCCCACTGAAAACAGTACTTTTAAAGGGGGCTGCATCAGCATTTAGGATGGGGTGCAAGGAGAAGGAATGAGGTGCATTATCATCAATTTAAAGGATTTGTAGGCAATGCATCATCATTGATTCACACACTGAGAGAAAGCTTCGGCGTCATGCAGCACTGAAGATGGCGATACATCATCATTGACCCACGCACTCATGAAAGCTTTGCCGTCAAGCAGTGCTGAAAATAGACAACAGTCATTGTCGTGTCCGCCCAACGGCAGCGATGATTCATTGTTGAGAGTTGCATCACAGAAAAAAAACAATTCCAAGGTCCCAGGACTAGATTGGCACCACTTGGCAGGACTCACAGATGACAGAGTCTAGGTGCTGTTGCAAGGTTGTAGGTAGTCTTTGATGTCCCTGAAACATCAGAACAGGGGGCAAGCCAGCATGACCCTGGAGCCACTCTAGCATCAAGTGAGATGTGTCCAGTCCTTTTCTCAGCAGCGCAGAGTGTGGCAGACAGTAGGACAGCACAGCAGAAAAGCAGGTCTTCCAGTGCCACAGTCCAGCAGATGGGAAGTCCTTGTATCAGCACAGCAGTCCTTCCTCTTGGCAGAGCTCTTCACAGGTCCAGTAGTGTCTGATTTGGTGGGGTCAGAGACTGCGTAATTATACCCAACTGTGCCTTTGAAAAGGGGGTGACTTTAAAGAAGGGCCTTTGAAGTGCACAAGTATCCTTTCTCCCCATCCCTGGCATCAGGCTACCAGTACGGGGGTAATCAGCCCTTTGTGTGGAGACAGGCACTGTCTATTCGGGTGTGGCATCCCCTCCCACCCTTCCTGCCCAGGAAGACCCATTGGAATGCAGATGAATGCAGATGACAACTCAGACACACTCCTTTCTGTGTTGGTGGCTGTCTAGAGGGAATGTACAAAGTGTAGCTGTCACCCACTCCAGTGTGTTGGAGACAGGCAGCAGGCACACAAAGCAGTAACAGCAGAGAAATATTTCTAAAAGTGGCATTTCTAAAATAATGAGGTTAAATCCAACTTTACCAGTAAAAAGGATGTATCCCTACCACTCCAAAGATATGAAACATGACACAGCTATGCCCTTCTAATCAGGAATTACAGCTCAAAAGTGTAACAAGGAATTTCACTACTAGGGCATGCAAAACATGTATGCCTTACCTTTTACTTGCACAACACCCTGCCCTATGGGGTGACATATGTGTAATAAAAGGGGAATTTAAGGCTTGGCAAAGGGTTTTAAGTGCCATGTCAAAGTGGCAGCAAAATTGCACACACAGGCTCTGCAGTGGCAGACATGTTGCAAGGGCTACTTGTGTGGGTGGGACAACCATTGCTGCAGGTCCACTAATAGCATTTAATGTAAAGCCCCTGGGTATATGGTATACCACTTTACAAGGGACATACAGGTAAAGTAAATATGGCAGTTGTGTATACACCAATGTTACCATGTTTAGGTGAGAAGCTCATGCACTTTTGCACTGGTCAGCAGGGCCAGCTTTAGGGTGATGCGACCGGTGGGGCTGCACCAGATGGTGACCTGGATAGGGAAGCGCTGACCTAAGGGGTGAGCAATGTTTAGCAATAACTTACAAAACTTGCAATTTAAAACACACCTACTGAAAATGTCCTTGTGCGTCCAGCATTCAGGAAGCAATTAAAATGTCAAGATAACTTTTGTGATTAATGTTCTTGCTAGTAAGAGAGATCGGTGGTCAGCAGTGGTAGCGTGCTCAGAATCCTAAGGCCAACAAAAACAAGTTCTGAAAAATAGGAGGAGGAAGGCAAAATGTGTGGGCTGACCCTTCAGAGGGGGCTATTTGTAAACAGTACCCCGTGTGATATTGTAGGCAATCAATTAGATAATTTACAAAAACTGGAAACAAAATTATCAATCTATCATGAGCATAGTCACATCCAAACAATTCTGTGTGGTTCATCCATCGTAATGTTCCAATTTGGTACTCAAAATCAAGGTTAGTCTCCCGAAATCCACAACACAAAGAAAGTCTTACGCTGTCAATGGTCCTAAGTTGTGATGTGAGTCATCAAGACAATTGATCAGGAAATTATAGTGGAACACTTACTAGTTACACTTTTCAGCTGCGCCTTCAGAAGCTGCTGCTGCATCTCACAGAAAGCAGACGAGGGGGAAGCTCTTATACTGCATTCATTTTACAAGGACCAGTTATTTTACTTTTAAACCTATGACAAACACATTTTCACATTATTCCCACTGTAACGGTTATCTTTCTGCAGTACTTAATTTGTGAAAAAATAAGAACTGGTGCCCTGGTCAGGAGGCCACTTCAGCTTGCACCAATCAATTACTCTTGCCAGAGCCCTCTATGACAGAACCAACACAACTACTAGCTACAAAACCCTACAAGTGTGACAATTCAGACTATTCCAGGCCCCCAAAGCTGTAACAATGGCTTGGAATGCAGGTAATAGCCATTTTAAAGTATACTGAATTAATAACCAACTGTTGTTGTGTTTGTCTCTGTATTAAACAAATAGCACCACCATGTGGCAGGCTGTCAAAAGCACCGGTGCTGACAATTAAGTGCTGGTGCTCAGCACCGGAAACCACTCGCTCAAATTAAGTACTGCCTTTCTGGTTTTCTTACAGAAAATGTAGAATTGGAATGTTTTATGGCTTTTCAATATTAACATATTTTTAACCAGAACTGTAAAATTCCTTTTTATAGGTTGCTTACCAAATTATTGGAAAACATCTTCTCTATGTTTCTTTGATTTAAGATATTGGCCCTATGCACATTAAATATTTAATAATCTAGAAACCTAGAAACATGTCCCTAGTGGTCTTAGTCCATGTTCAGATACTGCAGAAGCAACAGTTAGTGACTGCAGTTATTTATTTGCTTTACGCTTGGAGGCATGGAAAGCCAATCACTCTTCAGTTATACATGGTAGCTTAAGTTTCACATTAGTATAGGAAGTGTTTCATTATCATCTTAAAATAAAACAAATCTCTTATTAGATTCTGTACAATGTTTGGCCAATGTGCAACTTGCTGCTTCCCAGTAATAGCATTGAAAAGGTAATTGCTTCGCAGGTTTGGACACCTATGCAGCAGCACAGCCTTCTTTCAGATTACCAAAAATGACTTTAGTCCAAGCAGAGCAAGGAAGCAGATAGCAGTGCCTGTTAGCTTGTGCTACCTAATCTCACTGCTATGTTTATGACTCAAAAGCAAAATTTTCTATCTATTCTTATTGCCCACGTTAGGTGGGGGAACTTTAACATTTCATCGAAATGTCTTACAGTATTTCGAGTATTATTATTAAGTTCATTCGGTCTAGAAATCTAGACCATTTAAAATAATAATAACAATCATACTTAAAAAGGGATGTAATAAAAACATGGTAACAATGTAAAACCAATAGACATCAAAACAGTGTAACAAAAAGAATAACAAAACAAAGCATTTCATCAAATATATAAATACAATAAAATAAAACTTGAATAAATATAGTAAAAAAGGGGACAGGGCTAAAAACTGAAGTATAAGACTTTTTTGTCTGGAGGACCAGTATGCACAACCAAAAGACAAAAAAGACAAAAGATAGTCTGATTGGACTAAAAGACGACATAATCAGAGTACCAATCAAAGAAAACAACAGGATAACTATATGAGAAGGCTATATGGGCTTGTGCAGTCTTGGTAGTCATAGGGAAAGCAACAAATTCATAATGGAAATTTCCAACTAAAAACAATACAAAAAGGATAAAAAAAGAAGATTAAAATCCTTCTGAAAACAAATATAGAAATGGCTCAGGAGCCTTTGGATGCTATGAACTTGCGACGGATGTACCAAGCCTCCGATAAATATTTGGTAACTGGAATGGCAACCCTGGGAGAAGAATCATACGTACAGATTCTAATGGCTGTTACTCTGTCCTGAAATGACATGTTTTTACAGAGGGGAATAATCCACCTCTTTCTTGGTGTCTTGTACAAAGGGCAGAAGAATAATACATGCTCTGATGTTTCTTTGCAAAGTTGACAGAAGGTACACCTATCATTTGTAGCGATGTTAGATGGCCAATGGGCTGTAAAACCATTGGTAGGCAATGTGCCATATCTTAACTGCAGGTATAGAGCACGGGCATACGGAGGGATAGGGAGGTTCAGGAAAATCTCAGCCCAGGGTTCATGCTTAATTTGGAGAAAATCCATAGTTAACCTACCCGCCCTCTTTTGGTGCAGGGAATCTTCGTTAACTTTCTCCCAATATCTGTTCGTAACAAATCTCCTAGCCTTGTCAGGGATTTGATCCGGGTGATTCCAATAATGGGGAAGACCCATTTTGTCCCAGGCAGTTTTCATCTCTTTCAGCCAAGGGATTCTCTCCAGTGCCTTAGGGGCGGCCATCAACTCTCTTACAGCCAGCCTATATGGTTCTAGTTCAGCAGATTTCCATAGACGAATCCAGTAGGAAAGGGGTCTTAAGGCCGCTATAGTTTTAATGCCATTTAGACCAAGGTCAAGCCTTAAAGGGGTCATTGGTGTACCCGTACCTAGCCTGGACACCTGCCTAAGGAAGATATTTTCCTTAGTTTGCAGAATGTCCAGGTTTTTGTGGGACCCCCAAAGTTCCGCTCCATATAGGGCTGCTGCTCTGATTTGAACATTATAAATCTCCGCAAGAATGTTCAGAGGGGGGCTCGGTGCCTTTCTAGATCTGCGGACTAAGGCCCCACCTCTTTGGCTTATGATCAGAGCCCCCTTGTCAATAGCTGCCTTCCATTTACCCGATGTAGATAGTCTGAAACCCAAATAATCAAACTCTTCAACTTTCTCCAATGGGGTCGAATTCATCTCAATATTAGTACGCAGTCGTTTTTTAGAGATAGTGAATATCATAAATTTAGTTTTCTTAATATTTACATCTAAACCATAATCACTACAGTAAGCACAGAACTGGTTAATTAGGTGTTGAATTCCCATTGGTGATTTTGATAGTAGGATCGTATCATCTGCATAAAGCAGGCAGGGGATTTTTTTCCCACCTAGTTTTGGAGAATCATTTATGCAGTTCTCTAGGTAGTGGATGCAATTATTGATGTAGAGCAGAAAAAGAGTGGGTGCCAGAACACAACCTTGTCTAACTCCTTTTTTGATAGCTACAGGGTCAGTCAGCTCGCCCCCTTGACCACACCTGATTTGGGCAAAGGTATTTTGGTGCAACTGGGCTATGAGTTTCAGGAGGCCAAATGGCACTCCCATGTTTAATAATGTTGAACACAGCAGATTCCTGGGGATCAGGTCAAATGCAGCTCTTAGGTCTATAAAGACCACGTAAAGGTTGCCCCCCCCCAGTATTTCGAGTAAGCCTATAATAATAAACTGCATATGTCAATTACAGTTTTAAAATGGCTTTTCATCCAATGAGAGTCTACATTTTTATTATTCCAAATACATTTCCCATGCAACCCTTTTCTTCAATACTGCAGTTGTTTAGTGCAATAACAGATCTCATTTTAGTGACTTGCGCTTGGTCCTTAATAATAAAATGTATCAGCTTCCCAAAACATGTTTCTATAATACATCGCTAGAAATGATACCATGTACCCTCAACTTCTGTATATCTAGAGTAGCAAGGTATATGGGCATATTTTATGAAGTCTTTCATCTGGGATAAAATATAACTGCTTTATGCAACAATATGAGATCCATCCTAGAAAAGGATATTACATATGTTGTGGAGATACATACTCACAGATCCTCTGTATGAGAAATTGGGTTTTTGGTTGATTGGGATGCAACCCCTGGTCAAGCAGCAACCACAATTCTTGTCAGGATAAAGCACAAGCAAACCCCAAATTAACCTGTGCTCAACCCCTAGTATTTTGGCACAGATAAGTCAGGCCTAACTAGAAGACAATGTGTAAAGTATTTGTGCAACACTTCAAACAGTAAAACAGTGACACACAAATGACCCCAAACCAGGTTAGAAAAAATAGAGCTTTATTTAATAAATAAAAAACGACCAAAACAACAAAGATCCAATCAGTAGAACTAGGTTATGAATTTTTAAAGCATAAACTGCACTATAGTGCTGAAAAGCCAAAACCACCAACGAGGGATTTCTGGTAGCACCTTGCCAGGACAAACTCAAAAGTCTGAACACAGACCGGCTGCAGGGACCCAGTTAGGCCAGCTGAAAAAAAAATCCTTAAATCCTGGTTGTGGAGCATTCCATGTATAGGAGGCAAAGGTGCATCATGTAGCCAATGCGCTGCATTGGTTTTTTGAGATGCGGGGAGGCTGCAGTGAGAGGTCCTGTTGATCTTGAGGATCCCATCAAAAGGGCTTACACTGCGAAGGCCGGTGTTGAGGATGCGTTGAGCATCTGAGACAATGCATTGGTTCCGTTGAGCAGTAAAGCTGCACTGTGAAGCTTTGGTGTCATCGTCGAGGCTACCATCAACAAGAGACGCAGGGACCTGCTCCAGGTAAGCATTTCACAGTGATGCTCCCAAAGACAATGCATCAAACCCGAGATAAGGGGTGCAGCAGCGATGCAAGCATTCTATGCTGGGATCACTCCACCCAGCAGCAGCGATGCATCAGTTTTGGTCGAGGATGCTCCGTTCCAAAGAGGAGATGCGTTGGTTCTGCTCAGGGGTGCGATGCCCAGCAGGGTCAATATGTCGGTTCCACTGGTAAGTAACTTAGGCCCACTTCCAAAGGTCTAGGACTGGGGTGGCACCACTTGGCAGGTAGACTCACTGATGGCAGAGTCATGGTGCAAAAGCAGGGTGGTTGGAATTCTTTTGTGTCCCTGAAACTTCAGATCAGGAGGCCAGACAGCTAGCCCTTCAATCACTCTGGGCTCTAGATTGGAGAGATGCAGGTCCAGTCCTTCTCACTCCCAGGCAAGAGGGGAGCAGGTACAACAAAACAGAAGTCCAGCAGAGTGCAATAAAGCAGAGTGGCAGTCCTTCAACAACACAGCAGTCCTTCTTCCTGACAGAGTATCCACAGGCCCAGAAGTGTTCTGAAGTCGTGGTGTCTGGGGTCCAGTTCTTATACCCACTGGTGCGTTTGATGTGAGGGAGACTTCAAAGACATGCCTGTGAAGCACACAGATGTCCTGCCCTTCCTGCCTTGGCTCCAGAATCACTACAGGGGGGTATGCAGCCCTTTGTGTGGGACAGGACACCACCTATTCAAGTGTAAGTGTGGCTGTGTCCAGCTCCTCTCTTCCATCCTGTCCAGGCTCACCCATCAAGCCCCACCAATTTACACCTAAGCTCCCATTGTGTGTGGCTGTATAGGGGAAATACACAAAGCAGAGCTGTTACCTACAGGCTGCAGGCACCAAATGGCTAAGGCAAGAAAATGCCAACTTTCTAAATGTGACATTTCCAGAATTGAAATTTAAAACCCAACTTTACCATGACTTAGGATTTTAAATTGTGATTCCAGAGTCACCAAACTTTGGGGAGGGGTATCTTTTCCTATTTGTAAATTATGCGTGTAAGATGTAATAAGGCAACTCCAATATTAACATCCGGAAGAGATAGGCCTTGCAGTGGTGTAAAACGAATTTAAGAGTTTTTCACCTCAAGGACATGTAAAACTAAAAAAGTATTCTTTAAATGCATTGCACCCTGCCCTCTGGGCTGGCCAGGTCCTACCCTAGGAGTGAGTTACATGTATTACAAAGGAAAGTTTGGGACTGGCAAAAGGTTTAGTTTGCCAGATCGACATGGCTGTTTAAACAACACACAACTGGCTCTGCAATGGCATGCCTGAGACATGTTTAAGGGCCTACTTAAGTTGGTGGCACAATCAATGCTGTAGGTTCATAAGCAGCATTTAATTAACACGCCCTGGGCACATTTAGTGCACTCTACTAGGTACTTATAAGTAAATTAAGTATGCCAATTGGGTATATACCAATGTTTCCATGTTTTGAGTAAAGAGCAGCACTTTTTAGCTGTAGTAAAGTGTGCAACATCCTAAGGACAGAAAAAACTAAGTCAGCTGAAACAGGAGGTCTGAAGGCAAAATGTCAGGGGGAACCATACCAAGGATGGCAGGTCTAACTATTTGTGATTAGGAGGTTTGCTTTTAATTTTCAGACTGATTGGCTATCCAAACTGTTAAATCTTGAGCTTAAATTCTTGCATAGCTCTGGGAACGATTTGGTAATCTGAATATTTCTTCTTGGACCTGCTCCTCTTCCTTGCAAATATTAATCCTTTGTGCTTAAATAGCTTGGAGTTTTGTAATGTATGAGCGGAGACTGCAGAGAGAGGAGTGAGGCGGCAGGGAAGCAGGGCCTCTAGGCATCTGGGCCTCTGGGCTTCTGGGCCACCAGACCGCTGAGCCGCTGGGAGGCCGCTGGAAGGCTGGGAACAGCGACGGCCCAAAGAGTGGTGCTGGGTTATGGCAGAGGAGTCGCTGGGGAGCCGAGAGTAGCAGTGTCTGGGCTCACGGAGGAGGAGAATGGGAGAGTGAGAGGTGAGCAGCTTCGGCAGGCTGTTTCATCCCGGCTGAGTGCCAGTCAGACCTCAATTGTGCTGCTTTGCTCTTGCTGGACTTCGGGAATCTCATTTTACTCTCTCTCCCTAACTGCTGTTTACCTAACCTACACGCCGGCCAGCCCGCCTGTCTGCCTGCCTGACTGCCTGCTTGCCTGCCTGCTTGCCTATCTGGCTATCTACTTATCTGCCTTTCGGCCTGTCTCCCTGCCTGCCCGCCGCTGGAGGCAGGTTTAGACGTGGAGCCAGCTGTTCTACCCAGCACAAGATGCAAAGGCCTCAATGTGAGTCAAGTTAGTGGCAGAGTGCTTCGTGCCCTCGGAGCTTGGCACATGGAGCCTGGAGTCAGGAGCCTTGAGGTTGGCATTTGGCATGCATGTATCGAGCGGGATGCACTAGGCAGTGGGCAGCTTATTAGGAGCAGAAGCGGCTGGCATTAGGCCAGTGCGGCTTGCCACGCATTGCTGTCCTGCTCTGCTGCGCTTAACCCAGGACCTCGATGATCATATCTGCCGGACGCAAACGCAGGGGAGCGCTTTGGAAAGTGCCCTGGGAATGCATTGTCTGCAGTTTACCCTGCTAGCTTGCTTTTTGGGATCAGCGATTTGGGTCCATCTCAGAGAGGGGAAGAGCATGGGCAGTCGGGTCCCTAAGTCCATATCGGGTTTACTACGCTTTAATAAATGGGGAGTCTACGACTTCTCCCCTCCACTTTGTTTGGGTCCCAGTGGCTCAACGTTGAGACAAAGTTATGACCTTAAAGAAGTTACGTTCAGGGCGTTTGCTCCTGGGATGATCATGTGTAAAAACTAAATCTAATCTTCTACAGAATAAGATCAGTCTGGCCTTTAAGCTGAGGGCCAGAAGCAAATATTCACTCTATGGGAAAAAGAAAAAATCTCCTATGAGGAGTCAAAGCAAGTCCCCCCTCTGCTACGACAGATGATATGGAACTAAGTGGTACCCTGTCCAAAGGGGTCTCAAAAGAGGCCTACTCCGCTGATAAAAGCCAGGGAAGGGGAATAGGGGAATTGTCCCTCTTGAAGTCCCATTGGAGAACATTTTGAACATTCAGAGCACTCAGAGCTTGTCCAGGGCCCAGCCTCGTCCTTCTTCTCTCTCCTCACCCTTTTGACTAGTTAGCCCTCCTCCTGTTGAGTCCATCGGAATACTCTTTATGTCAGCCAAAGTCCCCCAAGAAGCCTGTGTCCACCTGATGGCTACAGAGACTCCAGCTGCCGGTACCTAAGACTTTACCTTGCCTGATTCGGATTTAGATCTCTGCCGGAGATATGGGTATCAGGCTAAAGATTATTCACCATCTCCTGGGGATTCCATGCCCATGCTTCCATCCACAGGTCTTCATCTGTTTAATAGTACTACATCCTTACAAGACTCTGGCCCTCATAACAACCCTGGCGGTAAATGCCGCTGACCTCTGTGCTGACGGCCGCCAAGATACCGTGACCGCAGTGGTATACCGTTACGGGTATTATGACCCACACAGAGAAATCCAGCACTATACAGACACCCACACAAGTCCGCCAGCCCAAAGGTCAGTGATAAATTGGCGGTACCAAAACCCACACCGTTATGCCAACAGAAATACGCCCACAGCATCAGGACCCACGAATCACCGCAGCGGTCTTTCAAGCGTGGTAAACCATTGGCGGTACACACTGCCACGCTCAAAATACACACACACACTAACAAAACTACACCACATTGGACAATTCAAACTACACACACCTGACACACATACACCCAATCCAATATAAAACACACACCCACAATACCCACAATCCCTTACAACGAAAAAAATATTGCCAACTGAGAGAGAGACAAGCCAGGAGCACCCACTCAATCTGAGCCACATAACACCATCACCCATACATCATACACGCACCTCACACATACCACTTACACTACAGCCTTGGCACCACAAAGACACCCCAGGTTTTCAGAGGAGGAGCTAAGGGTCATGATGGAGGAAATCATCCGGGTAGAGCCACAGCTATTCGGATCACAGGTGCAGCAGACGTCCATTGCAAGGAAGATGGAGCTATGGCGGAGCGTCTTGGACAGGGTCAACGCTGTATGACAGCACCCCAGGACAAGGGATGACATCAGGAAGAGGTGGAATGACCTACGAGGGAAGGTGCGTTTCGTGGTAGCAAGACACCAGGGAGCTGTACAGAGGACTGGCAGTGGACCCCCACCTCCTCCCCCACAACTAACAACATGGGAGGAGCAAGTCTTGGCGATCATGCATCCTGAGGGCCTCGCAAGAGCAGAAGGAGGACTGGACTCTGGTAAGTCAAATCTTTACTACTTTATCCCCCCACCCTACCTGCATGCCATCACAAACTCCCACCCCTACCCTCACCCTCATCACTCCACCACCTCTCATATAGCTCACCATCACAACCCACCCATCCCAAAAACCAAGCCCTGCATGCAACAACCAGTGCTAAAGTGCGTATCCTCTCTGTGTAAATTGTATGTAATTGGTTTATCCATGACTGGCATATTTGATTTACCAGTAAGTCCCTAGTAAAGTGCACTAGAGGTGCCAGGGCCTGGAAATCAAATGCTACTAGTGGCCCTGCAGCACTGGTTGTGCCACCCACATAAGTAGCTCTGTAATCATGTCTCAGACCTGCCACTGCAGTGTCTGTGTGTACAGTTTTAACTGTAAATTCGACTTGGCAAGTGTACCCACTTGCCAAGCCTAAACATTCCCTTTTCTTACATGTAAGGCACCCCTAAGGTAGGCCCTAGGTAGCCCCAAGGGCAGGGTGCAGTGTATGGTTAAGGTAGGACATATTGTAATGTGTTTTATATGTCCTGACAGTGAAATATTGCTAAATTAGTTTTTCACTGTTGCAAGGCCTGTCCCTCTCATAGGTTAACATGGGGGCTACCTTTAAATCCGATTAAAGTGTAGATTCCCTTTGGGAGCGGATGGACATGTGTAGTTTGGGGTCTCTGAGCTCACAATTTAGAAATACATATTTTAGTAAAGTTGATTTTGAGATCTTGTGTTTGAAAATGCCACTTTTAGAAAGTGAGCATTTTCTTGCTTATACCATTTCTGTGACTCTGCCTGCTTGTGGATTCCCTGTCTGGGTCAGTTTGACAGTTGGGCTGTTTGCACCTCACACTAGACAGTGACACAAAGGGAGCTGGGGTGTAGTCTGCATTTCCTGATGAGCCATCTGTGCTAGGAGGAAGAGGAGGAGTGGTCACTTACACCTGAAAGGGCTGTGCCTATCCTCACACAATGCCGTCTCCAACCCCCTGGTGAGTGTCTAGGGCCTGGCCTGGGCAAGGCAGGATTTCACATTCAAAAGAGACTTTACTTTGAAGTAGGCCTACTTCAAAGGAGAAATTGGGTAGAAGAAGGGCACCCAAAACCACAGACTTTAGAACACTTCTGGAAACAAGAGGAACCTCTGCCTGGAGAAGAGCTGAAGAGCTGAGGAGAAGTGCTGCCCTGCCTGTGACTGTGCTTTGTGGAGCTATCCTGCAGTTACTGCTTCTGCCAGAGTAAGAGGGCAAAGACTGGACTTTGTGTGCCTTCCATCTTGTGAAGAAATCTCCAAGGGCTTGATTCAGAGCTTGCCTCCTGTTGTTTGAAGTCTCAGGGACAGCAAAGACTTCTCTCTGCCAGCACCTGGAGTCTCTGGAGAGACTTCTGCTCTGACAAGTGGTGCCTTATCCAGTCCCTGGGCCCTTGAAAGGAAAGCTGGTGGAAATCCAAGGAAATCGACTTTGGACGACTTCGGACCGACGCCGCTGCTGAATCCGGTGACCCCGCCTGCAACCGACTCCGTGATCTTCGCTGGAACACAACGACCTTCGCAGGCCTGACGTCACTGCAGCACCGCTGAAGTCCACGACTCTGTGGAAGTCGCCGCACCACATCGTGACCGACGCCGCTCGAAGTGCGCAGATTCAACGTTTTGCACAGACGCCGCGATCCCCGACTTCGCGCATCGACTTGTTTTCACTCTTCACCAAAGGTACTGTACTTTGGGGTCTAAGCGACTCCGTGTCTGGCGCCGCTGGTGTCGGCTTGTTGGGAATGACTCTGTCACGACGCCGTGTTAACACCTCATCGAAGCATTTTGTGTTTCTAAGTGCTATTTTTGAGTTTAATCTTTAAAAATTCATAACTTGACTTGTGTATGTCGGAGTTTTGTCGTTTTGGTCTTTTTTTGTTTAGATAAATATTTCCTATTTTTCTAAACTGGTGTTGTGTCATTTTGTAGTGTTTTCATTGAGTTACTGTGTGTGTTGGTTCAAAAACTTTACACCTAGCATTCTGAAGTTAAGCCTACTTCTCTGCCAAGCTACCAAGGGGATAAGCAGGGGTTAGCTGAGGGTGATTCTCTTTTACCCTGACTAGAGTGAGAGTCCTTGCTTGAACAGGGGGTAACCTGACTGTCAACCAAAGACCCCATTTTTAACAGACACCCATCACCACAGCATGCACACCAGTGACCATCACTTTGCCAACCGAATCACAACTCACACAAGCCAAAGCTGCCTTGCCAATAACAACCATGGAGAGAAACATACCCATGCACCAGATGGCACACGCAGATACAATAAAACTGCATTTCATCCCCACAGGACCCCCACTCAATGTCACCGGAGAGGAGGTGCCACCAACATCCAGTCCCCCCACAGAAGAGGCCCACAGTGATGACAGCAGCTCTGCACGCCTGGATCACGATGACCAACCTGGCCCATCAGGGACCTATGGACAGTCGGTTACCCTACCACAGTCCCAACCCTCCACAGAGCCTCCCCCTCAGGAAACACCAGCACAACACCCACCCAGCGGGCCCACCCCTATGTCCCCAGGACACGCCAATCAGCAGTGTGTCCCGACTACAGGGACCCCAGGCAACCCCACAAACCCAAGACAATCAGAGACCTGGGGTCAGTGGCAGTGGGCACACGGTTCAGGGGACAGAGGCACAGGACAACAGGGAAGCTGGGAGGACTGCTGTGCGACGGGGGAGGACAGGCCCAGGGAACCCACTCTCCACGAGGCACTTGCAGGGATCCTGGGAGCATACCACCATTCCTAGGAGACCATGGGCCAGGTAATGTACAAGTTGCAGGAGACCCAGCGGCTGCAGGAGGGACAGTACCTGGGGATCAGGGAGGACCTCAAACACATCCACACCACCCTGGTCACCATTGCAGGGGTGCTGGCAGACATGGCCAACACCATGAGGGAGGCTATGGCACACCAACGGGCCCCTGACACTAGCCAAACCGAAGAACAGCCCTCCACCTTCTCCGGCACTAGTGGACAGGAGGCCCGCCACAGGAACAACAGGCCACCAGCACCCCTCCCCCTGCAGATGGAGAACCACCACACAAAAGGTCCCTGTGATCCAGGCAGAAGCCAGAGAACATTGCCAAGTCCCCGCCAGAAAATAAGACTCTCCTGATTGTCACCCTTGTGTCCCACTCTGTTACCCTGTCCACCTTGAACTGCTATTGCTCCCCTTCCTATGCCCCATTGGACAATGTACTTGTGATACCAATAGACTGGACTCTACCCTGGACTTTCCTCCATCATCAACCCAGCCCATTGCAATACCCCCTCCACTAATTAGCACATAAATAAACACCCTTGGAACTAATACAAATATGGAGTCTGTCAATTGATTCAAATGTGTATTCGTTTAACAAGCTGCAAACATTGCAATTCAACTGTACAGTCATGTACACATACGTATGACCTGTAGTGGGCAGCAGGAAACACACCAGGAGCCGGAGTGGGCACAGAGATCTGAAAATAGAGATGCCAAAGGGTACAGTAAGTGGCCATACAATATGGAAAATCAGGTTGCCATGTACAATGTCCAACACAAAACTGCAATGGAAAGTGAAGTTACAGTGTCTTACCTGTGTGTCACTGGAAGTACTGTTGTATGAGTGAACTTCTGTTATCCACATCTTCTTCCTCTGCCTCCTCTTCCTCACTGTCCACAGGCTCCACCACTGCCACAAGACCATCTCCAGGCTCATCTTCCTGACGAAAAGGCACCTGGCGTCTCAAGGCCAGGTGGTGCAACATGCAACGTGCAATGGTGATCTGGCACACCTTCTTGGGTGAGCAGTACAGGGATCCACCTGTCAGATGTAGGTACCGGAACCTGGCCTTCAGGAGGCCAAAGGATCTTTCAATTATCCTCCTTGTTCACCCATGTGCCTCATTGTAACATTTCTCTGCCCTTGTCCTGGTATTCCTCACTGGGGTCGGTAGCCATGAGAGATTGGGGTAACAAAAATCACCTGCAAATATTCGAGGGATACCTGTTAGACATACACTCACCCTTAGGGACAACCCCACACCCATATACCTACATCAACTGGGTGGGGACCATGGGCTCCCCTATTAGCCACACCCGGTGCCTCTAGAGTTGAGACATCACATATGGAATGCTGCTTTTCCTCAAGATGAAGGCATCATGCACAGAGCCAGGATACTTGGCATTCACATGGGAGATGTACTGGTCCGCCAAACACACCATCCTCACATTCAGAGAGTGAAAGCTTTTTCTATTCCTGAACACTTGTTCATTCCTCCGGGGTGGGGGGCAAATGCTACATGTGTACCATTAATGGCACCAGTGATGTTGGGGATATGTCCCAGGGCATAGAAGTCAGCTTTCACTGTGGCCAAATCCTCCACCTGGGGGAATACGATGTAGCTGGGCATGTGTTTCAGCAGGGCAGACAACACTCAGGTCAACACGTTTGAGAACATAGGCTGTGAAATGCCTGATGCCATGGCCACTGTCACTTGGAATGAACCACTTGCCAGGAAATGGAGCACTGACAGGACCTGCACAAGAGGGGGGATACCTGTGGGCTGGCGGATAGCTAAAATCAGGTCTGGCTCCAATTGGGCACACCGTTCTTGGATTGTGGCCCTATCAAGTCTGTAGGTTAGGATAATTTGTCTGTCCTCCATTGTCGCCAGGTCCACCAGGGGTCTGTACACGGTGAGGATGTCTCCATCTCATATTTATCCTCAGCGGATGAATTCTAGGGAGAAAAACGGTGAGCAGAGGGTCATATTCACACATCTGTTGAAATAATGATGCATTTCTTCCTTTACAGAAACAGTATGTGAATTTGAGAGTCAGTTGATGTGCCAATGTCTGCTGTGACGCAGTTAGGTTCCATGCCCTGTGCCCCCCTGAAATGGCGGCTGCCTGACCTCTGAGGAGAGACAAGTGGAAATGAGGTAATTGTGCTGGCGTTGTGCGCCGTAGCAGTCGGCGGTCGTCGACCCCCTCGCAACTTCGTATTGGTTAACATTAGGCCCTATGGGTTCCAGGAGCCAAAGACGATGTACGCCGGCAGGTGACGGTACGCACCGCCACGGACGTGACCGCCATTTTCTACCTGTTCACTCACTTGCTACCTGACCTTCAACAGGAGAGGACCTACACTGCAAGTGCTGCTGTGACCTGTGTCTGGAAGAGACAACGGCTCAAGTGTCTGGGAAAAGGGCCCCTACCTTCACTTCGGAGGAGTTGGGGAGACTGGTAGATGGAGTCCTACCCCAGTACACTTTACTCTATGGTCCTCCAGACAAACAGGTGAGTACACTGTGAGCATGATGCGTGGGCCATGAATGTATGGAGTGCTGTGTGTGTAAGCCTCATGTATGGGGGGCTGAGGGGTCCTGGGCAGAGTGCTGCATGTATGGTGGTCAATGTATGTGCGTATGGGGATGGGAGGGATAATGGGGGGCCATGAGTATGACTGTCTGGACGGTATGACTAATCCCTTTTCTGCTGTCTTTTTCCTGCAAGTCAGTGCCCATCAGAAAAAGGGTATTTGGCGTGCCATCACCAAGGAGGTGCGGACCCTGGGGGTCTTTGACAGGCAGAGCACCCACTGCTGCAAATGGTTGGAGAACCTGCGCCACTGGGCAAGGAAGACAGCGGAGGCCCAGCTGGGGCTGGCCTCCCAACGAGGAAGGGGTGCCCGTCGTACCCTGACCCCCCTGATGTTCTGCATCGTGGCAGTAGCCTATTCGGAGTTGGATGGCGCTTGAAGGCATCACAGCAGCCACAAGGGGGTGAGTACAGATTCAGAATCATGACTTTGTGCGCGTGAAGGTTTTACCTGGGTGGGGGATGTGGGCTGTGGGAGCCCCTAGGCCAGGGTAAACATGGCAGGGTAGGTCCCATGTTGGGCAGGCTCTGAAGCACTCCAACCTCAATAGTGTTAGTGGCCATCTACTACTGGGCACGGTCCTGTTTGTTTCAGGTGTGCAGCTGATGGCATTATGCTACGTACCGGATGGGCTGGTGACTAGCTTTGTAACTGGTAGTGCATGGCCTAGTGCATAGGGCTGCTCCCTGTGTGTTGTGTACGCCAACGGTAGTGATGTTGCTGGTATTGGCCAAGTGTATCCTCTGTCTCTCTCCCCCTTCTTGGTTTGTCACCCTGTCCTTGTGTGCATTAGCATCATCTGGAGGAGGAGCAGAGGCACCGGCGACGGAGGGTGCTGCATCCCATGGGCCTGGAGGCTGAATCCACCGACTGTGAGGGCACCAGTGGGACAGAGGGCGAGGGGAGCACCACGATGGAGACAGGAGGGGACACTACAGACAGCGACTCGTCTGATGGAAGCTCCCTGGCAGTGGCGGACACCTCTGTGCCCACCCCAACAACAGGTACCGCGGACCAGCACGGCCCTCCCAGCAGCCCCTCAGCCTGTTTCCCGTGCCCGCTCACCCAGGAGGGTGGGCATCTCCTTCGCCCCAGACACCTCAGGCCCTGCCCCAGTCAGCCCTGCTGCCCTCAGTGAGAAGACCTCCTGAGATCCCTCACTGTTGGGCAGTCAACCATACTGAATGCCATCCAGGGTGTCGAAAGGCATTTGCAACAAACAAATGCATACCTGGAGGGCATTCACTCTGGCGTGGCGGCCCAACAGAGAGCATTTCAGGCTCTGGCTTCCGCACTGATGGCAGGCATTGTCCCTGGCTCCAGCCTCCCCCCTCCAACTTCCTCTACCCAGTCCCAATCCCCTCAACCCCAGCATTCACCCAAATCAACACATAGAAGTGGCTCAGGCAAACACAAGCACCACACTTCATCTCACAGGCACTCACACAAGCACCATCCCCATTCAGACACACCAACATCCACTGAGTCCAGTGTGTCCCCCTCCTCCTCCTCGTCCACCACCCTCCTAGTAGCGTCTCCACTCACACCTGCATGCACTACATCCTCATCCACTACCTCCATCACCAGCACGCCTATCACAACACACCCCTCATTGGCAGTCACCCCCCCCACATCCATGCACACATCCCCTGTGTTCTCTCCCACTGTGTCTGTGACCCCTCCTCCCAAAGTACACAAACGTAAGCACTCAGACACCCAACAGCCATCCACCTCACAACAGCATCCAGCTCATGCACCTGCACCCAAACACAGCAGACTGACACCTCCTACAACCACTCCCTCTTCCTCCACTCCCAAACCTTCACCCTCTTCCCACCACAACGTCCCTAAGAAGCTTTTCCTAGCTAACATTGACCTCTTCCCTATCCCTCCCCCCATCCTTCACCTCGGGCCAGGATGGCCAGAACCCAGCCCAGCACCTCAGCCACCAAGTCCACGTCCGCTGTGGTTTCTGCAGCTGTCAGAGGCTCTAAGGGGGAACTCGTCATCCCAGCCAGTGTGCCACCAACCCCTGCCAAGGCCAAGAAGGATCTGCCACATGGCAAGGGCCAGAATGGGACAGCATCCAGCAAGGAGAAGGAGCCACAACCACCCAGCAAGGCCACATCAAAGACTCCAGCTGGCAGTCCCAAGAATGCACCACCATCTGCCAAGGGCAGGAAGGGGCACAGAACACCAGCCAAGGCATGTCAGCCGTCCAAGCCTGTATGTGAAGGCCTGGTGGCTACCAGCACAACTGCCATCACCGCCACCTGCACCGCGGCCAGCACCGCCACCTGCACCTGGCGCGTAGGCTCTCCTTATTCTAATGAGACTACTGGATTTTGAGCAGCAAGATCGTTCACAGTGTGGGGGACTAAGTCTGACCCACAGTGGATGACACTTGTCACTCTAAATCCGGGTTTTGCTCCCGCTAACTAGCAGTGCCTCATCTCTCCCTAATGGTAGAGACAATTGGGCAGCCGAGGGCATGACATCTTAGTACTTCTCAGGGAGGTCATGGTCACTCAGGTCACAACCGGTTCTCTCATACACAGTATGGTCCCAGATATAAATGACAAAGGCAGTTTAAGTTTTAAAGATTGGTTTAATAAAACAACTGCATTTTGGATAGCAAAGCGTGAGCTGCAATAACCAGAACTACACAACACAATAAAATTAAAATAGTAACAATGAGAGTGAAGCACAAGAATAAGGCTATCATAGTGCCGCTAGATTATTTTCTCCGTAAGTTATATTTCGAGCACAGCATGTGAAGCTCCATGCCTACCTTTCAGGTTCCCCCAGGAGGACATCAACCCTCATACCTGAGCAAAGGCCTGTAATCTGCATCAGCATCTGCTACGGGGCATTCAGCATCTAGTTGTCGGTCACTGGCTGCAATCTCCCTCTTGACGTATACTAGGACTAGGAAGTGTTTTTATAACTAGCACGCAGATGTTCTAAGAAAATGTCCCTACGTAAGGATGTGTATTTTCTACGAATACTGGAGACTAAACTTCTACCACATTTACCGGCAATGTACCAGACTGTAGCCTTGACTGAAGCACAGGGCGATCAAGAATGCATTATTTGAGAACACAGTGCTGAACTAAGCTAAACAGTGTGATAGAAGAAATTAAAACAAGACCGTAAAACTGGTTATTGTAAAATAACAGTGCAAAGCTGAATAAAGTATGTCTGGGGCAAAGTGCACAGCGGCCTAGTGTGTTAAACTAACGTGCATGTAGCTATATTAAAAATGGCTACACTACACCCTCCCCTTGTCGGTAGAAAGTGTTTTAAGCCTAAGCTAAAATGCCCTAAAGTAAAACATATTTAAAACCCTACTTAATTTTAACAAGACAAGAGGACACACAAGCATACTATTTGGCAATTTTAAAAATGAGCATGCGGCCAAAGCCGAATTCAAAGGAAAATGACAATTTAGGACAGTTCCAAATCAAGCATCAGTCATGGAAAGCAGGAGATTCTCCACCTCGGCAGATGACAAAACCGGTAAATCCACGCCAAAAACTAACAAGGAGCAGGTGTGTTCCATAGCCCCAGTGTCAACCAAGGCGGCATCCCGTGCAGTGCCTGTGAACGAGTGAATGGTAACTTCCTCCAAAAAGGGTAACTCGTAATCAGCTTCTCTGAGCAAACGCAGCCGCAGCGCGCATGTCTGGTAATGAACCCTCAACGAGAACATTAACAGATCAGCATCAATCACTGAGGGGTGTTGCTGTGAGAGACAAACTTCCAGTGCATGTTCAAAAGAGCACCAACGGCACCGAAACACGGGCTGCACACAAATCAAAACTGGTCTGAATGACAGAGACCAGTCACACCCCAAATGTTCCAGAAGTGTTGCTCCAAAGTGCTGCATCATGCGTTCACGACACAGCTGCGCTGATGGGAGCGCCTTCATTTGTCCTTGTTGCGGCGGGACAGCCATTGCAGAAAAGCAACAGCAGCAGCAAAATGCCGGCTAACAAAGCCAAAGTTATTGGATATCCACCAAAAATGCTTCCGAAAATTGAATGAATATCCAAAGGTATTAAACCAAATATAGAGGAAAAGGTGTGAGCAAAACCAATACCAACAGCTTTGAAAAAATGTGCTAATCCAGCCGTGCTGGACGCATTAAGTATACGTCCCACGAGTTCACCAAAGTGTCTCGGAAAGTTTGTATTTAACAGGAACTGTATTTCTGCCGATGACCTTGTCACCTGAAGTGCGTAGGTCTCGCGTGCAGATTTAAGAGCCACATGCTTCTGAAACAATAAAGCCTTCAGTCTACTTAACTTGTCAAAATTCACCTTGGAAGTAGCAATGTGTGGACATTGTCCCTCATTTTGTATATATTGTACATATTTTTTATTCATTTATGTACGTATGTCTAAGTATTTCTAATACTACACTCATTTGACTCAATTCCTTTTGTCCTTGCGTTATTCCTGAGGGTTACGGGGTGTAAATGTAATGTTGTTGCATGTGATTGTGTGTATGGTGTTGTGGGTGGGGGGTGGGTGTGGGGGTGTTACGTGTTGTGTGTGTGTGTCACTCTCTTTTTCCTCCCCCCTCCCTTGTGTGCTAGATGCAGTACTCACCGTGGTTGTCGTCGCCAGAGTTGGTGCTCCTGGTATATGAGCAGATACACCAGCATGGGGAACACCTGCAGCTCGGGCTCCATGGCGTCCTGGTTCTTCCTTTAGTGTCGAGAGGTGAGTGGTTTCCCTTCAAAGTACTGTTTCCACTGTGCTTTTGATGGAGTTGGTATCGCCCTGGAAAAGCTGGAGGATGGGCGGGTTGTAATGGAGTGGAGGTACATTGGCCCTCATTACAACATTGGCGGGCGGCAACTGCCGCCCGCCAAGTTGTAACCGCTGTGCGGCCGCCAATGCGCCCGCATTCCAGCGGTGGCCATCACGAGATCCCCGCTGGGCCGGCGGGGATGTCGGCCGCAACACGGGAGCCGGCTCCAAATGGAGCCGGCGGTGTTTCGGCGGTGCGGCGGGTGCAGTTGCACCCGTCGCGCTTTTCACTGTCTTCTGTGCAGACAGTGAAAAGCTTCATGGGGCCGTGGCAGGGGGCTCCCCGACTCCCCTTTCCGCCAGCCTTTTCATGGCCGTTCCTACCACAATGAAAAGGCTGGCGGGAGGGGGATTTGTAATCCCCTGGGCAGCGCTGCCCTGGAGGATTACAACCACCGGGACCAACGTGGCGGTAAACCGCCGGTCCCGGCAGTGCAACCGCAGTGCTTCCGCCGTGGTCATAATACCAAGGATTGCACCGCCAGCCTGTTGGCGGTGCAACCGACGAAACAGCCCTGGCGGTCTTTGACCGCCAGGGTTGTAATGAGGGCCATTGTCTTCCAACTGGCAGTTGGCGGTTACCGCTGCAGTGTTTGTTGCTACCACCGTGGTGGTCGGAGTGTTAAAGTGGCTTTATGTGTTGGCATTTTGCGCCGTGGTCATGATTCCATTTTTGTTACCTCTGGCATGTTGGCGGTATTACCACCGCTTTAACACCGACCGCCAGGGTTGTAATGAGGGCCTCTGTGTACTCTCACCTATCTTTGACTCCAGCTCAAGAAGTCAGCGGCATCCTGCCCAGTCAATCTGTTGACCAGGAGGTCAGGTTTTCTGCCTCTTTGAACAGCTTGGAAAATCTACTCTCATCAATTTTGAAACTTCTGGAGAAATTCGTAGGAGGGTCGGTGTGTATTCTCGACTCCGTGACAGCCGTTTTAACGGAATTGAATAAAGAAAACAAAAAGGGGAGTCTGATCCTAAACCCATCGGGGACACGGGCTGCCCCCTCACACTTATTAAATGATCAAGTGACCCCAAGGGTATGTTCAAGAGTGGAGCAGGGCACATAAGATGGCAAACCCCAGTGTAATAGGACCTGTGATTAAAGGGCACCGTTGGATAGCCCAGTGGACTTTATCCAATTTATTTTTGACACTTCTCCGGTCAAGGGTAAACGATCAGTAAAGCCTAAACAACCTCCACAGGAGGTATTCCCAATTTTTCCAAATCTCATCTGGCCAAAAGAATTGTCCCATGGAGTCACCCGCTCTTCCGCTAAGAGGAGAAGATAAAAATTCCGTGCTAGAAGACATTCCTTGCAAATATGCCCGGAGACACCGAACTTGACCCCTCATTCTTCTCTGGTGTCACGGCCTACACCTGGGTTAATTGGTGCATCCTCCAGGGAGCTTGGAAGGGAGCACAAGAATGACATCCCCCACTCTCCCCACTGCATTGCCTTCAGCTTTGAACCCAAAAGCCCCTATTTTTTTGCCTCCCAGGCCAGAGGGAGACTTTGATGACTTTAATGACTTGTTATTTTGGGTGCACGCTTCTGCAATAGGCCATAATGCAGACACTCATATAGTAGACTTTATTCCAATCTTTGATGCAGATTTAATTCTGAACAGATCTACCTTGCTAAACTGTTTCTCGGAGTCCAGTTTATTGAAGTCAATCCAAAGCCATGATTTTGCTCTTGTTTCTCTATTGGACTCTAATGTAGGCCTTAAGTCTAGGATTACATTTCGCTCTAAGCGCTCGGCGAACTTGGTCCTTCAAAATGCTGATTTTTTGCAATGTCATGGGACTGATGTGGTTCCTTTCTTAGGTTAAGTTGGTGCTGCTAGGGAGAGGGTAGTAAAATAGTCCATAGATTGTGACTCATATTCTGAGTCCTCCAATTATACCGACCAGTACGTGTTTAGACCCAGGATAGATTTGAAGGCCCTCAAAGGTTCCCTAGCACAGAATAGTGTCGCGTGGGCTCTCATTATCCTAAATGAGACTACTGGATTTCTAGGCAGCAGGATCGATAACAGTGTGGGGGACTGAGTCTGACCCACTTGTAAAGAACTCTGTCACCCTAAATCCGGTTTTTGCTCTGGCTAACTAGCAGTGCCTCATTTCTCCCAGGGGGAAGAAATGATTAGGCAGCCGAGCGCATGACATCTTTGGAACTTCTCAGGGAAGTCGTGGTCACTCAGATCCAAACCAACTCTCTCATTTACAATATGGTCTCATATACAAATGACAAAGACAGTATAAGTTTTATATAATGTTTTAATAAAACGACTGTATTTTAGATAATAAGGCGTGAGCCGCAATAACCAGAACAATACAACATAGTAGGATTGAAATAGTCACCAGGAGAGTAAAACATAAGAACAAAGCTATCATATTGCCTAACAGTTTCTACTCTCCCTCTGCTTGTTCTATTTAGAGCACAGCATGTTAAGCTTCTAGCTTGCCTTTCTGAATCACTGGGGAGACATAAGCCCTCATACCTGAGCAAAGGCCTGTGATCTGGTTCAGCATCTGCAACGAGGCAGTCAGCGTCTAGTTGTGGGTCTCTGGTCGGAATCTCCCTCTTGCATGTATTGGGACAAGGAAGTGATTTTATAACTAACATGTCATCGTGATCACAAAATGTCCCTACGCAGGAATGCTAAATCTAAACTCCTACCACGTCTATCGGCAATGTACCAGACTGTATCCTTGACTGAAGCACAGAGTGAATATGTTATGAAGAACTTCAGTGCTGAAGTAGGCAAAACAGTGTGATATAAATAAAAAAACAACACCGTAGTACTGGCTATTTGAAAAATAACAGTACGAAGCCTAATAAAAAGCATTTAGAGCAAAGTGCACAGAAGCTCTAGGCTGTCAGCAAATGAATAAAATACATTCAGGGCAAAGTGCACAAAGGCCTAAAGCCTGAAGCTAATGCGCAAAGTATACGTAAAACTAACCACAATACAATGGTAGGCAGGTGCTTCTGCGGGAAACACGATCCGCACCTGAGCAAATTTTTTTTAATGATCTGGACAGGTGGGGTTGGCTCTCGAGTGCCCTAATCAGGCACAGGGGTTTAGGTTCCTGTCTCAACCCTCTAACTGGTGTAGGCCTAAACATTATTTCCTGGAATGTAGCAAGGCTAAAACACAGTAGGGAAAAATTATCCTGTCTTAGTCCTTTAAATCCAGATTTGATCTGCCTCCAGGAGACTTGGTCCGATATGGATTTATTTTGGGATGACTATTTTGTTATTGACTGTAAGGCCACCCCCTTTAGAAGGAGGCATGCTAACAGGGAGTTGCTTGTTTGTTGTCAACTAAACTTAAGTGGAATTTTGATCACTATAAAGACCCCAGTAACCTCTTTATGGCCTTAGCCCTTCAGATGCATAATACTCCTCAGGGTTCCACCCCATGTTACTGCTTAATGCTAATATCCCTCCTGAAGTGGCTTATGATGCCTTATTGCAGAAGGTTTTTGCCTATATAAAGAACGCATTAGATAGTGAGTTCCCTCCCTTTATAGTATTAGTAGGAGATCTAAATTGTAAGATATCCAACCATGCCCAGTGCCAAGTTCGCAAAGCTGAAAGAGAGGCAGCCCTGCGAATTCCAGCCTGCGTCTTCTCCCACTCGATATGAACAAATAAAAGAGGGAAAACGATTGTATTATTGCCAACGGAAGGTCCCCCTATGATTCTCCTGCTTCTTTACGCATACTTCCTCTGGGGGAAAGGCAATATTAGACTATATGATGTCAGGTTACTCCACTTTTTTTTTGCTGAATGATTTAAAGATTATAAATACTTCTGTCAATGATCGTAACCCGCTTCTTTTTATATTAGAAATGACCTTGCCATTGACGGGGTCTTGGGAGTTGGGTGGGTCAATCCCCATCTTTGATAAAAAGACAGGGATGTCACAGTGGGATCTCAGAAGGATTTCAGGTGCATTGGAGACTTTGGAGATTGCAGTCACAGACCTGGATAATTGGGAGGGGAATGAATTGCAAAACTATTAGAACATCATAAAGCATTTGTTAACTAACTCTTCTTCCACAGCTCCTAAAAATAGTCTGAGGGTGATCCGTCACCCATTACTTGACCTCAATAGGGAGATAAATAGTTTGGTTAAAACTCAGTATTTAGACTATTCAATTGAAAGGAACTCCAGGGTGGCCTTGTTAAAAAGGAGAAGGAGGTGCCTGAATGCCCACCTCTCAAGAGACTCTTGGGATAGCCTATGGACCCACCTTAGGGAAGCAGCGATAAAGGGTCTGGCCAGGCGCTTTTGGGCATTGGTGGGTGAATACTGCGGGTCTAGAGTTCGATCGTCCCCAATTGCCATCGCTGAAGCCCGTTGGTCTGAATTAATCGCCTCCCTGTATGCTTTAAATGGGGTAGAATTGTTTAGGCCCCCTGAAAGTAATGGTATACATTCCTTCACCTCCCCCTCAGTAAAGGAGATAGAATAGGCCATCTGCGCTATGCATCTTTCTGACTCAATAGGCCCTGATGAACTCCCCATTTCTGTAATAAAACAAGATATTTTCTCCTGGAGTAAGATCTTATTTGTGGCCTTTAGAAGGTGCTTCCTCTCCAGAAGCATTCCCCCCTCCTGAGTTGGTAGTATTATCATGCCTTTATTGTAATTGTCCTGACAATTATCAGCAGATCGCCCTTCTGGATGTAGTTGGGAAAATCTTTACTAAATGTCTGATTTCCAGACTTACCGCTTGGGAAGAGGAGAACAATGTTATTCCCCTGGAGTAAACCGGGTTTAGGTGCAATCATAGTACTTTGGATAATATTGCAGCAATATTGTTATTACCGAAAAGTATGTGAAATTAAGAGGTGGAGTGGTCTACAATGCATTCATCGACTTTTCAACTGTTTTTCACAAAGTGGATAGAGATTTGTTATGGAGAAAGCTGGCCAGTTTGGGTATGCCTACTATTCTTCTTGAGTTAGTGATAGCACCTCACTCCTCTACTTGGTGCAGAATTCTTTTAGGGGGTGACAAAGGCTTATCCCAAGAGATATCCACTCCAAATGGACTAAAGCAAGGATGTCTTCTGGCACCTTTGCTTTTCTCCATGTACATCTCAGATTTTCCCTCTTTCCTTTCTTAGAGCAAGGGATTTCCCCCCCAAATAGGCGGGCACTCTGTTTGTTGTTTACTATATGCCAACATCATTATAATCTTTGACTTAACTCTTAAAGGACTTCAGAACTGTCTCCAGTCTTTGTTAAAGTACTCTGAGTGCCACTTTGTAAAGGTTGATGCCTTGAAAAACAAGGTTCTATGCTTCCATGGAAACAAAAAGATGAAGTTTCCTAATTTCCATTGGTCATTAGGAAATCAAAAGTTGGAAATCATGAACCCGTATACCTTCTTAGGGAAATAGTCTGCTGGAATCTTAGTGACACAGCTCACATATCTTCCAACAAGTGGAAAGACAGTTATCAAGCAAGAGGCTTAGGGGCCCTGTATATGGCCATGGGAAGAAGACATTTTGTACACCTCTTAGCAGTCTACCAAGCTAAAATTCCCACATCCCTTATTTATGGTTTGGAATTCTTTGATGCCTCTAAATGTTTTTTTTTTAACCAGATGAAAGATAAAATCCTTAGAAAACCTTTGTCTGTCAATACAGCTGTCTACATGGCGGCCTTAAGGCTGGACATGGGTCTAAGAAGTGTATTTGTCCTGGGATTAGCTGGGGTTATACTTTGGGCCACTTCCCTCACAAGGAGCAAGAATAATACTCTAAGGGCTGTGTTAAGGAAATACATTTTTGCAGATAATAATAACGTCAGGTACTCATTTTGCAAGGACTTTTCCTATGCTCTAGAAAGGTTGAAATTAGACTGCAATCAGGTCTTGGCAATATCCTCCCCGCAGTTGAAAATTGGCCTGAAACAGGCAACGTGGTCCTTAAGCTTTCGATTGGACTTAGAGAGTTGTGTAAAAAAGAGTTCCTTCTCGAATTTAGCAAATTCCTTAATAGTAAAAAAGCACAACCTTACATTACATGGAATATCCCACAAGGGGTTAGGTGTTTTCAGATGCTGCTTCGCTAGGGATTGCTACCCTTGAATGCGCTTCTGGTAAAATAGCAGATTTAAACCATGTTTCATTTGTTTGGCCATCCTTGTCCCACTTCGGCGTAAATGGCTAAAGCCTATTTGCCTTCAGCTCTCTTTGCTGTCTGCACCTGAGTTTCTTCGAGCCTTGTATGAACCTCCCAATGAATTGTTGTGTTTTAGAATTTTTAATTTTGTTTCTTATATACATCCTAAGTATAAGCATCGTAAAGTTGGTGTATTGGTTTCTAAGGAAGCTGGGTAAGGAGCGATGTACGAACTCTTTTAATATAAGTGGCCGGGTCTCCTATTATGATGCACTTTATTATAATTGCACTTTATGGGCAGAAGGGCAAGGTATGTGTGTGCTTTTCTATATATTTAATTATGTGTTTTTACGGGCAGATGGGTAAGGTATTTGACGTTTTTTCATATATTTAATCTTTTTGTCTTTTATATGTGGATCTCGTTTTGATGCACTTTATTATAATGCATATTATGGGCGTATGGGCAAGGTAAATGAGTACTTTTTTATGCATATTTAATTCTATATTTTTAGGGGTTGACAGGTAAAGTGCTTGATTGTTTATGTACATATTTTATCCTTTTTGTTTATATATGTGGACCTCGGTTTGAGTTCCTAATCATAAATAAAACTTGACTTGACTTGACTTAATGTACTCAAACAACTACATGGACCATCTTCTTTCTTCTTTGCCATTATAAAGACAGAGTTACCCATTAACCCATGCTTACATTAGTCATTTGAGATAATATCTAGTGGAAACATTAAATTAACTTTCTAGCAAACACATTTCTGAAGCCTTGTCCACCTGGACTAAAGACAACACACCAGATTTAAAAAGCTTGAATGATTCTAGGCATATGACTTGCAATTCATGACCCTTAACAGAAAATGGGAGCAGTGTGCCAAGTGCAGCTTTTCAGGCATGATCCTGGGAAACACATGTAACTTCTGATTTCATATTAGCATTGACATTTCTCCAGCTTAGAATTGCACGCATAGTACAATGCCACATTATGAAAATTCAGCTCATTTATGCAATGCTGGGTTTTCATTTAGCTTTTTTTACCATGAAGAAAATATTTTCCCGATGGAGAAACCCCTTTCTTTACACACCTGCAAAGTTTGGGGCGTTCCTTTCCTCTTCAGGTCCTGGAAAGAAATTTCCACCTGCTCTTAAGTAAATCTCCAACAATAACCAGGGTGAGAGTCAGAGAGCATTTTGTGACTGGGCAAAAGTCTGTGTGTTTATGGGTGTTCACAAACCCTCAAAGCTAGCCACACCTTGAAATGTCCATTTCCCACCTCTTGAATGGAATTTATTCCCGTATTACATTACATAAGTATGCGGTAACATAACACAGGATTTATAGGATCAGCTCTTGTGAATTCCATTCACTTGTAAATCCACCAATTTGCTGGTTTGCGATTAGGGCGCAACATCTTTTGGATAATTATCTTAATGAGTAAATGTAGAAGCATATTGAAAGGGTTTGAAGCATTGAGGGAGTACCAAGCTTTTTAGACTTCGCAAATGGTCCGATTCGCAGAATCCCTTTTTAGGATGCACGAAGGCCAAATTGCAATTCGGTAACCTGTTATGGAATCACAATTTGTCTTTGCCATTCGGCATTAGAAAGGGGTGTGTTTAGTGCATCTCTTCTTAATACTGAATTGCAGTGGTATGTATGAATTGTTTATGACTCAAAGGTTGTTGCAAAACAGCTGCAGGTCACCACCAATTTCAAATTGGTGGTAACAGATTCACAAATGGAAGGACCCCCTCCCCCTTTGTGAATGTTTGTCCAATGGAAACTTTTCATTTTTAGACTTATCCCATTTTTCATTAAGGAAAATGGGCTTCCTTTAAATAAAAATGTATTACTTTATTTAAAATCAATCACAGACATGAGCGGTCATTACAACATTGGCAGTAAAAGCCGCTCACCGCCGTAAAGAAGACGGCCAACACACCGCCGCGGCTGCGGTATTCCACCACAGCTATTATGTCCCACATTTCGGAATCCGCCAAAATTCAGACACCCACACAAGTCCGCCACACCAAAGGTCAGTGATAAACTGGCGAAAACAAAACCGACACCATCACGCCAACAGAAATACGCCCACACTATCACGACACACGAATCCATGCGGCGGTCTTTCAACTGTGGTATTCCATTGGCGGTACACACCGCCACGCACAAAATACACACACATTTACAAAACACTACCACATTGGACAATTCCAAATACACACACCTGATACACATACACACACCACTCCCACACACCCAATACAATATAAAACACACACCCACATCACCTACAAACCCCCACGACAAAAAATTCCGAAAGAAGGCCAGAGAGAGAGCACCAGCAAGAACAACAGCATCCACAGGCACACAACACCATCACCCACAGAACTTCCACGCACCTCACACAACACACCACTACATATCAGCACACATATCACCACACACTCCACCCCACACATCACCTACACCACCCCATGGCACGGCAAAGACACCCCAGGTTCTCGGAGGAGGAGCTCAGGGTCATGGTTGAGGAAATCATCCGGGTAGAGCCACAGCTATTCGGAGCACAGGTGCAGCACATCTCCATAGCTAGGAAGATGGAGCTATGGCGAGGAATAGTGGACAGGGTCAACGCAGTGGGACAGCACCCAAGAAATCGGGAGGACATCAGGAAGCGGTGGAACGACCTACGGGGGAAGGTGCGTTCCGTGGTCTCAAGACACCACCTGTCGGTTCAGCGGACTGGCGGCGGACCCCCACCTCTTCCCCCACAACTAACAACATGGGAGGAGCAGGTCTTGGAGATTCTGCATCCTGAGGGCCTTGCAGGAGTAGGTGGAGGAATGGACTCTGGTAAGTGAAATCTTAACAATTACAACCCACACCCTACCTGCATGCTATCACATATCCCCACCCTCACCCCCAGCACCCCAACCCCTCACATATGTCCCAACATTACAAACCACCCATCCCAACACCAAGACCTGCATGCAACACCAAAGCATGGATACCCATCACTAAAGCATGCCCACTGCACATACCCATACAACCCCCTAAACCATCCTCACACAAGGTCTCACACAGGAATGCAAACACTGGGGTACACGGTCACCCACCCATTGCACACCATGACACACACAGAAGTAATAACCATCCTTTTATACCCCTGCAGGACCCCTACCCAACATCACCGGACAGGAGGGTCCACACATATCCACACCACCAACAGAGGAGGCCCACAGTGATGACAGCACCTCTGTCCAACTGGATCTAGATGACCAGCCCGGCCCATCGGGGACCTCGGGACAGTCGGTTCCCATCACCCAGTCACAGGCCACTACAGACCTTCCACCCTCTGGAAACACAAGCACACCACCCACTCAGCGGGCCCATACCTCCGTCCCCAGGACATGTCAATCAGCAGTGTGTCCACCACTACAGGGAACCCAGGATAACCCACCACCCCAACAACAACAGGCACCTGGGGCAGTGGTAGTGGGCACACGGTCCAGGGGACGGAGGCCCAGAAACACAGGGGAACTGGGAGGGCTGCTGTGTGACAGGGGGCGGACAGGCCAAGGGAACCCACTCTCCACGAGGCCCTCTCCTCCATCATGGGAGCATACCACCACTCCCAGGAGACGATGGCAACGGTACTGGGCAAGTTTCAGGAGACCCAGCGCCTGCAGGAGGAACAGTATATGGGCTTCAGGGAGGAACTCAGAACCATCAGCTCCACTCTGGGCACCATCGTAGGGGTGCTGAAGGAACTTGTGAACACCAGGAGGGACACTGTGACACAACAAGGGGCCCCTGACACTAGCATGGACGATGAACTGCCCACCACCTCCGCCGGCGCTAGTGGACAGGACGCCCCGCCACAGGACCACCACACCAGCACCCCACCCCCTGCAGAGGGAGAACCACCCCGCAAACGGTCCCTGAGATCCAGGACAAAGACAGAGCACGATGCCAAGACCCCCGCCAAGAAATGAGACCACCCTGATTGTCATCCTACTGTACCACTTTGTCACCCTGTCCATACTGAAACTGCCCCAGCTCCACTTCCTATGCCAATATGGGCAATGCACCCGTGAGACTAATAGACTGGACTCTGCCATGGACATTCCTCCGCCATCACCCCTCACCATTTCACTACCCCCTCCAATATTGAGCACTTAAATAAACACCCTTAAAGCACAAAACAATCTGGAGTCTGTCTGTGATTTCGAAATCGTGTATTAGCAATTACAGTGACAAAATGCTCTTTCAAGTTTAATGTCAACATACCTATGTCACACAGCTCTAGTCCATGAGGAATCTAAGCAAATGTCACACAGTGGGACCCACATCTGTAAAATCGTAAAGGAAAGTGACAACTCAGTGACCATACACTGGGTGAAAACGACACACAGTAGAGAGGTAGTAGTGTTAAAGTACATGTAGTAGGCAGGTTTGTATTCTTACCTGTGTCTCACTGGAAATATTGCTGGATCACTGAGTCCCTGTTGTGCATGTCTTCTTCCCCTGCTTCCTCGTCTTCACTGTCCACAGGCTCCACAGCTGCAACAACACCGCCATCTGGACCATCCTCCTGCAGAAATGTCACCTGTCGTCGCAAAGCCAAGTTATGAAGCATACAGCAGGCCACGATGATCTGGCACACCTTCTTTGGTGAGTAGAATAGGGATCCACCTGTCATATGGAGGCACCTGAACCTGGCCTTCAGGAGGCCGAAGGTCCGCTCGATCACCCTCCTAGTTCGCCCATGGGCCTCATTGTAGTGTTCCTCTGCCCTTGTCCTGGGATTCCTCACTGGGGTCAGTAGCCATGACAGGTTGGGGTAACCAGAGTCACCTGCAAATGGTGAGGGACAACTGTTAGACACGCAATAACCTGGAGGGATATCCCCAGACCAAGACTACCATTCCCACTGACTTGCTTCCAGGTGCTCACCTAATAACCACACACAGTGCCTCTGGAGTTGACCCATCACATAAGGGATGCTGCTATTCTGCAGGATGTAAGCGTCATGCACTGAGCCAGGGAACTTGGCATTTACATGGGAGATGTACTGGTCTGCCAAACATACCAACTGTACATTCATCTAATGATAACTCTTCCGGTTTCTGTACACCTGTTTACTCCTGTGCTGGGGTACCAAAGCCACATGTGTCCTATCAATGCACCTATGATGTTGGGGATGTGTCTCAGGGCATAGAAATCCCCTTTCACTGTAGGCAAATCCTCCACCTGAGGGAAAATGATGTAGCTCCACATGTGTTTCAGAAGGGCAGACAACACTCTGGACAATAGTTCGAAAACATAGGCTGGGACATCCCTGATGCCATGGCCACTGTTGTTTGAAATGACCAACTTGCAAGGAAATGGAGCACTGACAGCACCTGCACTTGAGGGGGGATTCCTGTGGGATGGCGGATTGCTGACATCAGGTCTGGCTCCAACTGGGTACACAGTTCCTGGATTGTGGCACGGTCAAGCCTGTAGGTGATAATCAAATGTCGCTCCTCCATTGTCGACAGGTCCACCAGCGGTCGGTACACCGGAGGATGCCGCCATCTCCTCACATGTCCCAGCGGACGGTGCCTATGAAGGACAACAGCGAGCATAGAGTCAAACAACTCAGAGGTACGTACCCACAGTTTACACAGAACACCTATCATACACAAAAGGCGGCCTGTATGTGTGTTGAGTCTAGGCCTAGGTATGAGTGACGCAGTTGGAAATGAAGCCATGTGGGCCCCTGAAATGGCGGCTGCCTGACCTGTAAAGTGGGACAATGGGATGTGAGGTAACTGCACTGGCGCTGTACACCGTCGCGGTAGGCGGTCGAAGACCGCGGCACAATGCTGCATTGGTTAACATTGGACCCTATGGGTCCCAGGAGCCAATGGCGATGTACGCCGGCGGTGACGGTACACACCGCCGCGGACGTGACCGCCATTTTCTATCACTTCAATCAATCGATACCTGATCTTCGACAGGAGAGGACCTACACTGCAAGTGCTGCTGTGACCTCGGTCTGGAAGAGACAATGGCTCGAGTGTCTGGGGAAAGGGCCCCTGCCTTCACATCAGAGGAGTTGGAAAAACTCGTGGATGGGGTCCTCCCCCAGTACAAGCTACGCTACGGTCCTCCAGACAAACAGGTAAGTACACATGGAGCATGTTGTATGGGCTATGCCTGTGTGGAGAGGGCTGGATGTAAGAAGGAAGGGGGAGAGTGCTGCGTGCATGAAAGACGGTGAATGCATGTGCCACATGGCAAGGGTAGAGATGGGGGCCAATCAGTTCGACGGTGCAGTTGGTAATAACTCCTCTTTTTCCCCTGTACATTTCATGTAGGTCAGCGCCCACCAGAAGAAAGATATTTGGCGTGCCATCGCCAAGGACGTTCGGACCCTGGTGGTCTACCACAGACGGAGCACCCACTGCCGGAAAAGATGGGAGGACATTCGCCGCTGGAGCAAGAAGACGGCGGAGGCTCAGCTGGGGATGGCCTCCCAACGTGGGAGGGGTGCCGGTCGCATCATGACCCCCCTGATGTTCAGGATCCTGGCGGTGGCCTACCCGGAGTTGGATGGGCGCTTGAGGGCATCACAGCAGCCACAAGGGGGTGAGTACACTCTCATTCTGCTGACTTTGCGTGCAGTGGAGGTGTCTGGGTGGGGGAGGTGGGCTGTGGGTTTCTCTAGGCCAGGGCGAGTTCCGTAGGCAAGGCCCCTCCGTATGGCAGGCCATGTGGCACCCCAGCCCACCTCTGTAGAGTGCCAAGTACAGCTAGTTATGCCCCTGTGTCATCTATGTGTGCAGATGTCGTCCATAGCCTTGTAGGCCATTTCCCAGAAATTGAACAGTGGAGCCCAAGAGCACAGCGTAGTGCAGGGGGCTTCTGTGTCTGTCGTGTCTGCCAACGGTAGCGGTAATGCATGCACTCAACATGTCTTTCTTCTGTCTTCCCCCCCTTTTTGTGGTCTCCCTGTTCTTGTGTGCATTAGCATCATCAGGCGGAGGAACAGTGGCACCGGAGCACGAGGGGGCTGCATCCCACATGGCCCTGGAGGGCGACACTACGGAATCTGAATTCACCAGTGGGACGGAGGGCGAGGGGAGCTCCACGGCGGGGACAGGAGCTGACACCAGCGACATGGACTCGTCCTCTGATGGGAGCTCCCTTGTGGTGGCGGCAACATCTGTGCCCCCCGCATCTACAGGCAGCCGCCACCCCCCCTACCAGCACTGCCCTCCCGGCAGCCCCTCAGCCTTTGCCCCGTGCCCGCTCACCCAGGAGGGTGGACATCACCTTCGCCCCAGGCACCTCAGGCCCTGCCCCAGTCACCCCCGCTGCCCTCAGTAAGGAGGCCATTGACCTCCTCAGGTCCCTCACTGTTGGGCAGTCTACCATTTTGAATGCCATCCAGGGTGTAGAGAGGCAGTTGCAACAAACCAATGCATTCCTGGAGAGCATTCATTCTGGTCAGGCGGCCCTTCACCGAGCTTTTCAGACTCTGGCCTCAGCACTGATGGCAGCCATTGTCCCCGTCTCTAGCCTCCCCCCTCCAACTTCCTCAACCCCGACCCAATCCCCTGTACCTCAGCCTATCCCAAGCACACCTACAGACCAACATGCACACACGTCAACACCCAAGGGAAGCTCAGGCAAACATAAGCACCACACATCCCACAGGCACTCACGCAAGCATCACACACAAGCAGACACACCAACATCCACTGCCTCCACTGTGTCCCCCTCCTCCTCGTCTCCCTTCTCCCTCCCAGTCTCGTCTACACTCACACCTGCATGCACTACCTCTACAGCCACTATGTCCCTCTCCAGCACACCCACCACCACACCCCACTCACGTGCAGTCACCACCCCCACTACCATTTACACGTCCCCTGTGTCCTCTCCCAGTGTGTCTGTGACGCCCCCTCCCAAGATACACAAACGCAGGCACACACCCACCCAACAGTCATCCACCTCACGACAGCCTCCAGCGCATGCACCTTCACCCAAAGTCACCAACCGTACACCTCCTACAGCCACCACCTCTTCCTCCACTCCCAAACCCCCTCCAGCTACCCGTCACAGTGTGTCCAAAAAACTTTTCCTGTCCAACCTTGGCCTCTTTCCCACACCTCCCCCACCCCGTCCGTCTCCTAGGTCCCGAACTAGCACCTCAGCCACAACATCTCCGGGATCAGTGGTGCCTGTAGTCACCGGAATGTGGAGTGCACAGGCCACCAGGGCTACCAGTGTGGCACGGAGCCACAGCACAGACAGTCCCCCACCTGTGAAGCATCAGAAGTTGGCCAGTGCCCGGCGGGAGAAGGGGAAGACTCCAGCCACCAAAGCCGCTCCCAGGGGTCCCGTTGGGAGTGTGGAGTCAGCTGTGACACCATCCAAGGTGGGGAAGGGCCACAAGAAACACGGCAAGTCTGGGAAGTACAGCACAGCGGAGAAGACCGCCATCATCCCCGCTGCCCAGGAGGCCACCGCCAGCACCAGCCCAGCTGCCCAGGAGGCCACCGCCAGCACCAGTCCAGCTGCCCAGGAGGCCTCCGCCAGCACCAGCCCAGCTGCCCAGGAGGCCACCTCTAGCACCAGCCCAGCTGCCCAGGAGGCCACCGCCAGCACCAGCCCAGCTGCCCAGGAGGCCACCACCAGCACCAGCCCAGCTGCCCAGGAGGCCACCACCAGCACAAGCCCAGCTGGGCCATAAAGGACCGCCAGCAAAAGGCCCGCTGGGCCATGAAGGACCGCCAGCAAAAGGCCCGTTGGGCCATGAAGGACTGCCAGCGCCTGCCCCGCTGGACCATGAAGGACCGCCAGCAGCTGATACCCTGCAATGGAGACCGCCATCTGAAGCACAGCTGAACAGCGCACCGCCATCTGAAGCACCGCTGAACAGGGCACCGCCATCTGAAGCACCGCTGAACAGGGCACCGCCGAACAGGGCACCGCCATCTGAAGCACCGCTAGCCCATGAGCGGCAGGGGCACTGACGCAACAAAGGCCGTCACGGGTTGCATGATGCACTCTGGGCACCATGCCCCCTCCAGAACCAGTGGAGACCGTCATCCACTACCTCTGTTCTTGACAGGATGAAGCACTCTGGGCACCATGCCCCCTCCAGAACCAGTGGAGACCGTCATCCACTACCTTTGTCCTTAACAGGATGAAGCACTCTGGGCACCATGCCCCCTCCAGAACCAGTGGAGACCGTCATCCACTACCTCTGTCCTTAACAGGATGAAGCACTCTGGGCACCATGCCCCCTCCAGAACCAGTGGAGACTGTCATCCACTACCTCTGTCCTTAACAGGATGAAGCACTTTGGGCACCATGCCCCCTCCAGAACCAGTGGAGACTGTCATCCACTACCTCTGTCCTTAACAGGATGAAGCACTCTGGGCACCATGCCCCCTCCAGAACCAGTGGAGACTGTCATCCACTTGTGAGACTGTGGCTTTGCACTCCCCAGGATTGAACAGTGGCAGACCACCCACTGTATAGACTTGAGAGACTGTGGCTTTGCACTCCCCAGGATTGAACAGTGGGCAGACCACCCACTGTAGAGACTTGTGAGACTGTGGCTTTGCACTCCCCATGATTGAACATTGGGCAGACCACCCACTGTATAGACTTGAGAGACTGTGGCTTTGCACTCCCCAGGATTGAACAGTGGGCAGACCACCCACTGTATAGACTTGAGAGACTGTGGCTTTGCACTCCCCAGGATTGAACAGTGGGCAGACCACCCACTGTAGAGACTTGTGAGACTGTGGCTTTGCACTCCCCAGGATGTAACAGTGGGCATGTGGCCCCCTCGTGGATTTGGCGTCGTGCACTCAAGCGGCTGAGGTGCCCTCCTTTTCCCTCCCCCTGAGGTGCCTGTTTTCTTGGTATCTGATGCCCCTGCAGTGTTCTCTCCGTCATGGTCGGGGATCTTGTGTGGGCCTCGCCCATACCGTGTGGTCCCAGTGTTCCACGGACTATCTTAGTGCACTACCTGGACTACTATGCTTGGTATTTAATTTGTACATGGTGTATAGATATATTTCTGCCTACTTGTTTTTAATATATTACAATGGTTACACTCATTTTCTATTGTCTTTGCATTCTTCCGGGGGGTTTGGAGGGTGTAACTGTGATGTATTGACATGCATTTGTGTGTGTTGTAGTGGGTGAGAGTGGGGGCGTCCCTGTTTTTTCCCTCCCCTGTGTCGTAGGTGCAGTACTCACCGTAGTCTTCGCTGCCGCCGTTCCTGCTCCTGGTAGAGGAGCAGGAAGACTATCTCAGGTAGAATTTGGAGTTCCGGGTCCATGGTGTCCTCGTTCCTCGTGGGGTGTGTAGAGGTGAGCGTTTTCCCTTCGAAATTCCTGTTTCCGCCGTGTTTTTATCCGCGGTGAATCCGCCCCGGAAAAGGTGGCGGATTGGCCTGTCATAATAGTGTGGGTGGTACATTGTCTCCCGCCTGTTTGTTGACGGTGACCGCCACGCTGTTTGTTTGTACCGCCGTGGCGGTCGGAGTGTTAAAGTGGCTGTCTTTGTTGCCGGTTTCCCCACGGTCGTAATTGCAATTTTTTTACCGCCGGCCTGTTGGCGGTTTTACCGCCACTTTAACACCGTCCGCCAGGGTTGTAATGACCACCATGTTGTTCTTCTGACCTCAGCAGCCCATCATCCCTGTGAGGTTTGCAGTTCCTAATGGGTCGGAAAAGCGAAACCTAGGTCATTTATATTCATGAGGTAGGACTATTTGTGACCTACAAATGACTCACAAATGACGCTCAAAAGAGTTTCATACATTTGAAATTGCTATTTAATCATTGTGATTCGCATGGAATCGCAATGTAGACACTCGCAATTTCAAACGTTAGTATATGTGGCCCCTAATTCACATTTATATTATTAATCCTGACACATATTAAATGAGAATTATGGTACAGTGCAATGAGATTCAGTTATTATGTATTGGTGAATATGTCCTTATAATTTGATTTGAAATTGTGTACACAAATATACAGTCATATCAGTTCTTTAAATATTTCCTATTTATTATTACTATTGTGACTGGTTCTCTTGGTCTGCTTTAATTAATACACTTTGTTTTAGAGAAATAGGACAAGAGATGTGAAAAACTGATCCTTGATAAACAGAGTACCCCAATTTGGGCTGTATGGTGAAATATAAATCACAAAATTGAAAGGTCCAATAAGGCACCATTATCAGGGTCTGTGCCTAAACTAGCATTTACCGCTAATGCAATGTTCTAAAGGCACAGTATAGATTGTGAACAGCAGTGAAACAATAAGCTATCTTCCTTGGTGTCCCTTCCAATATTAAACTCACTTTCAAGCTTTGCATGTTACATTAGATTGAGTGAAACAGCTGCATACAAGTACACCTCGTAAACATGGCGAGAATACCAAAGTTTCAAAACTAGCAATAAAAACTGCTAGTTAACCATGTCTAAACCCTTCTCTACATCAAATTTCCGTACAGCCAGAGGATCAAAGGCCACTGACTCACTCTATTGTTTCCAGAAGGTTATGTGTGCTTGCCATAATATCTGCATGATCAGGTGATATCAACTTATGGAAAGTTGATTAGCAACTACCTTTGAAAGGATCTAATAATTTTAGTTTAAGGGAATGATTAAGTGGTGTGATACACATGTATGCTTATCAAACCTACTTATAAAAATACATAGACTTTCCCTAAAATATTCTCTCTATAACATAGCTAGTTTATAGCCTCCTTCATGGTTATAAATTATACTTAATTTGGGTACTAACAAATCTCCAAGAATCCATCAGGAAACTGTTCTGTCGCTTTTTTGGTAGTGAGTGTATTAATACATTTCCAAAGGTGTTTCTCCAGAATGAGAGCGCTTAATCTCTCCTGGCCAAAAAGAATAAATTGTGGCAGAATAATCTGGCCTAGTGCATGAATATGTAGTTCTTTATTGAACCTCTGAATCGTGCCCTGTTATTAAAGCAATATTGTCAGGGACTCTATGGCCCTCATTCCAACCTGCGGAGGGCAGCGGAAGCACCGCCAACAGGCTGGCGGTGCTTCCAGGGCTATTCTGACTGCGGCGGTAAAAGCCGCGGTCAGAAAAGGGGAACCGGCGGTTTCCCGCCGGTTTTCCCCTGGCCCAGGGAATCCTCCATGGCGGCGCTGCTTGCAGCGCCGCCATGGGGATTCCGACCCCCTTTCCGCCAGCCTGTTTCTGGCGGTTTTCACCGCCAGAACCAGGATGGCGGGAACGGGTGTCGTGGGGCCCCCTAACAGGGCCCCATACAGATTTTCACTGTCTGCTTTGCAGACAGTGAAAATCGCGACGGGTGCCACTGCACCCGTCGCACCCCTGCAACTCCGCCGGCTCCTATCGGAGCCGGCTTCCTCGCTGCAGGGGCTTTCCCGCTGGGCCGGTGGGCGGCCTTTTGGAGGTCGCCCGCCAGCCCAGCGGGAAAGCCAGAATGGCATGAGTAACTAAGGCTTCTCAAAAAGTGACTAAGAAAATTGTGTTTCCAACTACAGGTATGAAATAAAGTCAAGCCAGAGAGGAATTCATTCAACATAGCTACTGGGATAGTGCTAGTTGTCCTCAGGATGACAAGACTCCTCGGATAGAGGCATAGGAACATATCTAAATAATTAATATGGATCTATGACATTGGCATGAATATTTATCTCCCAGTAGTAAACCAGGGCAAATATCAATCATAGTTGAGTCCTAAAGAACGTGAATTGTATTTTTTCCATCACCCACCGAAACGTGTGTCAACTGCTTTTAGGAGTGATCTCAGCCTGCAACACAACAGTGGTTGAAATTGAAGCTCACTTCCTGCTGTAATGTTGTGCTGTATGTGGGGTGTGGCTGGGATTGGTATGAATGTTGTGTGTGAGAGGATGTGGTCCGTGAGTTAGAGCATGGATTGATTGATGAATGGGGAGATAACATGATATATGTCGCATAACTGTAATATAGTGTATTTACATATTTTTTATGTAAAATATACAAACGTGGTTGAACATGGTATAGAAGCACTTTGGATATCTGAAGGGGAATAATAATGATCAGATGATTTGGAAAAAAGTAATCAATATATTTTTGGAGCCAGTACATAATTAAATGTTCAGCAATAAAAAAAGTGAAAAACAAAAAGCAAATAAAAATAATGAATATGTATGAGTTGTAAATTAGTTGAATTTGTCTTTTGCCAGACCACTATGCACACTAAGCTATCACAGAAGCAGTACAGGTCATACAGGAGTTTTGTTCTTTGACTGAGTAGTAGTAAAGACATCTGTATAGAAATGAGCCAGGTGTGTGACACTGTGCGCCCTTTAAGCACCTGCAAAGCAGCTATGGAGAAGACAGTTCCTCCTTTCCATTTTCTTAATACTTTTTTACCCTTCAGGCAATACAGCATAAGTATCTCTAAACTGTATTACCATTTGGTGCTCCAGGAATACAAGAGCATATCAGGAGTACTACAAGAATATGCCACACCTATTCAAAGCAAAATCTTTCTGAAGTGGGTCCTATGTAGGTAGGATTTGTTTGTCAACCTACAATAAACAAAAATGTAAGAATTAGGGAAATAAATCCAGGATCTCTAGAGTCCCGTATTCACAGAAACGTGGTCCATAAGACAGAAAAACGGTGTTGACTAAAATTACCACATATTTGATATGCCTGAATGTGCTCAAGCCATTATTTAATTAACTATTAACTTGTCCTGGTGGATCAATTTGGTTTGCCTGAATACAATAATGTGCATGAAACGTATTATAAGTTAAATCTAATTCATGTTAAAATCTCTGTGGAGAAGAAAACCAATCTCTAGTGATTATGACTTTGGTGATAAATAAGCATATACATCAATGAAGTGTAAATTATTTATGCATTCAAATCCATATCTGGCATGGATTCAGCCCTCTATGATCTATATTGATCACTACTGATCCATCCCGGTTATCATTCTGGTGAATTTTGATGGAAAATATATCCTTTCAAAAAGCAACCAGACAACATCATAATTCCTCATGATCTTCAGTGACCAAACACTTAATAATCCGACGAAGTATAACTGTTCATACAAGTTTTATAATCGATAAGCCATTATTCCACAACGTTATGTGCCGAAATGAGCCACATAACTCAAAATAGAGTTTAACCAAATAAGTGCATTTAAAGAGAATGACTCAAGGCACTGTTAAACTTCCAACATTAAATGTAGCACTTGTATACATTTCAAACACATAGGCCCTCATTCCAACCCTGGCGGTCTCTGACCGCCAGGGCAGAGGGCAGCGGAATCACCGCCAACAGGCTGGCGGTGCTTCCAGGGCTATTCTGACCGCGGCGGTAAAGCCGCGGTCAGAAAAGGGGAACCGGCGGTTTCCCGACGGTTTTCCCCTGGCCCAGGGAATCCTCCATGGTGGCGCTGCTTGCAGCGCCGCCATGGGGATTCCGACCCCCTTCCCGCCAGCCTGTTTCTGGCGGTTTTCACCGCCAGAACCAGGATGGCAGGAACGGGTGTCGTGGGGCCCCTGGGGGCCCCTGCACTGCCCATGACACTGGTATGGGCAGTGCAGGGGCCCCCTAACAGGGCCCCATACAGATTTTCACTGTCTGCTTTGCAGACAGTGAAAATTGCGATGGGTGCCACTGCACCCGTCGCATCCCTGCCACTCCGCCGGCTCCATTCGGAGCCGGCTTCCTCGTTGCAGGGGCTTTCCCGCTGGGCCGGCGGGCAGCCTTTTGGCGGTCGCCCGCCGGCCCAGCAGGAAAGCCAGAATGGCATCCGCGGTCTCCTGACCGCGGAGCGGCCATTTGGCGGTGACCGCATGGCGGGCGGCGACCGCCGCCCACCGCGGTCAGAATGACCGCCATAATTGTATCACAAGTGTTGATTATTGTTACTGTTATGACCCTGAGAACAAGGCTATTTGGCCCACTTGCTAAGTGATGTCAGGCTTGGACTCAAGAGATTTAACTCTACTCATATCCCACCTAAAATATAAATATTCAACAACCGTGAATTGCATTTTTCAGCACATAGCCACCCAAAACCTAGTAGCAGTAATCAGCACCTTGGATTGGAACCACAAGGAGAGGAAGTGAGCACTTGCTATTAGCAGTCTTGATTAATGAATAAGGAGCATACACATCAGTGAGGAGTAATAATGGGTCCTGGACATTGTTCTGTGGTTTGAATATTGCCTTGCACTCATCAACTTCATGATAGCACAATGAAATGGAATTCATGTAAACATCATAGGATGTTATGGTAATATGGAGTACATCAATGTAGGCTATTGATGAGAAAAATGTACTATTGTATACTTAGAAGCTGTGTACTTCAAAGGTGCGTTTTGTATTTATTTTGCAAATAACTTTTGTAACTTTATTTTGGCATAGGCTCTTACCACGCCCTAATCACCTGAGCTGAGTCCATGTTCTGTTACACAGAATGCAGAGCAATTTGTTCACCACATACCATTGGAGAACAGGTGCTTTTAAACATGGTAAAAGATGCGCATTAATTTAATTTCACTAATTTTTTAACAAGTCTAAACTAAAAAGTGCAGAAATCAGAAGTAGATAGTTAGCCATGCTAGTAGCTATTTTAACAGTGGTAAATCTAGCGAATCATTCCTCTATCCCTTTAAAATGTGCACTGTTGGACTTTTTTGCTTATGCAGGGTCATCCCCAAACTTTTTGCCTCCTGCCTCCTATTTTTTTATGACATGTTGCTATTGGCTTTTGAACTCTGAGCACTTTACCACTGCTAAGCAGTGCTAAAGTGCATATGCTCTCTGTGTAAATTGTATGTGATTGGTTTATCCATGATTGGCATGTTTGATTTACTAGTAAGTCCCTAGTAAAGTGCACTAGAGGTGCCAGGGCCTGTAAATGAAATGCTACTAGTGGGCCTGCAGCACTGGTTGTGCCACCCACATGAGTAGCTCTGTAATCATGTCTCAGACCTGCCACTGCAGTGTCTGTGTGTGCAGTTTTAACTGTAAATTCGACTTGGCAAGTGTACCCACTTGCCAGGCCCAAACCTTCCCTTTTCTTACATGTAAGGCACCCCTAAGGTAGGCCCTAGGTAGCCCTAAGGGCAGGGTGCAGTGTATGGTTAAGGTAGGACATATAGTAATGTGTTTTATATGTCCTGACAGTGAAATATTGCTAAATTCGTTTTTCACTGTTGCAAGGCCTGTCCCTCTCATAGGTTAACATGGGGGCTACCTTTAAATCTTGGACCCTCTTCTCACCATGACCAAGCAAGTCAACGCCGTGTCCTCCGCCTGCTTCCTCACCCTCTGCATGCTCCGCAAGATCTTCCGCTGGATCCCCGCCGACACTAGAAAGTACTGGCTGGCTCTTGGCTGCCTTTGACGCCGTCTGTCACCGCACCCTAATCACCCGCCTCCGCTCCACCGGGATCCAAGGCCAGGCCCTGGACTGGATTGCCTCCTTCCTCTCAAACCGATCCCAAAGAGTCTACCTCCCTCCGTTTCGCTCAGACCCCACCAAGATCATCTGCGGCGTACCTCAAGGCTCATCACTCAGCCCGACACTCTTCAATGTCTACATGAGCCCCCTCGCCGACATCGTATGCAAGCACGACATCATTATCACTTCCTACGCCGACGACACCCAACTCATACTCTCCCTCACCAAGGACCCCGCCAGCGCCAAGACCAACCTACAAGAGGGCATGAAGGACGTCGCAGATTGGATGAGGCTCAGCCGCCTAAAGCTGAACTCTGACAAAACGGAAGTCCTCATCTTCGGCAACACCCCGTCTGCTTGGGACGACTCCTGGTGGCCCACGGCCCTCGGCACCGCACCAACCCCCGCAAACCACGCCCGCAACCTCGGCTTCATCTTGGACCCTCTTCTCACCATGACCAAGCAAGTCAACGCCGTGTCCTCCGCCTGCTTCCTCACCCTCCGCATGCTCCGCAAGATCTTCCGCTGGATCCCCGCCGACACTAGAAAAACCGTGACCCACGCCCTCGTCACGAGCCGCCTGGACTACGACAACACCCTCTATGCTGGGACCACCGCCAATCTCCAAAAACGCCTGCAACGTATTCAAAACGCCTCGGCCCACCTCATCCTCGACGTACCCCTCAACAGCCACATCTCCGCACACCTGAGACACCTGCATTGGCTCCCAGTCAGCAAAAGGATCACCTTCCAACTTCTCACCCACGCACACAAAGCCCTCCACAACAAGGGACCGGATTACCTCAACCGTCGCCTCAGCTTCTACGCCCCCACCCGTCTCCTCCGTTCCTCAGGCCTCGCGCTCGCTGCCGTCCCTCGCATCCGCCGCTCCACGGCGGGTGGGAGGTCCTTCTCCTTCCTGGCAGCCAAGACCTGGAACTCCCTCCCCACCAGCCTCAGGACCACCCAGGACCACTCCGCATTCCGGAGACTCCTAAAAACCTGGCTCTTCGAGCAGCAGTAACCCCCCCCTTTTTTCCCCTAGTGCCTTGAGACCCGCACGGGTGAGTAACGCGCTTTATAAATATTAATGATTTGATTTGATTTTGATTTGATTAAAGTGTAGATTCCCTTTGGGAACGGATGGACGTGTGGAGTTTGGGGTCTCTGAGCTCACAATTTAAAAATACATCTTTTAGTAAAGTTGATTTATAGAAAGTGAGCATTTTCTTGCTTATACCATTTCTGTGACTCTGCCTGTTTGTGGATTCCCTGTCTGGGTCAGTTTGACAGTTGGGCTGGTTGCATCTCACACTAGACAGTGACACAAAAGGAGCTGGTGTGTAGTCTGCATTTCCTGATGAGCCATCTGTGCTAGGAGGGAGGGGAGGAGTGGTCACTTACACCTGAAAGGGCTGTGCCTGTCCTCACACAGTGCCGTCTCCGACCCCCTGGTGAGTGTCTGGGGTCTGGCCTGGGAAAGGCAGGATTTCACATTCAAAAGAGACTTTACTTTGAAGTAGGCCTATTTCAAAGGAGAAATTGGGTATAAGAAGGGCACCCAAAACCACAGACTTTAGATCACTTCTGGACATCAAGAGGAACCTCGCCTGGAGAAGAGCTGAAAAGCTGAGGAGAAGTGCTGCCCTGCCTGTGACTGTGCTTTGTGGAGCTATCCTGCAGTTGCTGCTTCTGCCAGAGTAAAAGGGCAAAGACTGGACTTTGTGTGCCTTCCATCTTGTGAAGAAATCTCCAAGGGCTTGATTTAGAGCTTGCCTCCTGTTGTTTGAAGTCTCAGTGACAGCAAAGACTTCTCTCTGCCAGCACCTGGAGTCTCTGGAGAGACTCCTGCTCTGAAAAGTGGTGCCCTATCCAGTCCCTGGGCCCTTGAAAGGAAAGCTGGTGGACATCCAGGGAAATCGACTTCAGACGACTTCGGACAGACGCCGCTGCTGAATCCGGTGACGCCGCCTGCAACCGACTCCGTGATCTTCGCTGGAACGTGACGACCTTCGCAGGCCCACTGCTGCTGCAGCCCCGCTTAAGTCCGCGACTCCGTGGAAGTCATCGCACCACGTCATGACCGACACCGCTTGAAGTGCGCAGATTCATAGTTTTGCACAGACGCCGCGATCCGCGACTTCGTGCATTGACTTGTTTTCACTCTTCACCAAAGGTACTGTACTTGGGGGTCTACGCGACTCCGTCTCCGGCGCCGCTGGTGTCAGCTTGTTGGGAACGACTCCGTCACGACGTCGTGTTAACACCTCATCTAAGCATTTTGTGTTTCTAAGCGCTATTTTTTAGTTTCATCTTTAAACATTCCTAACTTGACTTGTGTATGTCGGATTTTTGTTGTTTTGGTCTTGTTTTGTTTAGATAAATATTTCCTATCCTTCTAAACTGGTGTTATGTCATTTTGTAGTGTTTTCATTAAGTTACTGTGTGTGTTGGTACAAATACTTTACACCTGCCACTCTGAAGTTAAGCCTACTGCTCTGCCAAGCTACCAAGGGGGTAAACAGGGGTTAGCTGAGGGTGATTCTCTTTTACCCTGAGTTAGGGTCCTTGCTTGAACAGGGGGTAACCTGACTGTCAACCAAAGACCCATTTTCTAACATGCACCTTTATTTAAAATGGGCATAATCCCAGCTCTTGTTATGCACCTTTTTAAATCGTTGAGAACTGCCAGTGGGTGGTCATATTAACTGTGACCTTGGGCACCCATTACACCATTTCCCCATCCATTACTCTTTCAAGTGTGAACGTATGGAATTGGTATGTGCGAGTGACCAATGCTGTCATGGTTAAGTACTACATGAACCAGTGTCTGAAAATTATGTAACATTTAAATTCTATCCCCAACAAGAAATGACATGTTTGTTTACATGTAAAGTACCTTTGATGTCAATTATTTGTACAATTATCTGCTACCCCTTTCTTGACTTTTGTCTCCCGTAGTATTGTAGCTCTGCCCTTGCATCCCGATGGTCTGAGATGTCATGAAGGTAGCAGTAACAATTAGTAAACAGCTTTTTAATAGAGATGGTTACATTCTGTAGTTTCAAATATTTGTCATTCTTCTAAGTTATGGGGCTATTGTTCAGACAAAGATGGTCCACCTTGTGATACCCTTAGAGTTTGTCATATCACTTTTGTTACCCCTGGCCATCTGATCAACTGATATCTAGCTAGTACTCATCATTGTATGTGAGCATCAATTACTGTATTGCACTAACAGGGAGCTGTTATTAAAGAGCAGTGTTTTTTGTTATTTGAGCCGACATCCTCACTTTTGAATTGTCTTTTTCATCATACTATACCTCGGGATCCATACCTTTCTCAGTAATGCAGTATTACACGAGAAATGTAAACAGATGTCACGTATGTCACTCCCTCAAAAGGCACGTTAGTACATTTTGGGTACTCAAAAAGGTCCTCTTTATTTATTCATTACCACGTTTCAGAATACATGACTAGGTTCATATGGTAAAGGTCCGTTCCTAGAGGGAGAAACCTTAAACATATCGCTTATGGGAGTAAGATAAAACATGTATAAGGATACTACAGACACTCTCCAGTGCACAAGTGGATGGCAACCAGGACTACGAAGTCACAGACCATGCTCTGTGGCTGGAGGCAGGCACCAGCCATCGGCCAGTTTTTACTAGTGGATCTGGAAAACACTTTGAATTATTAGAGGGGATTCGTGAGCCTGTCTTCTAATTATCGTTAAATGTATAGTTGACTATGGGCTAAATTCCTGGACCATCCTCTGGGCTCTCAAGCCCTGAAATTGCTCAGTAATTTGTGGCATTAGTCGTATGGAATTAAGATATTTTTCTACTGAGATCATTAAAATATAAAACTGAACATATTAACAAAGAAACACTCTGGTAAGCAAATTTTCATCTGCGAATTGACAACAAGAGAGAAAAAAATATTTTACATTAACTAAAACGAATTTGACATGGACTGACTGTATGATGGAAGGACCTCCGCGGACCTGGCTCGCTGTCAGACAACGCAGCCTGACAGCTTCCCCTTTCTCTTCTGTTTTCCAGTGGAATTGTGCTATCCCGACAAAGCGAAAGCTAAGCAACATCCTTTACCCTGGGAGGACAAAAAAAGCAGAAAATTGATGCTAGCAGACGGGTATGCTCATTTCACTCTGCTCATTTGACTTGGTCCTCTACTTCGATCTCGCAATATAGATTTAACAACAATTACCTTGAGAATCAAGTGCTTCATCTGCCAGTTACAGTCAAAGGCATGTAATTAAATCTGTTCAGACTTTGCCCGTCTTGCTTAGCATACATCTTATCAAGATCAACAGTGAACCATTTTTTAATTAGGCTCTGAACCGGTAAAGGAGGTATGGAAGTTATTTCTGTTTTAAGATATTATCGCTTGCTCAGGTCATTGACTGACAGTTCAGAATTGCTGCATTTTTTCAGCAGATTAATCATCCCCGTTTTACACTGTGTGCGAATTTGCATATGAATCCAGCTAATACAGACAGCATCACAATCAGAAATGTTGATGTACATGGTGGTTTTGTTCAACACAATGGGTGTTCTATGAGGAATAACAAAGCCTAAGGTCCTGATTATCAGTGGCTCAGTTTTTTCCGATACCTGTTTGCGCAGGGGTCAGAAAAATTACTTTGGTGGTATTTAACACACCCACTAATCACTGGGGGCCAGATCTACAAAGGATTTTTTCATTTGCAAACGGTCTGATTCGCAGAATCGGGCCGCTTGAAAATGCAAAGAAATATTTTTGCATGTATATGTGATATGTGATATATTACCGAATCACAAAATGTTTTTGCAAGCCGTTATTAGAAAGGGCCGTGCCAAGGGCGCCCCTTCCTAATAGCGAGTCTCGCTGATATGTGTGAATGTTTTGAGACTGGAATGCAGTCGCAAAACATTCACAGATTACCACCAAATTCAAGTTGGTGGTAACCATTCTCAAACGGGAAAGGGGTCCCCAAGAGACCCCTTCCCCTTTATGAATGGGGACTCAAAAAGTTTTGAGAGCAAGCAGTGGTCCTGTAGACCACTGCCTACTCTGAAAAAATGTAAAGAAAACTTTACAATTTTTTTTCCAATGCATCTTGTTTTCCTTTCATGAAAACGGACACATTTGAAAAACTGCTTTATTTTGTCCCAGACATGGTGGTCTGCTGTCCCCAGCAGGCCACCATCCCTGTGTGTGGCCATTCCCAAAGGGGTCGCAAATTGTGACCTACCTCATGAATATTGATAAGGTAGGTCTTTATGAACCCATTGGGAATCGCTAACAGTGTGGTTATCACTGTTGTATATTTTGTATTGCAACTCGCATTTGGGATTCCCAAACGGTTCACAAATTGCGAGTCACAAAACAAAAGGTCATACATCTGGACCCGGGTGCTTTAAATATCTCTCCCATTTGTTACATTTTGGAAGGTCGAACCTGCTGGACTCTACCAGGGGAAAAAGTATACAGGACCTATTGTACCACTTCTGATTTTGGTTTGTGATTTTTGGCAGTAAGCACCAAAATCTGCATGCTATTCATTATATATGAAATCCAATAAATAGCACCTTGAATCAGACGGACCTGAAATCAGGGCATAAATATTGGTTAAAGGAATGCCCACAGGAGTGTAACCACCAAGAATAAAGCAGTGTTATGAACAGTTGCACTGGCTAAGAGCACAGCTGAGCACCATCTTTTATGCATTTGCATTTGTCTAAACATATACATTTAACTCAGATATTCTAAGAATTAATGGATCGTTTTCATAAAAAAGTGAGGTTATCACTGATTTTGACATGCTGTTTCCAGTTCATGCATTAATTCTCAGTTATAGTATGCACTTTAACCCTGAAAATGCATGAAAACAGGGGCTTAGCTTTTCTATAAGCTACTGCTAGTGTTCTTCATGCCTAGATGAGTAGATTTAGAAAATATTTCTGCGCATATTCTGCTTGTTAGTACAGGTGGGTAGAACTCACAGCATTTCACTCTGCGGAGTTTTACAGAGTTACATAAAAAGTCAGCGAGATTCCACGGAGCTCTCTGAGTGAGTGGAAATAGGAAAGGTGTGAAGTTTTTTAGCACCAGGAGCTTGTTCTGCACTGAGAAATCAGCATGAATGGCACCACGCGGGGTGTCAGAAGGCGCTGCTGCTTGAGTTGGTTTTACTGCTGCTTGAGTACATTTTAAAAACGATTAAAATGCAATAAGTAGATGTTGAGATATCACTGTAAAAGTGATATAAAGGGGGTCATTCTGACCCCGGCGGTCTCAGACCGCCGGGGCCAGGGTCGGCGGGAGCACCGCCGACAGACCGGCGGTGCCCCGCAGGGCATTCTGACCGCGGTGCTTTGGCCGCGGTCAGTGCAGGAAAACCGGCAGTCTCCCGCCGGTTTTCCGCTGCCCGTCAGAATCCTCCAAGGCGGCGCAGCATGCTGCGCCGCCTTGGGGATTCTGACACCCCCTACCGCCATCCTGTTCCTGGCGGTTCGCCCGCCAGGAACAGGATGGCGGTAGGGGGTGTCGCGGGGGCCCTGGGGGCCCCTGCAGTGCCCATGCCAATGGCATGGGCACTGCAGGGGCCCCCGTAAGAGGGCCCGCTTGTATTTCACTGTCTGCATAGCAGACAGTGAAATACGCGACGGGTGCAGTAGCACCCGTCGCACCTTCCCACTCCGCCGGCTCGATTACGAGCCGGCTTCATGGTGGGAAGGTCGTTTTCCCCTGGGCTGGCGGGCGGCCTTTTGGAGGCCGCCCGCCAGCCCAGGGGAAAACTCAAAATACCCGCCGCGGTCTTCCGACCGCGGTACGGTATTTTGGCGGCTCCCGCCGGGCGCGCGGTGACCGCGCCCGGCGGGAGTCAGAATGACCCCCAAAGTGTCTTAAGTCTTTTAAAAACAAGTAAATGTCTCTTAAAAACAATAAAGGTCTCTTGCACGCACAAAGTACCTGGTTTGCGTGAAAAATCTCCACAAAGTGCCGCAGAGTAGGAGAAGTGTGGAAACAAAGGGGTGTGCGTCGATTTCTCTGGCCACACGCTGCGATGCGTTGTTTAGTTTCCACGCCAGGACGGCTGTGCATTGATTTCCGGCACTCGGTCGTGGATCCTTTTCAGGGTTGAGGGGTTTTCAAACACCCTGGGGTCTCTGCGTGAAATCCTGGGCTTGTGGAGCAAAGTCACAAGCGCTATGTCGTTCCAGTGGGCATTGCGTGGAATTTTCTTTTGCATGACAGGCGCTGCGTCGATCTTCTCTCTGGAAGTCGGGCTGCGTCGTCCCGGGTCGGCTGTGCGTCGATCCGGTGAGCCGTGCGTCACAGTTCCGGTCGCAACGCAGGCGCTGCGTTGATCTTCTCCTTGTGAAGTCATGCTGCATCATCCCGGTTTGGCGTGCAGTGAAATTCTCATAGCAGGGCAGGCTGTGTGTCGTTTTTAGCAGGCTGTGCATCGAATTTTCAAGTTGCAGGAGTGAAGTCAAAGGGAAGTCTCACTTGATTGTGAAATCCTGCCTTGTCCAGGCAAGGCCTCAGACACACACCAGGGGGTTGGAGTCTGCATTGTATGAGGGACGGCACAGCCCTTTCAGGTGCGAGTGACCACTCCTCCCCTCCCATCTAGCACAGATGGCTCATTGGAATATGCAGGCTACAACCGAGCCCCCTTTGTGTCACTGTCTGGAGAGAGGTGCAAACAGCCCAACTGTCAAACTAACCCAGACAGGGAATCCACAAACAGGCAGAGTCACAAAATGGTTCAAGCAAGAAAATGCTCACTTTCTAAAAGTGGCATTTTTAAACACACAATCTTAAAACCAACTTTACTAAAAGATGTATTTTTAAATTGTGAGTTCAGAGGTCCCAAATTTCACATGTCTATCTGCTCCCAAAGAGACTCTATGCTTTAATCATATTTAGAGGCAGCCCCCAGGTTAACCTATGACAGAGATAGGCCTTGCAACAGTTAAAACAGAATTTGGCAGTATTTCTCTGTCAGGACATATAAAACACATTGGGGGTCATTCCAACCCTGGCGGTCGGTGTTAAAGCGGCGGCCAACCCGCCAACAGGCTGGCGGTTAAAAAAATTGAATTCCGACCCTGGCGGAAACCGCCAACAGAGACCGCCACTTCAACACTCCGACCACCACGGCGGGACAAACAAACAGCGCGGCGGTCACCGCCAACAGACAGGCGGGAGACAAAGTACCGCCCACCCTATCACAACCCACCAAGCCGCCACCTTTTCCGGGGCGGTAGCCCCGCCGATAAAAACACGGCGGAAACAGCCATTTCGGATGGAAAACGCTCACCTCCATACACCCCACGAGGAATCTGGACAGCATGGAACCCGAACTCCACATCCTCCCAGCTATTGTCTTCCTGCTCCTCTACCAGGAGCACGAACGCCGGCGCAGAAGACAACGGTGAGTACTGCACCTACGACACAGGGGAGGGGGAGGGAAATAATTACGGGGACACACATACGCGACACACCCACCCCCACCCTCACCCACTACAACACACACATCAATGCATAGCAATACATCACAGTTACACCCCTGAACCCCCCGGAAGAATGCAAAGACAAAAGGAAATGATCATCAACTGTCGAATATATTGTATCACTGGCTTATAAATATATCACACATCTAAAACTATTATATACATAAATATTAAAAGTCCGATAATTTTTGCAGGCATTGTCCGTGGACCACTGGGCCCAAATCACATGGGCAAAGCCCACACAGGATACCTGACACCAACGGAGAGAACACTGCAGGGGCATCAGATAGCAAAACTACAGGCACCTCAGGGGGAAGGGAAGGGGGGGCACCTCAGCCAGATGAGTCCACGATGCCAGATCCACAAGGGGCCTCCATGCCCACTGTTCCATCCTGGGGAGTGCAAAGCCACAGTCTCTCAAGTCTCTGCAGTAGGTGGTTTGCCCACTGTTCCATCCTGGGGAGTGCAAAGCCACAGTCTTTCAAGTCTCTGCAGTGGGTGGGTTGCCCACTGTACCATCCTGGGGAGTGCAAAGCCACAGTCTCTCAAGTCTCTGCAGTGGGTGGGATGCCCACTGTGCCATCCTGGGGAGTGCAAAGCCACAGCCTCTCAAGTCTATACAGTGGGTGGGTTGCCCACTGTGCCATCCTGGGGAGTGCAAAGCCACAGTCTCTCAAGTCTCTGCAGTGGGTGGGTTGCCCACTGTGCCACCCTGGGGAGTGCAAAGCCACAGTCTTTCAAGTCTCTGCAGTGGGTGGGTTGCCCACTGTACTATCCTGGGGAGTGCAAAGCCACAGTCTCACAAGTGGATGTCAGTCTCCACTGGTTCTGGAGGGGGACTGGTGCCCAGAGTGCTTCGTGCAGTCCTGCCCGACACAGATGAGGACCTGCCCCTTCTGCCAATGGGCCAGCGGTGCTTGAGACGGCGGTGCTGCTTGAGACGGCAGTGCCCAGTGCAGCAGTGCTTGAGATGAAGGGCCCAGTTCAGCGGTGCTTGAGACGGCGGTGCCAAGTGCAGCGGTGCTTGAGACGGCGGTGCCAAGTGCAGCGGTGCTTGAGATGAAGGGCCCAGTTCAGCGGTGCTTGAGACGGCGGTGCCCAGTGCAGCGGTGCTTGAGATGAAGGGCCCAGTTCAGCGGTGCTTGAGACGGCGGTGCCCAGTGCAGCGGTGCTTGAGACGGCGGTGCCCAGTTCAGCGGTGCTTGAGATGAAGGGCCCAGTTCAGCGGTGCTTGAGACGGCGGTGCCCAGTGCAGCGGTGCTTGAGATGAAGGGCCCAGTTCAGCGGTGCTTGAGACGGCGGTGCCCAGTGCAGCGGTGCTTGAGATGAAGGGCCCAGTTCAGCGGTGCTTGAGACGGCGGTGCCCATTGCAGCGGTGCTTGAGATGAAGGGCCCAGTTCAGCGGTGCTTGAGACGGCGGTGCCCAGTTCAGCGGTGCTTGAGACGGCGGTGCCCAGTGCAGCGGTGCTTGAGATGAAGGGCCCAGTTCAGCGGTGCTTGAAACGGCGGTGCCCAGTGCAGCGGTGCTTGAGATGAAGGGCCCAGTTCAGCGGTGCTTGAGACGGCGGTGCCCAGTGCAGCGGTGCTTGAGATGAAGGGCCCAGTTCAGCGGTGCTTGAGACGGCGGTGCCCAGTGCAGCGGTGCTTGAGATGAAGGGCCCAGTTCAGCGGTGCTTGAGACGGCGGTGCCCAGTTCAGCGGTGCTTGAGATGAGTGTCCAGGTCAGCGGATCCGGCCATGGCATGGATGTCACTCGCCACCTGACATGTGGCTGGCGGGGCCTTCCTTCCCATCTGTCTGTTCGCTTGCGGGGCCCTCCTGGGCTGCAGTACCAGGCCTGTGGGTGTCCTCCTGCACACCTGGGACGTGGCTTGCGGGGCCCTCCGGGGCTGCAGTACCGGGCCTTTGGGTGTCCTCCTGCACACCTGGGATGGGGCTGGTGGGGCCCTCCTGGGCAGCTGGCCTGCTGCCGGACTGTCGGGCGTGCTGCCCTTCCCACCCTTCCCTGTTCGCCTGTGGCCCTTTCCCACCTTTGGCGGTGTGCCAGGTGGCACCCCACTTCCTGCCGGAGCCATGGTAGGGATTTTGGTCCCTGGTGTCTTTGGCCTCTCGCGCCGGGCACTGGCAATCTTCGGATGCTTTTCCGGGGGTGGGCTGGCCGTGCCTTGGCTCCTAGCTGAACTGCCTGCCCTTGAGGGTGGGGGACTCCACAGTCCATGGCAAACAGTCTTTATAGGTCCCGGTTTTGTGGTGGCTGAGGTGCTGATTGGAGTCTTATGAGATGGACGGGGTGGGGGAGTTGTTGGAAAGAGGTTAAGGTTGGCAAGGAAAAGCAATTTCGAAAGAGAGGGACGGGTAGGTGTAGTGGGTATGGGAGTGGAGGAAGAGGATGTGGTTGTAGGAGTGTGAAGTCTGGTGTCTTTGGGTGCAGGTGCTTGGGCTGGAGGCTGTCGTGAGGTGGATGGCTGTTGGGTGGGTGGCTGCCTGCGTTTGTGTAGTTTGGGGGAGGGGGTGACAGACACACTGTGAGAGGACACAGGGGACGTGTAAATGGTAGTGGGGTGGTGACTGCACGTGTGCAGAGTGTTCTGGTGGGTGTGCTGGTGATGGACGTAGTGGCTGAAGATGTTGTGCATGCAAGTGTGAGTGGAGACCTCACAGGGAGGGAGGAGGGAGACGAGTAGGAGGGGGACACAGTGGAGGCAGTGGGTGTTGTTATGTCTGCATGTGGATGTTGATTGTGTGAATGCTTGTGTGATGTGTGGTGCTTATGTTTGGCTGAGCTTCCCTTGGGTGTTGAGGTGTGTGCAGGCTGGTCTTATGGTGTGTCTGGGATAGGCAGAGGTACAGGGGATTGGGTCTGGGTGGAGGAAGTTGGAGGGGGGAGGCTAGAGACAGGGACAATGGCTGCCGTCAGTGCTGCGGCCAGAGCGTTGAACGATCGCTGATGGGCAGCCTGACCAGAATGAATGCCCTCCAGGTATTCATTACTCTGGTGCACCTCCCTTTCTACACCCTGGATGGCATTCAAAAGGGTAGACTGCCCAACAATGATGGTCCTCAGGATGTCAATGACCTCCTCACTGAGGGCAGCAGGGGTGACAGGGGCAGGACCTGAGGTGCCTGGGGCGAAGGAGATGCCCACCTTCCTCGGTGAGCAGGCACGGGGCAAACGCTGAGGGTCTGCTGGGAGGGCGGTGCTGGTGCGTTGGGTGGCGGCTGTACCTGTTGTTGCGGGGGGCACGGATGTTGCCGCCACCACAAGGGAGCTCCCTTCAGAGGACGAGTCGCTGTCACTGACATCAGCACGAGTCCCCGCTGTGGAGCTCCCCTCGCCCTCCGTCCCACTGGTGTATTCGGACTCCGTTGCATGGCCCTCCAGGGCCATGTGGGATGCAGCTCCCTCGTGCTCCGATGCCACTTCTCCTCCGCCTGATGATGCTAATGCACACATGAACAGGAAGACCACAAAAAAGGGGGGGGGGAGAAATAAAGACATGTTGAGTGCATGCATTGGCGACACCGTTGGCGGAGAGGACAGACACAGAAGCCCCCTGCACTACGCCGCGCACTTGGGGTCCACTACGCAATCCGTGGGACATGGCCTACAAGCCTATGTACGACAACTGCACTCATAGATGACACAGGGCCATGGATACCTGTACTTGGTACCCTACAGAGGTGGGGGGCGGGGGCACAGGGCCATGCCTTACGGAGGGGCCTAGCCTACAGAAATCGCCCTGGCCTAGGGATACCCACAGCCCTCTTCCCCCACCGAGACACCTCCACTGCGCGCAAAGTCACCAGAGTGAGAGTGTACTAACCCCTTTGTGTCTGCTGTGATGTCCTCACGCGCCCATCCAAATCGGGGTAGGCCACCGCCAGGATCCGGGACATCAGGGGGGTCAAAGTCCGACTGGCACCCCTCCCACGTTGGGAGGCCATCCCCAGCCGAGCCTCCACCGTCTTCCTGCTCGAGCGGCGGATGTCCTCCCATCTCTTCCGGCAGTAGGTGCCTCGTCTGTTGTGGACCCCCAGGGTCCGGACGTCCTTGGCGATGGCACGCCAAATGTCGATTTTCTGGTGGGCGCTGACCTATGTGACATGTACAGGGAGAGAAGTATAATCATCACCTTCTGCATGCTCGATGTGAGTGGCCCCCCATCCCCACCCTTGCCATGTGGCACATGCTCCCATCTGTCGTTTGATGCATGCCTCAATCGCTCCCCTCCCCACCATCTTTCATCTACCCCACTCAACACAGGCATAGCCCACAAAGCATGGTCCCAGTGTACTTACCTGTTGGTCTGGAGGACCGTAGAGTAGCGCATACTGGGGGAGGACCCCATCCACAAGTTTCTCCAACTCCTCCGCAGTGAAGGCAGGGGCCCTTTCCCCAGTCGCATGAGCCATTGTCTCTTCCAGACCGAGGTCACAGCAGCACTTGCAGTGTAGGTCCTCTCCTGTGGAAGATCAGGTATCGAGTGATTAAGCTGATAGAAAATGGCGGTTACGCCTGCGGCGGTGCGTACCGCGGCGGTGCGTACCGCGACTGCCGGCGCACATCATCATTGGCTCCTGAAACCCATAGGGTTCAATGTTAACCAATGCTGCTTTGCGCCGCGGTCTTCGACCGCCTACCGCCACGGTGTCCCACGCCAGCGCATTGACCTCACATCCCATTATCCCACTTCACAGGTCAGGCAGCCGCCATTTCAAGGGCCCACATGGCTGAATTTGTACTGCGACACACATACCTAAGCCTTGCATCGACACTCATACAAGCCATACAATGCATAGGGATTCGTGTTATGTGCAAGCTGTGGGAACGTACCTGTGGTTTGATTGACTTTGTGCTCGCTGTTGTCCTTCATAGGCACCGTCCACTGGGACATGCAAGGAGATGGAGGAATCTTCCCGTGTACAGACCGCTGGTGGACCTGTCGACAATGGAGGAAAGACATGTCATACTGACATACAGGCTTGACCGAGCCACTATACAGGAACTGTGTGCCCAGCTGGAGCCAGACCTGATGTCACCTATCCGCCAACCCACAGGGATCCCCCCTCTAGTGCAGGTTCTGTCAGTACTTCATTTCTTAGCAAGTGGGTCATTTCAAACAACTGTGGCCATTGCATCAGGGATGTCCCAGCCCATGTTTTCCAAGGTGTTGTCCAGAGTGTTGTCTGCCCTGCTCAAACACATGCGGAGCTACATCGTCTTCCCTGAGGTGGGGGATTTGGCTACAGTGAAAGGTGATTTCTATGCCCTTGGACATATTCCCAACATCATTGGTGCCATTGATGGGCCCCATGTTGCTTTGGTCCCCCCCAGCAGGAGTGAACAGGTGTACAGGAACAGGAAGAGTTATCATCCCATGAATGTCCAGATGGTCTGTTTGGCTGACCAGTACATCTCCCATGTTAATGCCAAGTTCCCTGGCTCAGTGCATGATGGGTACATCATGCGGAATAGCAGCATCCCTTACGTGATGGATCAACTCCAGAGGCACCGTGTGTGGCTAATTGGTGACTCTGGTTACCCCAACCTGTCATGGCTACTGACTCCAGTGAGGAATCCCCGGACAAGGGCAGAGGAACGGTACAATGAGGCCCATGGACGTACTAGGAGGGTGATAGAGCGGACCTTCGGCCTCCTAAAGGCCAGGTTTAGGTGCCTCCATATGACAGGTGGATCCCTAATGTACTCACCAAAGAAGGTGTGCCAGATCATCGTGGCCTGCTGTATGCTTCACAACCTGGCTTTGCGAAGCCAGGTGCCTTTTCTGCAGGAGGATGGTCCAGATGGTGGTGTTGTAGCAGCTGTGGAGCCTGTGGAGAGTGAAGAGGAGGAAGGCGAAGAGGACGACATAGACAACAGGAACACAGTAATACTGCAGTATTTCCAATGACACACAGTTAAGAATCCCCCCGGCATATAACATTTACTTAACCCCTACTACCTCTCTACTGTCTGTCCTTTTCACTCAGTGTATGGTAACTGAGTTGTGACTTTCACTTCAGATTTAAGAGCTGTGGGCCCCACTGCGTGACATCTGCTTTGTTTCCCCATGGACTACAGCTGTGTGACATTGGTATGTTGGCATCACAATGAAAATAAGCATTTTGGCACGGTCATATCTAATACATTTGTTCCAAATAACAGCCAGACTCCTGATTGTTTTGTGCAATAAGTGTGTTTATTACAGTGCTCTAAATTAGTGTGTGGTTGCAAATCGGTGAGTGGTGATGGTGGAGGATTGTCCATGGCAGAGTCCAGACTATCAGTATCAAAGGTGCAATGTCCAAATGCCTGTGGAAAGTGGAGCAGGGGCAGTTTAAGGTTGGACAGGGTGTCAATGTGGGACAGTGGGATGACAATCAGGGAGGTATCTTTTCGTGGCGGGGTTCTTGGCATCTTACTCTGTCTTCTTCCTGGATCTCTGGGCCCGCTTGCGGGGTGGTTCTCCTTCTGCAGGAGGTGGGGTTCTGGTGGCCTGTTGGTCTTGTGTCGGGGCCTCCTGTCCACTAGCGCCGGCGGAGGTGGTAGGCAGTTCTTAGTCCATGCTAGTGACAGGGTCCCTTTGTGGTGCCAGAGTGTCCCGCAATGTGGTGACTACCTGATTCAGTGCCACTACGATGGTGCCCATGGCGGAACAGATGTTTCTTAGTTCCTCCCTGAACCCCATATACTGTTGCTCCTGCAGAAGCTGGATCTCCTGAAACCTGGCCAGGACCGTGGACATCGTCTCCTGGGAGTGGTGGTATGCTCCCATGATGGAGGAGAGGGCCTCGTGGAGAGTGGGTTCCCTGGGCCTGTCCCCCCCCTGTCGCACAGCAGCCCTCCCAGTTCCCCTGTTTCCCTGGGCCTCTGTCCCCTGGACCGTGTGCCCACTACCACTGCCCCCAGGTCCCTGTTGTTGTTGGGGTGGTGGGTTAACCTGGGTTCCCTGTAGTGGTGGACACACCGCTGATTGACGTGTCCTGGGGACAGAGGTATGGGCCCACTGGGTGGGTGCTGTGCTGGTGTTCCCACTGGGGGGAAGGTCTGCTGTGGGCTGTGGCTGTCTGAGGGGAACCGACTGTCCAGAGGTCCCCGATGGGCCGGGCTGGTCATCTAGATCCAGGGAGACAGAGCTGCTGTCATCACTGTGGGCCTCTTCTGGGGGTGGAGTGGACATTTGTGGACCCTCCTGCGCGGTGACGTGGCGTTCGGGTCCTGCAGGGGTATAAAGGTATGGTTATTGCTTTTGTGTGTGCCATAGCGTGCAATGGGTGGGTGCCCGTCTTCTGCACCGTGATGTTGTGCCTGGATACCATGGAACGCACCTTCCCCCGTAGGTCGTTCCACCGCTTCCTGATGTCGTCCCTATTTCTTGGGTGCTGTCCCACAGCGTTGACCCTGTCGACTATTCTGCTCCATAGCTCCATCTTCCTGGCAATGGTGGTGTGCTGCACCTGTGTCCCGAAGAGCTGTGGCTCTACCCGTACAATTTCCTCCACCATGACCCTGAGTTCATCGTCAGTAAACCTGGGGTGTCTTTGCGGTGCCATGGGGTGGTGTGGGTGATGTGTGGGGTGGATTGTGTGGTGCTAAGTGTGGTGCTGTGTATTGGTGTGTTGTTTGAAGTGCGTGGTAATATTGCAGGGTGACAGTGAATTGCGCGTCTGTGTGCTCGGTTCTCTTTTCTCAGTGCGTGTTCACGATTCTCGAGGAGTGGGGGTTTGTGGGTGATGTGGGTGTGTGTTTTATGTTGTATTGGGTGTGTGGGAGTGGTGTGTGTATGTGGATCAGGTGTGTGTATTTCGATTTGTCCAATGTGGCTGTGTTTTGTAAGTGTGTGTGTATTTTGAGCGCGGCGGTGTGTACCACCAATGGAATACCGCGGTTGAAAGACCGCCGCGTGGATTCGTGGGTCGTATGGCATGGGCATTTTTCTGTTGGCGTGACGGTGGAGGTTTGGTCATCGCCAGTTTCTCGCTGGCCTTTGGTGTGGCGGACTTTTGTGGATGTCTGTATTTTGGCGGTTTGCCTGTTGTGGGTCAGAATGACCGTGGCGGTGTACCGCAACCGCAGCGGTGTTATGGCGGTCTTCTGCACGGCGGTAAGCGCCTTTTACCGCCGAGGTTGGAATGACCACCATTATTATGGGGGTTATTCTAACTTTGGAGGAGGTGTTAATCCGTCCCAAAAGTGACGGAAAAGTGACGGATTTACCACCAGCCGTATTACGAGTCCATTATATCCTATGGAACTCGTAATACGGCTGGTGGTATATCCGTCACTTTACCGTCACTTTTGGGACGGATTAACACTCCTCCAAAGTTAGAATAACCCCCTATATGTCCTACCTTAACCATACACTGCACCCTGCCCATGGGGCTACCTAGGGCAATACCTTAGGGATGTCTTACATGTAGGGAAAGGGAAGAGCTAGGCCTGGCAAGTGGGTACACTTGCCAAGTCGAATTTACAGTTTAAAACTGCTCACACAGACACTGCAGTGGCAGGTCTGAGACATGATTACAGTGCTACTTATGTGGGTGGCACAATCAGTGCTGCAGGCCCACTAGTAGCATTTTATTAGAGGCCCTGGGCACCTCTAGTGAACTTACTAGTAAATCAAATGTGCCAATCATGGATAGACCAATTAATAGTACAATTTACACAGAGAGCACATGCACTTTAGCACTGGTTAGCAGTTGTAAAGTGCTCAGAGTTCAAAAGCCAACAAAAACAGGTCAGGAAAAATAGGAGGAAGGAGGCAAAAAGTTTGGGGATGACCCTGCAAAAAGGGCCAGGTCCAACACTCCCTATCTTCTAGCCAGCTGTGTAATTTACTTGATTTATTCACTGCTTTGTTAAAAGCCGGGATAGGAAGCGACTGGTCCCATACCTCACCTAGGTTCAAAAGGCTTTTACTCTTTTCCAGATACCTTATATAATTACTATTCCCTCTTTCTAAGATAATTTCCTGCCAAACTAGATTAGCTAATGACCATTTTGGGGTGCAGCTCAGTTGGTAACAACATTTGATATATGCCGCAGGGTGGGCTAGCGACTGCTTGACCAGCATAAATTCCAGTCTGACCTGGGCTGGGGAAGCATGTCCAGATAACCGTAAAAAACACGCTTATATGTCTTTATCAAAAGCTTATCCAGGAGAGCTACCTCCACCCCCTCATCATTTCGGTCCCATCGGTGAGGGTTGGTAATAATTTTGCTCTCAATATGGCTGCCAATAGGTTTGGAGCACGACCACAGATTGAGTTTGATAGCTTGCCAAAGGTGTGAGCAAGTGCTTGCACCTTATTTTTTATTGCTTCTTTTTGTAGCACATAATTACATCTGGCATCGACCATGACTCCTAGGTATCTGTGTGAGCTTAATTCCTCTAGGGTCTTTCTGTTCAAGTACCATTTACGCTGGCTAGTGGATCTGCGATTTAGAGTGATCATTTTAGGTTTATTATGGTTGATTTCTCATTTGTTTGTTCTTGCATACTCTTCTAATTTGTTTAGCAGTTTTTGCATGCCTATTATGGTGTTACTAATTAGTAATAGGTCATCTGCGTATAACGATAGTTGTCGGCCACCCAAGGAGGGAGAATGGAATGATTGATCTTTAACGTGGCAGAAAGATCTGCTATTTACACATTAAAGAGTGTTGGGACCAATACACAGCCTTGTTTAACACTGACTGTTGTTTTAACTGCCCTAGATAGGTGAGAGCCTCCCCCCCAGTTTAACCTTCACCCATGTATCGAAGTAGATCATTTTGATGGCATTTAAAATAGTTGTAGTTGTAGTTTGGGCCACAGTTTGCATGGCAAAAGCAGCTTAAAGTCAACAAAGCACAAATAGGTGGGAGTCCCAGTTGCTTTTGCTCTGTTGGTGATCAGTCCCAGTGCCATAAGGTTTATTAGTGTTCCTTGGTGCTTGGTGAAGCCACTTTGATTTAGGGCCAACATGTTTTTATCTGCAATCCAGGACTCTAAGGGGGTCATTCTGACCTCGGCGGTAAAAGGCGCTTACCACCGGTCAGAAGACCGACATAACACCGCCGCGGTCGCGGTAAACCGCCACGGTCATTCTGACCCGCAACTGGCAAACCGCCAAAAACCCGACATCAACAAAATTCCGCCACAGCAACGACCAGCGAAAAACTGGTGATGACCAAACCTCCACCGTCACGCCAACAGAAATACGCCCATGCCATTCCGACCCACAAATCCCCGCAGCGGTCTTTCAACCGCGGTATTCCATTGGCGGTACACACCGCCGCGGTCAAAATACACACACCTTTACAAAACACAGCCACATTGGACAATTCAAAATACACACACCTGAGACACATACACACACCGCTCCCACACACCCAATACAATATAAAACACACACCCACATCACCCACAAACCCTTACGACCACAATTGCGACTGAAGGACAGAGAGAGACAGCAGAGAATAGAGTAGACCATCACACAGAGGCAAATCACAACATCACCCACACAATATCCACGCACAAAACACCATACACCACCACACTCACCACTCTCTACAACACATACACCACCCATCACCTCATCCACACCACCCCATGGCACCCCAAAGACACCCCAGGTTCTCTGACGCAGAACTCAGGGTCATGGTGGAGGAAATAGTTCGGGTAGAGCCCCAGCTCTTCGGGACACAGGTGCAGCACACCACCATTGCCAGGAAGATGGAGCTATGGCAAAGAATAGTGGACAGGGTCAACGCTGTGGGACAGCATCCACGAAATCGGGACGACATCAGGAAGCGGTGGAACGACCTAGGGGGGAAGGTGCGTTCCATGGTATCAAGGCACAACATCGCGATGCAGAAGACTGGCGGCGGACCCCCACCTACTCCCCCAGAATTCACAGCATGGGAGGAGGAAGTCTTGCACATCCTGCATCCTGAGGGCCTCGCAGGAGTAGGCGGAGGAATGGACTCTGGTAAGTCAAATCTTCACTACTTCATTCCCCCCACCCCACCTGCATGCCAAATCATACCCCCACCCCCATCACACCAACTCCTTGCAAATGGCTCACCATCACAACCCACCCATCCCAAAACCTAGCCCTGCATGCGTCCCCAAAGCATGGACACCCATCACCAAAGCATGCCCACTGCACATACCCATCTCCCCCACAAGCCACCGTCACAAAAGCCCCCACAAGGGAATGCCAGCACTGGGGTACATGGCCACCCACCCATTACACGAAATGGCACACACAGAAGCAATAACCATACTCTTATCCCCCTGCAGAACCCCAACGACACCACACCGCCCAGGAGGGTCCAGAGATGTCCATCCCACCCCCAGAAGAGGCCCCCAGTGATGACAGCAGCTCTGTCTCCCTGGACCCAGATTACCAGCCTGGCCCATCGGGGACCTCGGGACAGTCGGTTCCCCACAGACAGCCACAGGCTACAGCAAATCTAACCCCCTCTGGGAACACCAGCACAGCTCCCACCCAGCGGGCCCATGCCTCTGTCTCCAGGACACGTCAATCGGCGGTGTGTCCACCACTACAGGGCACCCAGGTTGACCCACCACCCCAACAACAACAGGGACCTGGGGGCAGTGGTAGTGGGCACACGGTCCAGGGGACATAGGCCCAGGGAAACAGGGGAACTGGGAGGGCTGCTGTGCGACAGGGGGGGACAGGCCCAGGGAACCGACTCTCCAAGAGGCCCTCTCCTCCATCATGGGAGCATACCACCGCTCCCAGGAGACGATGGCTACGGTACTGGCCAGGTTCCAGGAGATCCAGGTACTGCAGGAGGAACAATACATGGGGTTCAGAGAGGAACTGAGAAACATTAGTTCCGCAATGGGGACCATCGTCGTGGCCCTTAACCAGATAGTCACCACATTGCGGGACCATGTGGCACCACAAAGGGCCCCTGTCACTAGCATGGACCCAGACCAGGCTACCACCTCCGCCGGCGCTAGTGGACAGGAGGCCCCCACACAACGACAGGCCACCAGAACCCCACCTCCTGCAGAAGAAGAACCACCCCGCAAGCGGTACCTGAGATCTCAGAAGAAGACAGAGTAGGATGCCAAGACCCCCGCCAGCAAACGATACCCCCTGATGTCATCCCACTGTCCCACATTGTCACCCTGTCCAAACTTAAACTGCCCCTGCTCCATCCTTCCACAGGCATATGGACAATGCACCTGTGAGACTGAAAACTGGACTCTGCCATGGACATTACTCCACCATCACCCATCACCGTTTTACAATCATGTCCCTAAATTTAGCACTTTAATAAAATCACTTATTGCACTTAAAAAATCTGGAGTCTGCTTGTATTTTGAACAAATGTATTAGACATAACGGTGCCAAAATGTTCAGTTACATTGTGATGACAACATACCACTGTCACACAGCTGTAGTCCATGGGCAAACAAAGCAGAGGTCACGCAGTGGGGCCCACAGCTCTGAAAACGGAAGGGAAAGTCCCAACTCAGTTAACAGGAACTGGGGGGAAACACATACAGTAGAGAGGCAGGAGACTTTAAGTAAATGTAAAATGGCGGGGTTGATTCGTACCTGTGTGCTACTGAAAATACTGTTGTATCACTGTGTCCCTGTTGTCTGTGTCGTCCCCGTCGTCTTCCTCCTCTTCACTCTCCACAGGCTCCACAGCTGCTACAACACCACTATCTGGACCATCCTCCTGCAGGAAAGGCACCTTGCGTCGCAAAGCAAGGTTGTGAAGCATACAGCAGGCCACGATGATATGGCACACCTTCTTTGGTGAGTACATTAGGGATCCACCCGTCATATGCATGCACCTAAACCTGGCGTTCAGGAGGCCGAAGGTCCGCTCGATCACCCTCTTAGTACGCCCATGGGCCTCATTGTACCGTTCCTCTGCCCTTGTCCTGGGATTCCTCACTGGGGTCAGTAGCCACAACAGGTTGGGGTAACCAGAGTCACCAATTAGCCACACACGGTGTCTCTGTAGCTGTTCCATCACATAAGGGATGCTGCTATTTCACATGATGTACGCATCATGCACTGACCCAGGGAACTTGGCATTTACATGGGAGATGTACTGGTCAGCCAAACAGACCACCTGGACATTCATCGAATGATAACTTTTTCTGTTCCTGTACACCTGCTCACTTTCCCTGGGGGGAACCAAAGCCACATGGGTCCCATCAATGGCACCAATGATGTTGGGGATATGGCCAAGGGCATAGAAATCACCCTTCACTGTAGCCAAATCGCCCACCTCAGGGAAAACAATGTAGCTGCGCATGTATTTCATCAGGGCAGACAACACTCTGGACAAAACCTTAGAAAACATAGGCTGAGACATCCCTGATGATATGGCCACTGTTGTTTGGAATGATCCACTTGCCAAAAAATGGAGTACTGACAGAACCTGCACCAGAGGGGGAATCCCTTTGGGTTGGCGAATGGGGGACATCAAGTCTGGCTCCAGCTGGGCACACAGTTCTTGTATAGTGGCTCGGTCAAGTCTGTATGTCAGTATGACATGTCTTTCTTCCATTGTCGACAGGTCCACCAGCGGTCTGTACACGGGAACATTCCTCCATCTCCTTGCAAGTCCCAGCGGACGGTGCCTAGGAAGGACAACATGGAGCACAGAGTCAAGCAACCCACAGGTACGTAACCACAGCTTGCACAGAACACGATTCGCTATGCATTGAATGGCTTGTATGAGTGGCAATGCAAGGCCTAAGCCTGTGTGACGCAGTAGAAATTAAGCCATGTGGGCCCTTGAAATGGCGGCTGCCTGACCTGTGAAGTGTGACAATGGGATGTGAGGTCAATGCGCTGGCGTGGCACACCGTGGCGGTAGGCGGTCGAAGACCGCGGCGCAAAGCAGCATTGGTTAACATTGAACCCTATGGGTCTCAGGAGCCAATGACGATGTGCGCCGGCGGTCGCGGTACTCACCGCCGCGGTACTCACCGCTGCGGGCGTGACCGCCATTTTCTATCTGCTTAATCACTCGAGACCTGATCATCCACAGGAGAGGACCTATACTGCAAGTGCTGCTGTGACCTCGGTCTGGAAGATATAATGGCTGCTGCGACTGGGGAAAGGGCCCCTGCCTTCACATCTGAGGAATTGGAGAAACTTGTTGATGGGGTCCTCCCCCAATATGCGCTACTCTACGGTCCTCCAGACCAAATAGTAAGTACACTGGGACCATGCTTTGTGGGCAATGCCTGTGTTGAGTGGGGTGGATGAAAGATGGTGGGGAGGGGAGCGAATGAGGCATGCATCGCACGACAGATGAGAGCATGTGCCATATGGCAAGGTTGGGGAGGGGGGGCCACTCACATCGACCATGCAGAAAATGATGATATTTATTTTCCCACCCTGTCCATGTCACATAGGTCAGCACCCATCAGAAGATCGACATTTGGCGTGCCATCGCCAAGGACATCTGGACCCTGGGGGTCCACAACAGACGGGGCACCCACTGCCGCAAGAGGTGGGAGGACATCCGCCGTGGGAGCAGGAAGACCGCGGAGGCTCTGCTGGGGATGGCCTCCCAACGTAGGAGGGGTGGCTCCCGTCAAATGACCCCCCTGATGTCCTGGATCCTGGCGGTGGCCTACCCCGATTTGGATGGGCGCGTGAGGACATCACAGCAGACACAAGGGGGTGAGTACCAGCACATTCTGCTATGTTAACGCACAGTGGAGGTGTCTGGGTGGGGGAGGAGGGCTGTGGGTATCTCTAGGCCAGGGCGATTTCTGTAGGCTGGGCCCCTCCGTAAGGCATGGCCCTGTGCCCCCGCCCCCCACCTCTGTAGGGTGCTAAGTACAGCTATCCATGGCCCTGGGTCACCTATGTGTGCAGTTGTCGTCCATAGGCTTGTAAGCCAAGTCACAATAATTGAGTAGTGTACACCGAGTGCGCGGCGTAGTGCAGGGGGCTTCTGTGTCTGTCCTCTCCGCCAATGGTGTCGCCAATGCATGCGCTCAACATGTCATTTTTTCTTCCCCCCCCCCTTTTTTTTGGTCTTCCTGTTCGTGTGTGCATTAGCATCATCAGGCGGAGGAGGAGTGGCATCGGAGCACGAGGGAGCTGCATCTCACATGGCCCCGGAGGGCCATGCAACCGACTCCGAGTTCACCAGTGAGACGGAGGGCGAGGGGAGCTCCACAACGGGGACCCGTGGAGACGTCAGCGACACAGACACGTCCTCGGAAGGGAGCTCCCTTGCGGTGGCGGCAACATCCGTGCCCACCGCCACAACAGGTACAGCCGCCACCCAGCGCACCAGCTCTGCCCTCCTAGCAGCCCCTCAGCGTTCGCCCCGTGCCCGCTCGGCCAGGAAGGCGGGCATCTCCTTCGCCCCAGGCACCTCAGGCCCTGCCCCAGTTACCCCTGCTGCCCTCAGTGAGGAGATCATTGACCTCCTCCAGACGCTCATTGTTGGGCAGTCTACCCTTTTGAATGCCATCCAGGGTGTAGAAAGGGAGGTGCACCGGAGCAATGCATACCTGGAGGGCATTCATTTGGGTCAGGCTGCCCATCAGCGATCGTTCAACGCTCTGGCCTCAGCAGTGACGGCAGCCATTGTCCCTGTCTCCTGCCTCCCCCCTCCAATTTCCTCATCCCAGTCCCACTCCCCTGTTCCTCTGCCTATCCCAGCCACACCTACAGACCTGCCTGCACACACATCAACACCCAAGGGCAGCTCATCCAGACATAAGCACCACAGATCACACAAGCATTCACACATGCAACATCCACATGCAGACATGCCAACAGCCACTGCCTCCTCTGTGTCCCCCTCCTCCTCGTCTCCCTCCTCCCTCCCTGTGACGTCTCCACTCACACCTGCATGCACACCACCATCAGCCAGTACGTCCATAACCAGCACACCCACCAGAACACTCCGCACACGTGCAGTCACCACCCCCACTGCCATTTACACGTCCCCTGTGTCCTCTCCCAGTGTGTCTGTCACCCCCTCTTCCAAACCACACAAACGCAGGCAGCCACCCAATCAACAGCCATCCACCTCACGACAGCCTCCGTCACAAGTACCTGCACCCAAAGACAGCACACTTGACTCTCCTACAACCACTTTCTCCACTCCCATACCCACTGCACCTACCCTTCCCACTGCTCCTAAAAAGTTTTTCCTCTCCAAAATTAACCTCTTTGCATCACCTGACCCACCCCCTCCATCTCGTAAGAGTCCAAACAGCACCTCAGCCACCACAAGCCCTGCACCTACAAGGACCATAGTCCAGGGCTATTGGAGTCCACCAGCTTCTAGGGCAGCAACATCGGCCAGCAGCAAGGGGACAGCCAGCCCACCCCCTGGGAAAAAAACAAAAAAAGTGAAGGGCCGGCGCGAGAGGCCAGAGACGGCAGCCCCCAAAGGCACTACCCTGGCACCGTCACCTGGCACATCCACAAAGGGAGGCAAGGGCCCCAGAGAATCGGCGAAGGAGGGCAAGGGCAGCAGGGCGGACAAGTCCGGCAGCAGGCGAGCTGCCCAGGAGGGCCCCACCAGCCCCATTTTGGGTGTGAAGGAGGACACCCACGGGCCCAGGACTCCAGCACAGGAGGGCCCCACAAGCGAAAGGTCGGATGGCGACTGAGCGGAAAATATTGGCCCGATCTGGTTCCCTGGGAACACATGTCAAGCACCGCTGAACAGGGCCCCGCCGTGACAAGCACCGCTGAACAGGGCCCCGCCGTGACAAGCACCGCTGAACAGGGCCCCGCCGTGACAAGCACCGCTGAACAGGGCCCTTCAAGACAAGCACCGCTGAACAGGGCCCTTCAAGACAAGCACCGCTGAACAGGTCCCCGCCGTGACAAGCACCGCTGAAAAGGGCCCTTCAAGAGAAGCACCGCTGAACAGGGCCTCTTCCTGTCAAGCACCGCTGAACAGGGCCACGCCATGACAAGCACCGCCGAACTGGGCCCTTCAAGACAAGCACCACTGAACAGGGCCCCGCCGTGACAAGCACTGCTGAACAGGGCCCCGCCGTGACAAGCACCGCCGAACAGGGCCCTTCAAGACAAGCACCGCTGAACAGGGCCCCGCCGTGACAAGCACCGCTGAACAGGGCCCCGCCGTGACAAGCACCGCTGAACAGGGCCCGCCGTGACAAGCACCGCTGAACAGGGCCCGCCGTGACAAGCACCACTGAACAGGGCCCTTCAAGACAAGCACCGCTGAACAGGGCCCTTCCTGTCAAGCACCGCTCTGCTGGGCCCTTCATCTCAAGCACCGCTCCGCTGGGCCCTTCATCTCAAGCACCGCTCCGCTGGGCCCTTCCTGTCAAGCACCGCACCGCTGGGCCCTTCATCTCAAGCACCGCTCCACTGGGCCCTTCATCTCAAGCACCGCTCCGCTGGGCCCTTCCTGTCAAGCACCGCTCCGCTGTGCACCGCCATCTCTGAACTGCTCCGCTGGGCCCTTCCTGTCAAGCACCGCTCCGCTGGGCCCTTCCTGTCAAGCACCGCTCCGCTGGGCCCTTCATCTCAAGCACCGCTCCGCTGGGCCCTTCATCTCAAGCACCGCTCCGCTGGGCCCTTCCTGTCAAGCACCGCTCCGCTGGGCCCTTCCTGTCAAGCACCGCTCCACTGGGCACCGCCGTCTCTGAACTGCTCCGCTGGGCCCTTCCTGTCAAGCACCGCTCCGCTGGGCCCTTCATCTCAAGCACCGCTCCGCTGGGCCCTTCATCTCAAGCACCGCTCCGCTGGGCACCGCCGTCTCTGAACTGCTCCGCTGGGCCCTTCCTGTCAAGCACAGCTCCGCTGGGCCCTTCATCTCAAGCACCGCTCCGCTGGGCCCTTCATCTCAAGCACCGCTCCGCTGGGCCCTTCATCTCAAGCACCGCTCCGCTGGGCACCGCCGTCTCTGAACTGCTCCGCTGGGCCCTTCCTGTCAAGCACCGCTCCGCTGGGCCCTTCATCTCAAGCACCGCTCCGCTGGGCCCTTCATCTCAAGCACCGCTCCGCTGGGCCCTTCATCTCAAGCACCGCTTGCCCATTGGCAGGGCCGGATCTGTGTCGGCCAGGGCTTCACGAAGCACTCTGGGCACCATGCCTCCTCCAGAACCAGTGGAGTCTGTAATCCACTTGATGGACTGTGGCTTTGCACTCCCCAGGATGGATCAGTGGGCAAGCCACCCACTGTAGAGACTTGAGAGACTGTGGCTTTGTACTCCCCAGGATGGTACAGTGGGCATGGAGGCCCCTCGTGGATCTGGCGTCATGGACTCAACTGGCTGAGGTGCCCCCCCTTCCCTTCCCCCTGAGGTGCCTGTAGTTTTACTATCTGATGCCCCTGCAGTGTTCTCTCCAATGGAATCGGGTCTTGTGTGTGGGCTTTGCCCATGTGTTTAGGCCCATTGGCCCACGAACAATGGATGATAGCCAATATGGGCCGGACTTTTGACCTATGTATATATTGTTCATGATGTAATATATTTTATTTATATATTTCATATTTCACTTAACTTCAATTATGCTATAATATACTTCATTTTTAATGATCATTTTATTTTGTCTTTGCATTCTTCCGGGGGGTTTGGGGGGTGTCACTCTGACTTGTTGCTCTGCATTGATGTGTGTGTTGTAGTGGGTGAGGGTGGGGGTCGGTGTGTGGCGTATGTGTGTCCCCGTAATTTTTTGCCTCCCCCCTCCCCTGTGTCGTAGGTGCAGTACTCACCGTTGTCTTCTGCGCCGGCGTTCGTGCTCCTGGTAGAGGAGCAGGTAGACAATAGCTGGTAGGATGTGTAGTTCTGGTTCCATGCTGTCCAGATTCCTCGTGGAGTGTGTAGAGGTGAGCGTTTTCCCGTTCGTAGTCTGTTTCCGCCGTGTTTTTTTCGGCGGGGCTCCCTCCCCGGAAAAGGTGGCGGATTGGTGAGTTGTGATAGGGTGGACGGTACATTGTCTGCCGCCTGTCTGTTGGCGGTGACCGCCGCGCTGATTGTCTGTACCGCCGTGGCGGTCGGAGTGTTAAAGTGGCGGGCTGTGTTAGCGGTTCCCGCCAGGGTCGGAATTCCATTTTTTTGGCCGCCTGCCTGTTTGCGGGTTGGCCGCCGCTTTTACACCGACCGCCAGGGTCAGAATGACCCCCTAAGTGTTTTAGCACACAAGATGAGAAATACCTAAGGGCAACGTCTAAGAGAGTGATTAATCTGTAATTGCTTGAGGAAGCCACGTCCCCATCCTTGTATATGGGGTGGATTATAGAGCCTCTCCAGGTTGCCGGGACAATACCTGTTGTGAGCACATGATTGAACATTGCAGTCAGGAAATTGGTCCATCTTTTCATTTCCTGTTTAAATAATGCTTGCGGTAAACCGTTAGGGCCGGGTGCACAGTCAGTTCGTGACTTCCAGATGATTTTTATTTATTCTGATGCCGTGAACTTCTTAACTTCCGGAGCATATGGTTCCCGGATATTAATGCACCCCCTGGGTTCGCGATCCTTTTTCAGTGGGCAACTCTTTTAGATGGGACTTTAAGTGGGATACCCATACTTCCTCTGTTATGCTTGCCTTATTAGCTCCCTTTGGACCCTTGTCCATTGTGTTAATGATTTTCCAAAAACTTTTGGAGTCAGATGTTTTGGACGCAAAGTGTAGTTTGGCCCAAAGCGTCCATAGTTACCTTTTAAACAGTTTCCTTTGCTCTCGCAAAGCGGCCAGGAATGATCCATTGTCTGGGAATCTACACAGTTGCCTTAGTAGTTTACCTACAGCTGCTTTCCTTCTGCATACTGGCTGGGGTAAGTGTGAACGTTGGCAACAATTCAATTGTGCTCCCTTTCTTGAGTTTCCTGAAGAGTCCTTGTTTATAAGATCGGTGGCAAAGTTCTCCCAAACCGTTGTCAATTTTGCCCTGCTCGTGGCCATTGATTCCAGCTTTCGTAGATACTCTTCTGCTTGGCTTTCAATAGTTTTGGAGGACCATTTGAGTCACTTTAGATTTTCTGTGCCAATCACCCCGTCCAGGGCTACAGCTTCTTCTGGCTTATATAGTGATGAGCGAATCCCAATTGCCTGTGGCTTGTGATCACTTTCCGCGCAGTCCATAATGCTGAAGTCACTCACTAACGTGTACAGAGCAGGAGATACCAATGTGTAGTATAGGTAGGAGACCGTTTTCCCGGAGGCTCTTGTCCATGCTGGAGGGATGTCGGGCGTCTTCGGTCCATTTAGCACAGAGGCCTACCAATTCACAGGTGTGTACAAAACTCTCCCCTAACTTGTCTTTCCTGGTTTTTATTGGGAGTGTTTGGCAGGGGCATCCTTGCCACTGTTTGATATGATCCTCACCGGGTTGTGGAATAGGTAGAGATTGAAATCACCCGCAATTAGCCAGTATGCCGATTGTACTGTGCTTTTAATCCTTATTCATTGGTTTAGTAACTTGTTTGCTTCAGTTGTTTTATTTTTTGGATTGATATATATATTGACTAAGATCAGTGGTTCCTGTATATTCTTTCCCCTTCCGCGAAGCCTGACTAGTTGAAAGGGTAGATCTTCCTCCTTGTGCTATGAGATCTTTACTAAGATGCTCGTGCTGACATAGATTGCTAGGCCTCCCTTCGACCTGCTAGACCTGTTGGTTTTTGTGGCTGGCTGAGATATTCCGAAAATCCTATTACCGGCATTGATTCCATTGCCCAGGATTCCTGTAGGAGTATAATATCAAATAAACTAAAAAAAATTGTTACTGCAGGGTCCGCCAATGTTGCCCGCAGGCCACCTATGTTCTACAAACAAATGTTTAATACACCTTGTGAGGTTTGTTACGTAACTGTTCAGCTGTTATCCATCGGTCCTGGGGGTGATGCCATTGTCTCACATTCCCTTTCAGGATGCAGTCGCTGACCTAAAACCACTCTTTTCCTCCCTTCTTCTTTCAATATTTGAACTCTCAACAGGGTCTTTGATGGTCTCCTCCGGCTAGACATTTCTTCAGTGACTCTACTGTGATGAATGGCAGCATGTGCTTCTTAGAAAACAGACCACGTGCCTTTAGGATTTTCCAGGTGTTGCGAGCCTAGTAGCCGGGTTGGATATCGCTCACTTTTTTAGATGACCACCTCAATACCAAAGGCTTTCAATAGCTCCTTCCTTTCCAAAATCTATTTGGGGATGTCTGGTGCTGAGAAGATAGTAAGTGTTGGGTCCGTATGTTAGTAGCCTCTTGCTTGAATAAACTTAATTGCAGCACTGTCATCCGAGGCTACATGTTGTAGGTCCGGAAGTGCTTTTATGAGTCTCAAAATAGGGGAGTAATTAAGGGGGACCTTGAGGTGAATTCCGGAATCCAAAGCAGCTGGTGGATTGGTTTGTAAGTATTCGTACCTGTTTGAAAGGACTGCCTTTGTTCTGCATGCCTGTTTTGTTCCTTGTGGCCACCTTCACACTGTTTAGTACCAAGTTTGTTTCTCTTGCTGCTTAAATTAGCCTGTGATAGTTGGCTAAGCTGCCAATGGCATAGTAGATTTTAGCTTTATACTCTGCTGACCCCTTACGGGGCTTGTCCTTATGTCCATATATTTGACAACTGCTGCGGGTTGCCTCAAAGGACACCTTGTTAACTGAGCGGAACCTGCTAAATCAGGGAGGGTTTTTATGTCTGCTGTTATGTTGGTACTTGTACTTGCAAGGATAGTGATGTCTCTGTTATAGCTTCCACTTGGTGCCATGTGGTCCTTGCTCAGTTCTTTTGGGATGATTTCAGTGGCTTTTATAATAGTTAGTTGGTGGGTGTGTGCGGACTTCCTTCCCTTTCTTGCCCGCTTTGTTTCTCTTTTTGATAAAACCCGGGTTATGGGTTTCTCAGGGTTACCAGGCTTGTTGGTGGCTTGTAATGGTAAATGATTCTCCAAGGATCCCATACTGAGGCTTGCTGAAGTGTGACTTTCAGCCATAATTCTTTTCTCACTTACAGTCGACGAAGCGGGCATTAGAGGGGAGTGAAACATCTCCTCTTGTTTCTGCACAAGCGGTACGGATGTTAGAATAGTAGAGAGAGGGTTGATATATGTGTGCTCATCCTTTCAGGTAGAGACGATTTCTTTTAGTATTCCTCCTAGGATTTGTGACAGTTGAGATATTTTATCTACCACCTCCTTGCAGGAGCAGATAGTAAAGTCATTAGAATGTTTAGCTTGCATCCTTGTTATTAAGGCATTTAGGCCCTCATTACAACATTGGCGGTAAAAGCCGCTTACTGCCATGCAGAAGACCGCCAACACACTGCCGCAGCTGCGGAATTCCGCCACAGCCATTAAGACCCACAGCTCGGAAACTGCCAAAATTCAGACACCCACACAAGTCCGCCACACCAAAGGTCAGTGATAAACTGGCGAAAACAAAACCTCCACCGTCACGCCAACAGATTACGCCCACACTATCACGACCCATGAATCCACGTGGCAGTCTTTCAACCGCGGTATTCCATTGGCGGTGCACACTGCCGCGCTCAAAATACACACACATTTACAAAACACTGCCACATTGAACAATTCCAAATACACACACCTGATACACATACACACACCGCTCTCACACACCCAAGACAATATAAAACACACACCCACATCACCCACAAACCCTTACGACCACAATACCGAAAGAAGGCGAGAGAGAGAGACTACAAACTACTACCAAGCATCCACAGGCACACAATACCATCACCCACATAACTTCCACACACTGCACACAACACACCACTAAATATCACCCCACTTATCACTACACACACCACCCCACACATCACCCACACCACCCCAAGGCACGGCAAAGACACCCCAGGTTCTCTGAGGAGGAGCTCAGGGTCATGGTGGAGGAAATCGTCCGGGTAGAGCCACAGCTATTCGGATCACAGGTGCAGCACACCTCCATTGCTAGGAAGATGGAGCTATGGTGAAGAATAGTGGGCAGGGTTAACGCAGTGGGACAGCACCCAAGAAATAGGGATGACATCAGGACGAGGTGGAACGACCTACGGGGGAAGGTGCGTTCCGTGGTCTCAAGACACCACATCGCGGTTCAGCGGACTGGCGGTGGACCCCCACCTTCTCCCCCACAACTAACAACATGGGAGGAGCAGGTCTTGGGGATTCTGCATCCTGAGGGCCTCGCAAGAGTAGATGGAGGAATGGACTCTGGTAAGTCAAATCTTAACTATTACATCCCCCACTCTACCTGCATGCCATCACATACCCCCACTCTCACCCTCACCCCCATCACTCCAACTCCTCACAAATGTCCCAATATCACAAACCACCCATCCCAACACCAAGCCCTGCATGCAACAACAAAGCATGGACACCCATCACCAAAGCATGGCCACTGCACATACCCATACACCCCCAAAACCACCATCACACAAGGTCCCACACAGGAATGCAAGCACTGGGGTACACGGTCACCCACCCATTGCACACCATGGCACACACAGATGCAATAAACATCCTTTTATACCCCTGGAGGACCCCTACCCAACGTCACCGGACAGGAAGGTCCACACATTTCCACACCACCAACAGAAGAGGCCCACAGTGATGACAGCAGCTCTGTCCAACTGGATCAAGATGACCAGCCCGGCCCATCTGGGACCTCGGGACAGTCGGTTCCCCTCACACAGTCACAGGCCACCACAGAGCTTCCCCCCTCTGGAAACACCAGCACAGCACCCACCCAGCGGGCCCATACCTCTGTCCCCAGAACACGTCAATCAGCAGTGTGTCCACCACTACAGGGAACCCAGGCTAACCCACCACCCCAACAACAACAGGGACCTGGGGGCAGTGGCAGTGGGCACACGGTCCAGGGGACAGAGGCCCAGGAACACAGGGGAACTGGGAGGACTGCTGTGCGACAGGGGGAGGACAGGCCCAGGGAACCCACTCTCCACGAGGCCCTCTCCAACATCATGGGAGCATACCACCATTCCCAGGAGACGATAGCAACGGTACTGGCCAAGTTTCAGGAGACCCAGCGGCTGCAGGAGGAACAGTATTTGGGCTTCAGGGAGGGAACTCAGATCCATCAATTCCACCCTGGGCACCATTGTAGGGGTGCTGAAGGAAGTCCTCAACACCAGGAGGGACACTGTGGCACAACAAGGGGCCCCTGACACTAGCCTGGACGATGAACTGCCCACCACCTCCGCCGGCGATAGTGGACACCCACAGGACCACCACACCAGCACTCCACCCCCTGCAGAGGGAGAAACACCCCGCAAACGGTCCCTGAGATCCAGGACAAAGACAGAGAACGATGCCAAGACCCCCACCAAGAAATAAGACTGCCCTGTTTGTCATCCTTCTGTCCCACCTTGTCACCCTGTCCATCCTCAAACTGCCCCAGCTCCACTTCCTATGCCCATTTGGGCAATACACCTGTGAGACTAATAGACTGGACTCTGCCATGGACATTCCTCCACCATCACCCCTCACCATTTTATAGCACCCTCCAATATTGAGCACTTACATAAACACCCTTAAAGCACAAAACAATCTGGAGTCTGTCTGTGATTTCGAAATAGTGTATTAGCAATTACAGTGACAAAATGCTCTTTCAATTGTAATGTCAACATACCTATGTCACACACCTCTAGTCCATGAGGAAACAAAGCAGATGTCACACAGTGGGACCCACATCTGTGAAATCGTAAGGGAAAGTGAAAACTTAGTGACCATACACTGGGTGTAAACGACAGACAGTAGAGAGGTAGTAGTGTCAAAGTACATGTAGTAGGCAGGTTTGTATTCTTACCTGTGTCTCACTGGAAGTATTGCAGGATCACGGAGTTCCGGTTGTCGATGTCCTCTTCTTCTGCTTCCTCGTCTTCACTGTCCACAGGCTCCACAGCTGCCACAACACCTCCATCTGGACCATCCTCCTGCAGAAAAGGCACCTGTCGTCGCAAAGCTAATTTGTGAAGCATACAGCAGGCCACAATGATCTGGCACACCTTTTTTTGGTGAGTAGAATAGGGATCAACCTGTCACATGGAGGCACCTGAACCTGGCCTTCAGGAGGCCGATGGTCCTCTCTGTAAACGTCCGAGTTCGCCCATGGGCCTCATTGTAGCGTTCCTCTGCCCTTGTCCTGGAATTCCTCACTGGGGTCAGTAGCCATGACAGGTTGGGGTAACCAGAGTCCCCTGCAAATGGCGAGGGACAACTGTGAGACACACACTAACCTGTAGGGATATCCCCAGACCCAGACAACCATTCCCACTGACTTGCTTCCAAGTGCTCACCTCATATCCACACACAGTGCCTCTGGAGTTGCCCCATCACATAAGGGATGCTGCTATTCCTCAAAATGTAAGCGTCATGCACTGAGCCAGGGAATTTGGCATTAACATGGGAGATGTACTGGTCTGCCAAACACACCATCTGAACATTCATCGAATGATAACTCTTCCGGTTTCTGTACACCTGTTCACTCCTGCAGGGGGGTACCAAGGCCACATGTGTCCCATCATTGGCACCTATGATGTTGGGGATGTGTCCCACGGCATAGAAATCACCTTTCACTGTAGGCAAATCCTCCACCTGAGGGAAAACGATGTAGCTCCGCATGTGTTTCAGCAGGGCAGACAACACTCTGGACAACACGTTGGAAAACATAGGCTGGGACATCCCTGATGCTATGGCCACTGTTGTTTGAAATGACCCACTTGCAAGGAAATGGAGTACTGACAGCACTTGAGGGGGGATTCCTGTGAGATGGTGGATAGCTGGCATCAGGTCTGGCTCCAACTAGGCACACAGTTCCAGGATTGTGGCACGATCAAGCCTGTAGGTGATGATCACATGTCTTTCCTCCATTGTCGACAGGTCCACCAGCGGTCTGTACACCGGAGGATGCTGCCATCTCCTCACATGTCCCAGCGGACGGTGCCTATGAAGGACAACAGCGAGCACAGAGTCAACCAACTCAGAGGTACGTAGCCACAGCTTACACAGTACACGATTCATAATAAAAAATAAGCATGTATGAGTGTTGAGGCAAGGCCTAGGTATGTGTGACACAGTAAAAAATTAAGCTATGTGGGCCCCTGAAATGGCGGATGCCTGACCTGTAAAGTGGGACAATCGGATGTGAGGTAACTGTGCTGGCGTTGTACACCGTCGCGCTAGGCGGTCGAAGAGCGCGCGCAATTCTGCATTGGTTAACATTGGACCCTATGGGTCCCAGGAGCCAATGACAATGTACGCCGGCGGTGACGGTTTGCACCGCTGCGGACGTGACCGCCATTTTCTATCTGTTCAATCACTCGATACCTGATCTTCGACAGGAGAGGACCTACACTGCAAGTGCTGCTGTGACCTCAGTCTGGAAGAGACAATGGTTCGTGCGTCTGGGGAAAGGTCCTCTGCCTTCACATCGGAGGAGTTGGAGAAACTCGTGGATGGGGTCCTCCTCCAGTACACGCTACTCTACGGTCTTCCAGACAAACAGGTAAGTACACTGGGAGCATGCTGTATGTGCTATGCCTGTGTGGAGTGGGGTGGGGTGGGTGAAAGATGAGGCGGGGGAGATTGAGGCGTGCATGTAACGACGGTGAGGGTAGGGATGGGGGCCAATGACTGTGACGGTGCAGTTGGTAATAACTTTTCTTTTTCCCGTGTACAATTCATGTAGGTCAGCGCCCACCAGAAGAAGGACATTTGGCGTGCCATCGCCAAGGACGTCCAGACCCTGGGGGTCTATCACAGACGGAGCACCCACTGCCATAAGAGATGGGAGGACATTCGCCGCTGGAGCAAGAAGATGCTTGAGGCCCAGCTGGGGCACCATGACCCCCCTGATGTTCAGGATCCTGGCGGTGGCGTACCCGGAGTTGGATGGGCGCTTGAGGGCATCGCAGCAGCCACTAGGGGGTGAGAACACTCTCATTCAGCTGATTCAGTGCGCAGTGGAGGTGTCTGGGCGGGGGAGGTGGGCTGTGGGTTTCCCTAGGCCAGGGCGAGTGTGCTAGTGAGGTCCCCTTCTTCTGACAGACCCTGTGGCACCACACCCCACCTGTGTACAGTGCTTACTACACCTAGTCAGGCTCCTGTGACATCCACATGTGCAGATGTCGGCCATAGCCTTGTAGGCCATGTCCCAGGGATTGAATAGTGGACCCCAAGTGGACCCCAAGTGCGCAGCGTAGTGCAGGGGGCTTCTGTGTCTGTCATGTCCGCCAACAGTAGCGGTAATGCATGCACTCAACATGTCTTTCTTCTGTCGTCCCCTCCCTTTTTGTGGTCTCCCTGTTCTTGTGTACATTAGCATCATCATCAGGAGGAGCAGTGGCATCCCACATGGCCCTGGAGGGCGAGACAACGGACTCGCAATTCACCAGTGGGATGGAGGGCGAGGGGAGCTCCACGGCGGGGACAGGAGCTGAGACGAGTGATACAGACTCGTCCTCTGATGGGAGCTCCCATGTGGTGGCGGCCACATCTGTGCCCCCCGCATCTATAGGTACAGCCGCCACCCCCCCTACCAGCACCACCCTCCCAGCAGCCCCTCAGCCTTTGCCCCATGCCCGCTCACCTAGGAGGGTGGGCATCACCTTCGCCCCAGGAACCTCAGGCCCTGCCCCAGTCACCCCTGCTGCCCTCAGTGAGGAGGCCATTGACCTCCTCAGGTCCCTCACTGTTGGGCAGTCTACCATTTTGAATGCCATCCAGGGTGTAGAAAGGCAGTTGCAACAAACAAATGCATTCCTGGAGGGCATTCCTTCTGGTCAGGCAGCCCTTCAGCGAGCTTTTCAGACTCTGGCCTCAGCACTGATGCCAGCTATTGTCCCTGTTTCTAGCCTCCCCCTCCAACTACCTCCACCCAGACCCACACCCCTGTACCTCAGCCTATCCCAAGCACACCATCAGACCAGCATGCACACACGTCAACACACCAAGGAAGCTCTGGCAAACATAAGCACCACACATCCCACAGGCACTCACGCAAGCATCACACACATTCAGACACACCAACATCCACTGCCTCTACTGTGTCCCCCTCCTCCTCGTCTCCCTCCTCCCTCCCAGTCTCGTCTCCACTCACACCTGCATGCACTACATCTACATCCACTACTTCCATCACCAGCACACACATCACCACACCCCGCTCACGTGTAGTCACCACCCCCTTACCATTCACACGTCCCCTGTGTCTTCTCCCAGTGTGTCTGTGACGCCACCTCCCAAGATACACAAACGCAGGCACACACCCACCCAACAGCCATCCATCTCATGACAGCCTCCAGCGCATGCACCTTCACTCAAAGTCACCAAACGTACACCTCCTACAACCACAACCTCTTCCTCCACTCCCAAACCCCCTCCAGCTACCCGTCCCAGTGTTCCCAAGAAACTTTTCCTGTCCACCCTTGACCTCTTTCCCTCACCTCCCCCACCACGTCAGTCTCCTAGGCCCCGATTCTCCAGGTCCCAACCTAGCACCTCAGCCACAACATCTCCGGGACCAGTGGTGCCAGTAGTCACCGGATTCTGTAGTGCACCAGGCAGCAGGGCAGGCAGTGTGGCAAGGAGCCACAGCACGGACAGTCCCCCACCTGGCCAGTGCCCGGCGGGAGAGGGGGAAGACTCCAGCCACCAAAGCTGCTCCCAGGGGTACAGGTGGGAGTGTGGAGTCAGCTGCGACACCTTCCAAGGTGGGGAAGGGGCACAAGAAACTCAGCAAGTCTGGGAAGGGCAGCACGGCGGAGAAGACCGCCATAATCCCGCTGCCCAGGAGGCCACCTCCATCATCCCTGCTGCCCAGTAGGCCACCGCCATCAGCCCCGCTGGGCCAGACAGGACCGCCAGCACCAGCCCCGCTGGGCCAGACAGGACCACCAGCCCCGCTGGGCCAGAGAGGACCGCCAGACAGGACCACCAGCACCAGCCCTGCTGGGCCAGAGAGGACCGCCAGCACCAGCCCCACTGGGCCAGAAAGGACCGCCAGCACCAGCCCCGCTGGGCCAGGCAGGACCGCCAGCACCAGCCCCGCTGGGCCAGGCAGGACCGCCAGCACCAGCCCCGCTGGGCCAGGCAGGACCACCAGCACCAGCCCCGCTGGGCCTGAAAGGACCACCAGCACCAGCCCGCTGGGCCAGAAAGGACCGCCAGCACCAGCCCTGCTGGGCCAGAAAGGACCGCCAGCAGCTGAGTCGCTGGGCCAGACAGGACCGCCAGCAGCTGAGTCGCTGGGCCAGACAGGACCGCCAGCAGCTGAGTCCCTGGGCCAGACAGGACAGCCGCCACAAGCACCGCTGACCCATGAGCGCCAAAGGCACTGACGCTACTGTGTCCGCCATGAGCAGGATGAAGCACTCTGGGCACAAAGTCCCCTCCAGAACCAGTGGAGAGATACATCCACTCACACAGTCCTTAGCAGGATGAAGCACTCTGGGCACAAAGCCCCCTCCAGAACCAGTGGAGAAAGGCATCCACTCACACAGTCCTTAGCAGGATGAAGCACTCTGGACACAAAGCCCCCTCCAGAACCAGTGGAGAAAGGCATCCACTCACACAGTCCTTAGCAGGATGAAGCACTCTGGGCACAAAGCCCCCTCCAGAACCAGTGGAGAAAGGCATCCACTACCTCTGTCCTTAGCAGGATGAAGCACTCTGGACACAAAGCCCCCTACAGAACCAGTGGAGACTGTTATCCACTTGAGAGACTGTGGCTTTGCAATCCCCAGGATTGAACAGTGGGCAGCCCACCCACTGTAGAGACTTGAGAGACTGTGGCTTTGCACTCCCCAGGATATGGCAGTGGGCAACCCACCCACTGTAGAGACTTGAGAGATTGTGGATTTGCACACCCAGGATTGAACAGTGGGCAACCCACCCACTGTAGAGACTTGAGAGACTGTGGATTTGCACTCCCCAGGATATGGCAGTGGGCAACCCACCCACTGTAGAGACTTGAGAGACTGTGGCTTTGCACTCCCCAGGATATGGCAGTGGGCAACCCACCCACTGTAGAGACTTGAGAGACTGTGGCTTTGCACTCCCCAGGATTGAACAGTGGGCATTGGGCCCCCTCGTGGATTTGGCATTGTGCACTCAACCGGCTGAGGTGCCCCCCCTTTCCCTTCCCCCTGAGGTGCCTGTTTTATTGCTATCTGATGCCCCTGCAGTGTTCTCTCTGTCATGTTCGGGTATTGAGTGTGGGCCTCGCCCATGCCGTGTGGGCCCAGTGTTCCACGAACTTCAATGGAGCAATACCTGGACTACTATTCTTGTTGTATATATTTGTGAATAGTGTATATATATTTTTGCGTACTGGATTTGAATATATTACAATGGTTACACTCATTTCCTTTTGTCTTTGCATTCTTCCTGGGGATTTGGGGGGTGTAATGTATCATGCTGTATTAGTGTGTGTTGTAGTGGGTGAGGGTGGGGGTGGGGGTGTTGCGTGTTGCGTGTGTGTGTCCCTGTTTTTTCCCTCCCCCCTCCCCTGTGTCGTAGGTGCAGTACTCACCTGGTAGAGGAGCAAGAAGATAAGAGCAGGTCAAATGTGCAGCTCTGGTTCCATGGCGTCCTGGTTCCTCGTGGGGTGTGTAGAGGTGAGCGTTTTCATTTCGAAGTCCAGTTTCCGCCATGTTTTTGTTCATGGGGAATCCGCCCCAGAAAAGGTGGCGGATTGGTAGGTTGTGGTACTGTGGGCGGTACATTGTCCTCCGCCTGTCTGTTGGCGGTGACCGCCATGCTGTTTGTTTGTACCGCCGTGCCGGTCGGAGTATTAAAGTGGCTGTCTTTGTTGGCGGTTTCCGCCACAGTCGTAATTCACATTTTTTTCCGCCGGCCTGTTGGCGGTCTTACTGCCGCTTTAACACCGACCGCCAGGGTTGTAACGACCACCATAGTTTTTCCAGCTTGCTGTCAATTCCAGAAACAAATACTGCCATTGTATTTAACAAGTCTACTTGGATGTCCATTTTATTTGAGTGGAACAGCAATGCCATGACCGTTGCTTGCATTGAGTTCAGAATTGCAGCCCACATTTAGTCTGCCCTGCTTCCCACCGGGGGTTGTGCCTGTGGGTTGAACTCTTGGTCGCCGCTTGATGCTCCTTTAATTGTTTTTGCTTTATAGGGATCATTTTGTGAGGCTGTCACTGTTTCTACCTTTGATGATCTGTTTGGAAAAACCGGTTCCGAATCCCAGAGCTCCTGTTCCTCGCTTTCACGATCGTACATCAGAAAGGAGTGGAGTTTGGGGCTTTGACAAAATAGGTCTGGTGGTACTTACTGGGACCTGAGTGGTTGTTCCTTAAGATTTTCTCTTGCCCGAGAATATGGGTGGCTCTAGTTGCGGGAGTAGAGGCTACCTCAGCTACCTCAGCTTCCTGGGCTGTGCTCGGTGCGTCTACTTTCATAGGCTGCTTTCTCATAATCGTCTACTGTTGGAGATGCGGATGGGGGGGCGGGTGGATTCACTCTGGTTTTCTTTTTGGTGTTTCCTTGGTTTTGCAAATCGTGGATGGGTGATGTGCCCTCCTCTAAGTTTGGTAGGATTGAAGCTGGTGATTCAATCCTTTTTCCAGCGGCGTGGGTTCTTGCAGCAGTGAAGTACTCAATTATCTGACGGTGATTGAGCGAAGCAGCGAAGCCTGGTGCCCCCTCCAGAGAGGCCCTTGTTTTCCAGAAGTCCGACTCACCACAGTTTGTTTCCTCCATGCTGGAATTTTGCTCAGTGCCCTGCATGGGAGGAAGGTAGTCCAGGTTGCTACTCGGTTTCCTTTTTCCTACTGCTTCATCCAGAGCCAGCTCTCTTGTCCTTTTCCTCTTTGCTTGTTTTACGGGTTGATTGGTGACGTTGCTTTGTGTTTTACCTGACCTCATGCTCCTTTCCTGGCTGGTCAGTCCATTTACCTTAGAATGGAGTGGTCTATTCGTGGGGGGCCTTCAGTTTCCGGCTGGCTGAGGAACGGCGGATATGAAGTGGAGGTGCTCACTGAGGCCCTCATTCCAACCCTGGCGGTCGGTGTTAAAGCGGCGGCTAACCCGCCAACAGGCTGGTGGTTAAAAAAATGGAATTCTGACCCTGGCGGAAACCGCCAACAGAGACCGCCACTTTAACACTCCGACCGCCACGGCAGGACAAACAAACAGCGCGGCGATCACTGCCAACAGACAGGCGGAAGACAATGTACCGCCCACCCTATCACAACCCACCAATCCGCCACCTTTTCCGGGGCGGTAGCCCCGCCGATAAAAACACGGCGGAAACAGACATTTCAAACCAAAAACTCTCACCTCCATACACCCCACGAGGAATCTGGACAGCATGGAACCCGAATTACACATCCTACCAGCTATTGTATTCCTGCTCCTCTACCAGGAGCACGAACGCCGGCGCAGAAGACAACGGTGAGTACTGCACCTATGACACAGGGGAGGGGGGAGGAGAAAATATTATGGGGACACACATACGCGACACCCCCACCCCCACCCACTACAACACACACATCAATGCATAGCAATACATCACTGTTACAACCCCCAAACCCCCCCGAAAAATGCAAAGACAAAAGGAATAGATCATAAACAGTCGAATATATTGTATTATTGCTTTATAAAAATATCACACATTTAAAACTAATATATACATAAATATAAAAAGTCCGATAATTCTAGCTGTCATTGTCCGTGGACCACTGGGCCCAAATCACATGGGCAAGGCTCACACAAGATACCTGACACCAACGGAGAGAACACTGCAGGGGCATCAGTAAGAAAAACTACAGGCACCTCAGGGGGAAGGGAAGGGGGGGCACCTCAGCCACATGAGTTCCCGACGCCAGATCCACGAGGGGCCTCCATGGCCACTGTCCCATCCTGGGGAGTGCAAAGCCACAGTCTCTCAAGTCTCTACAGTGGGTGGGTTGCCCACTGTGCCATCCTGGGGAGTGCAAAGCCACAGTCTCCCAAGTCTCTACAGTGGGTGGGTTGCCCACTGTGCCATCCTGGGGAGTGCAAAGCCACAGTCTCTCAAGTCTCTACAGTGGGTGGCTTGCCCACTGTTCAATCCTGGGGAGTGCAAAGCCACAGTCTCTCAAGTGGATAACAGTCTCCACTGGTACTGGAGGGGGACTAGTGCCCAGAGTGCTTCGTGCAGCCCTGCCCGACACAGATGCTGGCCTGCCCCTTCCGCCAATGGGCCAGCGGTGCTTGAGATGAAGGGCCCAGTTCAGCGGTGCTTGAGATGAAGGGCCCAGTTCAGTGGTTCGTGAGACGGCGGTGCCCAGTTCAGTGGTTCGTGAGACGGCGGTGCCCAGCGGAGCGGTGCTTGAGATGAAGGGCCCAGCGGAGCGGTGCTTGAGATGAAGGGCCCAGCGGAGCGGTGCTTGAGATGAAGGGCCCAGCGGAGCGGTGCTTGAGATGAAGGGCCCAGCAGAGCGGTGCTTGAGATGAAAGGCCCAGCAGAGCGGTGCTTGAGATGAAGGGCCCAGCGGAGCGGTGCTTGAGACGACGGTGCCCAGTGGAGCGGTGCTTGAGATGAAGGGCCCAGCGGAGGGGTGCTTGAGACGGCAGTGCCCTGTTCAGCGGTGCTTGAGACGGCGGTGCCCAGTTCATCGGTGCTTGAGACGGCGGTGCCGAGTTCAGCGGTGCTTGTTTGAAAGGGCCCAGTTCAGCGGTGCTTGAGACGGCGGTGCCCAGCGGAGCGGTGCTTGAGATGAAGGGCCCAGCGGAGCGGTGCTTGAGACGGCGGTGCCCAGCGGAGCGGTGCTTGAGATGAAGGGCCCAGTTCAGCGGTTCTTGAGATGGCGGTGCCTAGTTCAGCGGTGCTTGATTGAAAGGGCCCAGTTCAGCGGTGCTTGATTGAAAGGGCCCTGTTCAGCGGTGCTTGAGACGGCGGTGCCCTGTTCAGTGGTGCTTGAGACGGCGGTGCCCTGTTCAGCGGTGCTTGAGACGGCGGTGCCCAGTTCAGCGGTGCTTGATTGAAAGGGCCCTGTTCAGCGGTGCTTGATTGAAAGGGCCCAGTTCAGCGGTTCCGGCCCAGGCATGGGTGTCACTCGCCACCTGGCATGTGGCTGGCAGGGCCTTTATGCCCATCTGTCCGTTGGCTTGCGGGGCCCTCCTGGGCTGCCGTACCGGGCCTCTGGGTGTCCTCCTGCACACCTGGGAGGGGGCTGGTGGGGCACTCCTGGGCAGCTGGCCTGCTGCCGGACTTGTCGGGCGTGCTGCCCTTCCCACCCTTCCCTGGTCGTCTGTGGCCCTTTGACACCTTTGGCGGTGTGCCAGGTGGCACCCCACTTCCAGACGGAGCCAGGGTAGGGATTTTGGTCCCTGGTGTCCGTGGCCTCTCGCGCCGGGCACTGCTAACTTTTGGGTGCTTTTCCGGGGGTGGGCTGTCCGTGCCTTGGCTCCTCGCCGGAGTTGTTGCCCTTGAGGGTGGGGGACTCCACAGTCCTTGGACAACAGTCCTGATAGGTCCTAGTTTGGTGGTGGCTGAGGTGCTGTTTGCAGTCTTATGAGATGGAGGGGTGGGGGAGTTGTTGGAAAGAGGTTAAGGTTGGCAAGGAAAAGCAGTTTGGAAAGAGAGTGACCGGTAGGTGTAGTGGGTATGGGAGTGGAGGAAGAGGATGTGGTTGTAGGAGTGTGAAGTCTGGTGTCTTTGGGTGCAGGTGCTTGGGCTGGAGGCTGTCGTGTGGTGGATGGCTGTTGGGTGGGTGGCTGCTTGCGTTTGTGTGGTTTGGAAGAGGGGGTGACAGACACACTGGGAGAGGACACAGGGGACGTGTAAATGGTAGTGGGGGTGGTGACTGCACGTGTGCGGAGTGTTCTGGTGGGTGTGCTGGTGATGGACGTAGTGGCTGAAGATGTTGTGCACGCAAGTGTGAGTGGAGACGTCACAGGGAGGGAGGAGGGAGATGAGGAGGAGGGGGACACAGTGGAGGCAGTGGGTGTTGTTATGTCTGCATGTGGATGTTGCTTGTGTGAATGCTTGTGTGATGTGTGGTGCTTATGTCTGGATGAGCTTCCCTTGGGTGATGAGGTGTGTGCAGGCTGGTCTGATGGTGTGTCTGGGATAGGCAGAGGTACTGGGGATTGTGTCTGGGTGGAGGAAGTTGGAGGGGGAGGCTAGAGACAGGGACAATTGCTGCCGTCAGTGCTGAGGCCAGAGCGTTGAACGATCGCTGATGGGCAGCCTGACCCGAATGAATGCCCTCCAGGTATGCATTACTCCGGTGCACCTCCCTTTCTACACCATGGATGGCATTCAAAAGGGTAGACTGCCCAACAATGATGGTCCTCAGGAGGTCAATGACCTCCTCACTGAGGGCAGCAGGGGTGACTGGGGCAGGGCCTGAGGTGCCTGGGGCGAAGGAGATGCCCACCTTCCTGGGTGAGCGGGCACGGGCGAAGGCTGAGGGGCTGCTGGGAGGGCGGTGCTGGTGCGCTGGGTGGCGGCTGTACCTGTTGTTGGGGGGGGCACGGATGTTGCCGCCACCACAAGGGAGCTCCCTTCAGAGGACGAGTCGCTGCCACTGACATCAGCATGAGTCCCCGCTGTGGAGCTCCCCTCGCCCTCCGTCTCACTGGTGAAATCCGACTCAGTTGCATGGCCCGCCATGGCCATGTGAGATGCAGCTCCCTCGTGCTCCGATGCCACTTCTCCTCCGCCTGATTTTGCTGATGCACACATGAACAGGAAGACCACAAAAAAGGGGGGGGGGAGAAATAAAGACATGTTAAGTGCATGGATTACCGCTACCGTTGGCGGACAAGACAGACACAGAAGCCCCCTGCACTACGCCGCGCACTTGGGGTCCACTACGCAATCCGTGGGACATGGCCTACAAGCCTATCGACGACAACTGCACACATAGATGACACAGGGCCATGGATACCTGAACTTGGCACCCTACAGAGGTGGGGGGCGGGGGCACAGCGCCATGCCTTACGGAGGGGCCTAGCCTACAGAATTCGCCCTGGCCTAGGGAGACCCACAGCCCTCCTCCCCCACCCAGACACCTCCACTGCGCGCAAAGTCACCAGAATGAGACTGTACTCACCCCCTTGTGTCTGCTGTGATGTCCTCACGCGCCCATCCAAATCGGGGTAAGACACCGCCAGGATCCAGGACATCAGGGGGGTCAATTGACGACTGGCACCCCTCCTACGTTGGGAGGCCATCCCCAGCAGAGCCTCCGCCGTCTTCCTGCTCCCGCGGCGGATGTCCTCCCATCTCTTCCGGCAGTGGGTGCCCCATCTGTTGTGGACCCCCAGGGTCCAGTCGTCCTTGGCGATGGCACGCCAAATCGCGATTTTCTGGTGGGCGCTGACCTATGTGACATGTACAGGGAGAGAAAAATTGTCATCACCTTCTGCATGCTCGATGTGAGTGGCCCCCCATCCCCACCCTTGCCATGTGGCACATGCTCTCATCTGTCGTCTGATGCATGACTCAATCGCTCCCCTCCCCACCATCTTTCATCCACCCGACTCAACCCAGGCATTGCCCACAAAGCATGCTCCCAGTGTACTTATCTGTTGGTCTGGAGGACCGTAGAGTAGCTCATACTGGGGGAGGACCCCATCCACGAGTTTCTCCAATTCTACAGAAGTGAAGGCAGGGGCCCTTTCCCCAGTCGCAGCAGCCATTGTCTCTTCCAGACCGAGGTCACAGCAGCACTTGCAATGTAGGTCCTCTCCTGTGGAAGATCCGGTATCGAGTGATTAAGCTGATAGAAAATGGCGTTCACGCACGCAGCGGTGCGTACCGCGGCGGTGCGTAACGCGACCGCCGGCGCACATCGCCATTGGCTCCTGAAACCCATAGGGTTCAATGTTAACCAATGCGGCTTTGCTCCGCGGTCTTCGACCGCCTACCGCCACGGTGTGCCACGCCAGCACATTGACCTCACATCCCATTGTCACACTTCACAGGTCAGGCAGCCGCCATTTCAAGGGCCCACATGGCTTAATTTCTACTGCGTCACACATACCTAGGCCTTTCCTCAACACTCATACACACCATTCAATGCATAGTGAATCGTGTTGTGTGCAAGCTGTGGGAACGTACCTGTGGGTTGATTGACTCTGTGCTCGCTGTTGTCCTTCCTAGGCACCGTCCGCTTGGCAATGCGAGGAGATGGAGGAATGTTCCCGTGTACAGACTGCTGGTGGACCTGTCGACAATGGAGGAACGACATGTCATTCTGACATACAGGCTTGACCGAGCCACTATACATGAACTGTGTGCCCAGCTGGAGGCAGACCTGATGTCACCCATCCGCCAACCCACAGGGATCCCCCCTCTAGTGCAGGTGCTGTCAGTACTCCATTTCTTAGCAAGTGGGTCATTTCAAACAACAGTGGCCATATCATCAGGGATGTCTCAACCTATGTTTTCCAAGGTGTTGTCCAGAGTGTTGTCTGCCCTGCTCAAACACATGCGGAGCTACATCGTTTTCCCTGAGGTGGGGGATTTGCCTACAGTGAAGGGTGACTTCTATGCCCTTGGACATATCCCAAACATCATAGGTGCCATTGATGTGACCCATGTGGCTTTGGTCCCCCCCAGAGAAAGTGAACAGGTGTACAGGAACAGGAAAAGTTATCATTCGATGAATGTACAGATGGTCTGTTTGGCAGACCAGTACATCTCCCATGTTAATGCCAAGTTCCCTGGCTCTGTGCATGACGCCTACATCCTGCGCAATAGCAGCATCCCGTATGTGATGGGTCAACTCCAGAGGCACCGGGTGTGGCTATTAGGGGACACTGGTTACCCCAACCTTTCCTGGCTATTGACCCCAGTGAGGAATCCCAGGACCAGGGCAGAGGAACGCTACAATGAGGTCCCTGGGCGGACTAGGAGGGTGATCGAACGCACCTTCTGCCTCCTGAAGGCCAGGTTCAGGTGCCTCCATATGACAGGTGGATCCCTAATGTACTCACCAAAGAAGGTGTGCCAGATCATCGTGGCCTGCTGTATGCTTCACAACCTGGCTTTGCGCCACCAGGTGCCTTTTCTGCAGGAGGATGGTCCAGATGGTGGTGTTGTAGCAGCTGTGGAGAGTGAAGAAGAGGAAGGCGAAGAGGACGACATAGACAACCGGAACACAGTAATAGAGCAATACTTTCAGTGACACACAGGTAAGAGTAGACACCGGCATATTACATTTACTTAAAGACTCCTACCTCTCTACTGTCTGACTTTTTCCCCCAGTGTATGGTAACTGTGTTGTGACTTTCTCTTCCGTTTTCAGAGCTGTGGGCCCCACTGCGTGACATCTGCTTTGTTTCCTCATGGACTACAGCTGTGTGACAGCGGTTTGTTGGCATCACAATGTGAATAACAATTTTGGCACTGTCATGTCTAATACATTTGTTAAAATCACAGACAGACTCCAAATTGTTTATGTGCAATAAGTGTGTTTATTCAAGTGCTCTAATTTGGATGGGTGGTTGCAAATCGGTGAGGGGTGATGGTGGAGGATTGACCATGGCAGAGTCCAGACTATCAGGTTCACAGGTGCATTGTCCAAATGCCTGTGGGAAGTGGAGCAGGGGCAGTTTAAGGTTGGACAGGGTGACAATGTGGGACAGTGGGATGACAATCAGGGTGGTATCCTTTGCTGGCGGGGTCTTGACATGTTACTCAGTCTTCTTCCTGGATCTCAGGGCCCGCTTGCGGGGTGGTTCTCCTTCTGCAGGGGGTGGGGTTCTGGTGGCCTGTTGGTCTTCTGTCGGGGCCTCCTGTCCACTAGTGCCGGCGGAGGTGGTAGCCAGTTCTTGGTCCATGCTAGTGTCAGGGGCCCTTTGAGGTGCCACAGTGGTCCGCAATGTGGAGATTAACTCATTCAGGGCCACTACGATGGTACCCATGGCGGTACTGATTTTTCTCAGTTCCTCCCTGAACCCCATATACTGTTGTTCCTGCAGAAGCTGGATTTCCTGAAACCTGGACAGGACCGTCGCCATCGTCTCCTGGGAGTGGTGGTATGCTCCCATGATGGAGGAGAGGGCCTCGTGGAGAGTGTGTTCCCTTGGCCTGTCCCCCCCCCTGTCGCACAGCTGCCCTCCCAGTTCCCCTGTTTCCTTGGGCCTCCGTCCCCTGGACCGTGTGCCCACTACCACTGCCCCCAGGTCCCTGTTGTTGTTGGGGTGGTGGGTTAGCCTGGGTTCCCTGTAGTGGTGGACACACCGCTGATTGACGTGTCCTGGGGACAGAGGTATGGGCCCGCTGGGTGGGTGCTGTGCTGGTGTTCCCAGAGGGGGGAAGGTCTGCTGTGGCCTGTGCCTGTCTGAGGGGAACCGACTGTACCGAGGTCCCCGATGGACCGGGCTGGTCATCTAGATCCAGGGAGACAGAGCTGCTGTCATCACTGTGGGCCTCTTCTGGGGGTGGAGGGGACATTTGTGGACCCTCCTGCGCGGTGACCTGGCGTTCGGGTCCTGCAGGGGTATAAAAGTATGGTTATTGCTTCTGTGTGTGCCAATGGCGTGCAATGGGTGGGTGCCCGTGTACCCCAGTGCTGGCATTCCTTTGTGGGGGCTGTTGTGACGGTGTTTTGGGGGGGGTGATGGGTATGTGCATTGGGCATGCTTTGGTGATGCGTGTCCATGCTTTGGGGCTGCATGCAGGGCTAAGTTTTGGGATGGGTGGGTTGTGATGGTGAGACATTTGCAAGGGGTAGTTGTGAAGGGGGTGAGGGTGGGGGTATGAGTTGGCATGCAGGTGGGGTGGGGGGGATGAAGTAGTGAAGATGAGACTTACCAGAGTCCATTCCTCCAGATACTCCAGTGAGGCCCTCAGGATGCAGGATGTTCAAGACTTGCTCCTCCCATGTTGTAAATTCGGGGGGAGGAGGTGGGGGTCCGCCGCCAGTCCGCTGTACCGCGATGTTGTGCCTTGATACCATGGAACGCACCTTCCCCCGTAGGTCGTTCCACTTCTTCCTGATGTCATCCCGATTTCTTGGGTACTGTCCCACAGCGTTGACCCTGTCCACTATTCTGCTCCATAGCTCCATCTTCCTGGCAATGGTGGTGTGCTGCACCTGTGTCCCGAACAGCTTGGGCTCTACTCGTAGGATTTCCTCCACCATGACCCTGAGTTCAGCATCTGAGAACCTGGGGTGTCTTTGAGGTGCCATGGGGTGGTGTGGATGATGTGTGGGGTGTAGTGTGTAGTGATAGGTGGGGTGCTATTTAGTGGTGTGTTGTGTGAGGTGCGTGGAGGTTCTGTGGGTATTGGTATTGTGTGCCTGTGGATGCTTGGTAGCTGACTGTGGTGTCTCTCTCTGGTGTTCGTTCGAAATCTTTGACCGTAGGGGTTTGTGGGTGATGTGGGTGTGAGTTTTATATTGTATTGGGTTTGTGGGAGTGGTGTGTGTATGTGTATCAGGTGTGTGTATTTCGAATTGTCCAATGTGGTAGTGTTTTGTAGGTGTATGTGTATTTCGACCGCGGTGGTGTGTACCGCCAATAGAATACCGCGGTTGAAAGGCCGCCGCGTGGATTCGTGGGTCGTAATGGCATGGGCGTATTTCTGTTGGCGTGACGGTGGAAGTTTGGTCATCGCCAGTTTATCGCTGACCTTTGGTGTGGCGGACTTTTGTGGATGTCTGTATTTTGGCGGTTTGCCTAGTGTGGGTCAGAATGACCGTGGCGGTTTACCGCGGCGGTGTTATGGCGGTCTTCTGTCTGGCGGTAAGCGCCTTTTACCGCCGAGGTTGGAATGACCACCTGAGTCTTTTAGATGCTGATCGCTTGCCCCAAGGTGCTCTCCAACTGCTGGCTTGCAGAACCAGCTTCGATTGTAAATGTCGTGGTGTGTCGTGGCACTTTGTTTCCTTATGTTATTGAGGGACAAGCAGGTGTAGAGACCGGTAAGCAGGTGTAGAGACCAATTTCCACTGGTTTAATGGTGGTCTGTGGTGGAGTAGTATTGTGGGTCCGGTGCTGGCGCTCAACCGAGTTAGCAGGGCTATCCCTTACCACTTTCTGTCCCTTGGTAGCGTGGAGTTGTGCCTGTGTTTCATCTGTGGTCCGTCCCACGACGTTCCTGCTGCTTGCTGCTGCCGTTCACTGCCATTCACTGAAAAGGCACCCTGCCAAACACTACGCTGTGGCTGTGTCTCTTCAGGCCTCTTAGGGCTCTGAGGACTCTTAGGGCTCACGGGGCTGGGACCAAGGGACAGCACGGCCCCCAGTTGCTGCTCCTGCTCAGTCCTGGACAGTCTCCCCTGTGAGCAACCCTAGAGGGTCAAGATGTGGGCCAAAGCCAGTCCAATCAGGCAGGGGTTATGGTCAAGGTCCGCCTGATAGGCAGAAGGAGCGGTGGCAGAGGAAAGAGGGAGCTGGGGAGCTAGGCGGTAATCAAGGCAATGGGGCCCGGCACCTGGAAAAGACTCCTTTCCCCACTTGCAGCTCACCTGCCTCTTGCCTCCTGCTGATGCCGGGGTTCGTTGGCGGTTCGCGGCTTATGGTTTATGCCTCTCGGCACGGGCACAGACTACAGCAGATGGCCCTCCACGCTGGGTCGTGGCTGCACCGCCGGTCACTCCCAGATTGAGGAGGGATGGTTAATTCTTGTGCCTGCGCCTGTGACTGTGCCTTTGGTAGTGGTAGTACCCCCTCTCGAGTTGAGGAGGAAAGGGAAGCTTGTGTGCCCTCTCGCTCCTTTGCCGCCCCGCAAGCCGCACCCACTATCGGGCCGCTTCTGCAGGGGTCCGCAGGCGCCCACTGCCACTCCTGCTCTGCTCCTGCTACGGTGGCGGTGCTATAAGACTCCAGACTCCAGCAGCGGGTAGAACGGGCAGAACCACTCACCCAGGGAATGCGCCCCATGGCCCCCGGCGTAGGTTGGTGCGTGAGTTGTGGCCGCTCAGCTTTCAGCTGCTCCCTCTACTTGGGGGAGCACCCTGCGAGGACCGCTTGCTGCTCGGCCCGCAGCTCAGCTCCTGCTCCTGCTCCTGCACGGCTCTCCAGCGCGTCGTGTGAACCAGAACCGGAAATCAGCACACACAGAGAGATTCGCCAAATCAAATGCCAGTTGAATTGCATAATGCAAGGTGGCCAAAACTCCACGAACTCTGCTGGCACCTCTACTTTTTAGTATGATGTTTGGTGTTTCAGCAAACCTGTAGGTTCATAGTTCACTAAACAAATCAAAGTTGTGAGAGATTCACAAACATTGCATTAAACATTAAGGTGGTCATTATGACTTTGGCGGTCCTGCCCCGCCATGTCCGTGGTGGCGGTCAGACCGCCGACAGAGTGGAGGGGCAGGACCGCCAAATTATGACAGCAACAGTAAACTGGCTGCATCGCCAGCAGTTCACCGCCTGTACCGCCAGGACGGTGAATCTGCATGGCCGAAGGTTGACCACCTTCAACCCGGTGGTCCACCTAACACCCCCTGCGGTATTATGAGTATCATTACTGCCAAGGATTCCATGGCGGCAATCCCACCACAAAATCCCTAGCAGAAAGCATACTGGCGATAGGAATACTAATTCCTGTTGCCACAACAGGACTCCCCAACCCTCCCTCCATGTGGAGGCCCCCACCCACTGACCCCATCAGGGGACTCTCACCCCCATAAGCAGCAAAACCCCCTCCCCTGGTCCCTATACTGACCCCCCCAACCCCCATACTTACCCCTCCACCCCCCTGATCTACGCACGCACACACCACACTTACATACATACACGTACACATCCATGCCCACTCATTCACACACACATATACACACACGGCCACGACACCCCTTTACCTCCCGCATACAGGCATTCACACAAGCACACAGACACTTGCATGCACATGCACACACACACACAACACTCCCCCACCACCCTCCCCTGTTGGACGATTACCTTATCTGGTGGTCACAGTGGTCATCCGGGAGGGAACCCGGTCCATAGCGCTTGCTCCGCCGCCAGCGCCCCGCCAACACAACACCGCCGCACCTTTACAATGTTGCAATATGGCGGGGTGTTGTGGTGACGTGGTGGTCACCGACCACCAGTATGGCTTCTGGCAGCTTTTCAGCCAAATAGTGTCAGAGAGCAGCCAACAGTCATAATATGGCGGTCATATGGTGTTGGTGACTTTGGATGTGTATGGAATGGACCGCCCAATTCATAATGAGGGCCAATGACTCTACAAATCATGGAATGTAAAAATGTTCTTATGAACTGAGTGTTAAAATAAAATGCTACGTTAACTCGAAAATATAATGGCCCTCATTACAACCCTGGCGGTCGGTGATAAAGTGGCTGTAATACTGCCAACAGGCTGGCGGTAACTACCACCAAATTATGACCATGGCTGAAAGATCTCAGATAGACAGCCACTTTACCACAATGACCGCCAGGGCGAAACAACAGCCACCACGGTGGTAGCCGCCTACAGCCAGGCGGAATTTAATATTCCGCCCACCATATTATGACACCACATTCCGCCACCTTTTCCCGAGCGGTACCAACGACATCAAAAGCCTGGCGGAAACTGAGCTCAGAAGGGAAAGGACTCACCATTGGAGACAGAGGGAACAACCACACCGCCATGGAGCTCAAGCTGCATGTCTTCCCCATGATTTTTTACGTCCTGCTCCACCACGAACACCAACGATGGCGAAGACGACCAAGGTGAGTACAGCCGCCTAGCACACAAGGGAGGGGGGAGGAAAAAGAGAGTGACACACACTCCCACCCCCAACACCATATACACAATCAGCTGCAGTAATAAAACATTTTGACCTTGTACCTCTCAGGAATAATGCAAGGACAAAAGGAATTGATGAAAGTGAGTGTAATAATATAAATACAGTAGAAAACGAAAATTCTATCTAATGGTATATACATATGTACAGTTCAAAGGATACTGCCCAGTCCTCAAAGTGCGTGGGCCACAGGCCATAGTCCAAGGCCCCACTTGTCACCTGCAGCAACACAGAGAGAACACTGTAGGGGCATCAGTTGGAAAATAGGCAGGCACCTCAGGGGGACGGGGAACGGGGGGGCACCTCAGCCGGCAGATGAAACAACACCACTGGTTCTGGAGGGGGGCAACATGCCCTGTGCTTGGTCCTGGGGAATGCAAGGCCACAGTCTCTCAAGTGGGTGACTTGCCCATGCTCTGGAGGGGGCAACATGCCCTGTGCTTTGTCCTTTTGAATGCAAAGCCACAGTCTCTCAAGTGGGTGATTTGCCCACTGCTTGGTCCTGGGGAGTTGAAGGCCACAGTCTCTCTCAAGTGTGTGATTTGCCCACTGGTTCTGGAGAGGGCATCGTGCCCTGTGCTCTTGATCCTGGGGAGGATAGGGTGAGTGGGTGTCATACCCACTGGCTCTGGAGGGGGCATTGAGCCCTGTGTTCTTGATCCTGGGGATTGCAAGGTCACAGTCTCTAAGTTGGGTGTCATTCCCACAGGATTTGAAGGAGGCAGGCCGCACAGCAGCCCATGGAGGCAGGAATATACACCGTCAGCCGGCGGTGATGGCTGCTCAGTGGTGGTGCTGCTGATGATACTGGTGGTTGTGGGGGGAAGCTCCAGCCCATCCCCTGCAGCCTTCGATGGCTGCCCACTGCTGGTGGTTGTGGTGCTGCTGATGCTGCTGGTGGTGGGGGTGGGGGGAAGCTCCTGCCCATCCCCTGCAGCCTCGGACGGCTGCCCACTGCTGATGGTGGTGGTGCTGCTGATGCTGCTGGTGCTGCTGATGCTGCTGGTGGTGGTGGTAGGGGGAAGCACCTGCCCATCCCCTGCAGCCTCGGACGGCTTCGCAACCATGGTTGTTGTTGGGAGCTCCGACTGAGTCCCTGCACCAGGCCCTTCCTGGCAGCAGCTGTTGATGGCTCCATGCCCTTCCTGGCAGCAGCTGTTGATGGCTTCTTGCCCTTCCTGGCAGAAGCTGTTGATGGCCCCTTGCCCTTCCTGGCAGCACTTGGTGCAGGCTCCTTGCCCTTCCTGGCAGCACTAGGGGCAGGCTCCATGCCCTTCCTGGCAGCACTAGAGACAGGCACCCTTTCCTTGAGGCTGCCTGGTGCCCTGGATACTTTCCCACCACGAGTGGGTGTGGAGACTACTGGTCCCGTGGACTGGGTGGCAGAGGTGCTTGCCTGGGTTTTAGGCACCCTGGCAGACGTGAAGGATGGGAGGGGCAGGGGTAGGGGTAGGGAAGAGGTCAATGGTGGAGAGGAAAAACTTCTTAGGGACATTGGGGCAGGAAGAGGGAGAAGGTTTGGGAGTGGAGGAAGAGGGAGTGGTTGTAGGAGGTGCCTGTCTGCTGTGTTTGGGTGCAGGTGCATGGGCTGGATGCTGTTGTGAGGTGGATGGTTGTTGGGTGTCTGAGTGCTTGCGTTTGTGCACCTTGGGAGGGGAGGAGACAGACACCGTAGGAGTGGACACAGGGGACAAGTGCATGGCTGTTGTGGTGGTGTCTGCCAGTGAGGTGTGTGTTTTGATAGGTGTAATGGTGATGGCGGTAGTGGATTAGGATGTAGTGCATGCATGTGTGAGTGTAGACGGAACTGGGAGGGAAGTGGAGGAGGAGCAGGAGGAGGGGGACACAGTAGAGGCAGTGGATATTGGTATGTCTGCTTCTGGATTGTGTTTGTGTGAGTTCCTGTGGGATGATGTGTGGTGCTTGTGTTTGCCTGTGCCTTGTGTGTTGTCCTGTGTGCATGCTCATCTGCATGTGTGCTTGGGATAGGTTGAGGTGAATGGGATTGGGAAGAGGAAGTTGGAGGGGGGAGGGTGGAAACAGGGACAATGGCTGCCATCAGAGAGGAGGCCAGAACCTGGATTGATCTCTGTTGGGCCGCCAATCCAGTGTGAATGCCCTCCAGAACTGCATTTGTCTGTTGTATTTGGGCTGCCAGCCCCTGGATGACATTCACAATGGTTGACTGCCCAACAGAGATGGATCACAGGAGGTCAGTAGCCTCCTCACTCAGGGCAGCAGGGCTAACTGGTGCAGGGCCTGAGGTGCCTGGGGCGAAGGAGATGCCCACCCTCCTGGGTGAGCGGGCACAGGCGACTCGCTGAGAGGCTGCTGAGAGGGCAGTGCTTGTACGGGGTGTGGTGGCTGTAGCTGGGGTGGTCACAGAGGTTTACACCACCACGACCAGGGAGCTTCTATCGGAGGAGGTATCTGTGTCTGAACTGTCCCCTCCAGTCTCTGCTGTAGTGCTTCCCTCGCCCTCCGTCCCACTGGTGCCCTCACCATCGGTGGACTCTGCCTCCTGGGTCCTGTGGGATGCAGCTACCTCCGTTGCCAGTGTCTCTGCTCATCCACCAGATGGTGCAAATGCACATAAGGACAGGATGACAAAACAAAAAGGGGGGGAAGAGAAAAAGCATACACTGAGTCAATGGCTGCACCAACACCACCGTTGGCATACACAGCACACTCACACACTGGGAACAGCCCTACGCACTATGCAATGCACCACCAGTAATAATGCTAGCCACCAGGGCATGGGGAGGGGCACATACCAGTAGTACGCTCTGACCAGTAGTGGATACCTACAAGCTAGGTAGCAGGATTATCACTTCAGAACCATGCCCAACATGGGACCTACTCTGCAATGTCAGGCCTGGCCCAGGGGCACCCACTGACACACATCCTCCACCCGGAGACCCCCCTATCAGGCGTAAGTTGTAATGATGGAAACTGTACTCACCCCCTTGTGGCTGCTGTGATGCCCTCAAGCACCCATGCAGCTCCGGATAGTCCACCGCCAGTATGCCGGACATAAGGGGGGTCAGGGTTCGACGGGCACCCCTTCCTCGTTGGTAGGCCATCCCCAGCTGGGCCTCTGCCATCTTCCATGCCCAGCACACAAGCGGCACGCCGCCCAGAGGACATCCAACGACCCACCTACACGAGGCCTGCACACACACCACTCCATGCATTCATGCCCCATGCATCGTGCTCACAGTGTACTCACCTGTTAGTCTGGAGGCCTATACAGCAGTCCGTACTGTGGTAGGACCCCAACCACCAGTCGCTCCAACTCCGCTGAGGTAAAGGCAGGGGCCCTTTCCCCAGTCACATGAGTCATGGTAGGTTCCAGACACAAGCCACAGCAGCACATGCAGTGAAGGTCCTCTCCTGTTGAAGTTCAGGTAGCAAGTAAGTCAACAGATAGAAAATGGCGGTTACATACGCGGCGGTGCATACTGTCACCGCCAGCATACATCACCATTGGCCACTGTACCCCTTAGGGCCCAATAATAACCAATGCGGAGTTGCATGGCAGATTGCAACCGCCTACCACAGCGCCACACAACATCAGCAGAATTAACTCATTTCCACCTGTCCCTCCACACAGGACAGGCAGACGCCATTTCAGGGGGGCAGGCCCTGGATAAAAACTGCATCATAGCTTACAATTGAACATACAGAACAATTGCCACTTATACATTAAAAATTTACATCATGCATTGTACTGTTGTGGCTATAATGTACACTATTTTGCCCCATAGATTGCTACCACTGCAGATGAATAGGAGATGGAGGGTACAGACCCCTGGTGGACTTGGCAACAATGAAGGACAGGCACATTATCCTCACCTATAGACTTGACAGGGCCACAATCACAGAGCTGTGTGCCCAATTCGAGCCTGACCTAATGTCTGCAATCCATAACCCCACTGGGATCTCCCCTCTTGTGCAAGTCCTATCTGTGCTCCATTTCCTGGCAACTGGTTCCTTCCAAGTGACAGTGGGCTTGGCAGCAGGAATGTCAGAGCCAATGTTCTCAATAGTGCTGACCAGAGTGTTGTCTGCCCTGATTAAACATATGTGAAGCTACATTATTTTCCCCCAGGTGGAGGATTTGGCCACAGTGAAAGCTGACTTCTATGCAATGTGACATATCCCCAAAATCATTGGGCCAATTGATGGTACACATATTGCATTTGCCCCCCCCCCGGCAAAATGAACAGGTGTTCAGAAAGCTAAAGAGTTTTCACTCAATAAATGTTCAGATGGTGTGCTTAGCGGACCAGTACATCTCCCATGTTATTGCTAAGTCCCCTGGGTCAGTGAATAATGCCTTTATCCTGAGGAATAGCAGCATCTCAAATGTGATGGGCCAACTACAGAGGCACGGGGTGTGGCTAATAGGTGAGTCCTAGTTTCCACCCAGTAGATGTTGGTGTATGGGTATGGTGTGGGCCATATGGGATAGTGTGAGGCTAAATGTTGTCCCTCAATATTTGCAGGTGACTCTGGTTACCCAAACCTATCATGGCTACTGACCCCTGTGAGGAATCCCAGGCCAAGGGCAGAAGAACTTTACAATGAGGCACATGGGAGAACAAGAAGGATTATAGAACGTACCTTTGGCCTCCTGAAGGCCAGGTTCCGGTGCTTCCATCTAACAGGTGGATCCCTGTGCTACTCACCCAAGAAGGTCTGCCAGATAATCGTGGCATGCTGCATGTTGCACAACCTGGCCCTGAGACGCCATGTGCCTTTTTTGCAGGAGGCGGAGGCTGGAGATGGCTGTGTGGCAGCAGTGGACCCTGTAGACAGTGAGGATGAGGAGGCAGAGGATGAGAATGAGGACAACAGAACTGCAGTGATTCAATAATACTTCCATTGACACACAGGTAAGACAGTGTTAGTTCACATTTCATTGACAATTATTTTATTTTTATATCTTTGGCACTGGCATGCTGCTATTTCCCACTTCTATGCCCACTTACTGTACCCTTTGGCAACTCATTTTGCAGATATTGGTGCCCCATTATCGCTCCTAGTATGATCACTGCAGACAACTACAGGTCGTTCTGATTTGAGCATTACCGTACATTTGAAATGCAATGTTTGAACATGGTTATACGAATACATACTTAAATAATTTTGACATACTTTTATTTTGTCAAAGGGTGTTTATTTAAGTGCTAAGAAGTGGAGGGGCAAGTACATTGGGATGGGGTGGATGATAGAGGAAAGTCCAGGGTATTGTTCCAGTCTATTTGCAGCACAGGTGCATTGTCCATGGGGACATAGGAAGGGGAGCAATGGCAGTTCAAGGTGGACATGGTGACTGTTTGGGACACAAGGGTGACAATCAGGAGAGTCTCATTCCTGACGGGGTCTTGGCAATAGTCTCTGGCTTCTGCCTGGATCGCAGGAAATGTTTGCGGGGTGGTTCTCCTTCTGCAGAGGAAGAGGTGCTGGTGGCCTGTTTGTCCTGTGGCGGGGTCTCCTGTCCACTAGCGGCAGCAGAGGTGGAAGGCAGTTCAGATGTCTGGCTAGTGGCATGGGCCCACTGTTGTGAGGCTGCCTCCCCCATAATGTTGGCCATGTCTGCCAGCACCTCTGCTATGGAGACCAGGGTGGCCTGCAAGTCCTCCCTGATCCCCTGGTACTGTCCCTCCTGCAGCAGCCTGTTCTCCTGCATGTTGGCCAGAATCTGGCCCAGTGTATCCTGGGAATATTGGTATGCTCCCAGGATCTCTGCTAGTGCCTCCTGGAGAGTTGGTTCCCTGGGCCTGTCCTCCACCTGGCGCACAGTAGTCCTTCCAGTTTCCCTGTTGTCCTGTGCCTCTGTCCTCTGAACTGTGTGCCCACTGCCACTGACCCTAGGTCCCTGATTGTCTTGGGTATGAGGTGTGCCCTGGGATCCCTGTAGTGGTGGACACACTGCTGATTGACGTGTCCTGGGGCAGAGGTATGGGTACGCTGGGTGTGTGCTGTGGTGGTGTTTCCTGAGGGGGGAGGCTCTGTGGTGGTGTGTGACTGTGGCTGGGTAACCAACTGTCCAGAGGTCCCTGATGGGCCAGGTTGGTCATCCAGATCCAGGCGACCAGAGTTGCTGTCATCACTGTGGGCCTCTTCTGTTGGGGGACTTGATAGTGCTGGCACCTCTTCTCAAGTGACACTGGCTTGGGTACCTGTGGGGATGTAAATGCAGTGTTATTGTTTCTGTGTGTGACATATTGTGCATCAGTGGGTTACCCACTTTGGTTGTATTTGCCCTGGCAGCTTCCACTTGTGTAAGTTGGTATGTGGTGGGCTAGCTGATTCCCTCTAGTGTGCATGCTTTAGTGATAGGTGTCCATGCAGGTCTGTGAGTGTTGTCAATGAATTAGTATGGCATGCAGGGCTTGGCCTTGGGATGAGTGGCATGTTATGGTGGGGTTTGTGGGAGGTGGTGGAGTGATGGGAGTGAGGGTGAGGATATGTGATGGCATGCAGATAGAGGGGTGATAGTAGCATAGGGTTGACTTACCAGAGTCCAGTCCTCCTGCTACTTCGGCCAGGCCCTCAGGATGCATGATTGCCAAGACTTGCTCCTCTCATGCTGTTAGTTGTGGGGGAGGAGGTGGGAGTCCACCACACTCCTCTGGATAGCGAGCTGGTGTCTTGCTGCTATGGAACGTACCTTTGCCCGTAGGTCGTTCCACCTCTTCCTGATGCCATCCCTGGATCTTGGGTGCTGTCCCACAGCGTTGACCCTGTCCACAATCCTCTGCCATAGCTCCATCTTCCTAGCAATGGCTATCTGCTGCACCTGTGCCCCAAATAGCTGTGGCTCTACCCTGATTATTTCCTCCACCATGACACTTAGCACTTCCTCTGAGAACCTGGGATGCCTTTGTGGTGCCATGGGTGTTGTGTGATTTGTGTGGGTGAGGGTGTGTAGGGTGATGTGTTGGGATATGTGATGTGGGGTACGTGGGTGGTGTATAGGTGATGGTGGTGTGTGGCTCTGGTCTTGTCTGTGGTTGCGGTGTCTTTCTCGTGCCAATGATTTGTATTTGTAAAGGGTTGTGGGTAATGTGGGGGTTGTTTTATAGTGATGTGGGTGTGGTGTGTGTATGGGTGTCAGGTGTGTGTTGTTTGAATTGTCCAATGTGGTGTTGTTTTGTATGTGGGTGTCCATTGTGAGCACGGCGGTGTGTACCGCCAATAGTTTACCGCCATTGAATGTCTGCTTAGGTGATTTGTGGGTCATAATGTGATGGGCGTTGTTCTGTTGGGGTAACGGTGTGGGTTTTGATACCACCATTTTATCACTGACCTTTGGGCTGGCGGATTTGTGTATGTGGCTGAATAGTGACAGATTGGTGTGTGTGTATCATAATATGGTGAACGGATGTCAGCGGCGGCGGCGGTATGTTGGTGGCAGTCAGCGTGGCGGTAAGTGGGATTTACTGCCAATGTCATAATGAGGGCCAATGTCTTACATAAATAATTAGCTACATTTTAGATATCTTAAAGAAAAAATTAAAAACAATCTCACTTACAATAATTTTGTTTTATTTTTATTTAATGTGTACTAATTTTGTTAAAAGTGAACTGTAATTTGAATCTTTTTAATGTTTTCACAACATTTTTAAAGCTGAAATGAATTATATTTTCAAATTGAGTTCATTAATAAATGTGTAACTTATAAAATACTTAGGGGGTGATTCCAAGCTTGGCGGGCGGCGGGAACCGCCAGAAGACCGTACCGCGGTCAAAAGACCGCGGCGGTCATTCTGGGTTTCCCACTGGGCTGGCGGGCGACCGCCAAAAGGCCGCCCGCCAGCCCAGCGGGAAACACCCTTCCACGAGGAAGCCGGCTCCGAATGGAGCCGGCGGAGTGGAAGGGGTGCGACGGGTGCAGTAGCACCCGTCGCGAATTTCAGTGTCTGCTAAGCAGACACTGAAATTCTAAGTGGGGCCCTCTTACGGGGGCCCCTGCAGTGCCCATGCCACTGGCATGGGCACTGCAGGGGCCCACAGGGGCCCCACGACACCCCATACCGCCATCCTGTTCCTGGCGGCCGAAACCGGCAGGAACAGGATGGCGGTATGGGGGTCGGAATCCCCATGGAGGATTCCCCTGGGCAGCGGAAAGCCGGCGGGAGACGCCGACTTTCCGTCTCTGGCCGCGGCTGTACCGCTGCGGTCAGAATGCCCAAAGGAGCACCGCCAGCTTGTAGCGGTGCTCCCGCGGACCACAGCCCTGGCGGTTTTTACCACCAGGGTCAGAATGACCGCCTTAGTTATTAACTATATATAACTATTTTAACATTTAACAAAATATAGATATTTTTTTAAAATCAATATATTTTTTAATTTAACACTATTTCCTTTGAAGTGTTTTTTAAGGCTCTGCCTCTCTTTTGTCTATGGGAGTGTATTGCAATATTGGTGAGTGGCCATGTGTGGTGCTTGTCCTCCTCTAGGTGTAGGTATTACTGTTTTGTCATCTTTAGGTTGTCATAAATATAGAAGTGTTGTTTGAGAATAGAATTGGCTTACTCTTCCTTGCAACAGATTGTCTCTCACTAAGCCCCTCTTTACATTTCCCTACCCTCCTCCCATTTTGTAATAAGTATTCCCATTTTCTTGACACTCCCCCTTTTCCCTTCCCATATTTACTACTAACATGCGGGCCTATCTATGCAGAGGTCTTTACCACCATGGCAGAGTTCTCCAAAGAGAAAAGATAGGAGTGAAAGAATGGATGAATGTATGAATGAAATATGATTTTTGTAGTGCAGCAGCTCACTCTGAAGAGGCTTCCTGGTGCTTCAGTGAGCATGTTAGATCAGTTTTCAACAATTATTTGAAGAGGCTCTCTGCTGGAAATTTCCTTTGTGGAATTGGACAGGCATTCCAAAGATTGTCTGCCCCTTCTTCTTTTGAGCACTTTCAAAACGTGCAGCAGAAAAAGATTGACACAATAAACACATTTGCTTGGCTTATAATGCAATAGTTTTTCTCTAAAATACAATGGACCTTTCTGGTAGAAGGCCCTATGTGCAATAACGAATGCTTTAAAGTGGATACGCTTTTCCGCTTGCACCCAGTATAGTTTTTTCAGATGTGGAGACATGGATTGTCCCTAAGAAATTTTCAAAATCAGTCTCGCTGCAGCATTTTGGACCAGCTGCAAATTACGTTCCAGACATGCAGGCAAGCCCAAGTAAAGCACATTGGTATAATCCAATCTAGAAATTACTGATGAGTGCACACTTGTCATTTGAGTGAAATCAAGAACAGATGTAACATTTCCTTTACAGATCTAAGTAATGCAAAACAAATAGAGGTGACTGTGGCAATTTGAGGCAGAAAGGAGAGGTCCATATCAAATTAAAATCCAGGATTTCTGGTAGAGGAGGTCAGATTAGGGGGGTTACATATTTCCCAGGACAACCAGCTGGGGGACCAACAGGAAGCCTTGTACCCAAAGAACAAACCGCAGATTTATCCAAGTTAAGCTGGAAGCGACAATCTGTAACAGTCTGATCCACTTCTTCAACAGGTCGCATACCCATTGTGACCATGGAGAGGACACCTCAGACATTCCCTTGCCCCCTGGATGTAGCCTTCAGTGAGAAGAATACCCCTGGATGTGAGGACATTGAGGACAACTCTGGCCCATTCGGGACTCCTGGTCAGTCCACAATTGTCAGCCTCACCTTGCCTGCATCAACCCCTCTTAGCCCTGTTGCCTCTACATCCAAAGCAACCATTCACCCCCAATCCTGTGTTCCAAGGACAGTTACAACCATCATTTCCCCCCGAGGAGTGGTACCAGAGTCACCACTAGAAAACCCAGACAATGAAGGACCTGGCACCAGTGGAAGTGGGCACACTGTGCCAAAGGCACAGGCACGTGGGGTAGGGTGCATGGGAGGGATGAGTGGGCCAGGTATTTGCCATGATGGGGGAGATAAGCAAAGGGACAACCACCAGGAAGTCATGCAAAGTGGGAAGCCCACAATGCCAACATGGCTGAACCCGGGTACTTTGCACATACATGGAAAAAGTAGAGGTCTACTAGACAGACTTCTTAGACATTTATGGAGTGGAAGTTATTTCTTTTCTGATACACCTGTCCATTGCCATTTGGAGGGAACCAGTGCTACATGGGTACCATCAATGGCTCCCACCATATGTGGGATGTGCACCAAAGCATTAAAATCATCCTTCACATGGGCCAAATTTTCAGGTTGTGAAAATCATATGTAGCTGTCCAGGTGCTACAACAGTGCTGAAAGGACATCCTTCAAGACCAAACTGAGCATAGGCTGTGACATGCCTGCAGTTAGGGACACAGTATTTTGAAAGGACCCTGTGGCCAGGCAGTATAGCAATGGCATGACTTGTACAATGGGTAGAATGCTTTTGGGATGATGAATGGCAGACATCAGATATGGCTCCATCTGACGGCAGAGATCCATCATTGTCTGGCTATCCAGGCGGTAGATCTGGATTACATGTCGATCCTCCATGGCCTGCAGGTCTGCTACTGGAAGTTACATTGGAGGTTGTCCGACATTTCTCATTCCAGGGTAACTAGATGAAGCAATATAAGAAGTTATGTCTATCAGTCATTGTGTCCATTGTAAGTGTGAAAATACATATGTCACACATGATGCTTGGACATGCTATGAAATAGTACAAACATGGTACACTGGATACACCTAGGGAAATAATGGCTTATTGCTGCAATGTCATCCCCTTACCTCAATTATGACTTGGAATGTATACGTGTGTCTCTAAAAGTCTGTACTAACTAGTTGATAACCCTGCCTGTTTTAGTATGGTACATGTTGACATGACATGCATTTTTATCTATGTCATCCATGCAGGTCAATGCCCATCAGAAGAAAGGGATTTGGTGTGCCATTGCCAAGAAAGTGCAGACCCTAGGAGCCACAGCCGGCAGAGCACCCACTGTCGCAAGGGGTGGGAGGACCTGAGACGCTGGGCCCGGAAGATCCTAGACGCCCAGCTATAGATGTCCTCCCAGTGAGGACGGGGTGCCCGTAGGACCATGACTCCCCAATTGCCCACATTTTACCGGTGGCCTACCCTGAGTTGTATGGGCGTTTGTAGGCAGCACAGCAGCCACAAGGGGTAAGTACAGACCTAACTTATGTTTGTCCCTTTACCAGGTGATTGAGTGAGAGAACAGGAATATTGGCTCTGACAAAGTGGCAATGTAGTAAGTGCAGATTGTCATAGATCTCCTGTGTACACATTAAGGTACCCATAGCCATCTATAGCACATTAGTGTGCACACAAAATGTATTTAGGAACATGTTACTAAACTGTGTTGTCTCTTCAGTACAATAGCATATCATGGTGCACCTATGACTGTGGCATATGTGTACCACTATACAGCATGTTCTACTCTGGTGACTGTTAATACCCACCTACAGGCCAATCCTCCCAATGTCATGGTGGTAAGGTATGTAGGTCCCTGATCTCTGTCCTCTGCAATGTCTCAAGATTCCTGTCTATGTGCAACATAGAGTCAGACATAAATAAGCCGTCTCTAGTTTTTTTACTGCTTTCCGATATGTGATAGCAGCATGTGAGGCTGTGATTTCCATCTTAGATGTCACAGGACATACAAGGTTAACATCTTCACAACTGTCACAAGGTAATCCCTCTTGGTAAGTGAGGGATGTACATAGACATTTGTGAAGTCTCATCAGCATAGACAACATGCATGTTGGATACCATTAAGATGTTGCAACATTTCACTGGGCACACATATATTGGTACCAGAGGCTAGGAATGTTACTACCTTGCTAATGTTATGCTAGTGGAAACTGGCCACACAGCATTGTCCTTGGGCATACTGCTGTAGGCATTACTGTAGGAAAGTACCATCTTGCCTGGCATGTTACCCCCATATTTCACTGTATATATGTTGTTTTAGTGGTATGTGTCACTGGGACCCTGCCAGCTAGGGCCCCAGTGCTCATAAGTGTGCCCTGTATGTGTTCCCTGTGTGATGACTAACTGAGGCTCTGCTAACCAGAACCTCAGTGGTTATGCTCTCTCTTTGCTTTCCAAATTGTCACTAACAGGCTAGTGACCAATTTCACCAATTCACATTGGCATACTGGAACACCCTTATAATTCCCTAGTATATGGTACTGAGGTACCCAGGGTATTGGGTTTCCAGGAGATCCCTATGGGCTGCAGCATTTCGTTTGCCACCCATAGGGAGCTCTGACAATTCTTACACAGGCCTGCCACTGCAGCCTGAGTGAAATAACGTCCACGTTATTTCACAGCCATTTACCACTGCACTTAAGTAACTTATAAGTCACCTATATGTCTAACCTTTACCTGGTAAAGGTTGGGTGCTAAGTTACTTAGTGTGTGGGCACCCTGGCACTAGCCAAGGTGCCCCCACATTGTTCAGGGCAAATTCCCCGGACTTTGTGAGTGCGGGGACACCATTACACGCGTGCACTATACATAGGTCACTACCTATGTATAGCGTCACAATGGTAACTCCGAACATGGCCATGTAACATGGCACTGGGGAGAAAATTCCATGATCCCCCGAGTCTCTAGCACAGACCCGGGTACTGCCAAACTACCTTTCCCGGGGTTTCACTGCAGCTGCTGCTGCTGCCAACCCCTCAGCCAGGTTTCTGCCCTCCTGGGGTCCAGCCAGGCTTGGCCCAGGAAGGCAGAACAAAGGACTTCCTCAGAGAGAGGGTGTTACACCCTCTCCCTTTGGAAAAGGTGTCAGGGCTGGGGAGGAGTAGCCTCCCCCAGCCTCTGGAAATGCTTTGATGGGCACAGATGGTGCCCATCTCTGCATAAGCCAGTCTACACCGGTTCAGGGATCCCCCAGCCCTGCTCTGGCGCGAAACTGGACAAAGGAAAGGGGAGTGACCACTCCCCTGACCTGCACCTCCCCTGGGAGGTGCCCAGAGCTCCTCCAGTGTGCTCCAGACCTCTGCCATCTTGGAAACAGAGGTGCTGCTGGCACACTGGACTGCTCTGAGTGGCCAGTGCCAGCAGGTGACGTCAGAGACTCCTTCTGATAGGCTCTTACCTGTGTTGCTAGCCTCTCCTCCTTCCTAGGTAGCCAAACCTCCTTTTCTGGCTATTTAGGGTCTCTGCTTTGGGGAATTCTTTAGATAACGAATGCAAGAGCTCATCAGAGTTCCTCTGCATCTCTCTCTTCACCTTCTGCCAAGGAATCAACCGCTGACTGCTCTGGACGCCTGCAAAACCGCAACAAAGTAGCAAAGACGACTACTGCAACCTTGTATCGCTGATCAGGCCGCCTTCTCAACTGTTTTCCTGGTGGTGCATGCTGTGGGGGTAGTCTGCCTCCTCTCTGCACTAGAAGCTCCGAAGAAATCTCCCGTGGGTCGACGGAATCTTCCCCGTGCAACCGCAGGCACAAAAAGACTGCATCACCGGTCCTCTGGGTCCCCTCTCAGCACGATGAGCGTAGACCCTGGAACTCAGCAACTCTGCCCAAGTGACTCCCACAGTCCAGTGACTCTTCAGTCCAAGTTTGGTGGAGGTAAGTCCTTGCCTCACAACGCTAGACTGCATTGCTGGGTACCACGTGATTTGCAGCTGCTCCGGCTCCTGTGCACTCTTCCAGGATTTCCTTTGGGCACAGTCAAGCCTGGGTCCCCAACACTCTAACCTGTAGTGCACAACCTCCTGAGTTGTCCTCCGGCGTCGTGGGATCTTCTTTTGTGACTTCGGGTGAGCTCTGGTTCACTCTTCTTCGTAGTGCCTGTTCCAGCACTTCTGCGAGTGCTGCCTGCTTCTGTGAGGACTCCCTGTCTTGCTGGGCACTCCCTCTGTCTCCTGACGCAATTGGCGACATCCTGGTCCCTCCTGGGCCACAGCAGCATAAAAAAACCCTAACCGTGACCCTTGAAGCTAGCAAGGCTTGTTTGCGGTCTTTCTGCGTGGGAACACCTCTGCAAGCTTCTTCACGACGTGGGACAGCCATCCTCCGAAGGGGAAGTTCCTAGTCCTCTTCGTTCTTACAGAGTCCACAGCTTCTACCATCTGGTGGCAGCTTCTTTGCATCCTCAGCTGGCATTTCCTGGGCATCTGCCCAATCTCAACTTTGTCGCGACACTTGGACTTGGTCCCCTTGTTCCACAGGTACTCTCGTCCAGAAATCCACCTTTGTTGCATTGCTGGTGTTGGTCTTACTTGCAGAATTCCCCTATCACGACTTCTGTGCTCTCTGGGGAACTTAGGTGCACTTTACACCTACTTTTCAGGGTCTTGGGGTGGGCTATTTTTCTAATCCTCACTGTTTTCTTACAGTCCCAGCGACCCTCTACAAGCTCACATAGGTTTGGGGTCCATTCGTGGTTCGCATTCCACTTTTGGAGTATATGGTTTGTGTTGCCCCTATACCTATGTGCTCTCATTGCAATCTATTGTGACTGTACATTGCTTGCATTGCTTTCTATTGCTATTACTGCATATTTTTGGTATTGTGTACATATATCTTGTGTATATTTGCTATCCTCATACTGAGGGTACTCACTGAGATACTTTTGAAAAATTGTCATAAAAATAAAGTACCTTTATTTTTAGTATATCTGTGTATTGTGTTTTCTTATGATATTGTGCATATGACACCAGTGGTATAGTGGGAGCTTTGCATGTCTCCTAGTTCAGCCTAAGCTGCTCTGCTAAGCTACCCTTTTCTATCAGCCTAAGCAGCTAGAACACCTCTTCTACACTAATAAGGGATAACTGGACCTGGTGCAGAGTGTAAGTACCCCTTGGTACCCACTACAAACCAGGCCAGCCTCCTACAATTACACTTAGGTAATGGTGGCCTGTTCACAGTTACATTCTTGACAGATATGTATCAACATCACGTAACAATTAAAAGGCCCAGTAATGAATCAGCATTGGAAATAGTTATGTCTACTTGCTGTTGCCATGAAAGATGTGGCAAATTAGTCCTGGCTATTTGAGAACCTAATGTCAGCAATGGCACACATATGGTACAGGTGTGGTTGTTCACATGCATGTGAGTAGTATTGTAAGTGTATCTAGACTTGTGGCTTGCATCATGGTAAATGTACCTGTCATGTTAACAACACATGTGCTTTGGCTTTGGAATCCTCCACAGACAGATGTGAGGCTTGCCATGTCTGATGTGTGTGTGTAGTGATGTACCCACTCAGTCAGTGGCCCATTGATGGACTAATTGCATGATTATGTAGGTCTGATTGTCATTATTCTGCACAGTATAGTAGTCCATATGTAAGGTACACTCTTTATGACATCTTGTGGTTCTGAGTGGGACATAGGTCTGAGCTTACTTGGCCCTTACCTGACTGATAAAGTTTGTTTCAGAAGACCAATGACCTAGATGACTTGGTCCACATTGTATTTTCAATCCTTGATACACCACTATTGATGCATGTGTGTGTGTGATATGTTTTCTGACTCCTTAACCTTAAATTGAAATGGATGACAATTTAAGTTGATACAGGTTTACATACAGTATGTCCATTGTGTAATTTATGTCAGCCAATGTTTTTTCAGCAGCGCTCTGACCAGTGCCTTTTACCAGTCCAAAGGGACTTTACGCATAGTTAGGGATTGGTTACAGACCTTCAGAAGGCCCAGGAATCAATCTTCTGCCCCCTATTTCCAGACTCCATGCAGGATAGGAACTAGAAAGCAGCCAGAGGAGATAGACATGGCTAGTTCCCTAAACAACTCATCACTCATAGGCTCAATAGTGTCCAATTTACCAACTGGACCTATTTCCTTACCTCCACAATCACACAGCATTGTCCTGATGCTTGAACTATCATTTAACTGGGGGTTATCCATAACATTAATGTCAGAAGGATCCCCTACATCTTTTAGAATGACTTCGATCTTGTTATTAAAAAAGTCAGATAATTTATCACACAATTCCTACAATGGTCTTGCTGTACCTTTTACGCAATCTAGATCTGCCAACTCTCTCACTATCTCAAACATTTTCTTACATTTACTGGCAGCTTCTAAGATGGTAGTGGCATAATACATCTCCTTGGCTTTCCTAATTCCTATCTTATATTGATTTAGAGCTTCTTTTAAGCACAATTTATAATCATCAGAATATGTCCTACGCCACTACTTTCTAGCTTCCTGCATTTAAATGTAGTCTCTTTTACAGGAACCTTAAACCATGGGGCCGACTGCCTAGATTTAATCTTGATAGATTTAGTAGGAAATGTTCTGTCTGGTCTCCTTGATAGTAATCTGGAGATGGTTATAATTTTCTTGCACTGAAACCTCTTCATTAATTTCTACATCAAATACACTAATATCTTTTAATTTCCTTAACTTAAACCAAACTCTACCACATCTAGTTGTCTTACTACCTACTTCTGCAGATCCGAGCTGTAGTCCATGTACTTCAAATGTCACTAAAGAGTGATCCGACCACCATACCTGAACTAGTTCTTTGACTATAATCAACTCCGGTTGTGCCATTACTAAATCGAGGGTGTGGTCACCTAAATGAGTTGGGCCCTTTACCTGCTGCTTCCTGCCCAGCAACTCACAGGAGTCTGTTAGATCCCTACTATAAGTGCATGTTCTGTTTTCATCCCAGACGTTAAGATCTCCCAACAGTAAGGAATGTGTGTGGGTCAGGGCAAGGTTAGTAACCATCTTCAAAAATGGTTTAACAAATTTCTGTGAGGGACCTGGGGGTCTGTAGCACAGCAGACCTGAAGGTAATACCCTACCACTCTCCCTTAGGGAAAAACCCAATGGTTCAACTCTTGTAATTTATCAATTTAAAGGGTAGTTATCCTTACACATAACAGCAACCCCTCCTCTTTTTCCTATCCTTGATTGATGCATTGCTTTGTAAACTGTGGGGGCAAATAGAGCCCAGATCTACTTCTGAGCCAGGTGGAAACCAGGTCTCGGTGATAAATAGGAGATCCCATTTATATGAATTATTTAAAAGATTTATTTCATCCGAGTGTTTCACTGATCGACCTGTGTTAATGAGTCCACATTTTAAAAACAGTGGTCCTTGTTCACTCTTTCCACCCCATTCTCCTACATTTACATTCAAAATATTCAACCCTCCTCCCTCTAGTATCGTAGTCCCCGCCTCATCATTCACAATTTAGACCTAAGTAAAGTTCCTTTCTTGAATAAGTAATTATTGGGGGCCCCCTCTCTTGCTCTGGAGCTGAGCTGACAGGCTGGCCACGTCTGGGATGCTGACAGGTGCAGATGGGCTTGCCTTTGAATCTACAGTTCCCCAGTAGTATGAATGAAACCTTGATAGAATTCCTAGACATAAGAATAGGAATAAAAGAGGAAACAATAATAACCTGTAGCAGCATTAGCATTTTACATGCACAAAATGGGCATCCTAAGAATGTAGGGGCAAACTTATGGGGATTGTCACACAGTGCTGTGCAGCAAGTCACCTTGCTGTGCTGCACTGTGTGATAGGGAAAGGACAGGAATCTGTGATATATAAAAGAATACAGTGCATTCCTGCCTTTTCCCCAGCACTGGTGCCGTTTAGGCAGCCTAGCTCCAACTCAGGCACCATTGCGCCATGGTGCAAGGATGCCCCTGTTGCATGCAGGATTGTTTTTGTGCAGGGAGGGACACCTTCCTGGACAAAAACAATCCCTGAGTCTTTTCCTTTTTTATGTGTGCTGCAGAATGCAACACACAAAGAACGAGGAAAAACTAGGAGAAATAAAAATATTTCTCCTCATTATTCCTCTCCCGGGGAGGCGTATATTTTTTGTTCCACTCCCAGATTTGCCAGTTCTGGTAAATCTGGGAATGCATAAAAAACCACGGGAGTTGTATTGGAACACCATGCAACACCCTGGAACACCTACCTAGCACAGAATGAGGCAACATTGCAATTTGTGCAGTGTTGCTTTACTCCAGATTTAGGGAGCCACTCAGGGCCAAGCAAGTGACCTTGCGTGGGTTCATAAATCTCACTTAAGGTTTGCATCACGCATGTATCTCATTGCATGGTGCAAATGTGACTCAAACCAGATCATACATATGGTCCTTACAGTGGTGCATACTGTACAGAGAGCTCTCTAGATCAAACATAATTGAAGTTAAGAGAGACTATTCCAGGAAGTCAAGGAAGATATGCTTAGAAGATACAGGGAACAACATTCTCCAGAATAGGTGTTTTAGATCAAAAGCAATGAAGAAAAAGCAAGAATCACCTTGCTTTTGGACAGAAAGAAACGTCACAGAAAGAGACGGAACAAGACCTAAAAGTAATCACACCTTACCGTAGACAAGAGAACAAGATAAGAAACATCCGTAGAAAACACTGGCCAATACTTTGATAGGTGACATGATCAGCACTTCAAAGGTTACCTTCAGGAAAAAAGTATTTAAGAGGCAATTAGGTTAAACGTTTGCACGGGAGTATTGATGAAAAGCAACAAGAGATTTTGTTCATGCTCGAACTCCAAGTCATGCAAATATAGCAGTAATGTCACTGAATATAATGTTTTACATATTAAAACGCCTAAAAAGATAAACACATTTAAAACATGACTGATTAAGCAATATGCATGTTGACTGGTCCGTGCCAGGAGGTTTACGATTCAAACTGTAAAAAAAGAGGAACATGGTTCACATCAAAGCATCAGAGCAATAAACAAGAGTAATAAGCACTATCCAGTACAAACGTATAACAAACAGTGCTTAATTTTTAAATAAAGAGGTGCCGGTGCTCAAAGCCCTCCTCTTAAACACGAGGCTGCTGTAATTAAGTCTGCCAGCACTGAATACTGAGGCAGCGTAATCCTGAAGCCATCTCGTGCCTCTTCAATCCATTTTCGGCCACCCCTACCCCTTCAGCTCATCCTGTAACGTTCTACTTTCTCCCTTTATGACGTTTTTTCGTTTTTCCTTCTTCTGTCTTTCCGATGTGTGTCTTTTGCTCGCAGAAAATGCTTGAGGCATAAGAATAAGCCCCGGCCCTCACAAATAAGTACTGGTGCTCAGCACCGGAAACAACAAGCACAAATTAAGCACTGATTACAATGAACATCATAAGGGAAAGTGGGAACTTCTCAGATATTGTGGAGGGGACACTGTGAAAGGAACTCTGAGAGGACGGAAACGGGAAGCACGTTTTAGGAGACTGGAATTGAAATGCAGTATAGATCTGGAGACAAAACACCTGTGTAATCCTTTGGTTTAATGATAACAAGCTGACGTCGCATGACCTCTTTTCGGGATGTTCTTGTATTTAAATCTTGCTACTTTAACCAACAGCTCATTATTGTTTTTAACAGTTGATATTGGGAGAGCTATCATGAGCCCAGTAGCCTAAACAGGACAGTCACAATATTGTTGAAAAACTGCTTTTTGAATGGCATTTAATAAGGGAGATATCGGGAAATATTAGCCCATTTGGCAGACTACTGAATAGTGGTGGCCAGAGTGAGCTGCAGTTCAATATATAAGAGAGTATTTCACCAATATGAAAACAGTAGAAATCCCATACTTACATCCTGTTATAAATCCTGTATTTTGGGGTTTTGCATTTAAAATCCGTCAGGATGCCACATGCTGATATAGCCCTCGGCCTGCTGCCTCGGGCTATATGAACACACCATATAAGCACCGGTACCTATGACCACTGTGATACATTATGTACCTAAAGGTGCAATTAGTCAATTTATGTATGCATGTCTGCCATATATAAACATATATCCTCTACATATAACTATTTTTTATTAATCAAGAAAAAGTTCAGACCTCAGTGAAGAAGAATAAATTAACACTTTTAACAGTTTTATTTCTAGGACACAGTATGGGGCAGACTTGAAACCCACTGAAGATATTTGTGTTCTATCTATGCGCATTTATTTTAGCATTTGCATTTCAGATATTAGTTTTCAAAATCTTTTTAGGTGGACTTCAAATAGTTAAAGTGTAGAGATATCTAGACCACTCCATAGCAGATTTGTGAATCCACAGAGGACTCACAAATCAAATTTAAATATAAAGGGATGCCATTGGACGAGAGCGTTTTCCCACTCTGTCCATTGCAGACTTAGATTTGCAATTCTACCACATTTTATTTGGCTAGTGCAACAAGCTCTGAGTTGTGAAACTTAAAGAGAAGGCGGGTCAACTGTCCCACCTCCCCCAACCTCCCTACCCCCGCCACAAAGGACACTCCTACCGAATTAAATTAATTGCTTAAAAAATGATTTTCATTGTGCGATTCATGAATCCTACCCTGGATTTGCTAATCCTAGACCCTTTCAATGTTATGTTGACCCTCCTGGTGGCCCCAGGATTTGCAAATCTAGCACAGAATTCATGTTTCCTGATTTTAGATAAAGAATTGAGTGCACTGCAGTTGCATTTGGCCAGCTCCCACACCCAGAGAGTGACCGCCAGCAGGGCTTAGACAAAGAGCTGAAGGCCAGACAATGCTGCCAGACACTACTGTGGTCACGCGGAGTGAGGGCTGGCTGTCAGCCTTGAGTTTGGCATAGGACCTGTGGCCAGCCTCCTGCAACAAATAACCTTCATTCTTCTGCAGAAGGGATTTGCCACCCACAGTGGGTTGGGCTGTAAGTCAACCTATGCAGCACTGCACAGCAGTGTTCCATACCCATCTGGGGTTAGCTGCAAGCAGCAGTTTTGGCACAGGGCCTGGTCGTAGGTCAAGCCCTGTGCCCAACACCCCCGCCCAATGCCAAAGGAGGTCCCTATTGGAAGATATCATAAAGCGAATCAATCATAAAAGAATAAGGAAAAACACATGATATACATTTGGAAGATAAGAAGAGGGAATTGATCAATCGATTTGATTAATCCGTCCAAAAGATCAATAAGGTGGTGAGAGAGAGGTTAGAATGGCAGGAAGGGAATAAATGGAGCTAGAATAGAACAGTGAAGAGAGAGGAGACAGAGATTAAGAATACAGAGGGGCATGTGGAGAAGATGCAATGTGTGAACAGAGAAGAGAAGAGGTAAAGATGAACAGAAAGAAAGAAAAACAAGCACAAGCACTGAACCGATCTGTTGCCTTTGCCAATGCTGTTCTCATGCAGACACATGCATCAAGAGACTTGTGCATGCATGGCTGGCAACAGGCTTTCGTTAATAAAAACCCATTCCACGAGACTACTATTGCACACTCATTTGTTGTGACGCGTGCCCAAGCTTAGCGCTTAAACGTAGTACTGCAATAATCATGTGTGACTCTAACCGAACTAATAAAGATTGTACGGGGACAAAATGTGCCCTTAGAGTAGTTTGCCAACATTTATAGGCGTGCTTTATATAACGTGATGTACTAGAATTGCACTAATCCGACATAATTATAAACGTGTGCTACGATTTGCTTGCTTGAAATGTTTTAGCTTAGCATTACTTTAGCGGAGGCTTTGGCCTAGTTGCCTGGTCTCACGGTTTAGATGCTCGTATTTTTCCAATGTGCTATTAAACGTGTATTTTTGCTTGAAGCTGTACTTTTCCACTGAGATCGTTCACATGCTTATCTTAAGGTTTCGTGCCAGCCTGGCATATTTTCTCTTTACTCCAAGGTCGATCTGCAGGTGCGGACAATGGAGGCTCTGAAAGTGAGTTAATTGGTATAAAATGTTGCAACTTGCGTACCCATCTCCAAGGATAATGTATGCTTAAGTAAAAGCTTGAGAACTGTCGTTTTTGATTGGACAATTTGAAGCTAACCTATGAACCCTCCAATGGAAGACCCTACTGGATTTGAACTGTTGTCTATTTAAACCAGGTACACGAGAAGAAAGCAGCCATTACAGCCATTACCAGCTATTACCCGACATTGCGCCATTCCGTAGCTATTATGGCCCACTTTGCTGCGACGCCATTTTGAATGAGACTTTGATGCTTTCTCTAATCGAGAGAAAGAGACTTTAAATGATTCTTGCCCTAGAGACTTTAACTTTGATCCCCTTGCATGAAGTAGTAGTTTTATTTTGCCGCCGTGAGGCAATTGCCCCGTTCACCCTTGCCCCTTTGCCCCGTCCCATGCTGATCGAAACGGTACCCATGCTGATCGAGAAACTGTACCTGTGAGACGAAGACTTCCTTGAATGCTGATCGTAATTGGTAAATATGAAAGGAAATTGTACAATTGCATTGTGTTTCTTTTAGGTAACCAACTGCTGATTTTTGACAAGATCCCTAGCTAGGAGTTTTACTAAATTAATGTTGCTAAATTGTTTTCGCATGAAGCCCCACATGCCGATGCTAATTTGAGGTTAGATGAGGATTCCTTTTGTTGCACGATGCCATTTGAGACCTTGTTATGCTGACTAAATGTATGCAATTAGCTCGTTACAGATCATAGTATTAGTGATTTGCATTGCTATTATCGAATGTCTTGTGATTCAAATGCTGCATAGATTACACTTGTTTCGCCGCTATGGACAGCTATTAATGTTCATTTATGTTTATCATTTGGTGTTGAGACACATTTATATTGTGCTAGCTTTGTTAATATAGGGAAATAAATTCACTAACTTTGCAATAAACTGGTGTGGTTATTCCTGACTGAAAGGTCAGGGTTCGCCGAAATGTATTCTGGATTAATTGTTAAGTGTTATGTTGATCAAGGTATTGCTTATGTTCGATATTGATTATTGATTTGATTAAGGTGACCGATTAAGAGTACGGAGAGTCCCACTTAGTCAAAAGATTCATCGGCCTAAAGAGCGTCCGAATACAGGTAAAATTACTAGTACGGACCGCTCTATCATATGCATGCGCCATAAAGCACAGCAAACATTTGTATTTTTTTTTTTTTAGAACAGTAACTAGATTGAAGGTAAAAAAAAATATATGTGCGCACCAGAGCGAAAAAAAGGACTCAAGTAGCTCAACAACAACAACAACCCTTAGCTGCCAGGCCATTGAAAATTAATAAATGACAGGAAGCCGAGCAGGCAGCAGGTTGGAGTGTGAAATAGGTAGTCTTGAGCGGTCGCAGCAGCACTCCCAGGGTGTTTGCGCGCCGTAGCAGCAGTTGGTATCAGCCTCACTCAGAGTGAAGGAATAGTGATGGGACACCCAGTAACAGTCATGGTCCCTCACTCAGTTGAGATACTTTTGACCCGCTCCCGAACGCAACACATGACCGGAGCAAGACTCACAAGGTATGAAACGATAATTCTGGGCTCACCGAATGTGCAGCTGAAAAGGTGCACTACGTTGAATCCAGCAACCTTGCTTCCTGGTGAAAATGCTGAAATTGAGAACGCTGAAGACGTCGAGCATGACTGCCTTCAGGTGACTGAATTTTGCACAAAACCTCGACCTGACATTAAGGATACTAAGCTTGATGAAAATGACCAAATTGTTTTCGTTGATGGTTCATGTCTAAGAGATGGGATGGGAATTTTGAAAGCAGGATATGCTGTATGTACTGTAACAGGTGTCTTGGAAGCGGCCTGGCTTCAAGGAGTCTATTCTGCACAAGTAGCAGAACTTGTAGCCCTTACAAGAGCATGTCAACTGTCTGCATTGATGAAAGTCACCATTTACACTGATAGTCAGTACGGGTTTGGGATTGTGCATGATTTTGGACAACTATGGTCACAGAGAGGTTTCCTGACTTCTTCAGGATCCCCAGTGAAAAACGGGGAGAGAATAAGGGAATTGTTACACGCCATTCAAATGCCAGCCGAAGTTGCAGTGGTAAAGTGTAGTGCTCATACGAAAGGACACGATTATGTCTCTCTGGGAAATGCATATGCGGATCAAGTCGCAAGATTTTGTGCCTTGAACTGTATATTACTCAGGGATGAATGGAATTCGATAAGTGAACCAGAACTCGAACCAGCTGAAGCATTTGCCTTAAAGGTCGTAGATACAATAGATGAACTAAAAGCATTGCAGAATAACGTCAGGGAGGATGAGAGAGATTCCTGGATTAAATCACAATGTATAAAGAGACCAGATGAGTTATGGGTTTCAAATGAGGGAAAATTTGTTTTGCCAAACAGTCTCTTATCACAGCTTGCGCGGTTCTATCATGGACAAGCTCACCTAGGGAGAGATGCCATGATAAGATTGTTCAAAACTGATTGGTTTAACCCCAGATTTCGTCAAGCTGCAGAAGCAGTTTGCCATCGATGTGTCACTTGCCAGCAGATGAACCCAGGAAAGGGAACGGTTGTGAACGCGAGCCACATTGGTAGAGCAAGTGGCCCGTTTAGTCGTATGCAGATAGATTTCATTGAGATGCCTATGCATGGAGGTCTGAAGTATGTGTTGGTGATTGTGTGCATTTTTAGTCACTGGATTGAGGCATACCCCACACGTAGAAATGACAGCCTTACAGTTGCAAAACTATTGTTGAGGGAGTTAATACCACGTTTCGGATTCCCGATCTCTTTAGAATCAGATAGGGGAAGTCACTTCAATAACGAGGTGATAAAGTTACTTTGCGCAGCGCTGAACATTGAGCAAAAACTGCATTGTAGCTATCGCCCTGAAGCCTCAGGACTGGTGGAGCAAATGAATGGTACACTGAAATCAAGAATGGCGAAAATATGTGCATCGACAAATTTGAAATGGCCTGACGCATTGCCCTTGGTGCTAATGTCAATGAGAAACACCCCTGATAGAAAGACTGGATTGTCTCCGCACGAAATTCTCATGGGCAGGGCTATGAGACTTCCTGCAGTTCCCGCAAACGCGCTTTTGAATATTACAGAGGATATGGTGTTAGACTACTGCAAGGGTCTGGCTGACGTGGTTCGCTCTTTCTCTCACCAGGTGGAAGCAACCACCTTGCCACCGATCCAAGGTCCAGGACACGCACTGAAAGCAGGTGACTGGGTCGTGGTAAAGAAGCACGTGAGGAAGTCGTGTCTGGAACCCCGTTGGAAAGGCCCTTTCCAAGTGATCCTGACGACAACTACCGCTGTGAAGTGTGCGGGGGTTCCCAACTGGATCCACGCCAGTCACACAAAGAAGGTGTTGTGTCCCACAGATGAGGAAGTTGAAGCGCTAAAACTGCCAGTGCCTGATAAAACAGTGCTGAGTGCTGAAACAGAACAAAACCGAACTGAAAGAGAACAGGCAGAAGCAGGAGAGAGAGAGATATTATTGGAGGACGAAGAGACTAACTCACTTGGGGAAGACCAAGGAGAAAGTTCAGACAGCGACGAAGCAGCTGAAGGTGACAAAGAACCTGAAGCAGCTGAGGGTAGCAAAAAGCCTGAAGCAGCTGAGGGTGACAAAGAACCTGAAGCAGCTGAAAGTGATACAGAGCCTGACGAAAGTAACGGTGACGAAGGGCTCGAAAAGGGTGAAAAAGCAGGAGAGCCTGATCAGAGGAGGGCTTTCCCAGAAGCAGACGATACAGAAAAAGAAAAGGAGAACGTGATTGATTCCCCAGAAGGAGGGGACAAGGCCGAACAGAACGAAAGGGTTCAAGCTTCCACAGAAAAGATCGCAGGTCCATCAAATGGTCATGGTGCAAAGAGGAGACTAAGCATATCACCAATAAAACAAAGGACTGAAGAAGGTTTGAATGACGGAGAAAGGCCAAAAGTGAAAGAGAAAAGAAAAGAAGTAACTGTCGCGGTACCATCCCCGAGTGAAGAAAAGGACTTGACAAAAGTGGAAAGTACCAGCGAAGCAGAATCGAAAAGAGAAGCAAAATTGAAAAGGAAAAGGATACCGAACAGAAGATATTCCGGTCCTGAATGGGCATATGTAGTCAATGACGATTGGACTGACGAGTTTGTATCTCTAAGCATCGAGAACGAAGAAGAAGAGATCCCAATAGAAAAGAAAAGTTTTATGGACAGTGTTGATTGAAAGGGTGATAAATGACATTGCCTGCTACAATCTAAAGTGCTAAAACCAGCTGAGATATTGCTAAACCGGATGAGACATTTGCTAAACCGATAAAGACTGAGTTATTGCCGAATTGAGACAAATGCTGCTAACCGATAAGTGACTTGGCCTCTTGAAGAAGACGGTGGGAACATTGCGCTCGTTCAGCTTTGTAACTGAATTGCTAAACAGTTTCTTTATAGGTGCTTCTAGCTCTCTGATTCTATACAGATCATGACGCAAAAGAGTAGAAAGAAATATTGTAAATATGTGTGTATAGGCTTGATAATTGCATGTGTACTAATAATAATGGCAATAGTGCTTGCAATGCATGGAAAGGGTGAGAATGAGAAAATTGACGCTTCTACTTTTGCTCCTGTTACTGTCACTGAACTAACCGCATTGAAAAGATTAGAAATAGATGAGAGACTCTTGCATGATAAGAAAGAGCTTTCGTATAATGTTTTCTATCGCTTGCTAACAGAATATGTTGAGACTATGGATGCGAAAGATTGTTATGTGTGAACACAGATACCGACATCAGTAAAGGAAGGGGTGACATATCACCACATGCCTCTTACCTACGGGATTACATGTAGTATAGTAATGTCTAGATTTTATGGTCAAACTAACATACAGTATTTTTACTCAAATTATGATGTTACCTTTGCATATGTTCCTATAATAGCGCAGCTAAGCCAGATTGCTAAAGATTGGGATGCTAAAATAATGAGGGAATTTTTCGAGCCAATGCTACCTTTTGAAACGGCTCACGCTCATAGGGAAAACCTTACCTGCTCGCTCTCTGCAGTAGAAATAAGCTTTTTAGATCGCACAGATGATAGAAGGGCACAAATGAATGCGAAATTAGAAAAAGAGCTACATAAGAGGACTTCAGTAGATAATTATGATTTTGCTGCAATAAAAACACAAGGGAGAATAGCTTTAGATGCTTGGCATGTAGGGAAATTTTGTATATATTGAGGTGAATCTTATTATGACAACATTTTTGTAGGAGCGAGTGAGTGTAAACATACGTTTATCTTTAAGGCCAAATGGACATTCATGATGAACGGACTTGACCCTGTCATACCAGGTGTATATTACATTTGTGGGTATAATGCCTATTATCGTCTTCCAAAGGGATGGTGGGGGAGATGTTATTTGGGTATAGTATTCCCAAAGGTTTATCAACTGGATGACCTATTGATGATTCAAAAGACATCTGGATCCCATCGTATCCAGAAAAGAGAGACCGCAGCTGCTGTGGTAGGAGATATATTTGGAGCCATGATTCCTTCATTAGGAGTTGTGTTGAATTCCGTCAAAATAAGAAAGTTGTCTACTATAGTGGATAACATGTTGACAAAGTTTTCAGGTGCTATAATCCTGATAGATGCTGAACTTGCAGCGGAAAGAGCTATGACTCTTCAAAACAGGCTTGCCTTAGACATTCTTTTAGCAAAGGATGGCGGCGTTTGCAAAATGCTTGGTGCACGACACTGTTGTACTTATATTCCCGACAATAGTGTGAAAATTAAAATTATGCTTGCTAATCTAACAAAAGAAAGTGCAGATTTGAAGGAATTGAAAGAACCAGGAGTGTGGGAGAAGGTTGGAAAAGGACTTGCTTCAGTGGGAAATTGGATTGGTGGAATTTGGAATGTGATACTGCTAAAAATAATAGAGGGAATTATGATAGTTATAATTTGCATTTTTGGAATTTGGGGAATAAAAAGGGGAATAATAATGATTATGGAAAGAATTAAAAGAAGGAAGGAGGAGAAAATAATGAAAAGAATGGCAGAAGAATACAAAGCGAAAACTAGGGGAATTAAAAGGAAAAGAGAACTGACAGAATTTTAATGGAATAAAATTTGTGGGCATGGTTTGGTGTGATGACAAGTAGTCATCAGAGGAGGGATTGATGAAGCAGAAATGAAGGTTTTACATTTATTAGCGCTTAAACGTAGTACTGCAATAATCATGTGTGACTCTAACCGAACTAATAAAGATTGTACGGGGACAAAATGTGCCCTTAGAGTAGTTTGCCAACATTTATAAGCGTGCTTTATATAACGTGATGTACTAGAATTGCACTAATCCGACATAATTATAAACGTGTGCTACGATTTGCTTGCTTGAAATGTTTTAGCTTAGCATTACTTTAGCGGAGGCTTTGGCCTAGTTGCCTGGTCTCACGGTTTAGATGCTCGTATTTTTCCAATGTGCTATTAAACGTGTATTTTTGCTTGAAGCTGTACTTTTCCACTGAGATCGTTCACATGCTTATCTTAAGGTTTCGTGCCAGCCTGGCATATTTTCTCTTTACTCCAAGGTCGATCTGCAGGTGCGGACAATGGAGGCTCTGAAAGTGAGTTAATTGGTATAAAATGTTGCAACTTGCGTACCCATCTCCAAGGATAATGTATGCTTAAGTAAAAGCTTGAGAACTGTCGTTTTTGATTGGACAATTTGAAGCTAACCTATGAACCCTCCAATGGAAGACCCTACTGGATTTGAACTGTTGTCTATTTAAACCAGGTACACGAGAAGAAAGCAGCCATTACAGCCATTACCAGCTATTACCCGACATTGCGCCATTCCGTAGCTATTATGGCCCACTTTGCTGCGACGCCATTTTGAATGAGACTTTGATGCTTTCTCTAATCGAGAGAAAGAGACTTTAAATGATTCTTGCCCTAGAGACTTTAACTTTGATCCCCTTGCATGAAGTAGTAGTTTTATTTTGCCGCCGTGAGGCAATTGCCCCGTTCACCCTTGCCCCTTTGCCCCGTCCCATGCTGATCGAAACGGTACCCATGCTGATCGAGAAACGGTACCTGTGAGATGAAGACTTCCTTGAATGCTGATCGTAATTGGTAAATATGAAAGGAAATTGTACAATTGCATTGTGTTTCTTTTAGGTAACCAACTGCAGATTTTTGACAAGATCCCTAGCTAGGAGTTTTACTAAATTAATGTTGCTAAATTGTTTTCGCATGAAGCCCCACATGCCAATGCTAATTTGAGGTTAGATGAGGATTCCTTTTGTTGCACGATGCAATTTGAGACCTTGTTATGCTGACTAAATGTATGCAATTAGCTCGTTACAGATCATAGTATTAGTGATTTGCATTGCTATTATCGAATGTCTTGTGATTCAAATGCTGCATAGATTACACTTGTTTCGCCGCTATGGACAGCTATTAATGTTCATTTATGTTTATCATTTGGTGTTGAGACACATTTATATTGTGCTAGCTTTGTTAATATAGGGAAATAAATTCACTAACTTTGCAATAAACTGGTGTGGTTATTCCTGACTGAAAGGTCAGGGTTCGCCGAAATGTATTCTGGATTAATTGTTAAGTGTTATGTTGATCAGGGTATTGCTTATGTTCGATATTGATTATTGATTTGATTAAGGTGACCGATTAAGAGTACGGAGAGTCCCACTTAGTCAAAAGATTCATCGGCCTAAAGAGCGTCCGAATACAGGTAAAATTACTAGTACGGACCGCTCTATCATATGCATGCGCCATAAAGCACAGCAAACATTTGTATTTTTTTTTTTTTAGAACAGTAACTAGATTGAAGGTAAAAAAAAATATATGTGCGCACCAGAGCGAAAAAAAGGACTCAAGTAGCTCAACAACCCTTAGCTGCCAGGCCATTGAAAATTAATAAATGACAGGAAGCCGAGCAGGCAGCAGGTTGGAGTGTGAAATAGGTAGTCTTGAGCGGCAGGGGGCTCGGTGGTAAGAAATAAATGCACAGCGGCATTAATGGAAAAAAAAAAACACTTCAAAAATGAGTGCGCAGGGAAGAGGAAAAAGTGGTGGAAAGAGAAAGGAAACACACTCTTTCCCATCGAGTACTGAATTTGAAATAAAAAGAGTACACTCGAGTATGCGGTGGAAGGATATAATTCATCCAGTCAGAACCCCATGAAGTGCAAAATGCTCACGGACAGAGCAAACACTAGAATATGAAAGGAGAAGCCATCGCAACAAGAGCAGACAACCAAGATAGACAAGAAAATTGTTCAATCTGGAGAAAGGGGCTGAATTAGAGGCCACTTTAAGTATAAGTTGTGTATAGGAAATAGTAGATCTGCCTTCACACAACCAACTCTGCCTGCAGCTCAGACCTAAACAGGGAGACAATTCAAGAATGGAGAGTAGGGAAAAATTAAAGCAGTGAGTGGAAAGAAAAAGTATAAAGGCAGATGGAGTCCACATAGGGACAGATGGAAGGAGAGATCGATGAAGGGGAGATGCTAATGAGGGAGTTGAGGATACAGAGATGAAGGGCACAATACAGTGACGGAAAGTGTGTCCTGTGAGCAGCCTGTATAGGGTGCATCGGGAAAGGTCCGTGGGAGGAGAGAGATTTACTGTGCTGTGTATCTAGTTGTGATGATTTGCATCCGGCAATGTGTTTCATAGCGCTATATTTATTGCACATTGTCCACAAATATGGGACTGGGACAAAATAAATGAAAAATGCAGTTGGTGCTTTCACTGATTTTGCAGCATTTTTCTACTTTTAATTTCAGATAATTTAGGCCATGATTTATGCCACAGTGGCGCAGCCCGGTGCTGCACCAAAAATAGCAGTGCCGTGCTGCGCCACTTTTGAAAAGCAGGGATGCGCAGTATTTACAGGAATACGCTGCACAACTTAGTTTCCCCCTGCGCCGGTACTGAATTAAGCTGCCTGTGCCAATGCAAGCAACCTTGCACCATAGTGCAATGGTGTCTGTGTTGAGGGGATAGATTGTTTACGTGCAGGAAGTTGTCCCTTCTTGCACATAAAGAATCTATAATGGCAAAATGCAGCACACAAAGAAGTACCAACACCTTCCTGCACAAAAACAATCATCCATGACATTTTGCTGCTTCTATGTGTTTCTGCAGCACACATAGAAAAAGCAAAAAACGAGGAGGAATAAAAGAATTCCTCCTCATTTTGCCATGGTAACGCCATGGGTGGCATTATTTTATGGCGCTCCCACAGATTTACGATTTCTCGTAAATCAGGGGCAGCATCAAATGCAAAGGGTGTTGTGGTGGAACGCCCACTGCAACACCCATTGCACGCCCCTCTGACGCAGAAAACTGCATCGCAGGGGCCCATATTTACAAGCAGGCATAATGCCACAAAAAGTGGTGTTACACCTCCTTGTAAATATGGAGCAGTGGTTAGCGCCACCGGAGCACCACGAAAAATGACTCTCTGCTGGTGCTAGGGGCTCCTAAATCTGACCCTTAATATTTTAATATTTGTTACTACTGGATATATTCGCCTACTGAACTCAAGCCTGGCACTTGTCAGAGAAATGCCAGCAAATATAATATATTATGTTGGGAAAGAAGCAAAGTGCAGAGGTCGCTGTGAATCTATATGTAACAAGACAGAAAACAGCGCACAACCCATTGTGGAGCTATATTAAGGGTCTTTCCTAGAATAGACTTCAAGAAGCATATCTAATGCGAATGTTCAGCTCTTGATCTTTGAGAGCAAAGTGACTGACATGTAATCCACCCAGACATTCGAAGAGCTCTGTCCTTCTCAAAACCATAGGGTAGTAAGCCATTTCATCACTTGCACAAAGGCTAGCGTCGAACTCTCCACTTGTGAATGATCGTTGAGAGTGAAACTGAAGTGACTGTTAAAGACGGGCAAGTCTTTTATTATTGCTTTATTAAACTCAGATTTATATTTTGACAGCTGTACTGCCATATGTTTGATCAGTTATGTAAGTATGGCGTCAAGAGAGCAAAATCATGTGAATAATGCAGTGAAGCACAGATAATATGGAGCCAGTGATGTTCTGTGCCCCTTTTAACTTGAACATATTTGTACAGTCTTTTGATTTCATTCTATTACCAGAAAGATATTGAAAGACAGCACATATTGTTGATAATTTATGTTACTTTTGGCTAAAGGTCCCCATGTGAGTGAATGCACTTACAGAGTGGTTTACGCTCCTATTTTGTCAATTCTGTGTTGTTGGAATTGATATAGTGCACAGTCACATTAGTATAGCCTTGAAGCACAGGGGAATCCCACACACAATTTCTGAAACAGCTATGGCTGAGGTTGCTTGTGGGTAACTTTAAACGTTGACCCTGTGGCCAACCCCCTATAACCACCCAACCTTACACTGCGGCCAGTCTCAGTGATCCACCCTACTAACCACCCAACCCTGAGAGAAAGTGAGAGATTGAGAGAGAAAGAGTGATTTAGGCTTTGATGAATGATAGAATTGGATATGTCTGGACAAATTGAAATGAAAAAAAAATGTGTCAATAAAAAAAAGAGGGAGATCACCTTTCAGTATGTAACTTCAATATTTATAGTTGAAAAGAAACTAAAGCAGATGACCAAAGACTCACCTAGACTAGAACCCTTAACCAAGGGGTCTCCAACCTTTTCTGTAATAAGAGCTTCCTATCTTCAAAGACAATCATCAGAAGCTACTAATACAATTAGTTGTATTAGTGACCACATCAGATAATATTAAAGAAGTGGCTATCCTATGCATGATTAGTATCGTGATCACCTCAGTGCATCAGACAAGGTTACCAACAGTAATGTAAAAAAAGCTTTGTCAATTTGGAGGTACTAATATTCGTAATAGGTTGCCCCAGGGCCGCATGATTGAAATATCAGTTGTAATGTATTTTGGTCATGAAGCCATTTTTTCTGAAAGCTTCAGCTCATGAGGTTGGGACACATTTTCATCTCAAATGCACACTCTCAATTTCCATACACATATAATTATTCAATAAAGCAAACTCTTCTACTTGGGCTGCACAATGGACAGCTACTTGCACGTAGATGGAGAGCTACTGGTAGCTCACGAGCTACTCATTGGTGATCTATGCCTTAAACTTTAGTGTGCATGTCTGAGACGTTAACCACTAGGCCAGAGGGGACTCCTTACTGTGCAGTGGCCAGACTTAGCTATGGCATTCAACTCACAGATTGTGAGGGGAAAAAGGCTTCAATGTTGCATCACTAGGAATATTTAGTGAAAATACTAGAAATAAACAGACATACTGTATATATATATATACAGGTCTGTGTGACTAAAAATGGATTGTCACATAAGAGCAATCAGGTTGGGTTATTCACAGCAAATCTGACAATTTTACTTTGGATTCGCCTACAAAGGTTTTGCACTTTGGGTCATTATTTCGTTTGGCTCCAGCAACCCACTTGGGGCAAAATGAAAAAATTGCAGGACCACCACAACCAGCATGCACTGCTCACTTGAGAGGCCCACTGGGGCGGACTAGTATTTTAAAGAGACTAATCAGGTGCCTGTAATTAGACAAGCTGAAGCCATGCCGGTCTTTTCAGTAAGAAAGAGATGCCTGGAACACCTCCAGCACTGGCTGCACCTAGGAGGGTGAAACACTTTTATATTTTTCTCTGCTGAAGAAAGGATTGACCTTGAAACACGTGTCCAGAGATGATTTTATAACTTAAGGCCTGGAATAATGAAACTGCTTAAAGAATTCACTGTGAGTTGCTGGCTTTGCTTTTTCTTCCCGTTTATATTAACCTGTTGGGAGTGCGCTTTCACATGAGGACAACTTTGTTTTTGATAATTAACCGGCCTGTCCAGCCGGGAAGGCAGCACCACTGCACATCGAAGCAGGTCTGTGTGACTAAAAATGGATTGTCACATAAGAGCAATCAGGTTGGGTTATTCACAGCAAATCTGACAATTTTACTTTGGATTCGCCTACAAAGGTTTTGCACTTTGGGTCATTATTTCGTTTGGCTCCAGCAACCCACTTGGGGCAAAATGAAAAAATTGCAGGACCACCACAACCAGCATGCACTGCTCACTTGAGAGGCCCACTGGGGCGGACTAGTATTTTAAAGAGACTAATCAGGTGCCTGTAATTAGACAAGCTGAAGCCATGCCGGTCTTTTCAGTAAGAAAGAGATGCCTGGAACACCTCCAGCACTGGCTGCACCTAGGAGGGTGAAACACTTTTATATTTTTCTCTGCTGAAGAAAGGATTGACCTTGAAACACGTGTCCAGAGATGATTTTATAACTTAAGGCCTGGAATAATGAAACTGCTTAAAGAATTCACTGTGAGTTGCTGGCTTTGCTTTTTCTTCCCGTTTATATTAACCTGTTGGGAGTGCGCTTTCACATGAGGACAACTTTGTTTTTGATAATTAACCGGCCTGTCCAGCCGGGAAGGCAGCACCACTGCACATCGAAGCAGGTCTGTGTGACTAAAAATGGATTGTCACATAAGAGCAATCAGGTTGGGTTATTCACAGCAAATCTGACAATTTTACTTTGGATTCGCCTACAAAGGTTTTGCACTTTGGGTCATTATTTCGTTTGGCTCCAGCAACCCACTTGGGGCAAAATGAAAAAATTGCAGGACCACCACAACCAGCATGCACTGCTCACTTGAGAGGCCCACTGGGGCGGACTAGTATTTTAAAGAGACTAATCAGGTGCCTGTAATTCGACAAGCTGAAGCCATGCCGGTCTTTTCAGTAAGAAAGAGATGCCTGGAACACCTCCAGCACTGGCTGCACCTAGGAGGGTGAAACACTTTTATATTTTTCTCTGCTGAAGAAAGGATTGACCTTGAAACACGTGTCCAGAGATGATTTTATAACTTAAGGCCTGGAATAATGAAACTGCTTAAAGAATTCACTGTGAGTTGCTGGCTTTGCTTTTTCTTCCCGTTTATATTAACCTGTTGGGAGTGCGCTTTCACATGAGGACAACTTTGTTTTTGATAATTAACCGGCCTGTCCAGCCGGGAAGGCAGCACCACTGCACATCGAAGCAGGTCTGTGTGACTAAAAATGGATTGTCACATAAGAGCAATCAGGTTGGGTTATTCACAGCAAATCTGACAATTTTACTTTGGATTCGCCTACAAAGGTTTTGCACTTTGGGTCATTATTTCGTTTGGCTCCAGCAACCCACTTGGGGCAAAATGAAAAAATTGCAGGACCACCACAACCAGCATGCACTGCTCACTTGAGAGGCCCACTGGGGCGGACTAGTATTTTAAAGAGACTAATCAGGTGCCTGTAATTAGACAAGCTGAAGCCATGCCGGTCTTTTCAGTAAGAAAGAGATGCCTGGAACACCTCCAGCACTGGCTGCACCTAGGAGGGTGAAACACTTTTATATTTTTCTCTGCTGAAGAAAGGATTGACCTTGAAACACGTGTCCAGAGATGATTTTATAACTTAAGGCCTGGAATAATGAAACTGCTTAAAGAATTCACTGTGAGTTGCTGGCTTTGCTTTTTCTTCCCGTTTATATTAACCTGTTGGGAGTGCGCTTTCACATGAGGACAACTTTGTTTTTGATAATTAACCGGCCTGTCCAGCCGGGAAGGCAGCACCACTGCACATCGAAGCAGGTCTGTGTGACTAAAAATGGATTGTCACATAAGAGCAATCAGGTTGGGTTATTCACAGCAAATCTGACAATTTTACTTTGGATTCGCCTACAAAGGTTTTGCACTTTGGGTCATTATTTCGTTTGGCTCCAGCAACCCACTTGGGGCAAAATGAAAAAATTGCAGGACCACCACAACCAGCATGCACTGCTCACTTGAGAGGCCCACTGGGGCGGACTAGTATTTTAAAGAGACTAATCAGGTGCCTGTAATTAGACAAGCTGAAGCCATGCCGGTCTTTTCAGTAAGAAAGAGATGCCTGGAACACCTCCAGCACTGGCTGCACCTAGGAGGGTGAAACACTTTTATATTTTTCTCTGCTGAAGAAAGGATTGACCTTGAAACACGTGTCCAGAGATGATTTTAACTTAAGGCCTGGAATAATGAAACTGCTTAAAGAATTCACTGTGAGTTGCTGGCTTTGCTTTTTCTTCCCGTTTATATTAACCTGTTGGGAGTGCGCTTTCACATGAGGACAACTTTGTTTTTGATAATTAACCGGCCTGTCCAGCCGGGAAGGCAGCACCACTGCACATCGAAGCAGGTCTGTGTGACTAAAAATGGATTGTCACATAAGAGCAATCAGGTTGGGTTATTCACAGCAAATCTGACAATTTTACTTTGGATTCGCCTACAAAGGTTTTGCACTTTGGGTCATTATTTCGTTTGGCTCCAGCAACCCACTTGGGGCAAAATGAAAAAATTGCAGGACCACCACAACCAGCATGCACTGCTCACTTGAGAGGCCCACTGGGGCGGACTAGTATTTTAAAGAGACTAATCAGGTGCCTGTAATTAGACAAGCTGAAGCCATGCCGGTCTTTTCAGTAAGAAAGAGATGCCTGGAACACCTCCAGCACTGGCTGCACCTAGGAGGGTGAAACACTTTTATATTTTTCTCTGCTGAAGAAAGGATTGACCTTGAAACACATGTCCAGAGATGATTTTATAACTTAAGGCCTGGAATAATGAAACTGCTTAAAGAATTCACTGTGAGTTGCTGGCTTTGCTTTTTCTTCCCGTTTATATTAACCTGTTGGGAGTGCGCTTTCACATGAGGACAACTTTGTTTTTGATAATTAACCGGCCTGTCCAGCCGGGAAGGCAGCACCACTGCACATCGAAGCAGGTCTGTGTGACTAAAAATGGATTGTCACATAAGAGCAATCAGGTTGGGTTATTCACAGCAAATCTGACAATTTTACTTTGGATTCGCCTACAAAGGTTTTGCACTTTGGGTCATTATTTTGTTTGGCTCCAGCAACCCACTTGGGGCAAAATGAAAAAATTGCAGGACCACCACAACCAGCATGCACTGCTCACTTGAGAGGCCCACTGGGGCGGACTAGTATTTTAAAGAGACTAATCAGGTGCCTGTAATTAGACAAGCTGAAGCCATGCCGGTCTTTTCAGTAAGAAAGAGATGCCTGGAACACCTCCAGCACTGGCTGCACCTAGGAGGGTGAAACACTTTTATATTTTTCTCTGCTGAAGAAAGGATGGACCTTGAAACACGTGTCCAGAGATGATTTTATAACTTAAGGCCTGGAATAATGAAACTGCTTAAAGAATTCACTGTGAGTTGCTGGCTTTGCTTTTTCTTCCCGTTTATATTAACCTGTTGGGAGTGCGCTTTCACATGAGGACAACTTTGTTTTTGATAATTAACCGGCCTGTCCAGCCGGGAAGGCAGCACCACTGCACATCGAAGCAGGTCTGTGTGACTAAAAATGGATTGTCACATAAGAGCAATCAGGTTGGGTTATTCACAGCAAATCTGACAATTTTACTTTGGATTCGCCTACAAAGGTTTTGCACTTTGGGTCATTATTTCGTTTGGCTCCAGCAACCCACTTGGGGCAAAATGAAAAAATTGCAGGACCACCACAACCAGCATGCACTGCTCACTTGAGAGGCCCACTGGGGCGGACTAGTATTTTAAAGAGACTAATCAGGTGCCTGTAATTAGACAAGCTGAAGCCATGCCGGTCTTTTCAGTAAGAAAGAGATGCCTGGAACACCTCCAGCACTGGCTGCACCTAGGAGGGTGAAACACTTTTATATTTTTCTCTGCTGAAGAAAGGATTGACCTTGAAACACGTGTCCAGAGATGATTTTAACTTAAGGCCTGGAATAATGAAACTGCTTAAAGAATTCACTGTGAGTTGCTGGCTTTGCTTTTTCTTCCCGTTTATATTAACCTGTTGGGAGTGCGCTTTCACATGAGGACAACTTTGTTTTTGATAATTAACCGGCCTGTCCAGCCGGGAAGGCAGCACCACTGCACATCGAAGCAGGTCTGTGTGACTAAAAATGGATTGTCACATAAGAGCAATCAGGTTGGGTTATTCACAGCAAATCTGACAATTTTACTTTGGATTCGCCTACAAAGGTTTTGCACTTTGGGTCATTATTTCGTTTGGCTCCAGCAACCCACTTGGGGCAAAATGAAAAAATTGCAGGACCACCACAACCAGCATGCACTGCTCACTTGAGAGGCCCACTGGGGCGGACTAGTATTTTAAAGAGACTAATCAGGTGCCTGTAATTCGACAAGCTGAAGCCATGCCGGTCTTTTCAGTAAGAAAGAGATGCCTGGAACACCTCCAGCACTGGCTGCACCTAGGAGGGTGAAACACTTTTATATTTTTCTCTGCTGAAGAAAGGATTGACCTTGAAACACGTGTCCAGAGATGATTTTATAACTTAAGGCCTGGAATAATGAAACTGCTTAAAGAATTCACTGTGAGTTGCTGGCTTTGCTTTTTCTTCCCGTTTATATTAACCTGTTGGGAGTGCGCTTTCACATGAGGACAACTTTGTTTTTGATATATATATATAGGATTCAAACCAAAAACTGAACAAGTTAAAAGCTCTTAATGAATTAAGAATGAGAAAAACCGAAACAGACCTTGCCGACCTGAATCAGTGACCCCCCAGACCCAACTACTAAACCAAAAATGCATTTGATGAGTGTTACACTCCAAATACCCCTCTGAAGCTACACCACTTCCTAACCCACTTGGGCCTGGTATCTTCTTGGGAACTTCATTTATGCTACAAGAAGCCTTGATTGTAGACTTGTCAAATCAGTGTTGTTGGGCAGGGCTCCATGTTTCTAGCCCTTACCTTTTACAAATCATTTTATCAAGTGACTGACAACCCAATGTACTATGCCTGAGTTGCAACTACAGGAAGGCTCGCAGGCAAATGACTAGGGGGAGCCCGACCAAGCCAAGCCAAGCCAAGCCAAAGCTGAGTGAATGGTTCAGCTTGGCTTCGAGAGTCCGAGCACGAGCCAAGTTCTTAGCAATGGGCTCTCTAGTTGAGAGTGGTTTGCACCCTGTCCAAGTTGGAACCCTCACTCTTGTCAGTGCAAGGGAGTCACACAGCTAAGACACTCCATGCTCACCTCCTTGGTAGCTTGGCATGAGCAGACAGGCTTATCTCAGAGGCAATGTGTAAAGTTTTTTTACACACACACAGTAACACAGTGAAAACACAACAAAAGTACTCCACACCAGTGTAGACAAATGGTCAATATTTATCTGAGTAAAGCAAGACTACAATTACAAAAATCCAACATAAACAAGCAAAGATACAGTTTTTTAAAGATTAAATCTCAGTAAAGTACTTAGAAACACAATAGGTTCAAGTGGGGCTATCGCAACATCTTTGACAGGGACACTGTGAGAAAACAGGGCTGATTGCAGAGGCCCCCTGACGTTTTGCCCTCATTTTCCACTTTTTGCTGGTGTTTTCCTGACTCTGATGGTGCCCTGGGTACTGCTAACCAGTCCCAGGGCCTGTGCTATGTGTAAAATCAATATGCAAATTAGGCTAATTATAATTGGCTAAGTCAACCTATCTATAAGTCCCTAGTATATGGTAGGGCATGTAGGTTTAGGGACCCCAGCATATGCACTGCTGAGGTGTCCAGTGTCATTTTAAAGGCAGGCCTGGCTTGCTGGCTGCTTTTAAATTAAAGTTATATGCAAATTCGACTTTAGAATTAAAAGTAGTTCCAAAGTCTTAAACTACCTTATTTTTACATATGTCACCCCTAGGGTGTGCCCTATGTGGCCCTAGCGCTGGGTGCCATGTAACTATAAGCAGGGACCTTATAAAAGGAGTTTTATAAGCCCTGGTGAGGTAAAGACAGCCAAATTCGTTTTTTTCTCTCATTGTAGTGAATGGCCTTCATAGGCTAACATGGGGAGACTTTATTTAATTTTTAAAGCCCCCTTAAATGACAGATGAAAAGAGTTTGGTATCAAATTTATTGTTATAATAAATCCCACAACTTACAGTTGTTGAATTTAATATAACTTGTTCAGGTAAAGAGTTTTAAACTTTACCTGAAAAGTTGCCAATTTCAGCCCTGCATTGTTTTTGCTGCTGTGCTCTGATTGGCCAGCCTCTGGCAGCCTGACCAGGCTGCCTTGATGAGGTGTGAAGTGGCCTGGCTTCACACAAAGAGATGTGCCTGTGGGAGGGAATTTCCCCTCAGCAGATGGTGCGGCAGGAAGGGGAGGGCTGCCAAACTGGTCTTCAAAGGCAGAGAAGGACATTTGGAGCAACCCTGCAACACCCCCACATCCTGCAACCCCAGATACTAGGTGCTCCCTTGATTAGATTAGGAGAGGTCAGGAGATGGGTGTGTTTATGACTTTTAGCCACACCAGTGGGTGGGCTCAGCCAGATGTAACCTTCACAAATCATTTTCAGCCATGATGGATTTTTGAAGAATGTTGCCTCCTGGGATTGATTTTTGCCACACTTCCCAGGAAGTGGTCATCACAGGGGGGAAGGACCCTGCACCTGATTGGAGAATCAGGACCCTCCTGTTTTTCACCCAGGAGCAAGGATAAAACTGGCAGACCTGCACCCACACCTCAGTTCCCTAACAGATCCCTACCAGGAAGAAGAAGGACTGCCCTGCTGGACCCCTGGCCTGCACCTGGACCCTGCACTCTGAAGGACTACACCAGCTGCACACTTGGGCTTCACCACAAGAAGGACTTTGCCTGGTTTCAACTGGTTCCACGAGGGACTCCCTGTTTGCTACAGGTGATAAATTGCTAACCAGAGTCCCCTGCACCAACTCCTGAGGAAACCAAACAGCTGACCACTGTCCAGTGGCCAAAAAGGAGTTTGCGCCATGTGCATTCTGGGAGTTGTAGTCCACACCCCCAAGGATCATCTCAGAGCTTCTGGACCCTTGGGGTGAGCTGTGGACCTCAAAAGAACCATAAAAGGACATCTGGGAGACGACCCAGAAGTTTGGAGAACTTTTGAAAAAAAAGCTCCATAGGATGACCAACCAGCCGCGGCAACTCTAGCCACCTTGCCTCAACCATGACCCGGCCTGATTTGCAGGTTCATCCCGGTGAAGAAAATCTCCAAAAAAGAGACTAAGGGGGTCATTACGACCTCAACGGTCTTTTTGCAAGACCGCTGAGGGACCGCCGTGCGGAAGACCGCCTGTGCAGGCGGTTTGCCGCTCGGCGTATTATGACTGTTGGCTGCTCTCCGTCGTTATTCCGACGGAGAGCCGCCAACAGCCATAGTGACGGGCGGCGGGGAAGTGGAGGTTGCTCCATCTCCACCGCCACTTCAACAGAACACCGCCCACCGAATCACGTCCTGTGATTCGGTGCGGCGGTGTTCTGTTGGCGGTGTGGTGTCGGCGGAGCTGCCCCCATGGCTCCCGTCCCCTCCCGGAGGATCGACGGCCCAGGTAAGTCGATCGTCCGTTAGGGGAGGGGGTGGGGAGGTGTTGGGTGGTGTGTGCGTGCATGGGGGTGTGCGTGTGTGTATGTAGGGGGGTGTGAGTGCGTGTATGCTTGCGGGGTTGTCGTGTGTATCAGAATGAGTGCGTGTTTGTGCGTATGTCTGTATGGATGTGTGCGTGTATGTTTGAATGTGGGTGTGCGTGTATGACTGTGTGTGTGGATGTAGGCATGTATGTCAGTGTGTGTGTGTTGGTGGTGCCTGCATGCGTGTCGGGTGTGTGTGAGTAATGTTATGTTGGGGGTCGGGGTGGGGAGGGGGGCCCTGCCACCTTTGGGGGGTGGCAGGCGTGGTGGGGGGTGTAGGGGAGGGAGTCGGGTGGGGGAGACCCCTATCAGTGCCAGGGAAGGAATTCCCTGGCACTGATAGTGCTTACCGCCATGGATTTCATGGCGATTGAAACCGCTGGAAATCCACGGCGGTAAGCCGGGTCCAAATACCGCCGGCGGTATACTGATGGCCGCTGGGCTGGAGACCCAGGTCTCCAGCCCGGCGGTCGTCTCCGCCCTGGCGGGCGGGACGGAAAACCGGCGGATGACCATGGCGGTAACCGCCATGGTCATAATACACCAAAGTAAGACCGCCAGCCTGTTGGCGGTCTTACCGCCGGTTTTACGCCATCCGCCAGGGTTGTAATGACCCCCTATGTCTGAATGTACAAAGTTGACCAGGACCTCCCAGCCAGCGTATCCAAGGAGGGCTCCAAGGATGTTGGATCAAGATCCAGGTTTACCCCGGTCGAAGGATTTTCACCTCGAAAAAACGACTAAGTCCGAAGGTAAAAATCTCCACCGAGGATTCCCGCGATGCGTATCCGGAGAAGAGTTCCAGGAGGTCAGATTGGACTGGCAGGTTCCTCCCGCTGTAGAAAATCTTCAGAAAAACGACTACGTGCGAAGGTAAACTTTTGGCCGGGGCCTCCCACGTCCTGTAGCCGAGCCAGGCTCCATCGTGGTTGGCCTTAAACTTTGACTTTGCCCTGGTCGAGGTGCAACCAGATGACCCGATTGGCGCTTTTTGTTTCTAGGAGCTAAAAAACAATAATTCTTTAAAAGTTCCAACAGACGTTCCCAACAGTCTGACACCACTCACATGTGAAGAACCTTTGGAAGCAGGATGTGGAAACCAAAGTCCAGTCCTTTTACTCCCAGGACAGAAGCAGCAAGCAGCGGCCAGCACAGCAAAACAACAGACAGAGTGGCAGTTCCTCCTACAGAATCTAGCTCTTCTTACTGGCAGAATGTCCTCAGTCCAGAAGGATTCTAAAGTTGTGGTCTCAGAGGTCCAACACTTATACTTATTTCTGTCTTTGAAGTAGGTGAACTTCAAAGAAAAGTCTTTGTAGTGCCTGCCTTTCCTGCCATGGCCCCAGACACACTCCAGAGGGGTGGCGACTGCTTTGTCTAAGGAAAGGCACAGCCCTAATCAGGTGCAAGTGCCTTCGCCTCCCACCACTCTAGCCTAGGAAGACCCATGAGAATATGTAGGGCAGACCTCAGTTCTCATTGTGTCACTGTCCAGAGTGAATTCACAAAGCGCCCAACTGTCATCCTGACCCGGACATGTATTCCACATCCAGGCAGAGGCACAGAATGGTTAAGCAAGAAAATGCTCACTTTCTAAAAGTGGCATTTTCAAACTTACAATTTAAAAACCAACTTCACCAAAGGATGTATTTTAAAATTGTAAGTTCAGAGACCCCAAACTCCAAATCTCTATCTGCTTCCAATGAGAAATCACACAAGAGATATTTCAAGGAAACTCCAAGGTTAACCTATGGGAATAGTGGACCTTGCAATAGTGAAATACTAAATGTAGCAGTGTTTCACTATCAGGACACATAAAACACACCAGTACATCTCCTACTTTTTAAATACACTGTGCCCTGTCCTTGGGGCTGCCTTGGGCCTACCTTAGGGGTGCCTTACATGTAGCAAAAGGGAAGGTTTGGGCCGGGCAAATGGGTACACTTTCCAGATCTAACTGGCAGTTAAAACAGCACACACAGAAACTGCAGTGGCAGGTCTGAGGCATGCTCACGGGGCTACTCATTTGAGTGGCACAATCAGTGCTGCAGGCCCTCTAGTAGCATTTGATATACAGGCCCTGTGTACACATAGTGCATGTTACTGAGGGTTTTCTGCTAAATCATATATGCCAATCATGAACAAACCAATCACCAAAACCATTTAGACAGAGAGGACTTGCAGTGCTAAAGTGCCCAGTGACCAAAGACCAGCAAATACGAAATTCAGCACAGGATAAAAAAACAGGGGTTCAGAACCCAAAAGGACAGGGGAAACCACAACAAGAGCTGACAGGTCGAACACAACCCATGAAAAGTTTGGCATTTGTATGGTGCATCAAACATAATGTAAAGATACCGAAGTCAGTTCAAAGGTCCAACACTCCTGTCCTGTTAGAAATACCCAGTTATTCGGGGTAGTCCACTCTTGAGGTTTGGACTTACTTAACCTCTCTAAATACACAAGACTAACAAAAGTAGTGTGTCTAACTTTCAGGTTGAAAAGACAGGTTTGTTGTTATTTAAATGGATATTTATTTTTCCAATGGGTCATCTGTTATATATCTCATATTCCTCCATATGAGTCCCATTCAATTCCATTGAAGTATATCAGAATGATATTATATCTTCTTTTCATATTTTTCGCATTGTTAGTATGTCACAATGTTGGTATGTCATAAACAACCAACACGTGTTTCGCCCCCTATGTGGCTATGCTGCCCGGGGCTTTTTCAAGGCTAAAAGTTCAAGAAAAATACAATGTTTTCGATTTTGCAAACACTCAGGTGTGTCCACCGTCCTGTGTGAGAAGTTGCCAAATAGAGTTGGCTAGATGCCTATTGTCAAAGGTCATATATAGTCAATCACCTTGGTTGAGAAAAATGCTATTATCTCTGTTTCCAAACTTGTGTTCGCCTAAAAACAAGCGGTTTATATAAAGATTAAAACAAAAATAGAACAAAAATGTCCGTAGTGGTTAAAAGGGATAGTGTGCTAAGAGGCCCTTGTTTGTGGGGTACTGTCACGCAACTGTTTTCTTACTATTAGTCCACGTTTTAGGCGAAATCCCCTGGGCAAAGGGAAACAAACTAAAAGCCAAGTGCTCATTTAGCTTGCCACTATATTCTTATCATCAGTCCGTATTTTGGACGGAAAAGCCGAGGCAAAGGAGAATGCCAGCAGTGTGTGCCCATATCAACCGACATGCAAGGACGTGTACAATAATGTCTATGGATCCCAGTATGATCTCTCGTGCCCATGAATATGAGTATGTGAGTGAGCGGGGCAAAGGGATTAGGTGCAGTGCAAGGGTCAATTTTGAGTGCAAAATAGGTCTTTTATGTGATCTATTGCTGCTGCTTGCGCAATTTGCAATGCTTCTCAGCACTTTATGTAATTTAACGTTATTCAGGCGCTAGAGCAACCATTTGTTAATCTAGCCCCACGTGTCCATCCACAGCACAGAAAAAAGTCACTAGCTGTACCATGTTCCCGCCCTGCGCATCCGCCCATCCGCAAACGTGGTCCATTCTTTTTTTAGCAAAATCGCGGTCTAAATCGCATATTCTAATTTAGTGACTTTCTGAGTTAGTGCATGTGCTGCAGACATTCAAAGAATCCTTCTCCTGTTCAGTCTGTTATTCGGATACTAACTCGTACAGAATGACTGTCGCTGCAGTCAGAGCGAGGTAATTGCAAATTTGTTGTGTGCGTGGATACGTGCATAGAATGAGATTATTGCTCATTAATGTCAGGTCTTGCCTCGGGAGAGTGCTGTGCAATTATTTAAAATTATTTAAACTCCTATGCTGGGGGAAGATGAGTTGCAACAGAAATGTAACCTTATTAATCCACGCATTTATGCTGGCTTTAGTCAACAGCCCTTCTGATAAATGTTTTGTTTAAGGTGAATCGTCATCCACCTCACACAGGGCCATATTTACTAAAGCATTTTCCCATAGACACAGGGTGGGTAAAATCCTTTGGTACATCTGGCCCACAGTACTTTATGCGTCTTGACACAGTGGGTGAAATATACAGCTACTTTTTCAGTGAATGCTTTTGTTACTCTTCCAAGTACACATTATCAACCCATCTCTTTTTCAGTTGAGGACCTGAGGCACAACTGCATTAGAAATGCTTGTGATCTAGAGAGAGGACTTGGAATCAGGCAACGATTAGGTTAGATGCTGATTTTGTCATCCAGATGCTTTGGTGATGTCTCGCTGAAAGGGAGGTATGGCTGTATCAGCAGGGTTCGAAAGAGTCTAATGGGATCTTCAGATGTGTACCAGTCGTTTTAAAGCTGGTATTGAGGAGATAGCCATGTTGAAGAAGGTATCGTCGCTTGCTTCCACCACCCCCAGATGCTTGGGTCTTTCTGCCTCTAAGACACCAGATTTCCTAGCTGGTGTCTAACCACATTTTGCAGATAATTGAACACAAGGTCTTGACTGCCTGCGCCCTGTCTTCCTCTCTTCAAAGCAATCTTCCTAATCTCAACAGTGTATTGATTCTTTGGGGTTCTTGGTCTTAATTTGAGATTCCATCAGCTTCAGCACTGAAGGATCTACTCAAAGTTTATCATTGTATGTCAACAAAATGATTGGGTGCTTCATGGAAGGTAACCACAATGTAGACTGCAATATGCTCCAAAGTTCTGCATCAGGCCATTCTTCGAGGTTCAGTGCACACACAGCAGGAGTATTTCAGTGGCTTATATTGTGTTTAGCAGATGAGATTCTGCATAGCAAACATGGTGGTTGTCCCATCCTTTATATGACATGTGCATTACAGCCTATGGAACTTGCAATACAATGGATGGGACATTTTGACACAGTATCCTCTCCACATGTTCGCAGTCTGGCTATAGTGCATTTTAGTATCTGAGAAGGAATGTAATCTTTAAACTTTTTGGATTTTTATTCAGGCCCTGGAAAGTGTATGGCCGTAAGCACCAGATTTAAACTCTGAGATGGAAAGCCAGTGAAGGGAGTCCAATACCTTGGTAGCTGATGAGCAAGTAGGAAGTGCTAGGGCAAGGCATTCAGCAGTAGTCTGAAGCGGCTGTAGGCAGTGAAGAATGAAATCAGGAGCACCCAGGAAAAGAGAACTGCAGTAGTCAAGGCCAACTAAGAATAGTAGATTGTGCGGCTGTTGGGTGAAAAGAGAATAGAAGGAAAGGGAAAATCTTACAGGAAGCAGGCATAAACCAATTTTGTTATCTGTGTGGTTAAGGAGAGATCATGATCAATTAAGAAGCCAGGATCACGGATAAAGGTGGCAGGCACTTGGACAATGCCCTTATATGATCGCCAGAGTATTAAAGCTAGAAGATCCGAGGAGCCATGAGTTGGAATAACTATTATTTCTGTCTTATCAGTGTGACTTTTGAGAGAATTGTGTGGCATACAACTAGTGACCTGTGTCACATAATACCTGTATTTGGGGGAGTTGTGCTGGAGACTGTGGTCAGGATAGTACAGTATCCAGATATCACCAGCTGTGGCTTAGCTTGGTCACTAAGATTGGGAGGGATGAGAGCTTTGCATTTCCCAAATATGACATTGGCACATAATGTTATAATACATTACACAACAAGCAGGGCGCACAAGAGGGGCTTAAGGGTCAGCGGAAAGGGAGAGGAATGCAGATTGATAGGGGTATTAAGTGGGCGAAAGCAAATTGATTTGTGAAATAACTAAAAAATGTAAGCCTTCCCAAATGGAGAGAGGGCTATTGAATGTGAGTTTTTGTGTGTATAAAAATTCCTGGTGAAATATGACAGACACCTCACCATACCCAACTGAAAGCACCTGTACCCAACTATTTATCACAAAATACATTAATTAAAGGGGTGTATCACCCAGACACCCCACCGAGGCTACACCCGTTATCATCAGCATAGCTCAAAGGTTACAGACCAAATGATTGAATTAATTGTGCCAGAGTGAGGCATGCACATTAAAAAGAATGAGGTTCAGGAAAGATTTCCTGAGGAAGTCTATGTGTAAACGGTTTGAGTTCAGCTTGAAAAGATGGCATGAAAATTGAGATCAATCATGGAGATAGGATTTTAGGAAGGCCAAAGCCAAGCCTTGAATCCCAATTTCAGAAGGACTAGTTAGAGGAGTGGAATAAGAGATTGTGTTGAATGCATAGGACAGATGCTAGAAATTGGGTTTCTAGTTGGCAGTGGTTTGAACCATGTCCAAGTAGGGCTCCTCACTCTAGTCAGGGTAAAGGAGCCACACAGCACAGTTCTAAGAGTTCTAATGCAGAGGACATATCTGTATCTGCCAGTAGGAGACGATCAGCCAAAACCAACACCAATGTAGTCTCTGCTATGAGTGGGGTGGAAACCTGATTGGGTTTTCCTAAAAGATTGGCTTCCTTAGCATCTCTTGCAATAACCTCTATGCTGTTCATGTTGATACTTCCCCTGATGGTCTCCAGTTCAGATTCACGGCTCAGCTCTGGGGCTAGGCCCCAGTGACCCAGCTCTCTCTTCTATGTCCCTATGCTTTGAAAGAAGGTTCAGCACCCGCCAATGAGCGTTGCTAAACCACTTTTTGCAGCCCTCTCCAGTTCGGACTGTGAGCCCGCTACATTGATATTCTTGTGATGGGTTGGTATATGCAAATGCATACCTTTGAAGCAGTTTTGACTAAGTTAAGGCAGAAGTCTGTCGCTCTCTTCAACTAACACCTTGACCTATACCTTGAGCTCCCTTTCCAAAACTGTTTTCACTTGCACTCAGAGGTCATGTCATCAGATTGAGGTGTTTTCTGTGAGCTGCTAGTTGTCTAAGGCAGGTAATGGCTTTGGGTTGAGCTGGAGACTAAGGCCCTCATTACAGCCCTTGCGGACGGCGGTAAAATGGAGAAAAGTACTGCCAATAGGCTGGTGGTACTTTGCCCCATAATATGACATTGGCGGTTTGGCCCAAGCCATACCGCCAATGTACCACACCGTCCACCACGGCGGTAGTGACTGCCGGGCTGGAGACTGCAGTCTCCAGCCAGGAGGCCGTCTGTAGCCCACCCATGGGATTATGACCCAGTCTACCACCATGGTTTTCATGGCAATCTTATAGACGATAAAACCATGGCAGTAGGCACTATCAGTGACGGGGAATTCCTTCCCTTTCACTGATAGGGGTCTTACCCACCCCCCTCCCACTCCAGACCCCCCATGACATGCATGCACATTCACTCACCATCGGACACACGCATATACACACTCATACACACATTCATCCACGCATGCATGCATCCATTCACACACACTGACATACATACATGCACACACGCATGCACTCAACACAAAATACATGCACTGACACATCCATACACGCACACACGGACAACACGCATCTCACACCTGCATACACGCACGCACAGACATACACACACCCCCACATACACACACAATACCCCCTCCCCTGTCGGAGCCCCCGATTTACCTGATTGCAGGGGGTCCTCCGGCAGGAGATGGGATGGGGCTCTGCTGCCAGCAGCAGCATCCGCCAGCAGAACACCGCCAGGCTGTATCATGTGTCATGATACAGTCTGAGGCGGTCTACTGGCGTGGCGCTGGTGCTGGCAGCGGCACCACCTTACCGTCATCCGCTGCCATGGCCGCAGCCGGATTTCCGCCATCCTTCTGGCGGAATTCCGGTTACAGTCATAATTTGGCGGACGGCTGGTAGCCGTGGCGACGGTCTCTTGGTGGCCATCGCCGCGACGGTAGGCGGTATATACCTCCAATGTTGTAATGAGGGCCTATATTTGTCCCGAGATGAGACAAAAAGGAAGCATGGAGGGGTTTACTGTTTTTTTTCACAGAGAAGGTCTGCAGCAGCCAAGCATGCAATTGTGGTCTTCCTTTCATCGGCACAGAGGATAAAGCATTTCCTGTTAAGCATATGCTTTTTTTAATCACCTGTTAATCATTTGTTGTACCACCAAATGAGGGAATATCGCACCCAGTAATACCACGTGATAGTCTGCGAGCTGTATTATCAGTAGCACTGGTGGGAAAAATGTGTCATCGTGTACCCCGGGCCCCAGTTTAGATGGCGCATCAGTGTTACGGTGTGTGGTACTACTGCACCCGGTGGTACTGACAAGCATGCCCGCGGGCGACTCAGACTCCAGCTGCACCTTAGGGTTTCCTTGAGGCGACTGCTTACAAAATACTGAATAGAAAAACTAGGAGGCAGCCTTCCTCATTCACCTTAAACTTGTTCTTTTTTGTTTTTGTAAAGTTCTGGTACTCAACTGTTTTCAATCTCTCACGAAATTCCGAAGCTGCCACTTCCTCCTAATCCTTAAATTCGGTGGGTGATAGTGCACGATAAATTTCAGACAATTTGCTACTGACTAGCTCGAGGTGCTTTATTCCTTTCCACTTTCCTAAGCGCTTCCAGATTATGTTTCATTGTTTATGCATAAGGTTTTTATGTCTTAAAACTTTTCTCCAGGGAAGCAAGGACAAATCTTGACATTCAGCACAGTTAGATGTAAGCTTCTGGTCATAAAGATCAAAGTTTCAGGGCGCTTGGCTCCCAGCAACAGGAACGATCTCCCGCCTGTCAAGGAACGGAAGCGAGTGCTGCTTGTTAGCCTCCCTGACATTTGTAGCTTCCAAAACAGGATTTGATGCAGGGGTGTTATTACGCGGCTCTGACAGGTCGGATTAGAGCACTATCTGCACAGTCACACAGCTCCGCGCCGAAATGTGAAGCGGAAGACCGCAGCGTCTGCCAGAAACCATCATATCCGACCGTCACCTTAACATAGGGGCATCCTGGCAAACAATGTTTCTGGCCACTCGAGACTCCTACAGCTAGTATGGAGGACACAGTTGCACGTCAACTACGTACTTTCTGAAAGAATGACATTTATCTTTGTTTAAAAAAAAATGCCTGCTCACTTTTTTACAGAAATAATTTAGTGAATTGTGCAAATAAGATATATCCTCTATATTCAAGAAATAATAGGTGATACAGTTCACAAAAATGGCACAAAATTAAATGAAACGAACACAGTAAATCAGGTTTTATCATATGATGAAACATAAATAAAAAAGAATTGCTGTCCACAGGTCACTAAGATATAGGTAAGTAAATTCCTATGTCTTGCACATTGCAAAAAACAATATATATATATTTTAAAACACACAACCTACAGCATCACATAATAACACTAGCATGAGCTAAAAGTGAAAGGAGAATCAGAAAAGAAAGTAAAGCAAAAGAGTCTACCCATTACCATTAACAAAAAACTATAACGAACGTTGGCAAAGCCAATAGACTCCTATGACTATTTGTCATCTATTAAGGCAAAAACACCTTGCATGGCCACAAGTGCAAGCACACACATGGCAGACATCTGAGAATGTTTTTCTCACGCATTATACAAAAAAATATTACAAGCATAAAAAAAAAATCAGGATGGCAGATGTACATGTGCATGCATGGGCAGTAATCGTGGTGGCTTTTCTTAGAGCATATGAAAAACATTTGAGGTTGGCCGCGGCGCATACATGGTAAAAGTAAAATGCTCCTTGAATTGGACACTTCTCGGGCGCAGACAACTGAGATAGACAAGAAAGCTATCGAATCTTGACAAGGGGTAGACCGAAGCTCACTCTAGGTTTGTATTGGATGCAACCTATGTTTAACAGACAGCTAAAACATTAAGAGGACACTAGTGATCTGCATACTTTTTTTCAATGGCCAATCTATTAAATAAAAATCTGAGAGCAAAATTACATCAACTATCAAACATTCACAATCTCAAATTTTGCCTTTTTAATGGCAACAGCAGCCCTAGCGATCCATAAAATTTGACAATATATCAATTCGCTTTTGTTGGTAAAGTAAAGCAATAGAAGCAATGAAGGTGATCTACTTTTCTGTTCACCTTCTGATAGCCCTTAAACACATGGATAGAAGAAGAGGGAATCAAGCTACAGTTCAGGCAAATCTCAGCGCCAGACATTCCCAGCCTCGCCATTTTAACTGGTGATCAATATATCCGGATGGGAATTTCCCTCCGTATCTATCTCAATCCCAAATCAATCTCAAACCTTCTTCTGGTGTTACGGATTTGACGGATTTTAATTGTTTCAGCATTGCGAATGGATTGGTATGCTTTGATTTCACTTTAAGTGATGTTCTTTAATAAAATATTATATGAATGGCTAGTTAATCCGGGTTTGTTTCTTTGGTAATTCTGAATTAGCATTTAGTTAGAGGGGACTCCCTGAAGCGTGGCAGTGGTCTGTAGCAGGAGAATTTCAAAAGCTGGATTTTTATAAGAAAAAAATATGTCAGTTGTTTAGGAAATTTTAACCCAATTAATCACCAAGAAGTCGAGATGACTGTTCTGGAGGTCAGCGTCGTGATGAGTTTTGTCTTTTAAATACAGAGGTAGAAAGTTACAGAAGCACCACTAAGCGATACTGGACAATTTGAAAATAATCCTACCCTGCACTGAAATTACCTTCTCGGAGAGGTGTCAAGGTTTCCTACGGAGAACCTCTTGATAATTCTCACTATAGCATTCAGTACCCTCTACTACCAAACTATATACTATGTTGGAAGATATACCTATAGTTACAATAGACTAGCCCTGAGTTGTTTTGAGTGCCTACAACGTTAGCACTCTTCTTCAATGATTGCTGGGGAAGTATAGCCTTTACCTTATGGAGGTAATGGAAACAGCTGCTGACAGCTAGTTTTATCTGACAATTAAATAAGAAATGAGCATAAAAGAGTCCACATTTTTTACTTTCTTGGACTCTACAATCTTATGTCCAAACATGTCCAGGACAGGTACCAATACAAGTTTTTTTTAAAATAATTTTGAGCAGAATGCTGTCTTGGTCGTCCACACTTGAAATCTTGTGGATACCCTTTGAATAGCATATTTGTATTTTGCAGTTTTATAAAGCACAAACTCAGCCGTAGAGCTTTGTAGCACATTACAAGAGCACCAGGTCCATTACACAAGGTTGGATTTAGTTTAAGCATTGGGGAAAATACATTATTTGACCAGCTTCACAATGTTGTGCGAGCGCGTCATGTACACCTTGATGTCACTGGCTTTGGATTGGGAGGAGACAGGCTTGTTGCTAAAGAAGTTAAAAAGTGGGGAAAGTAGATATTGAAAAGAAGAGGTCGCCGAAGGATCATGGAGGGGTCATGGAGGGACCCTGCAGGTGGAAATACTCCTTCAAGGTACCTTCACCTAGAATTACTTGTTGTGACATATGTGCTGGGAAAGACTGGGTCTTCTTTGATGCATAGATGCCATTGAGGATAAACTAGGTGGCACCGATAGCATGATAAATGTTTCGAATGCTGCCAAATGCCATGTTTAACTATACATATATGTCATGTCCTGAGGAGTGTGACATGTGATGTTTGATTCAATGATGACTGATTTATCAAAAAAACACCCTTGCAAAAGAAGGCACTGGTCCCTCCTACATTATTTTGTTTTGTTCGATTCAGTAAAATACTTTCCAAACAGCAGTTGTGCCATCAATCAGTGATGTAACATTGCCCCCTGCAGCCCCTGTCGTGCGGGGGGATGGGGGGGTGTTGGCGGGGCCGGGGTGAGATGGAAGGGCCCCCTCTGCACAGTACACTGACTGAGTTCCTGACCGGGTCCGGGGAGCAGGGGGGCCTCTATGTACTTTTCAGGGGGGGTCGAGCTTTGTTATGCTACTGTTATAAATTATGCTTGTTAGAAATGGGTTTTTTGGTTGGCAGTCAGGTTACCCCCTGTCCAAGCAAAAGCCCTGACTCTAGTCAGGGTAAGTCACACACAATCCAAGATTATCCTGTGCCCACCCTCTGGTAGCTTGGCACGAGCAGTCAGGCTTAACTTAGAAGGCAATGTGTAAAGTATTTGTGCAATAAATCATACAATACCACCATATAGCACCACAAAAATACACCACACAGTGTTTAGAAAAATATATAATATTTATCAGGATAATTGTAGGTCAAAAAGAATAAAGTTGCAATGGGAAATTGTAGAGATATCACTGAAAAGTGATATAAAGGTGGTCATTCTGACCCTGGCGGTAAAAGGAGCCTACCGCCGGTCAGAAATCCTCCATAATCCCGCCGCGGTCACGGTAACCCGCCACGGTCATTCTGACCCGCAGCAGCCAAACCTCAGAAAATCCGACAGCCACTACAGACCGCCAGACCAGCGGTCGGCGGAAAAGTGGAGGTGACCAAACCTCCACCGTCACGCCAACAGAAATACGCCCATGCCATTACGACCCACGAATCCACGCAGCGGTCTTTCAAACGCGGTTTTCCATTGGCGGTACACACCGCCGCGGTCAGAATACACACAAACGAACAAAACTCAGCCACATTGGACGATTTGAATTCCACACACCTGATACACATACACACACCACTCCCACACACACAATACAATATAAAACACACACCCACATCACCCACAAACCCCTACGACCAAAAATTCAGAAAGAAGCACTGAGAGACACATCAGCGATCACAGAATACCATCACACAGAGGCACACTACACCATCACCCACACAATATCCACACACAAAACAACACACACCACCACACTCAACACACTTAACTACACATACTCCACCCCACACATCATACACACCACTCCATGGCACCCCAAAGACACCCCCGCTTCTCAGACGAAGAACTCAGGGTCATGGTGGAGGAAATCGTTCGGGTGGAGCCCCAGCTCTTCGGCACACAGGTCCAATACACCAGCATTGCCCGGAGGACGGAGCTATGGCAGAGGATTGTCGACAGGGTCAACGCTGTGGGACAGCACCCCAGAAATCGGGAAGACATCAGGAAGCGATGGAACGACCTACGGGGGAAGGTGCGTTCCATGGTATCCAGGCACAACATCGCCGTGCAGAAGACTGGCGGAGGACCCCCACCTCAACCCCCACAATTTACAACATGGGAGGAGGAAGTCTTGAACATCCTGCATCCTGACGGCCTCGCAGGAGTCGGCGGAGGAATGGATACTGGTAAGTTGAAGCTTCACTACTGCTTCCCCCCCAACTGCATGCCAAATCATACCCCAACCCTCACCCCCATCCTCGAACCCCACCCTCACCCCCACCCCCATCCTCACCCCCACCCTCAAACCCACCACCATCCTCACCCCCACCACCATCCTCACCCCCACCCCCAGCACACCTATTCCCTGCCAATGTCTCACCATCACAACCCACACATCCCAAAACCTAGGCCTGCATGCGTCCACTAAGCATGGACACCCATCACCAAAGCATGCCCAATGCATATACACATCCCCCCCACAAGCCACCCTCACCAAAGCCCCCACACACGAATGCCAGCACTTGGGGACACGGGAACCCACAGATACACCCATATGCCACACATTGAAACTATAACCATACCTCTATACCCCTGCAGGACCCGACCGTCAACACACCGCCACGGAGGGCCCAGAATTCTCCACACCCCCCACCCAAGAGGCCGTCAGCGATGACAGCAGCTCTGTTGACCTGGACACTGATGACCAGCCCGGACCATCGGGGACCTCTGGACAGTCGGTTCCCCTCACACAGGCACAGGCCACTACAGACCCAAACCCCTCTGGGAACACCAGCACAGCTCCCACCCAGCGGGCCCATGCCTCTGTCTCCAGGGCGCGTCAATCTGCGGTGTGTCTACCACTACAGGGCACCCAGGATAACCCACCACCCCAACAACAACAGGGACCTGGGGGCAGTGGTAGTGGGCACACCGGCCAGGGGGCAGAGGCCCAGGGAAACAGGGCAACTCGGAGGGCAGCTGTGCGACAGGGGGGGACGGGCCCAGGGAACCCACTCTCCACGAGGCCCTCACCACCATCATGGGAGCATACAACCGCTCCCAGGAGACGATGGCGACGGTACTGGCCCGGTTCCAGGAGATCCAGGTACTGCAGGAGGAACACTATCGGGGGTACAGGGAGGACATCAGAGCCCTCACCTCCACCCTGGTTACCATGGTAGGGCTGCTGCAGGACCTCATCAACACCAGGACGGACACTCAACAACAACAAAGGGCCCCTGCCACTAGCCTGGACCAAGAACAGCCAACCACCTCCGCCGGCGCTAGTGGACAGGAGGCCCCCGCACAACAGCAGCCCACCAGACCCCCACCTCCTGCAGGAGAAGAACCACCCCGCAAGAGGGCCCTGAGATCTCGCAAGAAGACAGAGTAGGATGTCAAGACCCCCGCCAGCAAAGGATACCACCTGATGTCATCCCACTGTCCCACATTGTCACCCTGTCCATCCTTGAACTGCCCATGCTCCATCTCTCCACAGGCCTATGGACAATGCACCTGTGTGACTGTTACTCTGGACTCTGCCATGGACATTCCTTCACCATAGCCCCCACCCACTTGAAACCACCCATCCCATTTTGAGCACTGAAAAAAACACCTATTTTGCACAAAACTATCTGGAGTCTGGCTGTGATTTCAAAATATTGTAATTGACATGACAGTGCAAATATGTCCTTGTACATAGTGAAGTCAACAAACAGCTGCCACAAAGCTGTAGTCCATGGGGAAACGAAGCACAGGACTCGTAGTGGGGACCCCAGATCTGAAATAGGGAGGGAAAAGCCACAACTCAGTCATCATACACTGGGGCAAATAGACAGGCAGCAGAGATGCAGGAGAGTAGTTCACATTTACTGAATTATGTTTGAATTGTAACCTGTGTCCTATTGGAAGTACTGTTCAATGATTCTGTCCCTGTTGTCTGTTTCAGCCCCGTCGTCTTCCTCCTCGTCACTCTCCACAGGTTCCACAGCTGCCACAACACCACCGTCTCGACCATCCTCCTGCAGGAAAGGCACCTGGCGGCGCAAAGCCAGGTTGTGAAGCATGCAGCAGGCCACGATGATGTGACACACCTTCTTAGGTGAGTACATTAGGGATCCACCTGTCATATGCAGGCACCTAAACCTGGCCTTTAGGAGGCCAAAGGTGCGTTCGATCACCCTCCTAGTACGCCCATGGGCCTCATTGTACCGTTCCTCTGCCCTGGTCCGGGGATTCCTTACTGGGGTCAGTAGCCACGACAGGTTGGGGTACCCAGAGTCCCCCAATAGCCATACAAGGTGTCTCTCTAGCTGTTCCATCACTTAAGTGATGCTGCTATTCCTCAGGATGTAGGCGTCATGCACTGACCCTGGGAATTTGGCATTTACATGCGAGATGTACTGGTCAGCCAAACACACCACCTGGATGTTCATGGAATGGTAACTTTTTCTGTTCCTGTACACCTGCTCCCTGTCTCTTGGGGGAACCAAAGCCACATGGGTCCCATCAATGGCACCAATGACGTTGGGAATATGTCCAAGGGCGTAGAAATCACCCTTCACTGTAGCCAATTCGCCCACCTCAGGGAAAATGATGTAGCTCCTCACGTATTTCATCAGGGCAGACAACACTCTGGATAACACCTTCGAAAACATGGGCTGAGACATCCCAGAAGCAATTCCCACTGTTGTCTGAAATGACCCACTTGCCAAGAAATGGAGTACTGACAGGACCTGCACCAGAGGGGGAATCCCTGTCGGTTGGCGGATGGGGGACATCAGGTCGGGCTCCAGCTGGGCACACAGTTCATGTATAGTGGCACGGTCAAGCCGGTAGGTCAGGATAATGTGGCGTTCTTCCATTGTCGACAGGTCCACCAGCGGTCGGTACACGCGAGGATTCATCCGTCTCCTCGCCAAACCCAGCGGACGGTGCCTAGGAAGGACAACATGGAGCACAGAGTCAAACAACCCACAGGTACGTACTCACAGCTTGCACAGTAAACGATTCTCTATGCAGTGAATGGCGTGTCTGAGTGGCTATGCAAGGCCTAGGCCTGTGTGACGCAGTTGAAATTGAGCCATGTGGACCCTCGAAATGGCGCCTGCCTGACCTGTGAAGTGTGACAATGGGATGTGAGGTCAATGCGCTGGCGTGGCACACCGCGGCGGTCGGCGGTCTAAGACCGCGGCGCGAAGCCGCATTGGTTAACATTGAAGCCTATGGGTTTCAGGAGCCAATGGCGAAGGGCGCCGGCGGTGGCGGTACGCACCGCCGCGGTACGCACCGCCACGGACGTGACCGCCATTTTCTATCTACTTATCCACTTGCGACTTGAACTTTCACAGGAGAGGACCTATACTGCAAGTGTTGCTGTGACCTCGGTCTGGAAGGGACAATGGCTGCTGCGACTGGGGAAAGGGCCCCTGCCTTCACTGGAGAGGAGTTGGAGAAACTTGTGGATGGGGTCCTCCCCCAGTATGCGCTACTCTACGGTCCTCCAGACCAACAAGTGAGTTTAATTCAATATGGATTTGGGGCCACTGGCTGGCTTGGGGGCCTGGCGGGGGGCCTGGCGGGGATGGGGGGCATGTTGGGCCTGGCGGGGGGCCTGGCGGGGATGGGGGGCATGTTGGGCCTGGCGGGGGGACCGGCGGGGATGGGGGGCATGTTGGGCCTGGCGGGGGGCCTGGCGGGGATGGGGGGCGTAGGGCCACTGGCAACGAAAATGCAGACAAACTTGAACGTGGTATTTCTCCCTCCCTGTACGTGTCACATAGGTCCGCGCCCATGAGAAGATCGGGATTTGGCGTGCCATCGCAAGGAAGTCCGGACCCTGGGGGTCCACCATCGACGGGGCACCCACTGCCGCAAGAGGTGGGAGGACATCCGCCGCGGGACCAAGAAGACCGCCGAGTCTCTGCTGGGGATGGCCTCCCAACGTAGGCGGGGTGCCTGCCGTCAACTGACCCCCCTGATGTTCCGGATCCTGGCGGTGGCCTACCCTGATTTGGATGGGCGCGTGAGGGCAGCACAGCAGACACAAGGGGGTGAGTACAAGCATTATCTACTCTGTTGCCGCGCAGTGGAGGTGTCTGGGTGGGGGAGGAGGGCTGTGGGTCCCCCTAGGCCAGGGCGATATCTGTAGGCTGGGCACCCCCGTAAGCCCCTGTGTCCCCAGCCACCACCCTCAGTAGTGTGTCAGTACAGCCATCCCTGGGCCGTGTCATCCATGGGTGCAGTTGTCAACTCTAGGAGTGTAGGGCATGTTCCACGGAATGCGTAGCGGACCCCAAGTGCGCAACTTAGTGCAGGGGGCATCTGTGTCTGTCATGTCCGCTAACTGTACCGGTGATCCATGTACTCAAAATCTCTTTATTTCTCTCTCCCCCCCCCCTTTTTGTTTGTCTTTCTGTGCTTGTGTGCATCAGCATCATCAGGCGGAGGAGAAGTGGCATCGGGGCAGGAGGGAGCTGCATCTCACATGGCCCAGGAGGGCCATGCCACAGAGTCTGACTGGACCAGTGAGACGGTGAGAGGGGAGCTCCACAACGGGGACGACTGGACCCTGCAGCGACACGGACACGTCCTCGGAAGGGAGGTCCCTTGCGGGGGTGGCACCATCCGTGCCCCCCGCCATTACAGGTACAGCTGCCACCCAGCGCACCATCTCCACCCTCCCAGCAGCCCCTCAGCATTCGCCCCGTGCCCGCTCTGCCAGGAAGCCGGGCATCTCCTTCGCCCCAGGCACCTCAGGCCCTGCCCCTGTTACCCCCGCTGCCCTCAGTGAGGAGGTCATTGACCTCCTCCGAACGCTCATTGTTGGGCAGACTACCCTTTTGAATGCCATCCAGGGGGTGGAGAGGGAGGTTCATCGCAGCAATGCGTACCTGGAGGGCATTCATTCGGGTCAGGCTGCCCATCAGCGATCGTTCCAGGCTCTGGCCTCAGCACTGACGGCAGCCATTGTCCCTGTCTCCTGACTCCCTCTACTAACTCCCTCCTCCCAGTCTCCTGTTCCTCTGCCTGTCCCACCCACACCATCAGACCAGCCTGCACACACCTCAACACCCAAGAGCAGCTCATCCAAACATAAGCACCACAGATCACGCAGACATTCACACAAGCAACATTCCGATGCAGACATGCCAACAGTCACTACCACCTCTGTGACCCCCACCTCCTCGTCTCCCTCCTCCATCCCTGTGACATCTACACTCACACCTTCATTCACCTCACCATCAGCCAGTGTTTCCATCACCAGCATACCCTCCACTACAGTCCGCACACGTGCAGTCACCACCCCCACTGCCATTTACACGTCCCCTGTGTCCTCTCCCACTGTGTCTGTCACCCCCTCTTCCACACCACACAAACGCAGCCACCCACCCACCCAACAGCCATCCACCTCACGACAGCCTCCCGCTCCTGCACCTGCACCCAAAGACAGCAAACTTGTCTCGCCTACAACCACATCCTCTCCCAACACTCCCATACCCACTGTACCTACCACTCTCCATTGTCCCAAGAAAATCTATCTCTCTACTGCTACCTTCTTTCCTGACCCTCAGCCCCCCCCCTCCTTCTCGTCGGGGTAAAAAGAGCACCTCAGCCACCACCAGCCCTGCAGCCCCCTTGACAAGGGTGCAGGGGTATTGGAGCCCACCAGCCCGCAGGTCTGGATCTTCGCCCAGCAGCAAGGGGACAGCCAGCCCACCCCCTGGGAAGAGGAGCAGAAGGCGGAAGGGCCGCCGCCGGAGCCCGGATTCGATATCCCCCCAGGACACTAGCCAGCCACCGTCAACAGCCACAGCTCCAAAGGGAGGAAAGGGCCACAGACTCCCGACTAAGGAGGGCAACGGCAGCAAGGCGGAGAAGTCAGGCAGCAGGCCTGCTGCCCATGGAGGACCCGTCACAGCTGCCCAGGAGGAGCCCGCAACCCCCATAGCCGCTGCCCCGGGAGGAACCGGCACAGCTGCCCCGGGAGAGCCCACCACCCCCATAGCCGCTGCCCAGGGAGGACCCAGCCCAGCTGGCCAGGAGGGCCTCACCACCCACAGCCCAGGTGGGCATTGAAGGAGCACCATCCCCGCTGCCCAGGAGGGCACCACCAGGCAATGAGCAGTTGGCCATAGAATGGCCGCCGTCTCCAGCACCGCTCCGCTGGGGACCGCCGTCTCAAGAACCGCTGAACTGGGCCCTTCAAGGCAAGAACCGCTGAACTGGGCCCCGCCGTCTCCAGCACCGCTCCGCTGGGGACCGCCGTCTCAAGAACCGCTGAACTGGGCCCTTCAAGGCAAGAACCGCTGAACTGGGCCCCGCCGTCTCCAGCACCGCTCCGCTGGGGACCGCCGTCTCAAGAACCGCTGAACTGGGCCCTTCAAGGCAAGAACCGCTGAACTGGGCCCCGCCGTCTCCAGCACCGCTCCGCTGGGGACCGCCGTCTCAAGAACCGCTGAACTGGGCCCTTCAAGGCAAGAACCGCTGAACTGGGCCCTTCCAGGCAGGAACCGCTGGCCCTTTGGCAGACGTGGCAGGGCAGGATCTGTCTCGGGCAGGGCTGCAGGATGTCCTCTGGCCAACATGCCTCCTCCAGTGGCAGTGGAGTCTGTTATGGACTGTTTGGACTGTGGCTTTGCTCTCCCCAGGATGGCCCAGTGGGCAGGCCACCCACTGTATGGACTGTTTGGACTGTGGCTTTGCTCTCCCCAGGATGGCCCAGTGGGCAGGCCACCCACTGTATGGACTGTTTGGACTGTGGCTTTGCTCTCCCCAGGATGGCCCAGTGGGCAGGCCACCCACTGTATGGACTGTTTGGACTGTGGCTTTGCTCTCCCCAGGATGGGCCAGTGGTCATGGAGTCCCCTCGTGGATCTGGCGTCGTGTACTCAAGTGGCTGAGGTGCCCCCCCTTCCCTTCCCCCTGAGGTGCCTGTCCTTTTTTCTTTCTGATGCCCCTGCAGTGTTCTCTCCGTGGAGTTCTTGTCGTGGGACTGGGCCTTGCCCCTTTGCTCAGGACCCCTGTGGTCCACGGACAGTGGTTGGACTACATTTAGTAGCTGTATATATTTTGTACATAGTTTATTTATTTATTTGGATTACTGCTGTCCATTTTTCAATATATCTGCCCGTTTGAGATCTCTTCTTTTGGTCTTTGCATTATTTCGGAAGGGGGGGGTTTGTGGGTTGTGACAGTGATCCGTGGGAATGCATTGATGTGTGTGTTGTAGTGGGTGTGGGTGGGTGGTTGTGTGCCGGTAATCTTTTCCCTCCCCTGTGTCGTAGGTGCAGTACTCACCGATGTCTTCCGCGCCGCCGGGCGTGCTCCTGGTACAGGAGCAGGTATAGGAGTGCGGGGATGACCTGCAACTCGGGTTCCATACTGCCGGGATCTCGCGTGGAGTATGTGGAGGTGAGCGTTTTCCCGTTCGTAGTCTGTTTCCGCCGTGTTTTTATCGGCGGTGCTCCCGCCCCGGAAAAGGTGGCGGATTGGTGGGTCGTGATAGGGTGGGCGGTACATTGTCTGCCGCCTGGCTGTTGGCGGGGACCGCCGCGCTGTTTGTTTGTTCCGCCGTGGCGGTCGGAGTGTTAATGCGGCGGGCTGTGTTGGCGGTTCCCGCCAGGGTCAGAATTGCATATTTTGGACCGCCGGCCTGTTGGCGGGTTGGCCGCCGCTTTATCACCGACCGCCAGGGTCAGAATGAGGGCCAAAGTGTCTTAAGTCTTTAGAATATAAACAAAGTCTCTTTCAAGCACAAGTACCTGGTTTAGAGTGGAAAAATCTCCTCAGAGGGCCACAAAGGAAGAGGTGCGTGGAAAAAGGGTGTGTGCGTCGATTTCTCTCCAGCGCACACGGACTCGCGTCGTTATTTTCCACGCGGGGAAGTCGTGCGTCGTTTTCCGGCGCGCAGAAAGTCTCTTTCTGTGGATCGCGGGGATTACCAGAAGTCCCGGGTCTGTGCGTGGATTTTCCTGCTTGTTCTCCGGCTGCGCGTCGGTCTGCGGGGCTGCGCGTCAAAATTACGATCTCACGGCAGGCGTCGCGTCGATTTCTCCTCTAGACGTCGGTCTGCGGGGCTGCGCGTCGAAATTACGATCTCACGGCAGGCGTTGCGTCGATTTCTCCTCTAGAGGTCGGGTGGCGTTGTCCTTGCGAAGCCGTGCGTCGGATTTTCGGTCGTCCCAAGAGCGTCGCGTCGATCAGCATCAGTGTGCGGCGTTTTTCTCGCCGCGGAACAAGTGGTGCGTCGAAATTTTCGGCGCACGGAGCGTCCAAGTGAAAAAGAGAAGTCTTTTTGGTCCTGAGACTTCAGGGAACAGGAGGCAAGCTCTATCCAAGCCCTTGGAGAGCACTTTCACAGCCAGACAAGAGTTCAGCAAGGCAGCAGGGCAACAGCCAGGCAGCAGTCCTTTGTAGAAAGCCGACAGGTGAGTCCTTTGAGCAGCCAGGCAGTTCTTCTTGGCAGGATGTAGTTTCTGGTTCAGGTTTCTTCTCCAGCAAGTGTCTCATGTGGTAGGGCAGAGGCCCTGTTTTATACCCAAATGTGCCTTTGAAGTGGGGGAGACTTCAAAGAGTGGCTAAGAAGTGCACCAGGTCCCCTTTCAGTTCAATCATGTCTGCCAGGGTCCCAGTAGGGGGTGTGGTAGTCCTTTGTGTGAGAGCAGGCCCTCCACCCTCCCAGCCCAGGAAGACCCATTCAAAATGCAGATGTATGCAAGTGAGGCTGAGTACCCTGTGTTTGGGGTGTGTCTGAGTGAATGCACAAGGAGCTGTCAACCAAGCCCAGCCAGACGTGGATTGTAAGGCACAGAAAGATTTAAGTGCAAAGAAATGCTCACTTTCTAAAAGTGGCATTTCTAGAATAGTAATATTAAATCCGACTTCACCAGTCAGCAAGATTTTGTATTACCATTCTGGCCATACTAAATATGACCTTCCTGCTCCTTTCAGATCAGCAGCTGCCACTTCAACAGTGTATGAGGGCAGCCCCAATGTTAGCCTATGAAGGGAGCAGGCCTCACAGTAGTGTAAAAACGAATTTAGGAGCTTTACACTACCAGGACATATAACTACACAGGTACATGTCCTGCCTTTTACCTACACAGCACCCTGCTCTAGGGGTTACCTAGGGCACACATTAAGGGTGACTTATATGTAGAAAAAGGGGAGTTCTAGGCTTGGCAGGTACTTTTAAATGCCAAGTCGAGGTGGCAGTGAAACTGCACACACAGGCCTTGCAATGGCAAGCCTGAGACAAGGTTAAGGGGGCTACTTAAGTGGGTGGCACAACCAGTGCTGCAGGTCCACTAGTAACATTTAATCTACAGGCCCTAGGCACATGTAGTGCACATTACTAGGGACTTACAAGTAGATTAAATAGTCCAATCAGGTATGATCCAGAGTTACTATGTTTAAAAAGGAAGAGAGCATATGCACTTTAGCACTGGTTAGCAGTGGTAAAGTGCGCAGAGTCTAAAAGCCAGCAAAACAGGGTCCAAAACGTGGAGGGAGGCAGGCAAAAAGTTAGGGGTGACCACCCTAAGGCATGTCAGGTCTAACATGTGTCCCCCCCAGCTGAAAGTGGGGAGAGCTACCAGACCTCCTGGGAGCTCTCATCGCTAAGGCGGAAGTATCTGGAGAGACCATCAGCATTGGTGTGGTCAACCCCTGGGCGATGCTCCACCGTAAAGTCCATCCCCTGTAGGGAAATGGACCATCTCAAGAGTTTTGGATTCTCACCCCTCATCTGCATGAGCCATCTGAGGGGCCTGTGGTCTGTCTGAACCCGGAAGTTAGTCCCAAACAGGTAGGGTCTTAGCTTCTTCAGTGCCCAGACCACAGCAAATGCTTCTCTCTCAATAGCACTCCACCTTTGTTCCCGTGGTAATAGTCTTCTGCTAATAAAGACTACTGGTAGGTCTGAGCCCTCCTCATTCAGCTGTGCTAGAACAGCCCCTCTGCCATGCTCTGAAGCGTCTGTCTGAACAATACATTCCTGGGAGTAGTCAGGGGCCTTGAGCACGGGGGCCGTGCACATGGCTTCCTTTAGAGAATCAATGGCTTTCTGACAGGCCTCTGTCCAATTCACCAACCTAGGTTGTTTCTTGGAAGTGAGTTCAGTCAAGGGGGACACAATGGTACCATAGCCCTTGACGAACCTGCGGTAGTATCCAGTGAGGCCCAAAAAGGCTCTCACCTCAGTCTGTGTTCTAGGTGGTTGCCAGGCCTTGATAGTTTCAATCTTGGCCTGGAGCGGCTGCACCCTTCCACCACCTACGAGGTGTCCCAAGTACACCACGGAACCCTGCCCAATCTGGCACTTACTAGCCTTGATAGTCAGGCCTGCCTGTTGCAGGGCCTGAAGCACCTCCTTGAGGTGGAGCAGGTGTTCCTCCCAGCTGGAACTGTAGACAGCTATGTCGTCTAGGTAAGCTGCACAGAAGGCATCTTTACCAGCTAGGACCCCGTTAACCAACCGTTGGAAGGTAGCGGGGCATTTTTCAGCCCAAATGGCATCACCCGGAATTGGTAATGGCCATCAGGGGTGGAAAAAGCCGATCTTTCTTTAGCCCCCTCAGTCAGGCCAATCTGCCAGTACCCGGAAGTAAGATCGAACGTACTCAGGAACTTGGCAGCGCCTAGCCTGTCAACGAGCTCATCAGCTCGGGGGATGGGGTGAGCATCAGTCCGGGTGACTGAATTGAGACCCCGGTAGTCCACACAGAACCGGAGTTCTGGTTTCGCACCTGGGGCAGCAGCCTTGGGAACCAATACCACAGGGCTGGCCCAGGGACTACTGGATTTCTCAATAACCCCCAAAGTCAACATCTTGGAGACCTCCTCCTTGATGCTGGCCTTCACTTTATCTGACAACCTGTAAATTTTGTTCTTTACAGGAGCACTGTCACCTGTGTCAATGTCATGCACACAGAGGTGGGTTAGTCCAGGTGTAAGGGAGAACAGGGGGGAGAACTGCTGTAGCAGCTCATAGCAGTCCCCTCTCTGTGTTGGAGTCAGGGAGTCAGAGAGAATGACACCACCTACTGACCCATCCCCTTCTTTGACAGCGAGTAGGTCGGGGAGAGGTTCACTCTCCTCTTCCATGCCCTCATCGGTGACTAGGAGCATACTGACCTCAGACCTCTCAAAGTGAGGTTTGAGCCAGTTGTGATGGAGGACCCTTAGGGGTTGCCTAGGGGTCTTGAGGTCCACTAGGTAAGTGACCTCCCCTTTACGCTCCTTGATCTCAAAGGGGCCAGTCCAGCGGTCCTGGAGAGCCCTGGGCTCTACTGGCTCCATCACCCAAACTTTGAGGGTCATTCTGACCCACCGACCACGGGAGCACCGCCGACAGGCTGGCGGTGCTCCAATGAGCATTCTGACCGCGGCGGTTCAGCCGCGGTCAGAAGCGGAAAGTCAGCGGTCTCCCGCTGACTTTCCGCTGCTCATTGGAATCCTCCATGGCTGCGGAGCGCGCTCCGCAGCCTTGAGGATTCTGACCCCCCCTACCGCCATCCAGTTCATGGCGGGAAAGCCGCCATGAACAGGATGGCGGTAGGGGGGGTCGCGGGGCCCCTGGGGGCCCCTGCCGTGCCCATGCCAATGGCATGGGCACGGCAGGGGCCCCCGTAAGAGGGCCCCAAAATGTATTTCACTGTCTGCCTTGCAGACAGTGAAATACGCGACGGGTGCAGTAGCACCCGTCGCACCTTCCCACTCCGCCGGCTCGATTACGAGCCGGCATCCTCGTGGGAAGGTCGTTTTCCCCTGGGCTGGCGGGCGGTTTAACTGGAACCGCCCGCCAGCCCAGGGGAAAACTCGTAATACCCGCCGCGGTCTTTTGACTGCGGCGCGGTAATTTGGAGGGCGCGATCCTGGCGGGCGGCCTCTGCCGCCCGCCAGGGTCATAATGAGGCCCTTTGTCTCCAGGTGATAACTCAACTAGAGTGGCTTTTTGGTCGTACCACTCCTTCATCACCTCTTGACTGGCCTCGAGGTTACTCTGGGCCTCCTTCCAGAAGCATTGGGATGTTTGCGGAGGGCCAGCATGTAGCTGACCACATCCTGGGGAGCTCTCTCCCAGCCCTCCTTAACGATGCTTAGGGGTCCCCTGACAGGGTGACCATAGAGAAGCTTAAAGGGGCTGAACCCCACCCCTTTCTGGGGCACCTCTCTATAAGCAAACAACAGGCAGGGTAAGAGGACGTCCCACTTACACCTCATGGCCTCAGTCAGGCCACCAATCATGCCTTTCAGGGTCTGGTTGAATCTCTCAACCAGCCCATTGGTTTGAGGATGATAAGGGGTGGTAAACCGGTAGGTCACACCACACTCATCCCACAGGGTCTTCTTGTATGCAGACATGAAGTTTGTGCCCCTGTCAGACACGATCTCCTTAGGGAATCCCACACGGGTAAATATTCCCATCAGGGCTCTGGTCACCACCTTTGCAGTCACTGTCCTCAGAGGGATTGCCTCTGGATAGCGGGTGGCATGGTCCACCAAAACCAGGATAAATCTGTTGCCCAGGGCAGTTTTGGGGTCCAAGGGACCAACAATGTCGATGCCCACCCTTTCAAAGGGGGTGCCAACGACTGGGAGTGGGATCAGGGGAGCTTTAAGCCGTTTCCCTGCCTTCCCACTAGCCTGGCAGGTGGGGCAAGCTCTGCCGAAGTTATCTGAGGCTTTCCTCATTCTGGGCCAATGAAAGTGGGTGTTAAGCCTGTCAAAGGTCTTGTCTTGGCCCAGGTGTCCTGCCAGGGGAATGTCGTGAGCCAGGCCTAGTAGGAATTTCCGGTAACACTGGGGGACCACCAGCACACGGTGTGGCCCAGGACCTGGAATTCTACGCTCACTGTAAAGGAGATCATTCTCCCAGTAAACATGGTGAGCGCCAGAGGCGTCACCTGCTGCGTGGTCTGTGGCCTGCTTCCTCAGACCCTCAAGGGTGGGGCATTCTCTCTGCGCCTTGCAGAATGCTTCCCTGGTTGGCCCCCCCTCTACTTGCCAGCCAGCATGTTCAGGTAGGTTACCCAGGTCTTTAGAATATAAACAAAGTCTCTTTCAAGCACAAGTACCTGGTTTAGAGTGGAAAAATCTCCTCAGAGGGCCACAAAGGAAGAGGTGCGTGGAAAAAGGGTGTGTGCGTCGATTTCTCTCCAGCGCACACGGACTTGCGTCGTTATTTTCCACGCGGGGAAGTCGTGCGTCGTTTTCCGGTGCGCGGACAGTCTCTTTCTGTGGATCGCGGGGATTACACATTAAGGGTGACTTAAGGGTGACTTATATGTAGAAAAAGGGGAGTTCTAGGCTTGGCAAGTACTTTTAAATGCCAAGTCGAGGTGGCAGTGAAACTGCACACACAGGCCTTGCAATGGCAAGCCTGAGACAAGGTTAAGGGGGCTACTTAAGTGGGTGGCACAACCAGTGCTGCAGGTCCACTAGTAGCATTTAATCTACAGGCCCTAGGCACATGTAGTGCACATTACTAGGGACTTATAAGTAGATTAAATAGTCCAATCAGGTATGATCCAGAGTTACCATGTTTAAAAAGGAAGAGAGCATATGCACTTTAGCACTGGTTAGCAGTGGTAAAGTGCGCAGAGTCTAAAAGCCAGCAAAACAGTGTCCAAAACGTGGAGGGAGGCAGGCAAAAAGTTAGGGGTGACCACCCTAAGGCATTTCAGGTCTAACAATGCTCAATTGGAAAATTATTAGCAAACCTGTGTCACTGCCTTTTGAATGTATTGTAAACACAGGTTAGTATGTAGAGTATCCTCTACACCCAGGGATCTTTGACCTGGACTTATTCACAATACTGTCTATGGCTATGTTGCGTATGTTGCGCCTGTCAGTGGTAGGTGTTGGTAAACAGTAGTAAACCATAAAAAATGATTATCTCTCCTTCCAACCAGGAAAACTTGAAATGGGCAGCCAAGAGAACATCGAAGGACAAGCATTAGCAATGTAATGGGTTTCGCGTTTGTGTTGTAAATTCCTAATTGGACTTTTCTTGCCACATAAGTTAAAAATGAAAAGTAAAACGGTTGACATGAGCGAGCCGATTCAAATCACCACAGCCCCATGAGTGCAAGGGAGCAATACAAAAAGAAAAAGAAGTTGGCTCGCAGTCAAACTATCGGCAAAAGTGCAATTATCCATGTAACAGGGTGGATGGCCAAGGCGGTAACAAAACTGCCCCAAGGAGGAACAAACGTAACACATTTACAAATGATAAAACAAGGATTTTTTAAAGGCAAGCCCATGAGCAAGTGATAGTGATGGGCGTGCGGTGGGCGTTGTTAAAAGCCAACAGATAGATTACAACAGGTCAGAGCGCTCGCACACTAGACCTAAAAATGCATAATGACATAGCAGTATTTCCACAGGTGGTGGTTTTATCCCACCGAAATACCAGGCCTTGTTTCAGCAAACTAGGTCATTGATTAAATAATGCAAAGAATGTTTTTTTCTAGTCTGCCAGGATCCAGGAAACTCTGATATCAAAACAACATTAATCAGCAGCTACCTGTACTCAATCCAGTGTCACAGCTTGTTGACTCCGCCCCGTATTGTAATAAATTCAGAAGCAAGTGGATTACTGTGTCGCACCTTTAAAACTGCAGAAGACCAGCTCTTCACTCTAACCACAACCTAGAAGCTACAAAAGGCCTTGCTTCGTCATCCCCCAATGGTGTAAGTCAATGTCAACGTACCTGCAGGAAAGTGATGTAATTGCTTGCAAGAAGGATGAAGGGCAGCTGCAGTACTGGTGGGTGGGAGAAGTGACGGAACACATTTTATGGTACTCAAACAGCCTTGACACACTAATATCTCCATCATTATTTCTCAACTTCAAACACCTGTGCAATAGTCACAAATCAAGGATCTCAAAACCATGGAAATATGCTTTCTTGATCCACCAGCTGGTCTTCCTAAACAAAATATTTGTCGGCCAGTTGCGCTGTGGCAATAAAGCAGGCACCCAATTACAAGACATTTAGGGAAGTGCTAAAGTCAAACTTACTTTCAACTGAATTTGCAGTTGTGGGTTGCAGTTGAAGAACTTGGAACACAGTATTTATTCTACCACAGCAGCAGCACCCCTCTTCCCTCAGTAACAGCACTCTGACATAAATAAAACTCATCACATAATACTTTTACAATAAGTAGACATACATGAATAATGATACTGAACTATTTATATACTAAAATATTTACACATACATATCACTTCGTAATACAGAGAGATGTACATCAGCAAACTACTCTTGCTTACTTTACACTATTAAAAATGATCTATTCAGATGGAGGAATTTCTATGTATTCTGACTCGGCAGGGTGGTGGTGATTAAACAGTGTTCTACCTATCATCTGTTCCTGTCAATTTGCCTGAAAAAAGACTTACAAAGCTTGCAGCAGGCTATAGATCAATTCACATGAGCAAGAAGATGGAGTAGAGTGTCGCAAAAAGTTCTGCGGGAATCAAAACGATAGGGAGGGTTGTGTCGCCCTAATATTAAAATAGTACATCCAGGAATCTCACCTAAGAACCCTGTTTGAGTGATCTATGTTTCCTTGTTCTGACCACCACTGAATCCAAATGGATGCAGCTGTGTTAGGCCATGCTTCTTGGGTGGTTTCCTGGCTTCCTAAGCACATGAGACCTTCAGTCTGCCACTATACAGACGTATTCAAACCGACCTTAGACATTTGGAACTTCCTAACCAGGAACCAACGCTTGACATCATTGCTTGGCAACCAAGACTTTTCAACGGGGACTGAAGAGGGAGTCGTTTTACTTAATTGTTGAATGCTGAGTGCAGAATGCTATGTGACCTTTTTCAGGATGGGAACTATAAGGAGTTTACCCAGTGTAAACAAGATTACAGACTACAAGAAAGGGACCGTGTGCATTACATTCAATTGAGGCACTAGGCCTTCTTTTCCCTGAACAAACTAGCAGCCACACAACTTAACATGGGTGAAGTTCTTTACAACATATGAGAGCCCCAAGGGTCTTGTTTCCAATATCAAAAGCATGCTGAGAGAGGTGGAGTGCAATACAGAGAGAATTTACATGAAAAAGTGGGCTTGGGCCCTTGGGCCCTGGGGATTTCTCTAACCTCCTCACAAAGGGAGAAATTATGGTCTAATATTCCAACATTAAATGAATGAACCTTTATTTGCATGATGAATTAGAATCTTTGCAAAAATAGAATGCATAAAAGTTCTCTAAGACTACTGCAAACTTAATAATACAATTTATTATGAAAAACAAAATTCCTTGAAAAACTCACGTTACATATAAGTACTCTGAGACTTTTAGAAATATAAAATCACAGTTCACTGTAAAGTGCATGATATAAAGTGCCATATAACTGTATCCCATCAAAATTAATGTATAAATATATTTTAAAATGATTTAAGACAAATGTCCATTATGTGTGAGCTTTTTCATTGATCTTGGATAAAAACTTTACCAGTCTGATGTTCATCTGGGTGTTGGCAGGAATCAGCGCAGCCATAATAGCCAGTCTGCAAGTCTGAACATGAAGAATTTTAAAGGCTCAACTCAAGCTATCTATGTGCTCTCTGTAAAGTGCTGGCCAAAAACAAACTACATGCATAAGGGTTTCTTTTCCAGTCTTGCAGAGCCAGCAGACGGAGTCTATGTGCTGAGTAAACCAACTAGGCAAAAAGTCTGATGTTGGAAAAGCCCCCAAATGATGCATGAAATTAAGTTTGTTGTACTTTGAGAAGTTTGAGCTCAAAAACGCCTGGTGGCCTTTTACATCGTATGCTTTAACACCATTCAGCATAGCTAACATGTTCTAATCCTCTAACACACTAACCATGTGAGCACTGATGCGGACACATTTTCTAAACGCTGCCTGAGATATCTACTGGTTCCATAGATCCCTTGCCCGGAAAGTGTCTAAGGACGTTTCTAGGAATCAATGGTCAGTGAATTGCTCAGGCTGGATCTTGCCAGTTGAGATTATCCAGGGAGTCTAATCTAGAGGGTTAGTTTGTGGCTCAGAGTGAGAAATGAATATTGTCTGGCTATTACCTAGATCAGCAAGCCAAACCTCCGGTGTATTGGTGCTGGGTGAGCTGTACTTTGAAGGTGAAAAACATATTTATATGTTTTGGCCACCCATCTGTTCAAGAGACCAGTATCCTTCTCCATCAGGTTTTCAGTCCCGTATGTTATTGTAGGCAATAATTTCGCCCTTATATCCTGAAAGATTGGATCTAGACTGGAACCCTGTAGATATCTTGAAGCAGTTGCAAAAGCACATTGCAGGGCTGGTGCTTTGTTTCTGATAGACTCTTTTTGCCAAGTCAGGTTTCCTCTTGCATCTATCCAGACTTCTAAGTACTTATACTCTGTATCTTTTTCAAGGTTCTCATTTCTCCAGTACCAGCCCCTTTGTAGGGTTGAGTGTGCGCAAGTGCTCTGGCCCCTTTTGTAATCTCTCTGTGGGCTTTTAACCACGGCCATCAGTTTGGTTGGTTCGTGGGCTTGCCTTTTAGAATTCGCTTAATTTCATTAGTGAAAGGCATGCATAAGTTATGCCATTTCCGGTGTTTAGCCCTTTTCTACAGCACCAGTAAACTACTGAAAACATACAAGGCTCTGTGTTTTCCAAATGGCTTCTGCACTATTTCTTTTTATTTCCTACACAGCCCGATCTCGCTGGGCAGTAGTGTAGTGCTTTGCATGACATCGATCCTGTTACATGGATAATTCTACTTTTGCTGGCTACATGGATAATTCTACTTTTACCGGTTACATGGATAATTGCACTTTTGCTGATCTGTTTCACTGCGAGCGAACCTCTGTTTCCTTTTCTGTGTCTCCTTCACGCTCATGGCGACTGTCAGCTTGCATATGTGAAACTGTTTTACTTTTCATTATCAGTTTATGTGGCAAGAAAAGTCCGGTTAGGAGTTTACAATGCTAATAGCTTTAAGTTGAGCAAATGTGAGACACATTGCATTGTTCTCTCTTGCTATAGGTCAGAAGCTGATGGAAAAAAACTCCTGGTTCCCAACAATGAGTGGTGCTTCCCACCTCCTGTACAAATTAACATGCAACAGCTGGAATATAACTATACAGACTGCACTCCTGGAGATTTCTTTTCTGCAGTTTCTGTTTTTCAATAATTACACTCCAAACCACTGTAAGCGTCAAAATGCATCAAGGGATTGGCAAAAGGTGGTTTGAAGTGTAGGCACTGAAAAATAAAACTGCAGAGAAGAATCTTCAGGAGTGAGTCATCTGTTTGAATTGAAACGTTGTCACAGGTTTGGTCTAATGTGAACGCCGCACCGGAAGACAGAGCTCACAGGCAACCTTAGACCACTTTGAGAAACAAACTGATTTCACAGAGTAACTTTTCATAAGGCTGGACGGACATGTGACATGAAGCATTTGTGGCATAAATGTGACCTAATTTAGTGGCATGTGACTTGGTTGAAAGAAATTGGTACAGAAAGATATTTCTAACATAGGCAACTGTATGTAGCTACGTCTTCTGGAGGTAGTGACAACAGATGTGTGAAATCTTTCATTTTGTTCAAAATAAAAAAAAACTTGTCTCAGTCTTTTTAGTTCCCACTTTGATCCACACCTTTCCAACCACACCAAACCCGCTGTGTTTCCCACATAATCTACCACCATATGTTGACATCTCAGGTTAACTAGCTCCCTCACCTGTGAAGACCCTTTCCTTGGTCTTGGAAACTTAAATCTGAATGCAGACAAATTCCAAGAAAAAAGCTCAGAGATTTATGTAACCAAGGTCTCTGGAGCATTCAGGGGACCGTTCAGCTTTCAAAAAAGCAAAGGAAAAACTGTCAAGGCTGTCTAGAATGTTTTAAAACATGCAAATACTGTCATGCACAAATGTGCACACACTGTTTCAGAGCTGGCTGTATTCAAACTGCCTGTTTTTGTATCTGCTGCGTCTGTGCCCTTTTTTAGGTCGAGCATAGCTGTGTGCAATCACTACTTTTCTGATGTGTTGGTATCTATGAGGGCTTTTAACCATGCCCACCTCACGTCCATCACTTTCATTCGTTTGTGGGTTTGTCTTTCAAAAATCCTTTGATGACATTGGTAAATGCCTTACATTTGTCTCACCTTGGGGCGCTTTTGTTATTGCCTTGGATAATTGCACGTTTGCCTATATGTTTGACTGCGAGCAAACTTCTTTTTCCCTTTGTGTCTCTCTTTTGCACTCACGCTCAAAGCGGCCGTGGCGCTTTGAGTTGACTTGTTTTTAAGTTTAGTGAAACAAAAAGCGGGCGACCTTGCAAAGGTGATGTATGTGGTTGCTAGGTTTCATGAGTACACTGTTTCGGTAACAGTTTCAGGCAGTTTATAATGTCTAGTAGTTTGGCCGGTGAGGAGAGATGTTGGGAACGCTGTGACCTGGGCTTTAGTGGTCTGCAGGCACACGCTAACCTTTCGTGTGGCTGTACCACTCCACCATGTAATCGAGGCTTGAAGATGTTATCTCAGTCTGTATCCTCTCAGTAGCTTCCTTGCATTCAGTTTATCATTTATTTTACCCTGACACAAAATACCCTTTCGAGTGGCTTCAGTGCACATTGTATTGTTACAAGTTGTCCACTACTTGTAGAACGGTGTGTTTTCCGATGGTGGACTGGTTGCGCTTCGCCCAGCACTTTAACCCTATTCATTCCACTTTTTATATAGCGCAAACTTAGCCCAACGGTGTTAAAGTGCTTTACACAAGTACCAGATTATGTAATACAAGGTCACATTTTTTGTCGGTACAGGGGATTAAGGGATTTTATCAGAATCACAAGATGTTGAGCAGATGCAGAGACTCGAACCTTTCAAAGTTGGCTGTTTTTGGCCACAACCCCTTCACCTTGCTCCTCTGTTTTGAAATCAGGGTAAAAACATTAACTCTCCAAGGTCGTTAATTGACCTTACTGAAAATCATAGTGATTTTAAGTGAAAATCTATTTTCAGTAAAGATACTGATTTAATTAGTTTCTGACTACAACTAGGGCAAATAGAGAGCGTTGTTTTCAAGTTATTTCTGAGCGCACCACACAAAATAGCTGTTTTTTGTATTTGCTTAACTTGAAGTTCTGTTTAAAAGTTAGCTTTTTAAAATTTGCTTGCCTTCGTTTTTGTGTTGTATACAGATTACCACTGTTTGCTTTATTTAAACTTGCATCTCAGTTCTCTTAGTGGTGCATATTATTTCATTTGGAGTGCCAACGCAGATGTTTACTCTACTTAATATTCTATGCAACCACGTGTCCCCCATTTAAGAAAAGGAAAAAAACACATTTGAGCTAGACATTTTTGGTTGAAATCTGCACTTTATTCTGGAGTTTTTTGGATTGTGGCAAGTGTGGTCAATTTGTAATTATTCGGTAAACACTGCATTTGCAGAATCACGTAATTCCAATTGTTTTGATTCTAGACAGTTTTTTCCCTGAGCTGATGGTAAAGTATTTGATTGCCTAGATGAAAAAGCCCAGGTACCCCGCCCACACAGTGCTTCATTTGTTAAAAGCGCATTAGTGGGGTTGCAATTCCTGAAAACCAAGGCTATATCGTTTTGATTTCACTTCATGCCTCAACCTTACATTTTCTGTCTTTTACTTCATTATTACAAGCACTTCTTCATGGCTGCTTTCTTCCTTTGTCACTGTTTTCTTATCTTCCTTTCTCCATTGCCCGCCCTTTTCTCTTGTCCTGGGTCAAGCTATCTTGGTGAAAAATAAACCATGGTGGACAAAAATGAGTGCTGGTGCCCACGGTCTGCAACCACTGGCATACATTCAGTACATCTGTTACACCTATCCTGTCATTGTGCATGTGCAAGCACCCAGGAACCTGCAGAAATAGGAAATCCACATGTAATCACTTCATATATGTATCGTTAATCATTACATGTGCTTTTTCTCCGAAGCGTGCACCCTGGCAACAGTGCAACTAGGATGGCATGAAAGAGCTGTCTGTGATTAAATAATTTAGCTCCCCCTTCTCTCATGCCAGCACAGGCATGTTGAAGGGGCAGGCCCACTTGTTACTGGTTTGTGAGCCTGACCTAATTTGTTTTTAAGGTTTTGTCACAGTAGTGCACTCTCTTGAGTGGCCTAGAGTGGTGAAGACTGCTTTGTGTAGCTGTTCTGGCCTTGCTTTGGCAGTATTAGTTTTATTCATGGAGCTGCTATGACGAGGGCCGTAGCTTCAGTGGGGGTGTTTGGTTACTGTTACCTCCCTAATAAATGTTTCCTCTAATAAGTTGTTGGGTTTTAGGTGCTTGCAGTTGGGTTTGGTGAGGTCTTTGTCGGATTTCACAGGGAATCTTTACACAAACACACACACACACACACACAAACACACACACACACACACTGACAAGAACACACACTGTTTCTCTCTCTTTTTCTGTGTTTTGAAGGTGTTCAAGAAAGTTGGTAATTTTGCAAAAGATTCCTTCCAATTTCGCACCCCTAGCAACTCACACTCCTCTCGCTTTCCAATGCTCCTTAAACCCCCTCATGCTCCACTTGTCGCATAATATATTTTAATAGGAGATGTCAATGTGATTGTTGGAAAATAGGAAGTCCCACCCCCCACGAAATCTTACTGACTAAAATATGCCACTGGCTACCACTTGTCCTTCACGTGTGACTATCTACTTATATAGTGCCAAATCAGAAGGTAACTTTTCGATCTGTGTGTTGCTTGAAACCTCGTTGGCTTGTTTTATCCACCAGTAATATGCTGGGGTCTTCAATCTGGTTACTATGAGGGCTCTTCTAATAAGTTATCATACTTTATAGAGTATTGATTTTGTCTTTTCAGGATATTCAGTACTGTGGTATTTTTATGGTGTGAAAGTAGTCAGGAGGCAGCCCAGCGCTGTACAGGGTCAAAGGAAAAGATACAGTAAACAAGCGACTGGAGGGGAAGCTGGGTTCTGAGAAGGTAGGTGGACTGCAACTACATAATGATATGGTGCTCTTGTGTCTCTTTCCAAAAGAGTTGGAGCAGGGTTGGAGCATTCCTGACTGATACAGGGATGCTGTTCTGGGTGCATAGATGTAGAACGCTTGTTGATTTGTTTATTTTTCTTTTTAGGTTGAGCGCGCAAGCGCTTTAACTTGTTGTAGGTTTTATGGTCTTTTAACCACGCCCACGGCATGCCCACCGCATGCCCATCACTATCATACGTTCATGGGCTTGCCTTTCAAAAATCCTTTGTCATCATTGGTAAATGCAGCATGTTTGTTTTACACCAGCCCTGTTACATGTAAATTCCCTGTTAAATGGATAATTGCACGATTGCCAATATGTTTGACTAAGCGAACTTCTTTTTCCTTTTGTGTCTCTCCTTTGCTCTTCATTTTCAATTTATGTTGCAACAAAAGTCCAGTTAGGAATTTACAATGCCAAGAGCTTTAACTCAAGCAAATGCGAGACCCATTTCATTGCTTGTTTACCCTCTTCCCTTTAATAACTACTTTGTTTTTTGTCAAGCTCACTTCCAAACCATTTAACTGCATTCCTCTAATTTACTTATTTGTAGCTGGTGGCCCACTTTTGTTTAACTTAACATAACCAGGTTGTCTGCATAGAAGAGGTTAGATAGTGACTTTCCTCCCAACTTTGGTGGGTAGGTATTGACGAGATCTAACAACAGTGTGAGAACTAATATGTGAAGTTTGAATAGCAAGGGGGCTAAGACACAGCCTTGTTTGAGCCCTTCTGTTATAAAGACCCCCTTGGATACATAGTTACTGTCACCTAAGTTTATCCTTATCCAGGTACTGGATATAGGAGTTCTATCACCCTTAACAATTTCTCTGAAATGGACCACCCTTGCAGTTTTTTTCCATAAAAGGCTTCATGTTGCCCGGTCATAGGCTTCCTTAAAGTCAATTAACCAGATGTAAAGTAGTGTCTTCTCAGTTCAGCTTGGGCCAGGAGCATAGAAAGAGCCAGCAGATGGGTGATACAGTCTTGTTTTTGTTGAAAAATAGCCTGTTTCAATGGAATGAACTCCTTATCTTTTGGCAGAATTTCAAATCTTCCAACAGTAGGATCGCAAAGTACTTTGCTTCCACATCTAAAAGAGTGATCAGATAGTAATTAGATAGGGGTTTCCTCTTACCTCTCTTAAAGATAGGATGTATAATTGAACTCCTCCAAGAGTCTGGGACTTCTTCCTTCTGGAAAACATTGATGAAAATAGGAACTAAAGTTTTTGCCCAGAACTGGGGGTATTTTTTTTAAACTGCTTGGGGAATCCCATTTGGGCCCAAAGCACAGTCTGCTCTTGAGTACTCAAGGAATTTCTGCAGTTGTCTGCTAATTTCTACAAGATTTGCAAGTGGGTTAATTTATGGCTCAGCCATGTTGAACTCCTTTTACTCAAGCTACTTTTGCCCACTTCATATTCGTGAGAGATGCTCCTCAGATTCCAGATGAGAGGTTAAGTACTTTACCGAATCTTGCTCTGTATTTCTTACATTATTTGCTCTGTGAAGATCTTGTTCCTTTTGATTCACCATTTACCAGAGCTTTGCAGAATTATTTGACTAGCTGGTGTGCACTAGCTTGGACCAGTCATCCTCAGCATTGGCTCTAGAGTGTTGCCAAATCTCTTCTTTGAGCTTTTTACTGCCCAACTTCACAGCAGCTTTTTGCTCATTGTTACAGGATTCTACTTGCAATGAGCGAAAGTGCCTGTTTATCTGATGCTTAATGCACATGATTCCTGGTGGGAGTCTCATCTGATGTATTCTATCCAGAGGGCAACCAGCAGCTCTATCTTTCTATTGAAATGTGGAAGTTATATGTTCAATGAACCTTTCCCAGTTGCCAATCTGGTCCCCGGCTTTTGTTTTCAAGGCAAAGAATGCTGCGCTCTGCTTGTGAATGACTAGTATACTCACTTCATTCCATGAAAGCCTTTTTAAGTTTGTTGTATGCGCTTCTACGAGCAGAACCTTGGAAAATTGGGGTTCACATATTGTGGCAGATAAGGTTAGAGCCTGTGGGAGATGATCACTTTGAAGTTGATATTCAATTCTATTTTGTATGAGTACGAATGAGGAAGGCCGAACAAGAACCCAAGCTGCAGGATTGAAAAAATGATATGGACTGGTCTTTGCTGGCCGAAAGGTCAGTCTATGAGGGGAGGGCGTGCCCCCACAAATGGACTAAGATCTAGGGGAAATGGAACAAAAGCAGAGGTGGCCTCTGCGCCCCTCAAGGGGCATAGGCCGTGGAGACCCACACTTGGAAAGCCCTCCTGCATGGACCTCAGATGTACTGTAAAGGGGGGAGGAATGAGAGGAGGGTTCTTTTGTGTAGTTCGTAGCCGCTTGGTGTAAAAAACGCAGTAGGTGGTGTCTTGGTATAAGCGTGCCTGAGGTCTCTCTCACAGTGTTTTCTGTTAATTTCTCTGTTTGTTTATTTCCAATAAAAAGCTTTCAAAAAATCTATTTTGTCTGACATGAACAAATAGGGAAGTAGAAGCTATCATGTAATCCAAGTAAGAAACGTGCAGCTTCTCAGAAGATTCCCACATTGATTTAAGTGCACAAAACAGAGAAGTGATTTATAAGATAATGCTGCATTGGCACCTGACACCAACACAATTAGGTCAAAAGGAGGCCAAAGGTTATTTTTTATTATCCTTCTTGTTCGCCCATGTGCCTCATTGTAACGTTCTTCTGCCCTTGTCCTGGCATTCTTCACGGGAGTCAGGAGCAATGTTCAGTTTGTGATTGGCTCCTCACTCTTTTGTCCCTTAGAGTGCTACTGCTGCGGATGAATAGGAGATGGAGACATCCCCGTGTACAGACTCCTGGTGGACTTGGCTACACTGGAGGATAGCCACATCATCCTCACCTATATACTTGACAGTGCCACAATCACAGAGCTGTGTGCCCAATTGGAGCCTGACCTGATACCTGCTAGCCATCACCCCACTGGTATCCCCCCTCTTGTGAAAGTTCTATCAGTGCTCCATTTCCTGGCAACTGGTTCTTTCCAAGTGACAGTGGGCTTGGAAGCAGGAATGTCACAGCCAATGTTCTCAATAGGGCTGACAAGAGTGTTGTCTGCCCTGATTAAACACATGTGCAGCTACATTGTTTTCCCCCAGGTGGAGGATTTGGCCACAGTGAAGGCTGACTTCTATGCAATGGGACATATCCCCAACAGAACTGGAGCGATTGATGGAACTCATATTGCATTTGTTCCCCCCATCACAATGAACAGGTGTTCAAAAATCATAAGAGTTTCCACTCCATGAATGTACAGATGGTTTGCTTGGCAGACCAGTACTCTCCCATGTCAATGCTAAGTATCTTTGGTCGGTGAATGATGCATTTTTCCTGAGGAATAGCAGCATCCCAAATGTGATGGCCCAATTACAGAGGCACTGGGTGTGGCTAAGAGGTGAGCCCTGGTTCTCACCCAGTAGGTGTTGGTGTATGGGTATGGTGTGGGCCATATGGGATAGTGTGTGGCTAAATGTTGCCCCTCGATAATTGCAGGTGACTCTCGTTACCCCAACCTATCTTGGCTACTGACCCCCGTGAGGAGTGCCGGGACCAGGGCAGAAGAACGTTACAAAGAGGTACATGGGTGAACAAGAAGGAAAATCGAAAGAACCTTTGGCCTCCTGAAGGCCAGGTTCAGGTGCCTCCATCTAACAGGTGGATCCCTGTGCTACTCACCCAAGAAGGTCTGCCAGATAATCATGGCATGCTGCACGACATTGCCTTGAGATGCCATTAGCCTTTTCTGCAGGAGGAGGAGGCTGGAGATGCCCGTGTGGCAGCAGTGGACCCTGTGAACAGTGAGGATGAGGAGGCTGAGGATGAGGATGAGGACAGCAGAACAGCAGTGATACGACAATACTTCCAATGACACACAGGTAATACAGCGTTACTTCACATATCATTATCATTATTTTGTATATCTTTGGCACTGGCATGCTGTGATTTCCCACTTCGATACCCACTTACTGTACCCTTTGGCAATTCCTTTTACAGATGTTTGTGCCCCACTATTGCTCCTGGTGTGATCACTGCAGCCAAATACATGTCTTTCCTATGTACACAAATAATCTACAGTTAATTGCTATGTTTGAACCTGGTTAAGCGAATACATACTTTAAAAATGTAACATACTCCATACTTGTTTGTTTTTTCAAGGGTGTTTATTGAAGTGCTACGAAGAAGAGGGGCAAGTGCATTGGGATGGAGTGATGATGGAGGAAAGTCCAGGGTATTGTTCCAGTCTATTTGTAGCACAGGTGCATTGTCCAAGCGGCATAGGAAGGGGAACAATGGCAGTTCAAGGTGGACAGGGTGACAGAGTGGGACACAAGGGTAACAATCAGGAGAGACTCATTTCCTGGCCGGGGTCTTGGCAATAGTCTCTGTCTTCTGCCTAGATTGCAGGGATCATTTGCGGGGTGGTTCTCCTTCTGCAGGGGGAGGGGTGCTGGTGACCTGTGAGTCCTGTGGCAGGGCCTCCTGTCCACTAGCGGCAACAGAGGTGAAAGGCAGTTCAGGTGTCTTCCTAGTGGCAGGGGCCCGCTGTTGTGAGACTGCCTCCCTCATAATGTTGGCCATGTCTGCCAGCACCCCTGCAATGGAGAACAGGGTGGTGTTGATAGTCTGCAAGTCCTTCCTGATCCCCTAGTACTGTCCTTCCTGCAGCTGCCTGTTCTCCTGCACGTTGTCCAGGATCTGGCTCATCGTGTCCTGGGAATGTTGACATGCTCCCAGGATCTCGGTGAGTGCCTCCTGGAGAGTCGGTTCCCTGAGCTTGTCCTCCCCCTGGCGCACAGCCCTCCTCCCAGTTTCACTGTTGTCCTGCGCCTCTGTCCCCTGAACCATATGCCCACTGCCATCGACCCCAGGTCCCTGATTGTCTTGGGTATGAGGTATGCCCTGGGGTCCCGGTAGAGGTAGACACACTGCTGATTGACGTGTCCTGGGGACAGAGGTGTGGGTACACTATGTGGGTGCTGTGGTGCTGTTTCCAGATGGGGGAGGCTCTGTGGTGGTGTGTGACTGGCCCTGGGTAACCGACTGTCCAGTGGTCTCTGATGGCCCAGGTTGGTCATCCATATCCAGGCGCTCAGAGTTGCTGTCATCACTGTGGGCCTATTCTGTTGGGGGACTGGATAGTGCTGGCACCTCTTCTTTGGTGACATTGGCTAGGATACCTGTCGGGGTGTAAATTATGTGTTATTGTTTCTGTATGTGAAATATTGTGCATCGGCGGGTTGCCCTATTGGTTGTATTTGCCCTGGCAGCTTTCCCTTGTGTAAGTTGGTATAAGGTGGGCTAGCTGATTCTCTTTAGTGTGCATGCTTTGGTAATAGGTGCTCATGCAGGGCTGTGAGTGATGTCCATGCATTGGTAGTGCATGCAGGGCTTGGCATTGGAATGAGTAGGATGTGATGGTGGGGTGTATGGGAGGTGGTGGAGTGATGGGAGTGAGGGTGAGGGTAGGTGATGGCACGCAGGTAGGGGGGTGAAAGTTGTAGAGAGTTGACTTACCAGAGTCTAGTCCTCCTCCTACTCAGCCAGGCCCTCAGGATGCATGATTGCCAAGACTTTCTCCTCCCATGTTGTTAGTTGTGGGGGAGGAGGTGGGAATCCACCACCAGTTCTCTGTACAGCGAGCTGCAATGGAACGTACTTTCCCCTGCAGGTCGTTCCACCTCTTCCTGATGTCATCCCTAGTTCTTGGGCGCTGTCCGCCGGCATTGTCCCTGTCCACGATTCTCCACCATAGCTCCATCTTCCTAGCTATAGATATCTGCTGCACCTGTGCTCCAAATACCTGAGGCTCTACCCTGATGATTTTCTCCACCATGACCCTTAGCTCCTCCTCTGAGAATCGGGGGTGTCTTTGTGGTGCCATGGTTGTTGTGTAAGGTGTGTAGGTGAGGGTGTGTAGGGTAATGTGTTGGGGTGTGTGATGTGGGGTGCTTGAGTGGTGTATAGGTGTGAGTGGTATGTGGCTCTGCTTGTGTCAGTGGTCTTGCTGTCACTCCCTGGTGGCAATTATTTGTAGTCATAAATGGTTGTGGGTAATGTGGGTGGGTGTTTTATAGTATTGTGAGTGGGTGAGTGTGGTGTGTGAATGGGTGTCAGGTGTGTGTTATTTAAATTGACAAATGTAATGTTGTTTTATATGTGTGTGTGTATTTTGAGTGCGGAGGTATGTACTGCCAATGGTTTACCGTGGTTGAATGTCCGCCGTGGTGATTCGTGGGTAATAATTTGATGGGCGTAGTTCTGTTGGTGTAACAGTGTGGGTTTGGATACTGCCAGTTCATCACTAACCTTTCGTGTGGTGGACTTGTGTCTGTGGCTGAATAGTGACGGATTGGTGTGTATGTATCATAATATGGTGAACGGATATCCGCAGTGGCGGCAATATGTTGGCGGCAGTCAGCATGGCGGTAAGTGGGATTTACCGCCAATGTCATAATGAGAGCCTATGTGTTGACCAAGTTGATATTTATAGCTGCCATAGAGCCTTGCGATCTTTACAAATGGCTAAATGAAGCATAAGGCACAGAGACTCTAAGGCCCTCATTACAACCCTAGCGGTCGATGTTAAAGCAGCAGTAATACCACCAACAGCCCGGCGGCAAAAAAATTGAATCACGACCATGGTGGAAACTGCTAATATAGACAGCTACTTTAACACTCCGACCGCCACGGTGGTAGAAACAAACACTGCAGCGGTAACCGCCAACAGACAGGCGGAAGACAATGTACTGCCCACACTATTACAAGAAGCCGATCCGCCACCTTTTCCGGGGTGGTACCAACGCTATCAAAAGCACAGTGGAAACAGGAATTGGAATGGCAACCACTCACCTATTGACACCCAATGAGGAACCAGGACGCTATGGAGCCCAAACTGCAGGCCCTGCCCATGCTGGTCTTCCTCCTCTTGTATCAGGAGCAGGAAAGACGCCATCGACGACCACGGTGAGTACTGCATCTACAACACAGGGGAGGGTGGGAGGGAAAAGAGAGTGACACACACACGCAACATGCAACACCCCCACCCACACCCTCACCCACAACACCATACACACAAATACATGTAGCAACATTACATAGACACCCCTCACCCCCTGGAAGAACGCAAGGACAAAAGGAAATGGTTGTAACAAGTGCAATCAATAAAAATCAGATAGGGCAATTTAAAAAATCTGTATATACAAATATGTACACCAACTACACAAGTCTGGATATTAATCAAACATTGTCCGTGGATCAGTGTCCCAAAATGCATGGGCGAAGCCCACACAAGATACCTGACTCGAAACGGAGAGAACACTGCAGGGGCATCAGAATGAAATTAAACAGGCACCTGAGGGGGTGGGGGAAAGGGAGGCACCTCAGCCAGATGAACGCACAACGCCACTGCTCCACGAGGGGGCTCCATGCCCACTGCTGTATCCTGGGGAATGCAAAGCCACAGTCTCACAACTCTTTCCAGTGGATGGTTTGCCCACTTCTCTATCATGGGGAGTGCAAAGCCACAGTCTCACAAGTCTTTCCAGTGGGTGGTTTGCCCACTGCGCTATCCTGGGGAGTGCAAAGCCACAGTCTCCCAAGTCTCTTCAGTGGGTGGTTTGCCCACTGCTATATCCTGGGGAGTGCAAGGCCACAATCTCTCAAGTGGATGTCAGTCTCCACTGGTTCTGAAGGGGGCTTTGTGCCCAGAGTTCTTCATCCTGCCAAGTACTGAGGAAGTGGAAGTATCTCTCCACTGGTTCTGGAGGGGGCTTTGTGCCCAGAGTGCCTCATCCTGCCAAGGACTGAGGAAGTGGATGTATCTCTCCACTTGTTCTAGAGGGGGCTTTGTGCCCAGAGTGCTTCACATGCAGTGTGGCAGGTCCCATTCCCTCACCTGGGTGTGTGTGCCACAAGATTGCCTGGGAACAGGTAGCATGATATGCCATGGAGGCAGAGACACACTCCACCCTGCTGCGACTACGCCTGCCACCTGCAGGTACAGATAATGCTGAGAGTCATGCCTCATGGATGCTGGGCAAGGTCCAGGATATCTCATGTAGCCTCGGACGGCTGCCCACTGGATATGATTGCCATGTCAGCTGTGGTGGCACTGTCTGAGCACGTCGCAGGGCTGGTGGAGGTGGCTGCGGGGGTGTTTGTGGCGGAGGTGCTGGTGCATGTGTCTGCACCTGTTGAGGGACACAGCAGGACGTCTCCTGCAACCTTGGACGGCTGTCCACTGGGGATGATGCTGGGGACTGTTGGTGAGGCAGCAGACATGCAGGTGGCGGTGCTTGTGGGGGTGCCGGTGGCAGTGCAGGTGGCGATGCAGGTGGCGGTGCTGGTGGCGTTGTCCATCGCCGTACAGGTTGATGTACTGGTTGACAGAAGGGGTGACCACTGTGCCCTGTCCTGACCTGCTCTTCAGCTTGTGTCCCTTCCCCACCTTTGATGTTGCTGCTGGTGTCTTTCCACTGTCCCCTTTTGGTTTGGAGGAGCCCTTGCTTGATGGTAGGTGCGGCTTCTCCCTTTGGGATGTGGGCACCTTCTTCACCTTGGCAGGTGGCGGAATGGCCTGCTCCTTGGCCTCGCTAGGTGGCACACTGGCAGCCCTGATGGGTGGCGCCCGCGATGAGACCGGAGTTGCTGTGACCACTGTGCTTGGGGATTTGGTGGATGAGGTGCTGGTTTGGGACCTGGACAGCCTGGCCCTAGGGGAAGGACGGGGGGAGGTGTAGGGAAGAGGTCAATGTTAGCCAGGAAAAGTTTCTTAGACACACTGAGACGGGAAGATGGAGGGGGTTTGGGAGTGGAGGAAGAGGTAGTTGTTGTAAGAGGTGTACGTTTGCTGAATTTGGGTGAAGGTGCATGGGCCAGAAGCTGTTGTGAGGTGGATGGCTGTTGGGTGGGTGTGTGCCTGCGTTTGTGTAGTTTGGGAGGAGGGCTCACAGACACACTGGGAGAGGACACAGGGGATGTGTGAATGGTAGTGGGGTGGTGAGTGCACGTGAGCGGCGTGTGGTGATGGGCGTGCTGGTGATGGAGGTAGTGGCTGAAGATGTAGTGCATGCAGGTGTGAGTGGAGACGAGACAGTGAGGGAGGAGGAGGACGTGGAGGGGGGGGACACAGTGGAGGCAGTGGATGTTGCTGTGTCTGCATGGGGATGGTGCTTGTGTGGGTGCCAGTGGGATGAATGGTGCTTATGTTTGCCATGTCCACTCTTGTGTGTTGATGAGTGTGCATGCTGGTCTGATGGTGTACTTGGGATAGGCTGAGGTACAGGGGATTGGGTCTGGGTGGAGGAAGTTGGAGGGGGGAGGCTGGACACAAGGAAAATGTCTGTAATCAGTGCTGAGGCCAGAGCCTGAAATGCTCTCTGTTGGGCCGCCTGGCCAGAATGAATGCCCTCCAGGTATGCATTTGTTTTCTGCAAATGTTTCCCAACACCCTGCATGGCATTCAAAATGGTAGATTGCCCAAAAGTGAGGGATCTCAGGAGGTCAATAGCCTCCTCACTGAGGGCAGCAGGGCTGACTGCGGCAGGGCCTGAGGTGCCAGGGGTGAAGGAGATGCCCACCCTCCTGGGTGAGTGGGCACGGGAAACACGCTGAATGGCTGCTGGGAGGGCGGTGCTGGTAGGGGGGATGGCGGCTGTACCTGTTGATGCGTTGGGCCCAGCAGTGCCCGCCACCGCAAGGGAGCTCACATCAGAGGAAGAGTTGCTGTCGCCGGTGTAAGCTCCTGTCCCCGTCGGGGAGCTCCCCTCCGTCCCACTGGTGCCTTCAGACTCCTTTACTTCACCCACCCGGGCCATGTGGGATGCAGCTCCCTCCTGCTCCGGTGCCACTGCTCCTCCGACAGATGATGCTAATGCACGCAAGAACAGGGTGACAAAACAAAAAGCGGGGGGAAGACAGAAGAGACACATGGTCAGTGCATGCAACACCACTACCGTTGGCAGACAAAACACACATGGAGCAGCTCTATGCACTAAGCCATGCACTAACAGTGCAGGGGAAAAGCACATGCCCAAGGGGGACTCTGTCTAGACCCATTTCATGCACAGCTGGAACCCATGAGAGCCTGACTAGGTGTAGAGGACAAATACCCCCTTTAGGGTTGGAGTGGGAATGAGGCTGCAAAACAATGGATCTACCATTGCCATGTACTGACAGGGCAGGGGAAAAGCACATGTCCATAGGGGACTCTGTCGAGAACCCTATTATGCACAGTTGGAAGCCATAGGAGGCTGACTAGGTGTAGAGGGCAAATACCACCTTTGGGGTTGGGCAGGGAATGAGGCTGCAAATCAATGGATCTACCTTTGCGCGTCTGCCCTTGCCCACAGGCCACCACCCCCACCCAGACACCTCGTCAAGCGCGGAGTGTCAGCTGAATGAGACTGTACTCCCCCCGTTTTGGCTGCTATATTCCAGAGATTTTGCAATTACACATTTGTGAAAGCACAGACTGACTCCAGATTGTTTTGTGATTCAAGGGTGTTTATTTCTGTGCAAATAAGTGGAGGGGGAGTGGGCTGGTGTGATGGTGGAGGAATGTCCATGGCAGAGTCCAGTCTCTTGGTCTCACAGGTGCATTATCCAATGGGGCACAGGAAGTGGAGCTATGGCAGTTTAAGGTGGACAGGGTGACAAAGTGGGACAGAAGGGTGACATTCAGGACGGTCTTATTTCCTGGCGGCGGTCTTGGCAATGTTCTCTGTCTTGTTCCTGGATCTCAGGGACCGTTTGCAGGCTGGTTCTCCTTCTGCAAGGGGTTGGGTGCTGGTGGCCTGTTGTTCCTGTGGCGGTGCCTCCTGTCCACTAGCGCTGGCAGAGGTGGAGGGCTGTTTATCATCCAGGCTAGTGTTCGGGGCCAGTTTGTGTGCGACTGGGCCCCTCATGGTGTTGACAAGGTCTGCCAGCACCCCTGCAATGGTGACCAGGGTGGTGTTAATGGACTTCAAGTCCTCCCTGATCCCTAGGTCGTGTTCCTCCTGCAGCCGCTGGGTCTCCTGAAACTTGGCCAGTACCATGCCCTGCTCTCCTGGGAATGGTGGTAAGCTCCCATGATGTTGGAGAGTGCCTCGTGGAGTGTCGGTTCCCTGGGCCTGTCCTCCCCCTGTCGCACAGCAGTCCTCCCAGCTTCCCTCTGTTATCCTGTGCCTCTGTCCCCTGAACCGTGTGTGCACTGACCCCAGGTCCCTGATTGTCTTGGGTTGGTGGGTTTGCCTGGGTTCCCTGTAGTGGTGGACACACTGCTGATTGATGTGTCCTGGGGACCGAGGGATGGGCCTGCTGGGTGGGTGCTGTGGCGGTGTTTCCTGGAGGGGGGGGGGATCAGTGGTGGTTTGGGACTGTGTCAGGGGAACCAACTATTCTGAGGTCCCTGATGGGCCGGACTGGTCATCTTGATCCAGGTGCGCAGAGCTGCTGTCATCACTGTGGGCCTCTTCTGTGGGGGCAAAACAAAATAGCGGAGCACATCAATTTTTTTCTTCTTTCTTTCTTTTTTCTAAAGTATTGATAATCAAAAAGTCAAAAAAGTCAAATATGACTATATAATTAGTAAATTGTGATAGACTGTCCACAATCCATTTACATTCATATATTATTAACCTCAAGCAATGTAGGTTCTCATAATTTTATATAATGAAAATATTTATTTCAAAAATTGGTGACAATAATAAATAACATACAAAACTAAACCCCTACAGTAGACAACCAATCAACATAAAAGACATAATGTAAATAGATACAATAAAAGCCCATAATCTAACACAGAAATAAATTTATGAGTCAAAGGACCGGATGATATTTTGTCGAATCCACATGTAACATCAGCCGGCACGTGTTTCGTCCACACATTGGACTTCTTCAAGGCTGATAAATCATAATTCAAAAATATTACATTAATAATTTAAAAATACAAAATCTAAAAAACAACTCCAAAGACTAAAGAAAGGATCACAGTTAGTCAATCTGCACCAAAAATGTGTTGGAAATAGAAAAAGTGCCATGGAGAACCTACATCCCAAATTAGTCTTTGAGATTAATAAAATGATATAGTAAGTATGAGTGATAGGGATGAAATTTGATATGAATGTGAAGGTGAGTCACTATTTTTAAGTATAAAAGAGAGACCTATGTAACCCCCAAAAAGAGTTTTGAAGGGAAAGTACCTTAATCTCTCAATTTACCACTTGTATCTCCAAATGATATTCAAATCTCTCAATGACAGAGAAACAGGGGAAGAGATCCAATCATCAACTGTCAAAATGTAGACCATATGTGTTACCTATATTCAAAATCTGGTACCGCACTAACCTTGGTATTGTCCGCACTAAGCTTGTTCATTGTACAAAAAAAAACGCAACTGATTTTCATTTTTTTGATAATATAATTTTAGTTCATCAGCTTATAGTTGGTCCTACAAATAAATGAAAAGAACATGTATGCACATATTAGTAGCTGATACAGGCCATGTTATGGCCTTTATTTATCATATCCTTCTTATCAAAGGAACCGTAATCCAATCTAAGCAAAATATCTAAACCGTCACAATAACATGAAACCTGGTTCCCTACAAAGTACAATTTAACTCCATATAGATACATCACGTCACAAATGAAAATAATCTCTATATGTTGTTCAGAGTGCTTGGCCATAACCATGTCAGGCCACAAATAGAAAGTCACATAAGAAAATGTATCGCCGATATTAAATAAAGTCATGATATGAGTGAGAATATTCAAACCTGAATCAATATCAAAGGTATAATAAAGTCAGAAAACCATATCCAAAAGAATATGTCTTGTCCATGATAGTATAAAACAGGAATGTCCCACATAACTATGTGGCCAATGAGTAATGAAAATCAATGGGGCATCCCCAAGGCAAGCTAGCCGTAACGCCTTCAAAACTAACCTGTATCCTCGTAACGTCCGCATAATAGCAATCCGCGTCCCGTGTTGCTTCGTTGCAATACCAACGAAGGTGTGTGCATTGAAGAGAGCACGGATGTCTTCTTAAATCTGGTTGGTGTCGGCAATTTAGCCAATGCCGACCCTGATTTTCAAACCCACAATTAGAATATTCTTATAGTAAAAAGAGAAAAGGGCCCACTACAAACATCGCGAACATGGCGGCCATCTTAGAATAGTTCGTTTTCATATTACTCAGACCTGTTGTCCTATTGTCAGAGAACCTAATTGATACATACTAATCATCAAGCGGAATATATATAAGTATATTGGGCCAACGAGTGAAGCTCTTATCAAATACTCTGATCTTTAGATTTAAATAAACCTAAATTGAAAAATCTTCTGTGTAGGTAATAAACCAACCTCAATGTATGGACAGAATAAGGTAACCAACGAGACTCCGAATGATAGGAAGGAGAAAGGAGGAACTGGAAGAAAGATCCTATACATATTAGTCCAATATGTGCACATTATCATAGACATTTTTATATGATAAAAAGTGATTGGACAGACAGGAGATATCCAATATCGCTCAAAGAGAGGCATCCATCACCATAGTATGTGAGTATACATCAGTTAAACATGTAGGCACAACAAACCACTGTTCCCAATGTATTATCAGCCTGTAAAGAGATGTATTGGTAATAAAAAGAATACATATCTTATAATCCACAATCATGTATACATTATTGTAAAAACTGATATAGTTCATCATCAATATTCATCCCCATTTCTATAGTTCTTAACCTGGTAATCCATTTCGCCTCATTTTTTCTTAGCTCCAATGTTCTATTACCTCCTCTAGGGTTAACAAGGGTATGATAAATTCCAATGTACTTAATCGAAGGAATTTCTCTCCCTGGACGTTTGATGTTCATGTGTCGGACTACTGGTGAGATTGTGTCATTGTTTTGCAGGGCACGGATGTGTTCCTGAATGCGTTCTTTCAAGGGCCTGATAGTACTTCCCACGTATATCTGGCCACATTCGCATTCCAAAATATACACAGTGAATTTGGTGTTACAGTTTATAAAGGTGGTAATTTTATGTGGTCCGCTTCCATTGTACTCAAATTCCAGGGTTTTATGCATTGTGAAACCACACATACCACAATGACCACATTTGTAAAAACCATTGATTTTGCCTGGTAACCATGTCAGTGTTTCTTCCCTTGAAGGTGGCAAATAACTTTTACATATTGCATTTCTAATTGTTTTGCCCCTTTTTGGATCATTCTCGGTCTTTTAGGTAATATTTTTGCTAGTGTATTGTCCATTTGTAATATGTTCCAATGTTTTTGTAGAATACGATGTATATTATGGCTATTCTGACTATACTCCGTACAGAAACTCAGCATTGTGCCCTGGGACCTTTTCGGAGATGTGCTATGCCTATTCAGCAAGTTTGTCCTACATGTCCTATTGATTTTGTTTCTTGCTACATCAATAGTTTGTTTGGAATATCCCCTTTGTAGGAATCTTTTTTCCAAAATGTCTAATTCCATATTGCATGTATTTGGCTCACTACAGTTCCTCTTGAGTCTAGTCATTTCCCCAAGAGGAATAGCTGAGATCTGAGTTTTAGGATGAGCACTCTCCGCATGCAATATTGCATTGCAAGCTGTTGGTTTACGGTAAATTTTGGTGTGTATCATGTTATCTTTGATGAATATGTTCAAATCCAGGAAACATATATTTTCCTTACTATTTTCATAAGTCATTTGTATATTGTACATATTCAAATTCAAATGATTACAAAATTCCACTAGTTGTTGTTCCGATCCAGTCCAAATCATGATAACATCATCAATATACCTCCCCCCAAAAAAGATATTTTTCGTCAGATGTGGGGGACTGTTCTTCCAAATATGGATTTGTTCAAACCAACCCATATACAAGTTTGCATACGATGGGGAAAATCTAGACCCCATAGCAACGCTTGTTTGAACCACTGTCCTTCATGTATGAAGACATTGTCTAGTGTGAATTCTATCATATGTAATAGCATCTCTGTATGTTCATAGTATGATGCTGATCTTCCTGATAAAAAATGACGTACTGCTTGCAATCCCTTATCCTTAGGTATACAAGTATATAGTGAGGTAACATCTAGTGTAACCCAGATCATTCCGGTTGTCCACACTATATCCTCTAATTTTGCAAGAACATCTTTTGTATCTTGTAGATACGAGGGTATATTCTTAACACAGGTTGCAAGTAACTATCGATAAATTCGGAAAGTCTTTCAGTAGGTGCCCCTATTCCTGATATGATGGGTCTACCGGGACGTGATGTTCTACTTTTATGTAGTTTCGGTAAGATGTAAATACATGGTGATGTGGGGTGTGGGTTAAATATGTATTTGAATTCCGAATCGGAAATCAAACCCTCTTCCCACCACACTCGTAACCATCTTTCTAAGTTTATTATGATCCTTCGTAAGGGATTGGTCTGTAGTTTAGTATATGCAACACTATCCATAAGCTGTCTGTCTATTTCCTTAACATAATCTGTCCTATTAAGGATAACAATATTGCCTCCTTTATCTGCCTCTTTGATAACTATGTTTTGATTATCGCTAAGTTCTTTTAAAGCTGATTTTTGTTTAAGAGTCAGATTATGTGATTTGTGACATTGACCTTTCTTAATTTGATTTTCCAATCTATATAGATCCTCTTTGACCATTTTGCCAAAGGTGTCTATCACGTTGTTACTTGGTAGACTGGGAATGAACAAAGACTTTGGCTTGAGGCCACTATCTAGTGTCAAATCTTGTGCAACTTTGAGATCTTCTAATAGTTTCTTTCTATTGAAAATATCTTGATTCATATTGCCCAAAGTTAGTAAAAGTTCAATATCCATAATATCTCTTATGGAATAGGAACTGACAGTAGTGTGAAATGTATCTGTAGTCTGTATGCCAGTTTTGTCTGCAAAATATTGTTTGAGTTTGAGTTGTCGTAAAAATTTTAACACATCTATATGTATTTGTGTCATATTGCAAAAACTGGACACACAGAAACCTAATCCTTTACGTAATACTTTTATTTGTTCATCAGTCAATATACAGTCAGATAGATTCACAATAGAGATATCATTGCAATCATGAGTGTCAATAACTGTTGACAATTCTGTTAGAGTCAGTTGTTTTTGATTTTGTTCCTGGCTGCCCTGGTTTGCACACCTGAGCCTGTTTGTCCCTTGTTGTCTCCCTCTCCTTTTTCCTCTACGGGTTCTCTTCTTTGATTGGGACGTGGCTGGTTGTGAAAATTCCTTTTGTTGCCTAATCTGTATCTTTTTGCCTCCCGTAAAAAACTAGTGGAAGCCACCTGATCTTCATCAGATATTCTACTTGAATTTTCACTTGATATACTCGTTGTATCAGATTCCTCCGATGTAATAGAGAAATCTGAGCTATTAGTTGTTGTCACTGGCTGCCCCTGTATATTGGTGACATGTACTTTATTGGCAAAATCATGAAATAGTTTTGCAAAAGTATAGACTCTATCATTTTCATAGTCCCTGTCGTCCCTCTGTATTTTTGACAACTTTTTGTTTTTAATGTAAAGTTGATGTTTATCCAACATCTCTTTTAGAACGTTATCATTTTTTTCTTTCACCTCTGGAGATTGAGGGCTAAGATTTCAGTTTCAAGCTCTTTAATTTCCCTCAGTAGACTTTCCCTCTTTTCCTCTGCATGTTGTACTAGAATGGTCATCATTCCTGTGGATGCTTCAAAGAGTAATTGCTCCCAATCTAACATATGATTCGGCGAGAGATCATCGAAGGAGGGAAATATGACTACTCTCAAACCTCGTGGTACTTTTTTATCTGAGATGTATTCTCTCAAAACAGTTGCGTCCCACCACCGAGACAATTCTTGTTTTCTTAATTTTTCCAAACGTACATATTTCAATTTCATACCTTATGGGGGATTAGCCCCTATATGGGATTTATTCCTATCACTTGAACTTTGTGAAAACATTTCATGAAAAATCTTATCCCTATCATCTTCAAAAGTCGTCATTTTGAAAATGACAGTAACAATCAATGTTGAAATGGGTAGAAAGTGCAAATGATTCGTTAGTTATAAGAGAAAAACAAATTTGGCAACACTAATCAACAGTATCAATGCACATTTCCTAATTTACCCAAGTATAAATGCTGTTAGGTAGTGCTCATACACTAATGCACATCGTTGCCCTGATGTGCTTTCCGGTTTTTTAAAGAAAATACCGTAACAATAGAACCAAACAAAATGTACTAGCGGAGCACAACAATTTTTTTCTTCTTTCTTTCTTTCTTTTTTCTAAAGTATTGATAATCAAAAAGTCAAAAAAGTCAAATATGACTATATAGTTAGTAAATTGTGATAGACTGTCCACAATCCATATACATTCATATATTATTAACCTCAAGCAATGTAGGTTCTCATATTTTTATATAATTAAAATATTTATTTAAAAAATTGTGGTCCCCTACTGTGGGGGGACTGGATGTCTGGCACCTCCTGTCCAGTGACATTGGGTAGTGGTCCTGTTGGGGTTTAAATGCATAGTTTTAGTATCTGTGTGTGTCATCTTGTGCACTGGGTGAGGTACCCTCCACTCCTGTGCTTGCATAATTGTGTTTGCCCTTTTGTGATAGTTGTTTTGGGGTCTGTGTGGGTTAATGTACTGGACATGCTTTGGTGACAGTGGTCCATGCATAGGTGTTGCATGCAGGGCCTTTGTATTGACCTGTGTGGGTTGTGATAGTGGGACATATGTGAGATGATGGTGTGATGGGGTGAGGGTAAAGGTGGGGGTATGTGATGGCATGCAGGTGGGGTGGGGGGATAAAGTAGTTAAGATATGACTTACCAGAGTCCAGTCCTCCTGCTACTCCTGCCAGGCCCTCAGGATACATTATTGCCATGACTTGCTCCTCCTATGTTGTTAGTTGTTGGGGAGGAGGTGGGGGTCCACCGCCAGTCCTCTGTACAGCAATCTGGTGTCTTGATACCACGGAACATACCTTCCCCCGTAGGTCGTTCCACCTCTTCCTGATGTCATCCCGTGTTCTTGGATGCTCTCCCACTGCGTTGACCCTGTCGACGATTCTCCGCCATAGCTCCATCTTCCTGGCAATGGAGGTCTGCTGTACCTGTGATCCAAATAGCTGTGCTTCTACCTGGATGATTTCCTCCACCATGACCCTGAGCTCCTCCTCTGAAAACCTGGGGTGTCTTTGAGGTGCCATGATGTGGTGTGAGTGATGTGTGAGGTGCTGTCTGTTGTGATGTGTGGGGGGATGTGTTGGTGTGTGTTGTTTGAGGTGCGTGGATGTTGTATAAGTGATGGTGTTGTGTGTCTGTGGATGCTGGTGTTGTGTTAGCTAATCTCTCTCTCTGGCCTTCTTCGAAATTTTAGGTTGTAAGGGTTTGTGGGTAATGTGGGAGTGTGGTTGTGGTGTGTGTATGTGTCTCAGGTGTGTGTATTTCGAATTGTCCAACGTGGTTGTGTTTTGTAAATGTGTGTGTATTTTGAGCGCAGCGGTGTGTACCACCAATGGATTTCTGCAGTTGAAAGACCGCTGCGTTGATTCATGGGTCATGATAGTGTGGGCGTATTCTTGTTGGTGTGACGGTATGGGTTTTGGTATCGCCAGCTTATCACTGACCTTTGGTGTGTCGGACTTGTGTGGATGTCTGTATTGTGGCGGATTCCGAGATGTGGGTCATAATACCTGTAGCGGTATTCCGCTGCTGCAACGGTATGTTGGCGGTCTTCAGCTCGGCGGAAAGCAGGATTTACCACCAGGGCTGTAATGAGGGCCTAAGTCTTTGTTCAATATACATATGGGGATAATTTATGGTATATCTACGTGCTAACAAACTTAATTGTCCGTTGGGGAGGAGGGACGGATATTTTTCTTCTTCTGGCTCTCTAATGATTAGTTTGGGCACAATGATGATCTTTCATTGTGACTGTGGACATTTTATTGCTCCCAATGCAAGGACGAATAAGTGGGCCAGCTGCTCGCATCATTCATCTCATAAATGTGATACTCACTTAACGGCATATTAGGACTGAGGAAGATCCTATTTCATACAACAAACAGCTAAACTCACACATGGCATTAAGGTGACTCCCATATACTGCCCTCCCCCTTTTCAAATGTATCAATGATCCCTTTTCCCCTCTGAATGTATGTATGAGTTCAAGTTTATTTTGTGAGTGTTTTCTGCAAAAAACAAACAGCTTTTAACACATGAAACTTCCACATATAAATTTTTTAAATCAAGGATAAAAAACCTTAATCAAGAAAATAAGAAAATATCAGTCCGGCTGGTCCTGGCTTTCACACAGAAAGACTTACATAGCTCTCAACAAATATGTGAATGACTTGGTCCCACCTTTAGTCTTAGTATTTATCCTATGGCAACATGCCAGATTTCCAGTAAAGAATGGTGTACGGTGCTCAAATGTGGGGAAAGAAGGCAGACACAAAATATTCCTAACATAACAGATCAGACCAATTACTTGACACAGGAGGTATAATCAAGAAGGACTGATGCTATTTACAGCTTTCCGCAGCAGAAGCTTTTCAATGTACATGTACCAGAATAAAAAAAAGTGCTGAACAGCCAAGGTTTTGCACTTCAATGGGTTAGACAATTCACAGCATTTCATATTCAAAATATTTCAATTATCACACAACACCAATACAAAACTCTGAACACACAAACTTAGTTCAATCAAGACTCGAAAAACAGCCCTGCGTGTGGAGATAGGAAGAGATGATAGAGAGACAGCAGTAAATAGAGAGAGCAACAGGAAGGGAGAGTGACAGCAAGAGAAAGACAAAGTCAGTGAACCAGACATTGAACGACTGGGAGAGGCATGGAGAGTGAGGCAGGGAGAGACGGAAATAGATGGAGATAGGGGAAAGAGAGACATGGAAAGAGAGAGAGTGAAAGTAAAAGACAGGGATAAAAACACAGGGAGAGATATACTAAACTGACAGGCAACTCAGCGTGGCAGCCACAAATGCTGTGCTGCATTGCACAGGGAGGAAGCAGAAGAGCAACATATCTACAGAGGTGTAGCTCTCTCTCTCCTCCCCTCTCCCTAGCGGCAGAACAGATTTTTGTTGCCATGCACTACACGCATACCTTTGAGCCATAGTGCAAGGGTGTGTGCGAGAGTCTAGCATAGGTTTTCTACTGGAATGGTTCCCTATCAGTGCAAAATACTATGCTTAGACAACATTGAAAGTTTTCTCTTCTTTGTATGTGTGCTGCACAGGTACAGAAAAGAAAGGAGAAATGACAAGATTTCACCTTTTAATGCCTGGTTTTAAAAGGCATTATTTTTTTAAGCAAACCCTGTATCACATTTTTGGTAGATAGGGTTTTGCGTCAAAAAGGGTAGGAGTAATGATATTTGTGTTTTGACCACTGACTCCACGTTGCACTTAGCTTGGCAGCACACCGTCACATTAGTGACAACCAGCTTCATTATGCCTATTGACTTTGTTTTAGTATTAGCCACCGCCATGTTAAAAGCTGCAAGTATTTTTCCATGATACAATGTGGTTCTTGCTCATGTTTTTATTCTGCATGTTTGTGTGTTCTTTCTCACTAAGGGCTTAGGCTGATAAGAATGTACTAGGACGGCAGGGTATGGTTTTGTTTTGATAGAGGGCACCTTGGATTGTGGCCAATTCCCAACGTGTTCTTTTCAAAGCTGAACTAAAGTAACCAGCATTTTTTAATAATAACCTTATGCAGTGGGATGGAGTTTCTAGAATTCTCCTCTCTTGTTTATTCAAAGTATATAAGAGGCTGAGACCAGATGGACCGGGAGTGACTCAGATCTCGGACATGGTCAGAATGCCGAGGTGTGTCATCCTTCCCATGAGGATAATTGATCTCTCTCCACAAGCGATTCTGGGATCTGGCGGTCTGATGCTGAATAGGAGGGAGATGACGCAGATTTGCTCGTGCCTCATGGTGATGCATTATTTAATTCTTGTTATCTGCTTTTTATTGTGATATATATATATATATAAATATATATATATATATATATATATATACATTTGCTGTGTATATTGCAGTATAATTTGTTTGTGACCATTTTTAAACATGTGCTTTCAGCATGCTAATCTCCTCTACGAACCTTGCAGGGTGAATTAATAAATGTCTTCTTTAGACTAAGAAGCGCATTCTAGAGATTTTTGTCAGTACATTAGTGTTTCAGCTCGGTCATTAGTGAAGCAAAACAGTGGGTGGCTGCATGGAAATGCCTATGTAATACCCCCTTTATACTGAGTAATGCAAAGCAGCAGACTGCCGTGCAGTACTTTTTGTTAATTTCCAGCGCAAAACAAGTTTAGCTCTGGAAAGTAAATAATAACAAAATTACCATTGTTTTGTCACTTTTATAACACAAAGTCAGTGCAAAATGTTAGTAAATAAGTCTAAGAAAGCCAAAGATAGCCCACGACAGGGAGCAGCAGGGAAAGGCCAGCAGAGGAAGATGAAGACAATGAGAAACACCGAAAGACAGAGAGATAGGGAGAGACATTGGAGAGGAAGAGAATGGCAGAAAAGACTGATGACAGGGGAAAACAAAGAGAGGCAATGATACAGAATGACAGAGAAAGTCCATGATAGAGAGAGAGAGGCAGAGAGAAGAAGAGGCAGAGAGAGAAAGACAGAAAGGAACAAAGAAAAATCAGAAGAGACAGAGAAAGGCGGGGAGTGATGGGGAGAAAAATACAAGAATGTAGAGGCAAAGAGAGGGAGAAAGACAAATACAACTAGTTATAGAAAGGCAGAGTTAGGGAGAAACATGAGAGAAATACATGGGCAGAGAGGGACAAAGACAGACACAGACACGAAAGAGAGAGAGACAGACAGACAAGAAAAAGAATAAAGAGACAAGTAGAGAAAGATAAAGATAGGGTGAGGCAAAAAAGTTGGGCATATAGGGAGACAGAGAGAGAGAGATATAGGAGACTGGGAGAGACAGTGAATACAAGACAAGGCGAGACAGAAAAAGAAAGATAGAGAGAGACAGGGATAGGCAAAGAGAGAGACTTCAGAAAAAAACATAGGTGCACAGAGAAATACAGGGATAGGCAGAGAAAGGGAGAGTCAGTAAGACATACAGAGAGAGACAGCAAGACACAGTATGAGAACTATACAGAAAGAATGGTAGAAACAGAGAAAAATAGAGAAAAGTAAAGACAATCTGGTAGTGAGAGAGACATGGAGAAACAAAGAGCAAGACAGAGACGGAGAAAAACAGGAAAGACAAAGAGAGTGACATCACTGGTTTCCTGCCAAAAGTGTCTTTAAAAGAAGAAACCAAGTAACAGTAGTTCACTTATCATCATTCATATGCACAGGAAGTGATATAATTGGATTTCCCATTATCCATCTATGCAGGAAGTGAAAACATCTCCTGCTTCCACCCTACTCTATTTATGCCATAGGCAGCAAAAGCTGAAATTTCAGGCCACTGTGCCAACACAGCCAACCGGCCCGGAGCACAGAAGCACAGTCACAGACAGAAGCACAGTCACAGACGGGGCAGCACTTCTCCTTCAGCTCTTTAGCTCTTCTCCTGATGGAGGTTCCTCTTCAATCCTTGAAGTAATCTGAAAATCTTCGGTTTTGGGTCCACTACTTATACCCCTTTCTGCCTTTGAAATAGGCAAACTTCAAATGAAAATCTCTGTTGTTCACAAGATCCTGCCTTGCCCAGGGCTGGCCCCAGACACACACCAGGGGGTTGAAGGCTGCGTTGTGTGAGGGCAGGCATAGCCCATTCAGGTGTAAGTGTAAACTCCTCCCTCCACTCTAGCCGAGATGGCCCATCAGGATATACAGGCTACACCCCAGCTCCCTTTCAGTCACTGTCTACAGGAGAGTCACAGAATGGTTTAAGCAACAAATTGCCCAGTTTCCAAAAGTGGTATTTTCAAACTGACAATTTAAAAACCAACTTTACCAAAAGATGTATTTTTAAATTGTGAGTTTAGAGACTCCAAACTCCACATCTCTATCTGCTCCCACAGGGAAACTACACTTAAAAGTTATTCAAAGGCAGTCCCCATGTTAACCTATGAGAGATAGGCCTTGCAACACTGAAAACCGAATTTGGCAGTATATCATTGTTACGAAATGTAAAACACATGAGTATCTGTCCTACCTTTAACATACACTGCATCCTGCCCATGGGGCTACCTAAAGCCTACCTTAGGGGTTACTTACATGTATAAAAATGGATGGTTCGAGTCTGGCAAGGGGGCACAGATGCCAGGTCGAATTGTCAGTTTAAAACTGCATACACAGACACTGCAGTAGCAGGTCTGAGCCATGTTTACAGGGCTACTCATGTGGATGGCACAACCAGTGCTGCAGGCCCACTAGTAGCATTTTATTTACAGACCCTGTGCGCCTCTAATGCACTTTACTAGGGACTTATTATGTCCATAAGCCAATAAGGGATAAACCGATCACCAATACAATTTATACAGAGAGCATGTGCACGTTAGCACTGGATAGCAGTGATAAAGTGCCAAGAAACCTAAAGCCAATAATAACTGGTCAGAAGAAAATAGGAGGAAGGAGGCAAAGCGTTTGGGGATGACCATGCATAAAAGGGCCAGGTCTAACAGCTGCTATGTGCAAAATGGGAACTGCTGGCCTATGGCATTAGCACCAGCTAGTTGGAGTAGGAGAGCAGTTTTGAAGTTGCTTTCTGTAAGAAATGGTTTGACTTTCTTTAGAAGGGAGAACTAGTACCAGGCCTCTTTGTTTTTTTGACATTGTGACTCTCGAGGGTGAGGTTGGTGTCCAGTGTGAATCCAAGTGACTTTAGATTTGGTGAAAGTCATAGTTCAAAGCCAACATGGTTCATGTTATTGAGCCAGATTTGTACTGTATCTTGTTCCTTGTTCTTGACAAATATCAGGATTTCTGTCTTGGTTGGGTTGAGCTGTAAGTAGGTGCTAGATACTCAGGTCTGGATGATGTGCAAGTAGTGATTGAGGTGATCGATGTTTGAAGCAAACAGGACTTTCAGGTAGAGCTGAGTATCATCAGCATATTTGTGAATCTTAATGGTGTTATTTGTAAATAGAATACCAAGCGGGTCTATGTACATGTTGATGGGGACAGGAGAGAGTACGAAACCCTGGGCTACTCCACAGGTGACAGGGAAATTTTATGACCCAGACGTGCTGATGTGAACAACCTGGTGCTGTTTGGAAATGCAAGATGAGAACCATTGAATGTCATTGCTGGCAAACTCTAGGGCGCGTACGGCGGTGTGGTGGTTGATTGTGTCGAAGGCAGCTGATAGGTCCAACAATATTAGGAGGCAGTTGTCACCTTCATCTGTGGTCAAGAGAGCATCATCTTTGTGGTGCAAAGTAATGGCTTCAGTGATGCAGTGTGATCTAAAGCAAGACTGGTTCAAGAGATGGTTAGAATTGATGTGATCTTCGATTTGAGTATAGGCTGCTTTTTCAATGATTTTGCTGTTAAATGGGAGGTGAGTGATGGACCAGTAACTGCCAAGGTCATCATGGTCGATTTAGGTTTCCTTAGGAGTGTGGGATCTGGCTTATCTTGAGACTAAGGGTGGGCGGTGAGCTCCACTCTGCTGGTAGAGTCAACAGAGTTTTTTGCACTCCATGCTCTGCGTGGGGCGCGGAGTTTGGCCAAAAACTCTGCTAGCCCCAGCAGCGGAGCAGAGCTCACTGCACTATTCTGCAGCCCAGTTATGGTCCACACAGCACAAGCGCAGACAGTCTGCACTTGCAATTTTTGGCACATAACTGGGCTGCACTTTATTCTGCTGGTCAGCATGGAGCTGATGCAAGCTGCTGCTGAGGGGATTCATCAGTGCCAGCTCCGGATCCAGGCCTCCCTCCTTTCAATGTCCTAAGCAGCCCAGAAACAGGGGTCAGATGGTGGCGGAAAGCCAGTCCGCTGGCAACGGGAATATTCCTGGATGCTCGACCCGGGTAAGACCCTTGTTTCACTTTCTCTTCTATGTGTACACGGGGCTGACACTGGGCATGGACAGTATTTGCATATGAGGGGTGGGGTCTGTGCTTGGACAAAAAGAAACGTGCAGTCACAGATGTACTTGAAAAGAACCTGTCTCCCCAGAGTCTGTGGCATAGGAAGTGGTGTTATGGGGTATGGTGCTGAGGCCAGCAAGGAAAGCTGGAGAATGGGGGAGCATCAGCTGCTGAGTGGTAGTCTGGCAGACCCTGCCAGATAGAGAGGTGTGTGGCCTGAGAGAGTGCCTTAGAGCCCAGTTGCAAGCCAGGCTAGACACTTTGTGAAAATACCAGGCTGCTGGTGGGGAGCTGGTTTGCTGCTGCTAGTGCTGGGCCCTAAAGAGAGGGCAGTCTGAGGCTGCGTGTAAGTGCAGAGGAAGTGATTGCACAGCTGGTGCAAGACAGAAGGTGTGCTTGGCCCTCCGTAGCTTCTGCCTGAGAAAGGGGACAAAGACGGGACTTTGTGGTTTATTCCTGCTTGTGAAGTATCTCCAAGGGATTGGACTAAGCTTGCCTTCTGTTTTGAAGTCTCAGGGCCATCAAAAACTTCCTCAGCCAGCACCTGGGCTCTTTGCTGAGACTCCTGCCCTGTGAAGTGGTGTCTTATCCGGTCCCTGGGCCCTTGAAAGATAAAGCTGAAATAACATGGACTGATATCCACGCACAGGAAGCCGTACTGGGAAAATTCCGACGCACCACCTGCAACGCTGCTGTAAAAATGACGTGCCACTGGTGTGGTGTCCATTTTGTAGTATTTTCACTGTGTTGCTGTGTGTGTTAGTACAAATACTTTACACATTGCCTTTGAGATAAGCTGACTGCTTGTGCCAAGATACCAGGGGGTGAGCAAGGGCTATCTTAAGTGAGTATCTCTCTTGCCTTGACTAGCTTGGAGAGAGTGCAACCTGACTGCCAACCAGAGACCCAATTTCTAACAGTGGCAACCTGGTGTGCCATCAAAACTAGCCAGGGGTTTTGCAAACAGATGCGTCTCAAGAACACAGTATTTCAGTATTGATGTTCTAATTCATGTTTAATTCACCCTATTTCATACACGAACAAAGCGTGGTCAAAGACTACAGCGTCTGTGAATAAAACTCATGGAGCGGAAGGTGCAGAAAAGCTGGGCATCAGTGCTTAGTATAACACATTTGATGTGACACTTTAGGAAAAGCTGTACATTTTTAATGCTGTGACTTTTGACATTTGCAATCGCCTGGTTTGGAGTGGAGAAAAAATACTCCATAGGTACAGTGGGCTGCTAAATAAATGTGGAATGAGCATCAGAGTTTCCAGTTAAAGAAAGCAGGCCTAGACTTAGCTGCAGCACGACTTATGTGGGAAGGGCGTGAGAGTGGGAGCTGTCCGTCTCACCTGTGCACCGTGTACATGGTCTAGACCGGCTTGCACAACTGCACCAACTGCAGTGACGTTCTCATGTAGCATTTTTTTTTTTTTAATGGAGATGAGCGGCTAGTGGATTTTACTTGCTTGCCGCTTGTGCCCACAATGATATCCTCTGGTCCTTTTGGGTGCTACTGTTTCGAGAAGTGCAGCCTATAGGCCGGAAATGTGATGTACATTACAGCCTCCCAGTCATTCTACTGCCACTCGCTGCCAGCACTCCAGGGGGCTAATTACAGGAAAGCTATCTACAGGAAAGCTGCATAGTTTGCATCCAATATAGGGGTGTTTCTCAGCACTAGCTCAAGAAAGATGCGCACCCCGTGCCCTGTGGTATCCCAAGTAAGGGGCGGCATATGGGGCCATAACTTAGGCCTCAGTAACTGCACAGCTCTCTGTGGCATGCCGCAGCTATACGGTACCCTCTCACACTAGAGGGGTAGACTGTGCTGTGTCCCATCTGTAATTGGGAGGCTCCAGGTAGTGCCCACCCACCTTTGTTGGTGGAGGTGGGCAGTGCTGCCCAAAGCCTCATCTGTTCCTACAGCACTCCGGCTATTTTTTAACCTTTATGTTTGGACCGGTGGCACCAGCCGCCATTCCCCATCACATTCAGTTGTTCCTGTAGTACCTGAGGTGGGGTCGATAACTGCACAAGCCTTATCCGTTTCAGTGGTACCCACATCCCCTCTGTGTGTGAGTGCATAGTATGACTATAACTGATGAGTTACGTTTCACTCTTTGGAGATGCCCGGGGATTGACAGGCATTTCCTCTATTTACAGAATCAGATGAGCCCACAGTCATCTGATCCCCACTAGGGACTGTCCTGTCTGTAAATGCTAATAGATTAAAGTCTCCTCAAGTAATCCTGCCGGAAACTCTAGCTGTGATTGCATAGCTGCTATCAGAAGAAGTGTGCAGTATGGCAGCCGGATAGGGTGCGCTTGATTGCACCTTTCAGCAGGGTACCTCATTTCGAGGTAACCCTTCCACAGGCGTGCATTGCGGACCAGCCTGATTCACCCTAGATCTTTTTCAGCTGACAACTAAAACATATTATGCAGTCACCGATGCTTGCTGTGCAGAGATGGATGTTCCGTCTCGTGGCCTGTGCCTGCATTACATTGTATCAGAGGCTGGTACTTAACAGCTCATCTCCCACTGGTCCCACAGAATGTGGTTAGTTATCCAATGCTCTCTATTCTATTTTCGATGTGAGCAGAAGTGCAACCCTCAGAAGAAACCACTCTTAAAGCGGCCATCCTGAAGTGGCATGAAATTTAAACAAGTGACTCTGAAAATAGAATTTAGGTTATGTTTTCAAAAAAAGTCAAGTGATTTTTAAATTTTATCACAAACTCTGTTTTGAATAATGATTCTTTCCCAAAATAATTTATGAAATATAATACATGCTCACACCGCATGTTTAGATTATGGCAAAATAAAATGAGATATAGGCAAGTCTAATTCAGTAACCCATAGTCTTTGAAAGTATTTATTTTTTATAAGAATATGTGAGCTGCAACGAGCAGCCCAGGTCATATATAGTAGAGCTTTCCTACTAGTCCTGCTTTTGCTTCCGTGTGGAGATCCTGCGATAAACCAATGCCCAGCTACCTGGCTCATACATACATAGAGTTAAATAGAACTAGAAAGAGGCGCTGCAGTGGTGATTCATAAAGGGTGTTGCAGTGCTACCTGCCTCTCCAGCTGTACTTCGGGTGAAGCACAACAGCACTGTGAATCCTGTTGAGGCTCTAGCTTTAGTTTGTAAGCGGTCTCGCTTGGGCTCAGATGCAAGTCCTGATCAACCGCTTCCTGCTCCTAACCAGGTTGAAATGTATGTCTTAAATCTTGTAGCAACCATATGCTCACAGGTAAGCGTAAAACTAACACAGCTATAAGTAGCCGGTAGCAACTTTTTGGGATTGCCATCTTGCTTCATAATAATTTTATATGTTGTAGGTATTATTTATTTGACCATCACCAGCTTGTACAAAGATTGTGACTTTCACATTGTACAAATGCCCCTGTACTTCCACTTGTCATTCTCCGCTCATCTCTACCACCATTCTTAAGACCTGGAATTTTATCAAAATGTATGTGTTCTCATTGCTCTAAAAAACTATGTAACTGATCTCCCCGAACTGTAAAGTCTGTCCTTCAAGTTTATTTTGTTGACAGCTGTCTTGCATTTTCTGTTTATATGTGCAATCTTGTTTAAGAGCTGCTGCTTATCTAAACTCACTAAAAACGTAGCTCCTTGTTACCCTCTGTCTAGTTCAGACCTCAGGTGTGTTTGTAGCTCCAGTCTGTCACTTTTTGCAACACCAACTCAACAGATGCAGCGCTCTCAAATTGTAAGACGCATTGAAAGTGAGAACTAATAAACATACTTGAGGCCAACCAAGAACTGATATAAGAAAAACGCTAAATATATAGAAGATCAAAGCCTTATTAAAGTTGACAAATGGCTATAATGATTAGTGAAGCAGCAGTCATACATCAAAAGTGACTCCTTAACAACTAAAATGACCTGTGGGAGAGCTCTCTACACTAGATGCAATTTTTTTAAAACAGAAAATAATTAACCACTTTTCCATATGCAGACCCCAGTGCTGAAGAGTATTGTTTTTGACCTAACCAATAACTTTTTTGATTAAACAACTACACTCACTTACACTCACATCATCCCTATGTTTATAAAAGCTTCAATGTAGGATGTGTGTGTTGATGTACTGCATCCACAAGGTCAGTGGCATTAGGAGGGCTTGACTTTATTTTACTTTGTGCTCTGATCCGTAGCACACAAACACAGCACAAATGACAAGTTAGTTTAGGAGTTGATTTGAAGAGTAGTTGTTCAGACTCTCGAGCTGAAGTAAGAAATGCAGGTTCCCTGGGGGTAGCATTTAACCTCTACGCCCGTGACAATGACTCACGACTGAGCCATCGACGCTGGCTGAATTTAAACGTAGCATTTCAAGACTGAAGTATTATCAGACAGAGTAAGGAAGCATTGTCAGTAGCCTGGGTGGTAACTTGAATGAAATGCAATAAAATAGTACTGCTTTACTTTCTGGCACTAATCACTTATCATCATAAAAAATAATGAACAACTGCTTTACTCAGATGATATCACAAATGGCATAATAGAGGTGCATACTTGACTCGTGTTGGTATTTTCTATTTAAATGACTCTGCGTTTGTGATATATTTATACATGGCAGACTCACGTACAGTGCAATATAGTAAACTAGCAGTGATATCAACCTATACTAATAACAGTGTGATATTCCTTCTAGAAACACGGAAAATATCCAGACAATATAGGAGCGGTCAAGAACAACATTACTGGAGGGTTCTGACTGCTATTTACCCAGATATGGGATCATATGTGCCCAGAACACACTCCTGTCCCAGCAGAAGCAGGGACAGAATGTGCCCACAACACCCTTCTGAGAGACTGTGACTCAGATTTATATAGACAAGCTCTAAAGGACCAATGGCTAGGAGTCCACATCACTGGTGCTCCAGGTTACAGCTGGGGGACTGGCAGGCCTTAGCTCCCAGCAGCAGTGGCTCCTCCGCTATGGAAGAGGAGCGTTGCCCCCCGCCGGCAGCAGCAGCTGTAAAATAAAAAATAAAAACGATAATAAACAGCGTTTATTATCGGATTTATTTTTCAGGGGGCAGGGCCATGGGTGATTTCAGGGGTGGAGGGAGAGTGCACAGCACTCCCGTCAGTGCGCATGTGTGTCTGGTTGGCCGACTCAGGCCGGGCAAACACACATGCGCACTTGGCTCTCTCCAACCTGGCACTGTGTAACCAGGTTGGAAAGAGCAGGCCGGGGCTTCCAGTCTGCCTCAGAGCACGAAGCTAGGGCAATCTGGCCAATCTGAACACTGCTTTCATGCTGCCAGTAGCATGAGAGCAGCGTTTGGATTGGCCGCAGGGCAGCTTTGGAGCCTGTGCCTGCAGTAGAGTCAGAAGATCGGTGCGGCGGTGGCAGGGAATCAGGTAATTGTTTATTTTTATTTATTTAATGTTTCTGTTTATCGCCGTCTCCTGATGTCCCCCCCACCACGTGCCACCCTGCCCCTTTTCTGCACCGCAAGCTGCTCCTGGCTTCCAGTCCTTGTCACAGGCTGAAGTAATCTAGAACTTCTCCTCCTAGCACAGCCCGACTGGCTGCTCGACAGTTGACAATTTTGGAGACCCCAAACTCCCCTTCTTATAGTCAATTTCCAGACACCAAATGTGTTTATGGTATAAGTTTAAAGTTTGTGATGGGGGTCTGCTTTCTTTTCAAGTGCTCACAGCTCTGAGAAAGGAGTCTGTCATAGCAGGAGTTAAGAACACAGTAATACAGGTAAAAAAGCCTGTTCATTTCTACTAATCATTATAATGGTATGCTGAAATCACAAATGTTGTGCAGCTCCTGGTAAAGGCAGTAGCCCCCTCCTCTTTACTGCCCTTCCTCCAGAAAGCAGTCTTTCACAGCAGGAGTGACTCCAACCCTGATAGCCCCACAACACTGTCCATGAGAGTGACAAGAGGGTCACAACTGGATATCAGCCACAGTAATATGTGCAGTAAGAGGCTAACTCAAGGCACCAGTTCTACTCTTTATGATTCTTTTATCAGCCCCATCACCTTCCTCAAAGTTTGAGGTTTTCAAGGCATTGTGGGTAAGAAACCCCCATGGGATCCATGCAAGGCATACCACCCTGGAATCCCCTGGTTGTCCAGTTTTCAAAAATATCTATGGTATATAGGTTTGCCTGGGTGGCGCCACAGCATGGAACTATATACCACAGTTACCCCAACAGCTATGTATCAACATAGTGCTTTAGTTTAGTGTCGTGCTCTCTGGGCTCCCCCGCGCAAGTGGGGTACCATTCTTATCAGGGAACATATGGGAACTTAGAGTGGTAGGAAATCTGTGGATTCCCCAAAGATTCTAGAAGTTTTCCTCACAGAAATGTGTGTTCTTAGTCAAAATTTGAAGTTTGCAGGGCATTGTGGGTAAGGCAATGTTGTGGGAGCACACCAACCTGGACTCCCCCAGATGTCTAGTTTTCAGAACTGTCTGGGTCTGGAAGGTTTTCCCAGGTGACAGCCTACCCAAGCTCAAAAGATGCTGCCCCAGGGAGTAGAAAGTCCACCTGACACCAAGGATTTTGCCTTTGGATGTAAATAAAAGTGGTGCCAGTGTTGCACTCTGGCCCCAAATAGGACACACCAGACTGCAACACACACACCACATTCCTTTGGCCCAAATGCTAAATTTCTCTTGTCAGGAGGATTTTCTACCTTCCCTGGGGGACATACTTGAGGGACTCTCTCTAATTGGTACAAACCTCCTACCTGCCCCTTCGGAGGCAGAAATCACTACTGACCCTTCTGGAATGGGATCTGACTTGATTCCAGGCTAGCCCACCCTCCTTTTGTCTGTTTTGCCTCAGTTTTGAAATCCCTGGCCTTTGGTGAGCTTCCTGTCTTCCTTGTGGAAGCAGATTGGGGATGAATATCCCTATCCATCCCAGGGATGGGGGGGCGGCAGAAGGTCTATTATGCCACAGGGTGAGGGAGAGCATAGGCCCATGCCCCGGGGGGCACCCCACCAAAAACACTGCATAAATGCAGTCCCTGCTGTCTAGTGGGCTTTCCACCCTCATGCTGCCTCTGGTGGCCATTTTAGGGAGGGGCATGGCCATGCTCACGGTGAGCAGCCCTCACCTCTGTACAATGTTTTTCAAAATTTCCCTGGTGTCCAGTGGGCTTTTTGCCCCCTCCAGGGTGGCAGACTGTGGTAATCATCTCCATTCACTCTGGGGGATTGGAAGGTGCAGAAGGACTGATGCTGCATTCTTTTGGGTTGGAGCATGACCATGTCCATGATGGGCAGCCCCCACTGCTACATTTTCTTGATTTAAAACTTTACGTGATGTCTAGTGAGGGCAGATTGGGGATAACTGCCCCAGAGGGAGCAGAAAGAATGTTGCTGCTTTTGTTTTGGGTTGAGGGCATGGCCAAGCGCCATGGTTGGAGTCCCGACCCCTATACGTTTTTGGTAAATGTCCTTGCTCTGTAGTGGACTGTTTGTCCCCAGGGGGCAGACTGGGGTAATCACCTCCATCCATCCCCCATGGGGTACAAAGACTGATGTTGCTGTTTTGGAGTGGATTCATGGTTATGCCCATGGTAGGCAGCCCCCACCCTTACATTTTGTATTATTTTGTATTCCTGGTGTCTGGTAGGATTTCTGCTCCTAGGGAGGCAGATCGGGGTCATCACCCTCATCCACCCTTCAGAGGGGCAGAAAGACTGTTATTGCTTATTTTGGAGTGGGGGCATGGCCATGCCTATGGTGGGCAGCCTCTCCCCTAAATGTTCTTTTTTCCCTTGATGTCTGGTGGGGCATATCTGGGTAATCACCACCATACACCACCTGGAGTGGGGTGCAGAAAGACTGAAATAATTTGGGGTGGTTGGAGAGCACAAGCCCTTGCCTAAGGTGCCGCCCCATTTGTCCCTGGGGTCAGGTGGTTGATTTCCTACTTGGGGATTGCTCTAGGGGATATTCTTCCCTTTCCAGCGATGCCTTTCCCAAAGCAATCAGTGCTCAGTGCTAAGATATGGCCCTCGAGCACTGATTCAGTGAAAGTAAAATGAAATGTTTTACTTTCACTTTGCTCTAATGACTTCAACAAACCCTGCCTGTTGACTATCATCACAACAAAGGCTCAGGAAGCTCATTTGAAATAAAATAAATCCTTCTTCTATTGCAGAGCACTAGAGGGCCCTTTATTTACCTTTTCAATGTTGGGCAATCACCGACAGATGAACTAGGGAGATACTGTGGGTGTCGACCTTTAGTCCAAAAATGACACAATCAGAATACAAGAGTTAAGTTAGCAGTAAAGAAAATGCCCACTGAATGAAACCAAAAAAAGACTATCTCCCTATAGAAAGGAATAGGGATTAAAAATGTATAAAAAGTGCTTAGAAATATATAAATAATGTGAAATATGTTAATAAAACTGCTATAAAAATATGAAACAATTATGTAGGGTATTCAATAAATAATACTACAAAATATAGTATTATTTAAAATATACTAAAAAATATTTAAAAAAATGTATCTATGGGAAACAACTGTGCTACTGAACGCAGAATAAATGTAGCACAATGCACAGAATAAAATAAGAAAAGAAAAATGCACAACACTATTATTTACATGTTTCATTTAATATTAAAAGTACATCACAATATTGTTTAAACTGTGAATTATTTTCTTATATATGCAACTATAAATGTAATACAAATGACAACATATACATCAAATAGATATAACAAAAAGATAAATAACAATTAAAAACTGTGTGTTGAAAATAGCCCTGTCTACATGGCCACCCCCAAATGTTTTGCCTTCCTCCTCCTAATTTTGCTGAACTTTTGCTTTTGTTGTTCTTAGGACTCTGTGTACTTTAGCACTGCTAACCAGTGCTACGGTGCTGGTGCTCTCACCCTAAAAAATTTTTAATTGGTTTATACCTAATGGGCATATTTAATATACTAATTAGTTGCTTGTAGAGTGGTGTATCATATACCTAGAGCCTGTAAATTAAATACTACTAGTGGGCCAACAGCACTTATTGTGCAACCCACTTAATTAGCCCTCTAAACTATTTCTTAGGCCTGCCATTGCAGCCGAAATTCAGTGTTCCACTGCATTGTTGACTTGGCATTTAAAACCCCTTGCCAGACCTCAAACTCCACCTTTTATTAAACATGACAACCCTAAGGTAGGCCCTAGGAAGCATATAGGACAGGGTGCTGTGTAATTAAAAGGTTGGACATGTACTGTTACGGTTTACATGTCCTGGTAGTGAAAAACTCCCAAATTCACCTTTCACTACTGTGAGGCCTACCCCTCTCAAAAGGATAAAAACGGAGACCTGATTTTTAATTTAATAAGGTCTAATTCCTAAATGAGAGGAGGTAGATATGTTATGGTTCATACCAATGAACTTGTAATGGTAAATCTTCTTTAATGGTAAAGTCAAATTTATCATTACAATTTTTAAAATGCCACTTTTAGAACGTTGCCATTTTCCTGCCCTTAGCCCTTTGTGTCTGCAGCCTCTTTTGGGTCAAATGACTGTGTATAGCTCTGTCAAAGGAAGGGAGCACACTGCCTACACTCAGGCAACAAAGTATGATCCCAAAGCATCATGGTAAATGCAGTTGAATTTGTAGTCCATTCAAAAAGTAATAAAGTCTTTCACCTCTGTAGGGTCACAACAAGTGCTATATATCACTGTACAAGTGTATCTGGGTTTAGCCCATCATCAGCAGGGAGCAGATTGGTATAGGGGCTTGTTTGAAATGCCACCAAATGTCTTCTCAGGTTTAAGTACCACTCCCAAGGCTCGTCAGCCGTGGCTCAAAGGAGCTGTCAATAACACAGTTTCAAAGAAAGGGAGCACACTGCCTACACTCCAGCAACTTCAGAAGCTTAAATCCACTATTATTGATGGATCGTACAGGTCGGTATAGGAGACTAGATTTCACAACCGTGTCTGCCTACTGTGGAGAGCTAGGGTGGGTTACACTGGTGGTGAAGTGGTAATTGGGGCGCCTTTCACTGCAGGCCTGTAGGTCACAGTAGGTAGGAGGAATCTGGTGCAAGGCCAAAAAGAACTGTTTTATTGAAGTCTTGAAAGCAGCTACTTTAATAGGCTTATTATTTACCACTGTCTTGTGAGATGGGTGCCTTCTTCTTGGCAAGAATAGCTAAGCACCTGGATTGTATGATGTTTTAATGTTTAAGCTATGCATGGACTGATATACTGAGAATTAGCTAAGTTCTTGTGGTGAAGGTGGCGGCACTAGAAGAGAGTTTACTTCATTTTAACTATACGTGTATCCATCATGAGTTAGGCTTGAAAGCAATCAGACATTATATGCAGGCAAGATCAATTTCATTACTGTTCCATACTGACATTCTTTGTGATATGATTGGCTACTATTTAAGGAATAGTTTCTTTCATTTTTGACAATCAGATATACATACAACTACAAGGAATTGCTGTGGGCACCACCTTCGCCCCCGGCTATGCCAATTTGTTTATGGGCTGGTGGGAGGAGCAGGTGTCTGTTAAAATACTTGATTTTGATGAAATAGTAATCCTTTGGTGTCGCTATATCGACGACATCTTTGTGATTTGGAGAGGTAATGAGATATCAGCTAAGAGATTTGTATCTAGACTGAATCGCTATGAGTACAATCTTGAGTTTATAGAACAACACAGTGCAGTTCACATAGAATTTTTAGATGTGAAAGTTGTGGTAGAAAATAAGACCCTAACCACTAGATTACCCAGGAAACCAATGTCAGGGAATGGTTTACTGAATGCCTGTAGTGCACACACATCTAGTCTTATCCAGAGTATCCCCCATGGGAAATTGTTACGTGCTCAGCGGATCCGTAGTAATTGGACAGATTATCAATAGGAATGTGAGATCATGTGTGAAAGATTTAAAGCAAGAGGATTTGGAAATAAGACTATTACACAGGCTAAACAAAAGGTAGACAGGGTCTCCAAAGAGAACATACTGTACAAGACTTGTCCTAATATTGAAAAAACTGAAGAAATTGAGAACATTTGATTTATTACAACATACAGTAACCAATCATACAATGTTAGGAGCATTATGCAGAACAGTTGGCACATCTTACAAACTGACCCTATGATATGCAGGTATGTACATGACACACCACAGATCACATTCAGAAAGAGTAAATCACTTAGAGATGATCTTGTACAATTTTGTGACACATATGCAGAATAAGGTTTCAACAATTGTGGTACCAGCTGGATTCTATGCCTGCATGCAATGCAAAGCATGTAAGATTAGTGAGAACTACAAGAAAATAAAAGTGAAGGGTAGCAAAAAAGAACACACCATTAAGGGTCATTATAAGTGCAATACTGATTTCTGCATCTATTGTCTGATCTGCCCATGTGAGAAGATCTATGTGGGCAGTACGATACATTGTGCCAAAAAAGAGTGTTGGAACACAGAAGAGCCATTAAACATCATGACCAGAGTTACTCAGTAGCAAGACATTTCCAAAATAACTATTTGGGGAATGAGAATCTATTCCAGTTTGTAGTGATTGATCAGATTAAGGCCAACAGTCAAGGAGAGTATACAGAACAGGAATTGAGAGGACTTGAATCCAAATATATAATAGAATTTAACACACTTGATCCTTTTGGGCTGAATTTGAGCAAAAAAATTTGTATTCATTTGATTTAACTGGAAGAAATGACTTTAAAAGATGTATAGAGCCTTGCGGGGATGAGTTTGGTTTTCGATTTGTGGTGTTGATTTCAGTTTATGTGCTATTTTACTTTCACTGTTGGGGCGCATACATGAAGTTGATGGCGAGAGGTTTGGCCTAACTTATTTATCTTTAATCATGTGGAATATATTTATAGGACAGTTAGTGGACTAGATACAACTTGCTACTTAATGCGGTTATCTTTTATGGAAGGCCCATGGTGTCATACACAATACACTATTTGAAACATGATATGTTTATCATTTTGAATTTATTTATATATACATTGGATGCTCCTATTATATGTTAGGCCATACACAATATTGAAATTATCTGTTTTTTTAACATCTGCAATGGGTTCTTATATTTGTTCTCTCAGAATGAAATGCCCACTTGGGCTTGATTGCAGTACTATTTTTATGGGATCTGAAATATATGCTATTCATAGTATAACAGTGTACAGTATATATATTATGTGTTCGTCAGTGGATATGTTTTTATCATAGATATTCTTTACATCAAATGCCCACTAGGGCTCTATTTGAATACTAATTGCACTGTGCATTAGGTTTACAAGTAGCAATTTTGAGTAAGTGGATGAAATTATGGGTCCTTTTTTGATTTTCAATGTGTAATATAGGGTTCTGTACTATCTTTATACAATTGGAATATTTATATTGGATGATAAAGACATAAGTGCTACGGTATGAACACTGTAATCTATTTGTGATATCATGTTTAAAGATGGCCGCCACTGTAGACGCCGTAATATCGGCACATGTAGGTTTGTCCGTTGTTTATGTCTAGTACTTATTTAAGTTGCTTATTTTAAACCCACTCCATCCGTGAGCAAGGCTACGGTGGGTAGATCTGATTTTCAAATAAATTGCATGAATTGACAGCGCATTTGGAGGTGTATTGGCTTTCCATGAATCTAAGGATGTTTTTGGCATACATATATATATATATATATATATATATATATATATATATATATATATATATATGTATATATATATATATATATATATATATATATATATATATATATATATATATATATATATTTAGTAGGAGGCTGGTAGGCTGGCTCCAGGGTCTCTATATAGGATATAAAAAGACATGCAGAAAGTCTAAGCAACTCCACTTTGGTGTCCAGAGTTAAAGAGCAGACAACCTAATGCTCTGTTTTTGTGGTAGTGTGGGTGAAGAAGTATGTTTATCTTGGAGATGTTCTAAGCATTTGTTGTACTCACAGTATCAATAAATGTAGACACACACTCGGAAGAATAACTCAAGACCAAGTTACGAAAATACTTTCAAGTTTTATAACATTTTTAAGATAAAGATCGTCAATATACTGTAAGTACTTCTTTTGTTATGATTTTTCAAAGTTCAGAAAATATTTGCTTTTTGTGCGGAATTATGCACCATAGGAATGAAGGGGAACATCTTTAAAAAATGCATATAAAATCAGGCAATACAAAGTGTCACCTTCTATTTTTATGTGGAGGTTGTTGAGATGTCCTGTGGGCCAGCTGGAGAAGTTTGGGCAGGTCCAAGTTCAAATGGGAGCAGTGGCTGAAAGTCTTGGGGCTGGTGCACAATGAAGAAGGGGACCACTTGGAAACAAACTGCACAGATTGGAGTGTAGAGGTCAAAAGGGGTTCATGCGATCCCTAGGTAGAAGAGGTGCTATTTCCTAGAGACCTACATGGGTGGCTGAAGTGCCAAACATAGTATAGTTTAGGGGAAAGAGATCCGGCCCTGTGAACCTATTTAGCAGGGGCACAGGGCACTCACGGTTTGAAGTCACAAATTTTCCAGGCAAAATTTGGGGGCTACCATGGCAAAAGAGGGCCTTTCCCACACTACCCCCCCCCCCACCAAATGAAAGGGATTGAAATGACTCTTCCCCTGGGGGGTCTTCATCCTCTAAGTGAAAGAACCTGGAAAGGCCATCTGTATTGGCATGGGCAATCCCAGCTCTGTGTTCCACTCTAAAGTCCATTCCCTGTAGAGTTATGGACCACCTAAGCAGTTTGGGGTTTTCACCATTCATCGATTGATGCCACCTGAGAGGCCTGTGGTCTGTCTGAACTATGAAGTGAGAGCCAAACAAGTATGGCTTCAGCTTCTTCAAGGCCCAGATCTCTGCAAAGGCTTCCCTTTCCATGGCACTCCATTCTTGTTCCATAAGGAGTAGTCTTTTGCTTATAAAAGCAACAAGCTGTTCATGTCCCCCATCATTGGTCTGGGCTAGGACTGCTCCTATCCCACGTTCTGAGGTATCTTTCTAGACAATAAACTGCTTGGAGTAATCTGGAGCTTTCAGGATGGGGCAGAGCACATTGCGCCCTTTAGAGTGTCAAAAGCCTTTTGACAACTCACTGTCCAGTTTCTGTTTTTGGGCAGTTTCTAAGTGGTAAATTCTGTGAGGGGGGACCTATGGTGCCATAATCCTTCACAAACATCCAATAGTATCTAGTCAAGCCAAGGAATACCCTGACTTGGGTCTGGGCAGTTGAAGCTTCCAGAGGCAGAATTGTCTGGATTCTGGGCTGTAGTGGCTGAACTTGGCCTCCACCTACCAGGTTGCCCAAGTTTATGACTTTTCCCTGCCCTATCTGGCACATACTGACCTTGATAGCGAGGCCTGCCTTTTGCAGGGCCTCAAGGACCTTTCTAAGGAGGATCAAGTCACCCTGCCTGGTGGAGCTGTAGACAGTGATTTCATCTACATATGCTGCACTAAAGGATTCCAGCCCAGCCAGGGCTTGGTTAACCAACCTCTGGAAGGTGGCAGGGGCATTCTTTAATCCAAAGGGCATGACAGTAAACTGATAGTGCCCACTTGGGGTGGAGAATGCTGATCTCTCTTTTGCTCCAGTGGTCAGACCAATCTACCAGTACCCAGATGTAAGATCAAAGGTACTCAGGTATTGTCTATGAGCTCATCCGCTCTTGGGAGTGGGTGTGTATCTGTTGTTGTTACTGAGTTGAGGCCCCTGTAGTCAACACAAAACCTCAGTTTATTTTTCTTGCTTTTGGAGTGAGGCTTGGAGACTAAAACTACAGGGCTTGCCCAGGGGCTCTCAGAAGGTTCAAGAACACCAAAGTCCAGCATCTTGTTAACTTTAACTTGAATGTTCTCTCTGATATGGTCTGACTGCCTATAAATGTTGTTTTGACAGGCAAGCTGTCACCAGTGTCCACATCATGGGTGCACCAGTTAGCCCTACCAGGGGTCCGCGAGAATAGCTCAGCATACTGGTTGACGACTTGCCTGCAATCAGCCTGCTGTTGTCCTGAGAGGGTGTCTGACAGAACCACTCTATCTACAGAACCATTTTGTGGGTTGCTGGAGAGGAGATCAGTGAGAAGCTCACTCTCTTCCTCCTGTCTCTCATCTGTAACCATCAGCATGGTCACATCACCTCTGTCAAATTAGGGCTTCAGGTGCTTGAGATGTAAAATCTTTTTGGGAGTTTTGCAACTGCCTGGGTCAGCCAGGTAGGTAATCTCCCCATTCCTTTCACACTTGGATGATGACCCAGGCAACTTGCTTGGAGATCCCTAGGAGCCACAGGCTTCAATACCAAAACTTTCTGCCCTGGTCGAAGCTCCACCTGTGCAGCTTTTTAATCATATCATTGCTTTTGGAGCTCCTGACTGTCCTGAAGATTTTTACTTGTTTTCTCCTTATATTCATCCACCCTAGAACGAAAGTTAAGAACATAGTCCACAACGTCTTACTTAGGCTCTTTGAGAGGCCTCTCCCAGCCTTTGCTTAGAAGACTCCATGGACCCCTAACATGATGCCCAAAAATATGTTCAAAGGTGGAAAACACTGCTCGCTTTTGTGGCACTTCCCTGTAGGCAAAAAGCAGACATAGATATAAGACATCCCATCTCCTTCTAAGTTTTTCAGGGAGTCATCCAAAAATGTGTTTTCAATGGCTAGTTAAATCATTCAACTAGTCCATTGGTCTGTGGATGGTATGGGGTAGTGAATTTATAAGTCACTCCACTTTCCTGCCAGATATGTTCTAAGTATGAATCCCTGTTTGATACTACCTCCTTAGGAAAGCCAACCCTGGTAAAAAAATACCAAGGAGGGCCTTGGCCCCTGCAGGGGCAGTGATGGTTCTAAGCGGAATGGCTTCAGGGTATCTAGTGACATGATCCACTATGACTAAAATGTACCTATTTCCTGGAGATGTTTGAGGGTCAGGGTCCAACAATGTCAACCCCTATCCTTTTGAAGGGCACCCCAACTGTAGGTATTGGGTTTAAGGGGGCCTTTAGGTGGCCTCTGCTTCTTTGCCATTGGCTTGACAGGTGACACAGGACTGACAAAAGTCCTTCACTTTGTGGGACATTCCAAGCCAGTGCAAGTGATTACCTAGCCTTCTCCATGTTTTGTTTTGGTCCAGATGCCCAGCTAGGGGAATGTCATGGGCTAGAGAGAGAATGAACTCTCTGTATTGCTGGGACACTACCAACCTTCCTGGTTGCACCAGGCTTGAGGTCCCTAGCCTCAGTAAACAGGAGTCCATCCTCCCAATAAGCCCTGTGAGTACCACTGACAGTACTTGTCTCTTCCTTTTCTGCTTGCTGCCACAGGCTTTCAAGAGTGGGGCAGGTTTTTGTCCTCCCTAGAGGTTCCCCTTGGTCCTAGGAGCTCTTGGTGATAAGTGCCGAGCTCTGCATGCTCAATTCCCTCTGGGGTTAACAAGTCCTCTTCCTGGGAAGAGGGGTGCAGACTTGTGGTCAGTTGAGAAGCTAGTTCCCCCAGTCTTCTTGCCTTTTCTCTTGGAGGGCTGGTCCATTCTTCCAGGATCCAAGACCTCTTGCTCACTCTAGAGTTTGCTCTGTGCCTTTGTTGTGACACAAACCCATTCTGGGAGTACTAGCATTGCTGCTTGGGTCCTGAGTTCCACTTCAGCCAAGGGAGATTGCTCCAAATTGTGTCAAAGCAGACCATCTACAGGATGGATGGGGACACAGCCACTTCTTTTTGTCCAACTACTCCCCCCCAGTCAAAAGATAACATTGCCATAGGATGGATCTTTGTGACATTGGCAGCACTGGTGACAGGATACGTTTTCCCTAACAGGTACTGATCTGAGTGGACCAGGTGCTGGGTCACTATAGTGCCACTAGCCCCTGTGTGCCTCAAGACTTCCACCTTAGTCCCATTAATCAAAGGGAGCTGACTGTATTTTTGCATGTTAGTGGGCCAGGTAGCACAGATTAGATCTACCCCTCCCTCAGTGGCTAATGTTGTCTCTCTGGGTTCACTGAGATGGTCAGGCCACAACTGTGATCCATCTGGAGATTGGCAACTACATTTACTGCAGGTGGACTAGATGCATTTCTCTTGTTTTTACAGCTAGGCTCTCCAGTTCGATGCCCTATATTCTTGCAATCATGGCACCAAGCCTTCTTGGGATCAAAATTCCTACCTTTGTAACCATCATTAGGCTGTGAGGCATCTTGGGGCCCACCATCCTGAACAGGGTTTTGGGGGCCAGATAAGGGCTTTTTACTTTTATTTTGGTTCCCCTCTTTTCCTTGGGGAGGCTTTTTGGCCTCTTTCGTTTGTTCTCCCTCACCAGTGGCTGTTTTGGTCACCCTTGTCTTGACCCAGTGCCTTACTATCCAACTATAGAGGAGAAAGTGGACCTAGGTCAACCATGAACTGATGTAGTTTCTCATTGTAACAATTACTCAAAAGATGCTCTTCCATAATTAAATTATAAAGCCCATCAAAATCTTGTACCTTGTTCCCTACTAAACAGCCACCCAGCATTTGTACTGACTAGTTCATGAATTCTACCCAGGACTGACTCTGGTTTTTTCGAGTCTCCCTGAATTTAGTTCTGCACTGTTCAATTGGTAGCCCAAAGTCCTCAATCAGGGTAGCCTCCATGAAGTCATAGGACCTGGCATTTGCCTCATTCAATGTCAGGAGTCTAGCCTTGCTTTTTCCTTAGAACAATTTCCGCAACTGAGAGCCCCAATGTCTTCTATCTATATCACTGGCTAAGCAGGCTCTCTCATAGGCAGAAAACTACTTGGTGATATCATCACCCTCTGTATAAGGTGGGACAACTCCTTTGGGGAATTTTAGGTTGTAAGACTTCTCCTTCTCCCTAGTTATTTGCATGCTGCCACCAGAGTTGAGTCCTAGGCCCAACTACCTTCTTTTAACTTCTATCTCCAAAAGCTGGGTTTCTAAAGACAGTCATTTTGTTAACCTTGCTAGAGCCACACCCCCTCTGTGGATTCAAAGTTCGCAAAACACATGCTTTTTGTGTGTAATTATGCACCACAGGAATGAATGGGAACATTTTTGAAAATGCATATGAAATCAGGCAATACTCTCACAAGTGTCTCCTTCTTTATTACATTTGAGGTAGTCAAGATGTCCTGTGGGCCAGCTGGAAAAGTTCAGGCAGGTTCCGATTCAAGCAGGAGCAGTGGTTGAAAGCCTTGGGGCTGGTGCATAGTGGTGAAGGGGACCACTTGGAAACACACTGCACAGATGGACTCAAAAGTAAGTCCTGTGGGTCCCCTTGGAGTGTAGAGGTTGTAAGAGATTATGGACTCTTAGAGCACAGCTGATTTGACACTGCAGGGGCCATGGAGGCTGGGTGCAGTGCAGAAAGGTCAGCCAAGATTCGTGCATCATGGAGTCCTTGGACCTTGAGGCCCGTCATTTGGAGGGTAGTTAGCAGGTCATCAGGGTGACTTCCAGGTGTGGTTCTTGGGTGTCTTGAAGTCCCTAGACTGGTGCTTGCTTCTAGTTCTCAGAAAGTCCGGAGTGGACTTTGCTTCTGGGTATCAGATGTTGGGGTCCAGTACCCCAGGCAATGGGACATCTCAGGTACTGAGGTTGCAGTGCCACAAAACTTGGCACACTGGTAGGTTTTGCTCTTCAGGTCTGTTGTTTGGATTTTGGTCAGACTGCTGGGTCCAGTTGGTGGATCAGTGGCCGGTCGGTAAACTGGACTTCACTTGTTCCTTGCTTGCAGGTTGCAGGAGACTGATACCTTCACTCTGAGGGAGGATCTTGGCAAGTTGCAGAAAGTTAGAGGTGCCTCAGGGGTGATTTTTGAGTCCTAGGAGCAGCAGGCAGGGTTTCACACCTTTTTCTTCTTGCAGCAGGACTTCCGTTCTCCTGCCTGGGGTATAATTTGTTCCTGGTCTTCTTTTGTTCATGAATCTGATCTGCAGGTATAGGGATGTCCACTAATTACTGCATTTATTTGGCTTTAGAGGGAGTACCTGGTAGTGGTTAATGAGCCACCTACCTTAAGGTGGCTACACCGGGAAGCAGCCTGAAGAACGACGCAGGAACAACAAAGATCGTTGTCCACGAAAGCAGAACTATGCTTTCCTGAACAACGACCCTGTTTTCCTCTGCCTTAACCACGCATGTCTGAACAACGAACACCCATGGTTAAGGCAGACTAAGACAGACTTGGGATCGGAGAGGACGTGGTCAGGTAAGTGGAGTTGGGGTATGGTTGGGGGGTAATTTTAGGGGTGGAGTAGTTTTGTTTTTTAGGGGCGGGTGGGGTGGGGATTGGGGGTAATTTTAGACTTTAGATGCGGGCTGGGGTAATTTTAGGGGCAGAGTGGGGGGTTGCGATCGTTTTAGGGGTGGGGTGAGGGATTGGGGTAGTTTAGGTTTTAGGGGTGGGGTCACAGTAGTTTTAGGGGCAGGGTGGGGGTTTGGGGTAGTTTTAGGGGCGGGGTGGGGGTCGCAGTAGTTTCAGGGGTGGGGTAGGGGGTTGGGGTAGTGTTAGGTTTTAGGGCTGGGGGGAGGGGTCAGGGTAGTTTTAGTGGCAGGGTTGGGGTAGTTTTAGGTTTAAGGGGCAGGGGTGGGGGGGTCAGGGTACTTTTAGGTTTTAAGGGTGGGGGTCGCAGTAGCTTTAGGGGTTGGGGTGGTTTTAGGTTTTATGGTTGGAGGGTTGCAGTAGTTTTAGGTTTTAAGGGTGAGGGTGGGGGGGTTGGGGTACTTTTAGGTTTTAGGGGCAGGGTGGGGGTTTGGGGTAGTTTTAGGGGCGGGGTGGGGGGTCGCAGTAGTTTTAGGGGTGGGGTAGGGGGTTGGGGTAGTGTTAGGTTTTAGGGCTGGGGTGGGGGATTGGGGTAGTTTTAGGGGCGGGGTTGGGGTAGTTTTAGGTTTAAGAGGCAGGGGTGGGGGGTCAGGGTACTTTTAGGTTTTAAGGGTGGGGGTCGCAGTAGCTTTAGGGGTTGGGGTGGTTTTCGGTTTTATGGGTGGAGGGTCACAGTAGTTTTAGGGGCGTGTTCGGGTTGTTTTAGGTTTTAGGGGGTTGGGTGGGGGTCACAGTAGTTTTATGGATGGGGTGGGGGGTTGGGGTAGTTTAGGTTTTAGGGGTGTGGTGGGGGGTCGGGGTAGTTTTAGGTTTTAGGGGCAAGGGTGGGGGATTTAGGGGTGGGGATGGGGGGTCAGGGATGTCGCATGCTGGAAACATGCATGACATTCCACGCATGCCCTTACCAGGAATGCCTTTACAATGAAAAATTGTTGTTAAGGCATTCATGGTAAAGGCATTAGTGGTAACAATGCAGTCGTTTTTCTGACGTGTTGTTGAGGCATGCGTGGGTCTAGCATGCTTTGTTACAACATACATTCGGCTACACCCACTATGTGACCACTTCCTGTGGAAAGGGGTCACATTCCTACCCCTAATTGGCTATTTTCTTGCCATCCAAGATGGAAGAAAATTAAATAGAGTGGTCATCTAGCGTGTCACATTTGAGGGGTGGTGCAGGATGAGGAGGATGAGGAGGGCAACTCCTCCTGCTCTGGCTAAGTTTTCCTACCTCTTTTCCTGCTAAAAAGTGGGGGGAAACCATTGGGTGGCCATCTGCTGCTATTAGCAGAGGTGTGGGTTGGATTTCAAAGGTAGTAAGGCCTTTGAAGCTGATCACTGGTGCGGGATGCCTGCCTGGAAGAGGAGGTGTAATAATTCCACTTAGGAAAGGCTTTGTGTTCTGTCTCCTGAGGCTCTCATCGCAGGAGTCCAGACTTCTGTCTGGTGGTGGCAGGCTGGCTAAGACCAGTTAGCAACCAGGCCAATGCTGTTAAGTTTTGCAGGGGTACCCCTAAGGTACCCTCCCGGTAAATTTAATAATAAATCCAACACTGGCATCAGTATGGGTTTATTATTCTGTATTCTGTATATTCTGTTTGATACCAAACAAACCAGCATTCAGAGAGGCCATCGTGTAGCTGGGGAACTCGTAATGACCAGTGTTCAGAATGTATACTTGCTATCTCTTCCATGTACACTTACTATGTCTTAAGGTTTTGTAAATGCACAGTAGGTGCATATTTGCTCATGCACACATATGCCCTCACATGCAATATAGTGCACCCTGCCTTAGGGCTGGAAGGACTGCCAGAAGGGTGACTTACCTATAGAGCATACAACGTTAATGGACATGGAACTCTTAGGGAGTGCCATGTCGAGTTTGCAACTTTTAAATACACCTTACCATTCTCTTGCAATGATTTAGATGATGGTGAACTATCAGAATCACAAGTATTGGAACATCTAGGCTTTAATATTAATGATAAGGAGCAGTTTTTGGTTGAAAACATGGGCCAGGGTCTGCAGGTAATTATGGAGCAAGCCTCGGGCAATTTCATGAATATGTGCCGGGTCCCACCTGGGCACCTCGTTGCCTCCAATGACATTGGAAAGCAGCTCGGGGAGGCCACCCCTGCTGCTCTCGCTGGCTTCCCCCATGGGCAGCACCTTTGCATGCTGTTGTGGGAGCCAGCTCTGCTTTCTGGTCTGCCCGCTCCTGCAAGCAGATGCATGCTGGGCAGCTGGCAAGTGGGTTGCTGGGGGGAATGCACCAGCATTCCCCCTCCTCCTCACTGTTGCCAGGGCCCTGGGCATCCTGGCAATCTCACAGGGGGCACAGCAGCGCTTTCCACATCCATATCTTTACCGGGGATGGGATCGAGGGCACCCTTGACTCTTCACTATCTATGGCCCAGCAAGTCAATGCCATCTCCTCCTCCTGCTTCAACACCCTCTGTATGCTCCATAAGATCTACAAATGGATCCCCAGTGAAACCAGAAAAGTCACCCAAGCCCTCGTAAGCAGAAAACTGAACTACGGCAATGCCCTCTACGCAGGAACCACGGGCAAACTCCAGAAAAGACTGCAACGCATCCAGAACGCCTCTGCACGCCTCATCCTGGACACCCCCCACCACTGCCACATAACAGCCCACCTGATAGACCTGCATTGGCTCCTCGTCAACAAGAGAGTCACCTTCAAACTCCTCACCCATGCTCACAAGGCCCTGCACAACACCAGACCAAAATACCTCAACAGACGGCTCTCCTTCTACACCCCAACCCGACAGCTTTGCCCCGCTGACCTAGCCCTCGCCACCATTCCATGCATCCGCCAGCAGCAGATCATTCTTGCACCTCGCTACCAAGATGTGGAAAACTCTTCCCACCCACCTGCGTCAGACCAAGGACCTCTTTACCTTCAGGAGACATCTCATGACATGGCTGTTCGAGCAGTAGGAGCCCCCTCCTCAGCGCCTTGAGACCCTCACGGGTGAGTAGTGCACTTTACAAATCCCCTGAGTGATTGATTGATTGGCAAGTTCACAGGGCGGGGCGAGAGCACACCTTAGAGTCCTGGGCCCCTTGCATCTTTTCTGTGGTTTGATGGCGCTCCCCACCTTATCTTCTTTTCTGGGGCCCATGCATGGTGTCCTGGGGGCCCTGGGCATCTTTGCTGGGGGGATGACGGTACTCCCGGTCTTCTCCTTCTTTATTGGGGTCCAGGGATGGGGTCCTGGCTTCCACACAGGCTATTTCTTGGGGAACATGACAGCGTCCCTGACTCCTCTTTGTTGTTGGGACCCAGGGATGGGGTCCCGGGACCTTTTTTTTAGAACCAAGAGAGCGCAACGTCTTTTCCTCACACCCATCTTCTTCACATAGAGATGCATGATGGTGCTCCCCTGCAGGTTTTCTATTTGGGGGCAGGCCCTGGTCCACCCCGGGGGCCTCAATGAAAATGATGGGGCAGAACCCCATGTGCTTCATTGCTATTGCTGCCAAAGGTCACCACAACTTCTCCAGGGCATATCTTGGTCCCCAGTAAAATGTTTATGATGCTTCTGAGCTCCTTTTGCTCCTGGTGGTAAACCCTTTGCCACCTGAAGTCCTTTCTTCAGGCCTCCTGGCCTTAATGATTCCCAACTTGGTAGGAAGCAAGTCTCACTGTCTCCCTGTACCAACCTTTCACTTGGTTGTTCATCTTTGTGCAGAAGCCCAGTCTTTCCCCCAACTGGTCCTCTAGGGATCTAAGGGGATTAGCTTACCTGGTCCTGGGGTGTGCCCCACTGGGCCTGGGGTCAATCAGAGGCAGAGTCCTTGCCCCAGTGGGCAGTCAGGGGGTTCTTCTTTCCAATTGGCAGTGGCGCCGACCTTCAGTCCCAGTGTTCTGCAGAAAAACACATCCAAGAAAGAGCTCTCTCCCCTTTTAAGAGGGGGGCAGAAAGTTCCAGCAGGGATGCGCCTCAGTCCTATCCTGATGTGCCACATCATCTCTCTGGCCCTGTCCCAACCTCCTTGCACAGTCTTCTGGGATAGCTCAAAATGGCATCACTCAGGAGTCATTTGCTGTATGTGCTCTGGGGGTCTCAGCTTCACCTATCCCCAACATTCCCACCAGGGCCTTCCCCATCTTCAAAGGAGCACCCCCCTCGGGCTTGGCTCCAGAGATCTGGGCTTCCTCCCTTGTTGAGTGGCCTGGGGCAGGCCAGGTTCCTGGCACAGGATGACAGCTGGATGCTTGATGCAGGGCCCAGCCAAGCAGGGTCACAAAAGGTCTGAGCCCTGATCTTGAGCTGAGTCAGAGAAATATGCCATTCCTGGATGACCATAAACTGTACAGATATGCTTTTGTACTCTACAGCAGTCTTCTTTTCATACAGGTAATGGTGTACAGTCATGCAGCTCTGGAGTCTATGGAACCTGGGGAACTAGAGCTGTACCCTGGGGCAGCCTTTTCCATTGGAATAAAATGGAGTGCCACTACAGTCAAAGCAGTAAAGTAAACTGACTATACCTCACGTGTACACCCATATCATAAGGTCTGTTCCAGGTCACCACCCACTCTGCATACTCCTTCCGCACCAGGCTGCCTGGGTGCACTTCTTGGTCTGAGAACAACAGGAGCCTTCCCTGTGCAGCCCCAAATGGGTGCACACACGTGTACACATGTGGTCACGTGTAACCAGCTATGGGCCTCTTACACTTCATACATTGCAGCGGCCTTGTCTTAAAAGGCAGCACTGGTGGTAAACATGCACAGTCCATTTTACCATTAATTTACTGTGGGTGAGTCCTAGGCTATGAGGCTCCGTCATGGTAAAAGGTAAACAAACGGGTAATTCAAAAGCAAAAAATCTGAGTGGATCAGATAGAACCACCCTCTCATATGCATAAATAAAAAAAACAATAAATCATAGCAAGAAAAGATAAAAACAATCATCTGATATGTTAATTCATTCTGTCTGCTAGTGCAATTACGGCAATATGAAGTGCAAAGATAATCTCTCATCTTGGCACAATGTTGCCAAATTTTTGGGATGCATACATTAACATCTTTACTACCCCTTAGCAGCCTATTATACATCAAGGTACTGATTCCTGGCCCTCTTTTTTTTATTAAGATCACTGTATAAAAGTGTCAAATCTGGGGTATTTTATCACCTTCAAGACAGTAGCCAAACTATAAATTACTAGATTGGAGTCCAAAAATAATCTGTAACATGAACAATATCATCCTTCTTTTTAAAAATCACCAATCTAAAGTGCCAAGTGCAGGAGCATTTTCTGAACCTCAAGGCAGCGAAGCACTGAATTGATGATGTGAGCCCTGGGATGCAATTTATGATCATTTACAATTAAGCAGGTAATTACTTCCACACCTCAATGTGTAAAGAGGACACCTCACCACATGGGTTGGGCTTCATTAAACAGACACCACTGCTCAATATATCCACAAAACAGAGCCCACCCTCCTCAGGTGTAAAGGTGAGCCACTATGGTAACGGTGCTAATATTTCCCCTTTATTTTAGCAGAGGAAAAGCACATGATGTATTTCGAACTTCATCTCCTTGATCACATGACCATTAAAACAAAAACGAGTGAAAAAAGTTGTTAAATTGAATATCTTTGCTAGCTCATCAACACAAACTGATATATAGACAATTTTATGATTAAATTTCAAAATATGTTCAACAAATGTAAACATTATTTTCTTCATATTTGTCAAAATGAATTTCAAAAACACGAGCAAGCTTATAGTAGCTATAACTGTTAATGAGGGTAAATCACTTTGTCCCTCATTATAACATTGGCGGTAACTATCGCCTACTGCCATGGCGACAGCCACCAACATACCGCCGCCGTGGCTACCAGCCGTCTACGCGTATTATGACTGCCGACGGTATTCCACCAAAATGCTGGCGGAATACCGCTGACGGTCATGGCGGTGGACGGCGGTAAGACGGCACTGCTGACAGCAGCACCGCCACACCAGCAAAACACCACCGACCGTATCATGAGCAATGATACGGCCTGGCGGTGTTTTGCTGGCAGACGCTGCTGCTGACAGCAGCACTGCGGACCGTCTCCAGCCAGAGGACTCCCTGCAAGCAGATAAGTTGGGTTCTCTGACAGGAAAGAGGGGTGGGAGGTGTTGTGTGTATGTAGGGGGTGTGTGTATGTTTTGGAATGCGTGCATGGGGGCGTAAGTCGCGTTGAATGCATTCATGAATGACTGATTGTCAGTGTATGTTGTGTATTGTGAATGCATGCGTGCAACAAGGTATGTCGGTGTGTGTTGCATTGTGTGGGTATGTATGTGTGCATGCGTGGGTGGTGGTGAGTATGCTTGTGTGCATGTGTGTATATGGGTGCGCGTGTGTGTGTGCATATGTGCAGGGGGCAGGAGAGGGAGGGGGAGTGCGGGGGAGGACTCTTGGGAGGGAGAGGGGGTGAGGGAGACCCCTATCAGTGCCAGGGAAGGGATTCTCTGGCACTGATAATGCCTACCACCATGGTTTTCATAGCGGTAAGTTTGGCACGAAAACCATGACGGTAGGCCAAGTCATAATCCCGAGGGTGGGATTGTGACAGCCGCCAGGCTGGATACCGAAGTCTCCAGCCCAGCGGCCGTTACCACCCATTTTGTTTACTGCTGGCCTATTGGTGGTATTAACGCCGCTTTAACACCGACCACCAGGGTTGTAATGAGGGCCTTTGTGTCTAAACTACATCTTCACAATAAACATCAGTCACATTAGGTTTAAAACTCAAAATTCAGAAGCTATAGTAGCATACATACAAGGTAAAGCTAATAGTAGCACTTGATGCCCCCATTACCAGAAAACAAGACATTGTATCCCTTCATGTGAACACAAATATTTCTAAATACCAAATCAAATAATACATTGCTGCCTACATATCATCTAAAGTACATCAAGTTTGAGTCCATTCCATCCCATCCAAAATAAAGAATCCTAAAACAATGAAAAAAAAAAAATACATCAAAATAAACAAATAAAACCACACAATTATTACAAAGCCTGTTTGCAGATCATATCCTTCAAATACAAGTGAATAAAAAGCATAGACAGCTACAGATGTACACCTAGTTCCTCACACAGAATTCATCCCTTTAGGAAGTAAACAACCACTCTGCATGATCAATCTGGATTCCAGTCTTCTAAGGGAAGCCACTCTATTGACTTGCCTCGGATGCTTATACACTGTATCCAGGCCACAATACTGTGCTTTCGTCCAATCCCCATAATAACACTCTGCAAAATGTTTGGCTGCACCATAACTCAGGTCCCTAGTTGTAACGGCCTACCAGTGCTCCAAAATACGTTTCTGTACTGGAGAAATTATAGACCCAATGTACCACATCACAAGGACATACAATAACATACACGTCAAAATCTGTTTTACAAGTGATGAATTTCAGTATTTTCCATGTTTTCTGCATATATGCCAAAAGAACCTCTTGGACATCTGTACTATGTCTGTAAGCTTTACACTCCTACAACGTTTGAAACCTTTCCTCAGTGTTACCCAGGTAGTTTTTATTAGAGTTGAAAAACTGTACACCAGCAAATCTTTTATGGACACATTTCTCTCATACATGATTAAGGGATGTGGGCCAACTTTCTCACTCAAAATTGAATCTTGTGATAAAATCTCTCACCTCTTCCTCAAGTAAGAATGCATATCCTGTACCTGATGAGTGTACTTAATAATGAACCGAATCGGCTCACCCTTCTCGTATTTACAGTGTTGTGTAGTTTTAAACAGGGCCTCTTCTCAATCCGACTTGTCAGCGTTGGAGCTAGCTGTTTGTAGTGCTCTATCCGAGTATCCCTTGGCCTTAAACCTGCGCAACATTTGTTGCTTTACTCTCTGGTAACTGGATACTGTACTACAATTACGTTTAGCGTGCAACAATTTGCTCTATGGGATGCTTCACCAAACATTTGGTGGGTGGTTGCTGGAAGCATGTAAACTTGAATTTACACCTGTTTTCTTTCAGGATAACTCAGTAGTCAAAGTTCCTCCATATACAGTAAGTTTTACATCTAGATATTCCATAGATTCCTTACTGTAGTACAAAGTGAACTTTAAATTTAAGTCTAAAATCAGTTTCTTCTGTCAAATCAATATGTATATTGAATTCCTTAAAAGTTTTATTTATTACCCTGGAGTCAAAAGGATCCAAATTTATATTGGTCTTTTCCACAGCAGTGCTCCTGCTCAATTCATAATGAATATAAAGTTTCAACGTCATCAATCACAAGGTTGGAAAACGTAACTGGCGCACTTCCCCCAATTGATGTAAAGTCACTCTTTTTCATTGCATACATTTTGTACAATTTGAGTTTACAGACAAATTTGAAGAGGTCAGCCCTCTGTTGTGCATAGTGAACTGGCACATCTGGACATAAAGACAAACCAAGACTTAAAACCTCTCTCCCAATATCGGATAGTACTCTAGGAGAGAGGTTAACTACCATCAATTGCTGAGTCTCCTGGGTTGTCACTTGTTGCGACCCTGGCCTCATGTTCCTCTCCCAGCACTGATAACTCTTCCTCTGTTGGCATAGTTTCCATTTTTGTCTTTTCCTCCTCTCCTTTGTGTATTTCTGTGTGACTGTTTGTTGTCTTACTGGAGGAGTTGAACCTCCTCGGAAAAAGGTTTGCCAAAAGTTGAAGGTATGGTATCATCCATGGATCCCTGATCTGAGCTCACATCTGTAGTAGACCCTCCACTTTAGGGACGGAGATCCATCATTTGCAGGGTCATCCTGACCTTATCATATTTTCTTGAAAAGGTCAAAATTCAGCCAGACTCGTAGTCGATCTCATTACGCTGGAATGTCCATTGTTTACAAGCAATCACCTCCTGCTCGTGTTTTTTAATCTTCTCATGAACGACTTTCAAAGCAGCTTGCACTCATTCCTGATCTAGGTCCAACTTCAGATCAGCCAGCAATCTATCAATATTTTATCGCAGGATTCAATTTTGAGTGAGAAAGTTGGCCCACATCCCTTAATCACATTCACCGCCTCCATCACAGACTGCATCACCGCACAAGCCATCGCAGCCACCAACTACACCCTGCTGGGAGACCTCAACTTCCACCACGACAACCTTCAAGACCACAACACCACATCCCTTCGGGACAACCTCCACAACATAGGGCTTCAACAGATCGTGACGGAACCAACCCACTCAGCAGGGCACACCCTCGACCCTATCTTCACAAAAGGAACCTCCATCACTTTCAGTCACAGCTCCAAACTCCCATGGACAGACCACCGATGCATCCATTTCACCTTCACCACACCGACCGTCATCAGACCCCAGTACCAACCACCACATAGAAGCTGGACAAAAATCACCAACGACCATCTCACCTTCGCCCTAGCCAACTCCGCCCCCACCATCGCACACAATGACGACCTGAACGCTGCAGCACGCACCTTTCACAAATGGATCATCAACTGCGCCAACACCAAAGCCTCCCTCAAAAGGAACAACAGCACCCACGCCAAGAAAGAGAGCTGGTTCACCCCAGAAATCCGAGAATTCAGACGCACTTGTTGTCGCCTCAAGAAAATCTGGAGAAACACCAAATCCACAGAAGCCAAAAGCAACTTCAGAGCTGCCACTACCGCAGACCACCAACTCATCAGGAGCACCAGAAAGAAACCTATACAAGAGAGAATCTCCTCACACGCACACAACAGGAAGGAACTCTTCAGCATCATCAAGGAGTTCGCCCAACCAAACAGCGAAGCAAAGGACATCCCACCCTCTCAAGACCTCTGCGACAGACTCAGCACCTACTTCCACCACAAAATCAAGACCATCTATGACAGCTTCAGCGAGGACACCCTACGAGCAGAACCCCTTACACCAAAACCCAACACCGACAAACCAACCAATCACCAACTGGACCCCCTCACCACCGAAGACACACTGAAAACAATGAAGTCCATACTCAAACCCTACAAACCCATGCTCCTACCACATCTTCAACAGAGGTGCAGACATCATTGCCCCCATACTCTGCCTCACCATTAACCGCTCCCTAGCTGCCACCTCCTTCCCTGACAACAGGAACCATGCCAAGATCATCCCCCTCCTCAAGAAACCCTCGGCAGACCCCACCAACCTCAAAAACGTCAGGCCCATCTCTCTACTACCATTTCCTGTGAAAGTCATTGAAAAAGCCATCAACAGCCAACTTGCCACTTTTATCAAAGACCACAACACCCTCAACATCTCCCAATCTGGATTCATGAAAAACTACAGCCCTAAAACGGCCCTCCTGGCCACCATCGTCAGAAGCTATGGAATCAACATTGTCTCCTACGCCGATGACACCCAACTCCTCCTCTCCCTATCTAATGAACCTAACACAGCCAGACACAACTTCCACAAAGGCATTGAGGCAAACCCCAACTGATGAGAAACAGCTGCTTTCAACTCAACGCGAACAAGACAGAAGTACTCATCATGGGCCCTCAACCCAACGTTTGGAACGACTCCTGGTGGCCAGCCACCCTTGGAAATCCGCCCACCCGCACAAACCAAGCCTGCAAACTTGGAATCATCCTGGACTCCAAACTCAAGATGAACCATCAAATCAACTCATTCACCTCCACCTGCTTCTGCACCCTACGCCTGCTACGCAAGACTTTCAAATGGATCCCCCTCAAACATAGAAAGACCGTCACACATGCCCTCATCACCAGCAGACTGGACTATGGCAACACACTCTACGCCAGAATCAACAAGAACCTTCCCCACAAACTACAGAACATCCAGAACACCGCCACCAAACTGGTCCTCGACCTGCCTCGACACTGTCACATCTCATAACACCTTTGCACACTACACTGGCTTCCCATAGAGAAAGGAATCACCTTTAAGATCCTCACCCACGCACAAAAAGCCCTCCATAACACCGGACCAGCAGACCTGAAAAGCAACTCAACTTCCACGCACCCCACAGGGCCCTACACTCAGCCCAGCTCTCTCTCGTCGAAGTACCCCACATCAGGAAAACCAGAACACGGGGAACACTCCTTTTCCTACCTCGCAGCCACCACCTGGAAACCCCTTCCACTCCACATCAGACAAACCATCCCACTCCTCAACTTCACAAAGGAACTGAAGACTTGGCTTTTTTAAGACCCACCTCACCAGTGGACGCTACACTCCCCACCCAGCACCTTGAGACCCTTGTGGGTGAGTAGCTGCACTCTACAAACACTGATTGATTGATTGTGCCACTTTAACACCACCCCTGAGGTGACTTAGGATTTTGACACATTCTCAGACATGTAAGTCTAGGAATGCGTCAGATTTTGTCAGAACACCCACAGCAACACCCATGGACTGCCCCTTTCATGCAGTGTTATGTGTGAAAAGGGTCCATATTTACAAAGCCATGAAAAGCCATGAAGGGTGGCTCTGCATGGCCTTGTAAATATGGGCCGGCACACTGTGACATCGGAGCATAAAAAATGATACGATAGATGTATGAGATTTGGCCTTCAAACTAATGGATCTTTAATGCTGTCAAAGACTGTTGTGAGTAACATGGGCACATTTTGGGAATGTGTCTTTTTCCATAAAAAGGCAGTTACACCACTACAAAGCTACCTTTCTATACGTTTCTACAAACACAAAACACAAGCCCCAACCAGGAATTCCTGTTGATACCCCAGACATAAATTGTGGCTTCCCAAATGGATTTTTCAGCTTTGTGAAATCTCCCATATTTTACAAGGGCACTTTTTGAGAGCATGAGTTTTCCCATTAGTAGGCAGTTGCACTACAGCCACCGTCTTTGCTACTCTTGCACAAAATGATAGCAAGCCCCATTCAGGATATACAGTTGTATGCCCCATTTACAGAATGTGTGCCCCCAAACTCTGATTTTTTTTTAACTTTCTTAAACAAGGTTTATGTATGTATGGATGGGTATTTATTGAGTGCAAGCTTAGGTAGCAAGCAAAGAGGACCAAGAGTAAATAGGGGGGAAGGAAGAGCTTTGGGAGGAGAAACCTATTACATTCTCGAATTCTAGAGACAAAATAACGAAGATGTGCCAGTCATTCTCCAATGCAAAAAACCATAAGGGTCAGTTGCAATTGTTGCATTCAGAAATACAGTTGTAGCTTCCTTATGGAGACTAGTTCATAATGTGGTGGCTAGAAAAGAGAGTCAGAACTCAGATATCTAACCTTCCTTGATGAATACAGATTGAGTCAGTTAATGCTGCATTTGAAGTGTGAGTATTAGATCAATGTGATAATTCCAGTCCAGCTCACGTGGAGCTTGAATAGCACAATCATCACATTGCATCATCAAATGTGTGTTTATAAAGTGCACAATACCGCTAGGGGATATCATGGTGCTAAATAACAGATGTTTATTGCTACCCAACCTAATAGTATTTTATCAGTCATTGAAGGATGAAAGTCTAAAGAGAATACCAGGATGAAAACATGTAACTAGTAAGTCAAACACTGATCTCCCAGAAGGATAAATTATATTAGTAAGACATCAGACTAATACTATCAGTTTGGAAATTTCTTTATAAATATCGCCATGAATTGAATATGACTACAGTCACACACTACCACTGGGACTTCAACAGGTATTCAACATAAATGACTAAGCTAGAGGGGCTTGGACTTGACAGTTAAGACACACTTTCTCTTGACTACAGTAATCATTATTTCTGTGGGGATCTGAGCATCCCTACAATCATGCACCTGTGCTTCACTATAATCACACAATACATCTGCAGGGACCTGGTGCCACCTTATGTTACCATGGTAATCTGTGTCTAGGTAAAATATACCTTTGGACTCATTTAGAGAATAGCAGATGCTGGACATCCATCACAAAACCATGTTCCTAATGACAGAGCTTTCTCTTGCTTGGCCTGTGGAAACCTTTGAGTGACATTTCATCCACACTTGGGCCATCAGTCATTGTTTGTCAGACCATCTATCCTACTTTGGGCAGAAATCCAATGCAGATGTATTTCTGTTCAGGGCACTTACGTGAAGCGTGGCGGTTACAAGCAGAACAACAAAGATATAAACCCCCCCATATGCTGAGAGAAACACCCCAGCACATAAGGGACATAGGGCCAGATGTAAGGGAAAATGACGGTGTGCGTCGCTGAGCTAAATTTGTCAGCATCGCGCACCATCATTTTCACAACGCAGGGATGAGCTGTATTTAATAGAATGTGGCGCACCCCTGTGTTTCCCCCTGTGCCAATGCTGAACACCTTCATGCACAAAAACAATTTTAAATGGTGATTTGTGTTTTTATGTTTGCTAAAGAATGCAGCACAGATAGAATGAGCAAAAAACAAAGAGAAATAAAAGCATTTGTCCTTGTTGCGCCCTGCTAATGCCACCCCTGGAGTGGCATTAGATTTTGGCACTGCCTCAGGTTTATGAACACTCGTAAATCTGGGGCAGCGTCAAAATGCAATGGGTGTTGCTGTGGCACGCCCCTAGCAACACCCATTGCACGCCCCTTCCACGCAAAATGCTGCGTGTGAAAGGGCTGTATTTACAAGGTGGCGTTAAGCCACAAAAAGTGCATAGCACCACCGGAGCATCACTAAAAGTGAAGCATCTGATGGCGCTAGGGGCTCTTAATTATGTCCCATAGACTTTTTGTTTTTTCAATAACAATTTTCCACTTTGGGACTTTTAAATATAACACTCACTGGCAAAACTTTAGTGGAGACTGCAGCGCAGCCATATCGGCAGCTCTGCTGTCTCTTAGTAAGGCTGTCAGTCTACCCTCAGGGAAGCAAAGAACATCCCTCTGCTTACCTAGCGAGCTACTCGCCAAATTGTAAATAGTCTGGAGAAGAGATTAACATTAACAAATTAGAAAAGATGTGTTAAGAGTGTTTGTGTTTTCTTAAATTCACTAAACCGCTGTCAAATTTTTACATTTGAGGTTTACATTTTTCTCGTTACACTTCACTAAACAGACACATCCACAAACACTTGGTAAAATTGTATTTTTTACTTATCCTTCCCTATGTTAAAAGTAAATGTGGATTTTTAGTTGGCATGGCAACGTTCTTTGCCAGATGAAGAGTAGACTACTGCATTCGACCTAAGTTTCCAAACTCTCGCTTAACCGTTCAAGATGCTGACTTTTTCACTGATTAATGAAAGGTATATTTTACTATGTTGCAAATTAATTTAATATATTGTGTATATCTTATCATTACGAAGCTGAAGGACACATTATAAAAGTCCTTTTAGGATTGATTATTTCAGCATTCATATTTTGTGATTGGTCGTCATTTACTTGCAGGAGGTTTTTGACATGCCTAATTGCACTTTATGTGCCATTTAAGATTTATCTGTGTGGTCAATCGCAGCATTTTACAGCTGGAGCCTTCAAGGGATTGTCAGATCACTCTCTCCCTGCAAGCGCAGGTAGGTTCATTAATGGCATGTTCTTTCTCCTTGACCTGTTCTCTAACTCATCATGTATTTCTTGACATTTGTAAAAATCTATTTTCAGGTTCCTGGATTTTTGCAGTGTTTTTTTTTTTCTTTTTATATAAATTAATAATCAGTCTCCCAACCATGGGGCCATGCCAGTATTGCTTTGCACAACAAGCTCAAATAATCCCTGCCTCCGGTAACGTTTGCTTTATCACACTCACTGCTACATTTCTTTTGTTATGACCTTGATCTCTCTATCCTTTTACGGATTCGTTCACTCTATATTTCAGACACCTTTTGATCAAATGTTTTGGCAGTAGTAGCACACGGTGTTGCTTCAAACTGGAACCACTAAACCACTGCGTGGAACTACATTTTCCAATCCTTTTGGAGAGCAGCGAAAGTGCGCCTCCCATTTTGAGAGATTTCTGTTTCCATATGACTTGGTTCAGATTTCCAAAGGAAAGTGATATTATGTTTGTCAGGGTTTTTAAAATGTCTTTGTAGTTTTTCTTAGATTTTTTTCTCTATGTCACTGACTTTGAGTGGTTGGAATCTTGAGATGATTTCAACATTCAGCAGGTGCGATTGTCAAAACTTTATTTCTCGATAAATATAAGTCATAAGAAGAAGGTGGACAGCTACTAAAATAAAATGTTGGTGTATTGGGCCCATATTTTTTTCATGATTAACAGTTCATGGCATTTAATATTAGAGGGTTTATTCAAAGACATATCCTGAGTTTAGGTGTACGAGAAATAGGCTTTGTAAATGTACGATACCAGTCTTCCTTCTCAAAATGTGTACTTGCCAACAAAGACATTCAGGGGTGGCCATTTGTAAAGGTATTTTGCCTGTGGAGACAACAAATGTTCAAAAGCATGTTTCCATCAAATGTATGCATGCAACAGTTCACAGCTGTTGGAAAATCTTCAGGAGTAATGATTGGACCACTCCAGAAAATGCACAGCTGTCTTAAGTCATGGGATGAGTTGTGAATCCATTAAGGTGAAGGTATTCTATCTGCCCTCCATTTTGGGTTTTGTTCTGGCTATTCCACCTAAACTGCACTTCTTTCAGCCATTACTCACTTGGACCTCTTCGCTGCCATTTACAGTGTGAATATAAGGGCCTATAACATTTTGGATACATTCGTAGAAACAATTTTAAACAAAATGTAAAACCATGATGTGCCGTTCGACATTTCAATCATTAATAAGTCTTCTCAAACGACTGCGCTTCCTGTCTTTTAATGCAAGGCAGTTACATAACGTTTCTCATATTTTCTCTTGACTATACCTCAAAACGATAATTTGGATTGCTAGTTTTTAGCTCACTAAGGGCCTGATTTAAGAAAAGTGGCGCTGCATCCAATGTAGTGCCACTTTTTTTGCATCTCATAGCACCTTGTGCAGGCATGATGTGGCACAAGGCGTTACAAAGTAGCGCAATGCATGAACTGCAACACTATAAATATGGCGCAGCGAATGTGGCCTCGTTGGGCCATGTTAACATTAAAAAAATATGCTTATGTGGCACAAGGAGGCGCTAAGCCCTCTTAAATCTGGGTCTAAATACCACTGCGTTCCCTTTAAGTGCGCGCAATGAAACCTAAACTGTAAGACCTTTTTACAGACTGCGGATGCAACAAAGATGAACATTTAGCTGATACACGAAAACTAGCCCACCTTGGAATGCCGAGCTAGTCCCTATCTGCCTGCATAGGAAATATTAGTGACCTTCCCTTGTCTTAAGACACACTTTAGTAGAAAATCGTTTCAGCTCAGTCTTGTGGCAGATTTTATGTAAATATTAGTCTTTCAAAACGAGGAGAACTTGAACTGATCTGATGTCTGTTAGTCCCATTCCACATTCGTCTTCCAATGTAATGCTTTTCTGAACTGTTGGCTGTACGCAGGCTATGAAAATAAATTAACGAGGTCAGAAATATTTTTGCTACTTGAGAACTCTAGTTTGATCATTTCTTGAGACGAATTTTAACTATGGATAAAAAGATCTGAGTGCATTAAACTATGCAGTTGTATGATACCTCAAAACTGAGACAGTCCTGAGTTCACAATTAGTTGGTGATCTGCTCACACTACAGAACATTGTAACCAGGCATCGTCTTACAGACAGTATAACCATTTGTTAAAGGCAAACCTACCCCTCGCCTCCATCTGCCATTATGCAGATGATAGAAACATGGTTTTGTGTTATAGCCAACGCTACTCGCCCTCCTTCAATCTCAACTAAATCTTAAGGCACGTCTTTTAAAAATTAGAAATGGGAATAGGAAGTTGCAACATCAGGCCTAGCACAACTCTAGGAACACATTTATAACAAGAGATTCGAATAAGGAGAAATGCGAACACCTGCAGTGAAGAGTCAGGGGAGTGGTGGTATACTCGACTAAAGCCTTTACATTGGTCAACATGAGTTAAAGGGCAGGACCAGGGCTGATGAGAAAGCCAGAGAAAAATTGTTAAGCAAATTGTTAAGTTTAGTGAATATTCACCTGTGACAAAAGAAAAAAACAACTTTGTAACTTCAGTAGTCTATTTTTCACCACTAATAGATGTGTTGGAAGCCTATTATTTCTGCAAAGCTTCATTTTGATTGTAGTGTAAAATTCCTGTTAGAAGTTGAAGATAAATGGGTAATAGCAATAAAAATGTTTTTGGAGAAAATACCACTTTTGGTGTGATCACCTCCACTTGTTTGTGGACTGATGCTGCTGGTTTGTGACTCTGGGAACTGAGACAGTGCAAACATGGCCCCCCCTGCATGTGCCCCCCCTGCATGTGCAATGACCCCTAAAACATGTAGAAACTGGCTAAACCCTAATAGACATACTTAAGTTTCTGATAAGGCCATAGTATATGGTGCCTAAGGTACACCCAAGGCAAAAACACTGAAGTGCTGGATGGAATGCATGAATTAATCTGAGCCACTGGCAATCCCATCCAAATCCATCATATTTTTTGCCCAGCATGAACTCAGCCATATGCAAATCACTCTTGACCCTGTTCCCCATGGAAACAGTCCAGCTTGAACTGCCAGGCCAGGTCCTACCTGGACTGGAAACAAGCATCCTGGGACCAGTTTCAGGGAATTACCCCTCATCAGCAAGGCTAGCTTGAATTCAGTGGCACAGTGAGCCCAGGACCAATGTCTTGGCATACCTAGCACATTTAGGGCTTGAAATGCAAAAACAAGAAGTTGATGGATGGAATGCTTGAATTAATTTCAGCCATTAGCAATCGCTCAGTGTTGCATCCTAATCTATCATTTTTTTGCCCACCATGCCACCCCAGGTTGGACCCAGCCATATGAAAATCAGTCTTGCCCTGTTCCTCATGAGAACAGTCAAGCTGCCAGAACAACCAGGCCTTTACAATGGTCAAATTGAGTTAATGGCCTGAATGAGAACCAATGATAAAGCCATAAAAGCATTGTTAAGATTATTGAGTTTAATGAATTGTACACCTGTGACAAAAGGAAAAACAACTTTGTAACTTCAGTTATTATTTTTTTTTACCACTAATGGATGTGTTGGAGCTTGATATTTCCTCATAGCTTTATTTTGATTGTAGTGTAAAATTACTGTTAAAAGTTTAAACTAAATGAGTAATAACAATAAATACATTTTATGGGAAATTACCTCTTTTTGCGTGGTCACCTCTATTGATGGAGAATGATGCGGCTGTTTTTTGGCTCTGGTAACTGGGGCAGTGCTAACCAGCCCCTGTGCATGTGCACTGACCCCTGAAACATGTACAAATTGTCTAAACCCTAATTAGCATACTCAGGTTCCTGATAACACCAGAATATGTGGTGTCTAAAGTACACCCAAGGGATGGAAAGTTAAATGTCACTTATGGTCTACGGCACTGCTGTGCCATCCACTGGCTGGTCTGACAAGACAAATATGACTCCATACAAACCACTGTGGCCTGGCTGCTTTAGTTTTAAAACTACAACTCAGCCTGTTAAATTAAACCTGTTTGACAAGAGAAAGCCTCCTTTTTAAATATTAATGTCACCCTTATATAGGCCTTTTAGCCCACAAGGCAGGGTTAATGGTATTAAAAAGTAGGATATGTAGAAATTTAAAGTTAGCATGCCCATACAGTCATTAGTTCTCAAAAGCTATTTTCCCAGTGGAAAGCTGTCTGGCCCATATACAAAGACTGGGAAGCAATATTAAAAATGAGTTCAGCTATCTAAGGACCAACTAAAAAATTAAATAAAGGACTGTTTTTAATATTTATTAAAAGCCCAACTCAATTGCACCGTTTTATTTTTAATAAATATTAAGGAAAAAGAGACCTTTATAAAGTTATCTTTTATCTCCGTGAAGCTCCTGGAAGCATATTTTCATTAGCCTCTAACTCTCAACCAGCTGGGGAAGGGTCTTGTGAGGTGTGAAAACTGCTCCCAGAGCAGAGGCAATGGCCTCAGATAACGAAGATGTTTTATTCCTCCGACAGAAAGACCAGTTTGGCAGTGCCCAGGCACTTTATTTACTTCAAAGGGGCTTTCCTGTCACAAGCAGATGACAGATAACACCTGCACAGACCCTTTCTTTTGTCTTACCAGTCAGGCAGGTATCAAAACGAGTCGGGGGGAATGCTGCCCCTAGAACTGATTAGAGTGACAAAGGAGGACGGGACTGCTCATTACCCTGACCACATCTCTGGTTGGGCTCAGAGGCTCTGCATAAGGGGAAAAGGGTTTCTCCATCTTGAATTTAGTAAATGAGGTGCACTGCAAGATTGTTTGCCGTATGGTATACAGGACCTGTTCATCCAACAGTGGGTTGGATGACCTTTGGGAACTTTTCCCATATTGCCTATGGAAAATCCAGCGGGCACCCCCACGCACAAGCTAGTGCTAGGCAGTAATGTGGCACCCCAGACACCTTGTTATAAGTAATATTGGATCTGTGGAAGAATTGAACAAGGTGCTTCTTCAATTCTAGAACCTGCTGTTTCAGACCTTTGAGGAGACTAGAAGGGCTGGACCCACTCTTTATTGTACTCAGGCTGAAGAAGTGGATTTAAAAGGTCAGTTGGTTGACCTCCTGTGTAAGCTACAGGAGGTATTTTTTTGAAGAGCCCAGCTCAGTACCAACTGGACCTGACCTGGACCCAGTTTGTGGCCACTGCTGGTGAGGGTCTTGACCACAAGTGCTGATCCTGAGATCCTGGAATCCTTAGTTGTGTCTGAAACCTGAGACTTAAAAACATTTCAGGCATCAAGACATCCCCGTGACTGGGACAAACCTGCCAAACTGATCTGCCCATGGTGCATTGCCAATGGGCTACACTCCCATTCAGAGTTTCTCTACAGCAACAGCAATTCCAATTTAGCTGGACCTCACTGTGAAGGTATCAAGGCCTCATGAAGCTCTCTTCACATACATCCCGCAGCCTTTCTCCCCTGGAGAATTCCGAGCTCCAAAAAAAGAGACCGCGGCGTTCATTCTGACTTTCCCGCTGGGCTGGCGGGCGACCGCCAAAAGGCCGCCCGCCCGCCCAGCGGGAAAGCACCAGCAACGAGGAAGCAGGCTCCGAATGGAGCCGGCGGAGTTGCTGGTGTGCGACGGGTGCAGTTGCCAAGCAGACACTGAAAATCAATGTGGGGCCCTGTTAGGGGGCCCCTTCAGTGCCCATGCCGGTGGCATGGGCACTGCAGGGGCCCCCAGGGGCCCCACGACACCCGTTCCCGCCAGCCAGGTTCTGGCGGTGAAAACCGCCAGAACCAGACTGGCGGGAAGGGGGTCGGAATCCCCATGGCGGCGCTGCTTGCAGCGCCGCCGTGGAGGATTCACAGGGGCAGCGGGAAGCCGGCGGGAAACTGCGGCTTCCCTTTTCTGACCGCGGCTTTACCGCCGTGGTCAGAATAGCCCCAGAAGCACCGCCAGCCTGTTGGCGGTGCTTCCTCCGTCCCCTACCCTGGCGGTCTCGGACCGCCAGGGTAGGAATGACCCCCTAAGGGCCTGATTTAGAGTTAGGCAGATGGGGTTACTCCATCACAAACGTGACGGATATCTTGCCTGCCATATTACAATTCCATTATATCCTATGGAAATTATAATACTGCAGACGGGATATCCATCACATTTGTGATGGGGTAACCCATCCACCAACCTCGAAATTCTGAAGGGAAATATCTTGACCTGGTGAAAGAGCCAAAGGGATCCGACCAACAAGAGGACTTCCCTGCTCTTGAAATTAGAATTTTCCTGCAAGAGATTTTCAACCCAAAACCACCAGCTTTACCAGAACCTCATCTCATGCCTTTCCCGTGTCGCAGAGCCCTCATCAGATACAGCATACTGCTTTGCACTTCTGAGTTGGTTTGAACTCCAGAAAAACGACTAAAGGAATGATTTAGATACTCTGTCACAAACCTGACAGGTAGCCCGTCCACTGTATTACAATCTCCGTAGAATAAAATGGGATCGTAATGCGGCAGATGGATTATCCGTCATATTTGTGACGGAGTATTCCCCCCCCACCAACACCTGAATCAGGCCCCTAGTCCCAAGGTAAACCACCAACTGGTTTGAAGGTGGTTGGTGTACTTGACTCATGCTCAATTGCCATCAGCCTGAAGTCTTGCCTAGGATGCAGTCTAAATATGCTTTAGAAATTCATATCTCCAGTTCTCAATATTGAGAGGAAAAGTGAAGTACAAATTAATATAATTAATTCTGCTAACTCACATTGTGGACAAGCTAGAAATATTATCCAACCACTATTTTTAATAGTCATTAAACATTCAATTCAATCATGATGTTAGATATATAATAAATATTTAGGGAAAGTAACTTTTAGAAGTTTACCTTTTCCCTGCCTGAAGCTCTTGAACGATAATTTAAATTAGCTTGCCAGCAGCTGTCCCTCACAGTGCTTGGCCTCAGTTAGTTGTGAAAACTGCTCCTTGAGCAGAGACTATGGCTTAGGCTTAGTGAAATGATGGTCTCTTAGCCTAGGAAGAGCATCTGGGAGATCAGGATTTTAATTTACTTTAAAGCTGCAAGGGTGAGGCCTGTCCATTCATAGTTAAGGAATATGACACTAAACCATTACTACCTAAACAACTACTACTTAAACAACGACTTCCCAACACCAAAAAAACCTATAAAACGAATTATTTTACAACGAAGTCTAAACAACGAAAAAAAACATTAACTAAATTATTCCTTAACAACGAACACCTATTTAACGATTACGAAAACCACTAAATCACGAATCTTCCATTAAACGACTACTATGTAAACCACGAATACCTAAATAACGACTCCACAAATAACTACTACCTAAATAACGACTACCCCAAAAAAAATTACCTAAATAACGATTCCACAAATAACTAATAACCAAACAATCTACTACCCAAACAACGAATACTTAAACAACGTATCCTAAAATAACGACTACCCAAACAAACGACTAGCCAAACAACGAATACCCAAACAAATACTACCCAACACTGAAAACGCCTAGACACCGAATATATTTAAAACGAACACCAAACAGCGAAAAATATTAATAATTAATACCACATCTAAACAATAATGATTAATTAATAAAATATTAAAACCACTACAGTACTAGCCAAAAACAAAAACGAAATCGAAAATTACAATATATTTCCTACATACAAAAACACAAAACATCACAAAAATCCAAAACATATAAACACCATTTTAAAACAAAATAAATAATACTTAAATAATTATAAAACAAAAACAACACAAAAAAAAAAAACACATAAAACGATAGTCCTACAACACTTTCTACATAACCCAGGAAGTACTTCCTCTACCGAACAAACGAGAACAAACATAAAAAAAATACAAACTACAAAACAAATACACTCCACAATTATATAAATCTAACATCACAAACGAATTCGCAATTAAAAAACACATCCAAAACACATTCAATTTACAAATAAAACAATAGTTACAAAAACACATATAAATACCAACCACCTCCATTTTCTACTCATTACTAAACCGAACAACTTACAGAGAAGACGAGCATATCACTACGGAAAAGAATTAAAATATAATTTATCCAACACCGCCATCTACTGAAATAACAAGGTAAAATATCCATAAATAAATATAAATAAATTTACTAACCTATACCACAGCTAAAATAATATATAATTAACATACCTTTCGTACTATTTTGTTACAGGCATAAATATCAAGAATCTGACCAAAAAAATAATCACAACACCTTCATCATCAAAGGTAAACCATTACCATTATTCAAAAACAATTTCACTAAACCATAAACAATTGCATGAAAAAAATTATTAAATAACGAATACCATAATAGAATTAAAATATATATATTAAATATTAAAAGTACAAATTATTTAACAAAAAAAAATTCACCTAATAAATTTAACCAAAAAACAAATATTATTCATCAAATTTGAAACCTACTAAAAAAATTACTTCTAAATCAAAATAACTAAATAATTAATAAAACAAAAGAATAAACTAAATAATAAAATTTTTGTTATTTCTTACAAACTCCAAGAACCCCAAAAAACACCAGAAGACCTAAAAAATTGAAAGAAATCAATTTAAAAAAAAATAACATCTGAAATAAGAAAAAAACTCAAAGTAAGTATAATATTTTCATTATAACATACAACCAGATTTTCTAATTAAATAAAACAAAACAAACATTCTTATTCAAAGACCCCTTAACATAACACCAAACACACATAAATTCTATAAAATTAAAAACTCTTCACAAACACAGTACATATATTATATACAAAACAAATAACTATAACAACTCCACCAAACACTCACCTCTAAACAGCTGCTCCACAATAAACATAAATACATTTTACAACAAAACACCAACTTCCAAAACAACTAGAGCCTTAACAACAAAGACAGACTACCAACCTTGTTCTTACTACTAACAATCTTACCACAAATACCTTAAAAACAATATTTCATTGTAAAACCATACTTGAAAAAAGAATTACTAATAAACACCATTCAGCCTACATCCCTCACGACACCCCCCAACCACACCCCAAAACCTAAAACACCTTGAACTCCCACCACCTCCCCAAAACCAAAACGTCCCACCCCTCCAACCCCACCCCAAAACCTAAAACCACCTAACTCCCACCTCCTCCCCAAAACCAAAAACGCCCCACCCCCCCAACCCACCCAAAAACCTAAAACCCCCTAAACCCCCACCTCCTCCCCAAAACCAAAAACGTCCCACCCCTCCAAACCCACCCAAAAACCTAAAACACCCTAACTCCCCACCTCCTCCCCAAAACCAAAAATGTCCCACACCCCCAACCACACCCCAAACCTAAAACACCCTGAACTCCCACCCCCTCCCAAAAACCAAAACGTCCCACCCCCCAACCCCACCCCAAAACCTAAAACCACCTAACCCCCCACCTCCTCCCCAAAACCAAAAACGCCCCACCCCCCAACCCACCCAAAAACCTAAAACCCCCTAAACCCCCACCTCCTCCCCAAAACCAAAAACGTCCCACACCCCCAACCCCACCCCAAAACCTAAAATCCCCTGACCCCATACCCACTCCCCAAAACCAAAAACACCCCACACCCCCAACCCCACCCCAAAACCTAAAATCCCTTGACCCCACACCCACTCCCCAAAACCAAAAACGCCCCACACCCCCAACCCTACCCCAAAACCTAAAATCCCCTGACCCCACACCCACTCCCCAAAACCAAAAACGCCCCACACCCCCAACCCTACCCCAAAACCTAAAATCCCCTGACCCCACACCCATTCCCCAAAACCAAAAACACCCCACACCCCCAACCCCACCCCAAAACCTAAAACCACCTCACCCCACACCCACTCCCCAAAACCAAAAACGCCCCACGCCCCTAACCCACCCCAAAACCTAAAATCCCCTGACCCCACACCCACTCCCCAAAACCAAAAACGCACCACACCCCCAACCCCACCCCAAAACCTAAAATCCCCTGACCCCACACCCACTCCCCAAAACCAAAAACGCACCACACCCCCAACCCCACCCCAAAATCTAAAATCCTCTGACCCCACACCCACTCCCCAAAACCAAAAACGCCCCACACCCCCAACCCCACCCCAAAACCTAAAATCCCCTGACCCCACACCCATTCCCCAAAACCAAAAACACCCCACACCCCCAACCCCACCCCAAAACCTAAAACCACCTCACCCTCCACCACTTCCCAAAACCAAAAACGCCCCACCCCCCAACCCCATCACAAAACCTAAAACCCCCTCACCCTCCATCACTTCCCCAAAACCAAAAATGCTCCACCCCACCATCCCCACCCCAAAACCTAAAACCCCCTGACCCTCCACCCCCTCCCCAAAACCAAAAACACTCCATCCCCCCAAACCCACCCCAAAACCTAAAACCCCCTGACCCCAACCACCTACCCAAAACCAAAATTGCCCCACCCCTCCAACCACACCCCAAAACCTAAAACCCCCTAACCCCCCACCTCCTCCCCAAAACCTAAAACCCCCCACTAACCTAATTAAATGTACTATAACAACTCCACCACATACTTACGTCACAGAAGCTGCTACACAGCAAATAACACTAAAATTACTAATCCTACTCCACCAAGTACTTACCTCATATCACCTAACTCCCACCTCCTCCCCAAAACCAAAAACGCCCCACCCCCCCAACCCACCCAAAAACCTAAAACCCCCTAAACCCCCACCTCCTCCCCAAAACCAAAAACGTCCCACCCCTCCAAACCCACCCAAAAACCTAAAACAGCCTAACTCCCCACCTCCTCCCCAAAACCAAAAATGTCCCACACCCCCAACCACACCCCAAACCTAAAACACCCTGAACTCCCACCCCCTCCCAAAAACCAAAACGTCCCACCCCCCAACCCCACCCCAAAACCTAAAACCACCTAACCCCCCACCTCCTCCCCAAAACCAAAAACGCCCCACCCCCCAACCCACCCAAAAACCTAAAACCCCCTAAACCCCCACCTCCTCCCCAAAACCAAAAACGTCCCACACCCCCAACCCCACCCCAAAACCTAAAATCCCCTGACCCCATACCCACTCCCCAAAACCAAAAACACCCCACACCCCCAACCCCACCCCAAAACCTAAAATCCCTTGACCCCACACCCACTCCCCAAAACCAAAAACGCCCCACACCCCCAACCCTACCCCAAAACCTAAAATCCCCTGACCCCACACCCACTCCCCAAAACCAAAAACGCCCCACACCCCCAACCCTACCCCAAAACCTAAAATCCCCTGACCCCACACCCACTCCCCAAAACCAAAAACGCCCCACGCCCCTAACCCACCCCAAAACCTAAAATCCCCTGACCCCACACCCACTCCCCAAAACCAAAAACGCACCACACCCCCAACCCCACCCCAAAACCTAAAATCCCCTGACCCCACACCCACTCCCCAAAACCAAAAACGCACCACACCCCCAACCCCACCCCAAAACCTAAAATCCCCTGACCCCACACCCATTCCCCAAAACCAAAAACACCCCACACCCCCAACCCCACCCCAAAACCTAAAACCACCTCACCCTCCACCACTTCCCAAAACCAAAAACGCCCCACCCCCCAACCCCATCACAAAACCTAAAACCCCCTCACCCTCCATCACTTCCCCAAAACCAAAAATGCCCCACCCCACCATCCCCACCCCAAAACCTAAAACCCCCTGACCCTCCACCCCCTCCCCAAAACCAAAAACACTCCATCCCCCCAAACCCACCCCAAAACCTAAAACCCCCTGACCCCAACCACCTACCCAAAACCAAAATTGCCCCACCCCTCCAACCACACCCCAAAACCTAAAACCCCCTAACCCCCCACCTCCTCCCCAAAACCTAAAACCCCCCACTAACCTAATTAAATGTACTATAACAACTCCACCACATACTTACGTCACAGAAGCTGCTACACAGCAAATAACACTAAAATTACTAATCCTACTCCACCAAGTACTTACCTCATATCACATTACAAATACTCAAAACATTATAAAATAATCAAAGCAACTTCACTAGATACTTACATTAACACAATTGCTACAGAATAATTATTAAATAATATACTATTACAACTCCACCAACTACTTACCTCATAACAAAAACTAGGAACACAATAGACCCACAAATACAAATCTAAAAGCAAAAATGACTTCCCTCATTAAATAACACACAATCACCAAATATAAAAGATAACAAACCACCTACCCCAAATAATTACAAATAGAAAACATTATATATTAATTAACCTACTAAGTGTTAAACTAAATCCACAACAAATTTAATAATAAAAACTGCTAACTTCTTTTAACCTATTTCTTTTATATTATTTACAGATATTTCACAAATGGCATCGCAAGGAGAAGCAAGTTACATAACCTCAAGAACCGGAAACCAGCTACTAAAGTATGAAGGTTATCTTTATTGCAGAGACAAGGTTGTCAACCTCAGGAGCCATTGGAGGTGTGTACAATTCTACTCTTCACATTGTAGAGGCAGAGCTGTAACTCTAGAAAACACTGTTGTTAAAACAACAGATCACAACCACTCTGCCTCTGCAATAGAAATTGAAATAAGAGAAAACATACAAAAAATAAAAAACATTGCACATACCTCCAATGACTCCTGCGGACAGGTTATAAGGGAGGTAGTACAAAATATTCCAATACAGATTTCCGGTAGCATGCCTTCTGTACCAAACCTTAGGAGAATATTTCAACGAGAAAGACTGGCAAGTTATCCCCAACATATAACACCACAAACCTATGAAGACATTAACATCCCCCCAGAACTAACAATTACCTTCTCCAAAGAAACTTTCCTCATCCACGACAACGAAAACCCTCAAAAAAGAATACTAATATTCAGCACATCATCCAATTTACTAATCCTACAAAATAGTGAAATTTGGATGATGGATGGAACCTTTAAATCTACACCCCATCCATTCACTCAAATTTACACCATACATGCCACAAATAATAACACTACAATCCCCCTAGAGTATGCATTGCTACCTGATAAACATTCCTCTACTTACAGTGAATTTTTATCAACAATCAAAAACAAAACATTAAATAAAACACCTAGAAAAGTAATACTAGATTTCGAATTATCAATGATAAATACAATACTAAAAATATATCCACAAACCCAAATTCAAGGATGCTTTTTCCACTTTTCACAAGCATATTGGCGTAGAATACAAAAATCATCTCTAAGTAGAGAATATTTCTCAGATTGCATACTACAATTTGAATTAAAAAAACTCACAGCATTATGCTTTGTACCACCTACAAAAGTAGATGAGTATTACACCACTATAACAGAGTCTAACTATTATACACAAAATGAAGACAAATTAGAACCCTTACTAAATTACTTTGAAGAAACCTGGATTGGACACCTAAACAGATCTGGTCGCAGACGAAGGCCAAGATTTCCAATAGAGTGGTGGAACTGCTAACAAACCTGTTTAGAAGGTGGTGCAAAGACTAATAATGCCATAGAAGGATGGCACAACGCCTTCAATAAAGTAATAGGTAAACCCCACCCAAACCTGTATCATTTCATGGAAATTTTGAAAAAGGAACAAAGTTTCCAAGAAATGAGACTTGCTCAATCACTGTCAGGTAGCCTGAATCCACGCACAAGTGAAAAAAGCAAAGAAATGACCGAAAGAATTTTGGCAAAAATACAACAATTTGATACAATAACACCATCAGACTACCTCAACAGTCTAGCATATATTCTACATTACTAACAACAACTAACCTACTGAAAAAATTACTTGCCAGTTCTAAAATAAACAAACACCATAAATTAAATTGCCATTTTTTCAAAATTCTTTTACACTAAATTTGCACAACAAAAATTGTTCCTACCTTTGAAGTTTTCATGTCTTTATCCAAACACACGATGGTGAATAAATCTTCTTCATTAAAATAGAAAGAAGCTTCTCATACTGAGAAAAGAAAAAAAAAAACATTAATCATCCAAAAACAATTAAAAAATATTCAGATTAAATGGATGATAAAAAAAACAACTCTATATACTATAATAACAATCAAAGAAATAAAATATAATACTTTACTAAACCAGAAATTGGAAAAATATCTAAAAAACTTAAAATACCAAATATACTTTTTTTTTTACCAAAAAAAAGTAAAAAAATTAATCACATACTAAGCAAAGCCACATCATTAATTAAAACATTAACTATCAAGAAAAAGACATGAAAACTACATAAAGGATACTACTAACACAAAATAAAATTAACCACAAAACCTATTACAATAAACGAAAAAAAAATTCCGAAAAACGAACAACTAACTCCCCCAAAAATCCCCAAACTAAAATTTTCAAAAATATATTCAATTCGTTCCAACTACTACAAAAGCAGTATAATCATTTATAAGATATACCACTACTAAACAAATTTGTTTACTTTTACGAAACCACTATCGTGTACAAAAGTATACGAAAAGAAATAATTAAACATAACCAACATAACAAACACCGAAAATCTACTACCTACCTTATAACAACCTCCGACAACTATTTCTGTAATAAAAATACCCGACTACATACTATAAAAAAAGTTATAATCCCACTTACCTGAACGAGGTCTCCGCTTCCGTCCTATCTTGACCGCGACGCTCCTCAGACGGAATACAGAAGACGTCAAACAACGTAAACATAGAAGAGCACTAAAAATTGAAAACGGACTATTTCACTCATAGACTATAATTGGGAAATTAAGAAAATAACACTAAAAATAGATAAAGAAATATAAATAAATAATTTAAAAAAATCTATAAATATGCAAATATCAAATAATACTTTACATTTTTTTTTTGCATTTTTTAAACTTGCTTATGTTCAAAATAAAATATATTTTAAAAAAAATGAATGGCATTATTTTTAAAAAAAATGTAATTTGCATGCAAAAAAAACATTATTGAAAAAGCAAAATTTTTTACCACCTAAAAAAAATAAAACAATTCTATATATAATCTACAAATAATTATTTAACTAATTAATTTTTACAAATAATATTAAGACAAATTAATATATATAAAAAATTATACATCCTAAAAAATAATTAAAAAATCTGAAGAATATTAATTACATCACATACTAAAAAATATAATAAAAATAAAAAAGAAAAAACATTTTAACAAATTTTACAAATCACCAATTTTTTTTTAAATGTACTAAATATTAAAAAAAAAAAAAAAAATACATTATTATATTCCAAAACCTACCATACCAACTACTATACTATTAAAAAATCAATTATAATTTTTTAAACATAACTATTTTAAAACTAATTTATTTTTACACCTTCAATAACAAAAAAAAATACAAAACCTAAACATATAACACAAAAAAATAATTCACCCATAATAAAAAATTATAAACTATCAATACAGATCCAAATCATAATCCACCAATAAAGCAAATTTCATCCCAAAAAAATAAAAAAATACAATTAAAAAAAAACTCAAACATAGAAAAAACAATACCCCAACCATAAACCCTACATCCCCTATATCCCACCCCTAATTCTAAATATACTTTCAATAACAAAAAAAATCAATTAATTAAATACAATAAATAATACCAAACTACTAATATACTGCCAACCCATAACTCCTAGATCCCATATATCCCACCCCTAAACCCACAACATAAATTACAACATAGAAAAAAACACAAGTACTTAAATTAATACCTGAGTATTAATACACTTCCCCACCCATAACCCCTACACCCCCTATATCCCGCCCCTAAACCCACAACATAAATTACGACATATAAAAAAACACAAGTACTTAAATTAATACCTGAGTATTAATACACTTCCCCACCCATAACCCCTGCATCCCCTATATCCCACCCCTAAACCCACAACATAAATTACAACATATAAAAAAACACAAGTACTTAAACCCACAACATAAATGCCAAATTTTAATAAAATACAACTACTTAAATTAATACCCAAATATTAATACACTTCCCCACCCATAATCCCTACATCCCATATATCCCACACCAAAATCCACACCAAAAATTACAACAAATAAAAAAACACAAGTACTTAAATTAATACTTGACTATTAATACACTTCCCCACCCATAACCCCTACATCCCACATATCCCGCCCCTAAACCGACAACATAAATTACAACATATAAAAAACACAAGTACTTAAATTAATACCTGAGTATAAATACACTTCCCCACCCATTACCCCTACAACCCACATATCCCGCCCCTAAACCCACAACATAAATTACAACATATTAAAAAACACAAATACTTAAATTAATACCTGAGTATTAATACACTTACCCACCCACAACCCCAACATCCCATATATCCCACCCCCAAACCCACAACATAAATTACAACATATAAAAAAACACAAGTACTTAAATTAATACCTGAGTATTAATACACTTACCCACCCACAACCCCAACATCCCCCATATTCCAAACCCACAACATAAATTACAACATATAAAAAAACACAAGTACTTAAATTAATACCTGAGTATTAATACACTTCCCCACCCACAACCCCTACATCCCACATATCCCGCCCCCAAACCCACAACATTAATTACAACATATAAAAAAACACAAGTACTTAAATTAATACCTGAGTATTAATACACTTCCCCACCCATAACCCCTACATCCCCTATATCCCGCCCCTAAACCCACAACATAAATTACAACATAGAAAAAAACACAAATACTTAAATTAATACCTGAATACTAATACACTTCCCCACCCATAACCCCTACATCCCACATATCCCGCCCCTAAACCCATAATATAAATTACAACATATAAAAAAACACAATTACATAAATTAATACCTGAGTATTATTACACTTCCCCACCCATAACCCCACATCCCCTATATCCCGCCCCTAAACCCACAACATAAATTACAACATAGAAAAAAACACAAGTACTTAAATTAATACCTGAGTATTAATCCACTGCCCCACCCATAACCCCTACATCCCAAATATCCCATCCCTAAACCCACAACATAAATTACAACATATAAAAAAACACAAGTACTTAAATTAATATCTGAGTATTAATACACTTCCCCACCCATAACCCCTACATCCCATACACCCCGCCCCTAAACCTACAACATAAATTACAACATATAAAAAAACACAAGTACTTAAATTAATACCTAAGTATTAATACACTTCCCCACCCATAACCCCTACATCCCATATATCCCACCCCTAAACCCACAACATAAATTACAACAGAAAAAAAACACCTGAGTATTAATAAAATACCCCACCCATAACATCCACAACCCATAGAATCCATTACTTAATCCACACAATATACTTTAAAAAATTAAACATATAATAATTAAACCCTAAACAAATAAAAAACAAAACACAAAACTCACCCTAAAATTCATCAAAAAATAATTCACTTACCTTAAAATTCGTTGTTCTGGCATTAGTTGTTAAAGTAAAATCGTTGTTAAACCAGTAGTTATTCAAAACTTCGTTGTTAAGACCCAGTAGTTCTTCAAGATTCGTTGTTAAAGCAAGTAGTAACTCAAACTTAATTGTTCAGGTTGTTTCCCATAGTTAAGTGTATAGGGAAACCAGCGGAAGGGAATGCCTTTCTTCTTTATGCCCAGTTGGGCACCGGCCCAGTTGAAGGGGGAGTTGGTCCCAGCACCAGCCTGATGTAGCTAACGATGAGGGGATTGCTCATTTCCCTACACACAGCCATGCCTGGCTCACATGCTTACTTCAGGGTCAGAATACCTGTGCCATTTTGGGTACTCCTTACAATATTACAATCTAAGATAGTGTGGAATAGTTTGCAAACAGTTTGTGCTGTAAAAGTGGATATGGCTGGCCACCAAGAATGTTTTCCATTGGTCAGGATGTGTCTAGGAGTCCCCACACCCACTGGCTACTGACTGCATAAAAATTGGACCTCACAAGTAATACCTACACTAGCCTCTTATATAATTTTCTGCATACGTGGAAAAACTGTGAGGAGACCTAAAGGGCTGGACCTGCTCCCCCTTAAACCTAGGGCAAAGAAATAGACTCTAAGGATTAGTTGGCTAACCTCTGGTGTGGCTACAGGGACACCACAATCTGCAAGAGCTTTTTTTCCCCAAAATGCCCAGCTGAACAGTGGTAACTGGAACTGGAAAGAGCCTGGCTAGTGGTCTCTGCTGGAGGGAGTCCTGGTCCCCTAAGTCCTGTCCCTAAGATTCTGGCAGCCCTAGAAGTAACCAAGAGAAGCCGCTCTAGATACTCCATAAAGGTTTGAGTTAGAAAATTGTCTAAGACCATTAGAGTGTCAGCGGTACCTTCTGCAAAGGCGTCCAATTTCGATGCAGCTTCTTTGGATACAGCTTCAGGCATGCGCCTCTGGAGGGTTTTGAGCTCCATAAAAAAACTAAGGGCCTGATTTAAATCTTGGAGGTGGTACTGCCAGTCCTGAAAAGACCGTCAAGTTAATGATGTAATGCCTGCCGTATTTAGATGTTACAGCTCTGCAAGCGGTGGACTGGCGATAGATTGCTGATGGAGGGAGATGGCGATGGGACCCAATGGACTTCGTACAATGGCAGGGGCTATCGAAGAGAGGTAAGTGGCACACACACACGCACTGTCCCTTAGCCATATGTGTCCCCAGCACTACACACCACACCACACAGCACATTCACACCATCATTCACTACAACTACAACACAACACAGCCCGTACATGCTGAAAACACACATTAACAAACATCCATGATACAACATACACACACCATTGGCACTGTACCCACACACAACACAACCACAACAACTAACATGACTACACACCCATCTACAAAAAATCACACACAAGCACAACTACACACAGCACAACATCTGCCGCACAACAACACTCACCTGAATGTGTCACACGGCAACCCAACATACACAACAACATCTATCTCACATGCAAGTGACACACATACAGACGCATCCATACCACCCACTTCAGCTCCTTCCACCTCAAACAGCAAATCCATACACATACTGACTCACATATAAACCTACCATTACAATGCTCACACATGGACACTTTGAATGTACCGTCATTGTGGTACCACCACAAAGACAGTTATGTATGTGTGCAATATGCATGTTGTGCCAGTGTGTTCCCAGCCATGTGTGACACAGTGTTTCCCTGGCATCTGCATGTCACAGTGATTGAAATTAATTACTGTGACATGTGTATGCCTGCAGTGGTCCCGACCTCCTGTGCAGTATCCACCCAAAGTACCCCTGCAATGCTGATTCCCTACCTTCGAGTTCAGAGACGGGGGTAATGTTTTATCAGTGGGTCAGTGGCAGCAGCAATGGCTGGTGTTGTTCACGTGTGTCTATTCTAAGACAGCAATGAAATCAGGAAAAACGGTGAGTTTGCATCCCTATCTCCCGCATATCTGCCAACTCAGAAGTAGAGGTTGGACTGCCACTTTTTTCTTTCCGATAAGGCACATCCAAATCTGCATGGGGGTAGTTGTCTGGGGTCCTGCCGGTATCTCACTTTTCCCTCTCCTGCCGTCAACACAGGCAGTGTTTCCTGGTGGTGATGGCGGTTCGAATCTGGGATCAGGCTATAGAACCGTTAACATCTAAATATGGCGGGCAGACCATCACGGCAGCAAATGGCTTTTCAGTCGAAAACTCGAAGGCAGGGCCGTTACCACCAGTATCTAAATCAGGCCCTAAGTCTGAAGATAGAAATCTTGATTCAGCGGAGGCGTCATCCACACAGCAAGAGGAATTCTCATACTTGGAGCTTTTCAAATCAATAACTTCAGGGAACCTAGTCCAGTGGCTATCTGGTTTGAGGAGACTTACACAGATACAGCCTGAAGCTTTGCCCAGCAGGAGGATTTTGAATTCCAGTTCAGAAACTAAGTTACAGGATAAAATATTTGACTCATTCTCCATTGCAGTCAATCTGAAGTTATGACTAGGTCCCGGCCAAGCATAAACAATGACTTCTGATTGATGATTTACTTTTTCTTAATGTTTTCTTACCTTATATTTACAAAAAAACATATCTCTATTTCTCCTTATTGGATTTTTGTCATTTTGTTTATTAAAATATCTCTATAAACTGAATTTGATTTTTATTGTGTGTTTTTGACTTTTTAAATATTTTTTTACTTTCAAATTCTTTACACATTTTCTCTTTGTTAAGCCTGTCTACTCTGTGACATAGCTACTCGTGGTTGAGCTCAGGTTTAAAGTACTGAAACTTTTGCCTAGACCTAACAATTTAGTGACTTTATTACATGTGGTGGATTAGCATTCACCTCAATTAATGAATCAGTGGTGGTGTTTAGCAGCACCACTCAGTTCAAAATGTTGAAACTAAATATTCCAAATCAAATGGACAGCAAAATTGGTTTGGGATTGTTAATTGGCATGATATCTTCATTGGTTTTTTAATTACATTTTTGAGTCCAGATTTGCAAATTAAGCTTTTTGGGGAACATGAAGGTGGATCTGCTGCACTGGAGAAGCTCAGCATTGGGGAGATTAAATGAATGGTTAAACAGAAGGAGGTGAAATTGACATGGGGATATAGAAAGGAGGACCACCATAAAGTCCCCAGTGCCTAGGAAGGGGTCCTCCAACTACAAATCACGTTGGAGGAGAATATTAAAGATGAGGATGCACCACTGAAGACATATTGGTAGAGATATACACCAAGGTGCAGCATCACCTGTGTTTCCCAGGGCTGGAAGCGGTGTTTTCTCTTACAGCCTGACCCTATCAGAGTTGGAAGCTCACAAACTGCAGTTTTTGGACAGGAATGCACTGCTGAATCTAGAGGAGGATGTATCCGACTTAAAATATACATGAAGGATGCACCACACCTGTCAACCATTAACCTGTTTGTCCCACGGAGACACAAAGCTGACCCTAAGTTGCTTGTTTCCAACTCCAGCTAGACGTTCCATGCCTCCCACTTACTTGTACATGATCGGCACGGGAATATTCCAGGGGAAATGGGATGGATGAGAGAGAGAGAGAAACACGAACGTCACCTGGCAGGATCAGGATGGCTAGCGTTAGTCTACAAAGAGCAGATATCGCATACAATGAAATAAACAAATAACCCTTTTCATGTAACCAATATACTAAAACCACTCTTCACCAATTCCCACAAACTAAGTGTATGTGTCAGGGTCCCCTTTTCTGCTTTTGATGGCTCTCACCTCTCTCAAGGGATCTTCAAAAAAAGTTTAGAACATGCAACCAGATACAATGTTTAGCCTTCTATACTATCTACATGTAGACTTGTTACCAAGTCAATGTGGCCCCACTGGAAGACCTACCTAAAGTGTTCCAGAAATTCAGTGTACGTCCTGCTCATTGGGTCCTGATGAGACTTTCCAAACCACAGTCACACTCACAATCATAGACATAGAACAGACAATAAATAATGAAAATCAATTCTTAAGTATTTAGATTTCTCAAATTGTCAGGGATTAATCAGCGCAGCATGTTAGTATTGGAAAGAACACAGTTCAGTGTTTTAACCACACTGAGAGCAAAGAACTCCTTAAGGCCCCAAACCTTTAACAAGGGTAAAGAGTCCCACAAATTACGGAAGTAGGAACCAACGGGGAAATGAACCTTTTGAATTGGGTGGATAGTATGACTGCCTTTAGTCAAGGCACAAAAAGGGAGAATCCTCATGCTTCAAGAGGAAGGCTAACACTCTTGGGCAATACAGGGCTGACTAGTGTAGCTTCAAGAGAGGGTCATGCAGACGAGGCCTTAGTAGGGAGGTGCAGCCAGAAGGTAAACTGGTTGCAGGGTCAGGGATACCCATGGGTGGGAATCTGTTCAACCTCTGTCCATGGTAGCCTGAGAATGGGAAGGGTACTTGCCCAGAGGAGGGTAATTGTTAGTCCTCATTTGCCCTTAGACTGCATCCTTGGCAGTGAGCTCCCACAGGTGGGAAAGGAGGTAGAAGGGGCAGCTACCCAGGGTATTCTGAAAACACAGTTTCCAGGGATGCTGTCCCTACGTGTAAGTTACAGAGACTCTAGAAAAAGGAAGGGGTAGGAAATGGATGCAATTCACAGTGCATAAATGAGAGGGGCGCGGGTTACCTGTTCTGACAAAACAGAATCAAAAGAATATTTTAAACCAAAGCTAAAGATGGAGATAGGCATGTGGTATATTTCTCCTTCAGCTACCCAACAATTTACATCTTATTAATACAAGGGGTAAATATCCCAAAACGTTTCAGAGGTCAGTCAAATGCTAAATCTGCATGCCTGGCCAGCAGCTAGCCTTCGTGAGCTTTTGATAGAGCTTTTGATAGAATACAAAAATGTGGCTATACATACAATGCACAGTAGAAAAATGTATTGCAAAAGAAAAAAAAAGGCACAATTACAAAATCTAAATACTTACATGAGCAAAGAAGGGCAAATGAGTTATGAGAAAGGAATATTCATAAGTATCAGTTGTAGTCATTGGTATCTAATGGAATTCCATCAATCCAACTGTGACACAGAGGAAATAAATGATGGGTAGTAATGCAATAATATCTGAGTGAATTCCTAGAAGGCAACTTTCAGAAAAGTCATATTGGAAATTCAAACAGATTAGCAACGGAGGGGCAGAGATGGGGAAAAGATTTACATTGCGTTATAATATTCACTCAGAATCAAGTGAACACGGTAAAGTAGAAACACTATTGATTTATGTTAAAGTTGAATTCAATATGCAGTTAAAGATTTCAACTATGTTGAGAACAAGTTTGAATTTTATCACTGCAAATGTTTTGTGCATATATGCTCAAATTGAAGAGAAGCTGAATGTTGTCATAAACTGTAGTGCAAGGGAGAAGAGCACGTATGCATATGCCACATTTTCACAGAGTAAACCAATATCATGTACCTTAAACAGGGTATCACGTTATCAAGGTTCAATACATGTTCTTTCCCAATCAATGAAGCCCAGTCTAGTTTTGGGAAGCATAGTGAAGTGTGGATATGAAACGAGAGGACAAACAATGATGTGGATATGTTCGTGAGACTACAGTAGGGTGTGAACCTTGTAGCAGGCACTTCTGGAGGAGCAAATCACTGTTCCCCTAAAAGGTATTAATGTTTAGCCTTTGGACTCATTGTTTTTGGGTTGCTGCTATTGCGTAGACCTCTAATGAAGTTTCACTATGTAATCCTCTGCATAACAGTGTCTTATGCTGTGGTCAGCTTGAGTAAGGAGACCTGAACTTGTTGCATGTGAACCTGCGCACCTCAGGTGCACAAAAGCAGGATGAGCAAGAAAGACCGTTGTCTGATATCGGGCATTTGCAAACAGGTAGCATTATACAGAAGATGCCCTGATATATTTTCTATGTGGAGGCTGAGAAAATCTGCACCATTTCTCCTGGTAAGGCATATCATGTGTAATGTTTTTAATTGGTACATTAGTTGTTAAATTGTGATTAAAGATTATTCACGATTGGCATATGGTCTATAAATTAGTAGACTAGAATTTAAATATGAGGTCAGCTTTGAAATTTCTGAAATCTTTGACAAAACTTTATGATTTCTCATACTTTCATGAGCCAGCCCTTAATTATATTTGTGTTTTAATCTGTTTCACTGCGTGAAAACAGGGCACTTATTGGCGCGCCCGGGGGGACAAATTCAGTGGATTTACCCCCAATCTGCACATCTAGCGGTCAGAATGAATCACTCTACTCCAGGAATTACTTTTTTATAATGTATCGGGTGGGGAGCTGGCCCAAATTATGTCAGTCCACACTCCTCCATTCACATTCAGGGGCCCATGGAGACAGAGTGGAGAGTTTACCCCCGCCTGCCCACTCCAGGGGTGCAGAAAGCACCACTGACCTATGGGGAATTACATTTTGTAAGAAAAGATGTGGGGGGTATAGAGCAAATTAGCATCAGACCACACTCCCTCATCCCCGGGGCACCCACAGGTTAGGCAGAGCAAAATGAACACATGTTTTATATGTTATTTATCTCCATTTAATTATGAATTAATAGGTTGTTGGACAAGCAGTTTCACCGTTTCACTGGCTGTGATATTACCTGACCCAATTTTTCCATCCAGTTATTCCGCCAGGAAAAATTGCATGAGGCTTTGGCTGCAGAAGCTGCAAAATATCCTCCCACATTTCTTTTTAAATGGGAGGAATGGGAGGAGCATACAATGCTTCCCTCTAAGAAAAAATGTCCCCTTCCCTGTCCTGCTCTTCCAAACACCCCTCTCTCTCCCCCACCCTATCCAAAGTCCTGCACATACATTTACCACCTGCTTAGAGCATCTGTTAAATGTACATTGTATTTACCAGAAAAATCTGTCTCACATGGGTAATACTACATTTCATGGGTTCCTACTGGTAACTGCATGTCACTAGGGCTAATTTTCCTTGGTAGTAAATTAAAAATGCATGCAGTACTTTCAGTACCGTGTTACTCAGAATCAGGGCCATAGAGTTTATGCTTCTCTGGGAGGGCGATGGGTGGAGATTCCCTGCAATGTGTGATTCAAGGTGGTACAACGCACTAGTATTCAACTTCAGAATACTTCTTTTTTTACAATATTTGGTGTGGGTGGCCACTCTAGCAGGCTTCCTGCCCACCGGGGGCAAGAAAGCACTGTTAGACACCCAGGATTTCACTATGTATTATTATGAATATTGGGTGTCAAGTCACATTTGTATCAAACTGCAACCCCTCACCCCAGCAGCCCACATAGTCATTTTGTTACACCCACCACGCAGATTGGGAGTTTACACCCAATCTGCCTACCTCGATGAGGGAGGATAGAAAGAACCTGTGAGGAGGTGGGTAAATCGGAGAACAACTAGAGCCCTTACTGACCGATCACACCATCAGTGTCCCATGCAGCATCCATGTTAGGCCACCCAAAACAGAAAAAAAGAAGAAGAAGCAATGAAAAACAATGTAGCAAACATAATAAACAGACTTCTGTTATCCAACAGGAGAAAGGATAGGAAACGGAGAACGCAAGAGAGGAAAAGGAAGGGAGGGGCATCGCACAAGGGGGAGCCTGAACAAACTGTACAGGAGAGAGGAACGACTAAATCTGGGAGGAAAGAGACGAGTCAGAGACAACAAAACCCCAGACACAGACGGCGACACTGTATCCTCAGGACTGCAACTCCGACCAGGAAAATGGGAGGCTACCACGTTTTCCGTATGGCAGCCCAGAAGGCAGAGGGACTGGAGAGGCACCAGGCCTTAGCCACGCTCGCTAGCGAGCTTGGCTTGCCCATATTAGTGCACGTATACGGGGCTGGCGAGGTAATTCGTGTGAATTTATAACAGAAGGAATTACGGGATTTTTTTTCTGGCTAACATAAGAGGCGTGAGGAGACAGAAGAAAGACTAGACAGAAGCCTGATAGTAAGGGAACCCAGAGTTAGCTGAGGAAGAGAAAACCCGGACAGAAGAAATTGATGAGAAGAGCGGTGGGGAGGAAACCAGAGAACAGGGGAAGAATACAAGAAAGAGATTAGTCAGGTAAACTAAGAGAAAAAAAAGATCAAACTCTGCAGAGACAGGAGAAGGGTAAAATAGGGAAAAAAGGAAGAATATGTACTTATCAGTGGTCTCTGTTTTCTTATCTGAGGTATCCAGTCCCTGGAGCACAAGGATCTACTGAAGAGGAAAAGTACAGAGTTACTTGAAGGGAACAGGGGAACGCTACCATAAAAAGAAAGTTGTGTAAAATCTAATCCTGACAGAAAACAAACTTTCAACAAAAAATGTCCTTTTTCCTCAATCCTCGCTGAATCTTTGCGATCCCCCCACACCTTCTAACACCTTTATGGGGTGGAGAGACCAGCTCGTATTGTTTTTGATCCACACCTCTCCAGCCCATGGGCCCAAACAGTCTTTCTCTGGGTAACCTAGTGGGGAGTTCACACCCAATCTGCCCAACCGGATGGTCAATAAACACCATTAAATGCAAGGAATCACTTTTTGTTTTATCATGTAAGGGGTTGGGAGTGGAACCATATTAGTAGCGGGTTGCAGCCCTTGATCCCCGAGGCCCACATAGTATTTCTTTCCCACCTTGAGAGGCAGATTGGGGTGTTTAAACCCCAAGTTGTCCCTCAAGAAGGCAGAAAACACCATTTGACACCAGGGATTCCTTTTTGTATAATTATGTCTGGGGAATACGGAAGGCCTATATTGGTATTGAACCAAAGGGATTGGTATCTGTAGTATCGCAGTAAACAGCCACCAGCAGGAAAACAAATGCACTCCACCAGGAAATGATTTGTTGCTCCACACACCGGGGAAAACCTCCCCAGGGTATTTATTAGTCAAACAATTAAGAAAACAATTAACTATGTCACGGACTCTACCATCGAGGAACACCACTAGAGGGGGAATTAAAACCATTCCCCTTCACTAATTCCTCGATGGAAGAGCCCACAAAACATAACATTCCTCCTTTACCAAAAATTTAAATCGTCACAAAATCATATATCATACAGATAAACACACAAAACATAAAATCAATTCACTACAAAATCACGGAACCTGGTAGAACACTGTGGACGAGGGCGTAGATTGTATGGACCATCCCCACGGGTTGAGGTAACCGGACCAGCCAGCCCAGATCCAGATGTAATAGATTCCTCAACCAACTGATCACCTGAGCCATGACGCAACGCCATACTACCACCAGGGTTTTGCACATCAGGACACAGACCACTGTCAAGAAATGCATCATTGGTCTCAAAACCTGAACTTTGCAACATAACATCATCATAATCTTGATCCCCAGATGAAATGTCTATTGGTACTGGAAAGTCCGAAGCATATACCTTTTTATAGAATGAAATGTTCCGGGTAATCGACTTCGGACCCCGCTTGGCAGTGATCATAGTTCCTCTGACATCACTCACTATCCAAGGATCCTTCTCAAAAGGCAATACAAACTTACTTCCCCCTTTTCTATATTTCACCAAAACCATATCACCAACACAGATGTCACGTTCCTTAGCCCCCCTCCTCCGTGACATCTTATCATTTCTGTCCTTCCTCCGGGACAGTGCCTTCTCCACCTGTTGGTGCAGATCATTATGTTCCAAAATATTAGGAATGATATCCCGCACTGGTCTATTAATACAGATAGTACTCTGCGCTTCTCCAGTAACAATATGCGGGGTCAAACGATATTCTCTTAAAAACGAATACACAGCACAGTCCACATTCTGGCCTTCAACAATGGCTATACGCAGTACCTTATTCAAAGTCCTCATAAATCTCTCCACTTCTCCATTTGCTTGAGGCCACCGAGGAGTAGTTTTCCAATGCACAATTCCCCTAGACGATAAATAATCAGCAAAGTCTTGGCTGGAAAATGGAGGGCCATTATCAGTACGAATCTCCTGCAATAGACCATGAGTGGCCATGATTTTTTCCAACCGTGGAATAACTTGGGCTGCAGTAACAGAGTCAATAATTTCCACCTCTGGATATTTCGAAAAATCATCTATCTCAACAAAGGTGTGACGACCATCTGGCAAACTGCCAAAATCAGCACTTGCTCTAAACCAGGGAACAGGAGGAATGGGCTTGGTAATAATCGGTGGAGGCCGTTCACCAGGACCAGCAGCCTGACACATCATACACTGCCGTACCACCCACTCCACATGATCATCCAGTCCCGGGAACCACACTTTACTTCTCAATCTGGTCTTAGTCTTCACCATGCCTTGATGGGTGGCATGGGCCAGGTCCACAACCGACTGTTGAAATGCCATAGGTATGACAAGCCTGTGTCCTCTCAACAAACATCCATCAGGTGACATAACCAGTTCATGTTGAACTTTATGTAATGAGGACAACATGGTACGTGCTGCAGCTGTCCGAAGAGCCAAATTCCTCAAAAGGGAATGCCACTTTCCGGATGCCACAGCTGATATCACCAACTGTAAGCACTCATCCTCCTTCGTGGCTAATCGAATGTCATCAAGAGACATAGGCAGTGGGCGAGACCGTTCCACGATCAAACGTACACATTCCTCAACATCCTCGGCGTCTGCAACTTCACGAGACGTAGCAGGTCTGGCATGTCGCGACAGATAGTCAGCAGGATTCAAACTACCAGGATGAAATACCACCAAGAAATGATAATCCTGTAATTGCAAAATCCACTTCTCAATACCTGGTGGTGGCTTAGATGAGGATCCATTAAACAACGGAATCAAAGGTTTATGATCAGTACACACAACAAATGTCTGACCATACAAATATAGATGAAAATGTCAACAGCCCAATGTACAGCAATGGCCTCTTTTTCAATCTGTGAATAGCGTTGCTCAGTTTCTGTTAAAGCTCTACTGGCATATGCCACAGGAGCCCATTCCCCATCCGCCTGTTTTTGAGCCAACACCGCTCCCAACGCTGTAGGACTAGCATCAACCGACAGTTCAGATTCTTTAGTAGGATCAAAATAAACAAGGGTGGTATATTCAGAGAGTGCCGATTTAGTGGCCTGAAAAGCAGCTTCCTGATCAGGCCCCCACTCCCAAACAGTGTCAGCTTTAATAAGATCTCTCAAAGGTACCGTCAAAGCTGTCAAATTCTTAATAAAGCGCCCACAGTAATTCAGCATACCCAAATAACTGCGAACACCAGACACATTGATGGGAGCCAAAGCAGCTTGAATGTCTTTAACTTTATCTGGATCAGGCAACACTCCTTCTCCCGAAAACCGATATCCGAAGAAAGCCACTTCTGATTGCAAGAACGAACACTTATCTTTGTGGAGTGTCAAACCATTTTCATGGAGTCTCTGAAATGTGGCCCTCAGTCGTACCAAATGTACTTCTTTACTTGGCGCATGCACCAAAATATCATCACTGACATTAATGACCCCTGTCAGACCAGCAAGCACTCCACGAATAGTGTCCTGAAAAACTTCAGCGGCGCTAGAAATCCCAAAACTTAACCGTTTATAGCACCTAAGACCCATATGAGTCGAAAATGTTGTAATGTCCCTAGAATCCGGATGTAATAGCAACTGGTGGTATCCTGCCCTTAGGTCCATCTTCGAAAACCATTTCGACCCTGACAAGGTCTTCCACAGTAGGTGTCAAATGCCGTACACGCTTAATAGCGACATTGGGCAGGCGCATATCAACACAAATCCTCACCTCCCCTGGCTGACGGGGCTTCCTCGCAACTACAATGGGCGACACCCAAGGCGTAGGTCCATCGACCTTCTCAATAATGTCAGCGAGTTCCAGCTTCTTCAATTCTTCCTCCACCTTAGGCCTCAGATGGAATGCAACCCTCCGATGCTTCAAAGCCACGGGTTGTACAGAGTTATCAATATGTAAATGCACCATACTCTGGGACTCGTTTTAGGCCAATGAATCTTTTGACCCTGATTGGAGACACCTTAAGACGAGATAACTATTTAGCATATCAATCGATAGGTCGATAACTTCATCAGTATTCACAATAGCAAATTAATTTAATCAGTCCATGACATTAATAAGAATCCAAACTCACCATGACCTTTCAACCATGAATAACCACACAAAGTTTAGTAATAGTTATGATATGTATTCCCTATTAGTTACACTCTACCAGCAAGTTTATTAGTCTCAAAACCAGGAAACACATCAATCATGTCACAATATGGCAACTTGAGTAAGATTTAAGCAAAGCAAAGATTATAAACATTAGAACAAAACACTGCGTTTACATGAATCAACTTTAGCAGAGTAGCATGGATACGTTATTCAACAAAACAAGGATCCAGTCGTTTGTCTATTTGCACCCAATTGTCGGTGAACTCCTTAACTAGCCTCAAATTAGCATCAGCATGTTGGGCTTCATGCAAAACAATTTAGTAACACAAATTTGGAAAACATCTAGCTATGGTCTCTGTCAAAAGCAGTTGGTACCTAGAAATTGAAAGGCAAACAGACAATTACAATTTAATTATCATATAGTTACCCTCCGTAATGGGTCAGCATTCAGAGTCAGTCTTCGTCCTCAGGACAGTAGTCGATCCGCCATCAGCCAGAACAGAACAGCAAAGTCTCAGCAAACAGGGCAGCAAGTCCTTCCCTCTTAAGGAGGTGAAGTAAATGTCGGGTAAAAGGATGGCTCAAAGTAAGGAAAAGTCTTTCAAAGTAATGATAAGGTAATGACTGCAATGAACAGCAAAGGATGGAAAAAGAGTGGACGACTTCTCCTTGTGGCATGTCAATATATGAAAGCCGTCGAACAAACCCTTAGTTTCTAATTGGACAAAATCTGGCGCACCACTATCTCTGTCCAATGGTTCAGTGGACACCTTACTAGATTTTCACCTAAGACAGTTCTCATGCAGTTCATTGGCTCCTGTGATTTACGTCTTCATCGGGTGAGATGGCAGGTAAGAAAAGTTACACGCACGGCTTCAGTTAGTAGCTCCATTGTCTTTACCCGTTTAGGCGACCTTGTACCTGTTACGAATTACACTGTTGCATTCGGCAAGAATGTCTCCTTGAGCAAGTCAAGTCTCATGAGAAATAATTTACTACGGTTACATGCACACATCTTCTAGCTTCTGGAAAAGTACAGCTTTACGTCCTTCAGGAAGACAGCACATTGCACGTTACGAAAACACATTTAATATGAGACCGGGCAGCTATGCCCAGACCCTTGCTAACTAAGACCTAGTGAGTGATTTAGCAAAACCTCAACATATAATTCTTAGTGCTAATACAAAATCACACATTAGTACATTATTGATTCATCATTAGTCAATTTTATTAATCATCGTATACATTGGTGGCCACTCCCCGTGAGCACATTTCAAACGCATATGTTAATATTAGTCTGTCACGTTTTCTATGCAGCTTCATTACACATTATTTTGCAAGCAGTTCATGTTAAATTTTGATTATAAAAGCTACACTCCGACACCCTTTGAAGGTTCATTGCAGTTGCTATTTGTTTTAATTTAAATTTTAAAGTCTTTTGTCTTATGACCCCGCTTTTGACTAGGTATCGGCCCATGAGTCTTGTTGTTGTTACCTCAAAAATATGAATAAGAAAATAGAATATGGGCGTCTTGTCCATCTCTAGATGTTCTTCAGTTAGGATGTGGTTAATCATGTACACTCTGATCACTTCATAGTGTGTCCATTTCAGCAAACATTTAGAAAGTACCTGCTGGAAGAAAAGTATCCAAAGTGAAGTTGTTTTTACAGTTATATTGATTCATTTCCTGGATTTAAGACTCCGATTTGTGTTGCCTGCTGCTAAAGGAAGGCCAAGTCTGTGTGTTTCCTTCTCTCAGGACAGAACTTCATGTAGAAAATGTCATACCTTGTCCAGTAATTTTTTTTACAGCCTCCTTACCTGTTCCGCTGAGGTGATATGTGCTTTGCAGGTTTCTACACAGGCCCAGAGGGCATTCTTGTAATTTTTGCTTTTCACATGAACTTCACCTCCACCACAGTAAGGCCAGCCAGGGTACACAGATCCACCTCAATGATCCCAGAAAAATTGAGGTGCAAAATTGTGATCAAACATTTTTAAAAAATCACTCAACAATTCTTAATCAAAAGTGAGTAAAAAATACTTACTGCCAATTAAAAAAAAAAAGTGCCTCTAAATCTAGAATGTCATTTTATATTTTTCACATTTAAAACTAAAACGCAACTGCTAGACAAAGTCCTATCCAAATGCTGAACATCAGTATCAGGAATTAGGTTATTGATTTATGGTACATCTATTAATAAATCCTCTCTTGTTGGGACAAAACACAGTATGGAGCGAATCCCTCTTCTTCCCCTGGTATCTGTTGCAAAACCAGCCAAGGCAATCACCAGAGAGCTTAAAGCAGAACCAACAGTTTTAAAGCAAACACAATAAAATTCCCTAACTAATCTAGAAACACAGAAAGAATTATAATGAACAAAAAGACACAATGTCCATTAAAAATAGGTTAAACAGAACATGAGGCATTATTTCTTTATATCTTAGGGTAGGAAACACCAAGAAAAAGTAAAATGCCAAAGAAAACAGCAGGGTCTTCTTGTTAGTTGGAGTCTTCCCTGACCCTGGAATGTTCTGAGGTGTTGCTAATGGAAGTGATAGATTTATCCTGTGTGCTAACCAGTGATGAGATAAATTCTACCATTTGATTCTAACTTTTTTTGCAGTCTCTCTATCTCATTTTGCAGTACTTTCTTTTTTCCACAAAGTAAAACTAACCAGGAGCCCTCGTTTGGAGAATGTAGAACCCGGCTGCCACCAGGCAGGCCTATCTTTATCTTTTTACCCACTCTCCTATTTAAATTAGCTCTCCTCCTATTTGATAGGATATAACTAGGGTCTCTCTCCTAATACGATTGCAGCCTGGCTGTCTGGGAGAACCCTAGGAATGAATAAAACCCATTTGTTCTCCCTGGGCTCAAAGGCAAGCTACTGTCCTCTGAGCCAGAGTTGTTGACTTTCCCAGTCTAGGATGTTTATTCCAGCTCTGTGGGTGTGATGAATGTCAGAACTGGTTTTAGGTCTATTCTGGCGCAGGCAGACTAATATGTAGTTTTATAAAAATTACTTTTTAATTCAAGCTATGATAGCTCTGGAATCATTGTTAAATCAGATTTTGAAAATTACGTAGGAAATAACTTTGAATCATTTTTCTAAAATTTTCCCTGGCAGAGATAGGAAAATAATATATTTGTTCCATTGATGCCTGCTAGGGGAAAATTTTAGCAAATCCTATACAATGAAATAGCTTTTGGGTTTTTTCACTGTGACATCACACACCCCAATTTATAATGTTCCCTATTTTAGTGTGTCATTACTGTGGGCTTATGAGATATACTTTAAAAGTGAAAGTGAAATAGGAATATAATATAATAGGCTTTTCCTATATACCAAGAAAACATGTGCCATTGCAGTGAATTTCAATTTCAGTCCAGGCAGAGCACAATGGAGCTCATTGTAGAAATATATTCTGGCCTATTGATGGGTGGTGGGAATACCCACTGAAACCCACATTTCACCTTCCATACCATATGTGCATTCTAAGCACCTTATAAAATGGACTTGTTGAAAACTTAAGTAGGCCAAACAGAGAATTCCAGTTTACAACAGATGTTTTGGAGGAAGCACAGATGATTTAATTTTTTTGGAACAATGGCAAAGTGCACAGAAGCCTGAAGAAGACAGCTTGTGATTCTGCAATGCATTGAATAAAATGTGAATGTTATACATCCCAATGCATGTTAATTCCATATTAACCCTATCAGTACATGTGTTGGCCACACCCTCAATCAGTCACTCAATCAATGCTTGTAAAGCGCAACTACTCACCCGTTAGGGTCTGAAGGCACTGGGAGGGAGTGTAGCGTTCACCGGTGGTTCTTAAAAAAGACATGTCTTCAGTTCCTTCGTGAAGCTGAGGTGGGGGGTGGTTTGTCTGATGTGGAGAGGAAGGGCATCCCAGGCGGTGGATGCGAGGTAGGAAAAGGAGCGTCCTCCTGTTCTGGTTTTCCTGATGTTGGGTACTTTCCACGAGTGAGAGAGCTGGGCTCAGCATAGGGTCCTGTGGGATACGTGGAGGTTGAGTCGCTGGTTCAGGTAGGCTGGTCCGGTGTTGTGGAGGGCTTTGTGTGTGTGGGTGAGGATCTTGAAGGTGATTCTTTTCTCTATGGGAAGCCAGTGCAATGTACGCAGGTGTTGCAAGATGTGGCAGTGTCGAGGTAGGTCGAGGACCAGTCTGGTGGCTGGGTTCTGGATGTTTTGTAGTTTGCCGATGAGTTTCTTGTTGATTCCGGCATAGAGTGTGTTGCCATAGTCCAGTCTGCTGGTGATGAGGGCATGTTTTTTGTTGATTCTGGTGCAAGAAGGCAGAGGAAGGTGTGCCTTCTTGCAGAAGAACAATCCTGCATGTAATGCAGACACTGGTGCAGGGGTTCCTGTCTTGATGCTATGTGGCCCATTGTGCACCAGCGCAGGGGGAAGGACAGGAGTGCTCCATATTGCCTGAAGTACGGTGCATTCCTGCCCTTTCCCAGTGAAGCAGCACAGTGCAGCACGGTGACTTGCTGCACTGCAGCACTTTTTCATAAATATGGCCTTTGGTTCAGTTACATAGGGCCTGATTCAGACCTTGGCGGACGGCGGAGGCCGTCCGCCAAGGTTCCGCCGCCGAATGACCGCACCACGGTCAAAAGACTGCGGCGGCCATTCAGACATTTCCGCTGGGCCGGCGGGCGCTCTCCAAAAGAGCGCCCGCCGGCCCAGCAGAAATGCCCCTGCAACGAGGACGCCGGCTCAGAATTGAGCCGGCGTAGTTGCAGGGGTGCGATGGGTGCAGTTGCACCCGTCGCGTATTTCAGTGTCTGCAAAGCAGACACTGAAATACTTTGCGGGGCCCTCTTACGGGGGCCCCTGCAGTGCCCATGCCATTGGCATGGGCACTGCAGGGGCCCCCAGGGGCCCCGCGGCACCCCCTACCGCCATCCTGTTCATGGCGGGTTTCCCGCCATGAACAGGATGGCGGTAGGGGGTGTCTGAATCCACATGGCGGCGTAGCGCGCTCCACCGCCATGGAGGATTCATTGGGGCAGCGGTAAACCGGCGGGAGACCGCCGGTTTACCCTTTCTGACCGCGGCTGAACCGCCGTGGTCAGAATGCCCTCGGGAGCACCGCCAGCCTGTTGGCGGTGCTCCCGTGGTCGGTGACCCTGGCAGTCACCGGCCGCCAGGGTCAGAATGACCCCCATAGTCATGTAGTCAAGCATCCCAATGTCACTGATATTTCGGGCAAACTGCAGACATCGTTGACTATTCCCTCACATTTATCAGCTGCTGAAACCCTTAAATACAGACCTTTCTCATGTAGCAGCATATATATGTGACCTATCATAACCAGGCACTACAGAAGTATATAAAGTATCAAAAAGTGATGGATGGAATGCTTGAATTAATCTCAGACACTGGTAATTACTCGGGCTGCATCCGAATCCATCATTATTTTGCACACCATCTCACCTCAGTTTGGACCCAGCTATATCTAAATCAGTCTTGACCCTGCTCTAATGGGAACAGGCCAGCCCAAACTGCCAAGGCAGGTCCTCCCTGAACTGGAACACAAGCAACCCAGGACTGGTTTGCCCTAATTATGGGCCCATCAGTCAAGTACAGCTTGGTTCCAGTGGCAAGTCGGGGCATACCCATCCCCCTTAGGGCAAAACACTAAAGTATACAAAAAAGTTATGAATAGAATGCTTGAATTAATCTCATCTCCTGCTAAATTTCTCGGATCGCATTCCAATCCATCATCATTTCTCACACCATGTCACCTCAGCTTAGACCCAGCTATAAGCAAATCATTCTTCACCATGCTCAAATCAGAAAAGTTCAGCCTGAACTGCCAAAACAGGTGCTCCCTAAACCAGACCTCAAGCAACCCAGGGCCGGTTTCATCATTATTTTGAGTTCATCAGCCATGTAGAGCTTGCTTCCAGTGACACAGTGTGCACAGGTCCCACGTCTGGGTGTACCCATCCCACATAGAGCAACATACTACACTATACAAAAATTGATGGATTGAATGCTTGAATTAATCTCAGCCACTGGTAATTACTCGGGCCCCATCCCATTCCATCATTGTTTTGCACACCATGCCACCTCAGTTTGGATCCAGCTGTATGCATATCATTCTGAACCCTCCTCCAGTGGGACCAATCCCACCCGATCTATCAAAACAGGTCCTCCCTGAGCCAGAACACAAGCAACACAGGGCCAGGTTTGCCCTTACTATGGGCTCATCAGCTGGGTATAACTTGTTTCCAGTGACACAGTGTGTGTACTGGACCCCTGTATGAGGATATCAATCCCACTTAGGATGACATACTACAGTGTACAAAAAGTGATAGATGGAATGCTTGAATTAATCTCAGCTACTGGTAATTACTCAAGGCCACATCCAAGTTCATTGTTGTTGTGCAAACCATGCCATCTCAGCTATATGCAAATCAGTCTCAACCCTGCTCCAATGGGAACAATCCAGCCCAAACTGCCAAGCCAGGTCCTACCTGGACTGGAACACAAGCAATCCAGGGCCTGCAGTTCAGGGTGAACTGTTCTCATGAGGAGCAGGAACAAGACTGATATGCAGAAGGCTATGTCCAAACTGAGGTGGACTGTTTGGCAAAAATGTATGGATTGGGATGCGGCTCCAAGCAATTACCAATGGCATAGATTTGAGTGCTGGGCTCACTGCCACTGGAACCAAACTATACCTGGCTGAAAAGTCCTAACTAGGCTGGAACCAGTTCTAGGTTGCTTGTGTTCCGGTTCAGGGAGTTTTTTTGGTCTGGCAGTTCAGGCTGGACTGTACCCATGAGGAGCAGGGCCAAGACTGATTTGCATATGGCTAGACCCAAACTGAGGTCGCATGGTGGGAAAAAAATGATGGATTGAGATGTGGCACGAGCTATTGCCAGTGGCTGAGATTAATTTAAGCATTCCATCCTTCACCTTGTTGTATTTGCATTTGGTGTCTTAAGTGTACAGGGTATATCCAGAAATGGGTCCGGGGCTCACTGTGCCACTGGAACCAAGCTATCCCTTGCTGAAAATCCCTAAATAGGGTGAAACCGGTCCTAGGTTGCTTGTGTTCTGGTTCAGGAAGGAACTGTCCTGGCAGTTTAGACTGGGCTGTTTCCATGAGGGGCAGGGTCGAGACTGATTTGCATATGGCTGTGTTCAAACTGAGGTGGCATGGTGGGCAAAAACAATGGACTGGGTTGCGGCCCCAAGTAATTACCAGTGGCTGAGAATAATTCAAGAATTCCACCCATCACTTTTTGGTATACTTTAGTGGAACGAGTATGCCCAGAGGTGGCGACTTAGCACACTGTGTAACTGGAACCAAACAATTGCCAGTGACTGAGATTACTATCCATCATCTTGTTGTTTTAGCATTTGGCAGACAAAGAAAGCAAGCAGAGGCAGGGGAGAGAGTTTTCGACAAGGAAAAGATCCCAAGAGATGAGATCTTCTCAGTATAGAACCTCCCTCAAAATCAAGAATTAAACTGCAGGTAAAGCAGTTTACTACAAACCTGACCACTGTTGGCAACAATGCAGCCCTTTAAAACTACCCAAAAGAGGTAAAACTACCCAAAAGAGAAGGTGGGAGGTGATTTGGGGACCTTATGGAGAGCTGGTCTCCTGTCTTCAACATGGGAAGCAGTTGCTTCTTCACTGGATGAATCTGCTGTGAGAATACTGTTATTGAATCCCAGTGATGATGAGCAGGAAATTGTACCAAGAGTAAAAAAATTGCAGGGTGCACATTTTCACTAGATGCTCACCCATATCAGAGAAAAAATATTCAGAACAGACAGAGGAAGGTTTTGTTTTCAGTATGAGAAATACAGTTCAGAATAGCTCCCATTTCCAGATAATTTAAAGAACATGGGCGCAGATTTAAGAAACGTGGTGCTGCACCCAGTGCAGCAGCACTTTTCCTGTGTCCCTTAGCTCCCCCCTACCGCCACTATGTGTGCCCAATATTTAAAATACAGGGCACCACGGCGTAGGGTAGGGGACAATAGTGTCAAAGTTTTTGACGCTATTGTTGTACTGTTCAGGGTGAGTGCCAAACTTATGGCGTTAACCCTGAACAGTACATAGGGGCCCATTATGAATAATAGTGTGCCCCCTTTTAATGCCTGCTTTGAGCAGGCGTTAAGAATACCCCAAAAAAATGGTGCAAAGAAATCTCTTCGATTTCTTTGTGCCATTGTTTCAGCTCCCCTAACTGGGAAACGCCCCCTTGCGTACATCATGCCTGGTGCAGGAATGTGTCGAAAGGGGTTACAAAGTGGCACAATGCATGCATTGCGCCACTTCGTAAATCAGGCACAGTGATTTTGACCTCGTTGGCCCACATTAGCATAAAAAATGACGCTAATGTGGCGCAAGGAGGCACTACGCCCTCTTAAATCTGGGCCATGGTTCCGAAGGAATGGAAAGATGTTGATAAATCAGCCTTTCTGGGTTTCCTCAACAAGAGGTAAACCTTGAAAATATTAGATGTATTTTTTCCACAAATTCTCAGTGTGAGTACCATCCACTCTAGTATGGCTTCATCTTTGTCACTGGCTTCTAAGAAACACTGTAGACTAACCCTGTGGTAAAAAAGTAGAAAGCACAAGTATGCAGCAGCTAATTTTGCAAGCAAAACAAGTGCCCATGTAGTTTATGCATCTTAAACGCTGTTGAAGGATTTCCATTCCTTTTTAATTGCTTGCAGGGTGGGGAACACCCTAGGGCAATCTTACAAAATATGGAGTTTCTTACAAAATTCCCGTCCAGCACTACATTTGATTCCTATGATCAGTGCTTACAGCTGCAGGTGCTTCGGTGGCAGCCAGAACATCACTTTGCCTATAGCTACAGAAGTGAGAAGCCTCACAGAGAGGTTTGATCTAAAACCCCCTTTTTCTGAGCAGATATTTTCTGGGATAAACTCAATGTCTTAGTTAAAATGATAGCGGATAAAAAGAAAATTCTTGAACCATTTAGACCGTTTTGTCAAGAAAATATTTTTTTTCAAAAGAAGTCGGCACAAACAGCTCAGAATTCACGCCTCTTCCTGGGCCCAGCCCGAGTTCAGGGGCTGCACGATGGGACAAATGCAAACCGCAGGTGCCTCAAACCCAGAGGCAGACGTTATGACTATCAACATCAATGACGGGGCAAGGCTCCTCAGCTAATACGACAAATGGAAGTCCCAAGTCAGCAACAGGTGGGTTCTCTTAGTGTAAGAAGAGACTATTATATAGGGATAGCGTATCAGCCCCACCAATGCTTTGGGAAAGCCCCATACTCAGGTGTATGATGAAGGCAGAATACCTCCTAAAATGTGAGGAGGCTCTATTATATTAAGAAGCAACTTTCCAGTGCTGCAAAGAATCCACAGTTTTTATTCAATCGTGATCCTAGTACCACAATTAGATGGCTCATACCACCCAGTAATGGATCTAAAGGGACTAAACCTTTTTGTGCAAAAGATTAAATTCAGGATGATGTTCTCTCAGGCGCTGATTACAGTGGTCAAATGAAGATCTAATGATGATGCTAAATCTTCAAGCGGCTTGTACATCAGCTGCTAATATGTTTTGCAGTAGCAGAAAAGCATTATCATTTCCATTTAGTCTAGCAGCATCGCCAAGGGTATGAACAAAATTCATTGATTGATGCTAAAAAGATTTCCAATTGCCTCAGCACCATTGTTTGTCTCTGCACACTGGAGGCAACAGTTTTCCTATCAGTGGCAAGGACACAGATTTTACAAAATACCTTAATGCACCTCCTCTCCTGTCAGGAAGCACCTGCAAGAATACTTTTGAAGGTCTAAGGATTTTTGTCAGCAACAACATGAGTAGTTATGTGGGCATGCCTCCATCTGAAGCCTTCAATCAATCATCTACTGGCACACTGGTCTCCAGGTATTCAGATGTACAAGACAATGATCCCAGTTTCTCAGTTTCGAGCCTTGGATATAGCTTGATTATTAGAGGTAGAGAAGTTACGAAAAAGGGGTACCCTTCTACCTTTGATTCCTCTGGTGAGCACCACCGACACCAGTGGAGTTGAAGAGCGATCTTGGGAGAGGAAGAAATGAAAGGGAAATAGTTGAATGTGGAAGCACTTCAATCCTTTAATTTCAGAGAATTGGAAGTCATAGATAAAGCCCTTCTCTTTGTTGCCACTCAGATTTATCAGATGATAGACAATGGGTTACCAAAACGTTACCGGGCATATTTAACAAAAGTGACGCTGCACACAGTGCAGCACCACTTTTCTTGCATCCCTTAGCGCCCTCCCTAATGCCACCATTTAAAATACGGCGCACCATGGCGGTAGTTAGGGAACTATCATCAGAATTTTTGCCGCTAGTCCAGAGCTTTGCAGGATTAGCATCAAAAATGTTGACGCTAATCCTTCAAAGCTCATTGAGGCCAATTGTAATCAATATGTGCCTCCTCTTACTGCCTGCTTTAAGCAGGCGTTAAAAGTGCTGAAACAAGTGATGCACAGAAATCTCTTAGATTTCTTTGCACCATTTTTTCGGCCCCTCTAACGGGGGAACGCCCTCTTTGCCTACATTATGCCTAGTGCAAAGGGTTACAAAGTGGCGCAATGCATGTATTGCACCCCTTTGTAATTATGACGTAGGGATTTTGGCCTCGTTAGGCCACATTAGCATAAGAAAAATGATGATAATGTGGCGCCAGAAGGTGCTAGAGGCTTTTAAATATGCCCCTATGTCTTTTGACAGATGGCCTAAGGTAGAGTCTTCAAGGTTCACCTTTTGTTACCCTCTGAGATGTATATACCAGACAAAGACAAGTTTCAGGCTGTTTGCTTAAGCAGAAAAATGCCCTCATATGTGAATTTCAGGTTAAATCTGGAAGGGTTCAATTAGATTGTGAGAACGTTTTTTCAATCTTGGTTAGACCTTTACGCAGCCCTGACCAACGCTCTTCTTCAGAGTTACTGCAGTAACAGAGATCCTCAGGCCTGAAAAGTTAATGCCTCGTGCTTCAGCTGGCCGAAGGGCTATTATATGCCTTTACTCCCAATGCCCTTCTCCACAGGATCCTGTTAAAGATTCAGGAGGAGAGTGTGACAGTAGTTTAGTAGCCCCATTTGGTCAAGGAGAGTGTGGTTTCCGCTCCTGTCACAAATGTAAGTGCAGCAGGAAATCCTGTTTTCACTACATCCTGTCCCCCTCCTATTCTCAGTTACCTCTCGAGGTACTCTGCGTAGTAAGCCTGTCAGCTTGGAAATTGAGAGGAGGGGACTTTAGACATCAGGTTGCTGTAGAGAGGTAGCAGTGTTTATACACTAATCAAAGAAACTTTCCACTTTATCCTCCTACAAAAACACTGGGGTAACTTTGAGAAGTGTTACTTACATAATGGTTGCATAGCAAGAGCCTCCGACCCCGTTCAAGATATTGTAGTTTCTCCACGAAGGGTTTGCCCTCTCAACACTGTCCTCTCAATGTAGGTAAATCATTTATGGATTTCTCAAAAATATCTCACCTGTTTAAAATTTCCTAGGGGATTCAGAATAAAGAAGCATGTTCTATCTTGGGATTTGCCAACAGCGCTATGGGGCCTTCAAAACACAACTTGAGCCATCAGAACTGGCTTCTCTTCAACGGCTCATGATTAAGACAGTTGTCATGTCTGCAAGATGCCTGGGGAAAAGGGGAGCTCTTTTATCGTTCTGTCCACATCATGTGTTTTTCAGATAGAGTGGCACTTAAGTTGGGCCCACAATTTAACTCAAATGTACAGTCTCTCAGTTTCACAAACACCACAAAATAATATTTTCAGTCTTTGAATTTAACAGTGAGGATGTGATCTCCTCGGTTGAACAATAAGAGGGTTTTATTGGTTTGCTTGGCGAAAACGAAAGACATAACATAAGCTAATGCTCTGTTTGTTGCTTTAGATCCCAGAAATATGGGGGGCTATACGTTAACCATCAGTAGATGGATGTGTCAACAAACCATATTCTAAGTCCCTGGCTCGGTTCGAGGGAGATCTACAGATCTACAGGAGGTGTGGCAGCCTTATATGCAGAAGTGAATGGGTTTTCCCTGGTGAAGATGTTTAGGGCCACAACCTCATCTTCAGATAATGCATTTTAAAACACTATAGGCTAGATTCAGGTGATTACAATGATTTTGGTTTTAAAGTTCCCAAGTCTGCTATGGAATAGTAGCGATATGTCATCCAGCTCTTTCAAAACATTACAAAGAATAATGGGTTTGCAGCTCTGTGTGCATCTCTTTTGTGCAGTCTTACTGTTGTAAGTAGCAGAATATAGCTATTCTATTTGGGAGCCTGACACGGTGTACTTTGTGGTGCACTTTTGCTATGTTTTCTAAATATATATTTTTTTAACTTTCCTTGTCATATAGGCGGTGACTTATACTAGAATCCACACCTGTGTTTTGGTGTTTTTTTGGGTTCAACAGGCAGTACATATGGTGTGATTTAATAGATTGGATGTACTGTTTTTTAATTAATTTTTCTTCTGCATAGGTATTATTTAACAACACTGAGTCCTGATGATGGTCTGATGGACCTCTGACTACCACTACAGGCAGAAACGTCGACATTACCTTATCATTTGACAACTGAATTGAAAGTCCATGATATTCCCTGAACTGGGACTGAAAACCAGGCAATTATTGTGCAGAACTGTGTCATGAAGAGGATCATAACCCCTTCCTGGATCTGCAGTTGGGATTCAATCCTATGATCCAGAGGGGTTATATACAGTGTTGTTGTTTATCAAATTGACATTCGTTGGAATTGTTGTGCAGTTTTTTGAACTTCCTGAATCCTATTGAGTATATATTTGATTTAAACAGTGCGGAGTTGTCTTATTCATTAACTGAAGACTGGATAATATGTACGCATATTATATCTAAATAATTCCTCCAGGAGCACTTTTAAGTGAGACTTTTACAAAGTAGGCGTTTTCTTGCTTTAACCATTCTGTGACTCTGCCTGTTTGTGGATTCCCTGTCTGGGTCAGACTGACAGTTGGGCTGTTTGTGAATCTCTTCTAGACAGTGACACAAAGCAGGATGGGGGTGTAGCCTGCCTATCCTGATGAGCTATTCGAGCTAGAGTGTAGAGAGGAGTGGTTAATAACACATGAATGGGCCGTGCCTGCCCTCACACAATGCAGTCTCCAACCCCCTGGTGTGTGCCTGGGTCCTGGCCTGGGCAAGGCAGGATCTTGTGGACAACAGAGACTTTCATTTGAAGATTGCCTACATCAAAGGCAGAAAGGGGTATAAGTAGTGGTCCCAAAACCCCTGACTTTAGATCACTTCTCGAACCAAGAGGAACCTCTGCTAAGGAGAAGTGCTGAAGAGCTGAGGAGAAATGCTGAACTTGTCTGTGACTGTGCTATGTTGGGCTATCCAGCTAGTGCTGGTTCTGCCTTTGAAAGGGGACAAAGACTGGACTTTGTTATGCATTCCTGCTTGAAGAAGAATCTCTATGGGCTTGAACTGAGCTTGCCTCCTGTTTTGAAGTGTCAGGGCCACCAAAGACTTCCTCTGCCAGCACCTGGACTCTCTGCTGAGACTCCTGCCCTGCCAAGTGGTGCTCCATCCAGTCCCTGGGCCTTTGAAAGGTGAAGTTAGCAGAACACAAGCTGAAATCCATGCACAGAACGCTGTGAGGGGAAACTTTGGAAGCACCATCTGCAACATGGTTGATAAACATTGCACCACCCACTTCGTGGTAAGAATTAATGCTCCATCTGCATCGCTGCTGGGAGATTGAGGCATTGCAACTGGAGAAACTGCTGATAAGGACACAAACCTTATGCAGCATGTTTTTCTAACACGTGCTATGCACTCTGCCATATATACAACGTGGTGTTAAGCTACTTACTATGGCTTAACACCACCTTGTAAATATGGCCCCTTCACACGCAGCACTTTGCCTGGAAGGTGCATGCAATCAGTGTGGCTGTGGCTGTGCCACAACAACATCCATTGTATATTGTTGTTGCCCCAGATGATTTAAGACTACATGTAAACCTTAGACTGCGACTAAATCCAATACTACCGCAAGGGTGGTGTTAGGATGGCACAACAAGGCAAAATTATTTCCTTTCTCCTCGTGTCATTGCCCTTCTTATGTGTGCTGCATCCTGTTGCACACATAGAAAGTGAAAACGGCAAGAAAAGATTGCATTCTCAGCAGGAAGGTGTCTTTTCCTGCCTAAAATCCATCACCCCTGCAGGGCAGCCATTCTTGCACCATGGCGCAAGGTTGTGTGAGTTGGCACTTGGCAGCAAAAGTTACGCAGATGCAGGAGCCAACACAGGGCTGTGCCATATACGCTTTAAAATGGTGCATTCAACTGCATTGAACGTGATGGAATTTTTCACTACCAAATGTGGTGCTATGTTGCACTCCATCATTTTCCTTGAAACCTGGGCAATAAGGGGCCAACACTTTCCTCCCTATCTGCACCAAACATTTTTCACCCATCCCAGCAATTGCTTCACTGTTGGGACTGATCCACCATCCCATATGTAACACTCAGGGCCTCATTACAAGTCTGGCGGTACATGGACTAACAGATTCCCAGTGGTGATCGGACCGCCGCTGAAAGGAGTGGTCCAACCTCCCTATTATGACCGTGGCAGAGCCTCCATGGTCCGACTGCCGGCACTGCCAGGTTGCCGACAGCCTGGTGGTGCCGGCGGTCTCAATCCGCCAGGGCAGCTCTGGATTACAAATCCCCTTTCTAGCAGCCTTTGCATAGCGGCCCCACCGAGCATAGGCAGTGAAGGTGCCCCCATGGACAGGCCTGTTGCACTTTTCACTGCCCGATTTACGGGCAGTGAAAAGCACAGCAGGTTCTGTTGCAGTTGATGCACTGCAGCATTGCCGCAGGCTTGATTCCAAGCCGGCGTAAATTTTGTGGTGTGTTTCTTTCTGGGCTGGAGGGCGGAAGCGCTGTTTCCGCCCACCAGCCAGAAGGAAACTCGTAATAGATACCACAGAGGGACTACCGCATATGCGGTCATCCCGACGAATAACTTTGGTGGGTGGCCTCCGCCACCCGCCAAAGTCAAAATGAGGGCCTCAGTGTGAAACATGTACTACACTAGTTGCACATGGTGGCCCAACAACAACTCTCACACACCTCCATGCACCATTTGGGAATGGGCACAAAAATGAACATATGCAGCATATTGAGCATGTCTGTGATCATCATTTGTGCTGCTGCACAAGTAGCTTCCATTTCACCATGTAACAAGTTTGCCTGTGTTATGGGAATGGTTGGCGTTGTGCACAAAGGGACATCTTCATGCATAGGAATAGCAACAAGTGGCATCAATGTTGCACTACGGGCCCAATGTCACAAGACCATAATGCAACAGTACCATCATACAAATAGATGCCAATGTGGATCCAAGCTGTCCATTGCCCTCACGCCACAATAACAAAGTCACAAAATGCATACATTGATCCACATTGCACATTCTTACACCAACATATGCCTCTAGCAGATATGCTGTGTGCAAGGAAATGCCCCTATGCAGGAAGGGAAGAACTGCAGGAATGGGACTGACAATCCATAAAGGTTGCACTGCGCCATCTAAGCACCACATGTGTGAGGCCTGCTAAGGACAGATGACAAAGTGACACATGCATTGAAAGCAATGGACCTCCCTGTGCTTTGCTGCACTAGTGCCATCATTCATGGTGCCAATGCAGTAAAGCACCAAATAGTGACAAAACCCATTAGACTACTGTTGGAATGTCTACCATGGTAAACAGGAATGTAAATGATGGGCTACCATGGTGTCAGTAGTTGGGGCAAGGGGCCTGCAAGAAACATGGTGGCGTGGGATCAATGCACCAAATACCTTGAAAGGTTGCCCTATGTGTGATGCACAATAAAACACATAATAAACAAGTACAACCTGGGGTCTGTAACATGTCACTGAGCCTCCAGTAGCAAGTAAATGATGAGCCATGTCACAACCACTAGTCAAAGACTGACCTTTCACTAACCTATTGCTAAGGATGATGCCTTACCTCCTGCGGACCTGCCTGTCCTGGATTTTACAGAAGTCGTGGATGACCAGCTGCCATTCAATCAATGAAAAGACATTCCAGGATGTCCTAGGTTCCTTCCAGACACCACCTCCAGTCACAGGGTGGACACACAGCATTGTGGGTTCTCCACATGCACCACCCAACTACCTACACACAGCACCAACCAGTCATGCCACAGCCCTGGACTCTTAGGACCCAGACATCACCTTTCAGAGGACAGCTGTAGGAGTCCACTGGGAGCTGGCACAGCAGGTCTAGGTGGGGATGGAGGCCATGGCAGGCAGCCTAGAGGGAGTTCAGAGGTGCCTCAGTCCGAAGAAGGACAACTCAGCTGCCATCAGAGGCACCCACTACCCGCTATGGGGACTCCAGCAGTCCCTGGCAGACATTGCTGCTGTAATGAGGCAGAGGTTTGAACAATTGACCTCCCAAAGTGGCAGCAGCATGATAGATAGCAGGCTGGGAGCTATTCAAAGTGCCCTGGAGTCCATACAGCAGAAAGTGGCCTCCCTCAGGGAAAACATGGCTGCCTACCACCAAGATGGAGCTGCACTGTTGAGAAATCAGCTGTTCCTCCTTGCTGCAGTGATGCCTTATGTGTTCCCACAAATGGCAGCTGCCGGGACCTTTGATTCCACATCTCTATCCCCTGTACCATGCTCTTTTTTCAGTGTTTAGTCAACTCATATAAATGTCTGCATTGTGTGAAGCTATGTGAATGAGAACAGAAGCACATGAAATGTGTGGCTTACTGTCAGACAGCAAGGCACACACTAGGACTCAAAAATAATAAAGGTGACCGATAGCATTGTGGACTACAAACAACTTACTGAGCCTCCCAAGCATGTATTGTACATATATCCTTGCAAGTTAACATATGGCATGAATAGTGCAGAGCTTAAGTGTCAGGAAATTTCCCTGACAAATGGTACCATTACAACAAATATGTAAGGAACTGAAGAGCATATTTAATATTGTGACTGTCAGCTGTCAGTGTGCCAGTATCCATACCCTAAATAGGATGGAGTTTGATGTGCATAACATTTCTAAAATGATTGTGACTGATCCTAGCAATGAAAATTTATGCTGCATCATTACCTGTCCAAGATATTGTATCCATACACAATCTGAGTGTCAGGAACTGCGCTGAAAACTGTCTTGAGTAGCTGACGTCATAGTGCTGCCAATCAGGCAGGTCCTTGGACATTGGGGATACACCTAGTCATACACGTAAATTAATACTGAATGCAGACCCTAAGGTACTTACCCAACTTGGCCAGTGCTGACATGAGAACACCCAGGCAGTTAATCATCATGGACACCTAATTGTCAAAAAATAACAGGATCTATTGGTATCTAAAAACACTACCTAATAAAAACCTAACCTACTCACTAACCTACGCTAAGCTAACTTATACTAACTTATGCCTACAGCTATCTATCCTAATCTAAACTTAACTCATACACATAACACCACTCAATAAACATCGTCCCTCCACCTCCCTTATGAGACAATATAAGTGTAGGACAACATGATCGAAAGCTACACATATACTAACTAATCCTATGTCCTAAACAAATCTATATATATACTTTCATTTTGTAATTTTTTTTGTATTTTTTTGTACATATACCCCTAAACATAACCCCCACCCAATCACTCCCAAACAAAAACAATGGCTAAGTCTTCAAACTTCACTAACTATATCCTACAACTGACCCACTCTAATCCACCTAACCTATGTCTATCCCCCTAAGACCCACTAAAACTTTAAACAATGCAGACTGAGGAGGGGAAGGTACAGAGAATTAGTGAGTGGCCACACCTATAGCTTCTTCAGCTCCTCTTGATGTACTTTATTTTGTCATTTCTGGCCTTGTCTACCTCAAGTCTGGCAAACCTAGCCTTGACCTCAGACAGGTCTTTCATGCATTTCTGCCTCAAAGCTTCACCCAGTGGCAGATGATGGTGGCTGTTGTGGTGCTGGTGCCGTCAGATGTGCTGCAGTTGTCGAGCATGCCCGACCTCATGGAGCACCACAGACTGTGGGTGCTGAGTACACTCCTTCAGTTGAGGTGGTTGCAGGCTGTTGAGCTGGTCCACCATTAGGAAAGCCCTTCCATGACTCCAGTGACTTTTCTGTGCAGTACTTCCTTGCCATCTTTCTATAACCAGCCTGGATCTTGCAAATGTGCCGGAAACGTTCAACACGTTTTGCAAATTTCTATTTCTGTGCTGGAGTCATTGTTGCAGCTAAAACATGAGAAGAACATGTCATCAGTAACTACCTTGGGTTCAGGACGCAATGTAAACAGTATTTTCTTATGACACATGTTGTCAACCAGTAAGCCAACAACAAGGGCAAGACCCAAGTCCACACAAATCTGCCTACCAAGCATCTACAGTATTTTGTACATGTCACAGGGATAACGGCTCTCCAAAGTTGCACACTAGGGCTAAGATGTAAGGGGATCTAGGGCCCCCTTGCACCACATTAAGCAATATGACGCTAGTAAGACACAACAAGGCCAAATGGTCAGCAGAATATCAACAAAGTGGTACAATACCTGCATTGTGCCACTTTGTCACCCCTCGTGCCACATTAGGCATGTGCCAGGCATGATGTATGCAAGGGTGGCGTTACCACAATAGATTGACTGCCAAAATGGTAAACTGCAATCTAAGAGTTTCAGCTGCCGCATTTTGTTTTTGCAACTTTTGTTGCCAACTCAGAGCTGGAATTAAAAGGGGGCCCACTATTGGTCACAATGGGCCCCTATGTACAGTCTGTGGTACGCATTAGGTTCTCTTGCATTAACCATGAATTGTACATAATTTTCATCAAGATGTTAACCACAATTGGCACATACCCAGTGCCATGGTGCTCCGTATATCACATACGGCACACACATGGTGACAGATAGCGGGGGCTAAGGACCGCCAGAGAAGTGACACAGCACTGGGTGCAGGGCCTGTTCACTTGTATCTGCCCCTGTCTCTGCACAAACTTGATACACCTCCCAAATACCAGGTACGCACTGACCAGGCACATTTCATACATAGGTGATGTGATCATGCTAGCTCACAACTATCATGATGGCTGAAACCTGTTGTTTCATCTGCACACATCTCATTTGCTACAATCCATGGACCTCTCCCACATCCATTTGGAGAAGACCTCAAATCTCTATGTATGCTCAGCTGACTGTTGTCCTTCTCAAAAGAGCTCCTTGCACGTTTGGTGCCTTACTTCATCACTGAAGAGCAGTGAAGCACCGGTGGTGCAAGTGTCTCCTGCGAAAGGCCCTTGGAGACCCAGGTGCATATATTGTACCATGTCTTGACTACATTTGTGCAACGTGTGGAACATAGTGCAGGAACAGGTGCGGTGAAAATATATATTTTAAACATCCATGCATTGCAGAAAGCCAGCACATCTGACACATATCGTGACTGCCATCTGTGTGTTTGTGAGCATACAAATTATTTCCTGAGGACCCACTAATCCATGGCAGCACACGCTGGCACCTGTGCATCATTCAAATTATTCTACATCCTCTGCATACCATCAGACATGAAGTTGATGCCTAAGGATAGACGATGGTGTCCAAACTGAAACACATGCCGGTTCTACATGGCTTAATACACATCAAACCCTCACATATACAACACTGTATGTACACATGTGACATACAAGGTGACACTTACTGGTTGCATCGGGGGTCTTCGAAAGTGGAAACCTCGCCTATGGTGTAGTGTGGAGGTCCTCCTGCAAGACATGACAAGAAAACATAGATTTGTGATTTCTGAACAAAATTAGCATGGACAACTGTTGCACTTGTTTAGTTAAGTAACCTAGTCCACCTATTGTTAATTATGACCCATTGCCATCTATAATATGTCAGTCAGACAGACATATGTAGCACCCAATAACATGTATAGCAAAGCAACTCACCCTTACATTCATGTCTCTGATTCATAACTCACACATGCTGGGGGACAGGACACTGTTAATTGTGCGAAGGTTAGGGGCAGATAATAGGAAACTGGCACCTCACCCAGTGCAGCACCACTTTCTTTGTGCCCCTTTGCACCGTCCATCGCCATCTTGAGTGCACTGTATCTAAAATAAGGCGCACCATGGCACAGGGTAGGGGGCAATGATGTAATGATTATTGACGCCATTGAAGTCCTGTTCTAGGTTAGTGGCAAGTTTTTGGTCCAACCCATAACAGTACATAGGGGCCAATCATAATTATTGGTGTGCCCCCTTTTGATGTCTGGTCTGAGCAGGCCTAGAAAATGCCTGAATGATTTACACAAAGAATTCTCTCAGTTTTCTTTGCGCCATTTATCCTTTTGCCCCCCCAACAGGGGAATGGCCATCTTGCATACATAATGCATGGCATCGGCATAATGTTGCCCATAGGCTCACTAAGTGGCACAATGCAAGCATTGTGCAACTTTATCACCCTTTCTGCTACATTTTGCCTGTACAAGCCATCATGTATTCAAAGTGGGTGTTTGCCCATTAGGGGGGCTGAAGAAATGGCACATAGAAATGTAAAGGAACATTTGGCATCATTTTGTTATGCGCATTTTGACGCCTGCCCAGAGCATGTGGTTAAAGGGGGCGCACCATTATACTTTGATTACCCACTATGTACTGCTCAGGGTTTTCGGCAATTTTATGGAGGTAGCACAGAACAGTAAATCAATAGTGTCAAAAAATGATGATGCAATTGCCCCCTAACCTGAGCCATGGTGAGCCGTATCTTAGATACACTGCACATATGACGGCAGTGGGGGTTTGCTAAGGGGTGCAAGGAAAGTGGAGCTGCACTGGGTGCAGTGCCACTTTCCCTCAATCTGCCCCTTAATAGCCTCAACTTTCTCATGACATGCTAAAGTTATCCCTATGCCCTACTGTCATGCTCATACAAAGGAGGATGTTGGTATGGTACAGGTTTACTTACTAACAGGTCCGCCAATCCAAACCACCAGGTGATCCTCTTCCCTGGCAATGAGGTCTGCCTCCGGTGCTTGATCTGGTGATCTGTGCGCTCCACCTTGAAGATTCTGTGCATCTGGAAAAGCACCTCCCCCTGCACAGCTTCCTGGCCTCCATAGGGTGGCCCATGATGAGACGACTATCCATCTTCACCATACTGGGGAGGTAGTGGCACACTAACCATATGCACCCGCACCCAGTTCATCAGGACCCACGTGCTGTTCCCTTCCCTTGCCAGGCATCCTGCTGTCTCTCTCCCCAGCAACCAATAGCTCACAAAAAAAGCATAAGATAACCCTACCTAATCCCAAATACCCCAACAAACTACACTACTCCAAGGCAAACACCCCACAACGCTAATACAATGACAGGACAATAACACTACACAAAACTTACAAATACAAGAAATTGGACTAAACAGCAACATAACATAGCACAAAACTTTCAGCAACCACCACTCTTCAACCAGCACAAGCTCCACACAACCACTCTTAACCACAGACAGTAAGACTGTAATGTAAAAGTGAAAGTAATTTCACTTTATCATGTGTGCAGCAAGGAAGTCCTGTTACCTCATTTCCTGGGTGTATATGTCACATATTCTGATATGCGTCATTTCTTTTGACGCATGACCGTCATGTGTTGATTTTTTCCATGAAGGCTGACAAGGCCTGTTGACTTGCAATTGACGCGCTGGGCCAGGCATCATTTTTGGCATGTGCAATGTATGTAGAACAACGCTTTGCGTCACCAATTTTGACTCATACTGGGCATGCATGGATTTTGGAGGGAAGGCTGACACAGCGAGACAGCTCAGACGTGCATGGTGCCAGGTGTCATTTTAGTGAATTGTGAAGTATGAAGATGTACCGTATGCATCAATGTTATTTGTAGCATGACGGCCATGCGTGGATTTTGGTGGAAAGGCTAACAGTGCACCTACATTCACATTCATTGTTACAGGGGATATGCATCTATATAGTATGTATGGTTTGGCTACGTGTATGTAATTGAGTACTGGTAGAATAGGTATGTGTTACTACATGTTTGTATGTGTGTGTGTAATGCATGCAAGAACTTATACTGTTTTCAAATGTGCCTGTGTGTGAAGACTCTTTGCCACATACATGTTTACATATGTGTACTGAGTGTACAAATGTACATATGTGGTGCTACTCGTGTTGTGGGTCTACCACATGGTCTTGTCCGAATTCCGACTGCACGTCACTGTACACAACATACAATGGGAAGGACCATGTGCAATACATGTTCAGGCATATCATACCCTTCACAAATCTTTAGCAAAGGATGCAGTTGACTAAAGGCCGGATGCTGTAAGCCATTTCGAAGTGAGTGCAGGTATGTGCACACTCTGGTGTGTTGTGAGGAGCAGACTTAATGATGCAGAGCATCACATGTAACATATGATTCCCCATGCAAGCAAAATGTTGGAGATGGTGTGCCAACATGTGTGATTGTTGGTATGTATGTGACATGTTTCTTTTGTGGGAATATAGGTATCATTTTCGATAAGTGGTGAATGATACAGTGGTGTATTTAGGGATTGGACACATACCAAATCTCTATTCTAGCCATCATATTTTTAGGCCATTGTTCCAAAGCTGTGTACTCAGATCTGTGTAGTACATGTTTCACAATGAGGGGACATTTATACTGGTCATGATAAGTTTTAGGTTTTTATGTGACACATACACATATTAGCATGTCAATTGTACTTATTAGTCCATCCGCAAATTGACAGCACCAAGCCCGGTCCACCAACCTGGGGCATGTGTGTATACATTTAGGTATTATGGGCCTCATTACGACCCTGGCGGTCATAGACCGCCAGGGTGGAGCCCGGAGGTAGCACCGCCAACAGGCTGGCGGTGCTACATCAGGTATTCCGACCGCGGCTGTGAAGCCGCGGTCGCCCAGCCGGGTCCGGCGGTTTCCCACCGGATTTCCCCCGGCTGGGGGAATCCTCCATGGCGGCGCTGCATGCAGCGCCGCCATGGGGATTCCGACCCCCTTCCCGCCAGCCTATTCCTGGCGGTTTACACCGCCAGGAAGAGGCTGGCGGGAACGGGTGTCGTGGGGCCCCTGGGTGCCCCTGCACTGCCCATGCCACTGGCATGGGCAGTGCAGGGGCCCCCTAACAGGGCCCCATTAAGATTTTCAGTGTCTGCTTGGCAGACACTGAAAATCGCGACGGGTGCAACTGCACCCGTCGCACCCCAGCAAATCCGCCGGCTCCGTTCGGAGCCGGCTTCATCTTTGCTGGGGCTTTCCCGCTGGGCCGGCGGGCGATCTTTTGAAGATCGCCCGCCGGCCCAGCGGGAAAGTTAGAATGGTCCCCGCGGTCATTTGACCGCGGGGCGGTGTTTGGGCGGTTTCCACCCGGCGGGCGCCGCCGGGATCAGTATGACCTCCTATGTGTGAACAACATACATTTGTAACGTTCAATTACACAAACGTTGATGCTATTGGCAAAATGATGAAATTGCATTCAATCTGTATGGCAGAGGTGCTCTCGTGTAGTGATGGCACCCTAGTCATCATTGCTCCAGTGACAATTTGAATAGCCATACAGGACCATTGTTGCATATATGAACACCATTTGACTGTGGTCACCTCAGCTCAGTGCACTGTGTGCAATCAGCAGGCCGCTGACTGTGTCAAGGGTCAATGTAGCCTACTTAGGGGTTTGAGGGGCTGTTGGGTGGTGATCTGCCATCCTCATGATGGATCATCAGCACTGCGATGCACAGTCCCCTGCAGACATACACCTGCATACTTGTGACCCCATGGACAAGTAAGTGTTGTTACATTTGCAGTACTTACTCTAACATAAACTGGGGAGTAGCAGCTTGTTTGTGTAGGACATGTCTCATCAATTTCCATGGTTACACATGATTTGTTATGAATCTGTGTGGTTATTCCTAGGATGCTTGGTTAAGGCATTGATAGTTTGTGGTATAGGGTCTTGTCTCTTGACCCAGGGTACAGATACTGTCCTCCCTGTGCTTCCCTTCTTTGTGGAAGACCAGTATGGAAGCCTGGTGCAGGTCTAATGGGAGTATTCACCCCTTCTGTCTCTTCTCATACATCTGCTTCAGAAGTCAGGCACGCTAAGTGGCTGTCAACACATAGGCCCTCATTCTGACCTTGGCGGGCGGCGGAGGCCGCCCGCCAAAGTCCCGCCGTCAGGTTACCGTTCCGCGGTCGAAAGACCGCGGCGGTAATTCTGACTTTCCCGCTGGGCTGGCGGGCGGTCGCCTTCAGACCGCCAGCCAGCCCAGCGGGAAAGAGGCTTCCACGATGAAGCCGGCTCGGAATCGAGCCGGCGGAGTGGAAGCTGTGCGACGGGTGCAGTTGCACCCGTCGCGTATTTCACTGTCTGCGCAGCAGACAGTGAAATACATGTAGGGGCCCTCTTACGGGGGCCCCTGCAATGCCCATGCCAGTGGCATGGGCACTGCAGGGGCCCCCAGGGGCACCGCGACCCCCCCTACCGCCATCCGGATCTCGGCGGTCCGACCGCCGGGATCTGGATGGCGGTAGGGGGGGTCGGAATCCCCGCGGCGGTGCAGCAATCTGCGCCGCCGCGGAGGATTCAATGGGGCGGCGGTACACTGGCGGGACCCCGCCAGTGGTGCCGGTCCGACCGCGGCTTTACCGCCGCGGTCGGAATCCCCATTGGAGCACCGCCGGCCTGTCGGCGGTGCTCCCGCGGTCCTCCGCCCTGGCGGTCAAAGACCGCCAGGGTCAGAATGACCACCATAGGGTTCCATTGTTACCCCGTTGGGCCATTATGCTTTGCCGGCCTTCACCTCCCTGATGGCTCATACTATTTCCTCCAGGGTAAGTGGGCCTTCTAAGGCTTCCCTATCCTCTGTAGTGAGGCTTGGGTGGGGAATGTTACATTTTGTGGCGAAATACCTTACATAATCAAATTTCACTTAGTAGAGGTTAAACATTTGGGTTATGATTTGTCCACTACTAGCAAGTTCCCCTGACTCCCTCTGGATCCCACAAACCCATATATCCGCTGCCTCATACCTGTCCAGCCAGGCCAATAATTTTTCCTGTCTTGTCCCCCATTACATTGATGTGCTGCTGTGTTGCCCTATGGTGCATACTTGCAGCTTCCTGGGCCACGTCTTAGTATCCATTTAGCTTTAGAGCTAGGGTGTGGGCTCCCTCATATCCCCAACAATTAGAAGAGATACCCTTCATACCTCTCCCTCAGATCCCTCCTAATCAGGTAAGCTGGCCTCAAGGGGCATTAACTACGTTCAAGAGCATTCAATTTTGCATGTTTGAGGTTTTTCCCATGCGCCATCATGGTGAGACTCATATCCTCTGCCTCGGTCTTGCCCCAATCACTGATTTAGGTTCATCGTGGGCTGCTCCCTGCCAACCCACATGATGCACTGCATACATCTCCTGTGCCACATTTACAATCCCACAATCCCCTCTCATCTCTTCATGGGTCCCTTGATCCATTTGGGTGATCAGGGTGATGCCCCAGGCTAAGTGTAATTTGTTTTGACCCGCACTTCCACTTCATGTGTTTCACTATTCTCCTTTGCCATGCCACCACCTCTGTCCCTTTTAGGGCGGTCGCAGTGTCTTGACCTTCCCGACACTTGACAATCAATCCAGCCAATCAGAACCAGCTTCTGGGCTTGATAAAAAGTGTGCTTTGCATGTTGCAACTAATCATAGCTGTGCCGGATAAGTCTTTGTTTACTTGTGGTCCTGTACCCTCAGAGGGTATCCAAAGGTTCACCTTGGAGCATCACGTCCCGGTATCGGACATTTATGAGTGTTGCTTTGATAGGACAAGGGTGTGCTTCTGGCTCTCATGGTGCAACTGGGATGTGGTGGGATCCCTCCACCTAAAAGATTTTTGGAAGTCCATGCGTTAGCAGTAGTCTCAGGATGAGATTGTCCACAAACAGGTCCATGGCCAAATCCTTGGTATTTGGAGGTACCACTTGTATCCATACATTATTTCTGCAGGGCCTGCCCTCCAAGTCTTCTAACTTCTCTAGTAACTATTCTACTGTAGCTTCACATAATTTGTCGTACATGGCCACATGCTCACATTTGCATTCCACAATCTATGTAACTTTCCCAATGAGTGTATTTTGGTACTGTGATGATTCATGTCAGCTATGAGTAGAAGGAATGACACAATCATGCTTTATGTGCAATTCATCACACATACAATTCGCCAAGGGTCTTTGACTTGTTAGTACATTGCTTGACTTACATGCACATTCCAAGTTGATTGGGTGTGACACACCTAGACATGTATGTGTATTGGTCCCTGTATGTCACTCTCTCGCTAATACATGTGAGTGGCACTGAGAAGTATGTTTTCAGTATGCACGGCTGAGATTGTCATTCAGACTTAGCTAGGTTACCTAACAGAGACAAACCTACTGTTGTATGTACTTGCTAGCTTTTTCCTACCTAGTCCATACATCTGTACAGCAGTCTTCACATATATTTCATGGATTGCTACAGGCATATGTCAAGCCAACACACTTGTGTGATATGTTTGTGACAATGTAAAATGTATTTACTTCAGACAATGCCTACATTAGACCAACACATTCATGTTGTAGTGAATTATTTTATAGATGTTTAATGTTCTTGACTATGGGGAAGATTAAAGTGAAGTGGCACAGCAACCAGTGCAGGGCCACTTTTCTTACCCCCTTGGTATCCCCGTTCCGCCATTAGGTGAGTGCCGTATTTTACAGACTGCACCCCATGGGACAAGTTAGGGGGCCAATAGCTTGTAAGGTATTTGACACAATTGATGTACTGTTCAGGGTCAGAGCTAAACAATTGGCCCCTACCCTGAACAGTACTCAGGGTCTGATTGGTACCAGTGGTGTGCCCCCTTTAAACAGCTGCTCTGAGCAGGTGTTAAAAGTAGCAGCAATATATGAACAGTTGTTTTATTTAGATTCCACTGCACCATTCAGGCTCCCTCCCGGCAGTACGCCACCCTTGCATACTCAATGCCTGTCGTAGGCATTTTGTGGCACAATATGTTACAAACTGGCCCAGTGCCTGACTTGTGCCACTATGAGTTTCTGCTGCGTAGATATTTGCCCAGTTGGGCCACATTAGCGTAAGATATTTGACACTAATGTGGAACAGGGATGCACTAGCCCCCCTTAAATCAGGGCATATGTTCCAAAGTTGTTTACAACTGTTGTGGTGTAGTCATGCTCTCAGAAATATGGGCAGGTTACAATTGGTATGTGAAGGTGTAAAAGAGTACGGCATGTACATTCAGAATTTACGTGATTTTAAAGATTTGTTTACATGGTGATTCTTGGAGCACAGTTCTATGTGAAAACGTTTTGCACTATTAGTTCTTTTCTGCATACTCCGGCAGCAGTGTTTTATTGTTCCCCCACCTCCAGTGTACACCATTGTTGTCATCCTCCTCAATGGGAACCTCTACTTGTTCATCACAGGGGACATGTGTGGGTAGTCAAATGTTGTGCAAAATGGCACACCTAGGATTACTTTGCATACAAGGGGTAGTGCATATAACTGTCCTCCTCCTGTGAGATGTAGGCACCTGAACCTCGATTTAAGGAGGCCAAATGTCCGCTCCACAACATTTCGGGTCCTTATGTGGGCCTCATTGTATGCCCGCTCTGCATCCGTTGTTGTATTTCCAAAAGGCATCATGACCCATGGCTGGATACCTTAATCTTGGTCAGCTACAATGGAATGTGAGAACATGTGTCATTCATGCACATTGGTTAATTGCTAGGTGCTATGGCCTGTATATATTTTTAGTGGAGTGGTGTATCAGACTCCCATCTGATATTGTTTGTGTTCCTGTGTGGATGGATGGTTGGATTGGTCTGTGGTGGTGCACTTTCCAATCATGGGTTGTGGCTTGGGTATATGGTGAATGTAACTTGAATTTTTGTCAGATAGTTCACCTATGCCAAATGTGTGTGGTGTTCTCTATATCTGAGCCAGGGGATCAAATTTACAAGGCCCTAGTACCTCCTAGCACAACATAAGCCTGAATTTAGTGGACACTATTGTGAACACTATTGTGTACCAACTAGGCAAATCATAGTGCCATGTTTACAAAGTGGCACTACCCATGCAGTGCACCACTTAGTGAACCTTTGTGCCACATTATTCCTTTGCAAAGCAGCATGTATGCACTGGGCGTACTTCCCCATTGGGCAAAAGCTAAAATGGTGCAGAGGACTAAAAGAGGTTCCAATGCATACTTTTTTATCAGATATTTCTAACGCCTGCACAGAGCAGCCGTAAGTATGGGGTACACCATTGCTTTAAGTGTGGCCCTATGTACTTTGGAAGATTTGCACCATACATTTGGCATTTATCCTACACAGTCCATCGATGGCATCCATCTTGTTGACACTGTTTCACCTACTCTGCACCATGGTGCGTCATATATTGACTATAGGACACTCATGTTGGGTTTAGGGGGCTGCTAAGGTATGCAAGTAAAGTAGCACTACTTTAGATGCTGGCCAACTTTTCTGATATGTGGCTCTAACTGCCTACACTTTAGACCTGCATAAGAGTGATGTAGTGGTTACTTGTACCAATTTTGTGTGTTGTGTGCCATGTGACAGATGTAGGGCCCTGTGTGTTGCATGTGAATCCCACCTGTTTGCCCTTGAAATACCTCCCTTGCACAAAGTATTGTTGGCAATTGCTGCCTGGCAGTCATATGTGCATGAGGTTCATATGCCCATTGTGGGACAGTTATATGGGATGCGTTGTGATGTATGCAAGATTTTTCAGACACTGTGGGACAGGGCATGCTGTATATTTCTACACTGCCCTGCATCAGGAGTCTAGCCCTGCTAAGTTCCATGCATTTCTGGCTTCTCCCTGTACATTTTATTTATAACTATGTTTGTTGGTATGCTGTGAGATGTCCATTACTGCACATGATCTTTCATTGATGGTGATGTTGTTTTTCAATGTGTGCTGCACTATGCACCACACAAGGGAAAGTTGTACACAATGAGTATACCTATAATATTTTGCTGATATGTAGATGATGATGGGACAAATAAGGTGGCGATATTTATCAGTGCTGTCTGAGATTTCTACAGCATAGTAAATGTAAGGCAGTGGCAATAGGTGAGTAGTTTGATGTTTGAATGGACAATGCAATTCACATAACAGAGAAATTCCTTGGTAAGTGTTATGTGTGAAGGATAAGTGTTTTGTTGTGAACCTGTGAACACATGTAGTTGTTTGAGTCCAGCTTTTGTATTCATATGTGACATTGCTCCACCTGCCCGTCCAGTGATATGTCAGTCAGGTGGTGTCAAGGACTTGTACATATGGGCGTATGCGAGGGTGATGTGCTTTGCATGCAGTTTAGTGTGACATGTGGCATATGTGTTGTGGTCTATATATCTGTGTCTCCCTGTCCACGTGGGTTTGGTGTTGTGGTTCCATAGTTTGTACTACAGCTTTGGTGTGTGGTGTGTGTTATGATTTGTATGGTACCTTACCTACGAGTAGGCCATTGCCATGTTGTCCAGCCTAGAATTGTTGGTTTATAGTGGAGTGCTTCCGGGATATTTTGCTTGTGATAATTCCACGATGGTCCATGATGGCCTGCACATTGATGGAGTAGGTATATTTGCAGTTCCTGTAGAGGTGTTCGGTTGCTGCAGGAGGAAAAAGTTGGACATGGGTGCGGTCCCTTGCCACCAGCACTTGTGGGAAGCCAGTAATTTAGTAGAAACCTTGCTTGGTCTCCTGCTACAGTTCCTGGGTGTTGGAGACCCAGATGTGGTGGGGTGTGAATCTGATGATGGTCTCCAGGACCTTTGTAAGGAAGACAGAGGGGGGTGGTTGGGAGATCCCACCCACCTGTGCCGCAGTTGTCTGGAATGAACCTGAAGACAACAAGTGGAGGACATCCAGGAGTTTGGTCATGGGTGGAATTGATGTGTGACTCTGCAGTCTTGCTGTGATGTCTGGCGCAATATGGTGGAACAGGCGTACAATGGACTCTCTCCTCAGATGGCAGAGTCTGATCACCTCTTCTTCCCTGAGGGCCGGAATGCTTGCCCGCTGGCGAAAGATCCTCTCCCAACTTCTATGCTGCGTTTGTGGTGGCTGTGGTGGTGTTTGCGGTTGGTGCGTTGGTGCTGTTGGCAATTGGTGTCTTCGCTGTTGCCTTCGATGGATGCAGAGCTGTAGGAGTAACACTTCCATGGTGTCCAGTTGCTTTACAATGGTCCTTCTGTGTGTTTCCCTTATGTAGTAGTGTGTGGGCCTCATTTAAATGCCTAGTCTGACCAGACGTTAACATTTTGACGCTAATTGAACCTAGCATCATTTTTTGGAGCCGGTCCTTTTCCGTCAGGTTCTAAATTTGGTGCTAGCAGCATAGCTTCACTTTTTAGGAGGAAACACCTGCCTTGTATGTCATTGTCATTAAGCGATGCAAGGTGAGGTGGCGCTCCCAAAAAATGACAATAAGTCGTATATTTTGACGCTAGACTGCTCTAGCGTCAAAATATAAATATTAAGTTAGCGCCACTTTTGTGTAAAAAAAATATGGCTCAAAAGCAGCGCTAACTTTATTTGAATCTAAGTCTTTCACTGTTAGGTTTCTTCATTCCTCAGCAGTTATTGAGCACTATGAATATTTAATCACAATCATTAGCAACAATAAACAACCCTCAAATTTGCTGGTAACATCTTTATGATAATAATGTATTTTCTCTAGGGAGGCCTTATTAGCAATATCACAAATAATAATTTACCTTCCATAGAGAGGCCTTATTAGCAATATTACACAAACTAGACAGTAGCGTGAATGTTGCTGGTAACATCTAATTGTGCTTTATAAAAGGGACTCATCAGGAGCTTGACAACAACATATGCAACTGTGAGGGATGCTGACTGGCTTCAACATCCTGCCATGGCCTGATTTTGAGACTCAAACATGAAAATCAAAATTATACGATAAAAAGTTTGACCAATGTCATTTGTTAGGGTTATGTGAATCTCACTCCATCACAGTTGACTTGAAATACACTTAAGTTTCATTTTTCCACAAACATTAACCTTGATAGACATGTTGTCATTTGTGATACTTTTTTACTTAAGAATTCATACCTCCAGCTTCCCTACTCAGTTTTTGAATAATTTTGTGCCATTTCTAAATTGGATTGACAGAAGAGACTCTTTTCTACTGTGCCTCAAAACGTAACTATAACTTTATAATCAACCATCATGCTTGTGTGATGTTTTCAATTCATTTTATGGAGAGACCATCACAATAACAGTCTCTCTCGCTTTTTATCCCATTATGGGATGGAAAAGAGAGAGCGAGAGACAGAAAGCCACAGGACAGCAGGGGGCGACCTCTTGGCCCCAGCCAGCTCACACCCTCCAGCATGAACCGGCATTGCTCCTGCACACAGGGAGCTGCTGAAAATGCAGCTACCTGCATGCGGGACCAATTATTTCATCTCATTCCACGCCCGCATGACAGTGAGCAGGGAAAGAGATGAAAACTTCTCTCCCAGCAAGAGGGAGCCGTTTTAACGCTCCCGCTTGCTGAGAGCAGACTGATGTTCGCCTTTGCTTCGAGAGAGCTGTCACAGCCTCAGCCAAACAAAAACAAACAGTTACCACCCGAGGGTGGGCACCACGGAGGTAATAGGAGCTGCTGGGATGCTGGCAGTCTCAGAGCCATTATCTAATTTTACCCTGCAGATAAGTATTATGCAGGCCCCTTTTGTGTACTTACCCTGTGGTACTTTAATGCACAGTTAAGTATTTTGTTTTAAAATTACATTAATATGTCACTTACCAAAAAATAAGGGTAAAATAATGTTAGGATTAATGAATGTGTAACAGAAATGGAGGGTAGAGGTAAAGGAAGGTAATATATTAAGGGGTGGGTAGACTTAAAGGGAAGTAAGAGTTTGTTGGGGTTTGGGTTCAAGGGAGAGTACAGGCACATGGGTAAGTGTTTTTAGGATTCAGGTGAGGGTAGAGGTAAATGGAGGTATAGGTTTTTAGTGTTCAAGGGTGTATAGCAGTAAAGGGAGGTAAAGTGTTTTTAGGGTACAAGAGAAGGTAGAGGTAAAGGGGATAAAGGGTTCTTAGTGTTCAAGGGAAGGTAGAGGTAACGGGAAGTAAGGAGGCATTATGACTCAGTGAAGGGTAGAGATGAAGAGAGGTTAGTGGATTAGAAATGAGAGGTTTCGGAGGTCACAACTCAAACAAATAACATATATACCACCACTAGGTAGCCATAGGTAGGACCTAGGCCCTCATTACAACTTTGGCGGTCTTTGGTAAAGACCGCCGCAGCTGCGGAGCCAGTATCTCACCAGTGCTGGTGGTATTTCTGGCTCCCTGTTTCTACTTTTCCGCTGGGCCAGCAGACGGTAACAGTGTTATCATCCACTGGCCCCACAGAAAAGTCACATCAACATTGCAGCTGGCTCGTAAAAGAGCCGGCGGCATTGCTGATGTGCAGCGGGGCAGTGAAATGAGTGATGGGGCTGTGCCTGGGGGACCCTGCACTGCCCATACCACCCCGAGTCCCCCTTACCGCTAGCCTTTCCATGGCGGTGTTTACCGGGCTGGCGGTCGGGGACTCATAATCCCCAGGGCAGCGGTGCTTGCACCGCTGCCCTGGGGATTATAACCACCAGGCGGAAGCCTGGCGGTATGTTGGAGGGGCCGGCGGTATGGCCGTGGCTTTTGCACCACGGTCATAATAGCTGGTGGAACACCGCCAGCTTACTGCCGACCACCAGGGTAGTGATGAGGCCCTTAGTTCCTATAGAAAAAGTGTTTTTTGTTTTGCCAATAACTTTGGCGCTGTTTAATGAATCTTCACAAACTTTTCAAGGAAAATGTGATGTTCACTTCAGCGTCTGTCTAGAAAGTTTCAGGTTGATCCATCAAGCGGGGGTGAGAAAAAGGGGGGTTCCCAAAACACTTTTTCCCCATTCCTTTTTCCATAGGGTTTTTGAACAGCGATAGTGCCCAAATCACTGGATAGAATTTGGCAGAAAGGTAGCTCTTGGTCCATAAAGAGCCCTTTTTGTTATTTGGTGTAAATCCATGCAGTAGTATTTGAGATATCAAAGAATATCCAAATTGTTATATGGGGGCAAAAAGGCTTTGCAGATCTGAGATTTGAGATCTGGCTGGCTGCAAACACTTCAACAAGGAAGTGTTGGCAGCCATGTGGGGACTCGGCTTCAGCCGAGACCCAGAAAAAACATTAAAAAAAAGAAAAGGGGCCGGGGTAGGACACACTGACTCCTTAGCTCTGTTGCTGTGGTCCCAGAGGAAACTCCCAGGGCAAATTATTTTTTTTTTTCAATTTTCAGCAGAAGTCGTAGCAGCTCTGAGCATCTGTCGCAAATTAAAAAAAAAAATAATAATAATAAGTGTGGGCTCCTGTGTTTGATAATACCAGAGGGCATTGCATTTTAATGCGGGGGGTTCTCACAGCCCCCCACAGTCTCAGGGACTGCCAACTCCTTGGGGCACTGATGTAAACGAATACGGGGGCTACTCAGCCTTCTTCCGCAGACCCAGGGGCCACCACCTCCCCAGAGCATCACAGTAAATCTAATGCTGGGGCCACCCAGCCCCTCCGCAGCCCCAGGGACTGCGACCTCCCCGGGGCACAAACGTAAACTAATACAAGAGGGCTGCCCAGTCCCCTTCAGCAGCCCTGGGAACCACCACCTCCCTGAGGCATCAAAGTAAAACTAATACGGGGGCCGGCCACCCTCCCCACAGCCGCAGGGGCTGCCAGCTCACTGGGGCACTAATGTAAACTAATGTGTGGGGTTGCCCAGCTCCTTCAGCCACCTAGGGGACCCCCACCTCCACAGGGCTAATTTAAAAAGAGATAGGGGTTCCATCTTGGATCTCCAGACCCTGGAAACCACCACCTCCCTGGGGCTATTTTAGTTCAAGGGGGGGCCATGCGGCCCCCCACGAGGAGCCAATAAAGGCCCTAGGGACCCTAACCCCTGCGGAGGGGCTCCTGCTATGTTCCAGGGTGCCTATCTCCAGGACATAGCTGCTTGCTATGACTTGGTGGCAGACATGCAGGCAGGGAAACAGAGGAAATATTGCTCTCATAGAGAGGGAGCGGCTTTAACAGCTCCCTTTCTGAGACAGCAAAGCCAGCTCCCATAGGAGTTGGGGAGCCAGCGGGGACCGCAGGGGCCTTCAGGCTCCTCCTGTGGCCCCCAACATTGTCACTTGGTGCCCTGGGGGATGGGGTCCCCAGGGCAGAGATTTGTCCTGGAGATGGGGGCCAGACAGCACCCTCCCAAAATGTTTTTAAATAATTAGGCCGAGCCCTGGGGGATGGGGTCTCCCAGGGCCAAGATCAGCCTGGGGAGAGGGGCCATATGGCCCCCATGCCCACCAAAAAAATGTAATGTTTAGGCTGGACCCCTGGGAATGGGATCCCTGAGTCCGAGATCAGCCTGTGGGAGGCCTGCGGCTCCTCTCCCCTAAATAAATTTAATATTTAGGCTGGACCCCTGGGGATGGGGTCCATGGGGCCTTGATCGGCATGGGGAGGTGGACCATGTGGGGTTAGGTTGTTATAGGGGGTTGGGCACTGGCCAGACCCTGCACCCAACTCCTGCTGTTCACGTCCGAAGGCCATGCACAGTGCAGGGTTGGGTGGTTATAGAGGTTGGCTGTCGCCAACACAGCTGTGCATGGCCAAAGGCCCTCATGCCCTCGAGCCTTTGCCATGCACTGCTAATTATCCCAAATAGTGCATCACTCATAACATCTTTGATAACATCATTGACAATATCAATGTAACATTTGAGTATAATTATTCATCAGAAAACGGTGCATGATTGGGGCACACTTTTTAGTTACCTTAGGGCATGAGTCATAGTTACTTGACATAACTATAACTATAACTGATTAATTTCTATGGTTTGGTATTTTGAAAATGTGAGCCTAACTATAACGTCCCTGTAACCATTTTTTTTTTTTTTGTGAATTCCTATATTTTAAAAAATAAAATATTTCCTAACTACAATGTGTCTGTAACCACATCCAGCTGATTTTCAAACTCTGACTTAGTTCCCATTCTCAGTGGCTGCTGGACTTGGTTCAACCATTCAACACCTGTCTTGTTCACAATACCCATCCCCAAATGGTTTAGGGATTATATAGCTTCACATGATCACAAATGTCATCTTAGACATAGAAGAATAAATAACATTTCATACCTCTGTTTACACTTAACAAAATGCATTCTTAAATTTAAATATTTGTGAATAGCAAACTCATTGAACGTAATTCTTTAAATTGCTATGCTCAATAAATCATTATTGTTCTCTATCAATCACTTAAAAGGGAAAATTCGAACATAACCTTACATGATAATTACACGTCCCATACATGCAAATGCAAAGGCAAACAATTTAAAAAAAAATAATATGTTGACATTCCAATTCACCTCTCATTTACAAGTCAGTGTTTAAACATTGCATTTTTCTTTTCAAATGTGTACAATAATGCTAAACATACCACATTTATGACTGTCATACTGTCCTTAAGTAGGATTTTTTACTCATCCCTCTGTAGGGTAAAAATGTTTCCTCAAGTAGGAAACCTCTTTATAATACCTAAAGTAGTGTTATTTCCAAATTATACATACAGAAAAATATACCTAATTTCATTAAGTGGAATTGCAGAGCAATACGAAATACAAAACAATCTCTTTAAGGGGGTAAATTTTTGAAGAAGATAGAGGAAAAAAATATTAAAGATGATTATGCAAATTGTCTTCCATATTTAGTCCATTACGATTTTTGCTATCTAATTAGAAAATGTATTTTGTTTCCAATTGACGTAACTTGTTTTGTCTATTGCCATCTCCTATACTCTTAGGGACATGGTCAACCACAAAATATTGAAGTTTGTCAGTCTTTCTTTCGTGCACCAGATCAAAATTACACGCTACTAGGTAAGACTTATCCACATTTTTAATAGCGTAAACATGCTGAATGATTCTCTTGAGTGCTGGATGTACTGTGCTGGCTACTTATACTAGGCTACAAGGTCACATAAGTATGTATTTGCAAAGTCAGTTTTACAACTTAAAGCTCTCTTGACCTAACATGGCTTTTTTTGGCAAGGTGTATTGTATTCAGTTTTATTTACACCAAATTGGCAAGCTTCACATATATTACATCATCTAAAACCTTTACTTTTATTGATCCAAGTTCCTTTGTCTTCTTTCTTTTTTATAATGTTTACCAATGTATCTCTCATTAATTTACATTCTCTATATGTTCCTAGGACTCTTTTTTAAACCTTCTCTTCTGTAACAGCATCCTTCTTCACAAGGTGCCAGTGCTTAGATACTATTTTTCTAAAGTCTTGCAGCTCTGTACTAAAAATTGTAATGAACCTTTTCTCATTATCTGAAACCGTAGAACACAGAGGTTAAGTACTACAAGGTTCAACAGACATAAACAGAGGACAACACATTGTCTACAGAAAGCACCATCTTTGAATATGTAAACACCATAAAGAAGTGAAGAAAATATATAAAAGAAAACAAATTTTAAATATTATTTTTAATGATATTAATTATAATGTAAATAACAATACGAACAATAATAATACTAATACTAATAATAACAACAACAATAATACTACTACTACTAATAATAATAATCATGATCATAATAATACAAATATTTTTATACATTTTGTACAGATGCAAATATGGTGTCAGTAAGTGCCAGCACCCTACCAGTGAGAAACACAGGTGTGAAAGGAGCAAAAAAAAAACATGTGAAATGGCTGCAAGAACACCTGCATGAATGCAGCTTTGTAACCAAAAGAAGTCTTTACATAATGGCTCTACAGTCTGATTACCACACATGTATCAAAACAAAACAAATTAATAATCATAAGGCATACTGTCTAAATTTACAAAGTACAATAATGTCCAATTATATTTCTGTGCTAAACAAAAACAGAAAAGGATGCTCACACCCAACATTTACAATTACAGAAACCTATGTTTGAAGTTCATATGCTTGTAGTGATAAGCAAAAAGTCATTCAAATCAAATATATTTATGAATGCTGCAACCGGAATCTTGTATCACAAAGACAAGGGTTAGGTGTGCCAGCCACTTCTCGCAAGAGAGTCAGTTCCTTGTTTCTTGTAATAAGTGAAAGAAAAACAATTAAAATACAGACAAAAAACACCCAAATATCAGAGCAATGCAGCATGAAGAAGGCATAATTATCATAGCTACTTTATAATCATATTAATACTCTAGATGTACTGCCAGAACCTCCTCAATATTCAAGCCTCACAGGACTCTTGATTCTAGGTCAATTATGTACTCACACTCTTTTCATCTTAACTGTAGAACATGGTTGACCCCACCCCCAAAGTCAGCATCAATCTGGCCACTCCCATAATATGTCAACAAATTTCTATTAGAAAAATGGAATTCTGTAAGGTCAGGAGGAAGTGACTGTTGTTTTGTTAACGGTCTGCAAATGTTTTCCACAGGGTAGATGGTGGACTTATTGACACAATATTTGTTACCATGGAGCTCTAGCTCACTTGGACGAGATTGTTTGAGCTTGACTATGCATTAATACTCCAAAAATGTGAGCTGTTAGACACAATAGTATCGTCTATTTATTATGTTTCATTTATTATTGGTTATGCTCCTTAGGGATGTGATTTTAATGTATTTTATTTTCTCTATTTTCTTCATTTTTGTTTAGCCATACCTGGGTTTTAGGCCTGGTGAGATGCTTGAATGGTGATTTTACTCATGTTTCGATTCTGTTCTGTATGATATGTGTAAATAATTACATTTCCGGTTGGCTAGGGTATGCACCTAAGACAGGCAGAACCCACCCACTCTAGTTAGGGTGAGGGAGTTCCACATCCAAGATAACCCCGGCTCACCCCCTCGGTAGCTTGGCATGAGGAGTCAGGCCTATCCCAGAGACATTTGCATAACACACACAACAAATGTGATGCACTATCCCAACCACAAAGGAAACCGAACACCAAGTTATATAAATATAAACTGGATTGTACACAACATTATTAGACCAGACACAACATGTCAGTAATATCCTGCCACCCAAGCAGTTGTCAGAACATTACAAAGTAATATTACTCTGCAAAAGCCAGCAGTAGTCACATAGAGCACATAGGTTACTGATTATTCTGTAACATAAGCAGTAGTCAGGAAAACATTACAAAATAAATGCACGTCTTAGCAAACATAGATGCCCAAAACACATAGCAAGTCAGGAAAAACATATCATCATAAATGCCCATAAAGGGAACATCAGAACATTAGGAAACACATGGCAAGTCAGCAAAACACATTAGCATAGAGAGAAAGGATCAGCATTGCCAAGACAGTATCATGACTGTGTGTAGTATGACATGGTAACCAAAGCTCATGGCATACAGTAATAACCCCAACATGACTTCACATATCCTTGCAATATGCTCACCAGATCCAGTGAGTGCGACCTGCCCTCCGCACTGGGTGCCAAAAACGATGCGGGCAAAACAGGGACGTCCGTGACGAAATATCAGAGCTCCCATGGTTCTGCCAGGTGAAAAAAAAAGTGCAGGGGGACGGGTGAACCCGCTCCTCACTCGGGGGCCTCCTCGTCTCTTCTGAACCTCAGCCAGGCGGGGGCTCTCCTGCCCACCAACGAGGACAGGCGTGTCTAAACCTGCGCTTTACTGGTGGAGGGGGCCTAGTGGAGTGGGGGGGGACCTCTGATGAGGCTTCCACCTCGCCTGTGATCCACAAGCATGAAGAAGGGTCCCGACGCGAACGGTGACCTCCATCAAGGTTTCCTGCCCACCCGCGAGCCTCATAGCTGGAATGGTGGCTTGGTGAAGCAAAGGGGCTCTGATGAAACTTCCACCTCGCTCTAGCAATGTGCCGCACTGACATTGGACGCAGAGGTATAGGCACCAAAGTGGATGGCTGCCTGTGCCCCAGGGACGCTCCTCCCATCGCACTTCACACCTGGGGCAATGTCAGGAGTGTGGTCAATTCAACCTTCGACTTCCTGTGCCCTGTGGGCACCTAAAGAAGCATGTTTCCAACGCGCTCAAATGAGGCAGCCCGCCCGGGTCGCGGCGGTGATTTCTCCTTCAGGGAGACATGGAAGAGCGCTTCTCAAAGCGCAATGGGGGATTCAGAAGATCCCTACTCCATGCTCTCCAATGAGTATAAAAAGCACTCCTCATACACTGAATCAGTCAAATGAAGCACTCTTCACATGCTGTGTCAATAAAATGAAGTGCTCCTCACGCGCTGAAAGCAAACAGTTGCAGGGGCCACAGCACCAAGCCCCTGGGGACAAAAATGGAGCACAGGATGGCAGGGCCCAGCAACAGGCCAGCATAAGGGGATGCAGTCAGTGGCAATTCCTCCTAGTGACCCAGCAGCTCACAGGTCAGTACAGCAGCAGCAGTCCAAGGTGGTTCCTGGTGAGTCCCTCATGCAGCATTCTGTGTCCATATCCGTAAGATGTTTCTTGTGCACACCTACCTGGCGAAAATCCCCTGTACTTATACTCAGTTTTGCAAAGCAATTACAAAGAGGGGGAGAAGAGGTTCCAACCAGTTGCAACTGGTTCTAGGAGTGCCCCCTCTCTCCTCCAGCACAGGCTGCAGACATAGGTCGTGGTTAAGCAAGCCCTCTGTGTGAGGCCAGGGCACAGCCTTTACAAATGCAGGTGTGCGCTGCCTCGCCTTCTCTGAGCCCAGGAAGACCATTCAATATGCAGATGCACTTCTGTGATACCTTCCCCCTCCTTGTGTATGGGCTGTTTGAAAAGTATGCACAAAGCCCAGCTGTCACTCTGCGCCAGATGTGGATTGGAGTCAAGCTGCAAAACACCAGAGTCATAAGCACAGAGAAATGAAACCATACCAAACGTACCTACGCTACCCTTCATAAATCAGACAATATCCCCTAGTCATAAGGCAGGGCATTTCCAATGCAATCCTATGAGCAAGGCAGCACTTACAGCAGTGAGAAACCAAATAGGCTGTTTGTCACTACCAGGACAGGCCACACAACCAGGCACATGTCCTGCCTTCTAAATACATAGCACCCTGCCCATAGGGCTAGCTAGGGCCTCCCTTAGGGGTGACTTACGTGTAGTGAAAGGGGAGTTCTGGGCCTGGCAAATACATTTAGATGCCAGGTCCCTGTGGCAGCAAACTGCGCATGCAGGCCTTGTGCTAGCAGGCCTGAGACAGGTTTGAAAGGCTACTTCTGTGGGTGGCACAAGCCGCGTTGCAGGCCCACTAGTAGCATTTAATTTGCAGGCCCTGGGTATAGAGACACCACTGTTCAAGGGACTTACAGGTAAATTAAATGTGCCAATTAGGTGCAAGTCAATCATACCAACTTTAGTGGGGAGATCACCTGCACTGTAGCACTGATCTGCTCAGAGTCCTAGATCCAGCAGCAAAAGGTCATAAAGGATAAGAGAAGGAGGCAAAATGTTTAGGGATGACCCTGCAAAAAAAGCCAGGTTCAACAATATGTTTGTCACATCATTCAACACATTTGCTTTTGAAAACACATTATTTGATTATGGCATGGTGTTCCTTTTTTCACAACGTGGAGTGATCTCTGTGTCAATTGGCGCATTGCCATTTATGTTACTTTGTTTAGTTTAGTGCAAGAGGGACATCTGTCTGGCAATGCTAGAGCTTCGTAAAAATTGGGCTGGGTACTCGTCCACTTTCTTTCTCCAGATATTTTTGTTTTCATAGTTATTACTTTATTTTAAAAACAGTCCATTATTCATCAATATATTTCATATTAAAAATAAAACAAAGTGCAGTGTCAACTAAAAATAAAACTCATTCACACTCCAATCTCCATTGTCCTGAAGACCACATGCTTATATCCCAGCAAGGCAGCAAGGTCAGAGGACTGCCAAACTCACTGTTAGACCGCTGCACTACTGACAGTCCGACTGACAAATTATGACCCTGATGGTCAGACCACCAGGGGACCGCCGGCACTGCCAGGATCATGGATTCTGGTGGGGTGGCAGCGGTCGGAGTCGTGATCAGCCATGGGGGCAGTGAGTTCAGTGCTGCCATGCTGAACACGAGTCCTCTTTCCGCCAGCCTTTTCATGGCAGAAAACCAGTGCTGGGGGATGTGGGGGTCCATGGCATTGGTAGTGCAGGGGCCCCTCTGCCAGCACCCTCAGAATGCACACTGTCTACTGTGCAGACATTGTGCATTGGAAACATCGTAATTCATAATTCGACTGAGGGAGGTCGGCCAGTATGATGGCAGACTCCTCCCCGAGGTGGTCGATAATTCCAACCACAAAGCCATAATGAGGCCCTCAGTTTTCCATCCTTCCAAGGCTGATAAATTAAGAACTATGACATTTGTTAAATGGGGCATCTGTTATTTACAGCTCTTAAAAATGCAAAAGTGTGGCATGCAGTGGTATTTAAAAACAATATATTAACTTGGAATCAATACCTATAGAAAGATTGTTCTTTTCGAAAACCAACATGATTGATGGCCTTGACGGGAACGTGTTATTATTGAGAAGCAGGACAACAGGTGCTGTTGGTGTGAAAAGGCGTAAAAACTATTATTCATTGTTTATTACATGTCTCCTCCAGAAGGTATACGCCCTGTCTGCGGTTCATAAATAGCATGCATTCAACTAAAATAGTGATTTTTGTTCCTTTTCTTCACTTTTGGCTCTATGAGAAAAACTCTTTACACGTATGGAAAATGAATTAAAGAGAGCCTGATGATATCCAGCTCGTACTAGAGGGCCCTTCATTATGTCTGAACCTTTTGTGGCCTCAGATCACTTACGGCTTCCACTGTTACCCTTTAAACATATTTTAGTCAGACCTTGGCAGCTAGCGCACATGAGCACTGGGAAAGTAATTATAACAAACCCAGCAAAAACAGCTATACACTCAAGTACCAGAACTGAAAGAGTGCGGAAAAGAGAACAGAACTTGTTTTTTGATGTAGCGCTTCAACCCACAAGCAGACAGTTTCTAAATGCTGTAAATAATGAGTACACTTGAATCACAGTCTCACCTCCCACCCATCCTTGCATGTTATGTATAAAGAATATGCACGTGAACTAGAACCTGCAGACTCCCAATTTCTGTAATACATATTTATCTGTAATGTATGTTTTACCCTACTTGGTTTAGGTGTGTTTAGTCCAGTGTGTGTTTTAAGGAATGTGTTGTCATAAACACCAAGGCCTAAACTTAAGAAAAATGATGCACAACTGCGCTAGCACAGTTATGAGTCAAAAGATTTACTGCAGGATGGCCTTAAGGAATGGTTGGCGTAAAAAGAAATGATGCTAACCACTGTGACATTCTGTAGATAAAAATTACGCTAATGCTGCTAATGCTAGACTATTTTGTTGCACGTTTTGTGACGCAAAATGGGTTAGTGCCATATTTAATCACATTAGTGTCACAAAAAAATGTGCAAATGAGAAGAAAACATTTAGGAAGACAAAATGCAGAATGCAGGCCAGGAGAGATCCCAGAGATCCCAGGGAGATCCCAATCAGCTAAGTACTAGCCAGGATGGTCCAGAAAAATCCCAGGAGAGGTAGAAAAGGAAGCAGAAGAGTTGTTTTAGTGAGAAGGGGGATGACATCTTGGTCAGAGATGTGACGGAGCATCAACACCAGCTCTTCCTCACCTCCAAATTGCCAATAGGTAGGAGAGGCAATAGTAGACAAAGTCAACAGTGTGGCAGAGGTGAAGAGGTCTGTCACCAATTGCAAGAAGCACTGGCACGATTGCAAATGCAGAACTGAGGAGAAACAGGCCAGAAATCAAAAGGCAGCACTGTAAACTGGAGGTGGAAGTTCCACACCCCAGGAGGACCTGGATGAGTTGGAGGAGATAGTGGCAGTGGTATTCCCGTAGGAACTGGTCACTGGAATTGCAGGACAGGGCAGCGCAGACTACCCAGAACTCTCACAAATGCAGGGTAAGTTGCAGTGGGGGGACTATCTGGAATCTTACAAATGACAGAAGGGGGAGGCACATAGGGCACACTCAATCCATGCTAAAAGGTCGCATAGGGACACAAAACGCCCCATCGCCACCCAAGCCACACTTGTAGTGATGCTTTGGTGGTGCAACTCCCAATGTACAACAAATGGCTCAGGATGTCTAATGGGGTCTGTGTACTGGACAATGTATTGCATAGGAATACACACTTGCACATGCAAATAAATCACCATATTCACATGTATCATGTCAACTTCTACTGTGATCCATTAACTCATCTAAATGCATGTATTGTGAAGCCACGTCAATGAGATCTCAACCTATTTAAATGTGTGGCTTACAGTCAGACAGAAAGCCACACACTTGGACTGTGACATTAAAAAGGTGACTGATGGTGTTGTGGGCTACAACCAACTACAGAGCCTTCAACACATGTATTGAACAGATATCCATGCAAGTTGACATATGGCATTTATGGGTCAGAACCAAGTGTCAGGAATTTTCCCAGATGAGAGCATCAGTACGAGCAATAATTGTGGAACAGAAGAGGTAAATTTCATCAGTGATGGGCAGCTGTCAGTGTGCCAGGATACATACCCTAAATTAGTTGATGTAATGTGTGCCACACTTTCCAACATTATTTCTGTCAGACCTCTGCAATGACTGTTGAAGTTCCATACTTATCTGTTAAAGATTCCCTATACATACACAATGTGAATGTCTGGAACTGGGGATGGCAAATGTTATGAGTAGCTGATGTCATGTTGTAGTCAATCTGACAGCTCCTTGGTCAAAGGGGATACACATTATCATACATGTAAACATTTAGCGCCACACACTAAACATTGTCCCCCACCCCCTTAAGAGGCAAGATATGAGTAGGTCAACAACAAATAAGGCTACACACATAATAACCTAAGCTAAATCCTAAGCAAATATATGTATTTTTTTAATAAAAAAAATGTTATAAACATAGAAACCCATACATAACCTCCCATGCAACCTCCCAAAAAATATAAAAATACTAAAAGCCACCACCCCAACTATACTTACTCTAACCTAGAACTAACCTAAACTATTTACCTAACCTATCACTACCCACCTAAAACCCACTAAAACAGATAACAATAGAAAACAGGAGCAGGGAAGCAACTGGGAGGGTCTGCAACAACAAGATGTCTACATCTTCTTTAGCTTTTTCTTGCAGTACTTTAATAACTTGTAGTTCCTGGCATTGTCCTTCTCCAAATGGTCCAACTTTGCCATTGTTGCAGCCATGTCCCTTCTCATGTCTGCCTCAAAGGTAGAGGATGTGGCTGCTGCAGCTTGCTGTTGCAGTGCCTGAGTGGGGAGAGGTGCAGATGATGTGGAGAGGGTAGGACCGTTGGAGGCCCCCCTCACCCCATATGTAGTACCCAATCTGGCCTGCACCATTGTGGCCTGTGTCGGATGTCCCCCATGTGGAAATGCAAGCCATGCCCCAGTACATTTCTCTCGCTGATACTTCTTGGCCATCCTTTGGTACACAGCCTGTACCTCCATGATGTGACAGTAACAGTAGGCCCTCTTTTCAAATGCACATTTCTGTGCTGTGGTCATAGTGACAGCTAAAACATGAGGGGAACATGACATCAAATACAACATTGGGGAGAGGTGTTTTTTGGGGGGCACTAAGGGCGAAGCATGGGGGAAAAATTGAAACAATATCCTCATACACCTCATTTTACTCAAGTACATCTGGGTGAGGTTAAGGGGTGCCAGGGAGACAGAAAGGGGTTGATACAAATATTGTCTTGGCATATCAATGGTCTACGAGTGAAGGGAAGGGCTAGGAAAATCCTGCAGTTTCCTAAGGATTCTTCAGTCCATGTAATTGTTTTACAGGAAACACATGTAACTAAAGACGAATGTACAGCATTGTTTAAAACTCAGAAGTGGGTACGATACTGTGTTGTTACTGAGCATGACTTTAACACTAAGGGAGTTGTAATTTTGGTTAAAAATCAAGTGGATGCGGGTTTGCTTGGGGTGATGACGGATATGTTAGGTAGGTGGATCATACTTAGATTGCAGTTGGGGGTAGGAAATTTACATTGGTAGGTTTTTATGGGCCAAATTGTGACGAGGTGACACATCTTGATTTTTTCAGATCCTATTATTATGACTGGGGATTTTAATGTAGTTTTAGACAATACATTAGATAGATCAGCAAAATGTAGGTCGGTGGGTACTCTGAAGTCTCAATAATATCTTAAGTTAATGATAAACGACTTTCGATTATGTGATCTGTGGAGGCTGAGAGCAGGTCAGAAGCAGGAATGTTCTTTTTACAATAGGAAGTATGGGCATGCTTCTCGGATTGACTACTTTTTAGTTGATTATTTGGTGTGTGATTTAGTTGACAATATTGTGTATTCACCGGCCCACTTATCAGACCACGCTGCAGTGATTTTAAAAATGAGGTGTTCCCAGGAGCGAGGCGCAATGAGATGGACTTTGGATCGAGCTTTGTTATTAAAGGAGGAGGTCGTTAGTTATCTTTGTAAGGAGACAGCGGCCTTCTTCAGGTTGAATCAGGGATCAGCCCCTAAAATAGTAATATGGGACACCTTTAAGGCAGCGATGAGGGGAAGAATTATAATTTTGGCTAGCTATCGAAGAAGGCTCTATAGGGAGGAATTGGAGGGGATAGAGTAGGATATTTTGGCATGTAACACTCAATGTGTAGAGAGAGATGATAAAAAGGGTTTGGATGATAGGAGAAGGCAGTTGAAGTTGCAGATGGAATCTCTATTGCAAGCAAGAATCGCAAAGCGTTGGGAGGCAAGCAAACTAGTTCATTTTGAATATGGAGAAAAAATGGGAAAATTACTAGCCTGGAAGGCTAAGAAAGATCAAGCGAGAAATTGTATCAAGGAGTTAGTGGATAGCCAGTCAGGGGTTAGTCTTACTGACTCGGAGATTATAGAAATGGCTTTTTATAAGTTATTTTCTGTGCTCTATACTGAGGAAAAGGAGGTGCAGGATGAGGAAGTTGGTGAATGGTTAGATATAGATATGCTCCTGCGTCTTATTGCGAGTAAACAAACTGACCTGACTAGGCCAATTACTGAGGGAGAAATAAGGTCAGTTTTGATAGAGTGTAAGAGGGGGAAATCGCCAGGACCGGATGGTATTCCTGTAGAGTTCTATAAGGTATTGGGTGACTCTATAGTTCCGTCAATTCTTCAATTATTTACAGAGATTTTTGTAGAAGGATCCCCTCTGCCTGCCTCTTGGTATGAAGCAATTATTTCTTTAATTTTAAAACCTAGAAAATTTCATTTGAAATGTGAGTCATATCGCCCAATATCATTATTAAATTGCGACTATAAGCTGTATGCTAAAGTATTGGCAAATAGGTTAAGTGGAGTGATGAGGGATTTGATCCACCCTGATCAGAAAGGTTTTATTCAGAATAGGTTCTTGCATGAACAAACATTTAATTTAATGGGGGCTATTGATTTAACCACTGCATATCGAGAACCCTTGGCAGTTATTGCGATTGACGCGATGAAAGCTTTTGATAGAGTCAATGGGAATTATTTGAATAAGGTTCTTGAACGTAACAATTTGGGTACTAAATTTTGTAAAGCAATTCAATGAATTTATCAGGCCCCATTGGCACGGGTCCTGGTAAATGGAAGTTAACAAATACCTTTAGGGTTACTAGGGGTACCAGACAGGGTTGCCCTCTTTCTCCCTTGTTGTTCGACTTGTATATAGAGCCCTTGGCTAGGAGGATTAGGCAAGACTCTAGATTTTCTCCCTTTAGTAGTAAGGGGTGGGAGAAGAAAGTTGCTTTGTTTGCCGATTATCTTTTCGTCTATACTTCAAGTGTATCTTCTGCCTTACCCACTTTATTAGAGATTACAGAGCAATTTGGGAAGATTTCTGGTTATCACATTAATCCTGAAAAAACAGACAATGGTATGGAACCTGAATCCCGACAATTGGCGTACCACTAATTCAATGAGATATTTGGGGGTAGAAATTGTGCAGGATTTGGAACGAATACCGGTGGTTAATATGAGGAGTGTGGTAACGGCTTGTAGTAAGTTATTGTTAGGCTGGCAACATCTTCCCCTCACAATAATAGTGAGGGTCAACTTGGTTAAAATGATAATCTTGCCTAAATTGAACTTTATTTATGATTCTATTCCATTACAAATGTATAGGAAACTTTTGGCCATTCTTCAACAGAAAATTAATTCCTTTATTTGGGCTCAAAAGGGACCCAGAATTGCATGGAAGAAACTGCGTAGGAGAAAGGAGAAGGGGGGCCTTTCTCTTCCTGATATCCATTACTATGCATGGGCATTCCACCTTGAGAACATTAGAATGTTATTTTCTTCCCTGGATCATTCAGCGATTGGAGAGATTTTTAGCTTTATGGTAGCTACAGAGAACGGCGCAGCAAAATATTTTCTATATAAGTTTGGTGACCCAAAATTCTTTAAGAAAGTAAGATTGAAAATACTACAAGATGCAGCTCGGGCTTGGTTTCAGTTGTAGGAAGTGGCAAAAATAGACTATTACAGTCAATGGGCTCCGATTTCGGAATCTCCGAGAACCCCCGAGTGTTTGACAGATGTGTTGGCCTTACCCCTTAAAAGGCCGGGATCGAATTTTGGGGGGATTTAGGTAGAGATGGTAGTTTGCTGTCCTGGAATGAACTTACAGAGTGGACAGGAGGGAATCTCTCAAGATTTAAGTATATTCAATTAAGGGAATGGACACAAGGGGTCGCAGGCAAGTTGGGGTCTGCTAATCAGTTAGAGGGTGAGTTAATTAAGAAACACTGGGGATTAAAGAAGGTTTCGAGTTGGTTTGGGAGTATGTTAGGTATTGTAGATGGGGACTTTAAGCTGCCTGTCTCCCTTTGGGGGGAGAGATGTCTGTGGATCAATTACAAGCATGGTGGGGGCCATCTATGCAAATAATATTTAGGGCCATTAAATCTGCATCTTTAAGGCGAAATCATCTTTTTACGCTGCATAGGGTCTTTTTCCCCCCCGGAGAAATTAACTAAGATAAGAGGGGAAGAGGTTGTTAGTTGTGCTAAATGTTGGCTTACCGAAGGCATCTGATATTCATATGTTTTTAGAATGTTCAGTAGATTATTGTTTCTGAGGAAAAGTATGTGAAAGGACTTTGAGTCTTTTATTACAACACATTATACTGCCTCTTCCTTTAGTTATTTTCTGTACAGTGGAGCAAGGAGAAGTAGGTTCTAGAGTTGTAAAGAGAGTGTTGTTATATGCAATACTTTTGGCTAGGAGGGAAATTTGTCGGAAATGGGTATCAGTGCTCCCTCCTTCATATGCAGATTGGTTGGATGCTTTGACTGTTATATCAAAATTGGATATTGAGGTGGATAAATCCCATAAGGAGAAGAAACTAAAAATATGGTCATGGTTCTTAGAAGGAAGATTTATGGGAGAGTAATTTAGGATGGGCATTTGTGTCCTATGATTACAAGCTGGTTTACTCTCTTGCCTTGGATGTTAGCCTTGTGTGCCGAAGGGCAATTGAGGGAGACTCGAGCTCCCTGGCATTGATCATCTCCGAGTATGAGAAATCATGGAGTTGAATAGGAGCCAGAGGTGTATGAGGACAAGGGAAAAAGAAAAAAAAAAAAAACATTGGGGAGAGGTAGAACAAACTTGGAATGTATACAGCATCCTCAGATGACACATGCTGGCTACCACACATTCCCAACAATGTCAATCTACAAATCAAAAGTAAACCTCCTACCAGTGTACATCACTGGATTAATGGCTCTCCATTGTTGAACATCAGGGCCCAGAGATAAGTGGACTACTGCGTCCTTGCACAACATTTGTTTCATCATACTGTGAGTGAGGATCAAGTGGCCCAACAAATCCCAAATCTCTGTGCCATAGTTAATAAGAAGCACAATGTATGCAATCCACCATTTTGCTACCACTCGTGCTACATCAAGCCATGGCCAGGCATCATGGATGCAAGGTGAGGGTCATCTGGTTTGGGGGACAGAAAAATGGCACGGTCAGTTTAAAGGTTTGCCAATGCATCATTCAGATGTCCTTGGGTTAACACCTGCTCAGAGCATGAATTACAAGGGGGCACACCATTGCTTATAGTGGGCTCCTATGTACTGTTTAGGGTTAGTGCCTATATAGTTTGCCCTAAGACTCATCTATACATCTATATTATGCACAGATTTTGTACCTATTGCCCCCTACCCTGTGGTATGTTGTGAAAAATGTGTAATGAGGTACACACATGGTGGCTGTATGGGTGCCCTAAGGGGCACAGGAAGATTGGCACTGCACAGGGTGCAGCTACAATATTTCTACTTATTGAACTACCTGTTCCCATGAATGTCAAACATCTCCTAGGTACCAGGTAGACACTCAGCATTCATATTCTATGCACACATGATGTGACCAAGATCACTCACAAATATCATGTTGGGAAGACTATGTTGGTAAATCTGCACACATCTAGAGACATGTCCCACATCCATCTGGAGCAGAGTTGTATTCTCATTGTGTACTCAACTGACTGTTGGCCAGCACAATAAAGCTCCTTGCACGGCCGCTTCCTCACTTAAAATCTGAAGAGCAGTAAGGTACCAGTGGAGCAAATGTATCCTACATAAGCGCCCTAGAGACCTCAACACATGTACATCATCTGTACCATTTCTTGAGTAACTGAAAGCTACGTGTGGCACACAGTGCTGTAAAAGTGCTGTGACAAATATGTTGGCAGCAGGCATGCTATTTAGATACATAGCACCTTTGACACATATTTTGACTGCCATCACTGTGTATGAGGGCATGCTTTCCTTTTCGTAGCACCCACGATTCTATAGCAGCACAAGTTGGCACATGTGCAAAAAGTAAACTCATCCTCCATCCTCAGCATAGCATCATCCTAACTCAGATGACATCATCTCATAGGTCACACATCACGTTTCATCATTGCAGTGCACACATCATACCCTCTCATACAAGACCCTGGAATGACACATGTGACACACAAGATGACACTTACTGGCTGAATCAGGGTTTTTAAATAAATAGGGACACTTCTCCAATGGTGTAGAGTGAAGACTCACCTGCAAAACATGACAGGAACACATAGCTTAATGATTTTTGAACATTTCTGTGCATGGACAACTGTTACACGTTCAACTTGTTAAGCTAAGCAAGCAAGTCAACTTAGTGGTAGGAAACAACAACTGCCAAACATTACATTTCTTTCTTTAAGACAAAGAGACAGATTATGGAGGCCCTGGCACCACCAAAGTGTCACTTTCCCTAACGTTCCTGTGGCGCATTCCACTGCACCATATGTACATGGATTTGTTATGCAGCTTTTTGTAGTGTGACACCTACATATACATATGGGGCAGCCTGACACCGTATTCTGCATCAGAGGGCCATGCAATGGTTGTTGCAGTAACCGTCCCATTGTAATACCCATTGCTTTTTACGCTGACCTAGATGTTAAAGACTTCTTACTCATTATCAGCGCCAAATGACTAACAACTGCCCAGGGGTGATGTAAGCATAGCAAAGTGTTGAGGAATGTATTGATACATCCTTGTTTCTTGCTTCTTATATGCATGCGTCATTTGAAGACATGCACAGTAGAGCTAAAATGCCATGGATGTTTCCTTATGTGCACGTAGTTGTCCCTACCTACACAATAACAGAATAACATTACGGATGTCTTTCCACTAGTATGTGGGCAGCCATTGTCACCATTGTAGACTGTTTATGCCTAGGAAGGGATGCCAACCTGTACATAGACACTCCCATCAATACAGATGCACTTGCACTGTGGTCCAAGTATGGCTGCGTTGGCTCAGGGTGCTGACTAATGTCTAAGTGCTGGTGCAGATGCAGGCCTGAAAGAGGAATGTGCAAGTAGTCCTGACACAGTGTATAGCTAAGCTCCCTTTAAAGCCATTGCCTAAAGACACAAAGGGGCAGATTTAAGAAAAGTGGTGTTGCACCTAGTGCAGCCCCACTTTCCTTGCGCCCCTTAGTAAACCCCCACCACGTGTGCGCCTTATTCAGAATAAGGAGCAGCATGGCACAGGGTAGGGGGCAATGGCGTCATTGTAATTTGACGCTATTGATGTACTCTTCAGGAGCAGCACCAAAATATTCTTCTGCAGAGTACATAGGTGCACATTATATTTTATTTATTTAACGCCTGCTCGGAACAGGCGTTAAAAGTGCCACAAAAAATGGCGCATGGAAATCTTCAAGATTTCCCTGCCCAATATTTTTGCCCCCCTAATGGGGGAACACCCCCCTTGCCTACAATATGTCTGGCATAATGTTGCGCAAGGGTTAACAAAGTGATGATATGAACACATAGAGCCACTTTGTAAATGTGTCGCAGGGAAACTGCCACTTTAGTGCTGCCTTAGCATCATAAATTATTTCACTATGGCAACCCCAAAACTTCCTGTCCTGACCCTTGACGAAACATGTTGCAGTCAACCTTATGTCCACCTGTCATGCACATGCAAATGAGGATGTTGCAATGCAAATGAGGTAACTACCAACTGTCCACCAATCTGAGTCCCCAGGTGATCTATCTTGCTCCTGTGTAATGAAGTCTGCCCAATGGTGTTTAATCTGGTGGTCCGTGCGCACAACCCCATAAATCCTTCATAGGTGGTGGGGCACCTTGCCCCACCGCATTTTCCTTGCCTTTATTGGGTAGCCTTGTATGACCAGTCCACCCAAAGTTAACATCATGGGGCGGTAATGTCTCACCAGCCAGGTGAACCCTCCCAGTTCATCCCCACTCATCCTAGTTGCTCTCCCTTTCCCAGACATTTTGCAGTTTCACTTAACTGAAAACAAAAGAGACCCAAAAAATTGTAATTGGATTCCCTACCTAACCCCAGATACCTCAAAAGACTATGATACCCCAGAAGCAACAAGACACAGCCCACAACTCTCCAAAACCACCACTCCTCAACCAACCCCAGCTCTACACACCCTCTCACTATCACAGACAAAAAGACTGTAAAGTAAAAGTGAAGGTGAAGTCACTGTAACATTTATGCAGCAAGGAAGTCCTGTTTCATCACTTCCTAGGTGTGTCATGTTTGCTGATATGCGTTGTTTTTTTTGACGCATGATGGTCATGTGTCAATTTTTTCCCATTGAGGCTGACAAGGCCTGTGGACTTGTGATTGACTGTCAGCGGCTAGATGTCATTTTTTGGAATAGCGTTGTATGGAATATTGAAGTTTGAGTCAACATTTTTTACACATAACAGGAATGCGTGGTTTTTGATGGACAAGCTGACAGTGCACCCAGATTCACATACCATGTCACAGGGGCTATGCATGTATGCAGTCAATATGGTATGGCTACCTGTGTGTGCATGTGTGTTCTTATTATTACGGTAACATCAGAATGTGCTACCATATGTGATACCATATGTTTGTATGTGTGTGTGATGCATGCAATGACTGATACCGTTTGCATATGTGTATGTGTTGGTAGACTTTGTATGCATACATGTTACAACATGTGTACTAGGAGTGTACAGAAGTTATGTTACACACATTTGTGGGTCGACTACATTGTCATGCATTATTTCCAAATGTACGTTTGACAACAACACAATAGATAAGATGCACTATACCCAATACATGTTCACGCATGTGATACCCTTGAAAAATCATACTCAGAGGATGCAGTGGATTATGGGTGGGGCGATTTCACGTAACCCATGGCAATTTGAGAGCATGTGTGTCCACACTGTGGTGTGTTGTATGGTTCAGGGTTCATAATGCTATGCTATAGGTGTAACATATCCTTCCCCATGCATCTATGATGCAAAAGATGGTGTACTCACATGTGTCAATGAAGGTTGGTATGTGATGTGTGCGTGGAAGGAAATGTGTAGTGTTATATGTGTAAAGAATGCCACAGCAGTGTGCTCATGGGATATGAAACTCTCACAAATCTTTCTTCCTGCATGAGCATATGTTAGAAATTGTTAAATGGATATGCAGTCATATCAGTGCCATCTATGTCTAGGTATGTGGGAACACATCTGAAGGTCATTTAAGTCTATCAGTGATCATGTGATACAAATGCATTTTCATTACTGGTAAGTTGACTTTTGTGCAGACTCTAATACACAATACCAGGCCTGTACCATAGAAGAGGTAGATATGTGCAGAGAAATTAGACATATGTGTTCACGGGACAAACTAAGTACATACAATCAACAAGGAACATGTTTGTTATGACTGGCATATAACTGTGTAGTAGGGATGCAGTCAGGCAATGATGACACCAGAGTCATCATTGCTACTGTGGAACTTATTGTGCCCACACAGTCCTATGCTTTCATGTTGTGACGCAGGTTGACAGTGCTCAACTCAGCTCAGTCCACTGTGCATATGCATCAGGCCCCTGACTGTGTCAAGAGTCAATCGAGCCTCTGCATGGAAGTTAGGGGGTGTTCGGTGGGGATCTACCCTCATCATGATAGCATTGCAGCAGATCAATGCGCAGTCCCCTGCAGACAGACACCTGCACAAATGTAATCACATGGCCTGGGATTTTCTATTTCCTTTGGGGTACTTGATGTCAGGCTTGCCCTTCATGTACAGGGGACTAGCTGCTTGTACGTGTAGGGCATATCTCATTATTTGGCATGGTCTGACAGAAATGGTTATACATTGTTAGTATTTTCCACCTGCATCTTGGTTGGGCATGTGCATCTAGAGTAACTTGTTTATGTTTTATGACCCGGGGAACAGATGATGTCATATGGCACTGCCTTCTCTCAGAATATTATGCAATGGGCAACTACAACTTTGTTGTTGTGGCAAACATGAATCGTTATGTACTGACCTAGACATCCTCAGTGCACATATGTTGGGTGATCACATGGTAATGTTGTATTGCACAGTCAGTATTGGTTTATGTGTATAACTTCTCCAACATTAACAGCATATCTTGTTTGGAATAGATTTGGTCCTACACTGCTGGCATTACTTAGGCTTCTTACACTTTGGGGGTCATTACAACATTGGCGGTAAAAGGCGCTTACCGCTGTGCAGAAGACCGCCAATACACCGCCGCGGCCGTGGAATTCCGCCACAGCTATTATGACACACATCTCGGAAACCGCCGAAATTCAGACACCCACACAAGTCCGCCACACCAAAGGTCAGAGATAAACTGGCGAAAACAAAACACGCCCATGCTATTACGACCCACGAATCCATGCGGCGGTCTTTGAACCGCGGTATTCCATTGGCGGTACACACTGCCGCGCTCAAAATACACACACATCTCCAAATCACCGCCACATTGGACAATTCGAAATACACACACCTGACACACATACAAACAACACTCCCTACACCCAACGCAATATAAAACACACACCCACATCACCCACAAACCCCTACGACCAAAAATCTATCGCGAAGGCCAGAGACAATCCCACCACGCAGAGGGACACAACACCATCACCAACACAACATCCATGCACAAAACGCCACACACCATGACACATCAACACACACATCAACACTCACACCGCCCCACACATCACACACACCACCCCATGGCACACCAAAGACACCCCCGCTTTTCCGAGGAGGAGCTCCGGGTCATGGTGGAGGAAATTGTCCGGGTAGAGCCACAGCTATTTGGCTCACAGGTACAGCACACATCAATAGCCAGGAAGATGGAGCTATGGCGAAGAATAGTGGACAGGGTCAACGCTGTGGGACAGCACCCAAGAAATAGGGAGGACATCAGGAAGAGGTGAAACGACCTACGGGGGAAGGTGCGTTCAACGGTCTCCAGGCACAACATCGCGGTTCAGCAGACTGGCGGCGGACCCCCACCTCCTCCCCTACAACTAACAACATGGGAGGAGCAAGTCTTGACCATCATGCATCCAGAGGGCCTCGGAGGAGTCGGTGGAGGATGGGACACTGGTAAGTCAAATCTTAACTAACATATCCCCCTCCCTACCTGCATGCTATCACACCCCCCCATCCTCATACCCTCCCCTATCACCCCAAAATCCTCACTAATGTACTAATAACACAAACTACACATCCCAACACCAAGCCCTGCATGACACAATGAAGCATGGACACCTATCACCTAAGCATGCCCACTGCACATACCCAGAACAACCCCCTAACCATCATCACACAAGCCCCCACACATGAATGCTAGCATTGGGGTACACGGTCACCCACCCATTGCACACCATGACACACACACATGCAATAATCATGCTCTTATGCCCCTGCAGGAACACGAAGGACCGTCACCACACCAGAGCGTCCAGACAACACCACTCCACCCCCAGAAGAGGCCCACAGTGACGATAGCAGCTCTGCCCTACTGGAGCCTGATCACCAGCCCGGACCATCGTGGGCCTCAGGACAGTCGGTTCCCCTCGCACAGGCACAGCCCAACACTGACCTTCCACCCTCTGGTAACACCATCACAGCACCCACCCAGCGGGCCCAAACCTCCCTACCCAGGACAGGTCAATCAGTGGTGTGTCCACCACTACAGGGAGCCCAGGATAACCCACAACTCCAACAACAACAGGGACCTGGGGGCAGTGGTAGTGGGCACACGGTCCAGGGGACGGAGGCACAGGAACACAGGGGAACTGGGAGGGCTGCTGTGCCACAGGGGGCAGACAGGCCAAGGGAACCCACTCTCCACGAGGCCCTCACCTCCATCATGGGAGCATACCACCACTCCCAGGAGACGATGGCCACGGTCCTGGTCAAGTATCAGGAGACCCAGTGCCTGCAGGAGGAACAGTATTTGGGGTTCAGGAAGGAGCTCAGGACCATCAGATCCGCCCTGGGCACCATCGTAGGGGTGCTGAAGGACATACAGCAGACCCTGAGGGACACCGTGGCACTCCAAGGGGCCCCTGACACTAGCATGGACGATGAACTGCCCACCACCTCCGCCGGCGCTAGTGGACAGGACGCCCCGCCACAGGACCACCACACCAGCACCCCACCCCCTGCAGACGGACAACCACCCCGCAAGCAGTCCCTGAGATCCAGGAATAGGACAGAGCAAGATGGCAAGACTCCCGCCAGGAAATGAGACCACCCTGATTGTCCCCCCACTGCCCCACTTTGTTACCCTGTCCATACTTGAACTGCCCCAGCTCCTCTTCCTATGACCAGATGGGCAGTGCACCTGTGAGACTAATAGACTGGACTCTGCCATGGACATTCCTCCGCCATCACCCATCACCCATCACCATTTAACAACCCCCTCCCAATTCTGAGCACTGCAATAAACACCCTTGAAACACAAAACAATCTGGAGTCAGTCTATGATTTGTTAAAATGTAATATCAATGACAGTGTGAAAATGCGTTGTGAGATGTAAAAGTAACATACCAATGTCACACATCAAAAGTCCTTGAAGGATGCAAGTAGATGACACACGTTGGTACCCACACCTGTGAAACCGTAATGGAAAGAAACAACTCAATTACCAAATAATTCCAAGTAATTACACACAGGATAGAGGAAGACGTGTGACAGTGAATGTAATGTAAAATCTGAAAATGTTCTCACCTGTGTGTCACTGGAAATATTGCTGTATGACTGACTCCCTGTTGTTGTTGTCTTCTTCCTCAGCTTCCTCCTCATCACTGTCCCCAGGCTCCACAGCTGCCGCCACACCGTCAACTGGACCATCCTCCTGCAGAAAAGGCACCTGGCGTCGTAAAGCCAAATTATGAAGCATCGAGCAGGCGATGATGATCTGGCACACCTTCTTCGGTGAGTAGAATAGGGAACCACCTGTCAAATGGAGGCAACTGAACCTGGCCTTAAGGAGGCAGAAGGTGCGTTCGATCACCCTCCTAGTCCACCCATGGGCCTCATTGTAGCGTTCCTCTGCCCTGGTCCGGGGATTCCTCACTGGGGTCAGTAGCCAGGAAAGGTTGGGGTAACCAGAGTCCCCTAATAGCCATACACGGTGCCTCTGGAGTTGACCCATCATATCAGGGAGGCTGCTATTCCGCAGGATGTAGGCGTCATGCACAGAGCCAGGGAACATAGCATTAACCTGGGAGATGTACTGGTCTGCCAAAAAGACCATCTGTACATTCATAGAATGATAACTCTTCCTGTTTCTGTACACCTGTTCACTCCTGTGGAGGGAGACCAGAGCTACATGGGTCCCATCAATGGCACCTATGACGTTGGGGATATGTCCAAGGGCATAGAAGTCACCTTTAACTGTAGGCAAATCCTCCACCTCAGGGAAAATGATGTATCTCCTTACGTGTTTCAGCAGGGCAGACAAAACTCTGGACAAGACGTTGGAAAACATAGGCTGGGACATCCCTGATGCCATGGCCACTGTTGTCTGAAAAGAGCCACTTGCAAGGAAATGGAGCACTGACAGCACCTGCACATCAGAGGGGATTCCTGTGGGATGGCGGATTGGTGACATCAGGTCTGGCTCCAACTGGGTACATAGTTCCTGGATTGTGGCACGGTCAAACCTGTAGGTGACGATGACATGTCGCTCTTCCATTGTCAACAGGTCCACCAGCAGTCGGTACACCGGAGGATTCCGCCATCTTCTCACATGTCCCAGCTGACGCGCATACGAAGGACAAGAGCGACGATAAAGTCAATTTTCATCTAGGTATGTACCCACAGTTACACAGAACACGACACCACCCACAAAACCCTTCCTGTATGTGTGTTGAGTGTAGGCCTAGCTATGTGTGACACAGAATTAAATGAAGTCATGTGGGCCCCTGAAATGGCGGCTGCCTGACCTCTACACTGGGACAATGGGATTGTGGGGTAACTGCGCTGGCGTTGCACACCGTCGCGGTAGGCGGGCGTAGACGGCGGCACAATGCTGCATTGGTTCACATAGGACCCTATGGGTCCCAGGAGCCAATGAACAGGTGCGCCGGCGGTGATGATATGCACCGCAGCGGACGTCACCGCCGCGGACGTCACTGCCATTTTCTATCTGTTCAATCACTAGATACCTGACCTTCAACAGGAGATGACCTACACTGCAAGTGCTGCTGTGACCTCGGTCTGGAAGCGACGATGGCTGCTCTGTCTGGGGAAAGGGCCCCTGCCTTCACTGCTCAGGAGTTGGAGAAACTGGTAGACGGGGTCCTCCTCCAGTACACGCTACTCTACGGTCCTCCAGACCAACATGTTAGTACACAGGGAGCACGTTGTATGGGCTAGGCCTGGGTGGAGAGGGCTGGGTGGAAGAGGGAAGGGGGCAGAGTTCAGGGAACATTAATGCATGTCAATGAATGGGCCACATGGCTAGAGTAGGGAGGGGGGCCACTCACATCGACGGTGCAGTTGGTAATGACTTCTCTTCTTCCCTTGTGCATGTCATGTAGGTCAGCGCCCACCAGAAGAGGGACATTTAGCGTGCCATCGCCAAGGACGTCCAGACCCTGAGGGCCCACCAGAGACGGGGCACCCACTGCCGTAAAAGATGGGAGGACATTCGCTGCTGCAGCAAGAAGACGGCGGAGGCTCAGCTGGGGATGGCCTCCCAACGTGGGAGGGGTGCCCGTCGCACTATGACCCCCCTGATGTTCTGTATCCTGGCGGTGGCCTACCCGGAGTTGGATGGGCGCTTGAGGGCATCACAGCAGACACAAGGGGGTGAGTACAACCTCATTCTGCGGACTTTGCGCGCAGTAGAGGGGTCTGGGTGGGGGAGGAGGGCTGTGGGTGTAACTAGGCCAGCCAGAAATGCGTAGACTAGGCCCCTCTGTAATGCAGCCCATGTGGCACTCTACCCCACCTCAGTACAGTGCCAAGTACAGGTATAGTTGCCCCTGTGGCATCCATGTGTGCAGATGTCCACCATAGCAATGTAGGCCATATCCCAGGAATTGCATATGCAGAGGCCAGGAGCACGGCGTAATGCAGGGGGCTGCTGTGTCTGTCTTGTCCGCCAACGGTAGTGCTATGCCATGCACTCAACCTGTTCTTCTTCTGTCTCCCCCCCCTTTTTGTGCTCTCCCTGTTCTTTTGTGCATCAGCATCATCATGCGGAGGTACAGTGGCATCGGAGCACAAGGGAGCTGCATCCCACATGGCCATGGAGGGCCACACCACAGACTCAGAATGCACCAGTGGGACGGAGGGCGAGGGGAGCTTCACGTCAGCCACCGGCTCACCAACCAGCAACACGGACTCGTCCGCCGATGGGGGCTCCCTTGTGGTGGCAGCACCATCTGTGCGCCCCACTTCTACAGGTACAGCTGCCACTTCCCCTACCAGCACCGCCCTCCCAACAGCCCCTCAGCGTTCGCCCCGTACCTGCTCACCCAGGAGGGTGGGCATCACCTTTGCCCCAGGCACCTCAGGCCCTGCCCCAGTCACCACTGCTGCCCTCAGTGAGGAGGCCATTGACCTCCTCAGGTCACTCACTGTTGGGCAGTCTACCATTGTGAATACCATCCAGGGTGTAGAATGAGAGTCGCAACACGGTAATGCATTCCTGGAGGGCATTCATTCTGGTCAGGCTGTCCTTCAGCGAACCTGCAATCTCTGGCCTCAGCACTGATGGCAGCCATTGTCCCTGTGTCTAGCCTCCCCCTCCAACCTCCTCCACCCAGACCCAATCCCCTGTACCTCAGCCCATCCCAAGCACACCTACAGACCAGCATGCACACAAGTCAGCACACACAAGTAGCTCAAGCAAACATAGGCACCACACAACCCACAGGCACTCACGCAAGCCTCACCCACATACAGATACAGCAACATCCACTGCCTCCACTGTGTCCCCCTCCTCCTCTTCTCCCTCCTCCCTCCCAGTCTCGTCTACACACACACCTGCATGCACCACATCTACAGGCACCAGGAATCGCACCAGGACACCCAGCACCACAAGCCGCTCACCTGCACTCACCACCTCCACTGCCATTTACACGTCCCCTGTGTCCTCTCCCAGTGTGTCTGTGACGCCCCCTCCCAAAGTACACAAACGCCGGCAAACCCCACACCCAACATCCATCCACCTCACGACAGCCTCCAGTACCTGCACCTGCACCCAAAACACCTAAAGTGACACCTCCTACAACCACCTCCTCTTCCTCCACTCCCAGACCCCCTCCAACTACCCATCCCAGTGTTTGTCAGAAACTGTCCCTGTGTAAAGTTGACCTTTTTGCCCCCCCTCCAATTCATCAGTCCCGTCGTAGCGCCTCAGCCAAAAAGCCTCCAATACCAGTGGTGCCTGTTCAAGGTATGTGGCGTGCACCGGCCACCAGGGCAAGCAGTATGACCCGGAGCCAAGGCACTGGCAGCCCACCCCCTGTAAAAGCTCTGAAATTGGAAAGTGGACGACGGGACCGTGTGAAGACTCCTGGTGGGAAAACAACTCACAGGGGTCCCAAGGAGATTGGAGAGTCAGCTGTGACTCCACCAAAGGTGGGGAAGGGCCAGAGGAAGTCTGCCCAGCCTGTTGTGAGTCTCACGGCGGAGAAGGGCGGCATCATTCCAGGCTGTCGAGACGCCACCGCCAGCACCGTCTTCACTGGTCAGGAGACCACCGCCGGAGTCAGTGTCCAGGAGGGCCCAAGTATCGTCACTGGTCAGGAGACCACCGCCACCGCCGGAGTCATTGCCCAGGAGGGCCCAAGTATCGTCACTGGTCAGGAGACCACCACCACCGCCGGAGTCAGTGCCCAGGAGGGCCCAAGTATCGTCACTGGTCAGGAGACCACCGCCACCGCCGGAGTCAGTGCCCAGGAGGGCCCAAGTATCGTCACTGGTCATGAGACCACCGCCGGAGTCAGTGCCCAGGAGGGCCCAAGTATCGTCACTGGTCAGGAGACCACCACCGGAGTCATTGCCCAGGAGGGCCCAAGTATCGTCACTGGTCAGGAGACCACCACCGGAGTCAGTGCCCAGGATGGCCCAAGTATTGTCACTGGTCAGGAGACCACCGCCACCGCCGGAGTCAGTGCCCAGGAGGGCCTAAGTATCGTCACTGGTCATGAGACCACCGCCGGAGTCAGTGCCCAGGAGGGCCCAAGTATCGTCACTGGTCAGGAAACCACCACCGGAGTCATTGCCCAGGAGGGCCCAAGTATCGTCACTGGTCAGGAGACCACCACAGGAGTCAGTGCCCAGGATGGCCCAAGTATCGTCACTGGTCAGGAGACCACCGCCACCGCCGGAGTCAGTGCCCAGGAGGGCCCAAGTATCATCACTGGTCAGGAGACAACCGCCAGAGTCAGTGCCCAGGAGGGACCCGGCTGCCACAGCCCCGGTGCACTATGAGGGAACGTCATGCCACACACCAATGCCCAGTCTGGGTATCGTCATGCCACACACCAATGCCCAGTCCATGGAACGTCATGCCACACACCAATGCCCAGTCTAGGGATAGTCATGCCACACACCAATGCCTGTTCCAGAGACCGCCATGGCAAAGCACCGCTGAACAGTCCAGACACCGCCATGGCAAAGCACCACTGAACAGTCCAGACACCGCCATGGCAAAGCACTGCTGAACAGGGCAAGCACCGCCATGTCAAAGCACCGCTGAACAGTCCAGAACCGCCATGGCAAAGCACTGCTAAACAGTCCAGAGACCGCCATGGCAAAGGACCGCTGAACAGTCCAGAGATCGCCATGGCAAAGCACCGCTGAACAGTCCAGACACCGCCATGGCAAAGCACTGCTGAACAGTCCAGACACCACCATGGCAAAGCACCGCTGAACAGGGCAAGCACCGCCATGGCAAAGCACCGATGAACACTCCAGAACCGCCATGGCAAAGCACCGCTGAACAGTCCAGAGACCGCCATGGCAAAGCACCGCTGAACAGTCCAGAGACCGCCATGGCAAAGCACCGCTGAACAGTCCAGAGACCGCCATGGCAAAGCACCCCTGAACAGTCCAGAGACCGCCATGGCAAAGCACCGCTGAACAGTCCAGAGACCGCCATGGCAAAGCACCGCTGAACAGTTCAGACACCGCCATGGCAAAGCACCGCAGAACAGGGCAAGCACCGCCATGGCAAAGCACCGCTGAACAGGTCAAGCACCGCCATGGCAAAGCACCGCTGAACAGGGCATGCACCGGGTAAGAATGTAAAGACCGCCACATCAAGCATCCTTATCCCATGTGCATCTGGGTACAGTGACGGGACAGGAACTTTCACGGGGAGACTGATCCAGTCTGGCCACCAGTCCCCCTCCAGAGCCACTGGCGGATGTTATCTACTTGAGAGACTGTGGCTTTGCACTCCCCAGGATATGGCAGTGGGCAAACCACCCACTGTAGAGACTTGAGAGACTGTGGCTTTGCACTCCCCAAAATGGTACAGTGGGCAAGCCACCCACTGTAGAGACTTGTGAGACTGTGGCTTTGCACTCCCCAGGATGGTACAGAAGGCAAGCCACCCACTGTAGAGACTTGAGAGACTGTGGCTTTGCAGTCCCCAGGATTGATCAGTGGGCAAACCACCCACTGTAGAGACTTGAGAGACTGTGGCTTTGCACTCCCCAGGATTGATCAGTGGGCAAGCCACCCACTGTAGAGACTTGAGAGACTGTGGCTTTGCACTCTCCAGGATACATCAATGGGCATGGAGCCCCGTCGTGGATCTGGCTTTGCAGTCATCCGGCTGAGGTGCCCCCCCTTCCCTTCCCCCTGAGGTGCCTGTAGTATTTCTATCTGATGCCCCGGCAGTGTTCTCTCCGATTGAGGACAGGTATCTTTTGTGGGCCTCGCCCATGCATTTTTGGACTAGTGGTGCACGGACATTGCTATGTGCATATCTGCACTACTTCTCGTAATATATATATTTCTTGCTGATTTTCTTATATATCTTTCAGACATGTATATTGATACATTACAATGTTTGAACAGATTTCGCTTTGTCTTTGCATTCTTCCGGGGGGATTGTGGGTTGTTACTGGGATTTTTTTGGATGCATTGGTGTGTAAGTTGTAATATGTGAGGGTGGGGGTGGGAGTGTTTCGTGGGTGTCCCCCTAACTTTTGCCTCCCCCCTCCCCCATGTCGTAGGTGCTGTACTCACCGCTGTCTTCGGCCGCGCCGCTGTTGGTCTTCCTAGATGAGTAGGAATACAAGGGCCGGAAGAATGTGTAATTCGGGCTCCATGGAGTCCTCGTTCCTCGTGGGATGTGTTGAGGTGAGCGTTTTCCCATTGCAGTAACTGTTTCCGCCGTGTTTTTATCCACGGTGAATCCGCCGCGGAAAAGGTGGCGGATTGGCGGGTTGTGATACTATGGGCGGTACACTGTCTTCCTCCTGTCTGTTGGCGGTGACCGCCGCGCTGCTTGTCTGTACCGCCGTGGCGGGCGGTGTGTTAAAGTGGCTGTCTTTGTTGGCAGTTTCTGCCAGGGTCATAATTCCCTTTTTTAGTCCGCCGACCTATTTGCGGTATTGCCGCACCTTTAACACAGTCCGCCAGGGTTGTAATGACCCCCTTTGTATTCATCTTCTATTGCAACATTATCCAGTCATACATTGACAGGATGCTTTGTGTGACTTGTGTAATTTGAAGATGTACACATCTTCTACTACTGGTTATGTGATAGTTTCCCTTTCATTTCCAGGCTTTGTACGATTACATGACTTCCACACACATATGACAGTACACCAGCCACCGCACTTGTGTAGTCTCCAAGAGTCTGTGGGAGTCTCTCAGCTGTTCATTCACATGTACGTGAGTATGCACTCACATCTGCATTCCACAACCTATGTCACTGTCACCATGAGTGTATCTTGTAAGTATTTGAAATCAGGATTTTTGATCTGCCACATGCAACATATTTGTCTCCTTCTCCACTCATACAATTTAGGGTGGGTCTGTGACATGTTTGGACATTGCTAGACTTACATGTACATCCCAACCCAGATTGGCATGTTGGAGTCCTAGACATTTTAGGTATTTAGTCTCAGTAGGTGACTTTTTCTTGGTCAGACATGTGATTTTCAATGGGAGGTGTGTTTTCATATGTGGTGTGTGATGGTATCATACAGACTATACTGTGTTACAACGACCCCAACACCACCGCCCTGCTCGACAACCTCGCCAACCTCGGCCTCAAGCAACTGGTGAACACCACCTCCCACATCGCCGGACACACGCTCGACCCTGTCTTCTCCGCCAGCAAACACGTCTTCTTCAGCCACACCTCTGCTCTACACTGGACCGACCACAGCTGTGTCCACTTCACATTCCGACGCGAGACCTGCCACCTCCGCACTCAACCCATCCCTCGTCGACTGTGGAACAAGATCCCCGAAGAGCAACTCTTCTCCACACTCGCCGCCAACCAACCCACCCTCACCACCGACCCCAATGACGCAGCCCTCAGCCTCACAAACTGGATCTCTAACTGCGCAGACAACCTTGCTCCCCTCAAACGCACGCATCGACAGACCAACACCAAAAAACCTCTCTGGTTCTCTGACACCCTCAAAGAATCAAAGAAAACTTGTCGCACCCTCGAGAAGGCCTGGCGCAAGGACCACACCGCTGACAACATGACCGCCCTCAAGAACGCTACCCGCGAACACAACCACCTGATCCGCGCTGCCAAAAGGAACTTTTTCACCGACAGACTGGACAAAAACAGCCACAACAGCAGAGAACTTTTCAGCATCGTCAAGGAGTTCTCCAACCCCAACGCTAACGCCAACGCCGTCACGCCCTCACAGGATTTGTGCGAATCCCTCGCCACCTTCTTCCATCGCAAGATCAGCGACCTCCACGACAGCTTCGGACACCAGACCCAACCAAACATCACCGAACCCGCACCCTCAACAACTGGACCCACATCAACACTGAAGAAACTAAATCCATCATGAACTCTATCCACTCCGGCGCCCCTTCGGACCCCTGCCCTCACTTCATCTTTAATAAAGCCGACGACATCATCGCCCGCACCTCCAGGCCATCATCAACTCTTCTTTTTCTTCTGCTACCTTCTCTGAATGCTGGAAACACGCCGAAGTCAACGCCCTCCTAAAGAAACCTACGGCTGACCCGAGCGACCTGAAAAACTTCCGCCCCATCTCTCTCCTGCCTTTCCCAGCCAAGGTAATAGAGAAGACCGTCAACAAACAGCTGACCACCTTCCTGGAAAACAACAACCTGCTCGACCCTTCACAAACCGGATTCCGAACCAACCACAGCACGGAAACCGCCCTCATCTCAGTCACAGACGACATCAGAACCCTGATGGACAACGGTGAAACAGTCGCCCTCATCCTCCTCGACCTCTCGGCTGCCTTCGACACCGTCTGTCACCGCACCCTAATCACCCGCCTCCGCTCCACCGGGATCCAATGCCAGGCCCTGGACTGGATCGCCTGCTTCCTCTCAAACCGTTCCCAAAGAGTTTACCTCCCACCGTTTTGCTCAGACCCCACCGAGATCATCTGCGGCGTACCTCAAGGCTCATCACTCAGCCCGACACTCTTCAATGTCTACATGAGCCCCCTCGCCAACATCGTACGCAAGCACGACATCATCATCACCTCCTACGCCGACGACACCCAACTTATACTCTCCCTCACCAAGGACCCCGCCAGCGCCAAGACCAACCTACAAGAGGGGATGAAGGACGTCGCAGATTGGATGAGGCTCAGCCGCCTAAAGCTGAACTCTGACAAAATGGAAGTCCTCATCCTCGGCAACACCCCGTCCGCCTGGGACGACTCCTGGTGGCCCACGGCCCTCGGCACCGCACCAACCCCCACAGACCACGCCCGCAACCTCGGCTTCATCTTGGACCCCCTTCTCACCATGACCAAGCAAGTCAACGCCGTGTCCTCCGCCTGCTTCCTCACCCTCTGCATGCTCCGCAAGATCTTCCGCTGGATCCCCGCCGACACTAGAAAAAACGTGATCCACGCCCTCGTCACGAGCTGCCTGGACTACGGCAACACCCTCTATGCTGGGACCACCGCCAAACTCCAAAATCGCCTGCAACGCATTCAAAATGCCTCGGTCCGCCTCATCCTCGACGTACCCCGCAACAGCCACATCTCCGCACACCTGAGACACCTGCATTGGCTCCCAGTCAGCAAAAGGATCACCTTTCGACTTCTCACCCATGCACACAAAGCCCTCCACAACAAGGGACCGGAATACCTCAACCGACGCCTCAGCTTCTACGTCCCCACCCGCCTCCTCCGTTCCTCTGGCCTCGCGCTCGCTGACGTCCCTCGCATCTGCCGCTCCACGGCGGGTGGGAGGTCTTTCTCCTTCCTGGCAGCCAAGACCTGGAACTCCCTCCCCACCAGCCTCAGGACCACCCAGGACCACTCCGCATTCCGGAGACTCCTAAAAACCTGGCTTTTCGAGCAGCAGTAACCCCCCCCTTTCCCCTAGCACCTTGAGACCCGCACGGGTGAGTAGCGCGCTTTATAAATGTTAATGATTTGATTTGGTTACCTTGCTGACACATACCAACGATTGTAGGTAATTGCAAACCCTTTCCTACCTAGGCCATTCACCGGTACATCAGTCTTCACATGCATATCCAGATTAGTTGCGGGCATGTGTCAATACAGCAGAATTGTAGGACGTGTGTTAGAATGTACATAGGAAGTGCTACAGACTCTGCCTACATTCCACCCATATATGCATGTGATGGTGTATTCTCCCATTTTTTTTGTTAATTCCTGGCTATGGGGAATATGTGTGGAGAGTGGATCAGCATCCATTGCTACTTCACTTGTCTAGCAACCCTTAGCGCACTCCACACCCAAACTTTGTGTGCTATATTTGACAGGTTTGGGGCAAATAGTGGTGAAGGTACGTAATGTCATTGATACACAGTGCAGGGTTAAACTCAAACCTTTGTTCCTAACCCTGAACAGTCAATGAAGGTACATTCATACCAATGGTGTTCCTCCTTGTCACACATGCTCTGTGCTGGCGTTGCAGCTACCTGCCTGAGATGTGACACAATGAATCCCTTATTTTCATTTCCACCATTTGGAAACAGGCCCTACCATATGTACGCCCCCCTTGCATTCATCTTGTGTGAGCATGATGTGGAGAAAGGGGTTGAAATTTGTACTACGCCTACTTAGCGCCACTTAGTATTTCTGCCATGTGAATCTAGGACTTCGAGAGCCACATGAGCATGAGTTATGTGACGCTGATGTGTGGCATGGAGGTGCTAGACCCTCTTGCATCACAACCTATGTTCCAACTATCTTTGTAACTGTTGTGTTTCTTTCCTGCTCTCTGAGGTATGAGCAACATTCCAATGGTATATGTATTGGAGAATGAGTACACCATTGACATTCTGGTGCAAAGTCATTTATTGGTGGTATTAGTTGTACATTGTCCAGGTGTAGAAGTTCTGTACAAATTGTTGCCTCCTGCGAACTCCAGCTGCAGTGCTTTGTTGTTCCTCCTCCACCTGTGCTGCACCATTGCCCTCCTCCTCCTCATGGGGGACATCTACCAGTTCATCCCAGGGGACATTAGTCAAATACATATGTTATGCAAGATTGCACATACAAGGTTTGTTAGACCTGGCATTCTTGGCGTGGTCTCCCTGGGTTGTTGCTGTGTGCTGGACTCTGTTTTTGCTGTTTTGGTTACTCTGGGCACTTTACTACTGCTGACCAGTGCTAAAGTACAAGTGCTCCCTATGTGAAATTGTATGTATAATTGCCTTTTCCACAATTGTCGTATTTGATTTACTAGTAATTCCCTACAGCACTAGAGGTGCCTAGGGCCTGTAAATCAAATGCTTCCAGTGGGCTTGCAGCACTGTTTGTGCCACCCACATAAGTAGCTCTGAAAATATGGCTCAGACCTGCTACTGTAGTATCTGTGTGTTTGCAGTTTTAAACTGCCAATTCAACTTGTCAAGTGTACCCACATGCCAAGTCCAAACCTTCCCTTTTTATACATGTAAGACACCCCTAAGTGGGCAGGATGCAGTGTATATTAAAGGAAGGGCATGTGCTGGTCTGTTTGTACATGTCCTAACAGTCAAATACTGACAAATTTGTTTTTCACTGTTGCAAGGCCTAACTCTTTCATAGGTTAACATGGGGGATGCCTCTAAATGTCCGTAAAGTGCAGTTTCCCTTTGAGAGCAGATAGAAATATGGAGGTTGGTGTATCTGAACTCACGATTTAAAAATAAGTAGTTTTTTTAGATTATTAGTTTGAAAATGCCACTTTTAGGAAATAGGCATTTTCTTGCTTAAACCATTCTGTGACTCTGTCTGTTTGTGGATTCCTTGTCTGGGTCAGTCTGACAGTTGGGCTGTTTGTGCATCGCTACTAGACAGTGAGACAAAGGGTGCTGGGGTGTAACCTGCATATCCTGATGGGCCATCTGGGCTAGGCTGGAGGAAGGAGTGGTCACGTACACCTGAAAGGGCTGTGCCTGCCCTCACACAGAGCATACTCCACCCCCCTGGTGTGTGTCCGAAGCCAAGCCTGGGCAAGGCAGGATCCTGTAAACAACAGAGAATCTTTGAAGTTGGGCAACTTCAAAGGCAGAAAGGGGTATAAGTATTGGACCCAAAACCCCAGACTTCAAATTACTTCAAGGATTCAGGAGGAACCTCTGCCAGGAGAAGAAGTGAAGAGCTCAGGAGAAGTGCTGCCCCTGCCTGTGACTGTGCGTTGTTGGGCTATCCTGCAGTTGGTGCTTCTGCCTGTTAAAGGGGACAAAGACTGGACTTTATTGTGCATTCCTGCTTGAGAAGTATCTCCAAGGACTTGGATTGAGCTTGCCCCCTGTTGTTGAAGCCTCAGGGACAGCAAAGGTTTCACCAATCAGTCTCTGAGTCTGCATGCTGTGGACTCTAGCGTGCCAAAGGGTGCCACTCCAGTTCCTGTGCCCCTGGAAGTGAATTTCTAGTGAAAATCCTGTGAAATGCCACTGGACAACTCCGTACATGATGCCACTGCCCAAAGTCTGTGATGCTACCTACACCAGGTCTGTGGACCTCGCTGAGGGATGACGACCACACCATCAACGTAGGCTTGACGTCGCTGCAGCCACTGACATCCACATGAACTTGTGAGTTGGAGTGTCGTACACCCGACTTCCATGACACCGATTCCGTAGCAGCACCTGTGACGTGATTGTAACCCCATGAGGTCGCCAAGCATCATCATGACGTTGCTGGACTTTGAATTTGCCAGAGGTGCCACGGGGCCAAATTCTCAAAACTGACACCGCCTCACCTCCAACTCTCTGCAGCAAGGACCAGATGACTCTTCGTGATGCCTCTGCTCCTTCGCCCCGCAGCACCGGAACTGACGCCACATTGGATCCACCAATATTGCATACCAGGAAGGTGAACACAACAGGCTTCCTCCTGTCAGTCAGGCACCTGAACCTTGACTTCAGGAGCCCAAATGTCCTCTCCACCACATTTTGTATCATTATGTGCACTTCATTGTTTGCCTGTCTTTCCACGGTTGTCGGGTTGCCAAAAGGAGTCATTACCCATGGTTAGATGCCGTAACCTTGGTCAGCTGCAAAGGAATGAGAGAATATTTGTTGGTCATGCATAGATGTTAGTTTTAGGTGGACTGGTGACTCAGACTTACTTAAGGTATTGTGTTTGCTCCTATTTTGTGGAATGGTTGCATTGGTGTGTCGTGATGGACATTACTATTATGGGTTGTGTCTCAGGGACCTGGTGATTGTCAAATTACATCTGCACTGACATTTCAGCCATGTCAAATATGTGTTGTGTTGTCCATTTTTGAGGCTGTGTCCTAATGTTAGTGAAACCTACCACCTCCTTGCACATAACAATGGTGTTATTTGTATTGACACTAAGGTAGCGCTACAAGGCAAAACTCAGGCCTCCATGTTACCATCTGGCACTACGCATGCAGTGCAACAGTTAGGTGGTCATTTTGAGTTTGGTGGTAAAAACTGCCTACCGCCGCGGTGACGGCCGCCAAAATATTGACACACGCTGCTACCATCCATCTGCCATATTATGAGCACTGCCAGTCTTACCCCACAAGAAGGGTGGAAATCCAGCAGTGTTCATGGTTGCGGACGGTGGTAAGGTGGTACTGCTACCACCAGCACTGCCACACCAGTAGAACGCCACCAGCCGTATTATGATAAGTAATATGGCCTGGCAGTGTTCTGCTGGTGGGGAGCTGCTGGCCGTAGCAGTACCCCTCTCCATTCCCAGCCGGAAGACCTCCTCACGCAAGGTAAGTCGGGCTTACGACAGGGAAGGGGGGTGGAATGGTGGGGGGTGTTGTGTGTGTGTGTGTGTGTGTGTGTTTGAGTGTGTGCATGAATGTGTGAATGAGTGCGTGAATGCGTCTGTGTGTGTTGTATTGTGTGCGTGTATATATGCGTGTGAGTGAATGCATGTAAGAATGGTGAAGAGAGTGCGTGTCTGCATGTCAGTGTGATTGTGTGTAAGAATGTGTGCGAGCATGTCTGAAAGTATGCATGTGTTAATGCGTGTATGCCAGTGTGAGTGATTGGGTGTATGTGTGGTGCGTGTCTGCGGGTGTGTGCATGTATTGGGGGTGGGAAGGTGAGTGAGAGGATCGGAGGGGGTGGGAGGGTGTGTGTTTGGATCAGGGGTGGGGGGTGTGTTTGGATCAGAGGGGGTTGGGTATGTGTTTGGATCAGGGGGTGGGGGTTTGTGTTTGGATCGGGTGGGAGGTGTATTTAAATGTCGGGTGGGGGTTAGTGTGTGTATGAGGGTGGAGGGGGCTTTGGATGGAGGGTGTATCTGGTATGTGTTGGGGGGTGGGAGCACTGCCTACTGGTGACAGGATAGGAATTCTCAGTCACTGGTAGGGCCTACCGCCATGGTTTTCATGGCGTTGCTAACACCACGGAAACCATGGTGGTAGGCAGGCTTATAATGCTGCCGGTGGTACTGCGCCGGCTACCGGGCTGGAGATTGACATCTCTGGCCCGGCGGCTGATACCACCATGGCGGTATGAGTGGAGAAGTGGCAGGTTGGCTGCAGCCAACCCGCGATTCTCATAATGTGGCAGTATGTACCGCCAGCCTGTTGGCAGTACTAACGCCACATTAACACTCACTGCCGGAGTCATAATGATCCCCTTAGTGATCCTTTGTGGCAGATTATGCAAGTGCCAGCCATCATGTGTACAAGGGTGAGATTCACACAATTGGAGCAGTTGCAAAATTGGTGCAGAGGAATCTCTAAGCTTCCTAGACATGATTTATCACAGACACTTCCAACATCTGCACAGAGCAGGCATTAGGAGGGGCACACCATAGTTTTGAATGGGTCCCTATGTGCAGTGCATGAAAGTTCAGGTATATTCTCATTACTCTTACATAGACCTACTATGGCATCCATTATCTCAACAGTATTGCACCTACTCTGCACCATGGTGTGCCGTTTCTTGTATCCGGCGCGCAGATGGTGCCATAAGGGGGGCACTAAGGAGCAAAAGTAAAGTTGCGTTGGACTAGGCACTGCACCAGTTTTCATTAATCTGCCCATGGCCTTTCATGGCTGGTGATGTATTCCTATGTGTGAAGCACAAAGCACCAGACAGGTGAAGGTGCACACAACGGGTACGTCTGGTATGTTTAGGTGATATGTAGTTGGTAATGGCAACACTTGGATGGCATTTGATATTGGTGCCGCCAGAGGCTTCGACACCATGACAAATATGAGGCTGTGCCTATATATGACTTTCTTTACATTGACATGGCCAATGCCATTTACATTGCTAAGCTATTCCTTGTTAGGTGTTATGTGTGTGGGGTCTGTATTTAGTTGTCAACCAGTGGACATTTGTTGTGGTTTGGGCCCAGCGTCTGTATGATCCACCTGTCCTTTATGTGGTGTGCCAGTCAGGTTGTGGCTGTATTATGTACATATGGGTGTATGTGTGTGTGATGTGCATTGAATGTGGTGTAGTGTGGCAGGTGCCATATGTGTTGTTGTCTGTACATCTGTGTTCCCCTGTCTATGTATGTTTAGTGTGGTGTATGTATTGTTTGTCCCACAAGGTTTGTGTGTTACCTGTGTCCTGATTGGTATGGTGGCTTACCTATGACTAGCCCATTGCCATATTGCCCATCCTGGAACTGCTCACTGATGGTGGAATGCCAGAATATGTAGGCATCATGGACGCTGCTGGGATGTTTGGCTAGGATGTTTGTGAATAGCCCACAGTGGTCCACAATGGCCTGCACATTTATCAAATGGGTGTGTTTGCGGTTCCTGTAGAGGTGTTCCGTTGCAGTAGATGGCACAAGTTGGACATAGGTGATGTCCATTGCACCCAGCACATGTGGGAACCCAGAAATTTGATAGAAACCTCACTTGGGGCCAGATATAGCAATGTCAGAATTTGCGATTCTGAAATTGCGAGTCGGTGCGACTCTCAATTTCCGAATCGCAAATTCTGATGCAGAACGGTGTCTCAGACACCGTCTGCGAATCGCTATGGGGTCGCAAAGACCCACCTCATTAATATTAATGAGGTGGGTCGCATTTTGCGACCCCATAGCGATTCCCTGCACTCACAGGGATGGTGGCCTGCTGAAGACAGTAGACCTCCATGTCTGTGACTGCTTTTTAAATAAAGCAGTTTTTTATTTTTATTTTGCAGCCCGTTTTCCTTAAAGGAAAACGAGTTGCAAAATACAAAAGTAACAATACCATTTGGTTTTGCTTTTTCAGAGTAGGCAGTGGTCCATTGGACCACTGCCTGCTCTGAAAAAACCTTTTTGGCAACATTCACAAAAGGAAGGGGTCCCATGGGGACCCCTTCCGTTTTGCGAATGGGTTACCACCATTGTGACAGTGGTGGTAACTGCGAATTGCTTTGCGACCGCATTTGCGGTCACAAAGCAATTTAGCATTGCGATGCGAGTTACAAATAGGAAGGGGACACCCCTTCCTGTTTGCGAGTCGCATTCACAATTTGCGAGTCGGTACTGACTCGCAAACTGTGAATGAGCATCGCAATGAGCATTTTGCATGGCGCAAACTGCGATTTTCGCAGTTTGCACCATGCAAAATGCTTCCTACATCTGGCCCTAAGTCTCCTGCTGCAGTGGCTGATTGTTGGAGAAGCAGATGTGGTGCAGTGTGAGGCAGATGAATGCGTCCAGAACCTTTGATAGGAAGGCAGATAAGGATGGCTGGGAGAGACCAGCCACTTGTGTGCCCATTGTCTGGAATGAGCCTGATGCCAGCATATGGAGGACAGGGTGGAATAGTTGTTGGAAGTTTCACCCTTGCAGTGATGTCTGGCGCAATGTGGTGCAGCAGGCGTACAATGGACTCCCGTTTCAGATGGTAGATTCTGATGACATCTTCTTCCCTGAGCACAAGGATGGTTGTACACTGTCAAAATATCCTCTCCCCACTTCTGTGCTGCCTTTGTGGCTGCTGTGATGGTGTTTGGAGTTGCTGTGGTGGTACTGGAGGGACCTGCTGTCGTTGCTGTCGTCAGCGGCGTGTGCCAATCTGGAGCATTAACAGTTCCATGTTGTCCAGGAGGTTGCCAATGGTCCTTCTGTGTGTTTCCTTAAGTAGTAGTGTGTAGTAGCCTCATTTTAAAGCCTTGTCTGACCAGGAGTTAAAATTTGATGCTAATCGGACTTTGCATCATTTTTTAGGACCAGTTCCTTAATGAGTGTTGTTTTAGCGTCAGGCTGTAAATATGCCACTGGACCGCTAGTGTCATTTTTTGGAAGGGAACACCTACCTTGCATATCATTTTCACAAAATGACATAAGGTGGGGTGGTGCCCCAAAAGAGTGACGGTAACTCTGTGATCTTGTTGCTAGATGGGTCAAGCATCAAAATATAAATATGGCGCTAGATTAGCACCATTTTTGCATATAAAAAAAATACGCAAAGTGAGCGCAAACTTTTCTCAAACATGGGCTCAAGTTCAATATTGTTGATAGCTTAGCAGGCATATTGGAATATTCAGTTTATGTTTAATTTACATATGTATAATCTAATTTAGCAATGATCCTTGGTTAAACTGTATCTAGCATTTTGCTTATTTAAATGCATCGTCATTCCTGATGGCAGAGCTGGCCTTTATTCCAACAGCATTTCCCCGATGGGCTGAGGTCATATGAGACCAGTTTTAAAAGCCTAGGGCCCCTGCTGCTGCCCGTGTCACAGTGGAGAGAAAGCGATTAGAGAAAAGGGTGAATGGTTGGATGGCAAGAGTGAGATCAAGGAGAGGAAGGGAGCGAGCACGGCTGGTTTGAGCATTTTTCCCAGGGCTGGTACTGTTTCCCCAGACAGGCCCTGCTGACTTGATACACGAAATTACATTGAGAAATTCCTTTTCTTGGTGTCACAATCTGAGTGCCTTTCTTTGAAGTTTTTTCTATTCCTCCTTTCCAATTAAACAATAATAGAAGACGCAGAGCATCTGCTCTGTTCGTAATTCTCTATTAAACTGAGATTGAAAAGGTAGTTGTGATTTAAGAGTCCTCTAGCACAATATTCAGGTACTACACCCTGCTACAGTAGTCTTTTGTGTCTGACTCAAGAGACTGGGGTTTATATGTACGAAGGCATTTTTCATTTCCTAACGGTGTGAATCGCTATTTTGGGCCATTAGGAAATGTGAAATGCCATTTTGTTATGTATTAAAGGCATTTGAAGTGGTGCAAAATGTGATTTCTACCTAGTAGAAATCGCATTTTGGAAATCGCAAAATAGGAAATTTCAAACAGGATTTCCTAATTATGATTCATTAAATGCATGTGCAAAAGATTTTCTCATTGCTACTCGTAGCAAAATGGGCATGTAGGAAATGCAATTATCATTGATTGAGATCTGGTGGTAACCAGGTGCAAACTATAACTAGCATTTCCAATGCAATGGGCCTTGCGTTTGCTCGAGTTAAAGCTATTAGCGTTGTAACCAACTAACCAGACTTTTCTTGCCACATGAACTGAAAATGAAAAGTCAAACAGTTTCACATAAGTGAACCGACGGCTGCCATGAGCACGAAGCAAACACACAAAACAAACCATAAGTTGGCTCGCAGTGAAACCTATCGGCAAAAGTGCAATTATCCATGCAACCGGCAAAAGTCCAATTATCTATGTAAAAGGGTCAATGTCATGCAAAGCGCGTGACTATTGCCCAGCGAGATCGTGCTGCCTACGAAACAAAGAAAAAAAGTAGTCCAGAAACCATATGGAAAACATGGAGCCTCGTATGTTTTCAGTAGCTGTCCGGTGCACTCAAGGAGGGCTAAACACCAAAAAAGGCATGACGCATGTCTTTTACTAATCAAACCAAGCCAATTTCAAAAGGCAAGCCCACAAACCAACCAAAATGATGGGGGATGGTTACAAGCCTGTAGAGAGATTACAAAAGGGACAGAGCGCTTTGACCCTAAAAAGGCACCCAAAGTGCATCAGGCTCTTTCACAATGGTGGCATTGTACTTTCTAGCAAGGAGAATGAGGATTTTGGCAATGAGGCATGGAAGGAGGAGGAAACCGGAGATTATAATTTGGTTTACAGTCACCCTGGTTGGACAAACAGAGGACGTGATTCATGAGAGGTTTAGACTCAGTAGTGAGGTGATACTAGAGTTAATTGCACAGTTACAACTTCAGTTACAGGCCCCAACACACAGAAGCAATGCAAACCCACCACATGTGCAGGTATTGTGTTGCCTACACATCTTAGTCTCTGGCAGTTACAAGGGGTTATAGCAGTGGCAGGGGGGTGTCACAAAGTTGCCTGTCTAGGTTCTTTTGCAAGTTCCTGGACATCATGGTGAGCAAAATCATCCATTATATATAATGTCCCAATAACCGCAATCATTGCAACAAACAAAACTGATGTTCTACAGGGTAGGCCAGCTGCCCAATGTTATAGGTTGTGTTGATGACACACATAGGCCCTCATTACAACCCTGGCAGTCGGTGTTAAAGCAGCGGTAATACCACCAACAGGCCGGCGGAAAAAAAATTGAATCACGACCATGGCGGAAACCGCCAACATAGACAGCCACTTTAACACTCCGACCGCCACGGCGGTAGAAACAAACACCGCAATGGTAACCGCCAACAGACAGGTAGAACACAAGGTTCCGTCCACTGTATTACAACACGCCTATCCGCCACCTTTTCCGGGGCGGTACCAACGGCATCAAAAGCATGGTGGAAACAGGACTTGGAACGGAAACCAGTCACCTTTCGACACTTTACGAACAACCAGGACACCGTGGAGCCAGAACTACAGGTCCTGCCTATGCTGGTCTACCTCCTCTTGTATCAGGAGCAGCAAAGACGCCGGCGACGACCACGGTGAGTACCTTCACCTAGCACACAGGGGATGGGGGAAGGAAAAGAGAGTGACACACACGCAACACGCAACACCCACACCCTCACCCACAACAAAATGCACACAAATACATGCAGCAACATTACATATACACCCCGTCATCCCTGGAAGAACGCAAGGACAAAAGGAAATGATTGTAACAAGTGTAATCAATTAAATATCAGATAGGCCAAATGCAAAAATCTGTATATACAAATATGTACACCAACTACACAAGTCCAGATATTAATGAAATCATTGTCTGTGGATCAGTGTCCCAAAATGCATGGGCGAAGCCCACACAAGATACCTTACTCGAAACGGAGAGAACACTGCAGGGGCATCAGATGGAAAATAAACAGGCACCTCAGGGGGAGGGGGAGCACCTCAGCCGGATGAACGGATGACGCCACTGCTCCACGAGGGAGCTCCATGCCCACTGATTGGTCCTGGGGAGTGCAAAGCCACAGTCTCTCAAGTCTCTCCAGTGGGTGGTTTAGCCACTGCTTTATCCTGGAGAGTGCAAAGCCACAGTCTCTCAAGTCTCTCCAGTGGGTGGTTTGCCCACTGCTTTATCCTGGGGAGTGCAAAGCCACAGTCTCACAAGTGGATAACAGTCTCCACTGATTCTGGAGGGGGCTTTGTGCTCAGAGTGCTTCATCCTGCCAAGGACTGAGGTAGTGGATGTCTTTCTCCACTGGTTCTGGAGGGGGCTTTGTGCCCAGAGTGCTTCATCCTGCCAAGGACACAGGTAGTGGATGTCTTTCTCAACTGGTTCTGGAGGGGGCTTAGTGCCCAGAGTGCTTCATCCTGCCAAGGACAGAGTTAGTGGATGTGAATCTCCACTGGTTCTGGAGGGGGCTTTGTGCCCAGAGTGCTTCATCCTGCCAAGGACAGAGGTGGTGGATGTGAATCTCCACTGGTTCTGGAGGGGGCTTTGTGCCCAGAGTGCTTCACATGCAGTGTGGCAGGTCGCATTCCCTCACCTGGGTGTGTGTGCCACGAGATTGCCTGGGAACAGGTAGCATGATACTCAGGGTGGAGGCAGAGACATACTCCACCCTGCTGCGACTTCGTCTGCCACCTGCTGGTGCAAACAGTGCTGGGAGTCATGCCTCATGTATGCTGGGCAGGGTCGAGGAACGTCTCCTGCAGCCTCGGATGGCTGGCCACTGGGGATGATTGCCATGTCAGCTGTGGGGGCACTGTCTGAGCACGTCGCTGGGCTGGTGGAGGCAGTTGCGGCGGGTCTGTGGTGGAGGTGCTGACGGTGGTGCATGTGTCGAGCTAATAGAAGAGGTCAATGTTAGCCAGGAAGAGTTTCTTAGACACACTGGGATGGAAAGATAGAGGGGGTTTGGGAGTGGAGGAAGAGGTAGTGGTTGTAGGAGGTGTACGTTTGCTGAATTTGGGTGAAGGTGCATGGGCCAGAGGCTGTTGTGAGGTGGATGGCTTTTGAGTGGGTGTGTGCCTACGTTTGTGTACTTTGGGAGGAGGGCTTACAGACAAACTGGGAGAGGACACAGGGGATATGTGAATGGTAGTGGGGTGGTGAGTGCACGTGAGCGGTGTGTGGTGATGGGCGTGCTGGTGATGGAGGTAGTGTATGAAGTTGTAGTGCATGCAGATGTAAGTGGAGACGAGACAGGGAGGGAGGAGGAGGACGTGGAGGAGGGGGACACAGTGGAGGCAGTGGATGTTGCTGTGTCTGCATGGGGATGGAGCTTGTGTGAGTGCCAGTGGGATGTGTGGTGCTTATGTTTGCCATGTCCACTCTTGTGTGTTGATGAGTGTGCATGCTGGTCTGATGGTGTGCTTGGGATAGACTGAGGTACAGGGGATTGGGTCTGGGTGGAGGAAGTTGGAGGGAGGAGGCTGGACACAGGGACAATGGCTGCCATCAGTGCTGAAGCCCGAGCCTGAAATGCTCTCTGTTCGGCCACCCGACCAGAATGAATGCCCTCCAGGTATGCATTTGTTTGCTGCAAATGCCTCTCAATACCTTGGATGGCATTCAAAATGGTTGATTGCCCAACAGTGAGGGATCTCAGGAGATCAAAAGCCTCCTCACTGACGGCAGCAGGGCTGACTGGGGCAGTGCGTGAGGTGCCTGGGGCGAAGGAGATGCCCACCCTCCTGGGTGAGCAGGCACGGGAAAGGCGATGAGGGGCTGCTGGGAGGGCAGTGCTGGTGGGGGGATGGCGGCTATACCTGTTGATGCGGTGGGCACAGAGGTGCCCGCCACCGCAAGGGAGCTCCCATCAGAGGAGGAGTCGCTGTTGCTGGTGTCTGCTCCTATCCTCGTCATGGAGCTCCCCTCGCCCTCCGTCCTACTGGTGCCTTCGGACTTCGTTACTTCACCCTCCAGGGCCATGTGGGATGCAGCTCCCTCCTGCTCCAGTGCCACTGCTCCTCCGCCAGATGATGCTAATGCATGCAAGGACAGGGTGACAAAACAAAAAGGGGGGGACAGAAGAGACACATGGTTGATGCATGCAACACCACTACTGTTGGCGGACACAACACACAGGGAGCAGCCCTATGCACTAAGCCATGTACTCACAGGGCAGGGGAAAAGCACATGCCCATAGGGGACTCTGTCGAGAACCATATTATGCACAGCTGGAAGCCATAGGAGCCTGATTAGGTGTAGAGGGCAAATACCACCTTTGGGGTTGGACAGGGAATGAGGCTGCAAATCAATGGATCTACCTTTGCGCATCTGCCCTGGCCTAGGGGAACCCACAGCCCACCTCCCCCACCCAGACACCTCGTAATGTGCTCAGAGTCAGCTGAATGAAAGTGTACTCCCCCCCTTGTGGCTGCTGTGATGCCCTCAAGCGCCCATCCAACTCCAGATATGCCACCCCCAGGATCCGGTACATCAGGGGGGTCGTGGTGCGACGGGCACCCCTTCTGCATTGGGAGGCCATCCCCAGCTGGGCCTCCACCGTCTTCTTGCTCCAGTGGTGCAAGTCTTCCCATCTTTTCCAGCAGTGGGTGCTCCGTCTATGGTAGACCCTCAGGGTACGCACTGCCTTTGCGATGGCACGCCAAATCCCCTTCTTCTGGTGGGCGCTGACCTAGAGCAAAAGTGAAGTTAAAATGGATGTTACTTCCCGTACAGTTCTTCTCACACATTGGCCACAAACCTCCTACCATGGCCCAGAAATACATACACACACCATCCTCACATGCTGGCATGTACCCCCGTCTCTTTCATCCACGACACTCCATACAATCATGTGCCATCCGCCATGCATACAGTTTACTCACCTGTTTGTCTGGAGGACTGTACAGTTGAGTGTACTGAGGGAGGAACCCATCCACCAGTTTCTCCAACTCCTCCGCATTGAAGGCAGGGGCCCTTTCCCCAGACACTGTAGCTATTGTTGCATCCAGACACAGGTCACAGCAGCACTTGCAGTGTAGGTCCTTTCCTGTTGAAGGTCAGGTATCAAGTGAGGGAACTGATAGAAAATGGTGGTCACGTCCGCAGCGGTGCGTACCATCACCGCCGGCGTACATCATGCTCCTGAACCCCATAGGGCCCAATGATAACCAATGTTGAATTGCGCCTCGGTCTTCAACCGCCTACCGCGATATTGTACAACGCCAGCGCAGTTACCTCATTTCCCCTTGTCCCACCTTACAGGTCAGGCAGCTGCCATTTCAGGGGGCCACATGGCAGGCCAAATAACTGCGTCACACCGATTTAAGCCATGAATATGGACAGACAAAGGTACACAAAGAATAGTTCACTATTGTGCTAAACAGCCTTGTGAAACCTATGTGTTGTATGACCCTCTGCTCACCGTTCTCCTCCATAGGGCACGTCCGCTGGGGCAGGTGATGAGATGGCAGCATCCTCTGGTGTACAGACCCCTGGTGGACCTGTCGACAATGGATGACAGACACATAATTATCACTTACAGACTTGATTGTGCAACAATCCAGGAACTGTGTGCACAGTTGGAGCCTGACCTGATGTCAGCTATCCGCCATCCCACAAAAATACCCGCTCTAGTGCAGGTCCTGTCAGTACTCCATTTCCTGGCCAGTGGGTCTTTTTAAACAACAGTAGCCATGGCATCAGGGATGTCCCAGCCAATGTTCTCTAACGTGTTGTCCAGAGTGCTCAGCTACATCGTTTTCCCTCCGGTGGAGGATTTGCCCACTGTGAACGGTGACTTTTATGCACTGGGACATATCCCCAACAACATTGGTGCCATTGATGGTACGCATGTGGCATTTGTCCCCCCTGCAGGAATGAACAGGTGTACATAAACCGCAAAAGCTACGTTGTGTGAATGTGCAGATGGTGTGTTTGGCAGACCAGTACACCCCCCATGTGAATGCCAAGTATCCTGGCTCAGTGCATGACGCTTACATTTTGAGGAATAGCAGCATCCCTTATGTGATGGGGCAACTCCAGTGGCACCGTGTGTGGCTAATAGGTGAGCCTAAAGTCCCAACACTGTTTCATTTGCTGTCTGGGTATGGGAGATTCCCTAATGTTTGGAGGATGTCTAACAGTTGTCCCTCAATATTTGCAGGTGACTCTGGTTACCCCAACCTGTCATGGCTACTGACCCCAGTGAGGAATCCCAGGACAAGGGCAGAGAAACGCTACAATGAGGCACATGGGCGAACTAGGAGGATAATAGAGTGCACCTTCAGTCTCCTGAAGGCCAGATTCCGGTGCTTCCATCTGACAGGTGGATCCTCATACTACTCAACGAAGAAAGTGTGCCAGATCATCATGGCCTGCTGTATGTTGCACAACCTGGCTTTGCGATGCCAGGTGCCTTTTCTGCAGGAGGATGGGCCTGATGCTGGTCTTGTGGCAGCTATGGAGCATGTGTACAGTGAAGAAGAGGAGGCAGAAGAAGAAGATGTAGACAACCGAAACAACATTATCATGCAATACCTCCAGTGAGACACAGGTAAGAGGATAGAACTGCTTCCCACATCTCGTACTATTGAAGGACCAAGCATAAATCATCCTTTTTACCTCTGGGTATGGACCCTGACTTGTCACTTTGGCTTTCCATTTCACAGATCTGGGTCCCAATTTGTGCCCTCTGCTATGGGTACTGCTGGCCTACAGCTGGGTAACATTGGTATGTGAACAAGTACATTGACATTGCTATATTTCAGAGATGTTCCAATTACACATTTGTGAAAGCACAGACTGACTCCAGATTGTTTTATGATTCAAGGGTGTTTATTTCTGTGCTAATAAGTGGAGGGGGTGGTGCAATGGGCTGGGGTGATGGTGGATGAGTCCATGGCAGAGTCCAGTCTCTTGGTCTCACAGGTGCATTGGCCAATGGGGCATAGGAAGGGGAGCAAATGCAGTTTAAGGTGGACATGGGTGACAAGTGGGACAGAAGGATGACATTCAGGAGGGTCTTATTTCCTGGCGGGGGTCTTGGCAATGTTCTCTGTCTTGTTCCTGGATCTCAGGGACTGTTTGCGGGGTGGTTCTCCTTCTGCAGGGGGTGGGGTGCTGGTGGCCTGTTGGTCCTGTGGCGGTGCCTCCTGTCCACTTGCGCCGGTGGAGGGCTGTTCATCATCCAGGCTAGTGTCAGGGGCCCGTTTGTGTCCCACTGTGTCACTCATGGTGTTGACAAGGTCTGCTGGCACCCCTGCAATGGTGACCAGGGTAGTGTTAACAGACTTTAAGTCCTCCCTGGTCCCCAGGTAGTGTTGCTCCTGCAGCCGCTGGGTCTCCTGAAACTTGGCCAGCACCATGCCCATGGTCTCTTGAGAATGGTGGTATGCTCCCATGATGTTGGAGAGTGCCTCATGGAGTGCTGGTTCCCTGGGCCTGTCCTCCTCCTGTCGCACAGCACTCCTCCCAGCTTCCCTGGTATCCTGTGCCTCTGTCCCCTGAAGTGTGTGCTCACTGCCACTGACCCCAGGTCCCTGATTTTCTTGGGTTGGTGGGTTTGCCTGGGTTCCCTGTAGTGGTGGACACACTGCTGATTTACTTGTCCTGGGGACAGATGGATGTGCCCGCTGGGTGGGTGCTGTGGTGGTATTTCCTGAGGGGGGAGGGTCTGTGGTGGCTTGTGACAGTGGCATGGGAACCGACTGTCCAGAGGTCCCTGATGGGTCGGGCTGGTCATCTTGATCCAGGCGTGCAGAGCTGCTGTCATCACAGTGGGCCTCTTCTGTGGGGGTACTGGATATGTCTGGCACCTCCTGTCCCGTGACGTTGGGTATGGGTCCTGTTGCGGTGTAAATGCAAAGTTTTAGTATCTGTTTGTGCCATCTTGTGCATTGGGTGAGGTACCCTTTGCTCCTGTGCTTGCATAATTGTGTTTGCCCTTTTGTGATAGTTGGTTTGGGATCTGTACTGAACATGCTTTGGTGACGGTGGTCCATGCATAGGTGTTGCATGCAGGGCCTTGGTATTGAGTTGTGTGGGTTGTGATAGTGAGACATATGTGAGATGATGGAGTGATGGGAGTGAGGGTAAGGGTGGGGGTATGTGATGGCATGCAGGTGGGTTGGGGGGATATGGTAATAAAGATATGACTTACCAGAGTTCAGTCCTCCTGCTACTCCTGCGAGGCCCTCAGGATGCAGTATTGCCAAGACTTGCTCCTCCCATGTTGTTAGTTGAGGGGGAGGAGGTGGGGGTCCACCGCCAGTCCTCTGTACAGCAATCTGGTGTCTTGATACCACGGGACGCACCTTCCCCCGTAGGTCATTCCACCTCTTCCTGATGTCATCCTGTGTTCTTGGATGCTGTCCCACAGCGTTGACCCTGTCGACGATTTTCCGCCATAGCTCCATCTTCCTTGCAATGTAGGTGTGCTGCACCTGTGATCCGAAAAGCTGTGGCTCTACCCGGATGATTTCCTCCACCATGACCCTGAGCTTCTCCTCTGAAAACCTGGGGTGTCTTTGAGGTGCCATGATGTGGTGTGGGTGATGTGTGAGGTGCTGTCTGTTGTAATGTGTGGGGGGATGTGTTGGTGTGTGTTGTTTGAGGTGCGTGGATGTTGTATGAGTGATGGTGTTGTGTGTCTGTGGATGCTGGTGTTGTGTTTGCTAACCTCTCTCTCTGGGCTTCTTCCAAATTTGTTTGTTGTAAGTGTTTGTGGGTATTGTGGGTGGGTGTTTTATAGTGTTGTGGGTGTGTGGGTGTGGTGTGTGTATGTGTATCAGGTGTGTGCATTTTGAATTGTCCAATGTGGTTGTGTTTTGTAAATGTGTGTGTATTATGAGCGTGGTGGTGTGTACCGCTAATGGATTACCGCGGTTGAAAGACCCCCGTGTTGATTCGTGGTCGTGATAGTGTGGGCGTATTCTTGTTGGTGTGACGGTGTAGGTTTTGGTATCGCCAGTTTATCACTGACCTTTGGCGTGGCGGACTTGTGTGGGTGTCTGTAATGTGGCGGATTCCGAGATGTGGGTCGTAATACCTGTAGCGGAATTCCACTGCCGCAACGGTATGTTGGCGGTCTTCAGCACGGTGGAAAGCAGGATTTACCGCCAGGGTTGTAATGAGGGCCATAATGCCATGTGTCTCCTCTCAGCTAATGCATTTGCAGGAACAGGAAAAGCTTAAACTCACTCAATGTGCAGGTAGTGTTTGATGCCTCCTGTGTCATAACAAACAATTTGGCCATATTCCCAGGCAGCACCCATGATTCATTCATGGTCCGCCTCAGTGGAATACATACCAGTCTGGCCCACAGTGAATTTGGAGATGGCTTTCTACTAGGTGAGAGATTCGCAGACAGAATGCATATAGTGAGCAGGATGCTGTGCCATGTGACCTAATGGTGTACCTTCTTACGCCCTTAAGGTGACAGTTCATATACCTTATGTCCCTGGATCCTCACACCATACCTGACTTCATGAAGTGAAAGACAGTACAACAGGGCACCTAGGACAAGTGATCCGTTATAGAGAGAACCTTTGGGATCCTGGAGTCCGGCTTCCACTGCCTACATAAGACTGGTGTGGCACTACTGCACAGACCTTATACATGCTGCAAGATCATCGCCACATGTGACACTGTGAGAAAGGGTCTGTGCGACATCCCATAGAGCCTGAGTCCAATTCTGATAATGAGTTACCACCAATACAGGTGCAGTAGGAGGATACATGTGCAGCACAGGGACATGCATGATGCACAGAGATAGCCAACCAATATTTCTCCTATAAGAGATTTGAAAACCTCTTAAAAGTGAGACATCACCAATGATGATAGTGTTTGGTGCACAACAGAGTGACTACCTTTTATGCAGGTGCCTATAACATTGTTGCAAGCAAGGCTCAACTGCATCCTTGAGGATCATACATTGTTAACATAAGAACAACAAAGTAAATAAGTTGAAAACAAAACAAAGGCAATTCATCCCACTGACTGTCTAGAAAGTAATTTCTTATGGTCCTTTGGGTTGGGTGCTTTGTCATCAGCACTGGGTTGTAAGACTGATGACAAGTCATTGCCAGACATGTACTGCATGGCTCGGGAACAGATATGCCACTGAGGCTAGAGCCCTCCTCGCTGTGAGGTAGGGCCGGGATGTTGAGGATGCAGAGGTTGTGGATCTGGATGTTCTCCAGTGCGGTGGTGGCTTACACCAGCCCACATGCGATGTCCTGCAAGCAGTGCGCCATGTATGTCTGTCTAGATATTGACAGTCCATCTTGCCAGTGTAGGTGTTACTGATGGCAGCCAGTTGATGGAATAGGTGAATCTGTCAATACGTGCCAGGTACTGCCTGTGCCTCTGACGCTGCACGCAGTTCTCCCTCTCTGTTGCTGCTAGCCACCATTCCTGCCCTTTCTCCATGTTGTACATCAACTTTAATATGTGTTGCAGTTACCTTTTGACTGTGCATATCTGCTTTGGCTGCAGACTCTGTATGGAGATGATTGACCTCTCCTGGCCACCATACACAAGATGTGCATCCGACATGTCATCTGAAATAGTCTCTGTACAGCATGTGGAGGTTTAGCCTCTGTCCCCTCATTGTTTCCTGGTCTCAAATGTTGTGAGGTCCTTGCTTTGCAACTGCCCCTCATCACTGTCCTGAAACTCTGGCAGTGGTGAGATGGTGGCTGTCCTGCCAGTTGGAGTTGAGGTGATGGGCTGAGGGGGTGGCGATGATCTCATGGACCACCTCACTATCAGTAGCCCCTTCAGCTCCCACGGGTCCTGACACATCTGGGCTGTGATCTGTGGGAATACATGTATATAGGCAATGTTATGAAATGAGTATTGTTTTGCCGTAATATTGTTGTGATTGTGCTGCAGGTGTTTGTGACATGTTTGCTTTGTACAGATACGTTTTGAGTGGTCATCAGCAGTCAGTACAGAGGTAATGATGTGTATTACAACTCCCATGATGCATTGCCTGGGTCGGCAAAGCACCTCAATGGAATAACTCATGCTGTGACGTATGATAATTGGATTTGGTAACATTATGTTATATATGGTACATTAAGGGAAGATGACACACCCTGGCTGCTGCCTGCTGGATTGGAGTTGTCAATGTCTTCTTTTCCTGCCACACCTTTGGGTTCCAGGGACCCCTCTATGAGGCTGTCCATGGGAGTCAGAGAGGGGTGTTGTCAGGGTCCTCCGCCATTACACCATTACCACCCCACTCTGCCATCCTGATGGCCACCTTGTCCTTTTTACGGGACCTCAGGTCATACCACCTCTTAGGGATCTCTGGGATGGTCTTATGTGTGACTCCTAGGGAGCTGACCTTCTCCAGGGTGTTGGTCCACATCTGCATTTTTTGTGCCTCAGGTACTGTGGAGGAGGCTTTCCCAATGAGTTGGTCCATGTGGGAGACACATTCCTCAGTAAGGACTTCAAGCTCCCTCACAGAGAACTTGACTTTTCTCTTCTTGCTCCCTGAGTCCTTTTTCCCCTCTGCACCCATGGTCTTCTTTGGAGATAGTGTAATTAACTGTCAGTAATGATGCAGGGGTATTCTTTGCTTGCAGTAGCTTCTAGGCTTTTGGCTGGTAGCCACACCCTGTGTTTGTAAACTTCTTAGGGTTATATTATCATTCTGCATCCAGAAAGGCCTGATTTCCTAATTTGTGATTTCAGATTAGAAACTTGCAATTTTGTGATTTTCTAATTTGTGATTTCTTATTTGCAAATGCAAATCTGTAGGAATAACTGTTTATAGAATCGTTGGTTACATGCATACCGATTTGTGTATTCCAAACAGAGATTGCTACGGATTCGCAATTTGTAAATCACAACTCACAGATTTCGTACAAATGGGCCATTGTCTTGTGCCTTTCTCGGATGATGAACAACATCAGCAAAAAGCATTGTCAAAGTGAATATGCCTCTTTTTGGCAAAGCCGAAATGGCAAGACCATCTAGCTCTGCTAATGTGTGTGTATCTCAATGTGTTTAAAAAAGAGGCATGGTAATGCCAGACACCATGAATCAGGAATTTTACTCCCCAAGATCGATGTCTCTAAAAGTCTGTCAAGAACTGTTTACCACTTTTCACTGTCATACACTATCCCACCCAGGTCTTTCTGTACATATATACATAAAGACCTGGGTGGGGTATTTATGCTCAGGTAGTGATATAAATACATTGGTATTAATTATTAATACTTATTCAAAATGTATGTGAGAAATAAATGTTATTAAAATCCATTTATAATCTATTGCATTATAAACACACACCAACTGGGATGGGAATCATTTGAAATAGGGCCTATGTGTGGGGTATTGTATTAATACACACTGTTAATTTCAATACCAGGGTATTCATACTTGCTTTTTAATTGTGAGAATGAAATATCATTGAAAATAAATTAATTCATCAATAACCTACTGAATTATAAACACACTAAGAGAGACGGGAAACATGGCATATAGGGGTTATAGGTGCAGTAATGTATTGATAATCAGTTATTCAATTTAATACCTGTGAATTAATACTTCTTTTAAAATTAAATGAGAAATTAAATGTAATTAAACAATAACATTCTATAGAAATTTGAACACTCAGCAACTTGGATGGAATGTATGTAATATAGGCACTATTGGTGGGATAGTGTATTAATACTTAGGCACTCATTATGACATTGGCGGTAAATGCCGCTTACCGCTGCAATGACGGCCACAAAACATACCGCTGCTGTGGCGGATATCCATTCGCCATACTATGACACACACACACCAATCCGACAGAATACTGCCACATACACAAATCAGCCAGCCCAAAGGTCAGTCTTCAAGTGTCAGTACCAACACCCATACCTTTACGCCAACAAAACAATGCCCACCACATTATGACCCACGAATCACCACAGCGGACATTCAAGGGCAGTAAGCCATTGGCGGTACACACCGGCACGCTCAGAATGGACACCCAAATACAAAACAACACTACATTGACCAAAAGTGAAATCACACAACTGCCACTCATACACACACCACACCCACCCACAGCACCATAAAACAAACACCCACATTACCCACAACCCTTTACAAACACCAATTATTGCCACCAGCCTGAAACCAAGACCACTGAGACAACTACACACATACACCACAAAAACCACACATCCGTCATGCACCCCACATCCCACACCCCACCACATTACTCAACACCCTCCCACCAAGACACACCACACAACACCCTTGTCCCATTAAGGCACCCCCGTTTCACTGATGAGGAGTTGCGGGTCATGGTGGAGGAAATAGTCAGGGTAGAGCCACAGCTGTCTGGAGCAGTGGTAAAGCAAATATCCATAGCAAGGAAGATGGAGCTATGGCGGAGGATCGTGGACAAGGTGAACGCCATGGGACAGCATCCAAGAAGAAGGAATGACATCAGGAAGAGGTGGAACGACCTACGGGGGAAGGAATGCAAGGCACCAGCTTGCCATCCAGAGGACTGGTGGTGGACCCCACCTCTTCCCCCACAGCTCACAGCATGGGAGGAGCAAGTCTTGGCAATACTGGATTCAGAGGGACTCACTGGAGTTGCGGGAGGACTGGACACTGGTGAGTCAAGATTTACTACTTATCACCCCCAATACCTGCATGCCATCACACCCCCTCACCTTCACTCCCATCACTCCACTCCATCCCACACACTGCACCTACACATATGACTAACCCCAATGCCTAGCCCTGCATGCTATACCAATGCATGGACAGCCCTCTCAGCCCTGCATGGACACCCATCACAAAAGCATGCACAGCATGAACTAATAAGTCCACAATACATCACCATACACAAACAAAGGCGGCAGGGCAACAGCAACGTTAGAGGGGAAGCCATGGATGTTCAATTTGTTACAGACATGAGGCATAATACATCACTTGTATCCCCACAGGTGCACCAGCCAATCGCAGCGGAGAGGAGGTGCCAAGTCGAACCAGTCCCCCAACAGAAGATGCCCCTAGTGATGACAGTAACTCTGGACTTCTGGATCTGGATAAAGTACCTGGCCCATCAGGGACCACTGGTCAGTCGCACCCCCATCAGTATCAACACCACAGCACCCACCCAATGTCCCCACACCTCTGTTCCTGGGACACGTCAATCAACAGTGTGCCCACCTGTACAGGAACCCCATTCCACACCTCACCCACAAGACAATCAGGGTCCTGGGGTCAGTGGTGGTGGGCACACCGTTCAGGGGACAGAGGCACAGGGCCACAGGGACACTGGGAGGACCTCTGTGTGCCAGGGGATGGACAGGCCCAGGGAACCAACTCTCCAGGAGGCACTCACTAATTTCCTGGGGGCTTACCAACAATCCCAGGACAAGATGGGTCAGATCCTTACCAACATGCAGGAGAACAAGCGGCTGCAGGAGGAACACCATCAGGAGATCAGGGAGGATTTGCAGGCCCTCAACACCACCATGAGCTCTGTAGCAGGGGTCCTGGCAGACATGGCCAACATCATGAGGGAATGGACAGCACACCAGCGGGCCCCTACCACTAGCCAGCCTACTGACCAGCCCTCCCCTTCCCCTGCACTTAGTGGGATGGAGGCCCTGTCACAGGACCCACAGGCCACCAGCACCCCTCCCCTGCAGAAGGTGAACCACTCCGCAAACGGTCCCTGTGACCCAGACAGAAGACAGAGACACTTGCCAAGACCACCACCATGAAATAAGACCCTCCTGAATGTCTCTCTTGTGTCCCACCCTGTCACCTTGTCCACTTTGAACTGCCTTTGTTCCCCTTCCTATGGCTTTTGGACACTGGACCTGTGCTACAAACTGAATGGAACCATACCCTGGACTTTCCTCTACCATCACCCCATTCCATTGCCCTTTCCCGTCAATTATTTGTACTACAACAAACACCCTTGAACACCACTTGGTTGATGTGATGAAAATGTGCATTTATTGAAATAGTCGCATTATGTGCAAATGATCTGAAAACTGTTATACAATTAATGACATGTAGCTGTCTGCAGTCATCACATTAGTACAATGTTGTAATATCAGCCAACATCTGCAAAATAAGAATCCATTGGTGACAGTAAGTAGGTATGCAGAGGAAGTGAATGCCATCCTGCTACAGCCACACAGATAAAACAATAGTCAGAGCAATGGTCAGTTACACGGTCTCATCTGTGTGTCATTGAAAGTATTGACGTATAACTGATGTTCTGTTGTCCACATCCTCATCCTCTGCCTCCACCTCCTCCTCACTGTCCTTAGGGTCCACTGCTGCCACAAGGGCATGTCCATTTTCCTCCTCCTGCAGATAAGGCACATTTCGTTTGAGGGCCAGGTTGTGCAACATGCAGCATGCCACTACTGTCTGGCAGATCTTCTTGGGTGAGTAGCACAGGGATTCAACTGTCAGATGGAGGCATCTGAACCCGGCCTTTAGAAGGCCAAAGGTTCTTTAGATAATTCTCCTGGTTCGCCCATGTGCATCATTGTAATGATTCTCAGCCCCTGTCCTGGCATTCCTCACAGGGGTCAGGAGCCACAATATGTTTGGGTAGCCAGAGCCACCTGCAAGTATTGAGGGACAAACATTAGCCTTACACAATGGTATCAGGTTAACACCAGAAGGCATACACTGACACACATTGGGTGGGCACTCAGGCTCACCTATTAGCCACACCCTGTGCCTCTGTAGTTGATCCATCAGCTGTGGGATGCTGCCATTCTTCAGAACAAAGGCACCATACACCAACCCAGGATACTTGGCAGTGAAGTGGGATATGTACTGGTCTGCCAGGCATACCACTTGCACATTGAGTTGTTGGAAACTCTTCTGATTCTTGAACACCTGTTCATTCTGGTGTGGGTGGAGGGGGCAAACACAATATGGGTTCCGTCAATCACCCCAATAATGTTGGGTATATGTCCCTTTCCATAGAATCCTGCCTTCACAGTGGCCAAATCATCCACCTGGGGGAAGCTATGTAGCTGCACATGTGTTTGACCAAGGCAGACAGAACCCTTACCAGCACGATTGAGAACATTGGCTGTGACATTCCTGCTGCCAAGCCCACTATCACTTGGAAATAACCAGTTGCCAGGAAATGGAGCACTGATAGGACTTGCACAAGAGGGGGAATCCCAGTGGGATGACAGATAGCTGATATCAGATCAGGCTCCAATTGGGCACACAGCTCTGTGATTGTGGCCCTGTCCAGTCTATGGGTGAGTTTTATGTGCCTCTCCTCCAGTGTAGCCAGGTCCACAAGGGGTCTGTACATGGGGGCTTGTCTCTTCCTCCTATTCACCCACAGTGATAGATATCTCAGGGACACGAGAGCGAGTAGGCTGCAACAATTTGAACACTGGAACCACCACTTCAGTGTACATAGAACATTAATGTGATGGGACAGTGGGAATGGCAATGTACATGCAATCATCAGCAATGATGCAGTTATGGATTATCTGAATGTTGACCACCACCATTAAACGGCCACCGCCTGTCCTGTATGTAGGGACAGGTGGAAGTGAGGTAACTCTTCAGAAGTTGGAGCTTCATGGCGGAAGGCGGACTCGCACCACCGTGCAATTCCTCATTGGCTAATATGGGACTCTATGGAGAACAGTGGCCAATGGGGATCAGCGGCGGCGGTGACGGTGTACACTGCCATGGATGTGACCGCCATTTTCTCCTTAAATCCTTACTTGATTTCTGACTTTCCACAGGACAACACCTGCACTGCGTGTGCTGCTGTGACCTGTGTCTGGAACCTACCATGGCCCGTGTGACGGGGGAAAGGGCCCCTGCCTTCAATTTGGAGGAGCTGGAGCATTTGGTGGAAGGGGTCCTACCCCAATATGGACTGCTGTACGGGCCTCCAGACCAACAGGTGAGTACACCTTGGGTACGATGCATGTCCCAATGTTGCATGGAGATGTGTGTGCAATCATCGTGTCATTTGAGGGGTGGTATGTCTGTTGCCAGTATATATGGTGGGTGATGTGTGTGCCAATGGAGATGGAAATGGGATTTGTGGGCCATATGTGTGAAAGGCTGGATTGTATGTGTAATGGTGTCCTTCTGTCTGTATTACCTCTGCAGGTCAACGCTCAACCGAAGAAGGGATTGTGGCGTGCAATCGCCCAGGACGTGCAGACCCTGGGGGTCTACAGCAGGCGGAGCACCCATTGTCGGAAAAGGTGGAAGGACCTGAGACTTTGGGCACGGCCCAACAAGGAAGGGGTGGCCATTGGAACCTGGCCCTCCCTGATGGCCCGCATACTGGCGGTGGCCTACCCAGATCTGGATGGGCACTTGAGGGCATCACAGCAGCCACAAGTGGGTGAGTACAGTGGGTGTAACTACAATCATTGGTAGGTGGCATGGGATCCGGGTGGTGGTTGTGAGTCACTGGGTGTCCCTTAATGCCAGGTCAGACATTGCAGTTTAAGGGGAATGGGTGCATAGCAAATTCAGGAAACCTAGCTAGATTGTATTCTATGTCAGACAGGGCTTATTGGGTCCTAGGGGGGCTGCACTTGACAGTGTTTGGCCCTCATCTTGCTGTGGCTCCTAGCCAATTGATTGCCAGTGTGGTGCATAGTGCTCAATCCTGAACCCTGTGTGTGATGCAATGTGTATGCCAACCGTGGTGTTGGTGCTGTAATTGACCCAGTGTTCCCTTTCTCTCTCTCCGCCCTTTTTTTCTTCTGTCATCCTGTCCTTGTGTGCATTAGCATCATCTGGCAGAGGAGCAGGGGCACCGGCAACTGAGGGAGCTGCATCCCACAGGACCCAGAAGGCAGAGTCCACCAACACCAAGGTAACCAGTCGGATGGAGGGCAAGGGGAGCACCACAGCAGAGACAGGAAGTGACAACACTGACTCTGATTCCTCCTCCGATGGGAGCTCCCTGGTGGTGGCGGACACCTCTGGGACCACCCCAGCTCTAGGTACAGGCGCCACCCCTGTACCAGCACTGCCCTCCCAGTAGCCCCCCCCGAGTTGCCTGGGCCCACTCACCCAGGAGGGTGAGCATCTCCTTCGCCCCAGGCACCTCAGGCCCTGCCCCAGTGAGCCCTCCTGCCCTGAGTGAGGAGGATATTGACCTCCGGAGAACCATCTCTGTAGGACAGTAAACCATAGTGAATGCCATCCAGGGGCTGGCATCCCAGATGCAGCAATGCAATGCATTCCTAGAGAGCATCCACTTTAGATTGTCGGCCCAACAGAGATCGCGCCAGGCTTTGGCCTCCTCTCTGATGGCAGCCATTGTCCCTGTTCCTACCGTCCCCCCTCCAACTACTACTTCCCAGTCCCAGTCTTCTGAACCCCATGTACACATATAGCCAAGCATGCACACAAAATATCAGACAAGAGTAGCACAGTCAAACACCGGCAGCACACCTCAGGCCACAGGCACTCACACAAAAAACAGACAGTTGCACACACAACAACATCCACTGCCTCCACTGTCTCCCCCTCCTTCTCCTCCCTCACAGTCACATCTGCACTTACACCTGCATGCACTGCTTCAACAGCCAGCATCGCCATCACAACACAAAGCAGCACACACACCTCACTAGCAGATACCTCCACAACATCCATACATGCGTCCCTTGTGTCCTCTCCCACCCTGTCTGTCCCCCCACCCTCCTAAGGGACACAAACGCAGGCACTCAGACACCCAACATCCATCCACCTCACATCAGCACACTACCCATGCACCTGCACCCAAGTCCAGCAGACATACTCCTCCAATAACCACTCCTTCAACCTCCTCTCCCATCCCTCCTCCCTCATCCCACCTCACTGTCCCTGAGAAACTTTTCCTTGCCCAACTTGATCTCTTCCCTCCCCCTTCACCCCCCTGTCCTGCCCTTAAGAGCAGGGTCCCAACGACCCAGCCCAGCACCTCAGCCAAACAGTCCACGAGATAGTGGAGGCACCTCCTAGTGGTGGAGGCAAGAAAGTGAAGGATCCCACTCCATCAGCCAGGAAGTCAAGGATCCCACTCCACCAGCGAGGAAAGGGAAGGATCCCACTCCACCAGCCAGGAAAGGAAAGGATCCACTCCACTAGCCAGGAAAGGGAAGGATCCCACTCCACCAGCCAGGAGGGGTAAGGTTCTTACTCAACCAATGACAGCAGCGGTTCCCACTCATCCACCAATGACAGAAGAGGTCCCACTCAACCATCAATGACAGTAATGGTTCCCACTCAACCACCAATAACAGAAGAGGTTCCCACTCAACTACCAATGACAGTAATGGTTACCACTCAACCACCAATGACAGTAATGGTTTCCACTCACCACCAATGAAAGGCAAGAAGCCCTCACCTCCAGCTGAGACACAGCAGCCCTCACTACCAGCAGAGGCTGCCCAGGGGACACCCCCTTCGCAGAGACAATGCAGCCCTCACCTCCAGCTGAGTCTGCCCAGGAGACACCTCCCACAGCAGAGACAACGCAGCCCTCACCTCTAGCAGAGGCTGCCCAGGTGACACCTCCGCCAGCAGAGACAATGCAGCCCTCACCTACAGCAGAGGCTGCCCAGGAGGCACCTCCCCCAGCAGAGACAATGCAGCCCTCACCTCCAGCTGAGGGCATGTAGGCCACCCTCCAGGGACTGTTGTACTAGGACCCCCCTCCAGAAGCAGTAGGCAAGTTCCCCACTTCAGCTGAGGTGCCCCAACCCCACTTTCACCTGAGGTGCCTGCACACTTAAAACATGTTGCCCCTGCACAGTTTGTACTTTGGACTTGGCATTGGCCCTTTCTGGACAATGGTTCATGTATAATATTTGTCACTTCGGTACTAATGGTGGTTGTTGTTATGTCATGCAAATACATTTTCAATTCTGCCTTACTGTTGTCCTTGCATTATTATGACGTGTGTCCTGTGATGTTGTTTTTCGTCTGCAGCTGGTTGTGTGTATGGTGTGTGTGTGAATGTTGTGTGTTGTGCGTGTGTATGTCACTCTCCTTTTCCTCCCTCTCTCACCATCATTGTCTTCATCAGCGTTGGTGTTCCAGGTGGAGCATGGCGTAGAAAAGCATAGGGAAGACCTGCAGTTCCGGTTACATGGTGGCACTGATCTTCTCTGTGTCTCTAATGGTGAGTCTTTGGTCTTCTGTGTTGTGTTTTCGCCAGGCTTTTGATGGTGTTGGTACCGCCCCAGAAATCGTGGCGGTGTGCCGTGTCATAATATGGTGGGCAGTACCTTGTCTCCCGCCTGGCTGTTGATGGCTACCGTCTTGGTCAGTAGTGTTTACACTCTGGTGGTTGGTGTGGTACATTGGCTGTCTATGGAAGTTATCACCGCCATGGTCATAATTTGGCAGTAATTACCGCTAGCCTGGTGGGGGTATTACCGCCACTTTATCACTCACCGGCAATATCCTAATGACCACCTTAGTTATTAATTTATATATCTGAGTACTGATACATTTTTAAATTCACTGTAAGAATAAAATTGAAATAAACATAGTTTAGTAATAAATGTAGACATACCTAAAGACCTGGGTGGAGTAGTGTATTAATACTCAGGCATTAAATTAAATACTTGGGTATTAATTATTAATACTTATTTCCAAATTAATGTGTAAAAAAGTAAATATATATATATATTTCATTAGTGGCAGTCGCCTCTAGGTGATTATAGTTAAGGCCTAGTTTCTACAGAAAAAGCGACTTTTGATCTGCCTATATGTTGGCACCCGTCGATGAATGTTCCTGAAATTTTCCCAACAAATGTGATGCTCATTTCAGCTGCTGGAAAGTTTTGGGGTGATCAGTCAAGTAAGGGCCGAAAAAAAAGGGGGAGTCCCAAAACAAGTTTTCCTCATAGGATTTTTTAATAGGATTATTGCCGGAACCCCTGGTTCAGAAAGCGCCCTTTTTGTTATTTGGTGTAAATCCATTCTGTCGTTTTTAAGATACTAAAGAAAAATCTAATTTGTATTTATATAGGGACACAAAGGTTCTGCAAACACTCCTGATCTTAACCTGAGATGTGTTTGGCTGCCAATACCTTAACAAAGAAGTGTTGTCAGCCATCTTGGGGCTCAGCCTCATCCAAGTCCCTGAAAAAAAGATTTAAAAAAAGAAAAGGGGCCAGGGTAGGGACATACTGAGCCCCTAGCTCTGGTACTGGGGTCCCAGAGGGGTGGAATGGTGAGCAACAGAACAATGGATTTAACCCAGATTCGTGACTGTTTCAGCACACCATCCATCATTCTTTTGTGTTGCTAAAGTCCCCCTAAGTGGAAAGGGTGTGCCCAGACATGGGTCCCATGCTCGCCATGCCACCACATTCAAGCTAGCCTGGGTGATGAGGGTGATACCCTGAAACTAATCACAGCATGTTTAATTCCTGTTCCAGGGAAGACCTGGCAGATGGAGCTGGACTGTTCCCATAAAGAGCAGGGTCAAGACTGATTTGCATATGGCTGGATATGAACTGGGGTGGCAAGGTTAGCAAAAGAACAGTGGATTTAACCCAGATCTTTGACTGGGGGTGAGTATTTGAAAAGTTTCATCGCTTCATTCATAATCTTTTTGTGTTGCTAAAGTCCAACAGAGGGACCCTGCTAGGGCAAAAACTATTTTTTTAAAATTTCTGCCCAAAATTGCAGTGAATCCACAACTCTGGTGAAACTTCTTTTAAAAAATGAGCCCACGTTTGTTTGAAAAAGCCCCTGGGTGGGCCAGGTCCCGGGAGCATTATCTTAGAAGAGTAAGAAGTCGCACAGGCCCCCCTTTCTGAGGCTCTAGGAGCCCCAGGGACCACCACTTTCCCTGGTTTTTATTTATATAAAAAGGAGGTGGCACACAGGGTCCCCTTTCCTGAGGCTCTATTAGCCCCAGGGACCACCACCTCCATGGGGCTAAATCAGCAGTAATAGTGAGGGGTGCACAGACCCCCCTGAGCCCCAGGAACCACCACCTTCCTGGTGCTAAATAATATGCAATGGTGGACTCGCAGACCCCTCCTGGCCTGGGGACCCCCACCTTCCCAGGGTTCGCTCTGTAAAGTAACGGAGGTGGGCCGTGTGCTCCCCCTCCTGAATCCAATAGTGGCCCTGGGAACCCCCACCCACCGGGACTGGGGACCACTCCTGGGACACAGCTGTGCAAAAGAAAACACTCCAGTTTCAGCGGGCGCGAGCTGTCAAAGTGCTCCCGTCCACTGGAAGCAGACGTTTCATCTCTTTGGGCAGGGAAAGAGATGAAACTATTTCAGTTGCACACAGGGAGCTGCATATTCAGCAGCTCCTTGTATGCAATAGCAAAGCTGGCTCCTGTAGGAGGCTGGGGACCGGCTGGGACTGTGGGCACCGTGAGGCTCCAAATGGGGGGCCCGATCCTGCACACTGGGTGCCAAAGGGCACCCAGGTACTAAGTGACATGGCCAGGCCCGGGGATGGGGTCCCCGGGTCAGAAAATTGGCCAGGCCCGGTGATGGGGACCCCCTTCCTCCATTTCTATTAGTATTGAAACGTCTTCGCACCTTTTACCAGGATGATGGACAGCTTACCAAAAGGCCGCTCAGTGCATTTGCCACTGATTTTGGTGGCGTGTCCTTTATGCTGAGGGATATGAGGACATCTCCACAAAACAAAGAAGCACGTACATTATATAGATAAGAGCAAAGACCATGGTTTGGTAGACATGTATATCTTTATAGTCTTGTTTGCCTCTCTATAGGAGGATTCATGTTATCACAGAATTTTGGAGAAAGAGGAATGAGTCACAATCGCATTGCCAAATACACACAAGGTCAATGAAGACAGTCTCTCTTGATCCACTACACAGCTGTAGTGTAGGATACATACTGGACATTTACCCAAGGAGACAGAAAGAACTCCACTTGGGTAGCTATTCTGTGCAAAACTGTGGACTCTTGTTGGATAAATGGGCAGGTGACTTTCCTTTGTGGCTGAGTCACTCACACAAAGACACTCACACACCCACTCACAGATGCACCCATACATTTATTCAGGCACTCATGCACCCACTCACAGACCCGCTCAGAGACTCACGTACTCACTCACAGACTCACTCAGACACTCACACGCCCACTCACAAACCCACTCAACCCCTCACACCACATCACAGACCCACTCAGACACTCCCACACCCACTCACAGACCCAATCAGATCCTCACACACACTCATCACAGACCCACTCAGACACTCATGCACCCAATCACAGACCCACTCAGAAAATCACATACCTACTCACAGACCCACTCAGACAGTCAATCATCCACTCACTGACCTACTAAGAGTCATGCATCCATCCACACACACATCCACTCTGGGACTCATGCACCCACTCACAGACCCACTGAGAGACCCATGGACCCATTGACAGAGCAACTGAGGTACTCATATACACACTCACAGACCCACACAGAGACTTATGTTTCCTGGGTTTGGTGGTTATAGGGGGTTTGCAGAAGGGCATGTCTGTAGGCCAATCCCTGTGATCAACCCTTGATTCACACTGCCAAAGGATTGCGTGCTATGGGATAGTCATAGGGGGTTGGCTGCAGGATCTGACCACAGGCCAGGCCCTGTGTCCAACCCCATCGTGTATGAGTGACATCCCTGCAAGATGCGGGGTTGGGCAATTATAGTTATAGCGTGTTGGCTAGGAATTCAAAACAAAGGTAACAGGGACATTATAGTTAGGAAACAGAATAAAAAAAACATAGAAAATCACTTAAAAAGCAAACGTTTCAGGGACGTTATAGTTATGTTCTGACTTAACTCACACAAAACAATAGAAATTCATCAGTTATAGTTTCAAGTAACTATAATTTGTGCCCTAAGGTAACTATAACTTATGCCTTCGCCATGCGCAGCTAATTACCACATAATTACAGTGTTGATGACAACTTCTGTGGCATCATTGATATCATCACTGCAGCTTTTTACAAATATTATTGATGATAAAACTGTGCCTGGTGGCGGCGTGAGTTATAGTTACCTTAGGGCACAAGCTATAGTTACCTGAAATAACTCTAACAGCTGAATTTCTCTGGTTTTGTGTGTGTGAATTCAGAACTTAACTATAAAGTCCCCGTAACCTTTGGATTTTTCATTAAATATATATGCAGCTAGTAACAACACCACAATCACAAATAAGGTCCAGTCAAAGTCAAAATAAATTAATCCTTACCCTATGCTTGGTAGCTTAGTTGCTGGGCAGTCAGGCTTAGCTTAGGAGACTGGTGTCGAAGCATTTAATATTAACAAAACAGTAAATAAGTAATACAAAAACACACAATAAAAATCCAACACCAATTTATTAAAGTAGGAAATATTTATATCTTTAAAATGGCACCAAAACCACGAAAACAAAATGTAGGGAACCGGATATATGAATATTTTTAAAAGAAATGTGTTTTCCAATGCCGAAAAGTGAAAAGCGGGACCTCCAAAGTCAAAAGTTAAGGGCGGCCACAATGGAGCATGAGTTCGATACACTGAGTTGTAGGCCTCGGTCAATATTTTACCTTCGCACTCAAGGCCTGATTTAGATCTCAGTGGAGGGGTTACTCTGTCACAAACGTGACGGATATCCTGTCTGCTGTATTACAATCTCTATAGGATGTAATTTTATCAGAATAAGGCAGACAGGATGTCTGTCACGTTTCTGATGGAGTGTTCCCCTCCGCCAAGATCTAAACCAGACCCATAGTCAATTTTTTATTTCTTTTTCTCTCAACAATGAGCAAGTGTCCTCAGCTGGCCAGCTTGCGAGTCAATGACAGTAACTAGCTTTAGGTCAAGGCCTCAGTGAACTCCTGAAGGTCTAGGAGCACCAGAGCTTTCAGTGGGACCAAACTGAAATCCACGCTCGATTGTGGTTCGATGTCGGCGACTTGACTCTTACTTAAATTCTTCCAATGATTCTAAACTTTTGGACCTTCTTCCAGATGGTCCTTTAGGGGTCTTGAATGGTCCACAAAAGCAGGCAAGATTCCAGAAGCTCACAGTTGCTTCTTGGAGAGTTGGCACCACAATTCCCACATTGTACCTGGTCAAATCTTTAAACGTCAACTGGACGCTGGTCAGCTGGGGTCTTCTGACGGGAGTTGATGCAGGTGACTTTTGGTAGCTTCTTTGTATCTGCTGCTTACAGGAGTCCACTCAAGAATTCTTTAGAAGCCGGGCAAAGTCCTCTTTTGTGAAGCCCAAAGTGTGGAGCAGGTAAGGTCCTACAGAGTCCTCTTGTGGTGCAGATCCGGGGTTCTACAGGGCAGTCCTTCTTCTCTTGATGTTTCCAGGTAGGGATCTGAGTTACTGGGCAGCTCTCCCACATTTATCCAGGTTTCGTCGCTGGCAAGCAGGGAGGCACCCCTGATCAATGGGGTACAGGATGGCACACTCTGTTATGACAACTTCCTTAAAAATGTAGCATATTGTTGGCCCAGAAAGCAGTGTTTCACGAAAATCCAAAAAGGAGAAAAACTGCCTGGAGATTCAGGTCTGTCTAAGCCCAACCACAGGTGTGACTAACTTTCTCCTATACTCCCTTCCAGACCCTCTCCTAATTAAACTACAGGGCTTGCCATCTGGCTAGTGGCGCAGGAACTGGGGTGTGGGTCTAGTTTCTCTCCTAACTGTCTTTCTCCCTTTTAAGACCAATCTAAATACCCAGCCCCCTTCCTGTTCTAGCATCTGCAGGCAGCAGATCTCCTCCAACCAGATGCCTCCTTTGTCTCAGCTCAGGCCACTTCACACCTCATCAGAGCACCCTGGTCAGCCTGTCAAAGGCTGACCAATCAGAAGAGGCTGCTACAGGGCTAGTTTCAGGTAACCTTAGAAAGGCAGTTCTAAAACTACTTTCTTGTAATAATAAATCTAACTTTGGCAAGTTGTTGGATTTATTGCAACTATTAATTTCACACTTTTAATGACTGTTCAAGCTCAAACCTATCAAAAATTATTGGACTTTATTAAACTTTAATAAAGCCTTCCCATGTCTGCCTATGGAGCTACCAGTGCTGCAATGGGGAAAAATAAAATTGACAGTTATTTCCTCACTAGGGCATATAGAACATTACCCTGCTTATTATTGCAAAGCACCCTACCCTTGGGGCACCTAGGGTAGACCTTGGGGTGAGGTGTGTGTAAAAATAAGGTAGTTTGAGATGTTCAAAGTACTTTTAATTCCAAAGTCAGATTTGGACATAGGCATATTGTAAAATCAGCCTGCAAGTCAAGACTGGCTTTTAAAATGACAGCAGGCACCACAGCAGGCACAATAGCAGTGCACACTTAAGTGCATTAAATCTACCAGTCCTCGAAATCCACATGCTCTACCATATGCTAGGGAATTACAGGTAGCTTGCTATTACCCATTGTAATTATACCTAATCACCACATACCTTCTAAACAGAGCACTGGCCTTGGGCCTGGTTATAAGAGCCCAGGGCACAACCAGAGTCAGAAAACACTAGGATCAGTCACAAATGTAGGCAAAAAAGTAAGGGGACATCTGCAAAAAGGTAGGTTTTCTCGAACAACCCCTCCTTCTTCCAGCCAACACACACAGGGGACTCGACCCAATTCTGGGAGAGTTTTACTGGCTTGTAAGGCGAGGAAGACAGTGAAAAAACTGGCAGTAATATTAAAGGACCTGCTTTCCCTTACATCCTGCTGTTAACATCACTCCCTCTGGGCAGTTGACCCATCCCTACAGTGACAGGACCCATGTTAATTTGAAACTCCAGTACAGGATTGTTGGTTTCTTCCTCCCTTATTATTGTGGGTAGTGAGCTGCGCACCTATACCTTGGCTAGGGTAAAATATAGCTTACCCACAGAGGTCACCCAACACTTGAGCCACCCCACCATGACCAGCATGGTCAGGGGGCCTAGGTTACTTTTGGCCATAGGTTCTGCCTCCCACACCAAGTGCAGTGCTGCCATGAAGGCCGGAACCCAGCAGAGGCTATTGACAGTTGTCAGAATCCAAAACGCAGCCTGCGTTCTCCACTGACATGTGGGTGGGCTGCTTCATAGGCAACTGTGGGTTCTTGGAACCTCGCTTGCTGTATAGAATGGGGGCTACCACATCCTATGTTAGACACTCTTCTTCCACTTTCCCTTCTGTCTGTGCAGGAGTGATACCCTGCTGCTGAACAGCTCCTGACTGCTCAGGACTTCCTTGCAGTCAGGTGAAGCCTTACTAGTGCCAACCCTGGGCTTCCCCCTCACTGGGTCTGAAGGCCCTTGGCACACTGGATCTCACTTTAAGAGTGGCTTACCCTTTCTCCTTTTTCCCTTCCTTTTGAGAACCCAGTCTCCTAACTGTAGGGACTGGCTTCCTAGGATCTTTGGGTTGGGGCGTTCCCTGGGCAACCGTCCCATCTGGGATCAGACCAACCTCTGGGAGGTCATTGCCTAGGCTACAATCTATAGGGGAGGTCACCACTGTTAACCACCTTGTACCTGCCAAGGGGACCCTCCCTTTCCAGGTGCACTATGGCCTCAGGCTTAGTGTAGACCTTACCTGGAGCTGCCCTTGCTCCCTTGGTTTCTCCTGGCACATATAGGTCTGGGGACACCAACCTGTCACTCACTATGGTGTGACTGGCACATGTGTCTCTCAGGCCAGTGGTAGGGATCCCATACACCTGAATAGAGTGGAAGTACCTACTCACCTGCTCCCACCCTCATGGATCACAAACTTACCATCCTGACCTGTTTCACAGCAAAATACCAAGCAGACCTTCTTATTTGAGGAGTCCCTCCCCTAAAGGTACACTGAACAGCCCAATGCTAGCCACATTCTTAGTACAGGCTGAGTCACATCTGAAATGACCTGTCTGCTGACAGTCAAACCAGGCCCTGTTCACCAAGATTCTTTTTAGCCTGGGCCCCGTACTCTGATTGTCAGAGTTCATGTGGGATTTACTCTCCTCCTTTTTAGGCCTCTGGGGTACTAAGGGAGTCTAGTTGGTGGGCGGGTTGGTGGGTTTGTGGGCCTATCCTCCCCTTTCTTGGAGTCTCTGCCCCTGGGACTTCTTGGGCCCGCCTGGCGGGAACCGCCGAATGACCGCACCACCGCAGTGGCCATTCTGGCTTTCCCGCTGGGCCGGAGGGCAACCGCCAAAAGGCCGCCCGCCGGCCCAGCGGAAAAGACCCAGCAACGATGAAGCCGGCTCCTCTGGGGTGCGACGGGTGCAGTGGCACCCGTCGCGATTTTCAGTGTCTGCAAAGCAGACACTGAAAATCATTATGGGGCCCTGTTAGGCCCCACGACACCCGTTCCCGCCATCCTGTTCCTGGCGGTAAAAACCGCCAGGAACGGGATGGCGGGAAGGGGGTCGGAATCCCCATGGCGGCGCTGCAAGCAGCGCCGCCATGGGGGATTCCCTGGGCCAGGGGAAAACCGGCGGGAAACCGCTGGTTCCCCTTTTCTGACCGTGGCTTTACCGCCGCGGTCAGAATGGCCCAGGAAGCACCGCCAGCCTGTTGGCGGTGCTTTCACGGTCGTTGGCCCTGGCGGTCGGTGACCGCCAGGGTCAGAATGACCCCCAGAGTCCTCTATTATGAAGTCCAAAGTGTGCAACAGGTGCAGTGCTTCAGAGCGCAATCCTGGGCAGTTCTTCTTTCCTTGATGTTTCTAGGCAGAGATCTGAGTTGGTGGGTAACATTCTTATATTTATTGAGGTTTCTGAGCTGGTAAACAGGGGGCACCCATGGCCAGTGGGGTACAGGGTGCCACCCTATGTGATTACAACCCCCTTAGAAGTCTGACATATTTTTGTCACAGAAAGCACTGTTCAACAAAAATCAAAAATTGAGAAAATCTCTCCTGGAGGTTCGGGTCTGGTTAAGGCCACCCATAGTTGTGACTATCTTTCCCTACACTGCCCTTCCAGTCCCTCTCGTAATTCAATTACGGGGTCTCCCATCTAGCTGGGGGTACAGGAAGTGGGGGTGGGCCTGGTTTCTATCCTAACTGTCTTTCTCCCTTCCTATTCTGGCATCTGCAGACAGCAGATCCTCTCCTTTGGCTCAACCCAGGCTGGTTTACACATCATCAGAGAAACCTGACCAGCCTGTCAAAGGCTGACCAATTAGAAGAGGCTACTACAGGACAGATTTTAGGTAACTGTAGGAAAGCAGTTTAGTAAAGTGCCAATAGGTTGAGCAAAATAGTTATAACTTTCTATGTATTTTTTTCAAAAACTATGGAGCAGCGCAGGAGCACTGCTGTACCCTAAAAATGTTTCCAAGGTTAGCTTTTTGTTTATAATTTAGTCTACATTTTTATAGAAATGGAGGGTTACTTTTTTAAGTAGTGCAGTGATTTTTTGTAACTATTTACTACACTTTTATGTGCATATTTAAATATGTAAAAAACTGAAAAAACACTTTAGCACATTATATTAATAAAGTATGCCCTACAGTGTACTTCCATTTTTTGCATTTTTGTTTTGGGGTGATTCTTGTTACCGTGGTACTGCTGCTATACTCCCAATGTTTAAAAAAATATATATATAAATGTATAAATATTTTCCCTACTTATAAGCATTTTACTATAGTGTTAATAGGTATGCGAAAAATATCAAACCTAATACTTACCTACAGTGAATGGTTTAAAGTAGAACATAGAGAAACTCAAGCTGAAAACAAGATGGCTGCCTCCACTTTTGTAAAGGCAGTCATTAGCTAATCAGCTAATGATGGGTCATCACAATGTATCTCTGGAGTACTGCAGTACTACCATTGCCACTGATATAGCTATATTAAAAACACTTAAAACATATGAAATACTTACCCTATTTCCTTGCAGCTGTCCAAAGAATCATCTGTGCACATAATATTTGATCCTTCCAAATTTCGTAAAAATCCAACGGATGGATTTTGTGCTATGTGAAATACAAATGACATTGTAAAATGCATTGAATTTTATGTCTGTTTTGCAACCCCCTTTCTTCCTTTGTATTTCTTTGATGAAATGCAGCACACTTTCAGGAGTCCAAGAATCAAGCAGGGACTGCAGGTCTGCAAAGTTTTGCAGGTATTTATCAAATGGGAGCAAAGTTATAAAGGGACTAAAGTCCCCAAAAATCACTATCACTGTTCATTGTACAGAGTGGCTAGACACACACACATATATATACACACACACACATATATATGTATGTGTATATATATATATATATATATATATATATATATATATATATATATATATATATATAAATATATATAAATAGATATTGATATAGATATTGGATATGGATAGATATGTATAAGTATATATATATATATATATATATATATATGTATGTGTATGTCTCTCTCTCTCTATATAGACATACTATATATATATATGTATATATATATAGTATGTCTATATATACATATATATATATATACCATATATATATATATTACGTATTACCTACCTACTACTAGTTGCCCGTAGGTAGTTATAATTAGGACCTATTTTCCTTAGAAAAAGCATTTTTTTACTTGCCTATATCTGTGGCGCTGTTTGATGAATCTTCAAAACATTTTCCAAAAAGCGCCCTCTGGGGTCTTGTTGTGCATGGAAAGTTTTAGTATGATCCATTAAGCAGGGTCAGAGAAAAAGGAGGTGGTGAAAGTGTGTTTTCCATGTTAATTCGCATTGACTTTTTAGACACATCTGCAGCCTTAACCACTAAATGGAATTACACCAAATTGTGCAGAAAGGTAACATTTGGTCCGTAGATTAGGTTTTTTGTTATTTGGTGTAAATCTGTATAGTAGGTTTTGAGATATTAAATGAAATCCAAATTTGTGTAGCTAGAAGCGTGAAAACATTGCAAATAGTCCCGATCCCGTGCTGAGATTTTATAGGCTATCAATACTTCAACCAGGAAGCATTGACAGGCATTTTGGGACCTGGCTTTGGCTGAGTGCTTAAAAACAGAAAGGAAAGAAAAGGGGACAGGGTAGGAATAACTTAACAACCTAGCCTTAGTCCATGGGTCCCCATGGGACTCTGCCAGGGCAAACATTTTTAGATTCATGGCAACATTTGTGAATTGAAAAAAAAGAATTGGGTGGTTTAAAAAAATGAAGGGGGCTCACGTGGCCCTCCTCAGAGGCTCTCTTGAAGCCCTGGGTGCCACCACCTCCCCGGGACTAAAATGCAAGTTAAGGGGGGGGTCGCAGACCCCCGGGCCCTGGGTACCACCACCTTCCCGGGGCTACAACATTACAATGATGCAGGGAGCCGAGGGGATCTCTGGGCCCCGGGGAGCACCACCTCCCTGGGGTTACAATTAAAAAAAAATTTAGAGGCCGCACAGCCCCCAGCCCCAGGGTCCAAAACCTCACTGGGGCCAATTCGTCTTTAAAAAAGGAGGGGGGCACAAGCCCCCCTCAAAGGGCTTCTTGAATCCCCCGTGGACAATCACCTCCCCAGGGCTGAATTGCATGTCATGCATGGGGGCCACTTGGACTGCCCAGCCCCGGGGAGCACCACCTCTCCAGGGCTATATAATTGCAATGATGCAGGGGGCCACACAGACCTTCCAGGCCCTGCGGACCACCACCTCCCCAGGGCTACAACAAATGGTGCAGGGGCTAAGCAGACCCCCAGGTCCTTGGAGTCACTTCCCTGGGGTTATAATTAAAAAAATACCCCGGATGGCCACACCAATTCACTTGTCAAAAAGGTGTGGGCCTGGGGCCTCCCTGCAAGGGTTTATTGAAGCCCAGGGGACCAACACCGCCCTGGGGCTGAATTGCGAGTGATGTGGTGGGGCAGCGCATACCGTCCCAGTCCCCAGGGACCACCACCTCCCCAGGGCTATAACTTTCCAAAGATGCAGGGGCCACCCAGACCACCCAGGCCCTGGGCATCACCACCTACCCGGAGCTACAAAAATTAAACTATACAGGGGACCACATGAGCACTCGGGCCCCAGAGACCATCACCTCCTTGTGGCTACAACAATTAAATTATGCGGGGTGGAGCCTCCCCAGGCTACAATAATAAAATAACGTGGGGCGTGCAGACACCTCCCCAGAGCTATAATTAAAAAAGATGTGGGGGCCTACGTGGAACCCCTGGGCCCTGGGAATCCCCACTTCACTGGGGCCAATTCATCTTTTAAGAAGGAGGTGGGCCCCAGGCCTGGCCTGAACAAAAGAGGGGGCCACGTGTTTGAATTAACGTATAGTAATGAAAATTACTTTACGTTAAAAAAGAACATTACAATTCACTGAAAAAACAAAGGCTATAGAGATGTTATAGTTAGGAAATAGAATTAAAAGAAACATAGTAAATCACTTAAAAAAACAAAGGTTGCAGGAAGTTACTTAGGCTCACATTTTAAATGTACAAAACCATAGAAATTCAGTTGTTATAGTTAGAGTTTTGTCAAGTAATTATAACTGGTGCCCTAACATAAGTATAACTCGCACCCTCGCCATGAACTGCTAATTATCCCAGATCTACAGTACTCATGACATCTTTCATAACACCATTTTTAACACCATTGATAATATCACTGTAACATTTGCAGCAACATTATTGATGAGAAAACTGTGCATGGCGAGGGCAAGAGTTATAGTTACCTTAGGGCACAAGTTATCGATACTTAAAATAACTCTATTCATTTCTAAATTTCTATGGTTCTGTGTTTTTGTATGTTTAAAATGTGAACCTAACTATAACGTCTCTGTAGTCTTTGTTTTTTAAAGTAAAAAATATATATAAAATCTAGTGGTGGTTGCCACTAGGTAGTTATAGCTAGGACTTTTCTTCCACAGATGGAGTGCTTTTTGTTTTGCCAATAACTTTGGCATTGATGGAGGAATCTTCATGAAATATTTAAAGCTTATACTTGAGCTCAGCTGCTGTCTTGAAAGTTCCAGGGTGATCCGTCATATGGGGGCTGAGAAAAAGGGGGGCAGCAAAACACTTTTTCCCCATTCTATGTCAATGGGATGTTTAAAAATTTTGAACATAACTACAGCCCAAATCAATGAACGGGACTACACCAAATTTTGACAGAATGCCAGCTTTTGGTCCAGAAAGCATTCTTTTTGTGATTTGGTGTAATACATTCAGTAGTTTCTGAGATATTAGAGTTTCAACAATATAATTAAATAGGGACACCAATCTGAGTCCTGATCCGTGGATCCAGGGGAAAAGCAAGGCCCTGATTGGCTGGGCGCAACCTGACAGAAACGTTGCAGCCACCATTTTGTGTGTTGCATCGGCTCGGGGTGGGAAAGAAGAATGTAAAAACACATAAGGAGTCAGGATACAGGTATCCTAACTCCATAGGACATGAAAAGGGGTCAATTTGCCCAAATACTTTTTTTCATCTGATCTGCAGCTCCACGGTTCCGTGGACACACTGATCCACTGGTGGATCCACAGATCCAGAGAAAATGTTTTTAAAAAAACAACCACAACATCCAACCCCATGCTTAGGCCATGCGCAGCTTGGTTTTAGGTGCATGCAGGAGGGTTGGCCATTAGGCCATACGCCCTGTGGCCAATGCCCACCGCACGCAACCAAAGGTCATGCGCATCGCTGGTTATATTTACATCTGTGCATGCTAAAAAAAAAAAAGAAATTCACTGAAAAAAAATAAAGGTTACAGGGATGTCATAGTTAGATCCTAAACTTACTCGCACAAGATCATAGAAATTCAGCAAATATAGTTATGGTTAACTCAAGTAACTGTAAATCACGCCCTAAGGTAACTATAACTTGTGCCTTCGCCATGCATAGCTAGTTACTTCACATATTACATCATTGATGACTCCTTCTATGGCATCATTAATATTATTACTGCAACATTTGCTATAGAATTATTGATGAGAAAAATGTGCATGGTGGGTGCACAAATTATATTTACCTTAGTGCTTGACTTATAGTTAGTTACTAGAGTTACCCATACCTGCTGAATTTTGTGCACGTAAATTCATAATCTTACTGTAACGCCCATGTAACTTTTGTTTTTTTCCGTGAATCTCTCTCTCTCTCTCTCTCTATATATATATATATATATATATATATATATATATATATATATATATATAGATATATGTAAATATAAATATATCACCTATCACCTACTGGCGGTGGCCAGTAGGTAGTTACAGTTAGGACCATGCTTCTATAGAAAAAGCATTTTTTGACTTGCCTTTATCTTTGAGGTTGTTTGACTAATATTTACGAAATTTTCCCAAAAAAAGTGTGTCAGTGATTCTTGTGGTGCATGGAAAGTTTTGAGGTGACCCCTCAACCATGGGCAGAGAAAAAGAGTGGGTCAGTAACCCACGTTTCCCATGTTAGTTCCAATGGGAGTTTTGAACATGACTACAGCCCAGACCACTGGGGAGAAATCCACCAAATTTGGCACAAAGCTTGATTTTGTTTCATGGAGTGTGCTTTTTTGTTATTTGGTATTGATCCATTCAGTAGTTTTTGAGATATTAAAGGAAAAATATACTTGTATATCTAGGGTTGCAGATCCATCTTAAAGTTTTTGCGGTGATCAGGCGTATTCTCAAATGTACACACCAACAGGAATGCTGTGATTGGCTGACTGCAACCTTGCCGGAAAGTTGTGGCCTCCATTTAAGTTTACGGGACACAGTCCCCGGGGCTGAAAAAGAAAATAAAAAGTTGCAGAAAAGGTCAGTGTTGAGGTACCCTGGCCCCAGGGGTGTGATATAAGGGTCTTTGAAGGTCAAATTATGACCGTTTTTCTTTTTTCACGGTGTGATATGTTTTTGAAAATGTCGCGAAGCTCAGCACAGCCCCCATGTAACGTGCGACAATTTGTTTAAGATCAAAGAAATAACATAAAAAAACATTCACACACTCATTCATGCATTAATTCATTCACTTATAGTAGCACTCACATACTTATGCAGCTACTGACAGAGCCACTCAGATGCTCTTAGACCCACTGACAGACCCACACAGACATTCATACTCCTACTCACATACCCACCCAGACCCTTATGCATCTATTCACAGACCCACTCAGACTGCCACACATCCACTCACAGATCCATTCAGACCCTCACACACCCACTCATAGATCCACTCAGACCCTGATACACCCACTCACAGACCCACTCATACTCTCAGGTACCCACTGACAGACCCACTCAGACACTCATGCACCCTCTCACAAACCCACTCAGACCCTCACATACACACTCACAGAGCCACTCAGATGCTCTTAGACCCACTGACAGACCCACACTGACACACCTAATCACGGACCACACAGGCACTGATGCACCCGCTCACAGAACCACTCAGAGCATCACACATCTACTCATGAACCACTCACTATAGATAGATAGATAGATAGATAGATAGATAGATCTACATATATATATATATATATATATACATCTATATATATATATATATAGACGTAGATGTATATATACATATATATATATATATATATATATATATATATATATATATATATATGTGTATTACCTAGTTGTGGTCGTCACTAGGTAGTTATCCCCTTCTGTGCCCAGGACGTAATGGTTACGTCCTGAGGCACAGTGCTCGTGTGCCCAGGACGTAACCATTACGTCCTGGGCACAGAGCCCAGAGGGAGCGCTAGCGCTCTCTCTGTGGGGTTCCCCCCCACCCCTCCCCCAAGGCAGGAATGGAAGGGGAAGCCCTTCCCCTTCCACCCCCGACCCCCCACCCTCCCCCTGTGACGTCAGCGCGCGATCACACGCTGACTATCACAGAGGCCTCCTCCCGTCACGCTGGAAGCTCAGCTTCCAGCGCGATCGATCACGTGGAGGAGGCCAGAGAGGCTTCAAAGGGACGGAAATTAATTTCCTTCTCTTTGAAGTCTCGAAGGAGCGTTTTAGCAGCCGGATCGCAGCTGGATTGCAAGCAATCCGGCTGCTAAAACGCCCACTAGACCCCAGGGATTTATTTTTTTACAGGAAATTGGCATGAGGGAGCGACCCCTTGGGCAAAGGTCGCTACCAGGGGGGGGCATTTTTTTTTAAGGCCTTTTCTGCCCCCCCTGGGGGTAGATCGGCTTATTATTACCCCCCCCCCAGGGGGGCAGAAACCTCTAGGCGCCAGGGCTAATTTTAATTGTGGTTTTTTTGGTCGCTCCCCTGGGGGGCAAATTGTATTTAGACCATTTCTGCCCCCCTTGGGGGCAGATCGGCCAATTTTAGGTCAATCTGCCCCCAAGGGGGGCAGAAATAACTAGGCACCGGGGATTATTTTTTTTTGCGCCAATGTCACGCAAGGGGAGCGACCCCGTAGGCAAGGGTCGCTCTCCGAGGGGGGTTGGGGGAGCAAATTTATTTTAGGCCATTTCTGCCTATTGTTATTAGGCCGATCTGCCCCCAGGGGGGGGCAGAAACCTCTAGGCGCCAGGGCAATTTATTTTTGGTGTTTTTTTTTGTTTGTTTGTTTTTTTAGAGGTGGGGAGAGACCCATTAGGCAAGGGTCGCTCCCCTGGGGGGGGAATTGTATTTAGACCATTTCTGCCCCCCTTGGGGGCAGATCGGCCGATTTTAGGTCAATCTGCCCCCAAGGGGGGCAGAAACAACTAGGCACCGGGGATCTTTTTTTATGCGCCAATGTCACGCAAGGGGAGCGACCCTGTAGGCAAGGGTCGCTCCCCGAGGAGGTTGGGGGGTGGGGGGGCGAATTTATTTTAGGACATTTCTGCCCCCCCTGGGGGCAGATCAGCCTATTGTTATTAGGCCGATGGGGGGGCAGAAACCTCTAGGCACCGGGGATCTTTTTTTATGCGCCAATGTCACGCAAGGGGAGCGACCCCGTAGGCAAGGGTCGCACCCCGAGGAGGTTTGGGGGTGGGGGGGCGAATTTATTTTAGGACATTTCTGCCCCCCCTGGGGGCAGATCAGCCTATTGTTATTAGGCCGATGGGGGGGCAGAAACCTCTAGGCGCCAGGGCAATTTTTTTTTTTAGTTTGTTTTTTTAGACATGGGGAGCGACCCATTATGCAATGGTCGTTCCCCTGGGGGGCAAATTGTATTTAGACCATCTCTGCCCCCCTTAGGGGCAGATCGGCTGATTTTTGTTAGGCCAATCTGCCCCCATGGGGGCAGAAACCACTTAGGCACCAGGGATTGGTGTGTGTGTATGCATGTGTTTTCTTTAGGGGGGCAGCCCCTTGGGTAAGGGTCGCTCCCCATGGGGGCACATTACTGTTGGCCATATCTGCCCCCCTCTGGGGGCAGATGGGCCAATTTTTGGAAGGCCCATCTGCCCCCAAGGGGGGGTAGAAAGCCCACTAGAGGCCAGGGAAGTTTTATTTTTCAAAAAATAAGAGGGTGGGGGGTATGGCCATACCCCCACCCCAAATAAATGGGGCCATAGTTGTTCTGCCCACCAGTGGGCAGATGGGGCAATTACCCCTGATCCACACCCGGGGGGGCAGAAAGTCTACTAGATGCCAGGGAATTTTAAAAAAACAAAAAATATTGGGGTGGTGGCTACCAACCAGTGTGGGCCTGGTTACACCCCCACCTCAACTAAAGGGGGTAACAGTCTTTCAGCTGTCCCCCGCACTCTAAAACATCTTATCCCACTGCAAGCAAGAAGACATTTGATTATTTTGGGTTTTAGTTTTACATTTGGGCCATGACAACTTGGCTTACTCTCAAAATCGTCCCACTTGGAATGGTGAGGGCTGCACTTTATGTCTTTGGGACGCTGTCATGTAGAAAAATCCACAAGACTAAACATCTGGGTGATTCCAGGGTGGTGTGTTTCACATGCACCCGCACCATTTTTGTACCCACAATCCCCTCCAAACCTCCAACTTTACTGGAAATCACAAATTTTTCCCAGGTTTTTGTGATGGAACCTTCAGGAATCTGCAGGAATCCACAAAATTCCTACCACCCAGCATTGTCTCATCTATACAGATGAAAATTCTGGTGCACTTCTCAGCCTAAAAATGTTCTTTTGCAAACTGCCCTTTTGGACCCCCTTTGTTCCCCCTCAATATCAACTTGTTTTTGGCTCTTCCCTTTCACAAGCACTTGGCCCACCTACACAAATGAGGTGTAATTTTTACCGGGAGACTGAGGGGAACATTGGGTGGTATGAAATGTGTCCCAGTGCGGTGATCCCACAAAGAAATGTGGGAACAATTTGATTTTTTAGCTAAATTTGAGGTTTTCTGAGGATTCTGGGTAAGAAAACATTGAGGGATCCACGCAAGTCACACCTCACTGGACTCCCTCAGGTGTCTAGTTTTCAGAAATGTCTGGGTTTGGTAGGTTTCCCTAGAAGGCTGCTGAGCCCAGGACCAAAAACGCAGGTGCCCCCCTGCAAAAACAGGTAGTTTTGTATTTGATAATTTTGATGTGTCCAGATAGTGTTTTGGGCAATTTCCTTTCGTGGGCGCTAGGCCTACCCACACAAGTGAGGTACCATTTTTATCGGGAGACTTGGGGGAACGCTGGGTGGAAGGAAATTTGTGGCTCATCTCAGATTCCAGAACTTTCTGTCACCGAAATGAGAGGAAAAAGTGTTTTTTTTTGGTCTTATTTTGACGTTTGCAAAGGATTCTGGGTAACAGAACCTGGTCAGAGCCGCACAAGTCACCCCATCTTGGATTCCCCTAGGTGTCTAGTTTTAAAAAATATGCTGGTTTGCTAGTTTTCCCCAGGTGCCGGCTGAGCTAGAGACCAAAATCCACAGGAAGGCACTTTGTAAAAAACACCTCTGTTTTCGGTGTAAAAATGTGATGTGTCCACGTTGTGTTTTGGTCCATTTCCTTTCGTGGGAGCTAGGCCTACCCACACAAGTGAGGTACCATTTTTATCGGCAGACTTGGGGGAACGCTGGGTGGAAGGAAATTTGTGGCTCCTCTCAGATTCCAGAACTTTCTGTCACCGAAATGAGAGCAAAAAAATGTTTTTTGGGTCAAATTTTGAGGTTTGCAAAGGTTTCTGGGTAACAGAACCTGGTCTGATCCCCACAAGTCACCCCATCTTGGATTCCCCTAAGTGTCTACTTTTAAGAAATGTGCTGGTTTGCTAGGTTTCCCCAGGTGCCGACTGAGCTGGAGGCCAAAATCCACAGGTAGGCACTTTGCAAAAAACACCTCTGTTTTCTGTGAAAAAATGTGATGTGTCCACGTTGTGTTTTGAGACATTTTCTTTTGTGGGCGCTAGGCCTACCCACACAAGTGAGGTACCATTTTTATCGGGAGACTTGGGGGAACACAGAATACCAAAACAAGTGTTATTGCCCCTTGTCTTTCTCTAAATTTTTTCCTTCCAAATGTAAGGCAGTGTGTAAAAAAGACGTCTATTTGAGAAATGCCCTGTAATTCACATGCTAGTATGGGCACCCCGGAATTCAGAGATGTGCAAATAACCACTGCTTCTCAACACCTTATCTTGTGGCCATTTTGGAAATACAAAGGTTTTCTTGATACCTATTTTTCACTTTTTTTGATATTTCAGCAAATGAATTGCTGTATACCCGGTATAGAATAAAAACCCATTGCAAGGTGCAGCTCATTTATTGGCTCTGGGTACCTAGAGTTCTTGAAGAACCTACAAGCCCTATATATCCCCGCAACCAGAAGAGTAGAGCTGACGTAACGGTATATTGCTTTAAAACATCTGACATCGCAGGAAAAAGTTTCAGAGTAAAACGTGGAGAAAAATGGCTGTTTTTTTCACCTCAATTTCCATATTTTTTTATTTCAGCTGTTATTTTCTGTAGGAAACACTTGTAGGATGTACACAAATGACCCCTTGCTGAATTCAGAATTTTGTCTACATTTCAGCAATGTTTAGCTTTCTGGGACCCAGCATTGGTTTCTCACCCGTTTTGGTCACTAACTGGAAGGAGGCTGTAAACACAAAAAATAGTAAAAATGGGGTATGTCCCAGTAAAATGTCAAAATTGTATTGAAAAATTGGGTTTTCAAATTCAAGTCTGCCTGTTCCTGAAAGCTGGGAAGATGGTGATCTTGCCACCGCAAACCCTTTGTTGATGCCATTTTCAGAGAAAAAACCACAAGCTGCCTTCTGCAGCCCTTTTTTCCCATTTTTTTGAAAAAACCTAAATGTTCACTGTAGTTTTGGCTAATTTCTTGGTCTCCTTCATTGGAACCCACAAAGTCTGGGTACCTCTAGAATCCCTAGGATGTTGGAAAAAAAGGACGCAAATTTGGCGTGCGTAGCTTATGTGAACAAAAAGTTATGAGGGCCGAAGCGCGAACTGCCCCATATAGCCAAAAAAAGGCTCGGCACAGGAGGGGGAAAAGGCCTGGCAGCAAAGGGGTTAAAGTTAGAACTTTTTTTCATAGACAGAGTGTTTTTTGTTTTTCCAATAACTTTGGTGCCGCTTGATGAATTTTCAAAACTGATACTTTGATCAGTTTGGCTGCTGTCTTGAAAGTTAAGGGGTGATCCGTCAAGTGGGGGCCAAGATAAGGGGGGTCCGAAAACACTTTTTCCCCATTTTACTTCAATGGGATTTTTCACATTTTTAACAAAACTTCCAACTGAACCGCTGGACGAAATTGCACCAAATTTGACAGAAAGCTGGCTCTTGGTCCAGAAAACGTACTCTTTGTGATTTGATGTAAATCCGTTCAGTAGTTTTGAAGAATTTAGAGTTTAAAAATTATAGATATATAAGGATGTGGATCCTATGTGGATCTGACTGTCCCTGCAGATATCTGATTGGCTGCCAACACTTCAACCAGGAAGTGTTGGCAGCCATCTTGGGGCTCGGCTTCAGCTGAGTCTGGAAGAATTTTTTTTAAAACAATAAAGGGGCCAGGGTAGGGACACCTTCTCCCCTTAGCTCTGGTGCTTGTGTCCCAGAGGGGCACCACCAGGGCTTAAAAGCATTTTGTTTTAAAACAGCAGAAAAATCTGCAGATCTTGATCTCCATTTTCTTCTGATGTATTTTTTTTTTAAATGGGCAGTTTCCTTCCCTTTTCATAAGCCCCTGGGTCGGCCAAGTCCCAGGGGCATGAGAGAAAAAAGGAGTGGTGCTCACAGGGCCTCCTCCTGAGCTTCCCGAAGCTGCAGGGACCGCTACCTCCCCAGGGCGAACATTTTGGTTTGTGTGGGGTGGCCATATGGCCCGCCCCACAGCCCCGGGTACTGTCACCTCCCCGGGTACCTCCACCTCCCCGGGGCTTTAAAATAAAATAATGCAGCTGGCCCCTTGTCCCCCCCCCACGGCCTTGGGACCGCCACCTCTCCGGGCCTTTGAAAAATTGAAACACAGAGGAACTGTCTGGCCCCCCCTGCAACCCTGAGGACTGCCACATCCCAAGAGCTTCAAACAATTGCAACGGGGGGTCACCCGGACCCCTGGCAGCCCTGGGGACTGCCACCTCCCTGGGGCTTTCAACTAATCTAGGGTGGGGGTGCTCTGCCCCCCGCAACCCTGGGACTGCCACCTCACCAGGGAGGGCTTTTAACATATCTAACACAAGGGGCCGCCGGGACCCCACAGTCCTGGGGACCACCACCATCTTGGGACTTTAAATAAAAATAAAAGAGGGGCCAAGCGGCACCTCCTGCAGCTCCGGGGACTGCTACCTCCCCAGGGCTAATTTTAAAACAAATAGCGGTTCAGTTTTCAATCTTTGGGCCGCAGGTACCACCACCTCTCGGAGCCTTTGAACAAATATGCATGCAGGGAAACAGATGAAAACATTGCTCCCACAAGCAGGGAGTTTTTTAGAGCAACCTTCTGCTTGTGGGAGCAATGGCGGCTCCTGGAAGACGTGGGGAGCCGGCTAGGACCGCGGGTGCCTTGAGGCTCTGCCGCAGTCCTGTCATTCTCTCTCTCTCTTCCATAATAGAGCGGAAGAGAGAGAGAAATTGTCATGCAGTGGTTTCTCAATACAATGACTTCACAGAGGTAGACTAGCAAGATGTTTGGTGCAAATGTTATAGTTACGTTGGATGCAGAGCAGAACATAGTCACTTCTGGCCTATTTGTCAAGGTCTTGTGCTGTCACTCAGTAGGTTAAAGGGTGAAATCCTAGTATTGCTTGGCAGTGTGTTTGTTTATTTACCAGTGTTTTGACAGTTAAACCTTCCTAGTAATGGAACATTCACATTTCTTTCCAATCACATGCGTGGGCTGACTATTATAGGTATGTCTAGAAGCATCACACTAAGGAGTCACCTATGGTCAAAAGGTTAAGGTCACAGTTCATCACACTGAAAGTTGAGGGCTCTATTCCAGGTGTGCCCATGGTTATTTTCCATCATTCATTTCTTTTAAACTTCAGAAGTTTAAGGTTTAGACTGAAAGGTGATCCCACTCTTTTTAATTGACAAATAAATGTTTGTTTTCAATTTGTCCAGAAATATCACATTCTAAGTATATCATTCATAAAAGCCTAAAAAACTCTCTAGTTCTCTCCCTTGCACTCTTTCTCTCTCTTTCAATGTATCTGTTTCATTCTCTTTCTTCCACTAACACACTCCCACTCAGGCGCTTATGCACCCACTCACAGACCCACTCAGACCCTCCGGCACCCACTCGCAGACCCACTCAGACTCTCAAACACCCACTCACAGACCCACTGAAACCTTCACACACCCAATCACAGACCCATACAGACACTGACGCACCCACTAAGACCCTGATGCACCCATCCTCAAACCTAGACAGACACACTCATCCCCAGATACACATAATCTCAAAACCAGAGAGACAGGCCACGGCCACTCCTGCTGTGCACAGCCAAAGGGACGCGCGCATCATGGAGTTAGGTGGTTAAGCGGGTTGGCCGCAGGGAAAACAACATAGAAACTCACTGAAAAAACAAAGGTTACAGGGACGCTGTAAATAGGAAATAGAAGTTTAAAAAAACATAGAACTTCACAGAAGGGGGGCGGAGCTAGCCAGCCAGGGGGGCGGAGCTAGCCAGTCAACAAGATGGCCGGCACTCTGTGAGGCTCTGCTCTGGCGGGGGCCCAAATAACTTATTTACCCGGCCAGGACGAAGCTGGCCGAGCAGTGAGGAGATGGGGGGCAACTGAGATCGGCGTCACCCCCTTGATGCAGTGAGCAGAGGCAGATTGGCGGCGCGGAGAGGGAAACCGGACTTCTTGTGGCGCAGCGTGGTCTTGGCTGCCACGTCGGAGGCGGAGCCGCTTTGCGCTGTCCCCAGGGAGTCCTGGGGCTGCGCCCATTGAGACGCGTTGGGGAGCCTGTTCGGCGGTGGGGTCGTGCCGCGGCCCCCCCCTCTTCTGCACCTGGGGATTTCTATTCCGACCGTGGTCGGGATCACGGCTGGGACGCGGAGCTGGTTGGCGCGCGGCCTGGAGAGCGGGCGGCTGCGCGGACGGCTCCGTGTGATGGGCAGCCGGGGAGCTGCCTATTGTTGGACGACAACTCGGAGCGAGAGGTGAGGCCTCCGTTGGTGTTGCGGGCTGGTGCCTGGGGGTTTCAGGGGGCCCCTCTTGGCTGGAGTTGGATGACTTCGCGGCCGGCCATAGATGGCTGCCTGAAGTTGCTGAACTTGGCGCGGATAGCAACGTGGAGTGACAGTTCGGCGTGACTTGGCCCCTGTACCTTGGGACTGGCTTATAGAGGTCAGTGGGGCTGCGGTGCCCTTTGGTGTAAACATTGTGCGAACTGCTGGTGTGGCGGAGCTGGGTGTGCGAGCTGGAGGACCGGAGTTGGACGGGGCTGACTGGCAGAAGCCTAGCGGAATTTATGTGAGTGACCTGTATACCTGGCTCCCTTTCTTGAACTTCCACGGAGGTTGGAGATATCTCCTTGGCGCCGACTTGTTGATTGAGAGATGGGGAAGGCGGAGCAGAGGCAAGCTAAGCTCTCCTTTGAGGGAGGCCGACGGAAGGGGGGTGCACCTGCTGCTCGGCTGGAGGAGCCTGCGACGGATGGGGAGCCATCGGATGGATCGTTCAGGGCTATGTTCACGGACTTAAAAACCAGCCTGGCTGGCATAGATGGGAAGATAGACCACGTGACAGAGTAACTTGATCGCATTAAGACTTGGGTGGACGAACATGACTCCCGTCTTGACCAGTTGGAGGCACGTACCTCCGGGCTGAAGGACACGCAGCGAGGGGAGAGTGAGCAGTTGCTGCGCATGGAGAGGGTGCTGGAGGTCATCTGGGCTAAAAATGAATATTTGGAGGCCCGGTCGCGCCGGAATAACCTCAGGCTGATAGGACTTCCCGAATCCACGGACATGGGCAGAATGGAGGACTTTGTTGAGGAAATGCTGTCAGATCTCTTCGCACAGATCGCTGGGGCCGCAGCCCCCCCCTGGGACCCCCCCGCACCCTGTTGTCATCCGACTCCTAAATTATCGGGATCGAGACACGATTCTGAAACTGGCCAGGGAGCGCCGCCTGGTGAGCTATAAAAACACTGAACTGAACTTTTTCCCGGACTACACCCCTAGCGTGCAGGCGGCACGTAGGGCGTTTTTGCCGGTAAAGCGCTCTCTGACCCAAATGGCTGCTAGGTTTTCACTAATATACCCGGCAAAACTAAAGGTGCAGCATGGCGGGTCTCTTCAATTCTTTACGGATCCGAAGCAGGCGGCGAGATATGCTAAGTCTCTCCCACGGAGGTCTGAGGTGGCTCCTGCGGAGGACCGTGCCGCTGAGCGGGAGTCGCTGAGTGACAATGACTGATCGACGCGGATGCCTTCCAGCAGAGAATATGTCGCTGCATCTGGATGTGAAATAGTTTTGTGCCGCTCGTCCTGAAGACACTTCTTTTGCGTTGGGCCCCCTGCCTGCCCTCCCTGCTGTTAGTAGGCGGCTTGGGCGGTTAGCTTCCGCCCTCTGGATGAGTCCCCACTATTTACATGATTGGGTAATTGTGGTTTTTGGGGGAGGGATATGCATTTGACCCGTTTGGGGGGTCGGTGTGGGTGGCGGGGTTTTCGGGGCTGTTGCAATGCGCAATGTTTTGTTTTTCTTTTTGTGTCTTGTGGATGGAAAAGTCTGGCCCGGATGGAGGAGAGATAAAATTCTGCTGTATGTCTGCTGAGGAACGGGGATGACACCGATGAGAGCATCTTTGATTTGTTGCTTAACATGGAACGTGCGTGGTTTGAATGATAGACGGAAGGTGCAACTTATGTCAGCCTATGTTAAGAGGCAGAACATAGATATATGTATGTTACAGGAGACGCACCTGGTGGAGAATACTTTGCATTACTTAAAGGCGGGATGGATTGGGGAGTGCCACGGCTCTGTGTACTCGCGTTATGCTAGAGGCGTAGCGATCTTGATACGGAAGGGCTTACAGTGGCATACTCGTAAGGAAATTGTTGACCCTATGGGACGCTATGTACTGCTTAGTGGAGTGTTGATGGATAAGCCGTGTCGCCTTGCGTCGGTGTATGGACCCAATACAGATGACCCTGAGTTCTTCAGTGAGGTCTGGCGGTTGATTGAGTCTTTGGGGGGAGGAGCTGTGATATGGGGAGGAGACTTCAATGTGACCCTTGATCCTATTCTTGACAGAGAAAGTGCGCCTCGGGTGCAGCGCTCTACTGCTGCTCGCGTCTTGTCCGCAGTTATGGAGGATGCGTCGTTAGTAGACCTGTGGCGGATGAGACATCCTGCGGCCCGGGAGGGCACTTGCGTAAACTATGTGCATAATAGTTGGTCGCGACTTGATCGCTGGATAGGCTCCCGTGATGTGGCCTTATGGACCCGCTCGGTCATCCATCTGGCACGTACGCTGTCAGATCACTCCCCGGTACGAGTGGAGCTGGAGATACCTGGTTGGCCGGCTCAGACCTATGTTTGGAGGCTGCCACTCAGGGCACTTAGAGATGAGGGCCCATATTTATACTTTTTGACGCAAAACTGCGCCAACGCAGTTTTGTGTCAAAAAAATTAGCGCCGGCTAACGCCATTCTGAAGCGCCATGCGGGCGCCGTATTTATTCAATGACGTTAGCCGGCATTAGCCGCCGGCGCTGTCTGGTGTGCATTAAAAAAAACGACGTACACCAGGCAGCGCCGGCGTACGGGGGAAATGGCGTATGGGCATCCAGAAATGGTGCAAGTCAGGCTGAGGCAAAAAAATCGCCACAACCCGATTTGCGCCATTTTTTTACGACGCCCATCCCCCATTGAAATGACTCCTGTCTTAGCAAAGACAGGAGTCATGCCCCCTTGCCCAATGGCCATGCCCAGGGGACTTCTGTCCCCTGGGCATGGTCATTGGGCATAGTGGCATGTAGGGGGGCACAAATCAGGCCCCCCTATGCCACAAAAAAAAAAATATATATACTTACCTGGACTTACCTTAATGTCCCTGGGGTGGGTCCCTCCATCCTTGGGTGTCCTCCTGGGGTGTCCCTGGGGGCAGGGGAGGGCACCTCTGGGCTCATTCTGAGCCCACAGGTCCCTTAACGCCTGCCCTGACCCAGGCGCTAAAATCCGGCGCAAATGCGGGTTTTTTAGACCCGCCCACTCCCGGGCGTCATTTTTGCCCGGGAGTATAAATACGACGCATATGCATCGCAGTCATTTTTTAAGACGGGAACGCCTTCCTTGCATATCATTAACGCAAGGAAGGTGTTCACGCCAAAAAATTACGCTAACTCCATGAACTTTGGCGCTAGACGCGTCTAACGCAAAGTATAAATATGGAGTTAGTTTTGCGTCGAATTTGCGTCGAAAAAAACGACGCTAATTCGTCGCAAACGGAGTATAAATAAGCCCCGAGGTGTTCCGTGAGGAACTGCGCCAGGACATCAATCTTTATTTCGAACAGAATGCAGGCTCGGTGAAGTCTGCTGGCACATTGTGGGAAGCCTTTAAGGTGGCTCTACGCGGGACATGCATTTCAAAGCAACATAGTGTACTATGCGCGCTGCGGCGTGAGCTGGCTGACCCGGAGGGCCAGATTGCGGATCTGGAGACCCAGCTGATGTCGGACTGGTCGGGAGATACATTGGCTGCCCTGCGGACTGCGGTGTCTGCGTACGAGGAGGCCTCTTTGAGAGAAGTACATTTTTTAGGGAAATTTGCACGAGCCAGGGGTTATGGAGAGGGTGACAGAGCTGGGCGCACCTTGGCGAGTTTATTCCGGCGGCCATGGGCTAGCAGCTATGTGGCCGAAATGGATGATCCGAGGGAGGGAGCGAGCAATGGGTACGTCTGAAGTTTTTAGGGTTTTCACTACATTTTTTCAGGATCTCTATTCTGCCCCCTCTGCGATTCCCGTGGAGGTGATTCAGAGATACTTCTCAGACGTTAGCCTCCTCTGGTTTGACAGGGCGCATAGGGAATATTTGGATGTTCCCTTCACTATGGAAGAGGTAAAGGCTGCAATTCGGAGCGTTCCGGGAGACAAGGCCCCTGGGTTGGACGGGTTGACACCAGCGTTTTACAAAGAATATGCTGACATCTTGGCGCCCTATCTGCTGGAGATGTATGATGAGGCCTTACGGGAGGGTGTCCTCCCGGCCTCTCTGTGCGAGGCGCTTATTGTTACAATTCTCAAGCCTGGTAAGGCTGCAACTAGCTGTGATTCGTATAGACCTCTGTCAATGATCAATATTGACAACAAGATATTGGCTAAAATGACAGCGGCTCGGTTGCAGCCTCTTATGACAAGCCTGGTGCTGCCGGATCAGTCGGGGTTTATCCCAGGGCGGTCCACCGCACACAACCTGCGTACATTCTTTGCCGTTGCTGGTTCAATTTCTGCCGATGATGTGGCTGCGGCGGTGTTTCTAGATGCTACTAAGGCGTTCAATTCATTGCTGTGGCAATATCTGTTTGCGCTTCTTGAAAGGGTGGGAATGAGCAGACGTTTTGTGAACTGGATACGTCTGCTGTATTCGCAGCCAGTGGCCCGCTTGCGGGTGAACGGCTGTGTGTCAGAGCCTTTTGCGGTGGCGCGCGGAACTAGGCAGGGATGCCCCCTGTCACCATTGCTTTTTGCGATCGCAATGGAGCCTCTGGCGGCCTTTTTGAGACAGCATCACAGTGAGTGGGGGCTTCCGTTCTGTCAGAGAGCGATTCTGATCTCCATGTATGCCGACGACGTGGCACTGTATGTGCGCGACCCTGCACGCAACTTAGACGTGTTGTCAGATGAGATTGTTAGGTTTGGAGGTATTTCTGGAGTGGCGATAAATTGGACTAAGTCGGTCGTGTTACCTCTGTCGTCTGGAACGGTGGAGTGTTGATTCCATTTCCCTATTGTGTGGGCCTATGGGCCTGTCAGATACTTAGGCGTTTGGCTGAGCTGTGATGTTGAGACGCTATGGCTGGCCAATTATGGTAAAGCCATGGCTTGGCTAGAAGACAGAATTACAGCATGGCGTTCATTACCAATGTCCCTGACGGGGCGGATCGTGGTAGTAAAGATGATTGTATTGCCTAAATTTTTGTATTTGTTCATTAACCTCCCGCTAGTGCTTACGGTTAGCTTTTTACAGCGCCTGCGTTCTGCGCTGATCAGATTGGTATGGGTCAACCTCGCATAGCTTGGAAAACACTAGTGCTGCCATTCGAGATGGGAGGACTCGCGGCCCCTGACTTGGAGTTATATTATTACTGCGTGCAAGCCCTATTTGCGTATTATTGGATCAGGTCGATTCGTTATTTACCGCATCTAGCTCCTGAAAGCGACGCAGTGTGGCCTGACGGACTTGAATGAGTGTTGGGCAGTCTGGACAGGGCTCGGCCTCGGGGCATAGATACAGTGGCTTCCACGGTCCGGGCCTGGTCGAACTTACTGAAGCGTTCTGGAACGAATGTGTCATTTGCGCCGTCTATGCGTGTGGCGGCTGCGGGGGATGAAGTGATGTTTCGAGACTCGCAGCTCCAGAGTTTCCTCCAGGCCTTTGATTTGACAACCCTAGATGATTGGTTTGTTGAAGATAAACTGATGTCCCCCGAGGAGGTCCTGGGCGATAGACCTGCCACTGCGCTTTACCGCTTTTATGTGCAGCGGATATGCGCCATGCTGCGCGCTCGCTTCCCCAGTTCGCCTGTGGCCCCGGCGTACTGTCGTACGCTGGAGGTGCTGTGGAGTGCGCGGTCTCCTAAGAGGCTTATCACTAATCTGTATGGTTGTGTACAGGAACAAGGGGAGAGGACGGGGCTGTCAGCAAGGGTGAAGTGGGCGGAGGATATAGGAGAGAACATTTCAGAGGATGCTTGGAGAGCGTGTTGTGCACATATGAAGGAGCTGTCACCCAACTACAGGCTACGCCTTATACATTTTAAGTTTTTGCACCGCCTGTATTACACCCCTCGAAGTCACATGCGAACCTTTTGTCAGCCCCAAACCTTTCTTTTAAATACACATCAGTCACCCCTAGGGTAGGCCCTAAATAGCCCACAATGCAGGGTGCAAAGAACTTAAAAAGTAGGACATGTAATTTCATGTTTTAATTGTCATATTAAAAAAGATTTGGATTCATTTTCAACTACTGCAAGGCCTACTTCTCCCATAGAATAACATTTGAGTTACCTTATTACATTTCAAACCTGTAATATCCAAATGGGAACAGGTAACCAGTTCATGTTTGATGTCTTTGAAATTATAATGAACATTAGAAAGTTGCCATTTCCCAGCCTTAGCCATTTAGTGCCTGTAGCCTGCCTCTAGTCACATGAATGGATGTAGCTGACATTTGGACTTTGGGTATTTCTCCTAGAGTGTCACATACAATAGGGAACTAAGGTGTGCAGGGATGGGCCATCACTAGCATGATGGGAGGGCAGAGCTAGGCACAGCTCTACTAACACTTGAATAGGATTTGTCCTGACTGCACACAGAAGGCTGCATACCCCCTGTTCGTCAGGAGCCAGGCAGAGAAGACAGTGGAAATGGAAACCGCTTCAAGAGTCTCCTACTTCAAAGGCAGAATTGGGTATAAATATTGAATCTCAGAAATCAACTCTTCTGTCCCTTTCTGGACCTGTGGATACTATGCCAGGCAGAAGGACTTCTGTCCTGTTCAAATGACTGCCACTCTGCTGGACTGCAGTTCTGATAGAGTGCAGCCCTGCTGTGCTGACCTGCTGTCCTCTTTCCTAGGTGAGAAGGACTGGACCTGCATCTGTTGAACACAGGAACCCAAAGTGGCTAAAAGGGCTAGTTGGCTGGCCTTCTGACTAGAGCCTCAGGGACCGAAAGTGGCAACAACCTTGAACCCAGCAACTGAACTCTGTAATCTGTGAGTCATACCCTAACAAGTGGTGCCACCCCAGTCCTGGACCCTAGGAAGTCGGCCTGAAGGTGCTCTGCCAGCCCATCTGTTGTTCCAAAAAAACTAAAGCATCTTTTCAACTGCAATGGTTCTCCAGGTGCAAAGGTCTCCGCGTCAACCTCGAAGCCTGCATCAGTACTCAGGACTGTGCAAAGCTTTCCCGACACTGGTCCTTGCATCGCAAATCTATCGCCAACGACAGACTTGATGACGCAGGTTCTCACATCACAGCCTCACAGCTCCTCAGAACCGGCGGACGGCCTAGACTGTGCGACACATCCCCGACACCGGACTTCACATCACAAGCCCTTGTTGTCAGGATCATCATTGATAGACACAGGACCTGGCATGCAGCTCCGCAGCTCTTCAGAACTGACTCATCTCCTCGGCTGCTTGATGTATTCTCAGCATGGGACCTTGTAATGCTCCTCACCAGAATCCAAGCTGCTGTGCTCAGGGGCCTAACTGGGTCTCTGTAGCTAGCCCATGCTCCATCATCAGATATCCACAGTTCATGCTTTGTGTTTTTAGGCGCTATTTTTACTGAAATCTTTAAACTTGGATATCTCCAGTTCTTCCGGTTAGATTTCGGTCATTCCCATCTTGTTTATTTATCACACATTACTCTATGTTTCTAAATCTGGTATGGGATCTTTTGGTGGTGTGTTTTTAGTGTGTTACTGTTTAAAGTGTTTCACAAATACTTGGGACTTTGCCTTGACAAGCATTGTGGTTTATCCCTGTTGGACCTGGCTTTTTGACAGGGACATCCCCAAACTTTTTGCCTCCTTCCTCCTATTTTTTCTGACCTGTTGTTGTTGGCTTTTGACCTCTGGGCACTTTACCACTGCTAACCTGTGCTAAAGTGCATATTCTCTCTGTGTAAATTGTACTACTGATTGGTTTATCCATGATTGACTATTTAATTTACTTGTAAGTCCCTGGTAGAGTGCACTACATGTGCCTAGGGCAGGTAGATTAAATGCTACTAGTGGGCCTGCAGCACTGGTTGTGCCACCCACCTCAGTAGCCCCCTAACCCTGTCTCAGGCCTGCCATTGCAAGGCCTGTGTGTGCAGTTTCACTGCCACTTCGACTTGGCATTTAAAAGTACTTGCCAAGCCTAGAACTCCCCTTTTACTACATATAAGTCATCCCTAATGTGTGCCCTGGGTAACCCCTAGAGCAGGGTGCTGTGTAGGTAAAAGGCAGGACATGTACCTGTGTAGTTATATGTCCTGGTAGTGTAAAACTCCTAAATTCGTTTTTACACTACTGTGAGGCCTGCTCCTTTCATAGGCTAACATTGGGGCTGCCCTCATACACTGTTGAAGTGGCAGCTGCTGATCTGAAAGGAGCAGGAAGGTCATATTTAGTATGGCCAGAATGGTAATACAAAATCCTGCTGACTGGTGAAGTCGGATTTAATATTACTATTCTAGAAATGCCACTTTTAGAAAGTGAGCATTTCTTTGCACTAAAATCTTGTTGTGCCCTTCAATCCACGTCTGGCTAGGTTTAGTTGACAGCTCCTTGTGCATTCACTCAGACACACCCCAAACACAGGGTACTCAGCCTCACTTGCATACATCTGCATTTTGAATGGGTCTTCCTGGGCTGGGAGGGTGGAGGGCCTGCCCTCACACAAAGGACTGCCACACCCCCTACTGGGACTCTGGCAGACAGGATTGAACTGAAAGGGGGCTTGGTGCATTTCTTAGACACTCTTTGAAGTCACCCCCACTTCAAAGGCACAACTTAGTATAAAACAGGGCCTCTGCCCTACCTCATCAGACACTTGCTGGAGAAGAAACCTGAACCAGAAACTACATCCTGCCAAGAAGAAATGCCTGGCTGCTCAAAGGACTCACATGTCTGCTTTTCTACAAAGGACTGCTGCCTTGCTGTTGGCCTGCTGCCTTGCTGAACTCTTGTCTGGCTGTAAAAGTGCTCTCCAAGGGCTTGGATAGGGCTTGCCTCCTTTTCCCTGAAGTCTCAGGACCAAAAAGACTTCTCTCTTCCTCTTGGACGCTCCGTGCGCCGAACTTTTCGATGCACAGCTTGTTCTGCGGCAAGAAAAACGCCGCACACTGACGCTGATCAACGCGACGTCTTCGGGACGACCGAAACTTTGACGCACGGCCTCGCAAGGACAATGCCGCCCGACTTCCCAGGAGAAATCGACGCGACGCCTGCCGTGAGATCAAAACTTTGACGCACGGCCTCGCAAGGACAACGCCGCCCGACTCCGCAGGAGAAATCGACGCGACGCCTGCCGTGAGATCGAAACTTTGACGCACGGGCTCGCAAGGACAACGCCGCCCGACTTTCCAGGAGAAATCGACGCGACGCCTGCCTTGAGATCAAAACTTTGATGCACGGCCTCGCAAGGACAACGCCGCCCGACTCCGCAGGAGAAATCGACGCGACGCCTGCCGTGAGATCGAAACTTCGACGCGCAGCCCCGCAGAACGACGCGCAGCCAGAAAACAAGCAGGAAAATCCACGCACAGACCCGGGACATCTGGTACTCCTCGCAAACCACAGTAAGAGACTGTCCGCGCGCCGGAAGACGACGCCATACTCCCCGCTTGGAAAATAACAACGCAAGTCCGTGTGTGCTGAGGAGAAATCGACGCACACACCAGTTTTCCACGCACCTCTTCTCCTGTGGCCCTCTGAGGAGATTTTCCACCAGAAACCAGGTACTTTGTGTTTGAAAGAGACTTTGTTTACTTTCTAAAGACTTAAGACACTTTCTATCACTTTTCAGTGATATCTTTACAAATTCGTATTGCAACTTTGATCGTTTTGACCTGAAGATACCCAGATAAATATTATATATTTTTCTAAACACTGTGTGGTGTATTTTTGTGGTGTTATGCTATGGTGTTGTATGATTTATTGCACAAATGCTTTACACATTGCCTTCTAAGTTAAGCCTGACTGCTCGTGCCAAGCTACCGGAGGGTGAGCACAAGCTGATTTTGGATTGTGTGTGACTTACCCTGACTAGAGTGAGGGTTCTTGCTTGGACAGAGGGCAACCTGACTGCCAACCAAAAACCCCATTTCTAACATTGGTGATCAGCGGTGAGGATAGGACTTGTGTTTGTGCAGTGACATACAATAGCTAAGTATTTCACTACCTACCCACAGTTGAAGGTCAACTTGATTTTTCATCTTTTTTTGGCTGTTGGTTCTCTGATGTCCTCCTGGATATACTATTGATATTTTGGACTTTGAATTTTGTTTTTTGCTGAGAAGATCTTATCAGAATGGGATTGTGTACCTACTCATTCTTTGTTCGTACTGACCACCTCACTAAGGCTGACCTAAGGAAGCTTTGCAGAAAATGGGGCCTTCCTGTAGCAAGGAGATCTACTAAGGCAGAGATGCTCCATCACTACATAGTCTGGGGGGAGGAAAGATGGGCAGAGAGAGAGGCAGCAAGAAACCAAATGACTAAGTACCCCTCAGATGAGGAGGAGGACTACGCACCTAAGGAGGAAGACTTCTCAGATTTGGACAGTGACCCAGAAATAGATGAATGGCTCCGAGGTCAAAGGCGACAGGAGCAACAATTAGAGGAGTATCTTGCAGAGGTTGAGGCAAAAAGACTCTTAGCTCTGGAAGAAGAAAAGATTGCAGCTCAAGAGCTGAGCTGTAAAGAGCTGAAACTGGAGGCCGGAAGGGCTGAGTCCAGTTCAGATGGTGGCAGCAAAAATCTTGCATCCGGTACTGCTGAAGAAGGGCACAAGCCCAGAGATGTGGTGCCCAACTTGAAGAAGGGAGTTGACACACCCCAGGCGGTTCAAGGGTATGTGGTAGTTCCCGTTATGCACAGGGTCCCTGAGAAGGATTGGGGAACTGGCACAGGGAGTCATATTCCTACTGGGGGGAGGGACACTTTACTGACTCTAGCAGAGAGTGACAGAGAAAAGGGTTCCCCCCTGGTGGACGTCCTGGATATAGAGTGTAGAGACATCCCAGAAGAGTATGGGTTGAGTGTCAGGGACAGACAGATACTGTCTCACCAGTCTCAGGAGGGTGAGGTAGAGTACTTTTCCAAGGTTGAGTTACTGGGTGGTTGGGTGAAGGGTACTGTGGTTAATACATGTGAAGGGCAGAGTGATGTAATTGCTGGAGAGCATATGTCTGGTCCTTATTTTCCAGAGCTACGCCAACACCAGGTGGAGTGTGAGTTCTCTGACCCCAGGGAACTTACAATGGAGGCAGACTTCTGGGTGAGTACCAGAGAGTCTGAAGAGGCATTTGGGGGTGCTCCTGAAGGGAGTGGTCTAGGTGGTTCCCAACCGAGTGTGGTGGGAAAGGATTGTAGTGTCCCAGGTAGGTTCCAGGTCCTAGAGGGTTCCATGAGGGAACACCAGGAGGGAAGCCTAGCCTGTACCGTAGGGCCACCTTTTGAGGGAAGCCCCGCAGTGTCAGAAGAACTTGGGGGGGTGACTGTAGCCAGCATCCCAACAGTTCTGGTGTCTGGCAGTACCCCTCCTAGTGAGGGGGTGCAGAAGTCCAGACATAGGGTTGAGAGGGGGTTGCAGACTCCAGTGGAGGACCTTGAGAGTCAGGGGACAGCTCTGAGAGCAGAGCCCCCCTGGAATGACCCAGGTGAAACCGTTTCTGGTTTGGGGGAAACCCAGACTCTGCCGGATGGGCAGAGGTCGGGAGACCTGCGCCAACCAGACTCTTGTGTGGCCCTTGGGGACGGTGTGTCCCTTGTGGGGGGTGAGAGTGCCCCCAAGGTAGTCCTGGCATGCCAGGCAAAGATTCAACCTCAGGGTGGTGACTCTGGGTTGGATACCCAGGTTCAGAGGTTAAACTCTGACCTGGTGGGAGGTAGATGTGCCTCCCAAGAAGTCCTGCTGTGCCAGGTAATTGTCCAACCTCAGGGTGTTGACTCTGGGTTGGATGAACAGGTTCAGAGGTTAAACTCTGACCTGGTGGGGGGTAGGTGTGCCCCCCAGAAAGTCCTGGCGTGCCAGGCAATTGCCCAACCTCAGGGTGGTGACCCTGGGTTGGGGAACCAGGCTCAGAGGTTAAACTCTGACCTGGTGAGAGGTAGGTGTGCCTCCCTGGAAGTCCTGGCCTGCCAGGCAATGGTTCAACCTCAGGGTGGTGACCCTGGGTTGGGGCACCAGGCTCAGAGGTTAAACTCTGACCTGGTGGGAGGTAGGTGTGCCTCCCTGGAAGTCCCGGTGTACCAGGCAGTTGTCCAACCTCAGGGTGCTGACTCTGGGTTGGATAACCGGGTTCAGAGGTTAAACTCTGACCTGGTGGGGGGTAGGTGTGCCCCCCAGAAAGCCCTGGCGTGCCAGGCAGTTGCCCAACCTCAGGGTGGTGACCCTAGGTTGGAGAACCAGGTCCAGAGGTTAAACTCTGACCTGGTGGAGGGTCAGTGTGCCCTCCAGGAAGTCCTGGCGTGCCAGGCAATTGTTCAACTTCAGGGTGGTGACTCTGAGTTGAATGGCCAAGTTCAGAGGTTAAACTCTGACCTGGTGGAGGGTTAGTGTGCCCTCCAGGAAGTCCTGGCGTGCCAGGCAATTGTTCAACTTCAGGGTGGTGACTCTGAGTTGAATGGTCAGGTGCAGAGGTTAAACTCTGACCTGGTGGGGGGTAGGTGTGCCTCCCAGGAAGTCCTGGTTTGCCAGGCAGTGATCCAGTCTGAGGGTACAGACCCTGGGCTGGAAGACCAGGTTCAGGGTGTCCCCCCGGACCTGGAGGGAGGAGCTACTGATAACAGTGCCCCTACCATGTTGTCTTCGAGGAGGCCACTCCTAGTTGGAGGGTGCTGGACCCCAGAAGGGAGGGCAGGGGGAGGGAAGCCTCACCCCGGGCCCTAGTCCAACCTGAAGGTACAGGCCCCAGGTTGGAGGGCCAGTTGCAGGTTAACAGCCCTGCACTGGTGGAGGAATGGTACAGGGCAACTTCTGTAAGCACCCTGACCATGTTGGACTCTGGGGGTACCGCTCCAGGAGGGAGGGTACAGAGCCCCAGAGGGGAGGACCAGGTTCAGGCTGTCATCCCTGACCTGGTGGAAGGGAGAGTGGTTAAAGGGTGCCCAGCACCTGGGGCTACCACCCCCCACTCTCCACAGCCACAGTGGTTGGAGAGCTTTGAGAGGCCTGGGGCCTGGCTCTCATCCCTGGCAGCTGTCAGTAATCACTGTGGCTTGCTGTCCGGGTGGACAGAGTTATCCCTAGGGAGGGGACAAGTGTCACACCCCGGGGGTAGAGTGGGCAACACCACTGTGTTGGTCATGGTGGTACTATCCTGCTCCTGGGATACATCTGTGAGCAAAGTAAGGTTAGGTGCTGCACAGATGGGATCCGCAGGTAAGGAGAAAGGTTCCCCATGGGTTGGCTTAGTGGGCCCTGAGAGTATGGACAGAGGGATCCAATTGGAGTCAGGAAGGTGAAGAACTGGAGCATGCCCCTGCTGTTGTGGGCCTGGGTCCTTGTTCTGTCGCCTCAAACAGGGAAGTACATCAGGATAGTGATTGTTCTCCCCTGGCTTTAGGCTGGTAGGGGGTCATGTTGGACCTGGCTTTTTGACAGGGACATCCCCAAACTTTTTGCCTCCTTCCTCCTATTTTTTCTGACCTGTTGTTGTTGGCTTTCGACCTCTGGGCACTTTACCACTGCTAACCAGTGCTAAAGTGCATATGCTCTCTGTGTAAATTGTACTACTGATTGGTTTATCCATGATTGACTATTTAATTTACTTGTAAGTCCCTGGTAGAGTGCACTACATGTGCCTAGGGCAGGTAGATTAAATGCTACTAGTGGGCCTGCAGCACTGGTTGTGCCACCCACCTCAGTAGCCCCTTAACCCTGTCTCAGGCCTGCCATTGCAAGGCCTGTGTGTGCAGTTTCACTGCCACTTCGACTTGGCATTTAAAAGTACTTGCCAAGCCTAGAACTCCCCTTTTACTACATATAAGTCATCCCTAATGTGTGCCCTAGGTAACCCCTAGAGCAGGGTGCTGTGTAGGTAAAAGGCAGGACATGTACCTGTGTCGTTATATGTCCTGGTAGTGTAAAACTCCTAAATTCGTTTTTACACTACTGTGAGGCCTGCTCCTTTCATAGGCTAACATTGGGGCTGCCCTCATACACTGTTGAAGTGGCAGCTGCTGATCTGAAAGGAGCAGGAAGGTCATATTTAGTATGGCCAGAATGGTAATACAAAATCCTGCTGACTGGTGAAGTCGGATTTAATATTACTATTCTAGAAATGCCACTTTTAGAAAGTGAGCATTTCTTTGCACTAAAATCTTGTTGTGCCCTTCAATCCACGTCTGGCTAGGTTTAGTTGACAGCTCCTTGTGCATTCACTCAGACACACCCCAAACACAGGGTACTCAGCCTCACTTGCATACATCTGCATTTTGAATGGGTCTTCCTGGGCTGGGAGGGTGGAGGGCCTGCCCTCACACAAAGGACTGCCACACCCCCTACTGGGACTCTGGCAGACAGGATTGAACTGAAAGGGGGCTTGGTGCATTTCTTAGACACTCTTTGAAGTCACCCCCACTTCAAAGGCACAACTTAGTATAAAACAGGGTCTCTGCCCTACCTCATCAGACACTTGCTGGAGAAGAAACCTGAACCAGAAACTACATCCTGCCAAGAAGAACTGCCTGGCTGCTCAAAGGACTCACCTGTCTGCTTTTCTACAAAGGACTGCTGCCTTGCTGAACTCTTGTCTGGCTGTAAAAGTGCTCTCCAATCTCTGAGGAGATTTTCCACCAGAAACCAGGTACTTTGTGTTTGAAAGAGACTTTGTTTACTTTCTAAAGACTTAAGACACTTTCTATCACTTTTCAGTGATATCTTTACAAATTCGTATTGCAACTTTGATCGTTTTGACCTGAAGATACCCAGATAAATATTATATATTTTTCTAAACACTGTGTGGTGTATTTTTGTGGTGTTATGCTATGGTGTTGTATGATTTATTGCACAAATGCTTTACACATTGCCTTCTAAGTTAAGCCTGACTGCTCGTGCCAAGCTACCAGAGGGTGAGCACAGGCTGATTTTGGATTGTGTGTGACTTACCCTGATTAGAGTGAGGGTTCTTGCTTGGACAGAGGGCAACCTGACTGCCAACCAAAAAACCCATTTCTAACAATCCCCTCAACCAGTAACCCAATTTCACATTTTCATATTCATATTTTTGTGGTTTATTAGCACAGAAAGTATACTGTTTTTGAGTTCACTATATTTGGACGGCACTGTAGCTTATTCTGTACGTGCGGTAAAAGCTGCTTAGTCTGTACCCGTGATGGTGATATGTCACAAATCCTTCGTATACTTTTCTTTACATAAAGAAATATTTGTAAGCCATCTGCAGCTGGTAATCCTCTTACAATTCGTACAATTATGCAGCTCGACCTGCAGGTTAATTCTGGTTGACAGTTGCCAGTTGCGCAGCTCAGTGAATAATGAATTGTGTGCACTTTGCAGAAGAGGCCATCCTTCAGCCAAACAGATGTTCCCAATTATCCGGGAGCGAAGCTCTGTGAGGGATAAGAAATAGAAAAACTTAAATGGTAATGTGGGCTGCGGATATGCTGCTCCAACGGTCGGCAGTGTATGATTTGTCAGGCGGCAATGGTAGGTTCATTTTGGAAACAGCATATGCACGCATGCCAAAAAACTCAAACGTGTCCATTAAATAGGGAGCTTGGTGTGTGTTGCCAAAGAAATGCGTCACAACTCTAGCTCTCATTTCCTCGCAAAAGAATGTCGTGGGTGCCACCTGCCTCCTCGTGCGCCTCACATGTCGGTATACGTGCTGCATCGTACTTCAGTGTTAATATACCGTGTTAAAGGGGAAACCAGTGTCTTCTGAAGATCTTGATGTTTAAAATCTGCGCCCCTGGGTCATGCTCTGAGACACTGACCTCGCTGTCGGCATCATTCCATCATTAAATATCCTTTTGCCTAAATCTCTGTTTTTTTACTTATCTCCTCCATCTTCCTTCTCCTCCTCTGCTACCTCTTCCATTCCATAAGCCAAACTGTATATGCATTTCGTCTTTACTCAGTTCTTCACCTTCAACCCTAAGCAGTATTACCAGGAAATGTAATAGCCAGGTTCATAACACAGGACGCACCGGGGACTAGGCTAAGTGTCTTTTTTCTCAGATTGATAAAAAATTGAAATACTTCAGGGAACAAGCTCTGCCAGCTTAAACCCACAGGTTGCCTGTAAAATTAAGTGTCCATATAAGGGTCTTGATGTTGGTTTTCAATGTCTTCAGGTAAGGGATCTTTGAACACGAGTCCAAAAATTCAAAAGTATGTTCCCACAAAACCCCTATCGTCGAGTGATCTTTCCTCCTTATTGTCTACCAAACTAAGGGTCTGTGATTCATAATCAGTATGTACGGAATCGCAAAAGATGGTTAGTAAATTGACTGCATGGGTTTCTCATGGGCAGACTGTAAGACAAATATACATACATAATGTGTGTGTGTATGTATTCTTTAAAAAACATAGGTTACTGGGACGTTATATTCTGAATTTACTCACACAAAACCATGCACATTCAGCAGTTATAGGTATAATTCACTCAAGTAATTATATCTCACGTCCTAAGAAAACTATAACTCGCGCCCCTGCCATGCACAGTTTTCTCATCAATAATTTAATTGCAACTGTTGCAGTGATGATATCAATGATGCCATAGAAGGTGTCATCAATGATGTAATGTGTGGGTAATTTGCTTTGCATGGCAAGAGTGCAGTGGATCTGCAGATCCACGGATCAGAGTAAAAAAAAAAGGCCAATTTAATGCCCATGAGCGGACTCTCTGTGTGCTCTACGGGGTCAGAATACCTGTATCTTGACCCCTTATGTGTTTTTGCACTTTTGTTTTCCCACCCCACCCAACCAATGAGACGAACAAAATGGTGGCAGCAACTTTTCTGTCAGGTTGCGGCCAGCCAAACAGGGCTTTGCTTTTCCTATGGATCCGATCCACATCTCTTTCTTGCTATATTTTTAATTCTAAAATAACTCTAAATCTGCTGAACTGTTTTACACCAAATCACAAATTTGGTGTAATTCCTTTCAGCGGTTCGGGCTGTAGCAGTGTCTAAATAATGCAAAATCCCCATAGACACAGAATGGGGAAAATTGTTTTGCCCCACCTTTCATTATTCTTATGCCCCTGCCCCACTTAACGAATCACCCGAAACTTTCCACCCAGAGTCACGCAAAGCAGGACACTTTTTTCAGAACGTTTTGTGAAGATTCAGCAAACTGCTCCAAGGGTATTAGCACAACAAAAAACCCTTCATCTGTGGGAAAAGTTGGTCCTGACTATAACTACCTACTGGCTGTCACCAGTAGGTAATGATAATAATAATAAGAATAATGATATATATGTATATATATATATATAATCTAGTGGCAGTCGCCACTAGGTAGTTATAGTTAGGACCTAGTTTCTATAGGAATTTTTTTTTTTGATTTGCCTATTTCTTTGGCGTCGGTTGACAAATCTTCACAAAATTTTCCCAAAAGATTTGCAACTTACGTGACCTGCTGTCTGAAAAGTTTTGGGGTGATCAGTCATGCGGGGGCTGAGAAAAAGGTGGGGGATTCAAAACACTTTTTCCCCATGCATTTTTCTATAGGCCATAGGGATTTTGAACAGGAATAGCTCCAGAACCACTGGATGGAATGGCACCAAATTTGGCAGAAAGGTATGTATTGGTCCAGAAAGTGCGCTTTCTGTTTTTGGTGTAAATAAGTTTAGTAGTCTTTGAGAAATTAAAGAAAAAACTAATTTGGATATAAAGGGACACCACAAAGGGTTTGCAAACCCTCCTGATCTCATGCTGAGATCTGATTGGCTTCAACAAGTAAGTGTTTGCAGCCATCTTGGGACTCGGCTTCAGCCAAGTCCCAGTAAAAGAGGGTACAAAAAAAAAGGAGCCAGGGTAGGCACACCCTGACCCCTCAGATCTCTTAGCTCTGGTGCTAGGTTCCCAGAGGGAACCCCTTTAGAGCAAAAAAACATTTGTTTTTTAATTTTAACCATGAGTTATGGCTGACCTGCAGAACCAGTGAAAATAATAAAAAATAAAAAAAACAGGTTTGGGCTTATTTTGTAAACAGCCCTCAGGTTGGCTAGGGCCAGTGGGCATGTAAAAAATAAGGAGGGCCCCGGAGACTGCCACCTCCCCGGGGATCATATTACATTGAATGTGGGGGTGGCCCCCCACTCCGCAGGGACCCCAACCTCCCTGGGGCCAACTTTGAATAATAAGCTGGGAGCAGGTCCCCCCCAACAGCCATGAGGACTGCCACCTCCCTGGGACCATAGAATGAAATGCAGGGGGCTGTCCAGCCCTCCCCCCGGCCCCATGGACCACCATGTCCCCAGGGCCACATTTAAAGAAGATATGGGGTCCATTGCAGACCCCTGGCCCTGGGGACCACCACCTCCCTGGGGCAAGTTCTAATGTTGGAGGGGCACCCTCGTGGAGTCAATATTGGCTAGGGCCAGTGCCTGCCATGTCCTGGGGTGCCCACCCCTGGGACATAGCTGTTTGCTCTGACTATGGGGGGGAGCTTTGACGGCTCCCACCAAGTTAGAGCAAACACTCTGGTGAGTCATACAGCTTTCACTTGCTCAAAGTGGTGATTTTCTCTGTTTCTGTACCTGCAGAAATGCAGACAGGCAAACAGAAGGAAACTATTGCTTTCACAGAGAGTGAGCTGCATCTTTAGCAGCTCCCTTTCTGTGACAGGAATGCCGGTTCCCAGAGAAGGGGCGGCCTTCAGGCTCCCCTGTGGTCCCCAACCATTTTAGCTGGCTGCCCACGGGGGCACCCAGATGACATAGCCGGGCTCCAGGGGATGGGTTCCCCTTTGCCAGAGATTGGCCGGGGAGAAGGGGGTCGTGTGGCGCCCCCCCCAAAAAATGTTTAGACTGGGCCTCAGGGGATGGGGTTCCCGGGGCTGAGAATGGCTTGGGGAGTGAGGCCATGCAGCCCACCTCCCCATAAAACATGAATATATTAATATCAGGTTCCGGGGGATGGGGCCCTTAGGCCAAAAAGAGCCAAGGGAATTTGAGGGCACGTGACCCCAGGGCCAGGCCCTGGGGTTGGGGTCCCCGGGGTCAACATTGAGCTAGGGAGGGGGCCACTCGGCCCCCTCCCCCAAAAATATAAACATATTAACACCGGGCACCAAGGAATGGGGTCTCCAGGGTCAAAATGAGCCAGGGAGCGGGGTTGAGTGGCCCCCATTCTCCCAAAAACATTTAGATGGTCGGACCTCATGGGATGGGGTCCCTGGGGCCGAAATCCACCAGGGAAGGGGACCACTAACGCGCATGGCTGAAGGCTGTGCACGAAATTGGTTGGATTAACGTGTAGTAATGAAAATTACGTTAAAAAAACATAGAAATTTACTAAAAAAAAGCAAAGGTTACAGGGATGTTATAGTTAAGAAGAAGAATTTAGAAAAACATAGAAATTCACTGAAAAATCCAAAGATTACCAGGGGTGCAAGTTATAGTTACATTAGGGCACGAGTCATAGTTACCTGACAACTATAACAGGTGAATATCTATGGTTTTGTATGTTTAAAATGTGAGCCTAACTATAAAGTCCCTGTAACCTTTGTTTTTTTAAGTAAACATATATATTTCACTAAAAATGTCAATGTGACATCACTGATCACATCATACCGTGCATGTAAGTGTTTCATAAAGTTTATGAGACTTAAAGATATATACTAACCTACTGCATAAGTTAAATTGCTTTTCTTTCTGTACTACTGAGTGATACTGTTTCTAACATATGTCATCTGGTCTATAACCCCATTTTGTAAGTGGGTGTGCTATTTATCAGTGAGCTAGGCTCTTCACTGGCACTGGCTAACATATGTTTATAGTAGTGCTTTGCAACACCCTAGGCTGTTTGAAATTTTACTCCACAGTGATGGCTCAGTATAGTTCTGTTTTATAACACACTGACCAGTTTCAACAGTAGATTGCAACAAATAAGACCGTTTGCTGGGTGATGGCTCAGTGTAGTAGACATTTACAAAGATTGACCACTTTTCTCACTCCTTTCTCTAGGGTGAAGAATATTTTAACTAGTGGTTTGTGACATAGTGCTTGGTCTGCTAAGACCTCTCTAGTGATCATATATTGCAGTGGTATGTGTAAATCTGTCATTTGCACTAAAACCTCTTTTCAGGTTCACAAATAGTATGGTTGAATTTTGAAATAGACTAGCTTAAATATGGTTAGACCTTTTACTTCAGTCATAAGTGTTTATTGTGGCGGTTCAGAAAAGGCAGGACTAGCTGCTGAGAACTGTCTCTTATTTGAAAAGTGAGTGTAGTAGTTCAGAAGCTTACTGTGAGCTCTGTGCTGTACCTCCCTCCCCTTTGTCTTCTTATTCGAAATTTGTTTATGAAGTATATTGAAGTTTACTTTGCTGGATGATGTCATGAATGATGTATTATGTAAGAGCAGTGACTGACTGTGTCAGTCACTTTCTGTCCATATGAGTGGTGGGTACATAGGTGCTTTTGTTGGAGTGTAACTGGGTGTGTAAGTGCCTGCCTGACTGTACGAGAGGGTGTAAATTAAGCGTGGGTGAAGTGCACTGAGTCACACAACAACTCTGCTGTGGTACGTGGAGTTCCGCGGGCAGGTGGAATACTGCATCGTGCCCGTTTGCATTGCATTTTACTTCAAATGCAATTCAAAGTACGTTCTCCCTTTCAAAATCAAGCACAAACTGCACCATGTGGTTCACATGGGAACGACCATCTTGTTTTTCCTGCTCTGTTCATGGTGCTGGGCCTTGTTTGTATCCTTCTATTATCTTTTCAATCCTCCATCCCCTTAATTAATCTACACCTCATTTTTATTTATTGTATTAGAGTGTGTTTTTGCATGTGTATATTATGTTTTTTAACATTTTTCGTGTTTTCTTGACTTTTTGTATTTTTTAACTTATTTTTTCCTTTTACTTCTTTATTTCCTTTTTCCCTTCATTTCCACCTTCCCCTATTTTTTTCATTATCTTTAACCCACCCAGGCCAGTGCCATGGCAGGGTAGGTTGGCAAGCAGGGGAGCAGCAGCGCCAGGCCCTCCCAAGCAGCCAAGAGCAGCCACAGCCCATGTTTTGTGAGGTAGGGGTGGCAGCACTTGTTTTATGGGCAGTGCTACCTCCCCTCCATGCTGGCAGCAGGTGACAGCCCTGGCACTGGGTACCCCCTGCAGGAGCATCAGCTACGTTGGGGGAGGGTGTGTCAGTGTGTGCGGCTCACCAGCCAGGTACAGAGCACCATCCAAAAGTTATTTTTCAGAATAGCATGCTGCTCACACTCAGAGATAAGTTACATTTAGCTTATGCGAAGAATATTATTATGTCATCCAGTTAGAGCTAGGCAGGTGCTCAATGCTACCACATTGTACTTGTCGGCACTCTCTTTGGCTGATTATTTAGGAAGCCATTCCAATGCAGACTCCTCTGTCCTCCTGTCACCATAGTGAATTAGTGATATCAGTGAGTTAGAGTTCTCCTTGACTTTTATCTATGCATCTATGCATTGCAAAAAGGGAGACTGAGTTGGTCCATCAAGGGTGTTGAGAAATGAGAATACAATCAAGGATCATTCATTACAATTCATTAGTTCCAAATGTAGTTTTTGGTAAAGAAATGTGGAATAGGGATTTTAGGAGTATAGCCAACTCAACGATAGTCCATAATAATACTAGTACCATAGGCAATCTAATTTAAATAAGTAAAATGCTACTGCATTTGCCTCTCATAATAATTTTGTGGAGATTAACTGTACCACAGATTTTTTGAATTTTCTTCATTTCTTACATCAGCACCTAAAGGCAAGAAGGGGGCACAGAGACAGGTCCAGCAAGAGCTGGGAAGGAGGACCTGACCACCAGTGCCAATGCTAAGGGCTCTGCTCATCTCAGTAAGTCCTACATATTATTATTACCCTAACTTTTACCTCTGCCCACTATAATACTACTTTTAATTGTGCCTTGTTTTTTTTTAATACTGTCTCCTTTTTTCCAACTCATCTATCCAATTTTTGTTTATTTGCTGTTTTTCCTGCATTATCTTTTTCTGTCTTTTATTGACCATTTTATTCCACCCCTTCATTGCGCTTCAATGATTCTTAGTCATCATCATCATCATCATAGGCTATAGCTTTGCTCCTCCAGTAAAAAAGGTTTTTGGCTGTCTTGACTACCTGGCTTTTCTAACATTGTGAACCAACAAAATGCCAAGCGTGATATTTTTGATAGGAGATACAGCAGTGCTAAGTGAACTGTAGCGATGTATTGTAGTTCCATTTTGTTGACTAAAGAAATGTGAAACTGTAAATTGATTTTTTCTAGCCACACCAGCGCCAGCTGCAGGAGGAAATGGAGCAGGGGCAGAAGCTGCAGCAGGGATGGGAGATGGTAAGTCACATTGCTTGCTTATTAACATTACTATTATACTCATTAGCTACAAGGATGTTGTCATGATCATAAACCCCCTGCATTACCAGCTACAGCAGTGGTTGGGTTATGGGCTCTTCTATCTGCAACTCTGCAAAAATACATATAATGTATGCTACAAATGATGGCTTGATGGAAACGGGAAAGAACGGAAGGTTAAATAGAAAGAATGGGTGAACTGAGTGAAAGGAAAGGATGAGTGGTTGGGTGAAAGGATGCATGGGTGAGTTTTGGGTAAATGGACGGATGGGTAAAAGGATGATTGAAAGAAAGGGTGGATAGCGGGTACTGAATGGATGAATAATGGATTGTGAATTATGGTAAAAGACTGGATGAGAGAAAGTAAAGCTTAAATCATAGTGGCTATAGATGAACATAGTAGGAAGAATGAAAGGATGATTGAATAATTGCATGGATGAATGAACAAGGGAGCTCTTTTAGAGAGGGTAATGCTGCTCACCTGCTTCACTTACTATGTTTCATAGTTATCAAAGCTATGGTTTAAAATGGGGGGTATTTTAATTTGAGATCTAATCCCTTGACTCACTGTATTTGTTAAGCAAGGCAAATATGTATTGCACCCATCATCATTCATCAACTCCCTCCCTGCCAGGGCACTTCATGACACATGACAGAAGTACAGTATGGTTCAATTTGTGACTGCAGTGTTGGCTGTGCAATGTGCGTCTGCTTCAGCTAGTGTGGCATTTACAAAGTTTTCAATGCATTGTAAACCGAACACACAAGGTGTGTTTCCCTTGGCCTACTCAATCACCTCTTAGTACTTCACTCCTTTATTCTTTCCTAAGTTCTTCTGTCCCAGCCCACCAAACAATATGAAAAATCTATTCTTGGCATGTGTCATTTTTTTAATTTTTATAACCAAATTTTATTATGTGTTGTTGAAAATAGTGAACACACAGGATGTTCCAACATTGGCATCATTGAATATGCATATCAAATCTCACAATACATTCCATGTTCATTTGCATTGACAGCAGCATCACAGTAATACACCCTGATAGTTCCACCATTTCCCCATATTCTATCATGCTTCTGCGGACACCCTTGGGTGGCATAAATCAGCTTTTCTTGATGCCCACACCAATCCACCCCCACCCTCCATCCCACCATTGATGGAATTTTGGGTTGCTTTCACAAATCGGCTATATCCTTTTTAGCTAAGGGGCATGCTACTCCTATAAATATCTGCTCTGCACTTGGGCCACCCAGTTCCTCCAGCAGTCCTGTTACTGCTGTTTTGAGGCTAAAGGCCACAGGACACCCCAACAGCTCTCATATTTCTTTACCGACCCCCTCTCAGAAGGGCCTTAGCTGGGATCAGCTCCAGATCACATGGAAGAAGTCTCTCCTGCATCTAGCACAGGTTGGATGTGTCCTAGGATATTCTCAGTAGTCTTGGATGTGATTGAATTGTATCATGCACAGTCTTGCTGAGACGGTTAGTTCCCTGGGGGCCAGGGATGCCTCCTGCCAATCGTCGTTATCAAGTTCCCCAACCAACTTTGTCCATTTCTGTCTCAGATGGTCAAAGCCATCTGGGGGCATTCGTAAGTAGTGACCTGTAGATTTGGGATACTGCTTTTTCCCAAATTTCCCCATTAGTATATTAGCTTCTAGCGGATTAGATTCAGGGAGGTGTGTTTCTGAGGGAACATGAGCCCCCAGGGCATATCACATTTGTAGATAGTGGAAAAATGGTCTTATTCAGTCCATATTGTTCTTTCAGATCTTGAAAAGACAAAAGGCTACACCCTCTATAAATGTCTCACAAGTCAAGTTGGTGATTCCTATCAAGTCCCAGCAGTGGAACACTTTAAGTGCTTTAAGCTGGTGTAGCCATTCCCAAAGCCAAAGGGGAGTCATTTGAGTTAAGCGCAGGTCCCATTTTATTAAATGCAGGGCCGCCCTCGAGCAACCTTTAGCGACCCGAGTACATGAAGACATCTGTTTGGAGATTTTACCCCTCCTAGAGCATACCCAGCAGATCATTAAAACCCACTGAATGGATTCTAGCCGGTAAGCGGGGTCGTCCCTTCCCCCCTGCAAACCAATCATTAACAGGCACCAGCTGTGCAGCTAGTTAGTAAATGCATAAGTCTGGAATCCTCAATCCCCCCTCAAAAGGAGACTGCAGCGCAGTATCAAAGACTATTTTATGTCACCCCCGTTCCACATAAAATTTGTGAATTTTGTGATTTTAGATGTGAGTGATTGGAACCACTCCTGTGGTATCTGGTATGGATAGTTCATCTAGGCATACAGGCAGGATAAGGATAATGGTACGCCCTATTGGGTTTAAGGGCAAACCCTTCCAATGTTGTAGGTCTCGATCCAAGTTTGAGGTCAAGCCCCGAAAATGTAGTACTCAAGCCAACTTGGGGAGAAGGGGGATGTGAACACCCAGGTATTTGAAAGCATTCCTCCGCACCGGAAATTTGGGGCACCAATGTCGTCCCTCTGCATCACCCTTCACTTCCACCAGTGTTGATTTACTAGCATTAACAAGAAGCCCAGTTATCTCCCCGAACAACTCTAATAGCTCCAAGCACCTGGGGCCCGACAAAGATGGATCACTCAAAAGCACCAGGACATCATCTGCTTTTAGTGCCACCTTGTCTTCCAGTCTGTTACCCCATCTCCAGCCCCACATTAGAGGGTCGCTACGCAACAAGTAGCACAAGGGGCTCTATAGGTAGTGCAAAGAGCAACAGGGATCAGGGACACCCCGGCGTGTTCCCCGCCGAATTGGAAATGGGGGGGATAGAACTCCATTCACCCGGACCTCAGCTGTGTTTTTTGATATAGGATGAGGATAATTTGGTGAAATCTCTTTCCCAACCCCATACGCAATAGGACTACCTCCATATATTCCCAAAATAATCTGTCAAATGTTTTACAGAAATCAGTGAGGAGCAGGGACACTTTACCCCCCCCAGTTGTGGGCCTCGGGAGAGGGCCGCCTGGACTCGACGGATGCAGTGCCTCGTGCTTCTATCTGGCATGAAGTCACATTGATCTGGGTGGATGAGATGAGATAGTGTGCAGGTAAGACGTGTTGCCAGTATTTTGGCTTGTATCTTTATATCGGCATTAATAAGAGAGATTAACCGATATGATGCACATTGGTCACGGGTAGTCCATCTTTTGGCAGTGCCACAATCGTGGCACAGTCTAGTTCAGGAGAAAGTGTCCCCTTTGACAATGCCTCCTTATAGAGGTTTAGAAGATGAGGCACCAACAGTGAACAGAACATTTTATAGTACTCTATTGGGTGCCCGTCTGGTCCTGTAGTCCCCCCCACCCTTAAGCTCAGATATACCAGCCTCTACTTCCTCTTTCGTCAGCGGTTCACATATGGTTGGCACCACTTTGGCAGCTGCCTCACCTGTGGCCAGCCAGTAGAACAACTTGCTGGGTTTGTCACCCACCCCATAGATTATACTGGTAGAAGCCTGCTAGCATTGTTTTGCCTATTCAAGAGATATCTGTCTCAGTTCAGTCCACGCCTGCACCAGCTGATGTTGTGTCACCTGTATTTCTGATCGTCAGGCCTGTCTCTCTAACTCAAGTGTCCTATTCTCAAGGTCTATGCATTTTTCCCACTGTTCCCATTCTTGTCTATGGATGTAGCCTTTGAGTATTTCCTGCATTGGAGGTTTGCATGCCCCCAGAGCTTCGCTCTAAAATTTACTGAGTCCTCATTACAGTGGAAGAAAGCCTTAAGTTCCCCCTCTACAAAACGGGCACATTCAGGGGACTTCAAATACCATGCATTGAGTCTCCAAGTCTGCAGCTGTGCCAGCCGCACCAAACCCCAATCCACTGAAAGCAGCGCATGGTCCGATATGCCCCTAGGAAGTACTTGAACGGATCTCAGAAGCATCACATCCGTTGCCAGTACCCGTATGAGGTCTATTCTGGCTTCAGTATGATGAGCTGCAGACCGGTGGGTATAGGCACGTTCCTCCGGATGCCAGACCCGCCATGCATCACAGAGGCCCAAGGAATCTGCCCAGGTTTTTGAGTATGCAGACTGGATGCAGCAGTTGGATTTGGATCCCGCTGAGACATCCCAGATCGGGTCCGGAACTGCATTGAAATCTCCTCCCACCAGAGTGAATCCGGCAGGGAGCGACGTTAGGTGCGATCCCAGTGCCTCCCTCGTGGGCTGCAAAAGTTGTGGGGGAATATAGCAGGACAGCAGATTGTATTGCTTGGCCTCTATTTGGCCCTCCACACCTATATACCTCCCCAAGGGGTCTTTGTGAACCTTTCTTACTGTCAGCGGAAGCGATTTATGCAGTAATAGGGCTATTCCCATGGAGCTTCTCACAGACCCTGCATGATAAACCCAATCATATCTAAAGCACCCTAGGAAGGAGCAGTGGATCCGCAATAGATGTGTCTCCTGTAGAAAGACCAACCCCGGGGAATGCCTCTTTATGTACCGGAGGACTGTGGTCCGTTTAATGCGGTCTAGCAGCCCGTTAACGTTCCATGAAATTACGGATATAATTATAAGTACAAGGATTAGCATGAACAGCCCATGGGGCTTCCCAATGGACAGAGGATGACCTCTGGGGACATTTGACTATGAGAATTGGTCCTTTGGAACAGCACAGTGTATGCCTCAGTGCACCTGAACATGTGTGAAGTGAGCATCAGTGATATACGTATTCATCTTGTGAACTGGAAGAGAACAATCTGTAGAAACAACCTTAAATGGAAAAAAAGTACCCCAACTCCCCACCTCCTCATACTTCCTCCCTAGAAGCATCTGTCAGCCTTATATTAGCCATTATATAACTGTATTAACTCATGAAGGTGTTCTACAACCTGAACTTGGATAATTCCCACCCACGTCTGGATGATTCACCTGACAGCTTCATTTGATATACGAGAAGAAAGATGGAGGGGCGACTACTCAGTACTTCCAATCCCACCCTAGTGTCCCAGTACTTCATCTCTCTGGACTGTCCCGGGATGAGAATGACCCATGGCAACAAACAATCATAGCTAGGCAAATATCAGTGTTTATTACAGTTGCTGAACAGGTTTCCTGTTTCCAGATCATTCAAGGCCACGATCAGGGGGGACCCCCCCATCTGAGTAAAAAATGGCTGGTGCATTAGACAGGTAGGACTCCTCGGTCTCTGAACTCCCCTGCTCAACCCCCAGAGCCGGGCATGCCGACACCCCCCTCTGCCTCCACATGAGGGGCGCCTCCTCTTGGACCCCCAGTGGCACTCTCGGGGCTCTCTAGCAGGCTGCAGCAGCTGGGATCCAGGTCCATCTATGGGGTCCACTGCCGGACCACTCTGAAGATTCAATTGCCACTGTTCCATCACCCATTCCCATGCCTGCTGCGGCATTTTAAAAAAAAGAGAGTTGAGGCACCATTGATTATCTTAAGCTTGGCGGTTAAAAGGAGCATGTAGGGCACATTCAGCACACACAGCTTCTGTTTTACTTCCTCATAAGAGCGACAACGCTGGTGGACAGCTTGAGTATAGTCCGGGAAGATCAGGATTTTTGTATTTGGGTACCGTATCTCTGCCTTGGTGTGGGCCTCTTGGAGAATAGTGTCCCGGTCTCTGTAGTTGAGGAGCTGGACCACCACAGGCTAAAAAGGAGCCCCGGGCGGTGGCCTTTTTCGCCAATACTTGATGCGCCCGCTCCACCATGGAGCAACGAGACAGCCTATCTTCAGGTACACAAGAGCAGATTCAGGTCTCCATTAGTTCCTCCATGCCACCCTCTTCTATTTCCTCCGGCAAGCCCACAAGACGGAGATTATTTTCGCAAGAATGGTTCTCGGCATCACTCAATCAGCTGAGCCTACAGCTGTCGCCAAAGGTGCAGTGTACTGGTCCATTTTCATTTGCGCCACCTTAGTATGAGGGGGCCTGTCACACCCCATGTCCACATGGGATGTCAGCCAATCGGATGTATCCTGGGGGCTGGAAGGAAAGCACCCCAGTCCCACCGTACTGTCAGTGGTATTCAGGAAGGCCCCCTGATGGCTTGACGGCCCCTGTTCCATTGACAGTCGATCTACAGGACACCAATCACCAGGGCAGAAGCACAAATCTCTGGAGTGGGGGGCTCACTGCACCACACCTCCTTCATGGCCTCTCACTGGCCGCACCATTCTCTACCCCCTTGAATTCAGAGACCGGTGGGGGCAGAGAGGTAGGAGTCCAGCCATCCAGCTGCGAGCCTGCTGGCGCAGTGCCCACAGTTGGCCTTCTGGCTGTAACAGTTGAGTCTTAGGCCCTCATTACGAGCCTGGCGGTCATAGACCGCCAGGCTCGCGGTTGGCGGGAGCACCGCCGACAGCCCGGCGGTGCCCCGCAGGGCATTCTGACCGCGGCGCTTTGGCCGCGGTCAGAAGAGGGAAACTGGCGGTCTCCCGCCAGTTTCCCACTGCCCAAAAGAATCCTCCAAGGCGGCGCAGCTTGCTGCGCCGCCGAGGGGATTCTGACACCCCCTACCGCCATCCTGTTCCTGGCGGTTCGCCCGCCAGGAACAGGATGGCGGTAGGGGGTGTCGCGGGGCCCCTGGGGGCCCCTGCAGTGCCCATGCCAATGGCATGGGCACTGCAGGGGCCCCCGTAAGAGGGCCCGCTTGTATTTCACTGTCTGCATAGCAGACAGTGAAATACGCGACGGGTGCAGTAGCACCCGTCGCACCTTCCCACTCCGCCGGCTCGATTACGAGCCGGCTTCATGGTGGGAAGGTCGTTTTCCCCTGGGCTGGCGGGCGGCCTTTCGGCGGCCGCCCGCCAGCCCAGGGGAAAACTCAAAATACCCGCCGCGGTCTTGCGACCGCGGTACGGTATTTTGGCGGCTCCCGCCCGGCGCGCAGTCACCGCGTCCGGCGGGAGTCGTAATGACCCCCTTAGTCTGATCTAGTGGCCCCCAGTGTGCGAAGCCCACTGACCACACCAGCACCGGTCTGCCGGTCGTGGCACGTATATTCCAGTCACCTCCATTGAAGGGAGGGGAGGATCAGGGAGCCACGGAACCCCAGGCCGCAGGGAGCCCCCCAGGGCCTGAGTGCGATGCCATCCACCATCTTGTGAGCATCAAAACCCGATCTCCTCCTTCTCCCACTCCCGCCAGCACCAGCACCAACCTGCAGTTCAGGGCAGAGGGCCTCACCCCAATGTGATCCTCAGTCTCTAACATGCAGGTCCCCCGGTTGCAGGACGAGGTTCCAGCTGCCTCAATTCACCGGTCCACCCCAGTGGGCTCCCTCGTTCAAATGCAGCCGTGCGGTGTGCCCCGCAGTGCAGCCCCAGGATCTCCACCACAGCCAGGAGCCACTCCCACCTACAGGCTGGACCCACTGCTGCTGCCATCTTAACGAATGATGGCGGGCTCATTTGCCGTAGAGCCGCATGTCCCACTGGGCCCCAGTCGCTCATGCCTGGGCAGGCCTCAGCCTTCCGAGGCTGCCACACTGCACACCTCGCCCGCAGCTCCCCTGCAGATTCCCCCCGCTTCCGGGCGCCTCACCCGTCACTTAGGCATTTCGGGGTGCGTTCTGCTGTCAGGCAGGATGACTTGTCGGATCGGAGGAGCAGGAGCTCCTTCAAGTTGCGTCCGCTATGATGGCTCCCTCCGGCATGTGTCATATTTTTATGGCCATGTGAAGTGTTTCCAAAATATATTTAATGGTTTCCCATAACTTATTTATTTTATGCCTGTTCAGATTTTTGCCTTTAGACTTTCTTCTATACCGTGAATGAATAAGCCAAAACGTAGGCAAATGATGAATTGATGATCAGTTGACACTCCTCTATTTTATTGCAAAAGCTCTGACTACCCGCCTAATCCCTGTGCCTTACTCTGTAGTAGAGTAAGTCAAGTTTCCATTCGTTACTGCCCAGTGAATGAATTTGTTAGAAAGAATTTGTGATGGTGGGTGAGGTCAGTGAGTAAAGTGGGACTAGTAGGTGCCCGATTTTATTTCAAGTTTGGTGTAAGGAACACTCTGTGACGAACGTACCAAATACAATCAATATAGCCCATTCCTTTCCCTGTAGTGCAGTGCATCGTTTTCCCCACTGTCTGCATAAGACAGACAGGATAATATATCCACATTTTATACGTGACATGTGTGATGTATCTTATTTATTATTCATCTGCCTCTTAGTGTTAGAGTAGAAACTAAGTGAAAGGCATTTGAAGAAGAGCAGGGCTATTGGAATTAAAGATAGATAATTGTCAACTATAGCTGCCCCAGCTACAGATAGTAGCAAAGTACTTGAAGCGTTGGCTGGCATGCCTCCATTAGTTTGGCAGAACAGCCTGTACTTTATAGTACATAATGCCTTACTCATATATAAGAGGAAATTCATTTTTATGTTTCCACTAAAAGTGTCTGTTTAGTTACGAGAAAAGCTTTTGAAAGAAAAAAATCAAATCACAGTTTTTTTATTATAGTGTTATTCTGCATTAATTTTTTTCTACTAGACAGTCAGTGCTTTTTATCTGAGGCATGTGTGGGTAAACAAATAAAACTGGCCCTGAGACCCCAAGAATAATAATCACATCAAATTCCAATGTGTGTAGGGGACCAGCAATGTTCTGCTGCTGTACCGCCCACTACCTACTTTTTAAGAAGTGTTTGCTTGGAGAATTGGTTACAAGTTGTCTTTTTTATTTTTGTTTTTCTCAATATTGATACTCCAGCTGATTGACCAGCACTACACACCAGGCAGGAGATAGCTGCCCATCTTCAGCAGCAGAGGCTACAGAGTATACAGGCTGAATACTGGATGATAGTAGTCCTGCAGGAGGAAGTGGAAGAAATTGCTGCCTTTTACCCAGGACCAAGTTCAGCAGCACATCAGCCCCAGCCTCCCGGCCACTACATTGCCAGTTGCTAGGGTCCTTGACAGTACCTGCTGCCGCCATCACCTGCTCTGAAAGGGCATTGCTCCACATATACTGCAGCAGATGGACGGTATGGAGAGCAGGCCTGGACCAGCTCTGGACTCAAATAGACAATGCCTTCTTCCGAGCCCTTTTTTACATTTTTTGTTTTGGTGGGAGGAACTTGTTGAGGGAATTGTGACCGGATTTCACTTTGGACTTTCGTGGGACTTTCGGTGACGGGGCTATTTGTTTGGGGAGAGGGGCAGGCCTGTTGTGGGTGGAAATTGTGGGTTCTCTATTTGTTAAAAATAGAAGGGGATAATTAATGTTACTTGATTTATGCCTTAAATGTTTATTCTGGTGTTTTAGTTTGCACTGCTGTCTTTTAGTGTAGCCTGTTTTTTAAATCTGCTAAAAAAGTGTATGTCATTTACTTATACCCTTGCTCTACTGCCCTCTGCAACTACATTGACCACTAGGGATGATTGATATTGCCTATTTTGCATAAAAAACCTAGATACACACAAATAACATATTCTTCAGTAGAAGTTAATTACTAACTAAACAAGTTCAGGTCAGTCCATAGCTGTTCCCTTACCTGAATAGATGAAGCAAAGGAATCTTTTTACTGCAGGGTTTTTCCCAAGGTAACATCTTAAGGCGGTGGTAGTAGTAGTAGCAGGCTAGTGCGCTAACAGGGAAGACAGAAGGCACCACTCCCACCTATGTGAACTCCATCTGCAGGATTAATCAAAGGGTTATCCATCACTGTCAACTAGATTGAAAGAAAGCAGTTAGCGGGTCATATCATATAACTTTAGGAAGACTGAGACCAGACCACCACAATGACAGTATTTGAAACACAACAAAGAAGAGCTGTTATAATAATAAGAACTAGCAATATCAACATCTTCTGGATAAAGGTGGGGAGCTAGTATTTAAAAATTAAACGTAGGAAATAAAAATCATGAAGTAAGGAGAAGTGGAGTCAGGAGTTGTTGGACAAGGTTAATTGTTTGCACAACACACAACAAAAGGCCTTAATGTTGATGGGCCGGTGTGGAATATTGCTCAGGTAATAGAAGGTCATGCAGTGAGTTCATGTCGCTTTCACCACATCCACCCCAGCAAGTGTGTGATTCATTTATGGTGCAAAACAAAGTCACACCTCAATAAATCCCACAGCCTGGTGGAAGAGGCTTAGGGGCTCGATGAATGGATGGGAAGGGGGATTTGGGGAAAGGTTTTATAAATGCAAACACTACAAAAAATAAACTACAACAATATTCATTGGGGTGCTGAGCAGCATCATCATCAATCTGTTGTGGAAGGAAACACAATCTTTTGTGGAAGAAAATGATGAAAGGATAAGTATGACACAGTTCTTTAAATGCATTGCAAACAGTCCTTCTGCCCCAGAGAGACCCAAGATAGTACATCTCTAAATGTTATGTCTTCTAGGTTTGGAAAATACAAATAATGGAGAATTTAAGTTAACCCTCCTAGTTCTAAAATTTTTTTTTGTTTAAAGGCAAATGATCCTGTATTGACAAATTAGGCTGTGCATCTCCATTCTTCTTGGAATGTCCGTCACTCCTGGTTGAGTGCCTGGCTAAATCTTTCCAGTAGGTAAGCTGGAGTGTTGATCTTTCACCAGGTTTTTTTTGTGCAGGAGAGGACTAGGAAAAAGCCTGCATATTGAAAAAACAGTAACTGTATTATAGAATAAAGGAGAAGGACAAAAGGAAGCAAGGTAAGCTCCATAAGGAGACAGACCGTACCAAGAAGACTCAGAGGCAAAGAAAGAATATAAGAGGAGTTTCATGTTTGAGTCAGCATTGCAGCAAACACATACTCAGAAGCATTTCCCAAATCAACACACCTCTCTCCTGTAAACAAAGCTGAGAGAGTAGTAGGCCTCAGAGTCTTTGCCATCATCATGGGTTCTCTTTAAAGTCAATAGCTTTCTCCTTCTAGCTGTTGAGGTAGTCCTGCCCTGAGTCCTTCCATCCTCCTCCTACTGATTCTGAGTAACTCCCTCCCAGTCCCAAACCAAGCAAGGCCATTTTTTGCATATTCCTTTATTGTATTTTACTGTAAATTAGCAAACATTCCAGATGACAAATCTATACAGTATGATAAACTTTAAGCTGCAACAACCCATTGCCTATTTTTGGATATTGGCATCCAATACAGTACACAATAAAGACCAATCTTAGTGAACTAGGAATCAAAGGCAGTAAAATATGTAACGGTGTAGATCAATTACAGGATAATAGTTACAAGACCGCTGAATAATATGCATATGTCACTCTGTTTGCGGGATACAGAAAAAGCAAAAGAAAAAACAATACAATACCAACCCCTTAAACAACTGCAATAAACTACAATAAACTGCAGTTGAACTGAGTAGAGGCGCTGCCAGGACATGTCAAGGGAGCGCCAAAGAGGGCACCTGAGCCGGATTTGTGTTTGACTATTTACGAGCAGGGCGGGGGGCGGTGCCGCGAATGGGGCACTACCAATGCACCAGCACACAGAGGGGGAGAGGAGGAGAGAAGGAAGGGGGAGAAGGGTGAAAAAACAACCCCACCCCCCACCACACAACCCTGTTGGCCGATTCAATTTGCTCTCGATCACCGCAAGTACCCCTTCCCAATCAGGGAGATTCGAAGGGGGTCCAATCTCAGCATGTGATGATGTTAGTACCTGTTGTTCTGCCAGAACACCAACGTGCAGATCAGCGAGCCATCTCGATACTGGCCGTAAATTGGGGGATTCCCAACTCATAGCTAAGTGTCTTTTTGCCAGTACTAATGCTAAGTCTAGAATTTTATTCGCTGATTTGTTTTTGGAGATTCTGCGTGTTCTGCCAAGTATATAGTGTGCCATATCACAGTGCGTGATCCCTCCCGTGATTTTATTCAACGTCGCAGTTATGGTTATCCAATATTCGACTGTGCGGGGGCAGGACCACACCATATGTAAGAAATCAGCAGTCCCACTGTGGTACCTCGGACACTCATCCTGTGCAGATGGGTAAATCCTCGCCAGTCTCGCAGGAGCAAGATAGGTGTGATGCAAATAATTGAACTGGATAAGTTTGTAGCGGGCATTCATTGATATGATTTTAGGAGCTGCGAGGGCCTGATGCCATTGGGTATCTGTAAGTGTGATGTGTGGTGCCTCCCCCCAGTATGTCCGGAGTGATGTAAGGGAAGTATTGTGATCTATGCCTAGCACATTGTATACACTTGTGATCGCCTTATTTGTGTTCCCATGAGTCAGAAGTGTCTGGAGCAGAACCGATGTGACAGGCCCACTGGGTAAGGTGCCCCAGTAGGTTGCTGCTAATCGGGTTGGAGTGGCATAAGTAAGAAAGGATCCTGGAGGGAGGCTGAAATCGTCCACCAAGTTAGCAAAAGGTGTCACCCTGCGGTCTTCAAAGAGGTCACCCCATTCCACTATTCCCGCCTCCTCCCAGGCAGCGTCCACTGTTTTATGTAGGGTAGGAACCCACCCCGGTAGTACCCACAGGGGGAGCTGCGACGTGTATGGAGTAACCCGGCCCGACCTGTGTGTGTACCTGAACCAACATTTCTTTGTGTTTCTCATCAGTAGGTTGGTATCTGCAATTGTGGTAGCGGAGTTAGGGGACAACAACCATCATATTATTCTAATTGTACCTCCTTGTTTGACCGAGACACATAGTTTGTGCAAATTATGGCCTGCTAGCCAACGCATAGCCCATTGGAGCTGAGCCGCCGCATAGTAGTGCTCTAAATTTGGGGCACCCAGGCCACCCTCCGACAGGGGAGTGTAAAGTTTGCTTAAACCCACACGTGATCTGCCCTTGCCCCATATCAGCGCTGTGAGGAAGGAGCGCATCTCCGCAAACCATTTATTCGGAAAAGAGAATGGAAGAGCCGAAAAGTGATATAATAATCTTGGGAGGACCAGCATCTTAGCGATAGTCAATCTACCCAGGGGAGAGTGTGGGAGAGAAGTCTAAAAAGGAAACAAAGACCTCGCTCCTGATAGAACGCCATCTATATTTGCGTCTATTAAATCTTTTACCTCATGGAAGATCTTAACCCCAAGATATTTATTGGTGCTGCATGCCCACGACAGGGAGGTATTAGGTAACTGCTCGCGTTGGGCCATGGACAACGGCGTGAGAGGGAACAAGCAGGACTTTGTCCAATTTACTTGGAGGCCGAATGCCTTGCCAAACTCCTGCAGCAATGACAACAATTGGGGCAAGGCCGCCACAGGATTGCAGAGGTATATCAAAGCGTCGTCCACCTAAAGCGACATGACGTGCACATCCCTCCCATATAAATTCCCCAGTCAGGTGCTCTCAGTCTCCGCCAAGGGCTCCATAGCCAGTGTGAAGAGGAGTGGTGACAGGGAGCATCCCTGGCGTGTCCCACGAGCGATACCAAAGGGCTTGGAGATCACTACACCCATCCTCATCTGGGCTATAGGTGAGTGATATAATAGAATCATCCATTTCAGGAAGTTGGGACCAAAGCCCAGCTGTTGTAGAACCCGCAACAGGTAAGTCCACCCCAGTGTGTCAAACTCTTTTTCTATATCTAAGGAAGCCAACGCAGATTCGTTTTTCTACACCCCCACCCAGTTCATAATGGAGAACAATCTACGGAGGTTGAGAAAAGTGCTTCTTCCCGGGATGAATCCGTTTTGGTCAGAATGAACCAATCCTGTGATTATGGGCATAAGTCTATCCGCCAGCATAGGACTTAATAACTTGTAATCAGTGTTTAGTAACGATAGTGGGTGGTATGAACCCATCCGTAGAGGGTCTCTGCCTGGTTTAGGGAGGACCACCAATGTCGCCTCCCTCAGGGAAGACGGAAGGTCTCCTTCCTCGAACGCTGCATTGTACATGGCCAGCAGTTTAGGGGCCAGCGCGGCCTGATATGTAGCATAAAAATCAATCGGCCACCCGTCCGTGCCAGGGGCCTTCCCGCATGTCATACTTTTTATAGCCCCCTTGAGCTCTGTAAGCTATAGAGGGGCGTCCAATCACTGCCTTTCCGCTGGGGACAATCTGGGCAAGTGGAGAGGGGACAAAAACTATTCCGCCACAGCACAATCCCCCCGATACAGAGGCTGTATATAGTGTGGAGTAATATTCAAAGAATGCCATATTGATTTCTTCCTGTCCATTTGGTTATTCCCACCCTACAGCGCAGTAATTGGTGATTGGGAGTGTTCTGTGTGAAGCAGCCAGGCCAATAACTTGCCCACCTTGTCCCCCTCAGCATGCTTGCGAGCCAGGTAGCCAGAGTAATGGAGCCAAGACAATTTGTCTAAGGTCTGCTGATAGTTGATCCTAATATTAGCTAGTGGAGCAGCTGCCTCCACGTCAGTGGGCAGAAGCTGTTCATAATGTTGCAGCTCGGCCTCAAGCACATCTAGCTCTTGGCGCAATAATAACGCCATACCGTAATTCGTTTTTATCATGTGACCCCTCATCACCACCTTAAAGGCATCCCACTCTATCCGCACATCAGATGCCATGCCTGCATTAGTTGAAAAATAAGATTCAATATGCCCTCTCATAGTCTCTCTGTATGCAGCATCCTGTAATGCCGCCACAAGCATTCTCCAGGTTGGTATACCTGGAGGAGCACGGTTCCAGCGTACCCCCAAGTGGAATGGAGAGTGATCAGATAATGTGCGTCCAAGGTATTCTGTGCTGGTGACTTTCAGTAATGCGCCAGTATTGGCATACACCAGATCAATTCTAGTGTGCAGTACATGTAACCCAGAATAGTAAGAGTACATACGTCCATTTGGGTGCAGGCCATGCCACACATCATGCAGTTAATTATTTACGGACCAGAGGCGAAGTTGGTGTGCAAGCGCGCTTGACTGGGCCCCCTGCAGCGGAGGGTGGGATCTATCTTATTCAATACAAGGAGTACCATTGAAATCGCCCCCCCAATAGCATGGCGCCTCCGGGGTAAGGAGAAGAGATATGGACAGTGACTGCCAGAATGCATTCTGATTAGCGTTAGGTGCATATAGTGAAATTAGGGATAGAAGTGCACCATCCAAGGTTCCTTCCAATATAACAAAACGCCGTTCTGGGTCTATCTTGGTATGTGGTATCAACAATGGCACTCCAGGGGCCACCCATATCAGAGTCCCACTAACATATCTAGAATGTGTTGTACCGATCATGGACCCACGCCAGCGTCTGTGCATTTGTTCCAGGTCCGGAGCCGTATGGTGTGTCTCCTGAAGCATAGCCACATGCACCTTATGGCGACGGAGAAATTGGTAGACTTTGTGCCGTTTGCTGAAGCCTGCCAACCCCCTAACATTCCAAGTCATAAAGGAATATTGTGACTTGTAACTAGATGTGAGAGCAATAGGATGCAGCTAGGCGGAGGGGTCACAGGCTTCGACAGCCCAAATACCAGTCCCCCACCACCACCCCTGCACCCAGCCCAAGCCCCCGTCCCCCCTGTGTGTACCGCCCTGCATATTCCACCACACCCACCCATGCACCCATGAACAAGTCCACTGAAAGAAAAAACATAAATGTAACATCAAATATTTTTCCCAGGCTACATCAAGGATTGGTGGACAGCCAATAGCACTGAAATGCTTATACCGAACTGAAACATTATTTTTTTTGTATGATTACACCTACGTGTAAAGGGAAGGGGGGAACGTAGACAATACGAGCGGAGAGGATTAACCTGGAATATAAGAGCAAAGAGGGCAGGCAAGCTAAACCCGCCCAGGCACGATGAAATTTTAACGTTGACAAGATGCACAGATATGTAGTGTTGTTCCCAGATCAGAGAGGTTTGCCTCATTAGGTGCGTCCCTCGCTACAACAGATCCTCTGCAGTCTGCAGTGTCACTGTCGGTCCCTCGCCCAGTATTACTCTAAACTGTTCCACTTCCAAGTCCAGGGAGACCACATCCTGACGGTCCTCACTTCTCGCTGAAGATGCAGGGGATCCTACCCACCGCTCCACCTCCACACAGGCCCGATCCCTTTCTATGGAAGCCTGTTCAGCGGTAGGGGCCACCTGCGTGCTCCGGGTACTGTCCAAGTGGCCTCTCCTTGGACCGCGCCTCGCCAAGTGTGAAGGTGGCTGTGGTGGGCCTGAAGCCATGCCATTGTCCTCCAACCATGCCCAGGCCTCCTCCAGTGTGGTGCAGAAAATGGTGCTAGTGTTTGTTATAATCTTAAGGGTTGCCAGGAACTGGAGAGCGTATTTGACCCTGTGCTCCCTCAACATGAGCTTTACAGTGAGGAAAGAGGTAGATCTGCGCTGCACCTCTTGTGTGTAATCGGGGTAAATGTTCATCTTTGGTTGGCGATCCTCCATGGGCCGCCAGTACGAGCCCTTTGTAGGATGTGATCTCTGTCTCTGTAGTTAAAGAAATGCACCACCACTGGGCGAGGAGGGGCCCCCGGCGGAGGAGGCCTGCCCTGGACCCTTTGCGCTCTTTCCACCAAAAAAAGGAGGATTGTTTACCTCGGAGAACCGTCCGGGCCAACCACTGCTCCATGTACAGGTCCATATTTGGGCTCCCCTCCTGTTCGGGCAGGCCCACCACCCTAATGTTATTGCGAGGAGCTCTCCCTTCTTGATCCTCAAGATGTTGGTGGAGGCTCGAGACCTCCCTCTGCAAGTCCCTGACGTGTTGAGTGGCAGCAGTAAGAGGGGGACGTAGCCCTGCGTCCTCACCCTCAGCGGACGCAACACGATCCTTCAACTTTTTATGTTCCTCTCGCAGGTGGCCCATATCGATACACAGGGCGTCAATCTTAGGTTCCAGAGTAGATTTAATGCTCTGTATTGCACTAAGGATGTCATCAAACTTCTGCGTGTGCGCTGCAAGTATGGCCGACACAGGTAAGTCTTGAGGGACACCAGAGAATTCTGTGCAGGTTGCACGCATGGTGCAACGCCATCCGCACCATTTTATCAGATTTGTTGCGCCCCATCACTATATCATAGAAAGACGCAGACTGCTTACTTTTAGGCTGTGGTGCGAAGAATAGTCCCTCCAAGCCCCTCAACAGGACAGGGTTGGGCAAGGTAGCTTGACACTGGGAGGGAAAGGCCTGACCCCGCACTGGCCACAGGATCAATGGGGTGGGGAGGTCCCCCTCGTCCTCTTAGTAAGTGGTGCACCGATTGCACTGCTTCAGGCATCCAGAACAATTCAGGTGGGGTGGAGGGGAGAGGGGAGGAGACTGAGTCGAATTGTAGGAAAGGGCCCCCCACCGCACCTCACCTTCGTCAGCCGATCTCCGCAGCTCAGGCCCAGATGACAGTGCCAGGGCAATGCTACTGCCCGCATGTACCACACCGCTGGGCGACTGCGCAGCGTGAACCAGTGCCCAAGCATGCCGGCATGATCGCCCGTGATCCGCAGCCCCCTCCAAGCGGTGGCCGGAAATCCTCGAGTCCAGCGTGCCGCAGAGCCGCCAGGTCTCTCGCTGCCCTGCACACGAGAGCCGGCAACACTTTACAGGGCACGCCGTTGTCCTGAAGTCTCTCCAGCAGTCCGCGACTCCCAGGCCAGCACCACCGCACAGGCCTCAGGACGTGCACAGGCTCAATATAGTCCGGCAGCAGCCCTACCACAGGGATGCTGCAGCGCGGCCAACAGTATCCAACAGTGACCTCGGGAGCCACACTCTATGCCGGTCAAATCCGTGCAGGTCGTCCGGATAACGGCAGGATTACGATCGGGTCTGGCGCGGAGACGGATTCAAGCGCCTGCTCCCTCTGCCATCTTGGTCACACAACCCCCCCAAACCAAACAAGGTAGACCTGTATAGTGCACTGCTGGTGAAGAACAAAGTGACTGGTCTGGTCTGATGAACCAGAAAAAAGAAGTGGACCCTGCAGGTAAATTTCACTAAGTTTCAAAGGCCAATCACTTTCAGGAAAAAGTGATCACCCATCAGCTCCCAAACATGGCAAATCATCGGAAACAAGTTTACACATTTGTTGAACTCACTCGCTCACTGTCAGTTACCACATATATATATATATATATATATATATATATATATATATCACTTAATAAAACAAAGGTTACAGGGACATTATAGTTACTCGCACAAAACCATAGAAATTCAGCAATTATAGAGTTATTTCAAGTAACTAGAACACGCAGCTTAAGGTAACTATAACTCTCACCCCCACGATGCAAAAATGTTCTTCATTTGACTGCTAATGTCTCATTAATATTTGATGTTATGAAAGTTGTCATGAGTGCTGTAATACCTCGGGTAACTAGCAGTGCATGGCAAGAGTGTGAGGCATAGTTACCATAGGCTGCGGTCTAACTTTGGGAGACATTTCACAGATAAGAGCTTGCACCCTCTTGACTGTGTGTTTGTCAACGCGAAATGCAACATTAACTTTGGGAGACATTATGCTGATTTTTGTGCCGTGCGTATCCAACATTGATTCTCTGCCAAAAGTGGCATGGTGTAATGCAGAACCACATGCATTTCCATTTAATGCTACTTTCTGTTCTGTGCCCATGTAATATTGAATGTTTGCCTGCTGTGGCATTTTGTACTGCAGAACTGTATCCATACCCACATTTCGAGTGTAAAGACTGTGGCTTTAACAGTTATTGGATGCATGAGGTTATATACCCATCGCCGTTTATGCCATTGATTTTTTTTATTTCTCTTTTATGTTTACTGTCTATATGACGTATGCAACATTGTTACAAGAAGGCCCTTGTCCCATGACGTGTATCTGTGGGATGGGATATTATTCCATTTTGGCAGCCATATGCTGCTATGCAGTATAGTGTCTGTCGGTATACCAATACACTGGTAGTCAATCGTATAGAGTCTATCAACATGGCCTTGTGATATCCATTGCATTGGTATACCATATCTACACATTTGTGCCTTTGAGCTTTCAATTGAGTGCCTGTAAATGCTATTCATTGAGCGTTATCCTATTTTGAGTAGTATAACACATACTTACTAATTACTTATGGTCAACACAGATGTGTTTACATTATATTGACATGTTACATGTTGTGCCAGTCATGTTTATGTAAAAGAGAAAATATATGGATTACAGTTGTACAGTGCACTGTCGAAGATGGCGCATGTGTGTTTCACTTTATCATTTGTCCTTTATATTGGTTAGTTTAATAGAGGCAGTCATGTGATCAAGGCCGTTTCATTGCAAGCACACATCGTATTGTTTGCACAATAAAACTTTGGTTCCTGCATGTTGGAGCCCTGTGTGAGCATCTTCTACGTGCTTTGGTTGTTTTGGGATTAAGTTGCCGGCGCACTCTACCATCTTGACACTTTACCCCCAACAGTTTGGGATATATTTTCTACATCAACTCCCTGCCTGACTATATGGTCCAACAAGTCACAGAGAAGTACAATGCCATCAACTTCTTCAGTAAAAAGATACAGCAGATTCAACAACACATCAACAACACCAAGTCTGCTTTTCCTTTTACACCCACCCCTTCTCAAAGAATCCCACAATGTTCTACCATAAGAACCCTATCTCTTGCAAATCTGATCAACACACTCAAATCCCTCAAAGCCACTTCCAATGTGGATGATGTTCAACCATTGCTCTCTTGGGGCAACTCTTCAATCCCTACTCACCACTGTCTCAATGCCTCTCTCACACAAGGCATCTTTCCAAAGGTTTTCAAGGCAGGTCACTTCCTTCCAATCCTAAAGAAACTTACACTAGTCTCTGATGGGGTCTTTACATATTGGTCAATTACTCACTTACCCTTCATTGGCAAACACATCAAAAAAGCCATCTACACTAAACTCAAAAGATGGCATCAGTGTTAAACCTCTCTTTCATGACTGCCAATATGTCTTATTTTCACTGTGCAACACGTAAACCGCTAGCTTGCACCTCAATGATGATGCCTTTATGACCACAGATGAAGACAACCCCGCCTCCTGATACTGCTGGACCTATCAACCTCCTTTAACAGAGTTGGGGAATCCCACTCCTATCAACACCCTGGATGGGATTCACTGGCTATGAACTTTTATGGTTCTCCTCCTACCTTATCAATCAACACCAGTTTGCATTAATGGGCACCTCCAGGTCTGCAAAAGTTCCTATCATCTGTGGAGTCCCCCATGATGTCATAGAGTCCCTCTACGTACAGATAACAGCATTAAATTTGTCAGTGTGGTAATGACACAAAACTCCACTTGAAAGTCTATAGTGTTGCTGTCATCCACTACCTCAAACATGCATGCACCTCATTCAGAACTCAGCAAACCTGTGGCTCAACCCTACTAAGACAGATTCCTCTCATTTGCCAGGAATCAGAAAGAAATAATACAAATCTAGCTCAGTTACTTAAAATGCATAGTGATTAGGATTCACCACGGACACCAACCTCACCCTCAAGGAAAACGTTGACAAAATACAAAGGGTTTCTTGTACCCATCTGTCTTTTAAGAGAAGTTAAACAATTTCTTCCAGAAAGCAACTCGAGAATTGCTGTTGATGCTACCTTAATCCCATATTTAAACAGTGGTAATGCCCTGCTTATTTGCCTCCCAGATTTCATAAGGGCCCTCTTTTAGGACATCCTACATGTTACAGCAAATCTCATCAACGGCCGCAAGAAATATGATCAAATCGTCAAATCCTGTTGGAACTCTGTTGGCTCCCCTGGCATTCCAGCACCATCTTTAAAAGCAGCTGCATCATTTACAAGTTCATCACAACTAACAGACCTCACAATTTTTTCCTAAAGCTAATAATTGGGTTTTTGTCTTTTGGTGTCAAATGATTTTAAAAAATATACCCTATTTTCCTAAATGTTATGCTCCTTGTGTTGTGTTTTCACTCTTACTGTTTATATGTCTCATGCATACTTTCTACATTATCTCTAAGTTAGGCCTGACTGCTTTTGTACCATGCTACCAGAGGGTTAGGCACAGGTTAATTTAGTGACTTTAGTGTTTCACCCTGATAGGTTTATGGCTGTTGCTTGAGCAGGGTTCACATCCCACTCAACCAATAACCCAAGTCCTCACATCTAGTATAAGTCTTGTATGAAAAGAAAAGAAGGACACCCCAGCTTGACATGTGAATGCCAGCACAGGTCCGATTACTACACCTGTCCTTCTTCAGCTTATGCACTGCCCAGTTGCACTATACTACAGCCATTGGGTAGATGGGCACCACGAAACAAGTCAACCAAGGGAAAAAGCCAAGCAGCACCACAGAGGGAAAAACACAATTAATATTGCATGTACAGCAAAACCATCACAGGACCATATGAGTCCAACTGCAGGATGGGGGAATTGAACAAGACCAGGGGACACTGATTTCAGACCAAGCAATATGGTGTCACTGAAATATCACATGCTGTGAACACCCTATGCCATTAAATTGGCAAGGAATCAACAACATTAAGGTGACGCCTGCTTACATGCATTTAGCCACTTAGTAGAACAATGGGCAGATTTGCCTCCAGCACATCCAACTTGTGCGGTTATATCAGGAAATGTCAGGTGGAGCTGGTGCACCACAATAATGTCATGACAAGGAGCCTGGATCAGGTCACACATGCACTGGAGGAAACCAAGAACGAAAATGCTGGCAATGCAGCTGCTCTCCCACTAGCTTTCTGCTCCATAATCAGCAATACTTCTGTGGCTGAGGGCGACACATAAGAGCAGAAGTGGAGAAGGACAAGGAATGACCACACAGTAGCCACCCAAGGACTCTTCTCTGGACAAAGGAAGGAGGTAGGAGGCTATTGAGTATTGACACAGGACTTGTGCTAAAATGTGTATGTTTATTTTAGAAATAAAACTAATGGAAAGATGACTTGTTTTTCAATTTCAGAACAACCAGGAACAAAGAGGCCATTGTTAATCACAGGTACAGCCATTGCAGATGTTTATTATGTACACTATGCTTAGCTCAAACATAAAAGTCAGTGAAATACAGCATGAGTATTCTGCTTACAGCAGTTATAACTGCATAATATGTAGGGGAGGTGAGATCATCTCTTTATCATGCAAATAATCATTGTCTAGGTCCAGTGGCAGACCCTACTTCATGACTACACAGCGTAGCATTTGACATGTTGCTCTTATCTCACAACTTGCTTCAAGATTGGATTCTTAAACAACCTCACTTTTATGAAGGCGGCAAAATATTTCTCTGTTTTTTCAAATGGCTGTTCAATGATATAATGGACTATCACATCAAGGAGGCCAAAAGAGCAGCCATCATGGACCACATTGACACTGAAGCCAACTACACCAAAGAACTCCTCAAAATGACTTTGGGGCTGCTCAGGAGGACATGGCGGGTGGCGTCGCGGTCGCAGCTCGCTAGACGCACGTTCCGCCGTTCCTGGGGGCGTGGCTTGCACACACAGCGATCGGCTGGATGTGCAGGCCGGTCGCTCGAATTTCGGAAACCCGGCTGCTTCGGAAACCGGGAGAGGCATCCGGTGGGAGACTCCGGCACTGGGGGCATGCCACGCTGGAGCTCTGCCGGGTGCGAAGAGGCTCGGTGAGGATTCCCCTTTGGGGAAGTAAGGTTCCTGGGAAGGTGTCCCGAGAGCCTGATAGCGCGGTAACGCACGTATTTTGGGCGAATTTTGAAGCAGCAAGCAAGGCGGTGGGCATTGCGGGGGCCGTAACCAGCTCATGCGAAGGAGATAAGAGCTCTCCCCCACTCCAGCCCTCCGTTAACATCTTGCAGGTAGGGGGGCTGGGGCCAAGGGGGGAAAAAAGGGATAAGGAGGTCGGTGGAAGACCGGGGAAGCCTAAGGGCAAAACTTTGGACCAAGTGAATTACTTGTTTAAAAAAAAGAAAGAAGGAAGTGAGGGGAGACCAAAAATAAAGCACAGACTCACACCTTCACTAAGAGCTTACTTTAAGGCTAGGCCAGAGGATATTGTGCTGGTACCGGGGCAAGGAAAATTGGATAACTATATGACTAAGGACACTAGAAACAGTACAGACTCTGGTGAGGGGGTTGAAAGTAACTCTCTCCCCCCAATTAATATTTTGGCTCACCAGGAGAATATACAAGTCGGTTTTGATGTTTCTCTGACGAGTCAAGGTGGCAACCGGTCTATTTTGAGACAGGAGGGAGAAGTTTTGGTAGAATCGGTTGCCAGCCCTCTCCTTGCCCAGGCTCTGGCCCCGACCCAAGGCACAATCTTTCCATGGAGGAGGTGATCCTCTCCATTTCGGAGGATATAAAAAAAAGGCTTTGCAAGTTCGGAGAGCAATCAAGGGGAAATCAGAGAGGCCTGTGAGGCATTGGAAAGAAAATTTGATAATTTAGTGGAGAGGATCCAGACATTAGAGGAGACGGTAGGGGGGATGAAGGAGGAGCTGAAACATCATAAGGATGATATCCGAGACTTGAACAAAAAAGAGCAAGGATTACAAGTTAGGATTGAGCAATTGGAGAATTATTCGCGTAGGAACAACATAAAGTTGTTAAAGGTCCCGGAAGGAGCAGAAGGGGCAAACTTGAAGTCATATATGGTTTCCCTAATCAAATCCGTATGTGAGTTGGAAGAGAGTAAGGAAGAGATTGAAAAAGATATTCAGAGAGCCCACCGCGACAGCACTAGACCGAGAAAAATCTTGGTTAATTTCTTAACCTATCATCTAAAGGAAAAAATATTGAGTAGCGCATTGAAACAGAAATCATTAAGGGTAGAAAATGTGACATTTGAGATTAGATCCGACGTATCTAAGATCACAATGGATAGGCAATGGGATCTGGGAAAAGGGTTGGACGAGTTTAAAAAGCTAGGAGTCACGGCACAGTTGAAGTTTTCGGCATTTTTGCGAATAATGTACAATAACAAAATGTATAATATAAGGGAGATAGATAGGGCGGATGAATTGTTAGATGTTATAAAGAAAGAACAGACCGATCATGTAAAATAATTTTTTTGAAACTTTAAGGCTCCCAGGTAGGCGGGGTGCTCTAAAACTAGGCCCATGGTGGCTGACATAGTGGGGGGGTTCTCTATGGGAGGGAGTAGGGAGGAGAGGACATTAGGCGTTTTTTTTTTTGGGTCATGCATGGAAATAGTTCCTCATTCACCTAGGCAGAGGCATGGCGGGTTAGTTTTGAATGGCTATATTTGGTAAAGGCCAGGGGGAGGGGAGGATCACGATCAAATTTCTTTCTTGGAATATTAATGGTTTAAGGACTAAACCAAGACGGAACAAAATTCTACAATATTTAAAAGATTCGCAGGCACAAATTCTAATTTTGCAGGAGACTCATTTGGCTGCAGATGAGTGTAAGGAGTTATTTAAGGTCCAAAAATGGGTGCAAATGTGTTTCTGTACTACCCATAACTTTCACACAAGGGGAGTAGTTATTTTGGTTAAACAGGGGCTTCAAGCCAGACCAGAAATTCTCGAAATAAGGGCGGATCAAGCCGGTCGCTGGGTCATAGTAAGAGTACAGGTTGATGAGGTAACTCTGGTATTGGTCGGATTCTATGGCCCGAACTGTGATGACATTGAACCTCTTAAAAAGGTACTCTCTCAGTTAATCGAATTTTCAGATTCGGTCATTATGACAGGAGATTTTAATGTGGTGCTGGATAATAGATTGGATAGAACGGATACCTGCAGATCCTTAGGCATGCCAAAATCACAGCATTACTTAAAGAGAATGATGAAAGATCATGACTTGTGTGATATTTGGCGAAAGAGGGAAGGGGAGGCCAGAGTCTTCTCTTTCTTTAACAAGAAATATAGCCACACCTCACGTGTTGATTATTTTTTAGTTGATTACAGGTTTTTGGAAAATGTTGATAGGATTGAATATTTACCCTCACATCTATCGGACCATGCAGCGATAGTATTGCATCTGACGTTCCCCCAGAGAAGAACGTTTAAGAGGTGGACATTGGAGCGTGCACTATTGTTAGATGAGGATGTCTTGTTGCAATTACGTAGAGAGACAGAGGGGGTCATTCCTACCCTGGTGGTCCGAGACCGCCAGGGTAGGGGACGGAGGAAGCACTGCCAACAGTCTGGCGGTGCTTCTGGGGCTAGAAGCCGGCGGATTCCCGCCGGCTTCCCGCTGCCCCTGTGAATCCTCCACGGCGGCGCTGCAAGCAGCGCCGCCATGGGGATTCCGACCCCCTTCCCGCCAGTCTGGTTCTGGCGGTTTTCACCGCCAGAACCTGGCTGGCGGGAACGGGTGTCGTGGGGCCCCTGGGGGCCCCTGCAGTGCCCATGCCACTGGCATGGGCACTGCAGGGGCCCCCTAACAGGGCCACACATTGATTTTCAGTGTCTGCTTGGCAGACACTGAAAATCACGACGGGTGCAACTGCACCCGTCGCACACCAGCAACTCCGCCGGCTTCATTTGGAGCCGGCTTCCTCGTTGCTGGTGCTTTCCCGCTGGGCGGGCGGGCTGTCTTTTGGCGGTCGCCCGCCAGCCCAGCGGGAAAGTCAGAGGTAGGAATGACCGCCAGAGGTAGGAATGACCGTCAGAATCTTTTTTCAATGTTACTATAGGCTCAGCACCATTATCAACGGTTTGGGACTCCTTTAAGGCCGTAATACGAGGGGAAATTAAGAGTATTGCATGTCATAAACGTAAAGTGTTTAGAGACGAAATAAGCACTTTAGAACAGGAAATGTTAATAAAAAGCGAGAAGTTGGTTGATAAAGGTGAAGAGACCCAGGAGGAGGTAGGCAGAGTGGAATTGGCCGAGCTAAGAACACGATTGGTAAATATTTTACAGGCGTGAATGGCTAAAAGATGGGAGGTTAGTAAACTAAAACATTTTGAATATGGGGAGAGTTCAGGGAAACTGCTTGCCTGGAAAGCCAAATCAGATCAGGTTAGGGGTCATATCAAGGAAATAGTGGTGGAAGAAACAGGCACAAAACTGTCTCGTAGTGAAGATATTGAACGAGGGTTTCAGGACTTTTTTACATCTCTGTATACAGAGCATGCGGAGGTGCGAGAAGAATTGGTGGAGGACTGGCTAGCTCAAGATGTGTTACCGGAAATTTCGCAGCAAACTCAGGAATTTCTTAACTGCCCTATTACGACTGAGGAAGGGCGGGCGGCTTTAGCTGGGGGTAAAGAAGGGAAAGCCCCGGGCCCTGATGGTATTCCAGTGGAGCTGTATAAAGTATTAGGCGATGTAATTACCCCGATTTTGGCTGAACTGTTTGGTAAGTTTTTTTTAAATGAGATAGGTATGCCTTCTTCTTGGAATGATGCAATTATTACATTGATTTTGAAACCCGGGAAAAATCCGACTAATCGCTCATCTTATAGACCTATCTCATTATTGAATAGCGATTATAAGCTGTTTACCAAAATAGTGGCGGATAGATTAAACAGAGTAGTAAATAGTTTAATTCACTCTGACCAGAAGGGCTTTTCGAAGGGTAGATATTTGTACGAGCTGACATATGAATTAATCGGGGCCATAGATATGGCAGTATCTTTTGATTCCCCTTTGGGGTTTATTACTGTGGATGCTGCGAAAGCTTTTGATCAAGTAAATTGGGGTTATTTGAAATTCTTGCTAAAAAAAGCTAAACTGGGAAACAATCTCTGTGGGGTATATAGGGCTCCAACAGCTAGAATACTAGTGAATGGGAATCTTACTGGCCCGATTGCTATAGCTAGGGGCACTAGACCGGGTTGTCCGTTATCCCCTGTACTATTAAATTTATATATGGAACCATTTGCGAGGAAGATTCGGCGGAACGCGATGATCTCTCCTTTCTGTTGTCAGGGCTGGGAGAGGAAACTTGCTCTGTATGCCGATGATCTTTTGGTTTATACAGATAATTTAGTAACTGCATTTCCTGAGATTCTTAAACTGGCTGAAAAGTTTGGTAAGGTTTCTGGTTATCAAGTGAATGTGGAAAAAACAGAGATTATGGCTTGGAACATGGAGTATAAATCTGTCTATTGTAAGAAGGAAATCAGATATCTGGGAATTCTGATACCTCAAAATATTAATCAGCTAGCGGAGAGGAATCAGTTAAAATTGTTGTTGGAATGTAAGAGTTTATTACAAGGTTGGACCCATCTTCCCTTAACGATTATTGGTAGAGTTAATTTGCTAAAAATGTCTATCCTTCCAAAGTGGAACTTTTTGTTTTCTACTTCTCCACTCCCCATGCAGAAAATATATATAGAAAAAATGCAGCGCCTTATAAAAAAAAAAAAAAAAAAGAACTCCTCAAAATCATCAAGGAATTCTCCAACTCGACTGCCACAGAAAGCACGGTACTCCCTTCCTAACAACTCTGTGACTCACTATCCGACTACTTTCACAGCAAGATTGCCAACATCTACAACAACTTTAACCCTCAACCCACCTCGCTCAGCCTTGACAACCTCATCCAACCAGCAAACCTCAGCCCAGCCATAACCACCTGGTCCCCACTCGATGCCCAGATCACCACAACCATCATTTTCTCCATCCACTCAAGGACACTCACTGACCCCTTCCCTTGCCATCTCTTCAACCTTGGATCCAACATAATCAGCACTGAACTCACCAACCACCTCAATGGTTCATTCTCCAAAGCTTCCCAGATGGATGGGAGCATGCAGACATCAGACACCTTCTAAAGAAGCCCTCAGCTGACCCCAGCGACCTGATGACCTACTGATCAATTTCCATGCTCTCATACCCAGCCAAAGTACTCAAAAAGACCATCAACTGGCAGCTCACCGACTACCTAGAGCGAATCCACCTACTCGACTCATCACAATCAGGTTTCCGGGCCTCCCATAGCACTGAAACTGCACTCATCCCTACAATAGACAACATCAGAACCCTCCACGACCAAGGAGAAACAGCGGCTTTGATTCTTCTCGACCTGTCTGCAGCATTTGACACAGTTGTCAGTCACATCCTCAACAACAGACTCCACAACATTGGTATTCAACAACACACCCTCAAGTGGATCATCTCATTCCTCTCAGGATGCACCCAAAGCATCCATCTACTTTCTTTCACCTCTGCTTCCAAGAACATCACATGAGACATACCCTATGGATCATCCCTCAGCCCCACTCTGTTCATCATCTACATGACCCCCGTCGCGGACATTGTCAGATCCCATGGACTCAACATCATCTCCTATGCCGACAACACTCAGCTCATCCTCTCACCCACTAAAGACCCCTCTAACACCAAAACCAACTTGCTTAATGCCATGACTGATGTAGCTGACTGGATGAGAGACAGCTGCCTCAAACTGAACTCAGACAAAACTGAGGTACTGATCTTCAGAAAGAACACCTCCACTTTGGACCACAGCTGGTGGCCGGAAGAACTGGGACCCACCCACACACCAACTGACCACGCCCGCAACCTCAGCATAATCCTGGACAGTCAATTGACCATGAAACTATAAGTCAACACAGTCACCTCCTCCTGTTTCCACACCCTCTGCATGCTCCGCAAGATCTTCAGATGGATCTCAACAAACATCAGAAAGATTGTCACACAAGCCCTCATCACCAGCTGCCTTGACTATGGCAATATGCTCTACACCAGTATCTCCTCCCAGCTCCTCAGAAGACTCCAGACAATACAGAACACGGCAGCAAGGCTTATACTGGATCCCCCAAGCGTACCCACATCACTCCTCATATAAGGAAACTTCACTGGCTCCCTGTCCAGGAAAGATGCTAGTCCCAGACACTCTCACATGCCGACAAAACTCTCCACAAACGAGGACCTTCCTACACCAACCATCAGCTGAATTTCCATCTTCCCTCAAGACACCTGTGCTCCACCTCACTCCCTATCCCATGTGTCCCCTGCATCCATCGCACCTGTTGAGGGGTCGCACTTTCTTCTACATCCCTGCTAAAGCCTTGAATGACCTCCCCATCCACTTCTGAATGGCACCCTCCCTGGCAGACTCCAGAAAGCAACTCAAGCCCCGGCTTTTCAAGGCAACACAGCAAGATCAGCACCCAGATACCCCAAGGGGTGATAGTGTTGCTCTTTAATAAAGGCTGAAGGATTAATTGATTGGTTTCTGCTGTTACTCAGTCCCCTTCTTTTGTTGTATTAGTTTAGCCTATTTGATCGATGGTCATCGTAGGAAGTCTTTATAAGTTTGTACACTTGTTCATATTCAGTTTATACAGCTAGCCTATATCCACTTGTAACCCCTTTGTGTTATTATTTATCATTTTATGCATCTTGTGGTTGGGCATTGGGACAAAGACGGACACTATTTGGGGATGCTTTGGGCCAGATTTACAAGGCCCTAGCGCCTCATAGCACCATATTAGCGTAATTTTTGTTACACAAATGTGGCATTAAGGAGTTCGTTCTCCTTCGCCATTTTTCTAAAGTGGTGGTGCAAAGCTAGCATTGCAATACTTTGCACCCCCTTGCACCACATTATGCCTGTGCCAGGCATAATGTATGCGGGGGAGTTCCCCCGTAGAGAGACCCATGAAAATGGCACATTTCACGGTGTCATTTTTAGCGTCATTTTCAATGCCTGCTCAGAGCAGGTGATAAAATGACTTGCCCATTACTTTCAATGGGCCTCCCTTTACATTGTAGGATTAGCATCACTGGTTATGGCGCTAATACTGCAAAGTAGCACAATAGAGTCATGCATTTTGACGCTATTGTTCTAACATGAACCATGGTGTGCCGTACTCTAAATACGGTGTACACATGGTGGCATGGGGGACACAAGAAAAGTGGTGCATCATAGCTGATGCACCACTTTCTTGTAAATCTGTCCCTTTATCTTTTAAATTATAGTGGCTTCCTAATGTGGTTGTTTTGCAATTTTCAGCTCTGAACAGAGTAAAACCGAAAAGGGTGCCTATGTAAAAGATGGCTTCCTATTTTCTATAGGAAATGTAGGTCTTTTCTGTACATAGAAACTTCAATCACACCTTTCCTTTTTTTGCTGTTTCAGGATACACAGATGTTCCATTGCTCAAACAATTGAAAAAAATATTATGGTACCCATAGTCTTTTTCGTGGCCACAATTCTAAAGCAATCATAGAAGGGTCTTCTCTTCCGAATCCTGTAAAGGCAAAAACAAGTTCCAATAACCCTGTACATTTAAAAAGTAGTTTAGTCTGAAAATTAATTGAAATATGTGGTTTGAAGGCTGCCTGAGTGCAAGCCAAAGGTCACAGCTAAAGTGGGACATTTCAAATGCTCTGCTTTATTGGCCTTGTACCAGGAACCCGAACCACAAAGTCAGTCTGGACATTCCAAGCTGCGACCACATCTGACCCATCTCAGAGACCTACATTGGCTACCAGTATCGAAGAGGATCACTTTCAAAATCCTCATCCACGCACACAAGGCCCTCCACAACACGGGTCCGACCTACCTCAACGACAGACTCACCTTTCACACCCCGACCCGCATCCTTCGCTCCGCCAACACGCCCCCGCCTACGTTCCTCGCATCCGCCGCACGACCACCAGAGAAAGGTCATTCTCCTACCTTGCTGCAAAGACCTGGAGCTCCCTACCACTCCACCTCCGCCTGACCGATGACTTTCTATCTTTCAGGAAACACCTTAAGACCTGGCTTTTCGACCAGTAGCTCCCCCCCCCCCCCAGTGCCTTGAGACTTTCCGGGTGAGTAGTGCGCTTTACAAATCCCTGATTGATTGATTGATTGAGTCTGTGCGAGATCCATCCATGCCTATTTCCTAGGAACCAAAGAGGTTCCACAAATCCCTATGGACCATTTCAGAGGATTCAGTTAGTTCCAGAGCATGCATTGTTACGATTTAAATGCTTACTGATCAATGCATTGCTTGCCGTAGGTAATCTTTGAGGCAAAGAACGCTGTAAAACGCTTCCAACTTTTTTGATGGTGTCTGGACAAGAAGTACAGGAGAGAAGAAAGCCAGAAGACAGTGAAGAACAAGAAGATGTTCCTAGGCTGAAGATTCCAGGGCTAGTATTACACAATGTGCACCAATGGCTTGTGGCTTGCTTTTTGCACCCCAGGGCACGATTGTATTAAAGAAGGGGACACAGATGCTTGTGTAGTCTCTTTTGTAATACTGATAGTGTTGGCACACATGTATCACCAGCACTATTTCTAAAGGGTGTTCCCTCATTTCCATGAAGTTGTGGCCCCATGCAAATGAGGGGATCATTTTGCTTCTGTGAATGTGCCATATTATGGATGCAGGTGCAGAGGCAAAAAGGATCTTTAGGAGGCCCACAAAAGTGCACTCTAAAAAGGTGACACTCTGTCAGTGGGACCCTGGAGGGGAGCCTCTGGAGGCGAGAAAGGGTGTCTCATGGAACCCTCCTGACATTCCATTGCAGGCGGGTGCAGTCTCTCACTGCACCCACCTGCAGGGCACTCTCCAACCCCTCTTAAAAGTGCAGTCAAGTTGCCACCTGTGCAGAGAAACACAGAACAGCTTTGAAGCATCCACTCCATCCACTCACTGAATGCACTAGGTCAGGGGGAACACAGGTTTGTGGCTACCCAGTGGGCATGGTATTCATTGTAATAGAGTGCACTGTCCCTCCTTGCGCTTGCTGCACCTGCTTAGAGGTGCACCATGCTGCAAAATAACCTAATTAATGCACAGACATTTCACTACTGAAATAATGAAGAGGTATAGGTACATTGAAGAGGTAAATACTTCATCTGTAACCATTTCATACGCCATGTCTGCTGGAGTTTAACTATTGGAAGAAATTTTGCAAGAAGAATGGGAAGTCATTGATTCCTGTTATCAGTTTTCTGTGTGGCATGGCCATCTGCTGTAGCAAGCAAAATCATGTTTTTTAGCTGATGCAAATCAAAGAAGATTTGCACAAATAATGTTTTCTTCAGTTACCCCAGTTTATATTCAATTTTTGTACTTTTTCAGCAATATCCATATTGTTAAACTAGTACTGTTTTGGTCTCTCCCAAAAATAAAAACCACAAAAAATATGCCGAACAAAACAATGGTTCTTCTCAGAACCAACTGTAATGGTATTAAAAAAAAGATAAAAATATGTTATTTATTTTGTATATGAGTGAGTGAGAGAAAGTGGTACAAGCAACACCTGCTGTACAAGGCCTTCAGCTGTGTGCAGCTGGGGTTGGCTACGGGCCATACCCTGTACCCAACCTCCCACAAGCCATCACCCCTCCTAGGGCTGCCAATCCCCACTGGGCACAACTTTCCGCAATATGCTGTGCAGGTTGTCTGAAGGGCACATGTTCCAGCCATCCCTCAGCACCAACCATCGAACATGCTTGGCAGGTTTTGGCCCCATAATACCTATCCTCTGCTGACACTAACACCCTTGTGCACAGCATTCAACTGTGCACAGTGGGGATTGGCAATATGGTCCGGTCTTCCCAACCTGCCAAGGATAGCCAACCCTGGCTGTGCACAGCCTTCAGCCATACACAACAGAGTTGGACTTAGAGGCCAGGCCCTGCCTGCAATCCTCCACAGGAGTAAAAAAAAAAATGCATTTTTGCAGATTTCTTAGAACCACCGTCAAAGAAACACAATAACAACTTGTCCCCATAATCCCAGAGTGGATTGGAAACAGGGCCAGCAGGTGACAGGCTCCCACCCCCATCGCGCAAGACAAAAAGCTATGCACAGAAGTGGTTGATCATATATAAAGAAAACAAACCTTGAAATCCAATGAATTGAGGACACAGAAAGGTGTATAGCCAAGGAGGGCCAGTGTTAAGTGTGTAGGCAGGACCCATCCCTTATTCAGTGTGTGACTACAGGGAAGGGCCCTCCTCCTCTTGTCCAGGATACTACATTAAGCCCAATTTAGGTAACCAGAACTCTTTATAACAGGTGCAAGAGCCTTGTGCCTCAACTTTCAGAAATACCCTAAGATATTTTTAAATTCCTGGAAACCTGCTACTGTCTCAAATAATTTATTTGCAACTCCCACCATTGTTTCAGTCCATCAAGGTGGTATTTACCTACCTGGATGGGATGAAGATACCAATGGTAAAGCATGTCCCCAAAAAAACTGTGGGTTACATGTCCTCTTCCAATATATTTGTATACCAGAGAAAAGTTAGAAGACATCCACTGACGTCCCTGAGAAAAGGAGTCTTCAGAGGTCACTGGTCCCTGTCGGTTGCGTCGCTGTGGAGGTTCTTTGAGTCTGGAGACAGGCCGGTAGGGCTGGGGCCAAGTCAGTTGTCGTCTCCCTCGTCTCTGCGGGGTTTTCAGGTCAGCAGTCCTTCTTCTTTGTGTAGGTTGCAGGAATCTGATTTCCTGGGTTCAGGGTCGCCCAATGCTAAATTTAGGGGTGTGTTTAGGTCTGGGGAGCAGTAGCCAATGGCTACTGTCCTGGAGGGTGGCTACACCCTCTTTGTGCCTCCTCCCTGAGCAGAGGGGGGCACATCCCTAATCCTATTGGGGGAATCTCAAGATGGAGAATTTCTAAAGGCAGGAGTCACCTCAGCTCAGGACACCTTAGGGGCTGTCCTGACTGGTGGGTGACTCCCCCTTGTTTTTCTCATTATCCTCTCCTGCCTTGCTGCCAAAAGTGGGGGCAGTGGCTGGAGGGACGGGCATCTCCACTTGCTGGGATGCCCTGGGGTGCTGAAACAAAAGACATGAGCCTTTGAGGCTCACCTCCAGGTGTTACAGTTCCTTTAGGGGGAGGTGAGAAGCACCTCCACCAAGTGCAGGCTTTGTTCCTGGCCACAGAGTGACAAAGGCTCTCACCACAGGGGGGCAGAAACTTGTCTGAGTGGCAGGCTGGCACAGACCAGTCAGTCCTGCACTGAAGGATTGGGTAAAATACAGGGGCATCTTCTAAGATGCCCTCTGTGTGCATTTTGTAATAAATCCAATACTGCCAGTATTCAGTGTAGCCATTATGGAGCCTTGGAGTTTGTTTTGACAAACTCCCAGACCATATACCTAATATGGCCACACTGTACTTACAATGTCTAAGAATAGACTTAGACACTGTAGGGGTATATTGCTCATGCAGCTATGCCCTCACCTGTGGCATAGTGCATCCTGCCTTAGGGATGTAAGGCCTGCTAGAAGGGTGACTTACCTATGCCACAGACAGCATTTTGTGTGCATGGCATCCTGAGGGGGATGCCATGTCGACTTTACCTTTTTCTCCCCACCAACACACACAATCTACAATTGCAGTGTGCATGTGTTAGGTGAGGGGTCCCTTCGGGTGGCACAACATGTGCTGCAGCCCTTAGGGACCTTCCTTGGTCACAGGGCCCTTGGTATCACTGGTACCTTTTACAAGGGACTTATCTGTGTGCCAGGCATGTGCCAATTGTGGAACAATGGTACATTGTTAAGTGAAAGAACATTGGTGGTGGGGCCTGGTTATCAGGGTCTCAGCACACTTCTCAGTCAAGTCAGCATCAATATCAGGCAAAAGGTGGGGGGTAACTGCAACAGGGAGCCATTTTCCTTCAGTAAGGCTGAGCGAGGATCCTTGAGGTACTCCATAGATGATTTTCTTCAGTTCAGAGGTAAAGAGAAGTTGGACTTTTTTTTTTCTTCCAGTGAGGAAAGAGGCGATCCATCTGATAACAGCTCCATGAATGCCTATGTTGCCCAGCATTGCGATGAGTGTGCGGTGGGAGATCATATTGAAGGCTGTCAAGAGGCCTAGAAGAATCAGAGCTGCAGTCTCTCCTCTGTCGAGTAGGGCTCGGATGTCGTCGGTAGCTGCAATGAGGGCTGTCTCGTGCTGTGGTAGCTGCGGAGAGTTGTTGGTTAATGGCTTTTTCTAATATTTTGGCTGGGAACAGGAGCAGGGAGATCCGTCAGTAAATTTGAGTTCACTGGGGTCTGCCAATGGTTTCTTTAGTAGGTCATTGACTTCTTCTTGTTTCCAGTCCTTGGGGACGGTGGCTATGGTAATTGAGATGTTGAACGTGGTGGTGAGTACATAGCAGATTCTGTCTTTGCCTAGGTTGAAGATGTGATGAGGGTATGGGTCAGGTGGGACCCCTGAGTGGATCAAGTGCATGATGGAAGCAGTGTCCTTTGAGGTTAGTCAGAGGTCTGTGGTAGTAGTGGGATCATTGTGTTGCTTGAAGTAGTTGGTGGCCTTGGGCTGGGGTTTGAAGTTTCTGTAGATGTTGAAGATCTTGGTATGGAAGAAGTTTGCAAGGTTATCACAGAGTTCCGGTGTGGAGATAATGTTTTTTGGTGCAGCTGAGGGTGGCCGAGTGGCTGGAGAATTCTTTGACAATGTTGAAGAGTACTTTGCTGTTACTGGAGCTTGATTTGATGCATGGGGCTAAGGCCTTTTCTTTTATTCTCTCAACTGTCTGTGGTAGAGGCTGAGGGCTATTGTGAAGGCGCTCTTGTCGGTCGTGCCCTTGCAGGTGTACCATCTCCTTTCCAGTTGTTTCCAGTGTCGCTTAGCCATCCTGAAATCTTCAGTGTACCAGCTAGCCTGTTTAGTGGACCTTCCTTGGGTGTTGTTCCTGTTAGGAGTGACACTGTTGATGCAGTTCTAATTTGTTTGAAATTGGGTCTTTGGTTGGCAGTGAGGTTACCCTCTGTCCAAGCAAGGACCCTCACTCAAGTCACACACAATCCAAACTATCCTGTACCCACCCTCTGGTAGCTTGGCACTGAGCAGTCAGGCCTAACTTAGACGGCAATGTGTAAAGTATTTGTGCAATAAATCATACAATAACACCATATAACACTACAAAAATACACCACACAGTGTTTCAAAAAATATATAATATTCATCAGATAAGATGCAGGTCAAAACGATTAAAATGCAATAAGGATATGTTCAGATATCACTGGAAAAGTGATATAAAGTGGATTAAGTCTTTTAAAAGCAAACAAAGTCTCTTTCAAGCAAAAAGTACCCGGTTTGCATGCAAAATCTCTGCAAAGAACTGCAGAGGAGGAGAACAAAGGGGTGAGCATTGATTTCTCGGGCATCACACGGCGATGCGTCATTTAGTTTTCACGCAGGGATGGCTGGGCATCTATTTCCGGCACTCGGTCGCGGATCCTTTTGAGGTTGCAGGGTTTTCGGACGCCCCGGGGACAATGTGTGGATTTCCTGTGCTGGCAGGACGCAGTCACAGGAGCTGCGTCGATTCAGTGGGCGTTGCATTGAATTTTCTCCTGCGCGGCAGGCGATGCGTTGATTCCTCTCTGGAAGTCGGACTGCATCATTCCGGTTCGGCTGTGCGTCATTCCAGTGTGCCATGCATCGAATTTCAGGTCGCTACACTGGCACTGCATTGATCTTCTCGATGCGAAGTCAGGCTGTGTCGTTCCAGTTCGGCGTGCGGTGAAATGTTCACCACAGTGCAGGCTGTGCATCCTTTCTGGCAGGCTGTGCATCGAATTGCACCACACAAGGAGTCCTTCTTGTAGAGATGAAGACATTTTGGTCCTGAGAATTCAGGGAACAGGAGGTAAGCTCTATCCAAGCCCTTGGAGAGCACTTCTTCACAACAGCCAGGGAGCGGAAGGCAGCAGGGCAACAGCAAGGCAGCAGTCATTCACAGAAAGCAGACAGGTGAGTCCTTTGGGCAGTCAGGCAATTCTTCTTGTCGGGATGCAGGTTCTGGTTCAAGTTTCTTCTCCAGGAAGTGTCTGAGTTGGTACGGGCAGAGGTCCTGTTTAAATACCTAAATGTGCCTTTGAAGTGGGGGAGACTTCAAAGAGTGGCTTAGAAGTGCACAAGGTCCCCTTTCAGTTCAATCCTGTCTGCCAGGGCCCCAGTAAGGGGTGTGGCAGTCCTTTGTGTGAGGGCAGGCTACTGTCCTTTGATATGCAAGTGTCAGGCCCTCTACCCTCCCAGCCCAGTAATACCCATTCAAAATGCAGATGTATGCAAGTGAAGCTGAGTTTCCTGTGTTTGGGGTGTGTCTGAATGAATGCACAAGAGAGGTGTCATCTAAACCCAGCCAGACGTGGATTGTAAGGCACAGAAAGATTTAAGTGCAGAGAAATGCTGTAGGAAAGTACCATCTTGCCTGGCATGTTACCCCCATTTTTCACTGTATATATGTTGTTTTAGTTGTATGTGTCACTGGGACCCTGGTAACCCAGGACCCCAGTGCTCATAAGTGTGCCTGAATGTGTTACCTGTGTAGTGACTAACTGTCTCACTGAGGCTCTGCTAATCAGAACCTCAGTGGTTATGCTCTCTCATTTCTTTCCAAATTGTCACTAACAGGCTAGTGACCATTTTTACCAATTTACATTGGCTTACTGGAACACCCTTATAATTCCCTAGTATATGGTACTGAGGTACCCAGGGTATTGGGGTTCCAGGAGATCCCTATGGGCTGCAGCATTTCTTTTGCCACCCATAGGGAGCTCTGACAATTCTTACACAGGCCTGCCACTGCAGCCTGAGTGAAATAACGTCCACATTATTTCACAGCCATTTTACACTGCACTTAAGTAACTTATAAGTCACCTATATGTCTAACCTTTACCTGGTAAAGGTTAGGTGCAAAGTTACTTAGTGTGAGGGCACCCTGGCACTAGCCAAGGTGCCCCCACATTGTTCAGAGCCAATTCCCTGAACTTTGTGAGTGCGGGGACACCATTACACGCGTGCACTACATATAGGTCACTACCTATATGTAGCTTCACAATGGTAACTCCGAATATGGCCATGTAACATGTCTATGATCATGGAATTGCCCCCTCTATGCCATCCTGGCATAGTTGGCACAATCCCATGATCCCAGTGGTCTGTAGCACAGACCCTGGTACTGCCAAACTGCCCTTCCTGGGGTTTCACTGCAGCTGCTGCTGCTGCTGCTGCCAACCCCTCAGACAGGCATCTGCCCTCCTGGGGTCCAGCCAGGCCTGGCCCAGGATGGCAGAACAAAGAACTTCCTCTGAGAGAGGGTGTGACACCCTCTCCCTTTGGAAAATGGTGTGAAGGCAGGGGAGGAGTAGCCTCCCCCAGCCTCTGGAAATGCTTTCTTGGGCACAGATGTGCCCAATTCTGCATAAGCCAGTCTACACCGGTTCAGGGACCCCTTAGCCCCTGCTCTGGCGCGAAACTGGACAAAGGAAAGGGGAGTGACCACTCCCCTGACCTGCACCTCCCCTGGGAGGTGTCCAGAGCTCCTCCAGTGTGCTCCAGACCTCTGCCATCTTGGAAACAGAGGTGCTGCTGGCACACTGGACTGCTCTGAGTGGCCAGTGCCACCAGGTGACGTCAGAGACTCCTTGTGATAGGCTCCTTCAGGTGTTGCTAGCCTATCCTCTCTCCTAGGTAGCCAAACCCTCTTTTCTGGCTATTTAGGGTCTCTGTCTCTGGGGAAACTTTAGATAACGAATGCATGAGCTCAGCCGAGTTCCTCTGCATCTCTCTCTTCACCTTCTGATAAAGAATCGACTGCTGACCGCGCTGGAAGCCTGCAAACCTGCAACATAGTAGCAAAGACGACTACTGCAACTCTGTAACGCTGATCCTGCCGCCTTCTCGACTGTTTTCCTGCTTGTGCATGCTGTGGGGGTAGCCTGCCTCCTCTCTGCACCAGAATCTCCGAAGAAATCTCCCGTGGGTCGACGGAATCTTCCCCCTGCAACCGCAGGCACCAAAAAGCTGCATTACCAGTCCCTTGGGTCTCCTCTCAGCACGACGAGCGAGGTCCCTCGAATCCAGCGACTCTGTCCAAGTGACCCCCACAGTCCAGTGACTCTTCAGCCCAAGTTTGGTGGAGGTAAGTCCTTGCCTCACCTCGCTGGGCTGCATTGCTGGGAACCGCGACTTTGCAGCTACTCCGGCCCCTGTGCACTTCCGGCAGAAATCCTTTGTGCACAGCCAAGCCTGGGTCCACGGCACTCTAACCTGCATTGCACGACTTTCTAAGTTGGTTTCCGGCGACGTGGGACTCCTTTGTGCAACTTCGGCGAGCACTGTTTCACGCATCCTTGTAGTGCCTGTTTCTGGCACTTCTCCGGGTGCTACCTGCTTCAGAGAGGGCTTCTTGTCTTGCACGACGTCCCCTCTCTCTGCTGGTCCAATTTGCGACCTCCTGGTCCCTCCTGGGCCTCAACAGTGTCCAAAAATGCTAACCGCACGATTTGCAGCTAGCAAGGCTTGTTGGCGTTCTTTCGGCGGGAAAACACTTCTGCACGACTCTCCAAGGCGAGAGGGATCCGTCCACCAAAGAAGAAGTCTCTAGCCCTTTTCGTTCCTGCAGAAACCTCAGCTTCTTCTGTCCAGTAGAAGCTTCTTTGCACCCACAGCTGGCATTTCCTGGGCATCTGCCCATCTCCGACTTGCTTGTGACTTTTGGACTTGGTCCCCTTGTTCCACAGGTACCCTAGATTGGAAATCCACAGTTGTTGCATTGCTGGTTTGTGTCTTTCCTGCATTATTCCTCTAACACGACTTCTTTGTCTTTAGGGGAACTTTAGTGCACTTTGCACTCACTTTTCAGGGTCTTGGGGAGGGTTATTTTTCTAACTCTCACTATTTTCTAATAGTCCCAGCGACCCTCTACAAGGTCACATAGGCTTGGGGTCCATTTGTGGTTCGCATTCCACTTTTGGAGTATATGGTTTGTGTTGCCCCTATTCCTATGTTTCCCCATTGCATCCTATTGTAACTATACATTGTTTGCACTGTTTTCTAAGACTATACTGCATATTTTTGCTATTGTGTATATATATCTTGTGTATATTTCCTATCCTCTCACTGAGGGTACACTCTAAGATACTTTGGCATATTGTCATAAAAATAAAGTACCTTTATTTTTAGTATAACTGTGTATTGTGTTTTCTTATGATATTGTGCATATGACACTAAGTGGTACTGTAGTAGCTTCACACGTCTCCTAGTTCAGCCTAAGCTGCTCTGCTAAGCTACCATTATCTATCAGCCTAAGCTGCTAGACACCCTATACACTAATAAGGGATAACTGGGCCTGGTGCAAGGTGCAAGTACCCCTTGGTACTCACTACAAGCCAGTCCAGCCTCCTACATTGGTTGTGCAGTGGTGGGATAAGTGCTTGAGACTACTTACCACTCTTGTCATTGTACTTTTCATAAGAGAAAAATATACAAAACAAGGTCAGTGTATATACACATAGCCAAAAAGTTTTGCATTTCCTCTTTTCACTCTTTTCTAAGTGCTGAAAAGTACCTCTAAACTTTCAAAAAGTTCTTAAAAGTTTAAAAAGTTTTTTTTCTGTCTTTCCAAAAAGTTCTGAAAACTTTTTTCTCTTTTTCTATCACTTTAACTCTCTCTAAAAATGTCTGGCACAGGCCAAAGTGTTGATCTGTCCAAACTTGCATATGACAACCTTAGCTGGAAAAGAGCAAGGAGTCTCTGTATAGAGAGAGGTTTGAGTGTAGGGAAGAATCCTTCCTTGGAACTGTTACTTAACATGCTTAGAGAACAGGATAAGGCCATAGGTGCCTCATCTGTTGAAAAAGTACCTAATAGTTCTCAATCTGATTCAGGGACTCCCCCAGGAAAAGATTCAGGAAAGAAACTTCCTAGCCTGCCCATTACTAGACAATCTAGCATAGATGGTAATGATGATGAGCCACACCAAATAAATAGTGTTGTCTCACATCATAGCAAAAGCATTTATTCTCACCATACTGGTAGTAATGTTTCTGTAAACCAAGCTGTTAGGGTGCCTTCTGTAAGGGACAGGTCTCCTTCTGTTCATTCCCATCATAGCTCTGTTTCTAGAAATGTCCCTCCCACCAACCCTGATGACAGAATGTTAGAGAGGGAACTCAATAAGTTGAGGGTGGAACAAACCAGACTGAAGCTTAAAAAGCAACAGCTGGATTTGGATAGACAGTCTTTTGAATTAGAGAAGGAAAGACAGAAGTTGGGTTTAGATACCCATGGTGGCAGCAGCAGTATTCCCCATAGTCATCCTGCAAAAGAGCATGATTCCAGGATTCTGCACAAGTAAGTTCCCCCTTATAAGGAGGGGGATGACATTAACAAGTGGTTTGCTGCACTTGAGAGGGCCTGTGTTGTACAGGATGTCCCTCAAAGGCAGTGGGCTGCTATCCTATGGCTATCATTTAGTGGAAAAGGTAGGGATAGGCTCCTTACTGTGAAAGAAAATGATGCTAATAATTTCCAAGTTCTTAAGAATGCACTCCTGGATGGTTATGGCTTAACCACTTAACAGTACAGGATAAAGTTCAGAGAGACCAAAAAGGAGTCTTCACAAGACTGGGTTGATTTCATTGACCAGGCAGTGAAGGCCTTGGAGGGGTGGTTACATGGCAGTAAAGTTACTGATTATGACAGCCTGTATAACTTGATCCTGAGAGAGCATATTCTTAATAATTGTGTGTCTGATTTGTTGCACCAGTACTTGGTGGACTCTGATCTGACCTCTCCCCAAGAATTGGGAAAGAAGGCAGACAAATGGGTCAGAACAAGAGTGAACAGAAAGGTTCATACAGGGGGTGACAAAGATGGCAACAAAAAGAAGGATGGTAAGTCTTCTGACAAGGGTGGGGACAAATCTAAAAATGAGTCTTCATCAGGCCCACAAAAACACTCTGGTGGGGGTGGTGGGTCCAAATCCTCCTTTAATCAGAACAAGGAAAAGAAACCATGGTGCTATTTATGTAAAATAAAAGGCCATTGGACAACAGATCCCAGTTGTCCAAAGAAAGGCACCACAGCTCCTACCACTACAACCCCTACTGCTACACCTAGTGTCCCTACTAATAGCAGTGGTGGTGGGAGCAAACCTACTAATAGCCAATCCAAGGGAGTAGCTGGGCTCACTTTTGGTAATTTAGTTGGGGTTGGTCTGATTAGGGAGACCACAGAGGCTACTTTAGTCTCTGAAGGGGCTATTGATTTAGCCACTTTGGTTGCTTGCCCCCATAACTTGGAGAAGTACAAGCAACTAACCCTAATAAATGGTGTTGAGGTCCAGGCCTACAGGGACACAGGTGACAGTGTCACAATGGTGATTGAGAAACTGGTGCACCCTGAACAACACATACTTGGACACCAGTACCAAGTAACCGATGCTCACAACATAACACAAAGCCACCCCATGGCTGTTGTAAATCTCAACTGGGGGGGGGGTAACTGGTCCAAAGAAAGTTGTGGTAGCTTCAGATTTACCTGTAGACTGTCTATTAGGGAATGATTTGGAGACATCAGCTTGGTCAGATGTGGAGTTGGAGGCCCATGCAGCATTGCTGGGCATCCCAGGGCATATTTTTGCTTTGACAAGGGCTCAGGCCAAAAAGCAAAAAGGACAGGGAAGCTTGGATCCTGGAACAATGGACCAAGTGCTCCCTAAAGCTAGGGCTAGTAGAAGCAAACCACTTCCTACTATCCCTCCCTCTACAGTGGATTCAACTTCTGCGGAAGAAGAATTCCCTCCCTGTGCAGAACCTACACCAGAGGAGCTGGAAGCAGACACTGCTGAGCTTTTGGGTGAAGGGGGGCCTGCCAGAGAGGAGCTGAGTGTGGCACAGCAAACCTGTCCCACATTAGAGGGTCTCAGACAGCAAGCTGTCAAACAGGCTAATGGGGATGTCAGTGACTCTCACAGAGTTTACTGGGAGGACAACCTCTTGTACACTGAGCATAGGGATCCTAAACCTGGAGCTGCCAGGAGATTAGTGATTCCTCAGGAGTACAGGAAGTTCCTCCTATTACTGGCACATGACATTCCCCTAGCTGGGCACCTGGGTCAAATGAAAACTTGGGACAGATTGGTTCCATTGTTTCATTGGCCTAGGATGTCTGAGGACACAAAGGAATTTTGTAAGTCCTGTGAAACCTGTCAAGCGAGTGGCAAGACAGGTGGCACCCCAAAGGCACCCCTTATCCCACTGCCTGTGGTTGGGGTTCCCTTTGAAAGGGTAGGGGTTGACATAGTTGGCCCCCTTGACCCTCCTACTGCTTCAGGCAATAGGTTTATCTTGGTGGTAGTGGACCATGCCACAAGATATCCTGAAGCTATTCCTTTAAGGACCACTACAGCACCTGCAGTGGCAAAGACCCTCCTGGGAATATTTTCCAGGGTGGGCTTCCCAAAGGAAGTGGTATCAGACAGGGGAAGCAATTTCAAGTCTGCATACTTAAAGGCCATGTGGAAGGAGTGTGGTGTAACGTACAAGTTCACAACACCCTATCATCCACAAACAAATGGACTGGTGGAGAGATTTAATAAAATTCTCAAAGGCATGATTATGGGTCTCCCTGAAAAACTCCGCAGGAGATGGGATATCCTTCTACCATGCCTCCTTTTTGCCTACAGGGAGGTACCCCAGAAAGCAGTGGGCTTCAGCCCCTTTGAACTTCTTTTTGGACACCCTGTTAGGGGTCCACTCACACTTGTAAAGGAGGGTTGGGAACAACCTTTAAAAGCTCCTAAGCAGGATATTGTGGATTATGTACTTGGCCTCAGATCAAGGATGGCTGAGTACATGAAAAAGGCCAGTAAAAACCTTCAGGCCAGCCAAGAGCTCCAGAAGCAATGGCATGATCAGAAGGCTGTTTTGGTTCAGTACCAACCAGGGCAGAAAGTGTGGGTCTTGGAGCCTTTGGCCCCAAGAGCACTCCAAGATAAATGGAGTGGACCCCACACAATTGTTGAAAAGAAGGGTGAAGTCACCTACTTGGTTGACTTAGGCACTGCCAGGAGTCCCCTTAGGGTGCTCCATGTCAACCGCCTGAAACCCTACTATGACAGGGCTGATCTCACCCTGCTCATGGCAACAGATGAGGGACAGGAAGAAGACAGTGATCCTCTACCTGATCTCTTCTTTTCCACAGATCAAGATGCTCTTGTGGAAGGTGTAGTTTTGGCTGATTGTCTTACTGCTGAGCAGAAAGACAATTGCATAAATCTCCTAGGACAATTTTCAGAACTCTTCTCTACTGTGCCAGGCACCACTTCTTGGTGTGAGCACACTATAGATACTGGAGACAGTTTACCTGTCAAAAGTAAGATCTGTAGGCAGCCTGACCATGTCAGGGACTGCATAAAGCAAGAAGTTCAGAAAATGTTGGAACTAGGAGTGGTTGAGCACTCTGACAGTCCATGGGCTTCTCCTGTGGTACTGGTACCAAAACCCAATTCTAAAGATGGAAAGAAGGAAATGCGGTTTTGTGTAGACTATAGAGGTCTCAACTTGGTAACCAAAACTGATGCTCACCCTATACCCAGGGCAGATGAGCTTATAGATACACTGGCATCTGCCAAGTATCTAAGCACTTTTGATTTGACTGCAGGGTATTGGCAGATCAAATTATCAGAAGATGCTAAACCTAAGACTGCATTTTCGACCATTGGAGGACATTACCAGTTTACTGTAATGCCTTTTGGTTTGAAAAATGCACCTGCCACTTTTCAAAGGTTGGTGAACACAGTCCTGCAAGGGCTGGAAGCTTTCAGTGCAGCATATTTGGACGATATAGCTGTCTTTAGCTCCAGCTGGGATGATCACCTGGTCCACCTATGGAAAGTTTTGGAGGCCCTGCAAAAGGCAGGCCTCACTATCAAGGCTTCAAAGTGCCAGATAGGGCAGGGTAAGGTGGTTTACCTGGGACACCTTGTTGGTGGGGAACAGATTGCACCACTTCAGGGGAAAATCCAAACTATTATTGATTGGGTTCCCCCTACCACTCAGACTCAGGTGAGAGCCTTCCTAGGCCTCACTGGGTATTACAGGAGGTTCATTAAGAACTATGGCTCCATTGCAGCCCCTCTTAATGACCTCACATCCAAGAAAATGCCTAAAAAGGTATTATGGACAGCAAACTGTCAGAAAGCTTTTGAGGAGCTGAAGCAGGCCATGTGCTCTGCACCTGTCCTGAAAAGCCCTTGTTACTCTAAAAAATTCTATGTCCAAACTGATGCATCTGAATTAGGAGTAGGGGCAGTCCTATCACAACTTAATTCTGAGGGCCAGGATCAACCTGTTGCTTTTATTAGTAGAAGGTTGACCCCTAGAGAAAAGCGTTGGTCTGCCATTGAGAGGGAGGCCTTTGCTGTGGTCTGGGCTCTGAAGAAGTTGAGGCCATACCTGTTTGGCACTCACTTCATTGTTCAGACAGACCACAAACCTCTACTTTGGCTAAAACAAATGAAAGGTGAAAATCCTAAATTGTTGAGGTGGTCCATATCCCTACAGGGAATGGACTATACAGTGGAACATAGACCTGGGAGTAGCCACTCCAATGCAGATGGACTCTCCAGATATTTCCACTTAGACAATGAAGACTCATCAGGTCATGGCTAGTCTTATTGTCCTTCGTTTGGGGGGGGGGGGGTTGTGTAGGAAAGTACCATCTTGCCTGGCATGTTACCCCCATTTTTCACTGTATATATGTTGTTTTAGTTGTATGTGTCACTGGGACCCTGGTAACCCAGGACCCCAGTGCTCATAAGTGTGCCTGAATGTGTTACCTGTGTAGTGACTAACTGTCTCACTGAGGCTCTGCTAATCAGAACCTCAGTGGTTATGCTCTCTCATTTCTTTCCAAATTGTCACTAACAGGCTAGTGACCATTTTTACCAATTTACATTGGCTTACTGGAACACCCTTATAATTCCCTAGTATATGGTACTGAGGTACCCAGGGTATTGGGGTTCCAGGAGATCCCTATGGGCTGCAGCATTTCTTTTGCCACCCATAGGGAGCTCTGACAATTCTTACACAGGCCTGCCACTGCAGCCTGAGTGAAATAACGTCCACGTTATTTCACAGCCATTTTACACTGCACCTAAGTAACTTATAAGTCACCTATATGTCTAACCTTTACCTGGTAAAGGTTAGGTGCAAAGTTACTTAGTGTGAGGGCACCCTGGCACTAGCCAAGGTGCCCCCACATTGTTCAGAGCCAATTCCCTGAACTTTGTGAGTGCGGGGACACCATTACACGCGTGCACTACATATAGGTCACTACCTATATGTAGCTTCACAATGGTAACTCCGAATATGGCCATGTAACATGTCTATGATCATGGAATTGCCCCCTCTATGCCATCCTGGCATAGTTGGCACAATCCCATGATCCCAGTGGTCTGTAGCACAGACCCTGGTACTGCCAAACTGCCCTTCCTGGGGTTTCACTGCAGCTGCTGCTGCTGCCAACCCCTCAGACAGGCATCTGCCCTCCTGGGGTCCAGCCAGGCCTGGCCCAGGATGGCAGAACAAAGAACTTCCTCTGAGAGAGGGTGTGACACCCTCTCCCTTTGGAAAATGGTGTGAAGGCAGGGGAGGAGTAGCCTCCCCCAGCCTCTGGAAATGCTTTCTTGGGCACAGATGTGCCCAATTCTGCATAAGCCAGTCTACACCGGTTCAGGGACCCCTTAGCCCCTGCTCTGGCGCGAAACTGGACAAAGGAAAGGGGAGTGACCACTCCCCTGACCTGCACCTCCCCTGGGAGGAGTCCAGAGCTCCTCCAGTGTGCTCCAGACCTCTGCCATCTTGGAAACAGAGGTGCTGCTGGCACACTGGACTGCTCTGAGTGGCCAGTGCCACCAGGTGACGTCAGAGACTCCTTGTGATAGGCTCCTTCAGGTGTTGCTAGCCTATCCTCTCTCCTAGGTAGCCAAACCCTCTTTTCTGGCTATTTAGGGTCTCTGTCTCTGGGGAAACTTTAGATAACGAATGCATGAGCTCAGCCGAGTTCCTCTGCATCTCTCTCTTCACCTTCTGATAAAGAATCGACTGCTGACCGCGCTGGAAGCCTGCAAACCTGCAACATAGTAGCAAAGACGACTACTGCAACTCTGTAACGCTGATCCTGCCGCCTTCTCGACTGTTTTCCTGCTTGTGCATGCTGTGGGGGTAGCCTGCCTCCTCTCTGCACCAGAATCTCCGAAGAAATCTCCCGTGGGTCGACGGAATCTTCCCCCTGCAACCGCAGGCACCAAAAAGCTGCATTACCAGTCCCTTGGGTCTCCTCTCAGCACGACGAGCGAGGTCCCTCGAATCCAGCGACTCTGTCCAAGTGACCCCCACAGTCCAGTGACTCTTCAGCCCAAGTTTGGTGGAGGTAAGTCCTTGCCTCACCTCGCTGGGCTGCATTTCTGGGAACCACGACTTTGCAGCTACTCCGGCCCCTGTGCACTTCCGGCAGAAATCCTTTGTGCACAGCCAAGCCTGGGTCCACGGCACTCTAACCTGCATTGCACGACTTTCTAAGTTGGTCTCTGGCGACGTGGGACTCCTTTGTGCAACTTCGGCGAGCACCGTTTCACGCATCCTCGTAGTGCCTGTTTCTGGCACTTCTCCGGGTGCTACCTGCTTCAGAGAGGGCTCCTTGTCTTTCTCGACGTCCCTTCTCTCTGCTGTTCCAATTTGCGACCTCCTGGTCCCTCCTGGGCCTCAGCAGCGTCCAAAAACGCTAACCGCACGATTTGCAGCTAGCAAGGCTTGTTGGCGTTCTTTCGGCGGGAAAACACTTCTGCACGACTCTCCAAGGCGAGAGGGATCCGTCCACCAAAGGGGAAGTCTCTAGCCCTTTTCGTTCCTGCAGAAACCTCAGCTTCTTCTGTCCAGTAGAAGCTTCTTTGCACCCGCAGCTGGCATTTCCTGGGCATCTGCCCATCTCCGACTTGCTTGTGACTTTTGGACTTGGTCCCCTTGTTCCACAGGTACCCTAGATTGGAAATCCACAGTTGTTGCATTGCTGGTTTGTGTCTTTCCTGCATTATTCCTCTAACACGACTTCTTTGTCCTTAGGGGAACTTTAGTGCACTTTGCACTCACTTTTCAGGGTCTTGGGGAGGGTTATTTTTCTAACTCTCACTATTTTCTAATAGTCCCAGCGACCCTCTACAAGGTCACATAGGCTTGGGGTCCATTCGTGGTTCACATTCCACTTTTGGAGTATATGGTTTGTGTTGCCTCTATTCCTATGTTTCCCCATTGCATCCTATTGTAACTATACATTGTTTGCACTGTTTTCTAAGACTATACTGCATATTTTTGCTATTGTGTATATATATCTTGTGTATATTTCCTATCCTCTCACTGAGGGTACACTCTAAGATACTTTGGCATATTGTCATAAAAATAAAGTACCTTTATTTTTAGTATAACTGTGTATTGTGTTTTCTTATGATATTGTGCATATGACACTAAGTGGTACTGTAGTAGCTTCACACGTCTCCTAGTTCAGCCTAAGCTGCTCTGCTAAGCTACCATTATCTATCAGCCTAAGCTGCTAGACACCCTATACACTAATAAGGGATAACTGGGCCTGGTGCAAGGTGCAAGTACCCCTTGGTACTCACTACAAGCCAGTCCAGCCTCCTACAAATGCTCACTTTCTAAAAGTGGCATTTCTAAAATAGTAATATTAAATCCAATGTCACCGGTCAGCAGGACTTTGTATCACCATTCTGGCCATACTAAATATGACCTTCCTACTCCTTTCAGATCAGCAGCTACCACTCAAACGATGTATGAGGGCAGCCTCAATGTTAGTCTATGAAGGGAGCAGGCCTCACAGCAGTGTAAAACAAATTTAGGAGTTTTACACTACCAGGACATGTAAACTACACAGGTACATGTCCTGCCTTTTGCCTACACAGCGCCCTGCCCTATGGGTTACCTAGGGCATACCTTAGGGGTGTTTTATATGTAGAAAAAACTGGAGTTTTAGGCTTGGCAAGTATTTTTAAATGCCATGTCGAATTGGCAGTAAAACAGCACACACAGCCCCTGCAATGGCAGGCCTGAGACAAGGTTAAGGGGTTACTTAGGTGGGTGGCACAATCAGTGCTGCAGGTACACTAGTAACATTTAATCTAATCACATATAGTGCATTCTTTTAAACTTATGAGCAAATTAAATAGTCCAGTTGGGTATGATCCAATGTTACCATGTTTAAAGGGAGAGAGCATATGCACTTTAGCATTGGTTAGCAGTGGTAAAGTGCTCAGAGTCGTAAAACCAGCAAAAACATTATCTAAAAAGTGGAGGGAGGCAGGCAAGAAGTTAGGGGTGACCACCCCAAGGCTGTCGGGTGTAACACAATTGTTGACGTTTCTGACGTTCTGGTCTTAGTTATTGGAGGAGGTGGGGTGGGTGGTGTTGAGGGCATTGATTTATGTTACCTTTGAGACTTTGCTCCAGCTGTGGTAGGAGCATTAGGCAGACCAGTGGCAGATGTCCATGAGCTGATGATGTTGAAGTGGACGATGGAGTGGTCAGTCCAGGTGAGTTCTGTGCTATGGCTCTACCTGATGTCAGGCCACTCATCTGGAGAATTTGTCTCCAGAGATGATATTGGACCCTACTTTCTTCCAACACAACGCCTGACCTAGGAATGATAACCTCAAATAAGATGCTGCCCTAGAAGGGAAGGGGGGGTTGGGACAAAATAATAAAACAGACAAAGACTCGTGCCCTGTGAGTGGTGTCTAGCTCGCTATCCTGTTGGGGAATGTCCCAAGTGTCGTCCTCGTTTGGGGTATGCAGGAGAGTCAACTTGTTTTCTCTTTTTTTGCTTTGTCCTTCCTTTCATTGCAGGCCATGCCCTCACATGTCGGAATGACCAAAAGGCTGGTTCCGGAATGGCTGCAACTGCGAAGAGGATTCCCCACCGTCTCTCACAGTAGGTCTTGTTTGAAATGCAGGGATTGGAGAAGTCTGATGAGCTGCTCAGACATGTCTGTGGGGGCGCAGATGCCACCGGGTCACTAGGAAGCTTAGATCAGGGTGAAGAGGGGGTAATGATCCAGGAGAGTGAAAGGAGGATATTGGCTCTTTTTCAGAAAATAAAGGCAAACGCCTGACTGGGGTTTGACTAAGTATTTATAGAGAGTTCTTTCTCGAAGGACACATGAATTAGTCTGGAAAGTCAGTGACTGGAGAGTCCCTGCATTGGTGGCACATGAATCACTCTTGAAAGTCCCTGTCTAGAAAGTCCCTGTCTGCAGGCACATGGATAATTATGAATCATTATGGAAAGTACCTGTCCGTAATGTCTCTGTCTGCAGGCACATGGATAATTAGCAAGCATGTGAGTAATAACAATAACAGAAAAAAGGTAATCATTGAAGCAAGACTTGTATGAATATGTGGAACAAAAGCATGAGGACTTTTGGTCAAATCTAGGGATAATTACAAACATACCGAACACTGTAAACATGAAGATAATTTAACGGTTTGGTATAGGCAACAGTGATACCACACTTAGCACAAATACTTAACCTAAGGTGTGTGAGATTGAGGAGTGACTACATGATTTATATAGCGATAGGTTGCAGAACATAAGATACATGCTTGTGCACGGGAATTGCTGATCATAACAGTCCCCCTCCCCGCCCGCAAAGGATGACCCACAGGGTGAGGTTTATGTGGATTTCTTGCATGGAAGAGTTGTGCCAATCGCGAGGCATGGACATTCCCAGCAGGTTTCCATGATCGATCATCTGGGCCGTAGCCCTTCCAATCTATTAAATAGAACAAATGCTCATTTATTATGTTTGCGTCTATGATCCTCTGTACTTCGAATTCTAGGTGACCATCTATCTTTACTGGGGGAAGAGGTGGTGAGGAGCGATTACAGACTGGAGTCACATGCTGTGGCATTACTGCTTGCACAGAGTTGGAGGTTGTAACTAAAGTTTGGGTAGGCAGCATTGTTGCAGCAGAGAAAGTGAGAAGGTTGCCAGTGCAGGACAGCTGCCTGTAAAAGACACACAAGCTGGAGCAGGATTGGAGACTACAGTAAAAGTCCCAGGGCTAAACATGGCAGGTGAGTTGGTGGCCACCAGAGATTTATAACTTGAGACTTGGATAGAAGCCTGAACTGGTACTGAATTAGAAGCAGAAATAAAAGCCAGTAAAGGGGCATGACTAGATGACAGTGCATGCATAGGACCTGCGCTACAGCCCGACACTGATGACTGATTAAAGGAGGGTATAGGAACTGGCAGTGAGGCAGAATTAGAGGTACCTCCAGCAGCTGGTTCTGAACAATGGCAAGAGGACATGCTAGAAGCCAACAGTGGAGAAAGATTAGGTGACACTAACGCTGCTACAATGGGTTCTGTGCTTGTGGCTTGGAGAGTAGCCACCTTTAGATTAGAACTGGAGGCCACAACAGGAGACATCAGGAAAGCTGGGCTGAAAACAGGGGCTAAGCATTGTTCATAATAAAAACTGGAGCCAAAGCCATTAATCAGCATTTTGGCATTGTTGTGGGCCAGTGAGGGAGGTGGCAAGGCAGCTGAGCTAGAGGTTGTCATATGTGCTTACACAGGAGAACTGGCAGCCTGGACTGAAATAAGAAGAGGGTTGTACAGAGTACTAAGGAGAGGTGTTTGCAAATGAATGGGACCTGAAGTAGGGTTAAAAGCAAAACTGGTGATCTGGCCTGGACATATCAGTGTGACTGAGCTGGAAGCTGGAGTAAGAGCTTGCAGGTAAGTTGAGGTGGAACTGGATTGAGCAACCATTGAAGCTGGGCTGTATCCCACAGTAGGATGTAGCATGAGTGCTTAACTACAGGCCATGGTATTACCAGAGGTAGGAGTCTTCATAGGCAGGGAGCTAGAGAATGCAACATATGCTAAATGAGTTAAACTCGATGGTGAAAGAGAAATTTGCTGATAGGTAGAACTGGGGGTGTATCCGTGGAAATGGCTGGAGCTTGTATGAGAATAGAACAGGAAAACTAACTAGAGACAAGAATGGGAGCAGTGGAGGTGAAAGCCACAGAGATGGTGTAAGCGAAGAATTTCAGCAGTTAGCCTGAGTGACAAAGAGGTTACGAGGGTGGAAGTAGAATCAAAGACTGGAGGTGGGATCAGAGATGGAGAGGAACTGGTGGGTGAGACCAGAGCGTGTCGTGAGCTGAGGTCAGTAGGAGTAAATTTAGACCTACAATCAGAAAGAGAGGATTAAAATTGGCTCAAGAACCTCACAAACCCAAATATATTGATAGTTGACAATCAATAAATTTGGGCGATCATTTGTGAGGTTTGTGAGGTTATTGAGTCAATTTTAATCCTCTCTTCCTGACTGTAGGTCTACATTTACCCCTACTGACCTCTGATCACGGCATGCACGACCAGATAGATCTCCGGCAAAGAGCCCCCTTGAAGGGCCCATCAGACATTGCAGCTCCAGTCTGATGAGGAGTACACCCTGTGATGAAGCATGACATGCAAATGGATGTGAGAGGGTTTTTGCTTCTGGTTTGCTAAGTGCCCAGTGGATTTCTGTTTTGTTTTGTGGAACAGTGTACCTTTTTGATTTATAAGTTACATTGGGAGACTGTACACTGGACCAAATAAACCTCCCTGTCCCTCTTACGGTTAGATTAAAAAAAAATATACATAAATATGTATAAAGATTAAGGCCATAGGCCAGTCCAAACATATATGTGCAACATGCACATATGGCACTTCCAAGTGCCCCAACTTGAATACTGACTGCCATGTAACCTCCACAGGTAGGGGCATCAAGGGGGCAGGCAGGTACCTCAGAGATTAGGGGCGGCCAGAGGGAGGGTTTGGGCTTAGGTTTGGGTGGGGGATCTTTGGTCATGGGATTGGAAGGGGGGCTTAGGTGAGGCTTAGGGGAGGGCTGGGAACTCATAGGAGGGGTTGAATTCTTGGAGGGGGAGGGGCATGAATACTTGCAGGTGGGGCAGAGGAAGTCTTAGAGGTGGAAGGGCTGGACTTGGGGAGGGACACAGAGCACTTTGGGGTATCATGGGGTGGGAGAGGAGTAGGCAAAAGGGAAAACTCTGAGAGGAAAGCATTCTTTGACACACAGGGATGGTCATGGTAAAAGGGTTTGGAAGTGGTGGGAGAGGGAGTGATTGTAAGAGGTGTTTTGGTGATGTCTTTGGTGCATGTGTGTGCATGGTATGCTTGTGGGTGGTGGGTGTCTGTTGGGGGGGTGAGTGTGAGCGTTTATATGTCTTGGGATGAGGGGGGTTGGAGGTGCTGGGAGATGCCTTGGTGGATGGGTGATTGTCTGTTGGGGTGGTGACTGCAGGCATGGTAGATGTGCTACATGTAGGCATGTCTGCGGTTATGGTGTCTGCGGATGTGGTGACTCAGGTGGATGTCTGAGGGTCTGCTATTGTGCTGACAGTGGGTAGGATAGGAGTTGTGGTTGGATCGGTGAATGTTGGTGAGGTATCTGCTGGTGTGCCCAGTGTTATGTCTGTGATGCTGGGAGTGGTAGGAGAGTCAGTGCAGGTAGTGACTTTTGGTGTGTCTGCAGGTGGGTGTTGCTTGTGTGCATGCCGGTGGTGAGTCTTGTGGTGCTTGTGTTTGTCAGCGGTACCCTTGAATGTTGAGGTGGATGCATGCTTGTCTGTTTCTGTGTCTTGCCTGGGTCAGGGAAGAGAGGTTTGAGATTGGAAAGAGGAAGGTGGAGGGAGGGCAGAAACAAAGGGTGACTTGCTGCCATCAATGTGGAGGCCAGAGCCTGAAAGGATCTCTGTAGGCCAGCCAGTGCACTGTGAATGCCCTCCAGGAATGCATTACTCTGCTGGACTTCAGTTGCCAGTCCCTGGATGGCATTCAGGATGGTTGACTGACCCACAGGTATCGACCTCAGGAGGACACTAACCTCCTCATTGAGGGCAGCTGGGCTGACAGGGGCAGAGGCAGAGGTGTCTGCACGGAGGAGATGCCAACCCTCCTGGAGGAGCAGGCACGGACAACTGGGTGGGGAGCTACAGGGAGGGCAGTGGTAGTAAGAGGGTGGCAGACAAAGATGGTGATGAGGTGGTCCCAGATGGGTCTGCCACCGCCGGGGAGTGTCCACTGGAGAAGGATTCTGAGGATGATGATTATGATCCTGTCTCTCCTGTGGCAATCCCCTTACCCTCCAGGGAAATGGGTCCCTCGATGTCAGCACTCCGGATTCCGTGGCCAGTAGCATCCCCACTCGCCTGTGCCCGGTCACCTTCGCCTGCTGATACTGATGCACACAAATAGAGAGAGAGAGGGCGGGAGAGGGAGAGGTGGAGAGGGAGAGAGAGGGTCATCACATTCTTCACATACACACATTACGACATGCACAACTGTAGGTATACATGTCCTGGTTAGACAATCTCATATAGAAAACCACATATCCTACATCATGTCCCGACATGTTACTTCTATCTACCCCTTTATGTCATCTGTTTCACCTACATCATAATCCATGTAAGATAGCACAACTGGAGCATCCCATCAAATCACGTGTAAAGCGAAGTCAGCATGCTCAATATTCCCTGGCTAAAGCTGAAATTCCATCCTAATCCTGGTCATAACTCTCCATACTTCTATCACCTTTAGGAAAAGCAGTTGACTGATCACACCATATCATGCATGCTCCAATTTAACACCTGACCAGTCCATGTCCATAAGTCATGTCCCATGCAAGTAAAGATAACTCTCTTCACAGACGACACAGCACCTGTCATTACAATCACATGCCCAGCTGAACCCTCTGTACATATATGCCATAATGAATACAATTTCCGATGATGACACAACATGTGGCAGTCCCATTCAGGTGCCATTTGATGCTTAGAATCCATGTCTGGAGAACAGCCATGTCACCTCAAGTACCAAATCACAGAGGAATATCTGAAATCACTATACACAGATACACCACATCACATCATACCTGTATGTGCAGCTACAGTAGCCTACATAGCACACATGAGACATCCACTGACAATCAGAGAGAGCACTGTAAGATCAACTAAACAAACACCAGCCAGCTAAATCATAATAGAGCACATAACATTCTACCTGACATGCAGATACAGTTCCACGACCTGACAACATGAGTAAACCAACATCACTCACGCCATTCCTGACATGTGATTACCTGTACCTAAGTCCAGGCAACACACATATCCCACTGAAGAGATATATACACATGATGTACACATGGTTATACACAACTGCCATTGCACTTACAATATATCCCACAACAGCACCTCCATGACAAAAAGTAGTTCAGCCAAACCATAACATCTCAAAGTAAGAAGTGACCCAAAACCATTTTCTGTTCAGCCTGTCCACATCAGCTAGGCTAAGGGTAGCAGTGATTGTCCCACTCAACAACATCTGGCCCCAAGTATCCATTGTGACATGATGTATCCGGCTAATACCATATGTTGCACTAGGATTGGTAGGCCATTGGCACTTATAGCATGGACATTGCACATTGTCAGAGGGTAGGATAGCCTAATCAATCAAATTTTTCTTTATTTGGATGGTTAATTAAAATCTTAGCAAAGACAAACAGAGTACATGATCACTACAAAAACGTGCTTAGGTACAATCCATGAATTTCAACACAATACTTGACTTTTGGATAAAATCGTTAAAACTATTGTGAATCTCAAGTCTCATTAAAGTGCTGGGAAATTTATTAAAATATTAAGCACAAATAGAAAAAACCTACATTCATTGTGTAATACTTTACATGTTTCAGTTTAACTATTCTAAATATAAAATCATTATAAGTGCTATAGGATTTGAGCTGATCAAAAGTGAAGAGCTAACAAAGGGAGAGCAGAAGTACGCAAGCTTTTCAATGGGCATGGTTACAATCAAACCCCTAAATTACAAAACCTGTACTTATTGCTTGGTCACATCCGTAAAACTGTACACTATACACTTAAAATTCATTAAGATATAAAATTCATGTAATCTACTAAAACAATACCATTTATCTAGAAGAGATCGTTAAGTCCTCATGGTATACTAAAATTTGCTATGAAATGACGATCGTGGACAGCCAGTTCAATATTTAGCCTGCAAGGCTTGAAATTTCATGAGCCTACAATTTATCTGCGGTTCACTTGGATCCAACATTTTCATTACTGCCGGCCGACAGGGGGGGACCCCACTCATGATAAAACCTGGTTTTAACAGTTGACGGCACGCTTCACGTAGGGCCTGGAAGATACAAATCAGATGAACCATGTCCTCTTTTCCGGCAATGCATAGCCTGCATGACATCTCACTCCCATTCTTCCATGTTGGTTGGTCCGCTAGAGATGGCAGGGACTCTAGTCGTACAGCAAGCAGCTGGTGTTTACGATGCACTGGAAATGTTGGGATCAAGTGCTGTGCCGGTATCAAACTGCTATAGTTGTGCATGCCAATCCAGGCATGCGATTGACCTGCAAGTTTGCTCTTGCCGTCCAGCAAGGATTGCAGCCTAATTTCTATTTTTAGTGCACAGCAAAAAAAGGGGGTATGACATATTAGAGTCCCTTAAGTGTGTCATGCAGAGAGCGCTGTAGATACCCATTGTATACTGAGTTTGGATCTTTAGCTACAGAATTGCATAAAGCTACAACTAACGGGCTCCTTTTATTTCCTCTTATTTTATACCACGTCTTAATTGTATGAAATTTCCTGTCTAGCTGTTGTTATTTGAGACCAAAATCTAGCCTAACTTGTGAAGGAGAAATGGTGCAGGGGAGACAAAAAGCGTGATTATAGATTTTTATTTGTTGCCGGTCCAGAATTAAAGCTTTTTTCTCATGAAGTGTCGCACTTCCATACATGATGGCTGGTAAAAGTTTGGCGGGCATAACAGACAGTAAGGGTTTATAAGATGGTCTATTCAGCCTTTTGGCCAGGGAGCAAAAGGCGAATGTTAATGCTTTTACATTTCTGTGCCAAATGTTGTTTTGCGCTACAAAGTTCAGTTTATTATCTATGTTGAGGCTCAGATATTTGTAGTGACTGATCTCTTCCAATCCTGCGTTGCCTAATTTAAGATTGCAAGATTAAAGGTGCACCCGGTGGAAATAGTTTTTGACTTGGTAATATTGATTTCCAATTTATTTGTTGCTGCAAAGCTGTCCATAGTGCTAACCAACCTCTGCAAACCCACTTTTGTATGGCTCAATGAGAGTATATAATCTGCCTATTAAAGAAGTGATATAGGCAGATTTACCAACTTCGGAGAGTGTGAGTTTATTGCATCCAGCTTTGGGGAAAGGCCAGCCATGAAAAGATTAAACAGGTGCGGGGCCAGAACACATACTTGTTTCAGACCTATATTTGTTGGGATCCTCCTCGAACGTTTTGTGCCATCAGCTAGCTTGATCTGCACCCAGGTTTTATCATATAGCATTTCAATGCTTTGGAGAATTCTTTTGTGCAGGTCCCAACTTCTCAGCTTTCCCCAAAGGATGGCTCTGTCCACGCAGTCAAAAGCACTTTTAAAGTCTATAAAACATAGATGTAGTTTTTTCTTTAGGCATTTTGATTTGTCAGTTTGAGTGAGGGGAACTAGGTTGATTGAATTGGACCAGTTGAGTAAATCATCCAGGATCAAAGAGAAGTATTTGGCCTCAGAGTCGATCAAGGCGATCAGCCTATAGTTGGCTGGATTGGCTTGATCCCCCCTTTAAATATCGGGTTCAGAGTAGATCCTCTCCAAGTGCCTGGTATAATTCTGCTTCGCTCTACTTCCATAAAGAGGACTGCAAGTGTCATAGACCAGTATTCTGGGTCAGCCTTAAATACCGCCTGCGAAAGGCCATTGGGGCCGGGCACCCTTCTTAATCACTAAAGACACTGCCTTTGCATCGTAACCTATGTGGTTCTGGCAGACATAGTTGGAACTTGCTTGCTCCTTTAAGTATGGGATTGCATTAGGTGATTCTTGGTAGGAAAAGATGTTAGTCAAATGACTTGCCCATTTTTCTTCATGGATAGACGAGTAATTGATATCCCTTGACATCCGATCAATGTCACTAGAATTTGCTTGTTTTGAGTTGAAGAGCAGTTTTGACCAAACGTTATTCTCTTCCTTCTTGCATTCAAGCCATACCTGAGACTAATAATTTTTCCTTATGTATTTTATTCTATCACACGTGGATACTGTAACATTTGCTTTTTTGATCCTTCTGAGTTTGTGCCTCGATTTCCTTCTTAATTTAATTTTTTTTGTCTATAGGATTGGGGACACTAACCATGTTCGCATCGTTATTGGGTGCGGAGCGGGGCTAAGTGAGGTTAAATTGTGGCTAGAAAGGTGGTCCACACTTCCGTTGCTGAGGCGTGAAAAGAATTGCAGTTTGGTACAAGGTTTTTATTTTGGTGCTAATCTTCGGTAGTGAGTTGTCCGACCAGGTTAGACACTTTAAGTTGATGGATACAAGTATACCAAGGTCTACAGTGACTGGCATAAAATATGGGGGATTCAGGTTCAGCTCTACATGCTGGAGTGAATGATCACTTTAAAGGGTGGTTTGAATTTTGAATTTTCTCACTTGTGGCAACAGAGATAGATTCACGCAGTGTAATCTATTGTTGAGCACGCCTTCGAGCTAAAATGGGTGTAACTTGGTGGCATATCCTCTTTAGTTCTACCGTTAAGAACCCTCAGGCCCAGATGCTCGAATGGGTCGACCAGTTTCATGCCCACGCCATCCTGTTTCTTCCGTAGTTGAGAGACTTGAGGCAGGACTGACCATAGAACATTTTCTGTGGTCACCTGTTCGTCAGGGTCTGGGGTGTGAATTAAATGTGCATTAAAGCCACCCACACTAGAATATCCCAGGTTGGATGGGCATATGTTGTTTCCGCAATTTCTTGAAGAGGTGGCTTTGCAGATTTTCCGTGGATGGGAGCAGACATTAAGTATAAATAAAGGAGCTGCTTGATGATTGTCTCCAAAACTGAGTTTAATGGCCTGCAGATCATCAGTTGAGAATGCCAGTTGCTCTGTTGTTGCACGTAGCGCCATTGAAATGTAGATTGCTAGGCCTCCACTCATTCTGCCAGATCTGTTTGGTTTTGCGGCACTGATGTGGCATAGTATGTAACCACCTAGATGAATGGGATCTATTAGGCATGTTTCTTGCAATATAATTAATTCGTAATTGCAGCTATTTGTTAGTGCAAAGCCATCTGAGATGGTACTTTTTGCTCCATCAATGTTCCAGGACAAAATACTTACAGCATTCCTCTGTTCTATATTTTCTGCATTATGGTTTTGGAGTCAGTTGTTCCATGGTGCATTTAAATTCTGAGCAGTCCACCTCCATTCCGTGTGGGAATCCTTCTGTGACTGCAGGGTTACAGGAGCATAAATATGAGTACTTGGAGGTTCGTATGCAGGTTTAAATATAGTTTCTTCCCTCCTTTGCCGCCTCTTCCAGGGCTCAGTCTCTTGCTTTCCCAGTATAGGTAAACGATCCTGTAAGCCAGAGAGGTGTTTTGTTTTTTTCAGGTCGGTGGCCAGTATGGGAAAGGGGTAGCGCAGCATAGGTGGCTTTGAAAGGGCTATCCCCCATGCCTCAAACTGTTTTTTGGCATCCAAAATCAGGTTGGAGATTTCCCTTGTTCTCCAGGTGGTGTGTGTTTGTTCTGGACCATCGGGGTCGCTACTAGGAAGAAATTTCACCAATATTAAATCTGTGCATTCTATGTATTGGGACAACGGCAACTCGGCTAACAGCCTCAGAATGTTTCCCCTGTTTAAAGTATCTTGTTGGTCTTGTGATGTGTAATGTGGAGTCAATATGATTTGCCTCTATTTCCAGCTGTAGGAACTTGGCTCTGTATCTACTATTTCAAAGTACAAAACAGTGTGCACAGAGTCCAAGGGTTCCCCTTAGAGGTAAGATAGTGGCAAAATTAGATAATTCTAATGCTCTATTTTGTGGTAGTGTGGTCGAGCAGTAGGCTTATGAGAGGGTAGTGTTAAGCATTTGTTGTACACACACAGGCAATAAATGAGGAACACACACTCAAAGACTTACTCGAGGCCAATAGGTTTTTATATAGAAAAGTATATTTTCTTAGTTTATTTTTAGAACCACAAGTTCAAGATTTGAAGTAAATACATAAAATGCAAGGTTCTCCACACAGGTAAGTTAGGAACTTTGAATTGAAGCAATATCATATACAGTCTTTGTTAAAATGTTTAAAAGTGGACACAGTGAAAAAATCAACAGTTCCTGGGGGAGGTAAGTAATGTTTAGATTGTGAGGTAAGTAAAACATTTATAAGTCTCAGTTCCTGGGCATAGGCAGCCCACTGTTGGGGGTTCAAGGCAACCCCAAAGTTACCACACCAGCAGCTCAGGGCCGGTCAGGTGCAGAGGTCAAAGAGGTGCCCAAAACGCATAGGCACCTAAGGAGAACAGGGGTGCTCCGGTTCCAGTCTGCCAGCAGGTAAGTCCCCGCGTCCTCGGGGGGCAGACCAGGGGGGTTTTGTAGGGCACTGGGGAGGACACAAGTAGGCACATAAAACACACCCTCAGTGGCACGGGGCGGCCGGGTGCAGTGTGAAAAGCAGGCGTCGGGTTTTAGATAGGAAACAGTGGAGGGACTCAGGGGTCACTCTAGCGGTGCAGGCAGGGACGGGGGGCTTCTCGGACGGCCACCACCTGGGCTAGGCAGAGGGTCGTCTGGGGGTCACTCTTGCACTGAGGTTCAGTTCCTTCAGGTCCTGGGGGCTGCAGGTGCAGTGCTTGGTCCAGGCATCAGGTCCCTTGTTACAGGCAGTCGCGGTCAGGGGGAGCCTCCGGATTCTCTCTGCAGGCGTCGCTGTGGCAGTCCATGGGGGTCGTCTCGGGTTACTCATGGGGTCGCAGTCGCTGGGTTGTCCTCCCTTTGGTGTTTGTTCTCTGGATCTTGAGTCGGGGGCATCGGGTGCAGAGTATGAAGTCTCACGCTTCCGGCAGGAAGAGTGAGTTCTTTGGAAGTTGCTTCTTTGTAGAAAAGATGTAACTGTTGTTGAGCAGAACCGCTGCTCATGGGAGTTTCTTGGTCCTGGGGTTCAGGGCAGTCCTCTGAGGCTTCAAAGGTCGCTGGTCCCTGTTGGATGCATCGCTGGTTGCAGGTTTTCGACTCTGGAGACAGGCCGGTAGGGCTGGGGCCAAAGCAGTTGTAGTCGTCCGTCATCTCTGCAGGCTTGTAGGTCAGCAGTACTTCTTTGTAGTTCAGGTTGCAGGAATCTGATTTCCTGGGTTCTGGGGTGCCCCCAAATACTAGATTTAGGGGTGTGTTTAGGTCTGGGAGGGCTGTAGCCAATGGCTACTGTCCTGGAGGGTGGCTACACCCTCTTTGCGCCTCCTCCGTGTGGGGAAGGGGGCACATCCCTAATCCTATTGGGGGAATCCTCCAAAACTAAGATTGAGGATTTCTCAAGGCAGGGGTCACCTCAGCTCAGGTCACCTTAGGGGCTGTCCTGGCTGGTGGGTGACTCCTCCTTGTTTTCCTAATTATCTCCTCCAGCCTTGCCGCCAAATGTGGGGGCAGTGGCTGGAGGGGCGGGCATCTCCACTAGCTGGGATGCCCTGGTACGCTGTAACAAAAGGGGTGAGCCTTTGAGGCTCACCGCCAGGTGTTACAGTTCCTGCAGGGGGAGGTGGGAAGCACCTCCACCCAGTACAGGCTTTGTTCCTAGCCATAGAGTGACAAAGGCACTCTCCCCATGTGGCCAGCAACTAGTCTGGTTGTTGCAGGCTGGCAGAAACTGGTCAGCCCTAGAAGTCGGGTTGGTATTCAGGGGCATCTCTAAGCTCTGGGTGCATGTTACAATAGTGTGCATTTATTTGTGCTGAGAAGTTTGATATCAAACTTCCCAGATTTCAGTGTAGCCATTATGGAACTGTGGAGTTTGTGTATGACAGACTCCCAGACCATATACTCTTATGGCTACCCTGCACTTACAATGTCTAAGGTTTTGCTTAGGCACTGTAGGGGCATAGTGCTCATGCACATATGCCCTCACCTGTGGTATAGTGCACCCTGCCTTAGGGCTGTCAGGCCTGCTAGAGGGGTGACTTACCTATGCCACAGGCAGTGTGAAGTTGGCATGGCACTCTGATGGGAGTGCTATGTCGATTTAGTCATTTTCTCCCCACCAGCACACACAAGCTGTGAGTCAGGGTGCATGTGCTGAGTGAGGGGTCCCCAGGGTGCCATAAGTCATGTTGCAGCCTTTAGAGACCTTCCCTGGCATCAGGGCCGTTGGTACCAGGGGTGCCAGTTACAAGGGACTTATCTGAGTACCAGGGATGTGCCAATTGTGGAAGCAAAGGTACAGTTTAGGGAAAGAACACTGGCGCTGGGGCCTGGTTAGCAGGGTCCCAGCACACTTTCAATCAAAACTTAGCATCAGCAAAGGCAAAAAGTCAGGGGTTAATCATGCCAAGGAAGCATTTCCTTACACCAGCTATTTGGCAAATTATTGTTATGGTGAGGTTGGGAGGCAGGATCTGTAAATGTTTGCACTGCTGATTTCACTGGCAATTTGGACTCTTGCTGTTCACCATTTTGGACCATCGTAGGATGGCCCACCTGACTGAGTCGAGGAGACTTATATTGCAAATACAGAGTAGAAGTTTGTATGTTCTGAAACTTTACTTTTGTGGTTGTGAGACCCTGCTCATTACAGATTGTTATCACTCTTGGGGGGGTAATTTCAGTTTGGAACTGATTCTGTTATGTTTTCCATGAGCTGGATGCTCTGACAACTACGGCACGAACATTCTGCACAGGGTGGTTATGCAGTGGAATAGTGAACAGGCTTTGTTTTTGCTAAGCCACAATGGTTCTGTAATTGTGGTTTGTCTATCTGCAAGTCACCCGTATCAACACACACATAATCAACTGTAATTTACAGGGGGTCTTATTGAGCAGGGAGCTTTATGTGCGCTGAAGGTGTCAGATTCCCTGGTTGTATCTTCATTCCCATTGCCTCTACCTGCAAGCCATCTATTGGTTCCGTTGTTGAGGTTGACGGCAACTTTGGAAAATCCTGTGGGGCTGGTGAAGTACTGAGCTGCTCCTCTGACCACTTGCTGCCTGTATATGCTGGCTTGGTTGCTGCCACTGTCGTCGGGCACCCCTATATTTCTGCTTTTTTAGATGAAAGTGCAACCTTCTGCATTGCATCCCTCATATCCGGAAAGGATGGATTAGGTGGGTGTTGTTGGGTCATACTGTGCACCACATCTGGACGGCAAAAATGGCAGACGTGTGATCCTGTGGATCCGCTAGGGTCCAACATACATCCTGTTAATTTCTGCCCCGCCGGGGGTCAGAGACAGCCATCGATGGCGGGGTGATGGTAGGGACCCTTTCGTGAAGCATCAGGGACGGCCTCAGAACCACTGGAGGCGAACTGTGAACAGACTGCGGTGCCGGGGATGCTGGCAGCACCTACTGCGGCGTGACTCGTGGAGGGAGCGTGCCTCGGACCGCTGCAAACCGAAGGTGAGGAAGGCCTGGGGGCACCCTATAAGACCCATAGGAGATGTGAGAGACAGCAAAGCATGGGCTGCTGGTGCTCCCTGGACCTGGTGGTGCCCTGCCGGGGAGACACGGTCCCCCCCGACCGGAGGGCGATGAGGGCGCTGATTGCAGTTTCGGCAGGACGTGAGGCCAGTCTGCTTTGCTTGGCGCTGGCGGAATGAGTCGGGGAGCAGAGGGGGGTGCCCCTGGGGCATTACCCAGCTGGCAGCAGAAATACAGAGCCGGACGATTTAACGAGTGGTGCAGTGGCTACGGCAAGACGCCGGTTGGGCACCCCTAGTACAGAACAGGGCCCGCCGGGCTCCCGCCAGTGAACTCGGCCTCTTTCATCGGCGCTGTGGCTCACTGGAAGTGACGGTGGCTATCAACTGGCCGGAAACCAGCAGACACTACCCATCATGGGTGGCAGTGGACCAAGCCTGTGCCTCATCGCGTTGGTAAGACACGTGGGACTGGAGCGGGAGGCACAGCGGAGAGGGCCCTCAGCAGCGGGAGGCTGAGCAGTGGGCCCGGATTCTTGTTGTCTCACTCAATCCAGGGGAATATTTGCACGGCCTTAAATTGAGACGCAGGAGCTGCCAGTGGACACCCTGCCAATATTCTGTCAAGCGTGCCGGATGACCTTCAGGGGTCGGAACTAGATTAAGATGCAGGCCCACAAGCGAGCAGGCGAATTGACTCACATGGATATGGCGGATTCCGTGCCACCCCCCCTGCAGGCCACATTGGACAAGATCCTGGGGGCCATAGAGGACTCCAAGACAACGATCCAACGAGAAATCAGCCAGGTGCAGTGGAACTGGGCCTACTGAGGGCGGATCATCAGAAACTGGCAGATAGGGTCCTGGAGACCGAGACCGCGCTCACACAACTTTCACCGGCGCAACAGGAACTCAAAGCCACCGTTCTCCAGCTGAACGATCGAATCCAGCGACTTGAACGTCTGGCTGAGGAAGCAGAAGGACGCAACTGAAGGAACAATGTGCGAATCATTGGCCTCCTGAAGGGTGCTGAGGGTACGGATATGGTGGCCTTCTTGGAAAAATGGCTGCAATCAGATGTTGCTCTGGAGCAACTTACCCCCTTCTTTGCATTGAAGCGAGCGCCCCGGAAGCCGTCGAGATCACTCGCACTGGGCCGGCCCCGCGAGCGGTTGTGGCTAAGCTACTGCACTGCAGAGACAGGGATGTGCTGCTGCGGTGAGCTAGAGAGGCCGGACCCTTCTGCGTCGTGAATGGAACGGTAACCCTGTTCCCGGACTTCACGGCAGAGGTGCAGAGCAAGCAGGCCTCCTATGGGGCGGTGAGGAGAGCACTCCGAGACGAAGGCATTCAGTATCCCCTCCTATTCCCGGCTAGACTGAGGGTGATCACCGAGGGACACACTACCTCCCTACAAACTCCTGATGAGGCGTGGGAATGGTTAGAATCACTCAAGTCGGGGGAACCCCCGTACCAGACCGGCACACCTGGGACACCAAGGCCATAGGAGACCAAGGAGGCAACGAAGCAAGCTCCATTCAGGCGTAGGACCAACCCCAGCTCAGAAGGAATCTGACAGAAAAGCGGCCCTGGAGGCGGTGGCGTCGATGCAGAGCATAGACTCCCCTGTGGAAGTCAGCGAAGGGGTCTCTGACAGTGCCTCTAATTCATCGAAGGCGGGTTCCTGTCATTCAGACAGTGCTCCCTGGGTGACCCCTCTGACAGCTGATGATCTGGGTTGACCTTCACTGAGCTGTTCTGGCCCTGAGGCGAGGGTATCAGTTGAATATGGGGCCCTGTATGCCATGGACCCCCCTCGGTTTCTCTGCCGCTGAAGTACGAATGGCGAGAACACTGAATGACTCAATGTTGTGGTTGTGCTTATTTTATATTTACTGGGCAACCGACAGTTGGAGCATAGCCCAGTACGCATCGCTTGGCATTGTACTGAGCCCAGGCCACCCATCCCGATGTGGAGACTCCAACTGGCGGCACTAGGGGACCTGCCATACAGGGAGGCTTTTAAATCCCACCTCTTGGAGCACATTAGTATCAACAGGGGATCCACCACAACCCGTCACATGGAGTGGGAAACCCTAAAGGTTGCGACTCTCGGTCACTGCATGGGGCAAAAAGTGGGGATTAGACGAACCCTTGAGGGTGAGATCAACCAACTGGAAGAGATAATCCATGATGGAGATTATGATTGGAGCACAGACCAAGCAGTACGACAAAGACTTCTCAAAGCAAAATAATCCTACAACCTGACTGTGGAACAGTTGCGCTGTCATAGCTATCAGAAGCATTTGGCATCCATACACGCGGAAGAGGGCAGGTCTGGTAGGATGTTAGCATGGCTGGTGAGGCCCTGTGGGGAGGGTGCACCAATAAAAAGTGTTCGTGGACCGGGGGGACCGAGTGCATGGGCCGACCGAAATAAATGACGCAATTATTCACTACTACACGTCCCTCCATAGACAACCAGAGGTGGACCTACCGGGTTCATTGAGTGCCCACCTACAATTGCTACCACTGCGAACCCTGGCTCTTGAGGACAGGGAACCTCTGGGGGGCCCGGAGACACTGGAGGAAGTTAAGACTGCCATTTCACAACTGGCTGCGGGTAAAATATCGGGCACGGATGGACTCCCTATGGAGTTCTACAAGACGCATTCAGATATTCTCGCGCCTGCATTAGTTGAACTCTGTGCAGAGGCATTTGAGCGGGGCGTACTCCCTGAGACCCTGAGGGAGGCATTGTTGGTTCCCTTGCCCAAGACCGAATCGCGGAAGGCCCCGGTGACTGATTTTCGGCCGCTGTCAATGCTGAACTGCGACTTCAAGATCTTGAGTAAGGTTCTGGCTAACCGGCTGATTGAGCATGTCCCCACCTCATACACGATGACCAAAATGGTTTTATGCCGGCACACAACACTTCCCTAAACCTCCGGCGATTGTTTGCTCTCCTTCACTTACCAAGGGACGAGCGACCACCAAGGGCTGTACTCCTTTCAGTGGACCTTGAGAAGGCGTTTGACTCGGTGAGATGGGATTATCTGCAGGCACTGCTACTCCAGATGGGTCTGGGTGAGGGATGGGCACGGTGGGTCAACCTACTGTGCTGTAGCCCTGTAGCGCGGGTGAGAACGGGTAGGACACTGTTGGCTACACACCCCATATTTAGAGGCACCAGACAGGACTGCCCATTGTCTCCTCTGCTGTTTGCGCTCACCATCGAGCCTCTGGCAGCTCAGTTCCGAGCCGAGGGGCGGGGTAAAGGGGGGATGTGGGGCTCTATGGAACATAACATATCGCTCTACACGGATGACATACTAATCTACCTGAGGGATGGTGTATCCGGAATTCCCTGGGCGCTTACATTGCTAGAGGACTTTAGTGGCTCATCAGGCCTGAGACTAAATAGGAGAAAGACATATGTCTTCCCATGGACGGCAGGCGAGAAGCAACCCCTCTCCTGCCATGCTGACATTATATAATCCCCCTGCACCTTTAAATACCTGGGAATCCAAGTGTTCCATGACCTAGGTGATCTCCGCAATGGTAATCTAGGCAAACTGCTCCGATCCTTGCGGTCATGCGTGGCGTTCTGCCACTCCCTTAAATTATCCACGATGGTGCAGGTATCCCTGTCCAAAATGATTATGTTGCCCTGTCTTCTATATTATTTCTCCAATCTACCAGTGAACATTCCGTCGAGCTGGTTCAGAGATTTAAATATACTGCTCCAAGAGCTCATCTGGGATGGGGGCCGCCGGCGAACTGCTCTCTCTACCTTGCGCCGCCCCATAGACGAAGGCACAGTCTTCGAGCTATATTACCTGTCCTGCCAACTCCAATAGATGGCTAGATGGTTCGCGGGGGGGGCGGTTGGACCGGGTCACAATCCGGGAAGATATAGGTGGTGACTTAATATTGGCGCGAATGCTTAGCCATTTGATTACTCTGCTGGCGCGAAATGTCCTGTTGACGGTGGCCCTTTCCTGCTGGAGGAGGTGCCTGAGATGTATGGGAACAAAGGCAGCCTACTCCCTGGCGATACCACTGACGGCGTTAGCCCTGGGTGCTTCGTGCCAAACACTGTTGAGAACTCAAATGAGGTCCTGGACCCGGGCGGGAGTGGAGACCCTGGGGGACTTCTTCCGAGATGGGGCAATGTGATCATTCACCAACCTGGTGAAGGAGAGTGGAGTCCCGTGAAGGCAATTTCTTCTGTATCAAACACTGAAACATACTATAAAGGAACACTGGCCTACAGTGAATGCGGAACCAGACACGCATAAAATTCTCCACCTCTTACTGAACATGGGGGAAGATACCCACGGCATCACCAGACTTTACAGAGCTCACAACAAAGGCACACTGGAATCCTTGCAAGGCCTGAGAGTGAAGCGGCAAGGGACGCTGGGCAGAGAAATGACTGATACAGACTGGCAGAGAGTACTGGCATACCCTCGTAGAGTATTGCAGAATACACGTCTTCAGTATATCCAGTAAATTATGTATTTTGATCATATCTCACCCCACACAGACTTCAGGTAATATATGGAGGCGACCCCAGGGCATGCCCCAGATGCAGTGCAGTGGACTCCGACTTGGATAATATGTTATGGCATTTCCCTGAGATACAGCGGTGCTGGCGAAATGCCCTGGATGTCTTGGGGGGAACATTGGACATGAGCCTGGATTTGGACCCCTCCTTATGCTTGCAGGGTTTGTGCTCCGGGCCCACCTCCAAGAAAGTTGGCAGCAGGTTTCTGGTTCTAGCCCTGGCGCTATTCAAGCGCTGGATCGCCATGAACTGGAAGTCCCCTAGGAATCCCTCCTGGACTGGAGACGAGATGTATCGGCTTGGGCACGGTCTGAGCTACATGCACTGCGGAGAGAGGCCCAGGGAGTCCGTCTGTGCCCCATTGCCCCATTGTGGACCGACATCCTAGAGACCTGGGAGGAGCAGGTACTGAAAACGGGCACTACCCCAGTAACTGGGGGAGAAGGCCCAGACGTGAATCACGCCGCTTCTAGCACAGGAAGAGAGTAGAGTTGTACTATAGCACACAGGAAGAGGCAGGGAACCGCTCCGACCTTTGTATCAAATGGGGGCTCTACAGCGATGTCATTGTAAGTGCCCCGACCCCGCTGATTACTATAATGGCAAACTTGACACTGCCTGGCGCGACCGGCCCTTATTGCGGGGCTGCAGGGAGGAACCACTGTGGAGTGACGGCCGTCCCTAACCCGGCGGGTCGGCAGTCCTGCTTGCCCTAGCCCCCACACCAATGTAGTACAATCTCATTAGCGCACTGTTAGATCTTTCAGTTACTACAGTTCATGGTGCATAATGTTGTTAACATTACAGACAGTGAAATCCTAGGGCCCGAAAAGGGACAGGGGTTACAACTCTGTGGGAAAGAGAATAGGCATGTTAAGTGCAGGACACCTGCTAACATTATGATTGGTAGAATGTCATTTATAATTTATGAATGTTTATGTTTTAGATGCGAATGTACAAAAACATATGTATTATGTAACAAGATATCCTAATCCTATTGAGATACCATACTTCCTGTACACTACGGGGGTCATTCTGACCCCGGCGGTCTAACAGGCCGGCGGTGCCCCGCAGGGCATTCTGACCGCGGCGCTTCGGCCGCGGTCAGAAGAGGCAAACCGGCGGTCTCCTGCCGGTTTACCGCTGCCCTTTGAATCCCCCATGGCGGCGCAGCTTGCCGCGCCGCCATGGGTTATTCTGACACCCCCTACCGCCATCCTGTTCCTGGCGGTTCGCCCGCCAGGAACAGGATGGCGGTAGGGGGTGCCGCGGGCCGCTGGGGGCCCCTGCCGTGCCCATGCCAATGGCATGGGCACGGCAGGGGCCCCCGTAAGAGGGCCCCGCAAAGTATTTCAGTGTCTGCTAAGCAGACACTGAAATACGCGACGGGTGCAAACTGCACCCGTCGCACCCCTGCAACTCCGCCGGCTCAATTCTGAGCCGGCGTCCTCGTTGCAGGGGCATTTCCTCTGGGCCGGCGGGCGCTCTTTTGGAGAGCGCCCGCCGGCCCAGAGGAAATGTCTAAATGGCCGCCGCGGTCTTTTGACCGCGGTGCGGTCATTCAGCGGCGGTAGCTTGGCGGGCGGCTCCCGCCGCCCGCCAACATTAGAATCAGGCCCTACATGTTTTATGTGATCGGGAGAAACTGGTGATTGTATATCGTCGGCACTTAACTGTACCGAACCATTTGCCGCCCTTGTCTGTATAGCTTTCGAGGGCATAGGTGCCTGGGATTGTCTTAGAGGGGAGGGGAACTCTGTGTCAGCAGCTTTGCTTGCACTATAAATATAGGGTAGAAATTACTGCTGTTGTCTTCACTATGGATTTTTTCCGTGCCTTTTTAGCTCGTTTTTTTTGTCTTTTGGTAGGGGTTTAGGTATCAGTGCATGTGGTTTGTTGGAATGCTTTATTCTAGGAGACACAGGCTTAGGTGTCTGATCCCCCAATTTATTAGTCAGAGAGATGTTACAAGTATCCGAAGGTGTTGGTGGACTACTCTGACTTTTTAAGTTGGAATTTAAGCAAGTAGTGATTGGGCCTGAATCCATCTCCCCACTTGTTAGTGGTCGGTCGGGATATATTTATAGTTGAGCAATTCTCTTCCTGATTTATTTTGTTCAGGCTCTAGATAAGTTAACTAATCACTTACCTCTTCTGAAACAAGGGCATTGGGATAGTAGTGAATCATTCAATGGCATGAAAATGCATGGTAAGGCCAAATATAAACAATCAGACAGCCATAGTTGAATGTCCTTCCGTTACAACCTTGACATACCCCACAGTATGAACATTAAGAGACAATGGGGACACCTCCAAAAACCAATATGTACAGTCCTATACTGGCCATATCTGATGATTCCATGAGATGCCAGCCTCAGATGGAGTCCATACCTGTACCAGGACAAAAGGTAACTAGGCCCTCTACCAAATATGTCAGGCACTCTGTAGCAAATACAGGTGATCTACATAAATGGGAGTGGTCTGACACCTTAGAGCTACATAGTCACATATTCAGATGTATGGACCTGGAAATACTAGATGGGTAGGATGATACAGCAGCTTACATACATTTATATGGCTGGGTGAAGTCACACGTGGCAATGCCAATTGTGCATTTCTACATGCAGTTATAGATTTACCTTGACACAGGTGATCTAAATGTACATATTGCAAACCCTAATGCCAGATCTCAATCTATGAGTCAGGAATGTGAGTACAAATTTTTCCCATTAGTCTACATACATGTAGCCCTTACTACATTGTCACTGCTGCTAAAATGTGATAGCAAACACCATACTACCAGAACCAAGTACAAGGATACAGACAGTACTTACCGCCTTCTGGCTGCTGTGCTGCCCTCAAATGCCCATCCACCTCAGGGTAGGCCACCGCCAAAATGCGGGCCATTAGGGGGTTCAGGGTCCGATGGGCACCCCTCCCTCATTGGAAGGACATCCCCAGTTGGTCCTCAGCGGTCTTCCAGGCCCAGCATCTCAGGTCCTCCCACCGCTTTCTACAATGGGTGCTCCGCCGGCTGTGGACCTCCAGGGTCCACACTTGCTTGGCAATGGTACACCAAATCCCCTTCTTCTGATGGGCGTTGACTTGCATGGATGACAGAGACAAAAGCAGAAAGTCATGTACACATGCACCATACCAATAGGAATGGTCAGTACACATCAGTCACAGCAAATAGGCACATATACCCATCCTCTCTGCTCACATGCCTTCACATTATGCCATCTGCATGCATCTTCACCCTCACAAGTTCACACGCCCGATGCAACGTCACACACAACACCTATCACACATGGCTAGGGCATTGGACTCACCTGCTTTTCTAGTGCCCACATAGCTGTGCATGCAGGGGTAGGACCTCCTCCACTAGCCTCTTATGCTCTTCCGGGGTGAAGGTAGGGGCCATATCACCTGCAGGATGTGGCATGATGGCTCCCAGAGGCAGTACCCAGCAGATCATGTCGTGGAGGTCTTGCTGGCAACAGTGTCAGGAGTCACGTAAGCAATACTGCAGATAATGGTAGTCACTGGGGTCACGTACATGACCATCATCACTGACGGTCATGGTCATTGGCCCAAGTCCACCAAAGGCAGCAATGTTAACCAATGGCAAGTTACACGGCAGTTGTGACCGCCTACCACCATGACAACTTGTGCCAGCAGACTTAGGTCACTTCCAACTGTCCACTAAAGTAGGTCAGATGCCTGCCATTTTGGGCATGTCATCAATGGATGTGCTTACTTATCTGCGTCAATCACCTACTCCTCCAAGATGCTGTGTGTCCTTATGTAGTGGCATCATGGTTGTGCAACATATTGTGCCGACTTTAACAAAATGACGTGTTGAGGGAGTATATATGGTGAGAACTATGTAAAGCTACTCTGAGGTACATAGGCCATGGGTAGATATTGGTAGACTCCACAACATATGTGTGATTAGTGCAGGACAGCTACGTCCTCCACACATGTACACTAACATTAGTTTAATATCTACAATCCCATTTACATGTTAGCCAATGTGCAGACATGAGGGTGAATTAGATGCATTTCAATCGGCTGTACAGTATGTGTCAGAAGTGTTACTCATCCACTACAGATGTTAGGTGCCAGGTAATATACAATGGGTTAATGATGTGCGCATACTGCATAACTCATAGTATATTCTCTTCTTTCAACATAGTTATCCTGCCATGAGTAGAGTGAGACAACCACCAATGTGCCGTCCACTAGTAGACCTGGAAACCATAGAGGAAAGGCATTTCATCCAGACCTATTGTCTAAATTGTCATACCATTATGGATCTTTTTACTCAGGTGGAGCCAGATCTGCTGCCTGCCATTTGCAATTCCTATGGCATACCTCCTATTATTCGAGTCTTGTCAGTGCTACACTTCTTGGCCACAGGGTCATTTCAGAATACTGTTGCCTTAACAGCAGGGATGCCTCAGCCCATGTTCAGTCTGGTGTTGAAGGATGTACTGTGGGCATTGTTGAAACACCTGGACAGCTACATCAGGTTCCCCCAACTAGTGGATTTGGACAATGTGAAGGCAGACTTTTATGAGAGAGATGCGACACATTCCTCATGTGGTAGGAGCCATTGATGGCATCCATGGAGCCCTGGCCCCTCTCAGTGCCAGTGAACAAGTTATATAGGAACAGGAAGAACTACCGCTCAATCAACGTACAGGTGGTGTGTCTGGCAGAACAGTACATCTCACAAGTCACAGCCAAGTTTCCAGGATCTGTGCATGATTTCTACATCATGAGGAACAGCAATGTCCCACATCTGATGGCACGACTACAAACAGAGAGGGCCTGGCTGCTTGGTAAGTTTGCATTGTAGTTTGTGTGTTATGTCACCTGTCATCACAATATAGCCAGTCGCAGGATCCATTTATTGTTGTTCTACCATTGTGTTCACAGCTTACTCAGGCTATCCAAACCGTCCTTGGCTGTTGATACCAGTGTGGTACCTAGCCACGTCAGGGGAATTCCATTACAATGAGGCCCGAGGGAGAATCGAACGAACATTTTGGCTCCTGAAGGCAAGATTCAGGTGCCTGGACCGATCTGGAGGGGCCTACTCGCCCCACAAGTATTCTAAATACTCATTGCCTTCTGCATGCTCCACAATCTAGCCCTGAGACATCAGAAACAATTGATAGCAGATGGGGGGGAGGCAGCAGGGTCAGTGGCTGGAAATGCTGATATGGCAAGTGAGGAAGAGCCAGAGGAAGGAGGAGCAGGTAACTCCAGGGCAGATCTCATCAATCAGTACTTCCACTGATATAAAGGTATGTGAAGTGGATCTTTTGATATGTTAAAAGTGTACAACTTGGAGTAATGGCTGCCATTACAGCTCATAACCTTATTCATCAGTGGGGGTGTCATAAGCTCCAGTGCCTATGTGTGAGTTGTGGATGCAGAATGATAGATTGTAAAGTGTACAGTACAATATGGCCTGCTATATCATGTATTGTTACATCTGATCCTAACATGCACTTTTGTAATGGACTACTCAGTATTGAGGAATGTTTCTTGCATTCTCCTATCCTCTTTTCCTTCCACTCACTGAAATTGCTATTTTGTGTTTGGCTCTGCAACCTAGGGTTGAGGTATTCATTGTCAGTAACCAATGGTAATTGCTGACAGACATGAGAGGTGTACCTGACAGATAGCTGGTAAAATGGATATAGTTACAGTGGGATGGTACCTTGTTAGTACTTCCTTCATACAAGTGGGGTTGTGACTGCTTAGTCCTTTCCTATTACCAGTGGTGTTAGTGGGATGTGAAATGGTGTATTACATTTCAGTTGAAGTTTATGGCCCATGTGTAATGATTAGATCGTGGCCACTGGCTTCACAATGGGTGGGTTACTTTGTGATGAACATGGGACCTAGCTGTGTTTGTATTCTGACATTGCTGTTCAAGGTGTAGGTAACTGTATATTGAGAAAGGAGAGTGACAATCCCACAGGTATGGGGTCTGTCTTAATGTATTTTTCTAGTACTGGGTTCCTCAGTGATGTTCTTTGTGTGTTCCATGGGATATGTGGACATGTAGCTATGGTATTGGTGTGTGAAGAGCCTGTACCTGGTGATATATAAGTCTGATCTGGGTGCCCTTGCTTTGTAGGTAGTTCACCATGACTTCTATTACCTGTATATGTGCATCTTATGCTATCATGCCTTCCATCCTGATGGTACTCTCTGTCATGCTCTATTTGCAGATCGGAATACTGACTATCCTATTGTGTTGCCCTGGATTTCAACCTCTCTGACATCTGTCCTGTGACATTTCTGTTGCATGTGTTTCCTGCTGAGGAAGCCTGCGTCCATTGCACTGGCTGTTTGATGCAGGGGGGCATGACCAGACCACAGGTGGCAAGCATGACAATTCTTAATGTATTATTAAAGACACTTATACAGTAGTTGTTTGATTTATTGTGCAGATCAGAATACTAAAATTCAAAATAAAAGTGCATAAATGAGAATTAAGGTGATGAGAGAGGTCATGGTAGATGGGTGCATCAGAGTGGCTGCTACAGCAGTTGGTTACACAGGTCCAGTGTCCTGGTACCAAGGGGAATAAAATTGAGTTATGCCTCAGAACAGTCAAACAGGCTATCTCAGTGGCACGCAAGGGTGACAAATCAGGAGAGCTTCACTTCCTGGCAGTGGGTTTCGTCTTGGCATCTGCTCCAGCCGGATATCTGGGTGGACATCCACGTTTGCAGGGGGGTTCTTCAGCTACAGAGGGAGGGGTATCTGAGGCATGTGGTTCCCCTGGCAGGGCCTCCATTCCACTAGCTGCTGCAGATGTTGATGGGGCAGATATTAAATTGCCAGTGGAAGGGGCCTGCTGGGGTGTTGAAAAACCAATCAGGGTGGTATTGATGTCCCTCAGCACCCCTGCAATGGAAGCCATGTGGGCATTTTGTGTCCGTCACTGCTGCATGACTTCCTGGTGGTATTCCCTCTGCAGCCTTTGATTTTCCCCCAACAAGGTGATTATTTGACCCATCCTGTCCTGGGAACTTTGGAATGCTTCCAGGACTTGGTAGATAGTTTCCTGGTCAGTGGAGTCCCTGTGAGGGCCCATCCTCTAGCCCACAGCATCCCTCTCACACACCTTACCCCCAGGTCCCTGCACCCCTGGCATGGTGTGACCACTCCCAGTGGTAGCAGGGCCTTCATTATCAGGGATGTCAAGGTTTGACTCAGGTCCCTGTACTGTGGGGCACACAATTGAATGAACAGTTTTTGGAACACAAGTTTGGGGGCAAATGGTGGCCTGTGATGTGAATGCACCAGGGGTGAGGGGTATTGATGTGGGCAGGGTAAGGCAGGATGTTTTTGACTGACCAGGTGTCTCAAATGGCATAGGTTGTGTGTTATTGTTGAGACATCCAGGTGTGTTGTTCTCACTGGGGCCTTCATCCTGAGCGGAACTGGCATTCTTAGGTATCCTCTCCATGGTGGCAATAGCAGGGTTAGCTGTGGAGGGAGTGAGACACAGGGTTCAGATTAGAAAGTGTGTTTAGTTACCTCTTTGTGAGATGCAGACAGTGGCTTTACATGATTCTCTGCAATGACAGTGACAGATGCTGCACAGCATACCTTTGTTGTACATACAACTCTGTGACTTGATTTCCATACTCCATGTTGGGAGCTATCACACACGTTTGGTACAGATTGCACTGCAGATGGGTTCTGGTTTTGTCTGATAATTGACATGACTGTTCACCTGTGTCACATAGTGAATAGTCAGGCTGGTGAGATGTCACACATTAAAGCTGCACAATGCACAATTGTGTCCTAGTGGGAACACAGTATGTGAGTATGCAAGGTTAATAGCCTTGTATCTAGATGTTGTGCATGTGCATCCGCTCAGCCATCTTATTTGCCAACCCAGGTCAGTCTATTTCTGGCTTGGGATATTTGACCTGTAGCCATTAGGAATGATCACTCAGCTGTAGCTGTGTTTTGCTTTGTTTGCTATTGTGAGTGTGTCATTGCATTGCTTTCATTGTCATGCACTGGTCCCGACTAGAACAAACCACATAGTGTAGCTAGTACTTTAGTTCTACAGGCATTACAAATGATGTGTTGTGCACATTCCAGGTTTTCACAATGATGGGTTAGTGCATTCTGGGAGTCATAGTGATATAATTAGCCAGTAGTTAACATGCCATTGCCAAGGGCTGTGAGGGCAGTTGGGCTGAGCGGAGCAGTGACATGATGGAGAGGGGCATTAGGTGATTAGGTGGGAGGTATAGTGGGACATTTAGTTCATTAGAGAGTATTTAGGTGGTGAGGATGCATGCAGGACAAGACAAATGTGTGACATGACTGTTGTGGGTTTTTACCAGACTCCAGTGCCCCAGGTATTCCAGTCAGGCCCTCAGGATGCAGTATGTCCATGAACGTCTCCTCCCATGATGTGAACCTTGGGGGAGGAGGCGGGGGCCCACCACCAGTCTTCTGCACGGCTATCTGGTGGTGTGATGCTGTGGAACGCAACTTCCCCCTGAGGTTGTTCCACCTCTTCCTGATGTCCCCCCTTGTGCGTGGATGGCTGCCTAATGAATTGACCCTGTCGCCTATCCTTTGCCACAACTCCATTTTCCTGGCAATCGATGTTTGTTGGACCACTGCTCCAAACAGTTATGGCTCTATCCTGACAATTTCATCCACCATGACCTTCAACTCGTTGTCAGTGAAACATGGGTATTTTTGTGGGGACATGGTAGTGGTTGCTTAGACAGTGAGTGGGGGTGTTGTGAGTGTAAGGGTGCAGTGTTGGGTTATTGGTGAGGTGTGGGCGCTGCGTTGTGAGGGTGAGATGGTTGTCGCGGATTGTGTGTGCTAGTGATATGTGTATTGTGTTAGTTGTGCTGTTGTGAGGTGTGTGCTGCGTGTGACGTGTATGTGTGACTGTTGTGTAGAGGTGCTATATCTATATTATTACTTACTCTCTGGGTATCTGAATGGTGTTTTTGTTTAAAAGGATTGTGAGTGGTGTAGTTGTGGGTTACATAGTGCAATGAGTAGTTGTGTCGGGTGTGTGGATGTGTGTCAGGAGTGGAGTATCCAAACTATCCAATGTTGGGTGGTTCACTCCGCCAATGGTTTTCCGTCATGGAAGAACCGCTGTGGTGATTTGTGGATCATAATCTGGTGGATGGATTTTTGTCGGGCTGGCTGTGCTGGTGGTGGGACTGCCTCTTTCCTACCCTCCAGTGCCGTGGCGGTTTCGGATTTTTGGCTGAATTTTGGCTGTCTTTACAGTGTGACTCCTAATACGGTGATCGGATTACCACCAATATGGCAGTCTTTTGGCAGCTGCCACCGCAGCGGTCTTCTCAAAAAGCCGCCAAACTTGTATTGAGGCCCAAACACTTGCGCCTTCTGAGTGGTGTCTAGCTCGCTATCCTGTTTGAGAATGCCCCAAGTGTCTTCCTCTTTCGGCGTGTGCAGGAGAGTCAACTTGTTTTCTTTACTTTGGCTTTGTCCTTGCTTTCATTGCAGGTTATGCCCTTAAATGTCAGAATGACCAAAGGGCCAGTTCCTGAACAGATGCAGCTGCGAAGAGAATTCCCCACTGTCACTTATGGTAGGTCTTGTCTGGAATTTGTGGATCAGAGAAGTCCAATGAGCTGCTCAGAGATGTCTACGGGGCTCAGATGTTACTGGGTCAGGCTAGGAAACTTGGATCAGGTAGAAGTGGGGGAGATGGTCCAGGAGAGTAGGAGGGAGGAAAAGGGTTCTTTTTCAGGAACTAAAGTCAAGCGCTCGACTAGGGTTTGACTGAGTATTTATAGATAAATAGTACTTTCCAGAAGGGCATGTGAATCGCTCTGGAGAGTCCCTGACTGGAAGTTCCCCGTGTTAGTGGCACATGAATCACTCTGGAAAGTCCCTGACTGGAAAATTCCTGTCTGCAGGCACATGGATGATTATGAATCACTCCTGAAAGTACCTGACTAGAAAGTCCCTCTCTGCAGGCACATGGATAATTATAAATCACTTCGGAAAGTACCTGACTGAAAGGTCCCTGTCTGCAGGCCCATGTATAATTATCAAGCATGTGAATAATTACAATAACAGAAAGAGGTAAACATTGAAGCAAGACTTGCACAAACGTGGAACAAAAATATGAGGCATTTATGTCAAACCTAGGGATAATTACAATCAGATGGAACATTGTAAACACAAAGATATTTTAAAGGTTTGTTATAGGCAATAGTGATACCACACTTAGCACAAATACTTAATCTAAGGTGTTTGAGATTGAGGAGTGGCTACATGAATTATAAAGCAATGGGTTGTAGAACATAACGTACCTACTTGGGCGCTGGATTTAGTGATCGTAACATCTGATGCTGTCACTGGAGGTGAAGATGGGGTCTAAGATATGGCCTGTGGTATGCATGGGCTCATCAATAAGTTGGGTGAGTCTGATGTTGTTCATGCTGTTGAGGAGATTGGTAGTGTTGATGCCATTGTGATCATTGAGATGGAAGCTGAGGTTGGCGAAACAATTTAGTTGTTGGAGTGTATGGCGTGGGGGGTAATGAAGTCAGCAAAGAGGTTGCAAAAGGCTGGATGTGGTCCTAGAGGACAGTCGGTGAGGGTGCCCCTGATGGTAGTGTTGCTGTCTGACTGGAGTCTGAAGTTGAGGTGATGGCTAGGATGATATTGTCATTTGCGGTGGTGAATTGGATGGATTATTTGTGCATGATGGCAATCCCTCCACCAGGCTTGTTGATATGGTCGTGATGAGTGATCTTGCATCATTCGGGTATTTCGCTGACGATGTCGGGCACAGAAGCGGGGTTGAGCCAGGTCTCAGTGAGGAAGAGAACATCGGGTGTAAGGGTGGAGATGAGTTTCCAAGTCACGGTGGTGTGTTTTAATAGGGATCTTGGGACGAGAAGGGCAGATGCAAGTTGATGTTTTTGTTCAGATGGCGTTGGTGGTGTGTTCGGGGTGGGGCTGGTCACTGTGTTTGGTGTGTGTGTGCTGTGGCAGGTGAAATGGCAGTGTTGACAGTGTTTGTAGTAGCATCCGGAGTTAAGGGTGTAGAGCTTAGCGATGGTGTATCTTTGGGGGAGGGTTAGGGATTTGGCAATACGTGTGGTCTGCGCACATCTGCTGCACAACCTGCATTAAGTAAGTCTTGGCTTGGACAGGGCCTCTGTTGGCAGGAAAAACGGTGAGTGAAAAACTTGACAGCTGCAGTGTCGCTGGATCAGGCTGAAACAAGCAGGAACTTAAGGCCATAGGAAATTGGCAGGCTAAGTGTCCAGGAGCTCTGCAATCACTGTTGCAATCATCAAATGCCATGTTTGCTGTGCTTTTAACTGATACCTACTCTCAATGTCCCAGAAGTTGAACCTGCTCCTAGACCTTCAAACTATGCCCTAGTGTAATTTTTGTTATGACCGCATTGTCTCTGAAATTTTGTATTGTAAAAATAATCCATAATGCCTGAAATCATGCTATTATATAATGTTGCATAAATTAGATGTCCAGTTAGTTGAAAATCCTTTTTTGGAGCATGGGAAAAACCAACCAATGGATGAGAAAACCACAATCAACATGTAGTAGTTCTGTAAAGTGTGCACCGATAAATTAACATTCATTTGGAGTTCATTGTTTGCCGTTTGGGTAATTTCTGAGCATAAAATGCACCTTTATTTCTGTATAATTATTTATTTACTTATTTTTGTTTTTACAAAGGAAGTGCCATAGAGTGCTAGACTTCTGTAAATACAGTATGAGATTCCTATTCCTGTCCTGAAGACTTTTCCCTGTGCTTTTGGCCAACCTTAGTCACTTTGGATTTAGATTTTGAAAGGAAAGCATCAGTCTTTGTTTGTCTGCAATCTTTGTTGCATCGCTCACCCTTACAAACTTTATTGTTTTTGGAAAAATCAAGTAAGTGCAGTGCAAAACCCTGTAAAATGCTTGCTGTTTACAAGCACTACTTATATTTTTAATTTTGCATTTGTTTGTTGCTTGATGGACTGGTTTTTGGCATGAGGGGTGCACGCAGGCTGCAGGATAATGGACATATTTGAATGGTGTAAGCCTGGGGCTATACCTATTTGCTTCTTTTCCTTACAAGTTTGAGAATTGTGTTGTTTTTCTATTTGGTACCTAAACTGTCGTAGGTTTGTATTTCTAATGCATTTTTCACATTCTCTCTGCTGCTGTGCTAAAGATATTTAATTTTATTTTAGGGGCTTGTGGATAGCCTTCTGTTCAGGACAAATTGTTATTTTTTTCCTGCATGTGCCTGTTGATGACTAAGGTCGGGTGACTCTAAGAGTTTAGGCTTTCATATCCGGACATTCTCCTTTTTTCTCACCTGCCTTCTTCCACGTGTTTGCCCGCCATTTTGTGTGTGTGTGTGTGTGTCTGTATGTCTACCTGTCTCTCTCTTTCTCTCTCTCTTAGGCAGCCATTTTCTCCATGTCTCTTTCTCATGAGGTGACCCCCTTTTTGTGGAGCCAGTTTGTTTTTGATTATTAATAATTTTATTTCATTTTTAAACACAATTTGCTAGGAGCACTGGTTGTTATTGCTCTTTGGAAACCCATATTACTTTTGTTCATTTTTTGTTCTGTCTGATATATTTTTCCTGTTATATTTATTGGTTCTTTCTGGCTATCTGTGGTATTCTGTAGTACAAAGTTGTTGTTATTATATTCAATAGCATTTGTCTGCTTCCCTGTCTACCATAGGCACCCCCTGTGCCCCAGAGGGACACAAGTTATTTTTTAATAATGTATCCATTTGTATAATATTGTTATGATAATGATGATGACTTGTGTGACATTGACAAGAATTACTAAGTCTCTCTCCCTCTCTCTCTCTTCCTTCATATGTGTCATTGCTTCCAGGTGTCCAAGAGAAAGGTCTGCACTTGCTGACATTGGAATCTAGAGATCTTTCTGCTAAGTGCTTCTGCTTCTTCTTCAGACCAACAATAGATGAAATAAGAAAATGGCCCCAAAGAAACAGGCTTCTTCCAGGAAGGGGTCCAGTGAGAAGAAGCCTGTCACCATCACTGGTAGAAAGCCCTCATCCTTTTTTTCTAGAGTCCAAAAATGAATTGTCCCAGCAGTAAACTGCATTTTCAGAGGAAACTCAGCAGCAATTATATTCTGCTACACCTGATCTTCTTCAGGTCAGAATAGAGCAAGAAGCTGAGCTGGCTATAGAGCAGGATGTTGTGACTGTTCTTCCACTGGCACATGGGCTTCACTATGTTCTCTTGAGGAAATGAAAAAGTACTCTTCCATCTTCTCCAAGTCATTGATCAGATGCTCGTGGCATGGATTTTAACCCCCAAGCCCACATGAGATGCACAAGAAAAGAAAGTATGCCAAACGTTTTGGAAGAAAAAAAGATGAACCAGTTATTATCCACGTGGAAGGTGGCACAGAGGAATTTCAGACCACTTCTATTCAGTTTCCTCTGTGTCATGTAATATCAGCAACATCACTTGCTTCTATCTTGTCAAGTACTCAAAAACATGCATCTCCCCCATTTCTACCGCAGCAGACATCTGCCCTTGGGAAACTCAAATGCAACTGCAATGTAGCCCCCATTCCTAGTCTTTTAGGTCATTCGTTCAATAAGGAAGCTCCCCCCCCCCGGGTTTGAGACTTCTTTACACTTAGGCCGACTAAGGATCACATCGCAGATTGCACAGATTGCCTAAAACCAATGCGGCATGGGAAGACTGGTAGACATTATGATACTGGGGCTAACTGGTCCGTGTGAAAGACCAACATGCAATCATGTGGAAAGAACACCTCACCAGAACAGCTGCACCCAAGAGAAAATAAGTTGTCAAACAAAAAGAAGCAAGTGGTAGTGAGAAAGAAGAAAAAGAAGATGATATTCACATCATGCATAGAAACCGTGTTGCTGTTAGTGTGAAGCTGTCACCCTCAACATTCTCAGTGTGGCACAAGGAGAAGAGGGACAGTGTCACTTTTATAATTTTGTGAAAGAAGGAAGGGAGGAAGGGGGAAATACCTTAGAAGAGTGTGGTACCAGATGGAGAGGATGCAAGGTTTATGTATACCCCATATACAGGGAGCACACATGACATAATCCAGCGCACTCTAATAAATGCATGTTCACTACCCAAGCATGCAATTGAAATCCATTAAGCTCTGAGGAATACTGGACTTCGCAGGACTCTGATTTTGATTTCTGATTGGCATGCCCAATGGGGGGTATAAAGCTTGGTGGGGCAACCATCTTTAAGGAAAATCTAGGCCTAAGGATGATACTTTTACAAGCCTTTTATGGAGCTGAAATTTTAGGTTTGTCATTACAATTCTCGGGTTCCTCCCCTCAAATGGGCTTACTTTGCTATTGTCCCCTACGGGCTCTGAGTCACATTGTGGAAGGCTTTCTGGAATTTCCAAAACATAGATCTCTCACATGCTACATTATTGTGCTTTGGAGACTTAAATTTATGGAGTGACACAGCCAACAAGTCACAGGTAGGAGATTTTGTTCACTCGCTGGATAGGTATAACACAATATCTTAATAATTCAACACATACTAGACCTTATCTTTGTACCACAAGGCTCCATCCTTAAAGGTGAGATTTTGCTACAGTCCTGGACTGACCATTTGCTGATTCTTTTCAATATCAAAGGGGTGGAACTGTACAGAACAGAAATAGCTGTGGCACAACCTGCCAATATGAAGGGTTGTGGTGAATGAATATATATAAGGAAGGTTGCTAGCCAGTTAAAACAGTCCCCCCCGCAATTAACAACCCACATGTCAGTCAACATCGAAGTGGAATCCTATAATGACTGCACAACAAAGGTAATGGACAAGATAGTACCAATAAAGTTAACTCGTATCTGAAGTAGACCACCTGCCCCTTTGTATAGTTAGGAGCTAAGAACAGCTAAGAGGTAAGTAAAAAAGGTAGAAAAATGCCTGAGATCTAACTACAAGCCTCAGGCTAAAAAAGGAATTTAACACAATTCAGAGAGAATGGTTGAATGACATTATATCGACACCAGCAATATCGGAATACAAAAATATTGTTTTCCTGTATATGTAAACATAAGTACAAAAATAGCTAAAAAATATTCTTTTACACTAATGTAGAAAATGTCCTCTTTTTTCTAAATGTACTAATATAACAAGTACATATATCTATATTACATACACATAAAAATATGTAACAAATAAACTGCAAAATAAATTCAATATTTTCAATTCAAGTTATACATAAAAAGTTAATAGATAAAAATACATTTTATTTAAACTATATTAAAATATATATATATATATATATATATATATATATATATATATATATATATATATAGAATAAAATTACATTCAGAGACACATAATAATAAAAGCACTAACAAAACTATTGAACTCTAGGAATCATAAATGTACTATTCCCACTCCAGTATGTGCAAAAGTAGGGAAGGCATTGGACGCAGAAGGGGTAAAATCTACTATTCTCACTTCAGTCAGTGTAACAATAGGGAAAGCATTAGACTCAGGAGTGGCAAAACTTACTATTCTCACTCCAGTGTATGCACCAGTAGGGAAAGCGCTGGACTCAGGAGGGGTAGAGTGCACTATTACCACTCCAGTGTGTGCAGCAGCAGGGAAAACTTTGGATTCAGGAGGGGTAAATTGTATTTTTTCCACTCCAGTCGGTGCAACAGTAGGGAAAGCGTTAGACTCAGGAGGGTTAAAACCTACAATTCCCAATCCAGTCTGTGCAACAGTAGCTAAAGCGTTCAACACAGGAGTGGTAAAATGTCATATTTTCACTCCAGTCTGTGCAACAATTGGGAATGCGTTGGACTCAGGGGGGGAGACATTTACTATTCCCACTCCAGTCAATGCAACAGTAGGGAAGCAGTGGATTCAGGAGGGGTAAAATTTACTATTCCTACTCCAGTCTGTGCAACAGTAGGGAAATCTTCGGACAATGGAGGGCTAAAATGTACAATTCCCACTCCAGTCACTGCAACAGTAGGGAAAGCATTGGACTAAGGAGGGGTAAAATGTACTATTCCCACTTCAGTCAGTGCAACAGTAGGGAAAGAGTTGGACTCAGGAGGGGTAAAATTTGCTATTGCCACTCCAGTTGGTGCAACAGTTGGGTAAGCGTTGGACTCAGAAGGGGTAAAAGTTACTATTTCCACTCCATTCAGTGCAACAGAAAGAAAAGCTTTGGACACCAAATGGGTAAAATTTACTATACCCACTCCAGTGTGTATAACAGTAGGGAAAGTGTTGGACTCAGGAGGCGTAAAATGTACTATCCCCAATCCAGTGTGTGCAATAGTAGGGAAAGCGTTGGGCTCAGGAATTGTACAATTTTCTATTCCCACTCCAGTGGGTGCAACAGTAGGGAAAGCATTAGATGCAGAGGGGTAAAATGTACTATTTCCACTCCAGTCGGTAGAGCAGTAGAGAAAGCGTTGGACACCAGAGGGGGAAAATGTATTATTCCCACTCCTGTGTGTGCAACAGTAGCGATAGCGCTGGACTCAGGAAAGGTAAAATTTACTATTTCCACTCCAGTCGGTGCAACAGTAGGAAAGGCATTGGACTCAGGAGGGGTAAAATTTACTATTCCCACTCCAGTGGGGGTGCAACAGTAGGAAAAACGTTGGACACCGGACAGGTAAACTGTAATATTTCCACTCCAGTCTGTGCAACTGTAGGGAAAGTGTTGGACTCAGGAGGGGAGAAATTTGCTATTCCCACTCCAGTCTGTGCAACACTATGGAAAGTGTTGGGCTCAGGAGGGGTGAAATTTACTATTCTCACCCCAGTGTGTGCAACAATAGGGAAAGCGCTGGACTCAGGGGGGCAAAATTCACTATTCCCACTTCAGTTTGTGCAACAGTACAGATATCTTTGGACACCGGAGGGGTACATTTACTATTCCCACTCCAGTCATTACAACAGTAGGGAAAGCGTAGGACTAAGGAGGGGTAAAATGTACTATTCCCTAGGGAAGCCGTTGGACTCAGGAAGGGAGCAATTTGCTACTGCCACTCCTGTTGGTGCAACAGTCGGGAAAGTGTTGGACTCAGGAGGTGAAAAATTTACTATTCCCACTCCAGTCAGTGAAACAGTGAGGAAAGGGTTATACACCGGAGGGGTAAAATTTACTATTGCCACTCCAGTGTGTGCAATAGTAGGGAAAGCGTTGGGCTCAGGAATTGTGCATTTTTCTATTCCCACTCCAGTATGTGCAACAGTAAGGAAACCATTGGACATAGGAGGGGTAAAATGTGCTATTTCCACTCCAGTCAGTGAAACTGTAGGAAAGCGTTGGACACCAAAGGGGGACAATTTACTATTCCCACTCCCCTGTGTGCAACAGTAGGGAATGTGCTGGACTCAGGAGAGGTAAAATGTACTATTCCCACTCCAGTCAGTGCAACAATAGGGAAAGCGTTGGACTCAGGAGGGGTAATATTTACTATTTCCACTCTAGTCGGTACAACAGTAGGGTAAGCATTTAATTCAGAAGGGGTGAAATTTACTATTCCCACTCCAGTGTGTACAATAGGAAAAGTGTTGGACTCAGAAGGTGTAAAATTCACTATTCCAACTCCATTCAGTGTAACAGTGGAGAGAAAGTAATTCACTTTAAACAAATAACATATTTTAACAATCTATTCAATACCCAAAAACACAAAATTCTAAATATAAAAATTATGGCCTTGATTACGAGTCTGGCTGTCTCGGCGGTGCCGGCGGTCTTAATCTCCCAGGGCAGCACTGCAAGAAGTGCTGCTGAGGAATTACGACTCCTGTGTCTGCCAGTGTTCCACTGCCATGCAAAGTCTGGCAGATACGGGGTGCCTGGGACCCATGGGCAGTGCACTGGACCCCATGGACAGCCCTGTCACACTTTTCACTGCCTGTCGCTCCTGATGCACCGCAACATTGCCGCCGGTATCAATGTTATAGGTAGTTTCCCGCTGGGTCAGCGGGCAGAAATGCTGTTTCCACCTGTTGGCCCAGTGGGAAACTCATAATATGGCTAGCGGGCGGAAGAAGGGAGTGGCGGACTTCCGACCTACGCCCGTCAAACTCTGAAGGAGGCCCTTAGTATCTACATTTTTACAAAAGTAAAACAAATTAGATAATTATTAACAATTATTATCAATGAAAACAAATATGATTAATATAATGTCATGGAGATTAAAAAGTATAACACAATTAACATATTAAGAGATAAAAAAAAAAATCGAATAAATGAATAAATCATTTTTAATTTATTATACTTAAATAACTTCCACCCTATTCCTCTACAAACTAAACAAGACACACTTAAAATATAACTTAACAAATATGACAATTTCATAATTATAAATTAAATAATGCATAATACATTAATAATTAGTTATCAATAAATTATTTCTTAATTAACTTCCCCCTCTTTACCCTTACAAACCCAACCACTCGCACCTAAAATATAACTTAAAAAATATCTTAATTACATAATTTACATTACTAATTATCAATTGAACAATTATTATTATTGCTATTATTGAATATTATAAATTAATTACCTTCCCACCATTTGCCCCTAAAAACTCCACAAACTGCACCTAAAACATAAATAAAAAATAAATGAATTGCACAATGTACATAATTAATTATCAATTACATATTTGATATCAATTAAAAATTAATTAATAATTCATTATAATTAACTTCCAACCCTTTACTCCTACAAACCCTGCAGCCCACACCTAAAACATAACTTAAAAAATACATTAATTACAGAATGTATATAATTAATTATCAAATAAATAATTATTAATAAATATAATTCATTTTAATTAATAATAATTACCGTACTACCTACCCTGTACCCCTTCAAACCCTACAACCCACTACAACACTGCAAATTACAATTAACAATTAAATTATCATTAAACACAACTAAAAATGTACAAACTGTATTAAAAAACATTAACAATAATTACTTAAACAATTTAAAACATACACAACTAAAACATATACTATAAAACATAAAGATAAAATTATATTCTTTACATTGATATTTTTGTTTTACAATATTAAGAACATGGATATCTTTAACATTAATATTACTTACTTTAGGTAATCAATATTTTTGTCACTGACATTCCAGTATCACAATATTAAGTACCACGATATTAAGAACTTGATGTTTGTGTGCCTCGATATTTTAACTCAATATTTTGTCCCTATGCAGAGAATACAGGAAACTTTTTATGGTGGCAAAAGCCAACTACTTTTCAAATGAAATTCTCTCCGCTTCAAACCCTTCAAGTACAATTTTTGATGTTACACAATCTCCAATAAACCAATCTATTTTCAGTGGACCCAAATATTCTTAGAAACTATCGATGGATCTCGCTCCTTCCACTTCCAGTGAAAGTACCAGAAAAACATGTTAATTCTATTCTAGTAAATTATTTAGAGAGTAATGAAGAATTGGATCTGAAACAGTCAGGCTTCCTTCCCATGCATGTGATGGAAACTGCATTGGTATCTGTTCTGGATGATCATAGAATGGCAGACAACAAAAGCCTGCCTTCGATACCATTTTACATGTGATACTAGCGGACAGACTGTTAGAAATGGGGATAGATGAAATGACATTAGAATGGTACTTGTCATATTTGAAGGATAGAACCCAATTAGTCTTCTTTCACTTTTATCAATCGGAAACAAAATCAGTAGGTGTATCCCAAAAATCATTGTTAGTTCAACTTCATTTAATATATATATTTAATGCTTTGGTCAAGCTACTCTGGCAAAGAAGGGCTGTCTTTATGAATTATGCTGATGATATCCAGCTTATACTATCAGTTGATCCAAAGGTGTCATCCTTTACCACGGTTTCCATCAGTGCATGAGGGATGTAACTAGCTGGCTAATATTGAATTTTCTTAAATTCAGTGAAGAGAAAACTGAGATACTATGCTGCTCAAAGCATAAGACACTACAACCATTGACAGATGACACCTGGCCCCCACAAACACATTTTCCACAGGTAGCATCCTCCTGAGATCAGAATCTCAGAGTTTTTTTTTACAATGATTTTTCTTTAACCTCAGATGTCAAGACAATTCACCCTCCTAAAACATTAAGGAAGCTATTACCTTTTTTAGCTGCAGAATATAGAGTCCTGATTATTCAGGCTTCTATTCTTAGTCATCTAGACTACGGTTCATCTGTTAAAATGATTAAATGACTGGTGCATATCCAAAATGCTGCAGCTCGGTTAGTAATAGATCTTTCAGAAGGGCCTGCATTAAAAAAGTTGCACCGACTGGCGGTTAGAATGAAATTACTTTTTAAATTACTTTTAAATCATTATGTGCTGTGTACAAGGTTGCAGGTATGATAGGTCCTGTCTACTTAAGAAATAAGCTATTTACCAGCTTGTCAGTTAAGATAAAAAAAAGCAGGTCTTTTGGAGGATGAGTGTTTTTGGTACAGGTAACGTGTATATGGAATACTCTACCAATGGTACTGTGGGAAGCACGTGATCTTGGGCAGTTCAGAAAATCTCTTAAAACTTGGTTGTTGACTAGATAGGGGGGGAGTTATAGATTGACTGACCATTTCATGATGTTCAGTGCCAGGATGCCTGCAATGCAATTATGTGTTCTAGAAATGTTATTGATTTTAATAATGATAATAATAATACTCATCATAGTAATACAGTATACAAGCAGACTACCTGATCCTCATAGATTATTCTAGGTCGTATCGTCACAAAGAAAACTTCAGCCACAACAACCCCCATCAAGTGATTACTACCCAATTGGACCTACTTTTGGACTCGCTGTTAGCGAAGCTACGAAAAAGAGCTCTTCTCAATGTATCCATCTCACAACAGACATTGAGACCTGTTTACAACAACATACTACATGTGCTTCATGTCACACTGGATCCCCTTTAATGGGGTTAAGCAAAGGGTAAATGATGGTTCTCACCATTGCTGGTGCTTATTTAAGGGATTTGCAAGCATGTAACAGTTGCAATGTAGTTGAAAAACCCCAAACAGCTGCCAATATCTTGGGTAAATGTAGTACTGAACAGTATGTGTGGCTTCAACCCAAAGGTCTCAAGTAGGGACCACAATCTTAGTCAGTGTAAGACAGGTAAACCCCTTACTTTAACCTGTGCTCACCCTCTGGTAGCTTGGCACAGAGCAGTCAGGCTTAACTTAGGAGGCAATCAGTAAAGTATGTGTGTAACACATAATACAGTACACCAGTAAAAACACCACACACAAATAATCCACACCAGGTTAGAAAAATAGATTTTAATTTAATGGATATACGAAGACCTGATGGACAAAAATCCAATAAGTAGAGGTCAAGATATGAATTTTTATAGAAGATCCGCAATTGCAGTGCTTAAAAGATTAAAGAGCCGACCATGGCTATCTGATCGTACTAGACCAGGATAAATCCAAAGTTCAGGCTGACCATGATGGAGCGCGGGCTGGCTACAGGGACAAAACTTGTCAGTACCTTGTATGGAGGTTTTTGTCGATGTCAAAGGTCCGATGCAAGAAGCAGGGTAGACAATGCAAAAGCTATGTGTTGGTTTCATTCGGAGCAGTCAGGGGAAGAGTCGTCATTGAGCCGCGCAGTTGACGATGTAGGGATGCAGCGTCAAACACTTTGCGATGAAGACGATGCATTGTTGTCCAGCTGCTGATTGTAGTGTGTCGATACTGAGCTGCACAATCGGTGATGTAGCATCCTCATCCTCAGCGGCAACTGCGATGTATTGGCATAAAGGAGCGACGCAGAGGTTCGGATCAGTGCAGCAACGGCAATGCATGGATATTCTGAGAACACAGCTGCAGAACCCACTTCCAAGGTCACTGGACTGGATTGGCACAACTTGCAGGGTAGGACTCACATTTGGCAGAACCCAGAAGCTATAGCAGAGGTGAGTGAAGTCTCTAATGTCCCTGAGATTCCAGAACAGGAGGCAAGCCAGCGAACCCTTACAGTCCCTTGGTTTTGCGGATGAAGAGATGTGAATGCAGTTCTTCTAACTACCAGGGAAGGAGGGTTACAGGCAGCCAGGCAGGCACAGCAGAGCAGGAGTCCAGCAAAGTCCAGCAGAGTTACAGCAGAGTGGCTGTTCTTTCAGCAGCATAGCAGTCCTTCTTCCCGGCAAAGTATCCTCGAGTACAGAAGTGTACTGATTTGGTAGGGTCTCTTCTTATACCAAGTGGTGCCTTTGAAGTGGGGGTGACTTCAAAGAGGGACTTTAAAGTGCACACAGGTCCTCCCTTTACTGTACTGGCTCCATCCACACTACAGGGGGATATGCAGCTCTTTGTGAGGGGACAGGCACAGCCCTATTCAGGTACAGCTCCTTCCTCCCATCAGGTTGTAAATTGCACACCTCAGATCCCTTTGTGTGTGACTGTCTAGAGGGAATGCACAAAGCCCAGCTGTCACCCAACCCACATCTGTATTGCAGGCAGGCGGCAGGCATCCAGCGCTTCAGAGCAGCAAAATGTCAAATTTTTAAAAGTGGAATTTTTAAAGTTGTGAGCATAAATCTAACTTTACAATTGAAAAGGATTTATTATTACAAGTCCATAGGTACCAAACACAACAGTTCTTTCCCTTCTCAATCAGGAATTGCACTTAATAGGTGTATTAAGGAATCCCCAATGTTATCATATGAGAGAGGTCTAACAGTACTGAAAAATAAATTTGGAGTTTTTCACTACCAGGACATATAAAACTGAAAAGTATGTATATTTCCTTTTACTTCCACTGCACCCTGCCCTATGGGCTTCCTGTGGCCTACCTTAGAGGTGTCATGTTTAATTAAAGTAGAGCTTAAGGTATCACAAGGGGTTTTAAATGCCAAGTCAACAAGGCAGTGAAACTGCACATACACGTTCTGCAGTGGCAGGCCTGAGACACGGTTAAAAGGCTACTTAAGTGAGTGGCACAATCAGTGCTGCAGTCCCACTAGTAGCATTTAATTTTCAGGCCCTGGCATGCATAGTGCATTTTTTTAGGGACTTTTAAGTAAATGTAATATGCCATTTCTGGATACAGCAATCTTGCAATGTTTTAGGGAATGAGCCCATGCATTTCAGCACTGGTTAGCAGTGGTATAATGCCCAGAGTTCTAAGGCCAACAAACAAAGATAAGCATAAGTAAGGCAAAGCAGGCAGAGAGTTGGGAGAAAACCAACCTAAGACTACCAGGTCTAACAGGTATTAATATTGCCAAAGTCATGACTGACAGAGGATAATTTAGAGTCCTATGGTAAGCTTATTGCATCACCATAATTATTCAGTACTTCCCCAGAAAAGAAGAAGTAGTCAACAACATACTGATTACCTGTCATAGGACTTGCATTATTTCTGTCATTGTTTTAAAAGCCAGCGGCAGCTGAGGATCATCATACTAGAGGCTCTATAAAAACCCTAATATAGGATTTGCCCGCCTGTTTGAACTCCATATTCAACATGCTGTAAAACAGATTAATTAGCAATTACATGCTACAATGGAGATGGGGTGCAACTGTCAATCCCCTGACAATGGAGGGTGACAAATTGGAGCTTGTATGGTGCCTCATACAAATACTACTTCCTTTTGAGATTTTGGCTCTGAAAGTCAGCAAGGGGGTTGTACAATGAGCCAAGGCATTTCATTGGTACACATGCAGCAGGATCATTTGCAAAAGGTGTAAGAAACATGCACAAATGTCTATGAAGAAGCAGATGCTTCAATAGACAGGGTAATCCTTCATTTGAGCACAATTAAAAGGCTTGACATAGAGATTGTGTCCTCAGAGGAGTAAAAGTATGCCATTATACTGGATCCACAGAAAAAGGTTTACCCAATGTCATTCCTTTTTTATCAGTGGATGTCTCCGTTTACAAATAGCGGATTGACAGAAAAGGAAACAATTGCAACTTCAAAGGCATAGTAGAAATTAAGTGCTGCCTTTAACCTCTGGAGAGTGGGGTGGTAGCTCCAGATCCAGAAATAGTACCTCACAACAGCTGCCACACCCACCAGCGGTAGTACAACTGCCCGCTACTCAACCAACAACACCAACAGCAACACTTTCTCATCCAACACCTGCAATGGCTTGGTTTATTAATATTCTAGGATTGAAATCAAGCACACTCCAAAACGGAAAATGTCAACAACTGTAGGGAACTGTTAAAGACTGCTTGTATGACGGCCATGATAAAGGTTGCCAGAGGACTGAAACAGATCAACATTCCTGTCTCACTCTGCTGAACTATGCACTTTAAATGAAGCACTATGGGGGTCATTCCAACCCTGGCGGTCGGTGTTAAAGCGGCGGCCAACCCGCAAACAGGCAGGCGGTCAAAAAAATGGAATTCTGACCCTGGCGGGAACCGGCAACACAGACCGCCATTTTAACACTCCGACCGCCACGGCGGGACAAACAAACAGCGCGGCGGTCACCGCCAACAGACAGGCGGCAGACAATGTACCGCCCACCCTATCACAACTCACCAATCCGCCACCTTTTCCGGGGCGGGAGCCCCGCCGATAAAAACACGGCGGAAACAGACTACGAACGGGAAAACGCTCACCCTACACACTCCACGAGGAATCTGGACAGCATGGAACCAGAACTACACATCCTACCAGCAATTGTCTACCTGCTCCTCTACCAGGAGCACGAACGCCGGCGCAGAAGACAACGGTGAGTACTGCACCTACGACACAGGGGAGGGGGGAGGAGAATAGAATACGGGCACACACATACGCGACACCCCCCCCCCCCACCCAACTACCTACACACCAATGCAGAGCAACAACTCAGAGTGACACCCCCCAAACCCCCCGGAAGAATGCAAAGACAAAATAATATGTTATTGGAATTCAAATATATTGTAAGGCTAAGTAAATAAGTAAGTCGAACATCCCATAACTATATACACATATGTAAATTGTCCCGTCAAAATTGGCTTTCTGTCATTGTACGTGGGCCAATGGTCCTCAACACATGGGCAAAGCCCACACATGAGACCCGAATCCATTGGAGAGAACACTGCAGGGGCATCAGATAGGAAAACTACAGGCACCTCAGGGGGAAGGGAAGGGGGGGCACCTCAGCCACATAAGTCCACGACGCCAGATCCACGAGGGGCCTCCATGGCCACTGTTCAATCCTGGGGAGTGCAAAGCCACAGTCTCTCAAGTCCAGACAGTGGGTGGCTTGCCCACTGTGCCATCCTGTGGAGTGCAAAGCCACAGTCTCACAAGTCCCTACAGTGGGTGGCTTGCCCACTGTGCCATCCTGGGGAGTGCAAAGCCACAGTCTCACAAGTCCCTACAGTGGGTGGCTTGCCCACTGTGCCATCCTGGGGAGTGCAAAGCCACAGTCTCACAAGTCCCTACAGTGGGTGGCTTGCCCACTGTGCCATCCTGGGGAGTGCAAAGCCACAGTCTCTCAAGTGGATGACAGACTCCAGCGGTACTGGAGGAGTCTTGGTGCCCAGAGTGTATCGTGGAGCCCTGTCTGACACTGATCCGGGCCTGCCCCTTCTGCCAATGTGTCAGCGGTGCTTGAGTTGAAGGGCCCAGCGGAGCGGTGCTTGAGAGGAAGGGCCCAGCAGAGCGGTGCTTGAGTTGAAGGGCCCAGCGGAGCGGTGCTTGAGTTGAAGGGCTCAGCGGAGCGGTGCTTGAGAGGAAGGGCCCAGCGGAGCGGTGCTTGAGTTGAAGGGCCCAGCGGAGCGGTGCTTGAGTTGAAGGGCCCAGCGGAGCGGTGCTTGAGAGGAAGGGCCCAGCGGAGCGGTGCAGAGACGGCGGTGCCCAGCGGAGCGGTGCTTGAGTTGAAGGGCTCAGCGGAGCGGTGCCTGTCTTGAAGGGCCCGGTTCAGCGGTTCTTGAGACGGCGGGGCCCTGTTCAGCGGTGCTTGTCTTGAAGGGCCCTGTTCAGCGGTTCTTGAGACGGCGGTGCCCTGTTCAGCGGTGCCTGTCTTGAAAAGCCCTGTTCAGCGGTTCTTGAGACGGCGGTGCCCTGTTCAGCGGTGCTTGTCTTGAAGGGCCCTGTTCAGCGGTTCTTCAGACGGCAGTGCCCTGTTCAGCGGTGCTTGTCTTGAAGGGCCCTGTTTAGCGGTGCTTGTCTTGAAGGGCCCTGTTCAGCGGTTCTTGAGACGGCGGTGCCCTGTTCAGCGGTGCTTGTCTTGAAGGGCCCTGTTCAGCGGTGCTTGTCTTGAAGGGCCCTGTTCAGCGCTTCTTGAGACGGCGGTGCCCTGTTCAGCGGTGCTTGTCTTGAAGGGCCCTGTTCAGCGGTTCTTGAGACGGCGGTGCACCTGTTCAGCGGTGCTTGTCTTGAAGGGCCCTGTTCAGCGGTTCTTGAGACGGCGGTGCCCTGTTCAGCGGTGCTTGTCTTGAAGGGCCCTGTTCAGCGGTTCTTGAGACGGCGGTGCCCTGTTCAGCGGTGCTTGTCTTGAAGGGCCCTGTTCAGCGGTTCTTGAGACGGCGGTGCCCTGTTCAGCGGTGCTTGTCTTGAAGGGCCCTGTTCAGCGGTTCTTCACATGTGTCTCCAGGGCACCAGATCCGGCCAATATATGGTGTTCACTCGCCATCCGACTTCTCGCTTGCGGGGCCCTCCTGTGCTGGTGTCCCGTGCCCGTGGGTGTACTCCTTCACCCCCAGAATGGGCCTGGTGGGGCCCTCCTGGGCAGCTCGCCTGCTGCCGGACTTGTCGGCCGTGCTGCCCTTGCCATCCTTGCCTGATCCTCTGTGGCCCTTGCCTCCCTTTGGAGATGTGCCAGGTGGCACCCCACTTCCTGACGGTGCCAGGGTGGTGCCTGTGGAGGCTGCCGTCTCTGTCCCCTCGCGCCGGCCCTTGCCTTTTTTGGTTTTTTTCCCAGGGGGTGGGCTGGCTGTCCCTTTGCTGCTGGCCGATGTAGCTGCCCTCGAAGGTGGTGGACTCCAATATCCCTGGACTATAGTCCTTGTAGGTCCAGGGGTTGTGGTGGCTGAGGTGCTGATTGGACTTTTACGAGATGGAGGGGGTGGGTCAGGTGATGGAAAGAGGTTAATTTTGGAGAGGAAAAACTTTTTAGGAGCAATTGGAAGGGTAGGTGCAGTGGGTATGGGAGTGGAGGAAGAGGATGTTGTTGTAGGAGAGTCAAGTGTGCTGTCTTTGGGTGCAGGTGCTTGTGACGGAGGCTGTCGTGAGGTGGATGGCTGTTGGGTGGGTGGCTGCCTGCGTTTGTGTGGTTTGGAAGAGGGGGTGACAGACACACTGGGAGAGGACACAGGGGACATGTAGATGGCAGTGGGGGTGGTGACTGGTGGGTGTGCTGGTGATGGACGTAGTGGCTGATGAAGTGGTGCATGCAAGTGTGAGTGGAGACGTCACAGGGAGGGAGGAGGGAGACGAGGAGGAGGGGGACACAGAGGAGGCAGTGGCTGTTGGCATGTCTGCATGTGGATGTTGCTTGTGTGAATGCTTGTGGGATGTGTGGTGCTTATGTTTGGATGAGCTGACCTTGGGTGTTGAGGTGTGTGCAGGCTGGTCTGTAGGTGTGTCTGGGATAGGCAGAGGAACAGGGAAGTGGGACTGGGTGGAGGGAGTTGGAGGAGGGAGGCAGGAGACAGGGACAATGGCTGCCGTCAGTGCTGAGGCCAGAGCGTTGAACGATCGCTGATGGGCAGCCTGACCCGAATGAATGCCCTCCAGGTATGCATTGCTCCGATGCACCTCCCTTTCCACCCCCTGGATGGCATTCAAAAGGGTAGACTGCCCAACAATGAGCATCCGGAGGAGGTCAATGTCCTCCTCACTGAGGGCAGCAGGGGTAACTGGGGCAGGGCCTGAGGTGCCTGGGGCGAAGGAGATGCCCGCCTTGGGGTGCGAGCGGGCACGGGGCGAACGCTGAGGGGCTGCTTGGAGGGCGGAGCTGGTGCGCTGGGTGGCGGCTGTACCTGTTGTTGCGGTGGGCACGGATGTTGCCGCCACCACAAGGGAGCTCCCTTCCGAGGACGTGTTGGTGTCGCTGATGTCTCCACGTGTCCCCGTTGTGGAGCCCCCCTCGCCCTCCGTCTCACTGGTGAAATCAGAGTCCGTTGCATGGCCCTCCGGGGCCATGTGAGATGCAGCTCCCTCGTGCTCCAATGTCACTTCTCCTCCGCCAGATGATGCTAATGCACACATGAACAGGAAGAGCAGACATAAAAAGGGGGGGGAGAAATAAAGACATGTTGAGTGCATGCATTGGCAACACAGTTGGCGGAGAGGACAGACACAGAAGCCCCCTGCACTACGCCGCGCACTTGGGGTACACTACTCAATCAGTGAGACTTGGCCTACAAGCCAATGGACGACATCTGCACACATAGGTGTCACAAGGCCATGGATAGCTGTACTTGGCACCCTACAGAGGTGGAGGGCGGGGCACAGGGCCATGCCTTACGGAGGGGACTAGCCTACAGAAATCGCCCTGGCCTAGGGATACCCACATCCCTCCTCCCCCACCCAGACACCTCCACTGCGCGCTAAGATAGCAGAATGTGCTTGTACTCACCCCCTTGTGTCTGCTGTGATGTCCTCACGCGCCCATCCAAATCTGGGTAGGCCACCGCCAGGATCCGAGACATCAGGGGGGTCAATTGACGAGTGGCACCCCTCCTACGTTGGGAGGCCATCCCCAGCAGAGCCTCCGATGTCTTTCTGCTCCCGCGGCGGATGTCCTCCCACCTCTTGCGGCAGTGGGTGCCCCGTCTGTTGTGGACCCCCAGGGTCCGGACGTCCTTGGCGATGGCACGCCAAATGTCGACTTCCTGATGGGCGCTGACCTATTTGACACGTACAGGGAGAGAAAATAAAATATCATCATTTTCTGCATGCTCGATGTGAGTGTCCCCCCATCCCCTCCCTTGCCATGTGGCACATGCTCTCATCTGTTGTTTGATACATGCCTCATACGCTCCCCTCCGCACCATCGTTCATTCACCCCACTCAACCCAGGCATTGCCCACAAAGCATGGTCCCAGTGTACTAACCTGTTGGTCTGGAGGACCGTAGAGTAGGGCATACTGGGGGAGGACCCCATCCACGAGTTTCTCCAATTCTTCAGAAGTGAAGGCAGGGGCCCTTTCCCCAGTCGCAGCAGCCATTGTCTCTTCCAGACCGAGGTCACAGCAGCACTTGCAGTATAGGTCCTCTCCTGTGGATGATCAGGTCTCGAGTGATTAGGCTGATAGAAAATGGCGGTCACGCCCGCGGCGGTGCGTACCACGGCAGTGCGTACCGCGACCGCCGGCGCACTTCGTCATTGGCTCCTGAAACCCATAGGGTTCTATGTTAACCAATGCGGCTTTGCACCGCGGTCTTCGACCGCCTACCGCCACGGTGTGCCACGCCAGCGCATTGACCTCACATCCCATTGTCACACTTCACAGGTCAGGCAGCCGCCATTTCAAGGGCCCACATGGCTTAATTTCTACTGCGTCACACAGGCCTAGGCCTTGCATTGCCACTCATACAAGCCATTCAATGCATAGCGAATCATGTACTGTGCAAGCTGTGGGAACGTACCTGTGGTTTGCTTGACTCTGTGCTCCATGTTGTCCTTCCTAGGCACCGTCCGCTGGGACTTGCGAGGAGATGGAGGAATGTTCCCGTGTACAGACCGCTGGTGGACCTGTCGACAATGGAAGAAAGACATGTCATACTGACATACAGACTTGACCGAGCCACTATACAGGAACTGTGTGCCCAGCTGGAGCCAGACCTGATGTCACCCATTCGCCAACCCACAGGGATTCCCCCTCTGGTGCAGGTTCTGTCAGTACTCCATTTTTTGGCAAGTGGATCATTCCAAACAACAGTGGCCATTTCATCAGGGATGTCTCAGCCTATGTTTTCTAAGGTTTTGTCCAGAGTGTTGTCTGCCCTGATGAAATACATGCGGAGCTACATTGTTTTCCCTGAGGTGGGCGATTTGGCTACAGTGAAGGGTGATTTCTATGCCCTTGGACATATTCCCAACATCATTGGTGCCATTGATGGGACCCATGTGGCTTTGGTTCCCCCCAGTGAAAGTGAACAGGTGTACAGGAACAGAAAAAGTTATCATTCCCTGAATGTCCAGGTGGTCTGTTTGGCTGACCAGTACATCTCCCATGTAAATGCCAAGTTCCCTGGGTCAGTGCATGACGCGTACATCATAGCAGCATCCCTTATGTGATGGAACAGCTACAGAGACACCGTGTGTGGCTAATTGGTGACTCTGGTTACCCCAACCTGTCGTGGCTACTGACCCCAGTGAGGAATCCCCGGACCAGGGCAGAGGAACGGTACAATGAGGCCCATGGGCGGACTAGGAGGGTGATCGAGCGGACCTTCGGCCTCCTGAAGGCCAGGTTTATGTGCATGCATATGACAGGTGGATCCATAATGTACTCACCGAAGAAGGTGTGCCAGATCATCGTGGCCTGCTGTATGCTTCACAACCTGGCTTTGCGACGCCAGGTGCCTTTCCTGCAGGAGGATGGTCCAGAGGGTGGTGTTGTGGCAGCTGTGGAGCCTGTGGAGAGTGAAGAGGAGGAAGGCGACGGGGACGACACAGACAACAGGGACACAGTGATACAACAGTATTTTCAATAACACACAGGTACGAATCCAAACCGCCATTTTACATGTACTTACAGTCTCTTACCTCTCTACTGTCTGAGTTTCCCCCCCGTTTATGTTAACTGAGTTGTGGCTTTCCCTTCCGTTTTCAGAGATGTGGGCCCCACTGCGTGACCTCTGTTTTGTTTGCCCATGGACTACAGCTGTGTGACAGTGGTATGTTGTCATCACAATGTAACTGAACATCTTGGCACCGTTATGTCTAATACATTTGTTCAAAATACAAGCAGACTCCAGATAATTTTAGTGCAATAAGTGATTTTATTTAAGTGCTAAATTTAGGGACATGCTTGAAAATCGGTGATGGGTGATGGTGGAGTAATGTCCATGGCAGAGTCCAGATTTTCAGTCTCACAGGTGCATTGTCCATATGCCTGTGGAAGGATGGAGCAGGGGCAGTTTAAGGTTGGACAGGGTGAGAATGTGGGACAGTGGGATGACATCAGGGGGTATCCTTTGCTGGCGGTGGTCTTGCCATCCTACTCTGTCTTCTTCCGAGATCCTAGGCCCCGCTTGCGGGGTGTTTCTTCTTCTGCAGGAGGTGGGGTACTGGTGGCCTGTTGTTGTGTGGGGGCCTCCTGTCCACTAGCGCCGGCGGAGGTGGTAGCCTGTTCTTGGCCCATGCTAGTGACAGGGGCCCTTTGTGGTGCCACATGGTCCCGCAATGTAGTGACAATCTGGTTAAGAGCCACGACGATGGTCCCCATTGTGGAACTAATGTTTCGGAGTTCTTCCCTGAACCCCATGTACTGTTCCTCCTGCAGTACCTGGATCTCCTGGAACCTGGCCAGTACCGTAGCCATTGTCTCCTGGGAGTGGTGGTATGCTCCCATGATGGAGGAGAGGGCCTCGTGGAGAGTGGGTTCCCTGGGCCTGTTCCCCCCCGTCGCACAGCAGCCCTCCCAGTTCCCCTGTTTCCCTGGGCCTCTGTCCCCTGGACCGTGTGCCCACTACCACTGCCCCCAGGTCCCTGCTGTTGGTGGGGTGGTGGGTCAACCTGGGTGCCCTGTAGTGGTGGACACACCGCTGATTGACGTGTCCTGGAGACAGAGGCATGGGCCCGCTGGGTGGGAGCTGTGCTGGTGTTCCCAGAGGGGGGTAGGTCTGCTGTGGCCTGTGGCTGTGTGAGGGGAACCGACTGTCCCGAGGTCCCCGATGGGCCGGGCTGGTCATCTGGGTCCAGGGAAACAGAGCTGCTGTCATCACTGGGGGCCTCTTCTGGGGGTTGGATGGACATTTCTGGACCCTCCTGGGCGGTGTGGTGGCGTTCCGGTCCTGCAGGGGTATAAGAGTATGGTTATTGCTTCTGTGTGTGCCATAGTGTGCAATGGGTGGGTGGCCGTGTACCCCAGTGCTGGCATTCCCTTGTGGGGGCTGTTGTGACAGTGGCTTGTGGGGGAGATGGGTATGTGCAGTGGGCATGCTTTGGTGATGGGTGTCCATGCTTTGTGGACGCATGCAGGGCTAGGTGTTGGGATGGGTGGGTTGTGATGGTGAGCCATTTGCAAGGAGTTGGTGTGATGGGGGTGGGGGTGGGGGTATGATTTGGCATGCAGGTGGGGTGGGGGGAATGAAGTAGTGAAGATTTGACTTACCAGAGTCCATTCCTCCAGCTACTCCTGCAAGGCCCTCAGGATGCAGGATGTGCAAGACTTGCTCCTCCCATGCTGTAAATTCTGGGGGAGTAGGTGGGGGTCCGCCGCCAGTCTTCTGCACCGCGATGTTGTGCCTTGATACCATGGAACGCACCTTCCCCCGTAGGTCGTTCCACCGCTTCCTGATATCGTCCCGATTTCGTGGATGCTGTCCCACAGCGTTGACCCTGTCCACTATTCTTTGCCATAGCTCCATCTTCCTGGCAATGGAGGTGTGCTGCACCTGTGTCCCGAAGAGCTGGGGCTCTACCTGAACTATTTCCTCCACCATGACCCTGAGTTCTGCGTCAGAAAACCTGGGGTGTCTTTGGGGTGCCATGGGGTGGTGTGGATGAGGTGTGGGGTGGTGTATGTGTTGTAGAGTGTGGTGAGTGTGGTGGTGTGTGGTGTTTTGTGCGTGTATATTGTGTGGGTGATGTTGGGATTTGCCTCTGTGTGATGGTGTACTCTATTCTGTGCTGTCTCTCTCTGGCCTTCAGTCGCAATTGTGGTCGTAAGGGTTTGTGGGTGATGTGGGTGTGTGTTTTATATTGTAACGGGTGTGTGGGAGTGGTGTGTGTATGTGTATCAGGTGTGTGTATTTTGAATTGTCCAATGTGGCTGTGTTTTGTAAAGGTGTGTGTATTTTGAGCGCGGCGGTGTGTACTGCCAATGGAATACCGCGGTTGAAAGACCGCTGCGGGGATTTGTGGGTCGGAATGGCATGGGCGTATTTCTGTTGGCGTGACGGTGGAGGTTTGGTCATCACCAGTTTTTCGCTGGCCGTTGGTGTGGCGGACTTTTGTTGTTGTCGGGTTTTTGGCGGTTTGCCAGTTGCGGGTCAGAATGACCGTGGTGGTTTACCGCGACCGCGGCGGTGTTATGGCGGTCTTCTGACCGGCGGTAAGCGCCTTTTACCGCCGAGGTCAGAATGACCCCCTATGTCCTGACTCCACATCTTCAACATTGTTCTGTCAGAAAAGTCATATACGGGCTGCTGGCACCCATGCACTCCACACCCAAGTTAGGCCTTTACTCTGAAAACTTGCTTTTTCTGATTTGGTGTAAATCCATTCAGTTGATTTTTCAGAGATTCAAAGGTCAAAATATAGTGATATCTGGATGGTTGGCCCCTTGGTACTCCTGAGGTACAGCATTTAAAAATCCCTCTGCGCCTTTGTTACTGGTCCTGTGATTCTGAACAATTGTTGTGGCCCCCATTTCAGGACTTCGGAACTCTGTCCCCAGTTCCAGTGTTATAAAAACAATAACATACAAAGGGGCATGTTGCTGGTAGCCTGAGCCCCTGTCACTTATGGGTGAGTCCCAGAGGAGTTGTCTGGGGCCAAAATAAAAAGAATAGTACCACGGGCCCTACTCTACTCCCACGGACCAAGTGTGGCCTCCCATGTGATACTGCAGCACTCTTAGGGGAGCTGTGGTAGCACAAGACCATGCACACATCCATGAATGAAGGTGGTGCTTCAGCTGTGGTACTGTGGACGTACTGCGGTAACAATGAAAGGTTTTTTTTTTTTAAAACAAAGCAAGAAATATGTGTGGTGGTTGTCTGTTAGCAGTTGGCCGCCCACAGGTATAACTTGTTATACAGGACAAGTGAGGATATTCTGCCTACATTTTCATTCCTTTCCTGATGCTTTTCCACAAGCCGGAACACTAGAGGACCCTGAGTCCAATTCCTCACAGCACTCTCCAAAACGCCAACCCTCCTCAGTCTTTGTGGGCCTGGTTTCCAGAGGAATGTCTTGTGAAATTTCTCAATCAGCCTAGGGGTTCTTACAAATAATACAGGTTCCCATGATCACTCAGAGGTGTCATGACACCACCATGCGCAAATTTTGCGAATTATGCTGAATCTACCTATTGAACATGACTGACATGGTGGTGTGATGGCAAATAGGTTCTTTGAACCTGGAAAACATTGCCCACTGGATGAATATGCCTGTGTGCAGGAAATGCTAACCTTACAATGGACTAACTAACCAAGGAGTAAATATGGATGGGGTCCTGGAATAGACAAATTCCTGAAGGATCTATATACTAAATTACCGAGCATATAATTAGGGTGGGATTGATAGTGCTGATATGCCTAATTCTTATAGCCAGCCTTTGCCTCCGTAAACTATTGTTATGCTTGTCTTTGGGCCTTATGAATGTTTGGTAACAATGTGTACTGTGGGATTCTTTCAGAACCTCTGGCAAATTGCAAGGATGGTACCTATGTGAACATTGGATTGGGAGAACACTAAAGCTGAATGTAATGAGTACTACATACAAACGTGGGCAGAGAAAACCAGTGCACCCACTCTGTTTAACGTTGCATTAAATAACACCTCAAATACTGTTCTAACTTTTGAGTAAGCCTTTTTGGCCATCTGTTTGTGGATGGTAACTGATAGATGTAAATTGATAAATTCCTAATCACCTTTACAAATCTTTCCAAAAATGGGCAATGAAATACGATACTTTATCTGTGACTTTTACACCAGATAACCCATGGAACACAAAGAGTTATTATAGGAAAATCTGTGCAAGCTCAGGAGTTGTGAGTAAATAGCAAAGAGGGAAAAATAGCTGTCCTGGTGAAGTAATCAACCACAAATAAAATGTCTTTATTTTTCTCAAATTCACATAGTTCAATGATAAAGTCAATTTATATTTGAGCTCGAGCCTTTCTCAGGCTTAGCAATGGTTGTAATATCTGTTCTTGTTTATTATGGAAGTTTTCTACCTGAACACAGATCCCATTGAGTCTTATATGGTTCTTAATATTTTGTGTCATGTTGGGACACCTAAATTGATGTTGAACTAGTTCTTGAGTCTTAGGAACTCAAGAGTGCCCAGATACCAGACTGTCTTGACACCACTGTTGGATCTTTTGCTGCAGTGAGACATCAGGGTAAAAAAAAAGCTTGTAGTCATGTTTTAGATATCTATTGTGATATTTGTGTTTTTCCTATTGTTTACCAATTCATGTTTCTATCTGAATACACTCTTGTTGGCATATGATTTCTGATAAAGTATTTGCTTTATGTTGAGGTATTCCTTGTGAGATAAGAACGGTAGGAGGTTCGGTTGTTGGGGTAGGTTCTTCTGAATTTCTGGACAGTGCATCACCCTTTGCATAGTGTTTGATAGGATAATGTGATATTATATACTGAAAACTGAGAAAAAATAGTAACTGAATAACCATCACACCAGATGAGGATTCACACATTTCACAGATTTAAGATTTGTATCATCAGCCCAGGCAGTAAAATAATGCCTCCAATGGTAAAACTATTCATAAATAGCCAGAAATTTCTAATCATGAATGGTGTGTTTTTGTTCTGCTGCTGCTAAAGTACGAGAAAAGTAGGCCATTTGTTGGAGTTTTTGATGTTTCTATGGACGGATTTCTCCAATAGTATAGACAGAGCCATCTCTTTCAACTATGAAGGATAATGCATGATGCGGATGATGAAGAAAGGGACCTTTCATAAACGCTTCTTTTTTCCTGTTCAATACTCCAGTATAAATAGACTCCTGTGGCAAAATGAGTTGTTGGTTGACTAGGATGTGAGCCCTGGTCAAGCAGCAGCCACAATTTTTGTCAGAGTGAGGCACAAGCCAACCCTAAATTAACCTGTACTCAACCCTCTGGTAGCTTGGCTAAGAAAAGTCAGACTTATTTCAGAGGCATCGTGTAAGGTATATGAGTTACACTTCAAATAGTAATAATTCAAACTACTAGATTAGAAAAATAGATTTATTTTGAATGAACAAAACAAGATAAAAATGACAAAAATCCAATCAGTAGAACAGGAAATATGCAGGTTTAAAGATGTTAGTGAAAATAGAACCAGAAAGCACAAAGCGCCAACTGCTAACATCGGACTGGGACAAGATCTCAAGTTCAGTCCAACCGTGATTGAGGGCAGGCCAGCCACAGAGGCCCAGTTAGGCCTGCTAAACAAAAGTCCCTTTTTTATTAATTAGCAGAGCGTTGCAAAGGTCCGCACCGAAAAAGAGTTGCGCAGCTGAAGCAACCCATCAGTTCTGAGAAGGGGTGAGGCTGCGATGCGAGGGCTTGCATCATCAACAAGGATCCCATCAATTGAGGGCTTGTGATATAAAGTCTAGGGGTGCGAGGTGAGCTCTGCTCCACTAGCGGAGTTAGCAGATTTTTTGGCACTCCACGTTCTGCTTGGAGCATGGAGTTCGGACAAAAACTCTGCTAGCCCCAGCAGCAGAGCAGAGCTCACCACGTGTGTACTGTATCCCATTTATGGGTCACAGAGCGCAAGCGCGGACCGTCTATGCTTGTGCTGTGTGGCCCATAACTGGGCTGCAGTGTGCACTCGGCCCAACATTGATGGCGTGGAGCTGCTGCCAATGCCATCTCTGGATCCAGGCCTGCCTCCGGTCCCACCAGCAGCCCAGAAGCAGGGAGAAAATGGAGGCAGAGAGCCACGCCACTGGCAACGAGGACCCTGGGAGGACCAAGGCAAGACCCTTGTTTCACTTTCTCCTGTGCAGACGGTGAGGCAGACAGGTAGGAGAGACCCCTGAAACTGCAGCTTTTGCTGCCAATAGCCCTGGCCTGAATTCAGGCCAGGGCCGTAGGCAGTGAAAGCTGCCCTTTCAGGACTTTTGTGCACCACCCTGCCCATGACTCTTGTGTACCTGCCTGCCCCTTGTGCACTGCACATGGGGCAGGCCATTGCACAAGATGCTTGAAATGCCAGCTTTCATTGCCTACAGCCCTTACCTTAATGTGCAAGATCTTGGAAGTGCTAAGCAGGTCAGGAATGGCTAACCAGGCCTGCCCTGCTTAGCGCTCCTGTGACCGGGCACATTCAAGCCAGAGTGCCACTAGGGCAGGTGGTACGCCGCCACTAGCGGCTCTCCATGGAATTCCAAGGAGTTTTAAACCAACTCCATTGAATTCTGCGGAATAGAACTCTGTGAGCTCCGCCCACCCTCCATGAAGTCCAGGCTGTGGTGCAATGAAGGGCTTTGTGATGGAAGAGATCCACACAGGGTGACGATGTGTTGGTTCAGCTTGGGGTTTCACCTCATACCAGAGAATATGTGTCTCTTCTGTTGCATCTACAGAGGTTAGTAGATTAACTTAGACTCACTTCCAAGAGTCCAGGCTAATATATCACCACTTGGCAGGGTAGGCTCACAGTTAGAAGAGGCCAGGTGCTGGGGTCAAGGTTGAAGGAGCCTTCTATCACTGAGGCCGAAGTCAGGAGGCAACCAACAAGCCCATGGAGTAACTCCATTTCCTGTTGAACAGATGCAGGTCCAGTCCTTCTCACCTAGGCAAGTAGGCAGCAGGCCAGCACACAAGGACAGCAGTCCTTTAGACCAGCAGTCAAGCTGAGTGACATTCCTTTTATCAGCCCAGTAGTCCTTCCTTCTGACAGAGTATCCATAGGTCCAAATGTCTGCAGAAGAGGTGGTGTCTGAGTTCCAATATTTATACCTGCCGCCCTTCCTCCAGAAGGTGGGCCAAGCTTCCAGAAATTATCTTTGAAGTCCCAAGGTATCCTGCTTTTCTTGTCCTGGCTCCAGACTAACTACAGGGGGTATGCAGCTCTTTGTGTGGAGGCAAGAAATAGACTATTCAAGTGTAAGTAGGACTGAGGCCAGCTCTGCCTTCCCATCCAGCCTATGATGGTTTATCTAGGCACACTCAAGCTCTCTATTGTATGTGGCTGTCTAGGAGGAATACACAATCCCCACCTGTCATCTGTTCACAGTAATATGACCCAGAGACAGGCTACAGGCACTAAAAGACCAAGGCACGAAAATGCCAACTATCTTAAAGAGGTACTTTCAAAATTGTAAATTAAAATCCCACTTTGCCATGATTGAATTTCTTCATTACAATTTGAAAAAAACACCAAACATAAACTGGTTTCTGTTCCCATTTATAAATCATCACTTATTAGATGTAATAAAGAAACTCAAAGGTTAGCATCTGAGAGAGGCAGGCCTTGCAGTCATGAAAAATACATTTAAGAGTTTTTCACTACCAAGACATGTAAAACTAAAAAAGTACCTGCCCAACCTTTTAAATAATATTAATAAAGTATACCATTCTGTTACGGGTCTTAGATAGCATATTAACTATCCACTAGGTTGATGGAAGTATTACCTCAATAGAGCACAATCTCTCACCCACCCTAGGGTGGCATGCTTTATTATCCGGCGTTGCTCTTCATTGGGTCGGTGCTGCAATGCCCCTAAGGGCCCGTTCCGGGGGCTCCTTGTCAGAGATCTTTTTACTGCCAATTGGGTTGTGCCTTGAATTCCTCAAAGGCAGAAATACACTGAAAACTATCTAGGAATATTGGTGAGAATTTGATAAAATTAACTATGGACTCCTATTAGTTTTATTTATTATTTTCCAGAGTCTATGTTAAGGTGAAAAATAGATCATAGAATGCACAGGAATATGATGTTCCTTGTATTCTTCTAAGTGATTAGTTGATAGTTAATCTAAGGAACTTTGGTGAAAGAATTTGTCAACATGGGTGTACTGCAATGTCTCAGATCTTAACATTTCCTCTACAACAGTGAGTGTAGCATCCTGTGGTATGTTTGTGTATAGATCTTCCACATCCAGTGTTATTAGTAGGACAGTTGTTCCTCTAGTGTTGATGTTGTCAATTAGATTTAGCACAACTTTAGTATCCTTGAGAAATATCAGGATCATCTTGACAATCATTCTAAAGAAACAATCACTAAATTTGGAGAGTAGCTCAAGAATCCAATCCCTGAAACAACAGGCCTCCCCAGTGGTGTAGTCTCTTCTCTTTGTGGATTTTAGAAAGGGAGTAGAAATAAGGTAGTAATTCATGGAGGCAGTTAACCTTCATGGACCATTATCTCCATCTTCTGTTGAAGCCTAGGAGATTATCATCACAAAATTGATATTATATTAAAAGTAGCGCAGTCCTTTTTTAGTTTTTTCTTGGCGATCCTTGACTTAAGTATGAGTCTGAATTGGTCTTTTGAGAGAACGTATTGTCACCTTCCAAGATGTTGGCTCCCTTACTTTAAGCTTGTCTGAAGTGTACCCATGTTAGATTACTCTGTTAACATTACTGAGCATGCAACACTTCCTGATTATAATAGCTTCCTTCTGGTCCAGGTTGATCGGGATGTACAAGGGTTACATTGAGCAATTAAAACCTTCCAACAATGCTTCTCCATTTTTAGAGATGTGGAAGAGGGGGAGGCACACTTGCGTGGACTCTCCCTTGGGAAAGTAAGTACCACTCTTTCAGGAATGCCAAACACCACCAAGGTAGGACAATGGTTCCTTAGTAAATGTTCCCCTTCACTCCTTATATATAATAGATGCCCGGGGAACAGTTCAAGCACCACGTACTCCAGAGGGCCCTTTCTCAAGAAATTAGAGACAAAATTTATGTTCTGATTCCAGGAGGTGTGGGGGTGGAGTGTGAATGTATCACATTTCATCTGAGTGGGTGTCCCATCCACAAGATTCTAGTTAACCTTTTGCATGAGCATGGTGCACACTTTTCAGAGTATTGAGTGCAATGCCAATTTTTACAAATATTGTCAATAAATACTCATGATTCAATATTTCAGAAAAAAAATTGTTTTCTGTTTGCTGTACATGTCTGTCTTTCTGTTTATATTTTACTAGGTCACTAGCGAATCGATTGCACTCCTAACAGAGAGGATGTAAGTTTTGAGGACAACTACTATTCTTAGTGGAGGTTCACTTTGCCAAAATTCTTTAGACTAATTATTAATTAATCACCTAGGATAATACAAAGAACATCATTTTCCTGTGCATTCTCTGTTCTGTTTTCGACCTAGGAGCCGTCCAACGCCATGGTGGGTGTCTGCGTAGGACCACTCCCAGCCGTCCTAGCACCCACCCTAGGGGGAAGCGCTGGCTTTCATCCTATGGGCCAGCTCTCCAGACTCCCCTATCAAGGATGGCAGCAGAAGCACTTCTGCTGCCACCACTGATCCTCTCGCAGTGATCTGATGACGTCAGCGAGCACGGCGCACCTACATCATCAAAACCCGCCGGGACCATGCTGAAAGCCATTTGATTCCAGCGCAGTCAGAGAACAGGTAGGTTTTTATCCTCCGGGAAGGGTTTGGGGCAGGGAAAGAGGCATCAGGGGAGAGCAAAGGGTTTCCTTTCCCCTGACATCTCTTTGCAGTGCATTCCTGCTGCACAATCGCTAGGATCACGCAGCAGGAATGCACACACTGGACCACGCAGGGATTTGTTAGGGTGCATTATTTTTTCACTTTTCATTTGGGGAGCGGCCCCTTGGGCAGGGGTTGTTTCCCTTTATGGGGGCATAAGTTTGGCCGTTTCTGCCCTCCTTGGGGCAGATAGGCCAAATCTTTAGGCCGATCTGTGCCCAAGAGGGGCACAAAGCCACTAGACACTAGGGATACTAATTATGTGTATATCGGGGAGCACCCCCTTTGGCAAGGGTCACTCCCCTTACTGAAGACATGCATTTTGGCCATTTCTGCCCCCAAGGGGAGAAGATCAGCCATATTCTTAGGAAGATCTGCCCTCAAAGGGGTCAGAAAGCCACTAAACACCAGGGATGTATTTTTTGAAAGTCGGGGAGCCACCCCTTTGGCACAGTTACACCCCTTACTGGGGGCATGTATTTTGGCTGTTTCTGCTCTCCTTGGGGGAAAAGCAGCCACATTGTTAGGCCAATGTTCCCCCATGGGGAGCAGAAAGCCACTAGACACCAGGGATATTATATAAATAAATGTTGGGGAGCGGACCCTTAGGGGAAGTGTTTCTCCCCTTTACTTGGGGCATGTAGTTTGGCTGTTTTGGATTGGCCATATTTCTAGGTCCATCTGTCTCCAAGGGGTGCAAAAAACAACTAGACACCAGGGAAAGTGTGTGCATGTGCAAACTGGAGTTCAGCTGATGGTCTGCGTCTACTGGTGTTTGGCTGGCTGTGTGTATACTGGTATTTGGCAGATTGCGTGTGTGGGCTGCCACTCAGCTGGTGGTGTGTGTGGACTTGCGCTTGGCTGGCGGTGTGTGTAGACTGGCGCTTGCCTGGCAGTATGTTTAGACTGGTGCTAGCTTGGCAGTGTGTGTGGACAGGTGCATCATTTGTATTTGTGATCATAATGTTTTATTTCTCTTTTTTATTCTAGTGCAAACTTTTGATTTATTTTGCTGTGACTCCTGCTTGCGGTTTCGCACTACTAGATCTGCAGTTTGTGTAGTTGCTTATTTTTGGTAAGAAAAACCTTTTCATGCTGCTTACTCCAAATGAGTATCATTGCCATGCATGAATGTTTTTTTTGTAAATTGTGTAACAATAGCAGCATATTTAGCTTGTGTTTTATTGTGTTTGAACTTGTCCTTAGATTTGTGCCTGATGTGTTTTGTGTTGGTTTGTGTGCAATTTTCTTTTGTTTTTTTTCTTTCTACTGGGATATTGCTGGTGCTTGCTGCGTCTGTGCAGAGTAGGTATCATATTCAAGTATTTTGTATGCTTTGTATTGATTGACCTTTCCTTCCAGCACACTATGGGGGTCATTCCAACCCTGGCGGTCGGTGTTAAAGCGGCGGCAAAACCGCTAACAGGCTGGCGGTTAAAAAAATGCAATTCCGACCCTGGCGGAAACCGCCAACATGGACCGCCACTTCAACACACCGCCCGCCACGGCGGAACAAACAAACAGTGCGGCGGTCACAGCCAACAGACAGGCGGGAGACAATGTACCACCCACCCTATCACAACCCACCAATCCGCCACCTTTTCCGGGGCGGTAGCTCCGCCGATAAAAACACGGCGGAAACAGCCATTTCAAACGGAAAACGCTCACCTCCATACACCCCACGAGGAATCTGGACAGCATGGAACCCGAACTCCACATCCTCCCAGCGATTGTCTTCCTGCTCCTCTACCAGGAGCACGAACGCCGGCGCAGAAGACAACAGTGAGTACTGCACCTACGACACAGGGGAGGGTGGAGGCAAAAAATTACGGGGACACACATATGCGACACACCCACCCTCACCCTCACCCACTACAACACACACATCAATGCATAGCAAGACATCACAGTTACCCCCCCAAACCCCCCAGAAGAATGCAAAGACAAAAGGAAATGATTATAAACATTGGAATATATTGTATGACTGACTTAAAAATATATCACACATCTAAAACTTTTATATACATAAATTGTCCAGTCCGATATTTGTATCAGGCATTGTTCGTGGACCACTGGGCCCAAATCACATGGGCAAAACCCACACAGGATACCTGACTCCAACGGAGAGAACACTGCAGGGGCATCAGACACCAAAACTACAGGCACCTCAGGGGGAAGGGAAGGGGGGGCACCTCAGCCAGATGAGTCCACGATGCCAGATCCACGAGGGGCCTCCATGGCCACAGTTCCATCCTCGGGAGTGCAAAGCCACAGTCTCTCAAGTCTCTACAGTGGGTGGCTTGCCCACTGTTACATCCTGGGGAGTGCAAAGCCACAGTCTCTCAAGTCTCTACAGTGGGTGGCTTGCCCACTGTTCCATCCTGGGGAGTGCAAAGCCACAGTCTCTCAAGTCTCTACAGTGGGTGGCTTGCCCACTGTTCCATCCTGGGGAGTGCAAAGCCACAGTCTCTCAAGTCTCTACAGTGGGTGGCTTGCCCACTGTTACATCCTGGGGAGTGCAAAGCCACAGTCTCTCAAGTCAATATCAGTCTCCACTGGTATTGGAGGGGGACTAGTGCCCAGAGTGCTTTGTGCAGCCCTGCCCGACACAGATGCGGGCCAGCCCCTTCCGCAGTGCTTGAGACGGCGGTGCCCAGCGCAGCGGTGCTTGAGATGAAGGGCCCAGTTCAGCGGTGCTTGAGACGGCGGTGCTCAGCGCAGCGGTGCTTGAGACGGCGGTGCCCAGTTCAGCGGTGCTTGAGACGGCGGTGTCCAGTTCAGCGGTGCTTGAGACGGCGGTGCCCAGCGCAGCGGTGCTTGAGATGAAGGGCCCAGTTCAGCGGTGCTTGAGACGGCGGTGCCCAGCGCAGCGGTGCTTGAGACGCGGTGCCCAGTTCAGCTGTTCTTGAGACGGCGGTGCCCAGCGCAGCGGTGCTTGAGACGGCGGTGCCCAGTTCAGCGGTGCTTGAGATGAAGGGCCCAGCGCAGCGGTGCTTGAGATGAAGGGCCCAGTTCAGCGGTGCTTGAGATGAAGGGCCCAGCGCAGCGGTGCTTGAGATGAAGGGCCCAGTTCAGCGGTGCTTGAGACGGCAGTGCCCAGTTCAGCGGTGCTTGAGACGGCGGTGCCCAGTTCAGCGGTGCTTGAGATGAAGGGCCTAGCGCAGCGGTGCTTGAGACGGGGGTGCCCAGTTCAGCGGTGCTTGAGATGAAGGGCCCAGTTCAGCGGTGCTTGAGACGCCGGTGCCCAGTTCAGCGGTGCTTGAGACGGCGGTGCCCAGCGCAGCGGTGCTTGAGACGGCAGTGCCCAGTTCAGCGGTGCTTCAGATGACTGCCCAGTTCAGCGGATCCGCCCATGGCATGGAGGTCATTCGCCACCTGACCTGTGGCTGGCTGCGCCTTCCTGCCCACCTGGGATGGGCCTGGTGGGGCCCTCCTGGGCTGCAGTACCAGGCCTGTTGGTGTCCTCCTGCCCACCTGGGATGGGGCATGCGGGGCCCTCCTGCACAGCTGGGCTGCTGGCGGTCTTGTCGGGCGTGCTGCCCTCCCCAGCCTTCCCTGTTCGCCTGTGGCCCTTCCCCACCTTTGGCGGTGTGTCAGCTGGCACCACACTCCCTGCCGGAGCCATGGTAGGGATTTTGGTCCCAGGTGTTTTAGGCCTCTTGCGCCGGCCACTGACAATCTTCACATGTTTTTGCGGGGGTGGGCTGGCCGTGCCTTGGCTCCCTACTGAACTGGCTGACCTTGAGGGTGGGGGACTCCACAGTCCATGGCAGACTGTCTTCACAGGGCCCGCTTTTGTGGTGGCTGAGGTGCTGACTGGAGTCCTATTAGATGGACGGGGTGGGGGAATTGTTAGAAAGAGGTCAAATTTTGATAGGAAAATAAGTTTAGGAAGAGAGGGACGGGTAGGTGTAGTAGGTATGGGAGTGGAGGAAGAGGTTGTGGTTGTAGGAGTTTGAAGTCTGCTGTATTTGGGTTCAGGTGCTTGGGCTGGAGGCTGTGGTGAGATGGATGGCTGTTGGGTGGGTGGCTGCCTGCGTTTGTGTAGCTTGGAAGAGGGGGTGACAGACACACTGGGAGAGGACACAGGGGACGTGTGAATGGTAGTGGGGGTGGTGACTGCACGTGTGCGGGGGGTTCTGGTGTGTGTGCTGGTGATGGACGTGTTGGCTGAAGATGTTGTGCATGCTGGTGTGAGTAGAGACGTGACAGGGAGGGAGGAGGGAGACGAGGAGGAGGGGGACACAGTGGAGGCAGTGGGTGTTGGTATGTCTGCATGTGGATGTTGCTTGTGTGAATGCTTGTGTGATGTGTGGTGCTTATGTCTGTCTGAGCTTCCCTTGGGTGTTGAGGTGTGTGCAGGCTCGTCTGATGGTGTGTCTGGGATAGGCAGAGGTACAGGGGATTGGGTATGGGTGGAGGAAGTTGGAGAGGGGAGGCTAGAGGCAGGGACAATTGCTGCCATCAGTGCTGAGGCCAGAGTGTTGAACGATCGCTGATGGGCAGCCTGACCAGAATGAATGCCCTCCAGGTATGCATTACTCTGGTGCACCTCCCTTTCTACACCCTGGATGGCATTCAAAAGGGTAGACTGCCCAACAATGAGCGTCCTCAGGAGGTCAATGACCTCCTCACTGAGGGCAGCAGGGGTGACAGGGGCAGGGCCTGAGGTGTCTGGGGCGAAGGAGATGCCCACCTTCCTGGGTGAGCGGGCACGGGGCAAACGCTGAGGGGCTGCTGGGAGGGCGGTGCTGGTGCGCTGGGTGGCGACTGTACCTGTTGTTGCGGGGGGCACGGATGTTGCCGCCACCACAAGGGAGCTCCCTTCAGAGGACGAGCCGCTGTCACTGACATCCGCACGAGTCCCCGCTGTGGAGCTCCCCTCACCCTCCGTCTCACTGGTGAATTCCAATTCTGTTGCATGGCCCGCCATGGCCATGTGAGATGCAGCTCCCTCGTGCTCCGATGCCACTTCTCCTCCGCCTGATGATGCTAATGCACAAATGAACAGGAAGACAACAAAAAAGGGGGGTGGGGAAAAATAAAGAAATGTTGAGTGCATGCATTGGCGACACTGTTGGCGGACAGGACACACACAGAAGCCCCCTGCACTACGCCGCGCACTTGGGGTCGACTACGCAATCCGTGGGACATGGCCTACAAGCCTATGGGCGACCTCTGCTCACATACATGACACAGGGCAATGAATAGCTGTATTTGGCACCTTACAGAGGTGGGGGGTGAGGGCACAGGGCCATGCCTTACGGAGGGGCCTAGCCTACAGATTTCGCCCTGGCCTAGGGATACCCACAGCCCTCCTCCCCCACCCAGACACCTCCACTGCGCGCAAAGTCAACAGGATTTGAGTGTACTCACCCCCTTGTGTCTGCTGTGATGTCCTCACGCGCCCATCCAAATCGGGGTAGGCCACCGCCAGGATCCGGGAAATCAGGGGTGTCAAAGTACGACGGGCACCCCTCCCACGTTGGGAGGCCATCCCCAGCTGAGCCTCCGCCGTCTTCCTGCTCCAGCGTCGGATGTCCTCCCATCTCTTCCGGCAGTGGGTGCCCCGTCTCTGGTGGACCCCCAGGGTCCGGACGTCCTTGGCGATGGCACGCCAAATATCGATTTTCTGGTGGGCGCTGACCTATGTGACATGTACAGGGAGAGAAGAATAATCATCACCTTCTGCATGCTCGATGTGAGTGGCCCCCCATCCCCACCCTTGCCATGTGGCACATGCTCTCATCTGTTGTTTGATGCATGCCTCAATCGCTCCCCTCACCACCATCTTTCATCCACCCCACTCAACACAGGCATTGGCCACAAAGCATGGTCCCAGTGTACTTACCTGTTGGTCTGGAGGACCGTAGAGTAGCGCATACTGGGGGAGGACCCCATCCACGAGTTTCTCCAACTCCTGAGCAGTGAAGGCAGGGGCCCTTACCCCAGTCGCATGAGCCATTGTCTCTTCCAGACCGTGGTCACAGCAGCACTTGCAGTGTAGGTCCTCTCCTGTCGAAGATCAGGTATCGAGTGATTAAGCAGATAGAAAATGGCGGTCACGCCTGTGGCGGTGCGTACCGCGACCGCCGGCGCACATCGTCATTGGCTCCTGAGACCCATAGGGTTCTATATTAACCAGCTGCTTTGCGCCACGGTCTTCGACCGCCTACTGCCACAGTGTGCCACGCCAGCGCATTGACCTCACATCCCATTTTCGCACTTCACTGGTCAGGCAGCCGCCATTTCAAGGGCCCACATGCCTTATTTTCTACTGCGTCACACATACCTAGGCCTTTCATCGACACTCATACAAGCCATTCAATGCATTGGGAATCGTGTTATGTGCAAGCTGTGGTTACGTACCTGTGGGTTGATTGACTCTGTGCTCGCTGTTGTCCTTCATAGGCACCGTCCGCTGGGACATGCGAGGAGATGGAGAAATCTTCCCGTGTACTGACCGCTGGTGGACCTGTCGACAATGGAGGAAAGACTTGTCATACTGACATAGAGGCTTGACCGAGACACTATACAGGAACTGTGTGCCCAGCTGGAGCCAGACCTGATGTCACCAATCCGCCAACCCACAGGGATCCCCCCTCTAGTGCAGGTGCTGTCAGTACTCCATTTCCTAGCAAGTGGGTCATTCCAAACAACAGTGGCCATATCATCAGGGATGTCCCAGCCCATGTTTTCCAAGGTGTTGTCCAGAGTGTTGTCTGCCCTGCTCAAACACATGCGGAGCTACATCGTCTTCCCTGAGGTGGGGGATTTGGCTACAGTGAAGGCTGATTTCTATGCCCTTGGACATATACCCAACATCATTGGTGCCATTGATGGGACACATGTTGCTTTGGTCCCCCCACAGAGGAGTGAACAGGTGTACAGGAACAGGAAGAGTTATCATTCCATGAATGTCCAGATGGTGTGTTTGGCTGACCAGTACATCTCCCATGTTAATGCCAAGTTCCCTGGGTCAGTGCATGACGCGTACATCATGCGGAATAGCAGCATCCCTTACGTGATGGGTCAACTCCAGAGGCACCGTGTGTGGCTATTAGGAGACTCTGGTTACCCCAACCTGTCATGGCTACTGACCCCAGTGAGGAATCCCAGGACAAGGGCAGAGGAACGGTACAATGAGGCCCATGGGAGAACTAGGAGGGTGATCGAGCGGACCTTCGGCCTCCTGAAGGCCAGGTTTAGGTGCCTCCATATGACTGGTGGATCCCTAATGTACTCACCAAAGAAGGTGTGCCAGATCATCGTGGCCTGCTGTATGCTTCACAACCTGGCTTTGCGACGCCAGGTGCCTTTTCTGCAGGAGGATGGTCCAGATGGTGGTGTTGTAGCAGCTGTGGAGCCTGTGGAGAGTGAAGAGGAGGAAGGCGAAGAGGACGACATAGAGAACAGGAACACAGTAATACAGCAGTATTTTCAATGACACACAGGTAAGAATCCACACCAGCATATTACATATACTTAACCCCTACTACCTCTTTACTGTCTGACCTTTTCCCCCAGTGTATGGTAACTGAGTTGTGACTTTCCCTTCTGATTTCAGAGATGTGGGCCCCACTGCGTGACATCTGCTTTAATTCCCCATGGACTACAGCTGTGTGACATTGGTATGTTGGCATCACAATGTGAATATGCCATTTGGCACGGTATTGTCTAATACATTTGTACAAAATCACAGCCAGACTCCAGATTGGTTTATGCAATAAGTGTGTTTATTACAGTGCTCTAGATTGGTGGGTGGTTGCAAATCATTGAGGTGTGATGGTGGAGGATTGTCCATGGCAGAGTCCAGACTATCAGTATCACAGGTGCATTGTCCAGATGCCTGTGGAAAGTGGAGCAGGGGCAGTGTAAGGTTGGACAGGGTGCCAATGTGGGACAGTGGGATGACAATCAGGGAGGTATCCTTTCCTGGCTGGGGTCTTGGCATCTTACTCTGTCTTCTTCCTGGATCTCAGGGCCCGCTTGCGGGGTGGTTCTCCTTCTGCAGGGGTGGGGTTCTGGTGGCCTGTTGGTCTTGGGTCGGGCCCCCTGTCCACTAGCGCATGCTGAGGTGGTAGGCAGTTCTTGGTCCATGCTAGTGTCAGGGGCCCTTCGTGGTGCAACAGTGTCCCGCAGTGTGGTGACTACCTGATTCAGAGCCACTACGATGATGCCCATGGCGAACTGATGTTTCTTAGTTCTTCCGTGAACCCCATATACTGTTCCTCCTGCAGAAGCTGGATCTCCTGAAACCTGGCCAGGACCGTGGCCATCGTCTCCTGGGGGTGGTGGTATGCTCCCATGATGGAGGAGAGGGCCTCATGGAGAGTGGGTTCCCTGGGCCTGTCCCCCCCCTGTCGCACAGCAGCCCTCCCAGTTCCCCTGTTTCCCTGGGCCTCTGTCCCCTGGACCGTGTGCCCACTACCACTGCCCCCAGGTCCCTGTTGTTGTTGGGGTGGTGGGTTAACCTGGGTGCCCTGTAGTGGTTTGACACACCGCTGATTCACGTGTCCTGGGGACAGAGATATGGGCCCACTGTGTGGGTGCTGTGCTGGTGTTCCCAGAGGGGGGAAGGTCTGCTGTGGCCTGTGGCTGTCTGAGGGGAACCGACTGTCCAGAGGTCCCCGATGGGCCGGGCTGGTCATCTAGATCCAGGGAGATAGAGCTGCTGTCATCACTGTGGGCCTCTTCTGGGGGTGGAGTGGACATTTGTGGACCCTCTTGCGCGGTGACGTGGCGTTCGGGTCCTGCAGGGGTATAAAAGTATGATTATTGCTTCTGTGTGTGCCATAGCGTGCAATGGGTGGGTGCCCGTGTACCCCTGTGCTTGCATTCCTGTGTGGGGGCTTTTGTGACGGTGGTTTCGCGGGGGGATTGGTATGTGCAGTGGGCATGCTTAGGTGATGGGTGTCCATGCTTTGTGGTCGCATGCAGGGCTTGGTGTTGGGATGGGTGGGTTGTGAGGGTGAGACATTTGCAAGGAGTAGGTGTGATGGGGTGGGGGTGAGGGTGGCGGTATGAGTTGGCATGCTGGTGGGGTGAGGGGATGAAGTAGTTAAGATTAGACTTACCAGAGTCCATTCCTCCGCCTACTCCTGCGAGGCCCTCAGGATGCAGGATCGCCAAGACCTGCTCCTCCCATGTTGTAAATTCTGGGGGAGAAGGTGGGGGTCCGCCGCCAGTCCGCTGCACTGCGATGTTGTGCCTGGATACCATGGAACGCACCTTCCCCCGTAGGTCGTTCCACCGCTTCCTGATGTCGTCCCGATTTCTTGGGTGCTGTCCCACAGCGTTGACCCTGTCCACTATTCTGCTCCATAGCTCCATCTTCCTGGCAATGGTGGTGAGCTGCACCTGTTTCCCGAAGAGCTGTGGCTCTACCCGTACAATTTCCTCCACCATGACCCTGAGTTCAGCCTCAGAAAAAATGGGGTGTCTTTGCGGTGCCATGGGGTGGTTTGGGTGATGTGTGGGGTGGATTGTGTGGTGCTAAGTGTGGTGATGTGTATTGGTGTGTAGTTTGAATTGCGTGGTAATATTGCTGGGTGACAGTGATTTGCGCGTCAGGGTGCTCGGTCTCTTATCTCTGTGCGTGTTCACGAATCTCTAGGAGTGGGGGTTTGTGGGTGATGTGGGTGTGTGTTTTATATTGTGTTGGGTGTGTGGGAGTGTTGTTTGTATGTATATCAGGTGTGTGTATTTCGAATTATCCAATGTGGCTGTGTTTTGGAGATGTGTGTGTATTTTGAGTGCGGCGGTGTGTACCGCCAATGGAATACCGCGGTTGAAAGACCGCTGCGTGGATTCGTGTGTCGTGATAGTGTGGGCGTATTTCTGTTGGCGTGACGGTGGAGGTCTGGTCATCGCCAGTTTCTCGCTGGCCTTTGGTGTGGCGGACTTTTGTGGATGTCTGTATTTTGGCAGTTTGCCTGTTGTGGGTCAGAATGACTGTGGCGGTTTACCGCGGCCGCGGCGGTGTTATGGCGGTCTTCTGCACGGCGGTAAGCGCCTTTTACCGCTGAGGTTGGAATGACCCCCTATATGCCAGTAGTTTTAATTTATTTGATAAATCCACACATTTCTATTACTTCTTTTACACAGTGTTGGGTATTGTTGACTTATTTGTCAAGTTACTTTTAGTATTAAGAATTATGGCTATCACAGGATTACCTCTCAGGTCTGCTTTTTGATTCTTTCACCGACCATGATTATGAGACTGACTCGGCATCTGAAGCAGAGAAGGAAGTGCAAGATTCTGGCAGTGAATTTTCTGTCCGAGAGGGATCATCTGATGATGAAGCCACTCTCAGTGAGGAGGAAGTGCCTCATTTAGAGGAGGGCCACTGATGTGCTCATAGTGCAGCAGAAGGCACCGGGATTGTAGCCTGTGGGTGAAAGGCCTCCCATTTGAAGAGGTGAACTTTAGGCTGCCCCAAACATGCTGTACCCAGTGTTACCTGCATTTACTGGTGCCACAGGGTGAAGAGTGAATACTGAAAACATTTTGCCTATAAACTTCTTTCAGTTGTTTATATCTGATGTATTTTTGGATGATCAGGCTAATGTGTATGCTGAACAATATTTGAGGGACAACAGTGCCATACTTAAACCCCACTCTAGAGCTACCTGGTGGACTCCCACAAATCTGGATGAGTTGAAGAAGTTCTTTGTTCATTGTTGATGAGCTTGATAAGGAAGCCGTCACTGTCTTTATTTTGGTCTACCAGTCCCTTGATGGCAACAGCCATATTTCCTGCAATCATGAGTCGTGAGTTGCTTCTGTTACAGATGCTGAATTTTGTTGATAATGCTTCAGCCTGATTGTGACCGTCTTTTTAATATTCAGCCTTTCCTTGATCACTTTGTAGATCAATTTTCAGAGATGTAAGTTCCAGGGAAGGAAATAGATGTGGATGCGTCTTTGGTCCTGTTCATGGGTCGTTTGGTTTTAGGCAGAACATTCCTAGCAAGAGGGCACATTATGGAATTAAGATGTATATGCTGTCTGACAGTAGTACAGGATATGTTTATAAGTTCAGTGTGTACACTAGTAGGAATTGTACTATTGACCCTCTGTTTGTCCATCTGTCCGGCCTCTTTTGGAGTTAGGGAGAAAATTATGTAGGAACTTGGTAGAGGACTTTTTTAACCAAGGTCCTTCTATACTGGTGTGCAATTGTTCATGGAATTGTTCAAATTGAAATTGTTCAAATTGGACACTGTTGCTTGTGCCACAGTCTGCTCTAATTGTAAAGGTTACTCAAAAGAGCTTGTTTGTAAGAGAAACCTGTGAGGGGACAGTGCAGTGCTTTGGTAGTGTTGAACTGCTAGCTGTGAAATTTGCAGACCGGAGAAATGTCTACACGCAGACTACCATCCATGATGAAAGTACTTCACCTGTGACTGTTTGGGGTCAGGTTGCTGAAGTGCACAAACCTGTGTGCATTTTAGACTACAGTAAGCACATGGGTGAAATATATAGAGTAGATCAGAGGTTGAAACCTTCTACTGCTGTTTGTAAGGCTTACATTTGATATAAAAAGTTGGCTATTCATTTGTTTAATCTAGCAGTCAAAGATGGCATTTGTTCAGTTTCAACAGTCTGTAATAGGAAGTGTGTGGAATTGTAGTGGAAAAGGCAAGTTCCTAGAGTTGGAGTGGCGGAGGATGTGGCTAAATTTAAAGATCGCCACTTTGCTGATTACATTCCTGCCATGCCGAAAAAAAACTATCGCTATAGGAAATGTAGAGTCTGTATCCGAAGAGGTGTGCAAAAGTAAAGTCTGTGTACTGCCCTGCATGCCCTTCTATGCCTGGGCTGTGTGTGTAACACATGTTTTAAATTGTGTCACATGCAACAGATTTATTGGGAGTAACCGTGACGGTAAAAGTGAACTGACTGGTCTGTATTGTTTTATATTTTTTGTTCAGATTTCACGGTTGGCATTAGTGTGACATATTTAGTTAGAACTGTTGTGTTTGTAGTTATAGTTTTGTATTTACTTCCAATTGGTTTGTGTTTTCTTTTTTTGTTAAAAAAAATGTGATGGCGGTCTGAGTGGACTCGCACTTGGCTGGCGATGTGCGTGGACTGGTGCTTGGCTGGCAGTGTGTATAGAATGTCACTTGGCTGGTGGTGTGCATGGGCTGGTGCTTGGCTGGCAGTGTGCATGGACTGCTGTGTGGCTGGTGGTGTGCATGGACTGATGCTTGGCTAGCAGTGTGTGTGAGCTGGTGCTTGGCTGGCAGTGTGTGAGCTCACATTTGGATGCAAGTTGTGAGTAGTGACTTGCTGCTGGTCACTACACATACTCCGTCAGCCACCAACCGGTGTGATTGCTGTGTTGATCATTCGAGCGTATAAAAGGGATGGGCCATGGAATGGTGCTGTCTGTTGATGTGAGTGTTGAAATGTGCTAGGCCAGCAGCTGGCGGTGTGAATGGTCTTGTGTGTGCCCTGTATGAAAGGTATGTCAATGGCTTGTAAAGCAGTTGGTGCCTTGACCCAGCACTACAGCTCACAGGCTGTGAGTCATTTATTCAGTTTTTTAACCTTTCAAATAATATCAGTGTATTTCATTTTTGTGAAATCTCTTGTTAATAACATTTTACATTTTGAACCTTCGCTCACCCTCATGCCAAATCCAACCAGTATGTGTGTGTACTTGAGGAATAGATGGTTGTGCAGTAATAGTTGTCTTTTCTGTCTTTCTCTGCCAGGGTGTACATTGTCTCTACATTATCTGTTGATGTGAGTGTTGTAATGTCCTGAACCTGTGATTGGCGGTGTGAATAGTCTTGTGTGTGCCCCGTGTGAAAGGTATGTGAATGGCCTGTAAAGTGGTTGGTACCTTGATGTAGCTTTAGAGCTCACAAGCTGTGAGTCACTGGTTCAGTGTTTAAACCTTTCAATTAATACCAGTGTATTTCATTTTTGTGAAATCTCTTGTTAATAAAATTTTACATTTTAAGCCTTCACTCACCCTCATGCTAAATCCAACCAGTATGTGTGTGTACCTGAAGAATAGATGATTGTGAGGTAATATCTGTCCTTACTGTTTTTCTCTGCCAAGGTGTACATTGTCTTTAGGGCAAATCTACCAACTCTAGATAATTGCCTAAACTAGACACTCAGGGACTACGGGTTGACATGCCTCTTGTGGATCCCAACAAGTTTTCTTACCCTCAATGCTCTGCAATCCTCAAAATGTGACTAAAATTACACATTTTTCTTGCCTTTCTGTGCCATATTTGCCCAGAATCAGAAAGAACCCACAGAAAGCCCTTCTCCCCAGAATTTCCCCATTTGTCCCAATATAAATGCTGCCCCACTTGTGTGGCTGGGTCTAGTGCCTGTGACAGAAACTAATCAAAGTAACATCAATCCTCGCAAAGGGACCCTTTTTGACCTTGGTTTGATTTGTTCTGGCACTGCGCCCAACTACGCAAGAGAGGCACCATTTTTATCAGGAGACTTGGGAGAATGCAGATTGGAAAGACATTTGTGGCTCTCTGTGGTCTCTAGAACTATCCATCACAGAAATGTGAGGAAAATGTAGTATGTACTATTTTGTAGTCCACATTTGAGGTTTGCGAGGGATTCTTGGTCACAAACCATGTTCAGAGACATGCAAGTCAGCCCACCCTGGACACCCCTACATGTCTAGTTTTGAAAATTGTACAGGTTGACTAGGTTTCCCTAGGTGGTAGCTGTGCCAGGGTCCATAATCTAGAGCTACCCTCATTGGAAAAAGAGAGCCAGTTTTGGGTGAAAAAACGTGGTGCACCCATGTTGCATTTTAGGCCGTTTCCTGTTGCGTGCACTAGTTCTACCCGCACAAGTGAGGTAGCATTTTTATTGAGAGACTTGGGGCTATGCTGTGTAGAAGGAAATGTGAGGAAAATTTGTTTTTAGTCAAGATTTGAGGTTTGCAAGGGATTCTGGATAACAAAATGTGGTGAGAGCCATGCAGGTCAACCCATCCTGGATACTCCTAAGTGTCTAGTTCTGAAAAATGTGCAGTTTGGCTAGGTTTCTGTAGATGCCATGCGAGGTAGGGAACAAAATCTAAAGCTGCACATTGGAAAAATGAGGGTCAGTCTTGGGTGGAAAAATGTGCTGCGTCCGTGCTGCATTTTGGGCAGTTTCCTGTTGCGGGCACTAGGTCTACCCACACAATTGAGGTACCATTTTTATCAGTAGATGTGTAGGAGCATAGAATAGTAGAACATTTGTTAATACCAGTTGTATTTCATTGCATTTGTACCTTTCAAATGTAAACTAATGTATAAGAAGATGACCTTTTGAAAAATACCCCCCAAATAATTCACTAGTGCGGGTACCCACAAATTCAGAAATGTAGAAATAACCACTACTTCTAAACTGTTTATCTTGTGCCCATTTCAGAAATACATAAGGTTTCTTGATACCCATTTTTCACTATGCCTATTTCAATATAAGAATTAGTCCATACTAGGTACTCAATGAAAAAACATTGTACGGTGCAATTGTTTGCTCAGGGTACCTTGTTTTCTGTGGGTACATTGGAACCTACAAATACTATATATCACTGTAACCAGAAGGGTCTGACGTAATGATATATTGCTTTTGCCAATCGGCCATAGTGACAAAAAGTTACAGATAAAAATCTTGCCACAAATATCAGTTTTTTCCAGCTCATTTTCAAGATTTCTTTATTTCAACAGTTATTCTCCTTGGGAAACCTTGAGGGTCCTATACATATTATCCCTTGCTGATTCTGGAATTGTGTCTAGTTTACAGAAATGTATAGTTGGTCATGCATTTTCTAACTGTTTTCCACCACAAACTGGAAGTAGGTTGACAGCGAACAAATTAAAATATGGGCCACCTCTTAGTAAAATGGCAAAACTGTGGTACAAAATTAGGGTTTTTGATTCAGCTCTGCATGTTCCTGAAAGCTGGAAAGATGGTGACTTTAGTACAGTAAACTGTTCATGGGTGCCATTTTTAGGGGAAAAAAACAGACACTGTTCTCTGGAGCAATTTTTCACTATTTTTATTTTCAAAAAAATCAAATTTGTTCAATATTTCACCTATTTTTTTGTTCCCCTTTAAGGGAATCTACAAACCTTGGGTATCTTTATAATCCTCAGGATGTTCGAAAAAATGGACACAAATTTGGCAGGATACCCTATGTAGAAAAAATGTTATGGAGCCCAAAGTGCAAACTACCCCAAACATTTGCTGATAGAAGTTAACCCTAATAACTTCTAAATGGCCCTCATTATGTTCTTGGCGGTCTGGGCCGCCATGCCGGCGGTGGCGGGAAATCCCGCCAACGGGCATGGAGGGCCAAACCTCCACATAATGAAGCCAGGGAGGGCTGCCATAGGTGGCCCTCCTTTACTACCAGGCTGCCTCCAACAGGCAGCCTGCCGGTGGACGGCATCATTATCCGACAGGGCAGCGCTGCTGCCCAGAGGATAATGATCCCAATTCCCCCAGCCTTTCCCCACCAGGGAGAGGCTGGCAGAAGGGGTGCTCCGGGCCCCCCTGGGGGGCCCTGCACTTGCCATGCACTTGGCATGGGCAGTGCAGGGGCCCCTGCGCAGTGCCCTATCGCACAGATCACTGACCGATTTACGGCCCAGCAGAATGTTTGTAGTACGGCCAGCAGGGTCCCAGGGGGGCTGGCGGTCGATAGAAAGCCGCCAGCCTGAGCACAGCAGTGAAAACGGCCTACATTTCTTTCCAGTCTCTCACAACTATGACGGTAACGTGATTCATATGGATGCCTTTTTCTGAAATATGAAAACTGAAAGGGGACTACTTTGGCTTTAATGATACATTTATTTTCTTTGATTTAGAGAGAATCCATCCTTAATCATTCTAGTATAGATCTGATACAGGTTCAATGTTCTACTACAAATTTAAAAGAATTAGCATACCATCCAGGTAGATGATGATAGAGTAATCTAATAGATTCATATCATTAATGACTCTGAAAGACCTTCAGATGGATCTCAGCAGACTGTCGCAGGACAGTCACCCACGCCTTAGTCATGAGCAAGCTCGACGCCGGGCCCTCAACTAGGAACATCAAAAAAATTCAACTCATCCAGGACACCTTCGCAAGACTCATTCTGGACCTCCCTTGCTAAGAACACATCTCACTACAGCTGAGAACCCTCCACTGCCTACCGGTCGAGAAGCGAATCTTCTTCAAGCTTCTCACCCACATGTACAAGGCCATACACAATGCAGGACCTGCCTACCTGAACCACTGTGTCTCCTTCCACACCCGCCAGATCCCTCTGTTCCACACAGATGGCCCTGGCCACCGTCCCTTGCATCCGCAAAGCCACCTCCGGAGGATGCTCTTTTACCTGCACTGCAGCGAAGTGCTGGAACAACCTCCCCCTGCACCTCAGACAAAGCCCGTTGCTCACCATCTTCAGGAAGAACCTCAAGATGTGGCTATTTGCATGAGGCCCCCTCAACGCCTTGAGAACCTCACAGGTGAGTAGCCGTGCTTTACAAACACTGATTGATTGATTGATTGATTGAATGAAATGTCGGTAGGCCATTGATATGTTGCACAACACAAAGGGCATCAGCAAATACTCAAAATGGCCATACTGTGTCTTAAAATCTGTTTACTACTTATCTTCTTACCTGATTTTGAAAAGACTACTGGCTCCTTTCAAGTCAAAGTTTGTAAACATCTTAACCCATTGAAGTTGATGTAGAATAACTGAGATCAGCAGCAAAGAGTAATAGCTCTGAATGGTTCTGAATTGTGACCTAGTTAAATTCTCTCTAATCAAAGCAGGAGCAGAATAAAAAAACTGTTAAGGTAGATTTGTGGATAAATCCCTTCTTTAAATTCTCCTTTAGAGAGGACTTGGTCTTCTTGAGGATTTAGTAACTAAATACGTCCATGAGGAATCTAAACATGTACCTGTAAACTGATTGCACTATCAAATGGTCTATGTGAAGGCAATGAATCCACTTCCTTCTTGTTACAGACATCTTTAAAGGCCTCTGGTAGCCCTGTAAAGTACAAGAAAGAAGTTATTTTCTAGACAGATAGTTTTGTCCGGATACAATGCCTTTCACAAAAGGGATCTGTGAAGCAAATGTTGGCCATGGTCTAGTTAATCTGAGGATTATATTTTCCTCACCATTTTGTTCAGAAAATCACAGTGAAAGCAGATGTTGCAATCAAATCAACAATGATAATTTGGAGGTGTCCTTTTTCCATGGCCATAACCAAAAGAGTGGTTTTCCACTCCACCTTTCAAGACATCTGCCACATGAACTGATCCAGATATTGTTTCACAAAGTTGCTTGCTGGAACACTATATTAATGAAGTAGACAGTCAACAATCAATTAAATGCCACTGCTTGTAAAGGGCCACTTGGTGCTTTTATTTCTATTGCTGTGTAATAATGGGTCTTAAAAGAGGCAGATCTATCATCTTGAATAGTGCTCAACTGGCATTGCTTTTCATGGTCAACCCAACACATATTCCCAGTTTCTTTGGGGAATTCCATGCAAAATCCCTTGCTGTATAATGACATAGGTATAATCCTTCCTGTCTTTTTTTCTCTATCTTTCCTCCTGAGTCAGAAGTTTTCTCATACTCTCAATTTGCAAAGGTTCTATTGCATAAACTCTGGTTTATTATTGTAAGGTTTGCATTCACACCCATGATTATCACAGGTGAACTAAGTTCAGTGTGCGAGCAATTGAATGTGAAAAAACAGATTGCTGTAGCCCCAAACAAGCCCACTAAATACAGGGTTGATGTGGTGTCTGTGATTTCTATGTTGCTAACAGTCCCTAAAGAGGGATTCAGGGATGCAATGGTAATTTAAAAGTAAAAACTTTGTTCTTTACCATATCACACAAGTAATGCACTAAGAAACTTTACTTCATTCTTAAAAGTGCTTATTCCAGCAGGCTCACCCTGGTGCTTAGCACATCTATAATAACCACAAAGAATATTGTTAAAACAGCACTAAAGGATGTAATGAATAATGAAAAGAATCTGAAAATATCTACCATAGTCAAAATCATCTAGCAACCTAATACCCTAGTTACGTCTATGTGGTATACCTTAAGAGTAGCATAATTTACGTCCAGAGTTACTTATGGGGAATAAATTCACTGCATACCTGTTATCAGTAGCCAGGCGACAGTGTTCCCACAAAAGGCAAATATGCATTGGCATCAACTCCTTTCCTCCTTGATTATGTTTGGTATCAGCTTTCAGTGCACAGTCGAATGCTGCTTCTTCTCTGTCAAGATCTAATGGCAGTATGCTGCACAATAATCTGGGGCGAAGGACCTCTCCTGTCAAATGGTCACTTGACGGGCCTTTTATATTGTGGCTTATCTGATAAAGGAATTTCTGCCATAACCATAAGAATGTCTGACATAACCTAAATGCATTAAAAATCAAACCGTAAAACACATTCTTTTAAACAAATAAGGTAAAAACATGTCAATTCACACTACATTCTTTATATTATTTTTATTGTCTTACCTTGAAATAGAGATAACAAGGCACGTATCCCAGACTGATGTCGCATTAGCTGTCTTATAGATGTCATTGTCTGTGCATCAGCTGTCTTATTGATGTCATTGCCTGAAAGACTTGACACTTTGACAGTTTCTTGGAAAGATAACAACAGATGGCGGGAAGCAGCTTCAACAATGACGCAAGAACAACGAGGTGTGTTGTCCACGAAAGCGGAACAACGCTTTCATGAACAATGACCTTGTTTTCCCCTGCCTTAACCACGCATGTCCGGAACAATGAACATGGGTGGTTAAGGCAGACAAAAACAGACCCCGGATCAGAGAGTACGCGGTCAGGTAAGTGGGGCTGGGGTAGGGTTGGGCGTAGTTTAAGGGCAGGGGTAATTTTAGTTTTTAGGGGCAGGATAATTTTAGGGTTTAGGCGCGGGGTTGGGAGTCAGGTGGTATTAGGTTTTAGGGGCGGGGTGGGAGTGGGGAGTCAGGATAGGTTTCGGTTTTAGGGGTGGGGGTCATGGTAGTTTTAGGGGCGGGGTGGGGGTTGGGGTAGTTTAGGTTTTAGGGGTGGGGCGGGGGTTGGGGCAGTTTTAGGTTGTAGGGGTGGGGTGGGGAGCTGCAGTAGTTTTAGGGGCGGGTGGGTGTTCGAGGTAGATTTAGGTTTAAGGGGTCAGGGATCGGGTAGTTGTAGGTTTTAGGGGTGGGGGTTGGGGTAGTTGTAGGGGCGGTGGTGGGGGTTGGGCTAGTTTAGGTTTTAGGGGTGGGGGTCGGGGTAGTCTTAGGTTTTAGGGGCGGGGTGTGCGGTCGCTGTAGTTTTAGGGGCAGGGTGCGGGGTTTGGGGTAGTTTATAGTTTTAGGGGTAGGGCAGAGGGTCGGGGTAGTTTCAAGGGCGGGATGGGGATTGGGGTAGTTTTTAGGTTTTTAAGCGCAGGGGTGGGGGTCGGGGTAGCTTTACGGTTTAGGGGCAGGGTGGGGGGTCAGGGTGGTCACATGCTGGAACCATGCATGCCATTTCACGCATGCCTTTACCAGGAATGCCTTTACAACAAAAAGTCGTTGTTAAGGCATTCGTAGTAAAGGCATTAGTGATAACAACTCCTTTGTTGTTCCGACTGCGTTGTTCAGGCGCGGATGGTTCTAGCATGCGTTGTTCAAACATATACTCACATATGGCATCTGCATCAAAGGCAGCCATGACGTTGTTTAGGCAAAAAATAGAGAAAATTGAGTCTTAGCCTGCTCAAGGCAGAGTCTGGCCTTAGCAACTTAGGGGAACATTTATGAGCCCCTAGCGTCACCGGAGCATCACTTTACATGACGTTCTCATGGCGCTATGCCCTCGCCATATTTACAAGTTGGCGTTGAGCCACTTTTTGTGGCTTAACACCACCTTGTAAGTACGGCCCCTTCACTCGCAGCACTTTGCGTAGAAGGGGCTCTCAATGGGTGTTGCTGTGGGCATGCCACATCAACACCCATTGCATTTTGACGCTGCCCCAGATTTACTTGTTCAAAGTGGGTACCAAGAAGGAGACCCTCAGACCCAGTCTTAGCACACGCTTGGACCTGTGGAATTACACCCTGCTTCCCTGCTATTTGAGGCCTGCCCTGGTTGCTGAGAAGGAAGACTGGACCTGCACCCTTCATCCCAGGCTGAAGTGACTCCAAAGGCCACCTAACTGACCTCCTGTTCTGAGGTACAGGAATATAGTAAGCTTCAGAGGACTCTCTGCAAAAGTCCAGCTGACCTGCTGCTTTGGACCCGATTGGACCTTAAACTGGTACTTCCTGAACCTTGCTGGGCTTTGCTGGAGTGTGGTCCTAGCTCCCAAGTTGTTCCCATCAGGGCCTTGACGTGCATCAGTTGAACTCATCCTTCAAAAAAAGAGGAAATCCTGAAATTTTGCTCTATTCACAACAGCGAATAAGCCTGTTGCAAAGCTCCGGTGAGCTCAAATCAACATGCAACCGTGACCACCAGTGATGACCAGCAATTTGAGATCTGCACTTCGTAGTACAGCATCAATAGCCTGCAGTGACCACCAACAAGAATCTCCAGCAAGAACTGTCCATGATGCCCTATAAGATCCTTATGCTACATTGACAACCATCTTAGATGTCCAGCCTGCTCTCAATGCTACAGTGGCAGCCATCTGCAACGCTCTCCCTGTGCTTCAAGTCCTCCTTGTCCATAAATGACACTCCTCACACGGACTGTAGAATTTAACTTTTTCAGCAGGACTGACCTTGGCCCAGTATCCTGCCCTGCTCTTTCACGGTCTGCCTGACTTATGACTTTCATCCAGTCTTGCGCAACCAGACAACCGCAAGTGGCGCTTTGCGCTGTTTGTGAAAATCTTAAAAATTGCATATCTCCAGTTCTACTGATTGGCATTTTGACATTTTGGAGTGAAATAATGTATTACATTTACTCTATTTTTTTTAATTGGTGTGGTATTTTTCTTGTGTGCTGTATAAATACTTTACTCATTGCCTCTAAGTTAATCCTGACTGCTTTTGTGCCAAGCTACCAATGGATTAAGCACAGACAACTTTCTATGGTTCACCCTGACGGATTGTGGCTGTTGTTTGAGAAGGGTTTAAGAAGGGTTCACACCCCACTCAACCAACAACTCTATTTCTCGCAATTTTTTAAAATTCTTTCAAGAATAAACTATAATTTTGAAGACAGGGGTACTGACTGAGTTACTTGAAGGTTGCCCAGTCCAATGCTTCTTTAGATAAATAGGACATAATAAAATAGACTTTGGCATGATTAATGGTAAAAGTTTGTGCAGGTGCTAAAAATGTAAATTATACTGAGCCAGGAATGTGGAGACTGAGTGGATCACCTTAATTTTTCTCAGGAAGAGGAGTTTCTGTTCCAAAGGTACCACCCATTCTCCCAGCCCTGGTCGCTCATCCACCAGGTGGCATGATTTTTCCTGCCTTAGAGGTCAATGCAGACACTGTGGTGTCATCACAGGTCTAGGAGATTGTGCCAGTTTTGAACATCATCTTGTTAACACAATTTAGTTAATGCACCCTCCTTACTAGCTAACATAAGTCCTTTAGAATGTTGTTAATGGGTTAGCCATCACCTGAAGGCAATTAACCTCCAACTCCATGAGAACTATTAATTTTACAGGCTTAACAAACTATTATGACTCAAGAGTTGTTACGGTTTTTCAGGAGTAAACCCCGAGCGGCACAAGTCTCAGGATCATGCTATTCCAGAGAAAAGAGGGGTAAAAGGAGAGAGTGGCAGGTGATGTTATAGTAGTAAGGTGGCTCAGGAAAATCAGGAATTTTCAATGAAAATCAGAAGACCTTCAGGTTTCTGTATCTGACATGCATGACACATTCGGGAATTACACAGTAACACTAGTGACCCATCCTGGAATGGAACTTACCAAAGTTAGGTAGAGAAAGGGCTGTAATAGCTCCCAAACTACCAGTATACAGCTGGATAATCAAAAAGGAGGCAAGCCAGGGTTATGGAAATCTTCATTCTTTTGGAGAAACACAGAAGGAGAGGCATGTAGTCAGAGACATTTTGAGGCATGGGCAAGTTGGACCCTGACCAAAGGCATTAGCCTTTCAGGGCCCCCCCTGATAGAGCCTGCTCTGATTTGTAGAGACCTTGAATAAATCTTAAACAAATTGCTTTAAATAGTTTTCCTTTAATTAATTCTTAATGTGGGGTATGTGTGGCAGTCTATTACTGACATTTTGTAGAGAAATGTTTATGTTTGCCAACACAAGCCAACATCCATAAAAAAAGAACAGGGTTCCCAAAAATACCTTTTGCCCAGAGTCCCCAAAATCCTTAAGATGTCTCTATATGTAGTTGAAGAAACTCATTGCAAAAGGCTGTTCCAGTCTCCAAGTCACCATCTTCGAGTCTTCAAGTATCTATATGCTGACACCAGTGCTGTAACTCTCAGTCTGAGGCTGATTCCTGACACCTACGTGGACCTTATGGCAGTGACAAGTTAGAACATATACAGCAAACTCTCTTTTGAAGTTCATGCCTTTCAAAAATGTTTTTCATTATTATTTGAAAATGGTGCATAATATGGGTAGTGTTGTGCATGTTTTAGGACTGAACCTTTCTGGCTCCAAATGGACTCTGTCTCAGTGTGATGTTGTCGCGTAGGGTCTCATTATTCTAATGAGACTACTGGATTTTGAGCAGCAAGATCATCCACAGTGTGGGAAACTGAGTCTGACCCACAGTGGGTGACACCTGTCACTCTAAATCCGGGTTTTGCTCCGGCTAACTAGCAGTGCCTCGTCTCTCCCTAAAGGTAGAGATGATTGGGCAGCCGAGTGCATGACATATCATACTTCCCAGGGAAGTTGTGGTCGCATCCGGTTCTGTCATCCGCAATTCGGTCTCATATATAAATGACGATAAAAGCAGTATAAGTTTTAAAGACTGGTTTAATAAAACGACTGCATTTTAGATAGCAAAGCGTGAGCTGCAATAACCAGAACGACACAACATGACAATATTAAAATGGTGACGATGAGAGTGAAGCATAAGAATAACGCTATCATATTGCCACTAGAATCGATGGACTATTTTCTATCTGAGTCTTAATTTGAGCACAGCATGTTAAGCTCTAATCCTGACATTCAGGTTCACCCAGGAGGACATCGACCTTCAGACCTGAGCAAAGGCCTGTAGGCTGCGTTAGCATCTGCAGCAAAGCATTCAGCATACAGTTGTGGTTCCCTGGCTGGAATCTCCCTCTTGACGTGTAATGGGACTAGGAAGTGTTTTTATAATAACACAGCTAATGTTCTAAGAAAATGTCCCTACATAAGGATGTGTATTTTCTATGAATGTTGGAGACTAAACTTCTACCACGTTCACCAGCAATGTACCAAGCTGTAGCCTTGACTGAAGCACAAAGTTATCAAGAATGTCTGGTTATTGTAAAAATAACAATGCAAAGCCGAATGAAATATATCTAGGTCATAGTGCGCAGCGGCCTAGTGTATTAAACTAACATGCATGGAGCTATAACTAAAATGGCTACACAACAATGTAATCTCTAGAATAGAATAGAATGAAAGCCAGGTTTGGAATGTGGGAGTTCACAGGTACATGCAGAGGAATAAAGATGTTTTATTTACAGCTATGTGTGTGGAATATTCATTGGAAGCTACAGAGGCTGGGAAAGATGCTGCAACTGGTGACGAGATAGGGGATAAGCAACCCGAAGAAGAACGTGCTCTCCTCAGGAGTTTGCCGTGGACCAAGCAAACTGCTCATGCATGACATGTGTGGCACGTGTGCCTTTGTAAAAGTGCTGAGTCAATGGTTGGTGTATGTGGAGTCAAAGTACAACTCCAGCCGGTGTGAAGCATTTGAAAGGAAAGAAAGCTCCACTAAGGTGTCTATGCCTCATTGGTCAAGATCCTAGTAAAAGATACTGCGCCACCTTGCAAAATAAAATTATACATTGTACAGAGCGTTAATGCTGAAGGCGGATACAACCAGGTTTACAACGAGCTGCAAGGCATGGAGCAACCAGGTTTGAAAAGAGAGACTGAAAACAAGATCCATCAAGTACACAAAATGGTAATCTGCTTACCTGAACCTATTAAACAGATCTGTAATCCTACAACTGAGGGCATATTCAGGAGAAGTGCCTGGGGTGTTGCCTAAAGAACTGTCCAAACCAGCAGCAGAAAGAAATTTGGCAGAAGGTCATTCTGCTGATGGAGCCTATCAAGGACAACCCTGAGGCTGGCCCATCACAGTGCCAGGGCAGGGCATGAATGGAACTGATCCTGGTTTCCAGCAAGGGGATCTAAAGAGTGCTCCAGTCGCAGCGTTAGCAAACCCTGTGAACAGTTATAATGCTGTTGCCTTCCTAAAACCACAACCACCTTTCGATACTGCCAAAAAGCTAAATATTGGTGATAGATGGACTGGTTGGATAGAGACATTTGAAGATTTCATTGACGCACTTGAAGAGATTGATAACTGAAACATTATCAAGAATCCCATAAAAGCTTGCTAATAATGGAGTGAAAGAAGTTATAAAGAAAATGTCAAGAACTACTGAAGATGTCACATACCGAAAGATTAAAAATGCTTTGAATCTCAAGGTCAATCCACTTCCAAACACTGATTACAAACAATTTATTTTCAGTCAAGAGTTGGCAAAACTATCAATGAGTTTGTGAAAGGCTCGACACAGTCATCAAACAGTGTAAGTTCAAACAATTTATTGATGAAGAGGCAATGCATCTTAGAGTTATTGATGGTTGCTTGATCGATTCATTCACATGATGAATGCTGAGAGAAACTCTATGTATGGAGTGAGTGTTGATGGCTACCAGAGCTGAGGAATGTGCTGGGAGACAAGCAGCTGACATGGCAGCCGAAGGTGCCATGAGTGTGAAAAGTAATCCAAAGCAAAAGTCTGGAAGACACAAAGGCCCTCATTATGAGTTTGGCAGGCAGCAGAGACTGCCCGCCAAATTCATACTGCCACATGACCAGAACACCGGCGGTCCTATTTTGAGTTTCCTGCTGGAACACTGTTTCTGCTCACCGGCCCAGCGGGACACGGGGCCTTTACATTGGTGCTGGCTCCTAATTGAGGTGGCGGCAATGTGGCAGTGCGTCGGGTGTGACAGCACCCATCGCGCTTTTCATTGCCCGTAATTTGGGCAGTGAAAAGCACAACGGGGCTGTCCATGGGGGCCCCTGCACTGCCCATGGCAAGTACATGGGCAGTGCGGGAGGTCCCCATGGGTCTCCCAAACCCCCCATTGTGCCAGCCTTTGAATGGCAGTTGGAGTCGAAAGGAGAGTCGTAATACCCAGGTTGGCGCTGCATGAAGCTTCACCCTGGCAGATTACAACCGCTGTGACCGCCAGGCTGTAGACTAGCGGCAACCTGGTGGTGTTGGTGGTCCAACTGTGTTGGCTCATCCAAGGTCTTAATGTGGCGGCTGGAGCGCCACGAGCACGGCAGTCCGACCACCACAGTGAGTCTGGCGGTCTTAAGACCGTCAGACTCGTGATGAGGGCCAAAGTGTTGTCTGCGCATAAAAATAAGTCATATTTTAGATATAGATTTTCATTTCCACACAAAAGAAAGTGTCTCGCCATTGGACAGACATGCAAAGTGTGTAAGGCGAAGAAAAAAGTAAGTGCGTCACAGTGCAAAAACAAAATGGCCGCCAAAACGTTCCAGAAGCAATATTCAATGCATACCCACAAGGAAAAGCAATGGCATCAATTGAGGCAAATGGATTCTAAACGAAGTTAATCGTCATCTAAATCATCATCAAACAGTTCTTGCATCTCAATAACAAGTGAAAGTTAAGAAAGTGATTGTGCCATGTCGATTTTTACCTCAGAGAACAAGCACATGTTGGACTGGCCACCTTTGAAGAAAAATGTTAGTCAAAGAAAAGTCGACATGCCAAAGCAGCCAGATCATGCAAACACTGTCCAAACATTACATTAAAAATAAATGGGTGTTACTTTCATTAACAACAGTGGTACATCAATAAACATAATGCCTGAAGAGCAATACGATGAACTGTCTCTATTACTGCGGTTTACGCCGTTAAAGACTAAAGTGTATACTTGGGCTGCATCAACATCCATAAAGAGTCATGGTTCATTTGTAGCAACAGTGAAACATAAGAAAATGAAGGTACAAGCACCGATCCATGTGCTGCAAGATACAGCATCCAGTGCTTGTCTGCTGTTTTCAACACGACTGCTGATATGGGACTGATTTTTGTGAATTACAACATGAATGCTCATCCCAAAATAGTAAGTCAATTCCCATTGTTGTTTCACGGATCAGGAAAGTTGAAGACTATGAAAGTAAAACTGCATATTAATGTGGATGTCCGTCCTGTTGCTCAGAGACATAGACAAATTGCTTTTCATATACAAGAAGCTGTTGAAAGAGAACTTGAATTGTTAATTAAGCATGACATTGTTGAGCTGACCACTGGTCCAACACAGTTGGTTTCTCCCATCATTGAAGTGCCTAACAAGGACAGTAAAACAGCTGTGTGCATATGTGTTGACATGCATCAGTCAATTGAATGAGAACAACATCCAGGGCTGCCAATTGCTGAAATGATAATGCAATTGAATGGTGCCAGGGTCTTTTCTCAATTTGATTTAAATAAAGGTTATTATCAGTTGGAACTTAAAGAAAGCTGCAGTTACATTACCACCTTTTTTTACACATGTTGGTTTGTTTAGTTACAACAGAATTAGTGGCTGATTTAGATATTGGTGGAGGGGAATACTCCATCACAAACATGACAGATATCCTGTCCCAATCTCATTATACTCTATGGAAATTGCTACACGGCGGACGGAATATCCGTCACATTTGTGACAGAGTATTCCATCCGCAAGATTTAAATCAGGCCCAATGTTTTGGTGTATCAAAGGCTGCAGAACGTTTCCAAGATGTCATTCAACACATCATAAAGTCTGTTGTGAATGCATTCAATTATAGAAATGACATGTTAGCTTTCGGAGCTACAAGGAAGGAGCACAATAGAGCTCTCACACAAGTACGTAAACTATTCAGTGATGCAGGTTTGACTTCAAATGCAGACAAGTGTGAGCTCAACAAGACAAAACTGAAATTCTTTCGCCACATCTTTTCTAATGGGGGTATGATGCTTGAGCCTGTTAAAGTACAAGCCTTGTCAAATGTTGATCCCCCACAAGATGTTTCAATAGTATGCTTTTTCCTTGGACAGTTACAGTTCAAGATACATACAAGACTTTGCCACTGATAGTGCTCCACTACAAAAGCCGATGAAGAAAAATGTTTCATTACAATAGTCACAAGAATGTAGAAAAGTTTCAAGAAAATCAAACATGCTATTAAAAATGCTACTGAAATGGCCTACTTCAATCTAAAGCTTCATACAGAGGTTGTAGTCAAAGCTAGCCCAGTCGAGTTAGGTGCTATCCTTACACAGCACAGTGGACATGCTCGACGGCATATTGTGGCCTATGCTAATAGAAGTCTGCCCCAAACAGAATGTGCTTACTCACAACCTAAGAATGAAAGTTTGGCTGTGGAATGGGCTTGTGAACATTTCCATGTATTCCTGTGTGGAAAGCTTTTTACACCAGTAACTGATCATCAAGCTTTGCTGACCATCCTTGGTAATCCAAGAACCAAGATGCCTCCTTACATTGAATGATGGGGACTACGATTACAAGAATGTGATTATGCAATTGTGCATCATCCAGAGAGAATCAGAATCCTGCTGACTACATTTCAAGAGTACCTATACAAATTCACTGTACTCCATCCCAGATGGCTGAGGTCTACCTTAATTTTATTGTCAAGTCAAGTACACCAGCTGCTACATTGCTAGCCCAAATGGCCACTGCCATTAGCCGTGTTAGTGAGCTGCTGAAGTTAAAAGACATGGGGCCATATTTATACTTTTTGACGCAAAACTGCGCAGACGTAGTTTTGCGTCAAAAAGTTTAATGCCAGCTAATGCCATTTCTTAGGGCCACCCGGGTGTCAAATTGATACTTTGACGCTCTGCAGCACAAACCACGGGTTAGAGTCATTTTTTTTTACTCAAACCAATGCACCACGTTGTAAAGACAAATGACGTTAATGCGGCGAAAATGACTTTAATCCGGTTTATGACGTCGCAAACCGGATATGCACCTTTTTTTGCCGCAATAGAGTCAAAAAGCGCGCAAACACTGCAAAATGTTCAAAGGAGCCCCAAAATGGATTCCAAAAGCCATGAGAGACCCCAGGAAAATGCAACCGACCAGGAACCAGCCAGGAGGAGCCACACAAGACCCAGGAGAGGGAGAAGAAGAAAAGGAAGTGTCAGTTCAGTGCAGAGGAGCATGAAATACTGGTGAAAGAGGTGACGGAACACCAGGATCAACTTTTTGTCACCTCTAAATTGCCAATTGGGAGGAGAGAGGCAATTTGGCAACAAATTGTCGATAAGATCAACAGTGTGGCAGAAGTACGGAGAGTAGTCACCGAGTGCAAGAAACGCTGGCATGACAGCAAGCGCAGGACCAAGGAATAGATGGCCAGGAACAGGAAGGCAGCACTGCAGACTGGAGGTGGGAGTCCAGCACCGCAGAAGGCCCTGGACCACATGGAGGAGATGGTGACAGCCGTCATCCCTGAGGAGATCATCACAGGGATTCAAGGACAGGACAGCGCAGACTACCAGGATACAACACAGATGCAGGGTAAGTGGCATGGGGAACAAAAATGCCTAATTGTTAACTGCAACCGGGGGGGACATATCTACTACACAATGCATGTCAGCTATGATAATCAGGTAGTGGAAAGGGCAAAGGGGCATGGAACGGGTGCATGGGAAACCTGGGGCACAGCACAACACTACACCAACAACCTTTGCATGGGGGTACTCTGCCATGCCAAGGATGTTGGAAAGGCAAAGCCAGTCCAAGAGGGTAGGGTACAATGTAAAACTGTCCTGCTGTCACAGGACAGCTGGTATTGTCGCTACATGAACTAGGGCTCAATTTCCAGTCTCAGGCCATATCCGCAAGTGGTATTTACCACTGATAACAGTTGCCACTACCACCTCTGCTGTGTGTGCAGGTCAAGTAGCCAATGGCAGTGATGTGCCCATGGATCAAACACACCCAAAATAGAGGGTTCAGGATGACAACGTTATCAATCCCCTGTAATTAATAAAAATGTGCAAATCCTGTCAAATGCTCACCTCTATCGGCGCTACAAACATCAGGTATTGTAATTTACATTATGAGGTACACAGCAGTAATGTCATACCCATGCTGCACATGTCAGGGCCTACCATGTGCCTGTGTTACAATAGCTGCAATGCCATCATGCAACATCTCAAGTGTCATAGTGCTAAGATAACAGCATTGAGGGGGAGGACATATGTTTCTAGCTAGTGAAACACACCCGCACAGTCATAAGAGGAAATGGAAAACAGCTAGGACCATCAGTGCAATCCAATGTAGCATACATTCCCCAACATCAACAGTACACACTACCAATGCTGACACTGGTATTGTGCCATGCCAGTGCTATACATAGTATATGCTAGGTCTCAGCAACATATTGGTGGATGAGAAATATCAGAGACTGGGTCAGTTCCAGATTGTTAAGTGTGGTGCAAGTGCCATCAGAGCACCCACAGCCAATGCAAGGCCACATTATGATAATGGAAGAAGACGGAGGGTTGAGTAGGACAATAAGGTGGCAACATACAATTTGGCCAGAACCTACACCTAGAGGATGTGACGCAGACATTTCCCCAAACTGCCCACACTACATGTTACATGCAGGTGAGGCATAGGCCTGGGAGAATGCTAACATTAATGACAGGAACAATGAACAGGAACCAAGATCACAATGTGCAACTAATAGGAAGTCAGAAACATCACATTACAAATGCCACAACACAGACACACTAATTGTACAATATCTCATTGCAGAGGACAATGGCTCTCCTGGGGATATGCCTGTCCTGGACTTCCCTGATGACATGGATGATGAGCGGACAAACATTAGCCAGCAGACCCTCCAAGATGTCCTTGGAACCCTCCAGACCCCACCTTCAGTCACAAGGAGGAGCACAGAAGTAGCAGCCATCACAGAGGACCCACTAACCACCACAATTGTACGACCTGCCAGCTCCAACCCAGCTGAGGACTCTGAGGACACTGGTACCACCTTTGATAGAACTGTAGCTGGAGTACAGTGGGAGCTGGCCAAGGAGGTGCGGGTGGGGATGCAAAATATGGCAACCAGGGGATGCGTTCGTGCATGATGTCATCTGCAGAACAGGCAGCAGCCATGCAAGCGCTAACATCCATCTTGCAAGGACTACAACAAAGTGTAAAGGAATTCACCACTGCAGTAAGGGAGTTGCCACAACACCTCGCGCCCCAAACCTTTCACTGCATGCAGGAATGCAATCATGACCCTCTCTGGGCCGACATGGCTGCCTACCACAGTGATGTAGCTGCTATACTTAAGAACAAGCAGCTCCTCCTTGCTGCAGTACTGCCCTTAATTGCCCCACAGTTGGCAGTTACCGGGATTTCTGACTCCACGTCTTCAGACACTGAAGTGTGTGTTGCCCCTTCAAACTCACCACCACCAAGGGCAGACACACACATCAGTACCCGGTAGCACAAGTCCATGCCACATGGTCACTGACATCATAGGTCCTGTGCTTGTAAACATGCCAGTCTTGCAACAGCTGCTCACATTCACTGTTCTCCAGCACACTGTTTACCTTGACACTATGCTCTGTGATTGTCTCTCACTACCTCATTGGCAATTCATGTTCCTCTGCACTGTATGACACTTTACCCCAGCATGTCCAATGACATGTCCCATTGCACTTGTGTAGCATCACAATAGAAGGTGTCACACTAATGGACTCAAAATCCTGGAATATGTAAATATTGCACTACAGCACTTTCAAATAAATAGCACTTACACAACCACTTTGTCTCTGTGTAATGTAACACATCAACTGTGTAGGAGATTAGTGATGTATGTCACATGTCAATGCCCATAGAATGTCAATATAACTGCGTGGAAAGATTGTGGGCTGATAACTATGCACTGGGGTCTGGATTGTATCTTCATCTGCACTTCCTGAGGCTTATTTCTGAAGTAAATTGAAAAGTAACAGTATAATGCAGTGTTGGGCTGAAAAAGTTCGCTTCAAGGTGTGTTTAAGCTGAAAATCAATGTGTTCAAAATTCCCTTCAAGACAATCTTTATGTATGTGACATCTGACTTTAAACTTTCATCACACACACACCATACAGCAGGAATGGATGTGTACGAGTGTATGGACATTTATGTAGCCTGGGAGTACAATGTAAGAAATGATAGGTGTGAGTTATGTATACAATTCTACATAAGATTAAAACATCATTCAGCTTTTCAGGGTTCACATGAACATCAGGCTGCAGGCAGACGTAACACAGTGGCCAACATTCCAAATCAGGTCTCAAACTATGACAGATTTAAAACACACGTCCAAACTTCACAACACATTGGGAACCTTAGTAACCTTGAGTGGTGGGTGCAATGGATGGCAGATGCATTGAGAAGTAGCTGTGGTGTAGATGCCAATCTGAATGCACATTAGGAATTGTTCATTACCATGTCAATAATGGGATTTGGATGCAGGATGGTACACAAATGCAAATACTAAATTGACACTGTTCACCCATGCCAAGACCCTGATCCCCAAGCATATGACACATAGGTGGTCATTCCAACCCTGGCGGTCCATGACCGCCGGGTTGGAGGACCGCGGGAGCACCGCCGACAGGCCGGCGGTACTCCAATGGGCATTCCGACCGCGGCGGTAAAGCCGCGGTCGGACCGGCAACACTGGCGGGCTCCCGCCAGTGTACCGCCGCCCATTGGAATCCTCCAAGGCGGCGCAGCTAGCTGCGCCGCCGAGGGGATTCCGACCCCCCCTACCGCCATCCAGTTCCCGGCGGTTCTCCCGCCGGGAACCGGATGGTGGTAGGGGGGGTCGCGGGGCCCCTGGGGGCCCCTGCAGTGCCCATGCCACTGGCATGGGCACTGCAGGGGCCCCCGTAAGAGGGCCCCTAAATGTATTTCACTGTCTGCTGCGCAGACAGTGAAATACGCGACGGGTGCAACTGCACCCGTCGCACAGCTTCCACTCCGCCGGCTCGATTCCGAGCCGGCTTCATCGTGGAAGCCTCTTTCCCGCTGGGCTGGCGGGCGGCCTGAAGGCGGCCGCCCGCCAGCCCAGCAGGAAAGTCAGAATTACCGCTGCGGTCTTTCGACCACGGAACGGTAACCTGACGGCGGGACTTTGGCGGGCGGCCTCCGCCGCCCGCCAAGGTCCGAATGAGGGCCATAGTGTAAAGGAGTACCTAAATATTTATTTAATAGTAAAAAAGGGTAATAAAACTAGGAGAAACACCTTAACTAACCTAACCTATCCTAACTACACATTACCCACAACTGGCCCTAAGTACCCTAAGCTAAACTTACCTATCACATTTAACTGAACGCTCTAAACATCAACCCCGCACCCCCTTATATGACTGAACACATGTAGAACATCATATACTAACCTAAACACATACTATCTTATCCTAAACAAATATATATTTTTTGGGTATTTTTTTAAATTTTATTTTATTTTTATACACATCAGCCTCAACATCAGCCACCACCCACCCACCCACAAAAAAACACATGTAATAATATAACCCCCTCCACCCCCCAACCCACTTATACTAGCTAAACCAACAGCCTATTCTAACCTAATACTAACGGCCAGATGTAGCAAGGTCCGAATCGCAAATTCAGATGCAGAACGGTGTCTCAGACACCGTCTGCGACTCGCTATGGGGTCGCAAAGACCCACCTCATTAATATTAATGAGGTGGGTCGCATTTTGCAACCCCATAACGAGTCACTGCACTCACAGGGATGGTGGCCTGCTGAAATCAGCAGACCTCCATGTCTGTGACTGCTTTTTCAATAAAGCAGTTTTTTTTCTTCATTTTGCAGCCTGTTTTCCTTAAAGGAAAACGAGTTGCAAAATGAAAAAAATTACGAAACCATTTGGTTTCATTTTTTCAGTGTAGGCAGTGGTCCATTGGACCACTGCATGCTCTGAAAAAACCTTTCTGCCCATATTCACAAAGGGGAAGGGGTCCCATGGGGACCCCTTCCCTTATGCAAATGAGTTACCACCAGTGTGACACTGGTGGTAACTGCGAATTGCGATGCGAGTAGCTAATAGGAAGGGAACACCCCTTCCTATTTGCGAGTCGCATTCACAATTTGCGAGTCGGTAACCGACTCGCAAATTGTGAATGAGCATCGCGTTAGGCTGTTTGCATGGCGTAAACTGCGATTTCCGCAGTCTGCACCATGCAAACGGCTACCTACATCTGGCCCTAAGTCCTCTAAACCCACTAAATATAAGAACCAGGAAAGAGGAGGGAGGGGAGGGTATCATGGCTGAGGGTCACAAAGTCACAAATTTACCCTCCGCAGGATCTTCTTTATTCCACGCAGTCTCCTGCTATTCCACAGACTCCACATCCAGTATGTGGCGGTAACACATCGCCCGCCTCTGGAACTCCCTGATCTGATGGGCATTCATGTTGGCAGCTGTAAAAATATAGAAAGCCAAACATTAGTGACATTATTGTGTGATACATCTACTGATAATATGCTAACACTTCCTCAAAATTAGCTTAAACAGTCCAAATCACAGTACAGATCATAGAATGTCCCTGAGGAATGCCATGGCAACGCAGCCTACACATCTCCTATCTAACAGCACAGCAATGCTCAAAAAGGTGTGTACCTACTTAAATGATCCGTGCATCATTGTTCTGCATTAGTCACATAACAAATGCTGCAAGTACTCCACATGTGACAGGCCAACTAATGAATATCTTCTGGATGGCAATCAAGGCCCACAAGATCTGTGATTTGTAACTGGAATTGCCTGTACGGTGTGCAGTTGCTAATCATGAGGGGGTATCCTAGGTTGGAACAAATTAATGTTGGAATTACACGTCTGTCTTCTACACTGGGATCCTCACACCTAGCTACACATATTTCATAACCCTAACTCTTTGCCTCAGGGGGTGATGGACATGCAACTCATACTTTCAAACCTCAAGGACAGCCAGAAAGCTTTGAACAGCTGTCCATGGGTTTAGCCAGTCCACCACAGGTAAGGAGGACTGCCAATTAGGATTGACTCAAATATTGGACAATCACATCCACACTTATGTTCCTAATTGCGGACAATTGTCAGCATTATTTGATCTCACTAATACCTTTCCAAAAAAAAGCACATAGATGCCAGCAGCCATCTGGGCTTGAGCTGCATGCACACCTATGACATTCTACTCAGGTGCCACATAAACGTAGCACAACATGTGGAGCCAGATGCTCCTAGGAAGTCAGACATACAGTCCTACATGTTCATTAGTTAACAGGGAGGCTAAAGTCTGTGGGTAATGCTTCGGCATCACTGGTCTGTGTGAATCAGGGTATGACTTGCTGACTAAATCATGAACATGGCCACCTCCAATTTTATCATTGGCATAAATGTAGCAACACATATCACCTTGTTCACCTGCCCATGCCTATAGCACAGCACTAGAATCCCAAAATATGACTCTCCACCACTGAATGTCCAACTCAAACATGGCCACCTCCAATTTTATCATTGGCATAAATGTAGCAACACATATCACCTTGTTCACCTGCCCATGCCTATAGCGCAGCACTAGAATCTCAAAATATGACTCTCCGCCACTGAATGTCCAACTCAAACATGGAACAAAATGTCAAACTCCAGGCAAGTCACATATCAGATCATGTGCCAGCACATCATACCTTGCAATGTGTCCAACACACAGAAGTCAATCACACAGCAGCTGCAAACACAACACAGAACTAACATATCAACACTTACTGGATATGTCTGGGTCTGCAAATCGAGCCACTTCTCCAATTGTGTAGGGGGCTGGTCCACCTGTAACACATGGAAGGGTGAAATGTGTTCAATGTCTGCTCACTGTACAAAACTTGGAACACAAAAATCAGTGTCTGTGACATTTTAGACGATAGAGCAGCACCTCAGGCATGTAGACACCCCAACAGACACACCACTGCAAACATGTATTGACCCTGTTACTCCAGTGATTGATAGACACACATATGCACACATGCACTTGCCCTAACAATCATCTGGTGACAAACATGATTACTAAATTTTGTGCAGAATTCTTTCTAGAGGGTACTCCATTTCTTCTTTTGTTGTTATGAGAAACATGCAAAGCCACATTCTGGTGCACTGCAATACCAGTCACTCAGGTATTGTGGCTTGCGCATCAAGGGACAATCAGTTACTGTGTGATGCTCATGTGGGTTGAGTTTAGTTCAGGAATTATTGTGCTTTCTATGGTCCATTATATGTGGGTCTGTGTTGTCTGAAGGTTACATATGGCACAATTGCCAGTGTACCCAGAGCCGTATATGCCCCCATGATGGCAGGGATCCTGCGTGTTACTTGATGACAATGTTACGCTAAACATGGATTGGCCATTTATCTAAATCAAAACATCAAAGAAATATATACTGACAGTGTCTAATTTGACCATCCGTGACAGAATGCGTGGGCACAGGTGTAGTCATTGCACCTGAAATGTGTTACTCAGGGCCCTGTGTACCTATATCAGGTATTGTAGATCACAGTTAGTCACATTCATCATCTTACATTTGCCAAGTTGGGTGATCTGTTGTTATACAACGAACTGACACTGTCCCCTAATCGAAACATGGTTTAGCAAATGTCCTACTGTGTCACTCTTGATAAGGTAGGTCTCAATTTGTATGCATCTTGGGAATGGCAGCAGTCGCAGGAATGCTGGTCTGCTGATCTTAGCATACACCCATGTCTGTGATAGCCTTCATACTGAGAAGTTAACAATTGTACATATGCTGCACTAGATCAGCAGGGGTGTACCAAACGTAAACTAGCAAACTATTTAGTCACTTTAAATGTATGATGGAAGCAGTCAGGGGTCCCTTGCACAACATCATGCAAATAAATAATGTGTGACCATGCGTTCACAAAGTTCAGGGATCCCATGGTGACCCATTAACCTATGAAAATTGCTTGGCTATAAAGTGACACAGATGGCAAATGCATCAGCTCTGTACCAGCAATTGTGCCCAAGGCAAATTAAAACACACAGGAACAATGAACATAGGGCCAGATTTTTTACATTTTTGTATGTGTGGCATTTGCTTCCTGTTTTTGTGCTACAGCTATGGAAATTAGCACCAAACATTTAGATATTATCCAGTGTGCATTACTTTGGCATCCAAGATTAATTTAAATGCTGCACAAACCAAGTCAAAATATCAGCCTAAGATATTACCAGAGGTTAGGAAGATCTTTGTACGTATGGGCATGAATACAGTTCAGACATGTATTCCAAATAATTGGGGACTACATTCATTCCTTCCTTTAGCATGTGAAATACATCTCATTCCTGGTACACTCACAGACCATGATAAAAATATTTGTTTGTGCCGCATTACCATCATCTATTGAGGTCAAAGCAGCACTAATTTACAAGATCAAGTTGTGTTTTGTAAGTTTGTGCAGCTTTTGCGTCAAAAAATGATGGTATTGCGTTGCAAATATTGTATAAATCAGGGCCACTGTATGTTCAACTTGCATTCCACATGTCCACGTTCCATGCAGCATGTCAACAAATCTGATACTGTCACTACAGAGCATTTTACTGTACACATTAGTCTGATTTGTACTCACCAACAGGGCCACCAATCACCACACCCAGGTGGTCCAGCAGGTCTTGCTCTCTGACCACAAGATCAGCTCAGTGATGTTTGAGTTGGTGGTCGTTGCGCTGGCTGTTGAATATTCTCTTTAGGTGGAACAGCACCTTGGATCACCTGAGCCTCCTCGCCTCGGTGTGATACCCCTGTATCACCCTGCCACCAGCCTCTAACATCAAGGGGAGGAAGTGGCACACCAGCCAAATGAAAGCCCCCAGCTCCTCCTCACCCATTCTCCCCAGACGTGGCCTGCCCAACATCACAAAAAATAATAGGGATAGGAAAGGGAAAAGAGGAAAATACAGGGAAAGGAGGTAAAAAAATGAAACTTAAGGAACCCACAAACAGCCCAACAATACCCCAACTAACAATACCCACTACACACTCCCAACAGTACAAAGACAAAATTAGACACAAAAATGACAAAAACACACTTACACTGAATTACTGAGACAATTACAAAAACAACAGATGACAACTGGAATGGCACCCAGGAGACAAAAGCACAATTGGCACAGCCACACAGTCTAGAAGAATCACAGACTGCAAAGTGAAAGTGAAAGTACACCCACTGTACCATTTCTGTAAACAGGATATCCTATTACATCACTTCCTGTCTCAAATGCGGTGCGTTTTTATTATGATGCGTGAAATTTTATGACGCGTACGGCCTTTGAGTCAATATTTATTGAAGCATATGCTTAAAAATTACCCCGCATTCAAAGATCAATATATTTTTCATGGATATCCAATTTCATGGGGTGTAGTGTTGGAATTAACGCTAGGGACCAATTGATATATAATGGCTGTGAGCGTAATTTTTTAACGCATATGCAACATATTTTGACGCAGATGCATCTTTTTTGACGTGTTTGCATCAAAATATCTGTCTTTAACTGTGTTTGTGTCATTGTTCTCATTTTTAACGTACATGAAAGCTATAGCTATACAAAGATTGGCTGGTAGGGCCTGCTGTGTGTGTTCCAGTGTTTGGGCACATGTGGCAGACCACACTACTGAAGACCATAATACTCATGTTGTTGTGCTGGATTAGCACTCTTAACTGACGCAACAGCAGCCCAAACATTTGGAATTAAAGTTGGCATTCCCTAGTTTGAGCAGGTGGTGCATCAATAGAGGATAGCAAGGCTGCGCAGCTTAAAATATTCACTCATGGCCTGTGTGTTTATGTCTGTGAATTGGCTATTTAAATTGTTGTTGTGCCTCTGTGTGAACGTCACAAGACGTGTCTTGCATAATGTGCTGCATGTGTTGTAATTGTGGATAACCATTAGATGCCATTCATTGAGGTCACGATATGTGTTTGTCATACCCGTAGCGTCTTATGCTGTGTGAACTTCCCTGACTTTGGGGACAAAACATCTCCCATGACAAACTGTACACAGGATAGATAGAGGACGGTTGATAATGTCAATGTTACAAAGGTAAGTCATCACATGTACTGGAATGTTGGATGCAACTTCATGGTCACTTGTGTGTATACTACCCATGAGTGAGGCATTTGAACATGCTTGGTAGGTACAGTGTTTGTGACACAGAGTCCAAACTCCAATCCAAAAATGTTTTGGTACACCACAGTTTGAGTCATTTAATAGCCTATGTTTCTCCTGTGGCTGTGGAGGACCAGCAGACCATGCTGCAATGTGTTCACATATTTCTAGTGGTTCATTGCACAAAGGTGTCCAGTTCAAGTGTGTGGCCATGTGTACCCGGTGTCACTATTGGCCTCCATGTTGTCACAGTTACGTGCAGGTCTAGTCATGAGTCTATGGAGACATTCTCTGCATTAACAGAGTATCCTTCAAAGCAGATTTGACCTAAAGCCAAAGAACAACTAACGACACACATGGGGATAGTCCTGCTATGGCACAGCAGACCTTTGCTAAGGCAGATGACAGGGCAACCTTTGTGTGCTTAAAAACATTTTGGATCAGTCAGTCAGTCAAAGATCTTTATTCGGCAATTGCCATAAAAGTACAGATAAAATCACATATCCAAGTGAGCGGGCAACAGAATAAAGAACAAATTAAAAACACAGCTCAAAAAATCATATCATACATAGATTACATAGAAGAGCACAAATTAGTCTAATCCAGATTCCCCTTTCACGGATGTTACAATAATTCTTATCAAAACGTTTACTAATATCATAAAATATAATACCAGAGATTTTTAAAATACACTAAAATATAATAAAAATCCTTACTCCATATAGAATAAGACTATCCTGAACTGCATATGAAGTATAAAATTTTAAACAAAACACATTTTAAAGATGGCATGAATAAATTAATAAATTACAAAATATTAACACCGGTTCCTAATAGCAATAGATGATCTAATAAAATTTAATACATGAAAACACATTTTTATGTTTGACAATTTCTGAAAATGTATCAAAGCTTCCTTATAATTGGATGGGTCTTAATTTATGTAAAATTGGTAAAATAAAAACATTTCTAGGGGTAGCGTAAAGAGAACAGAAAAGAAAAAAGTGGGAAGTACTCTGCTTTGAACTGGCATCACAGGGCCAAGGAGGTAAATCTTTTTGCCAGATACACTGATTGGGAAAGGCCACCTTAAAATGAATCAAATTCAGTCTAAATAGAGTTAAAAGAGAATATATTTTTGGACATGAAAACCAAGTCAAATAGGGTTCCATATGTGAGGCCGTAACAATCTGAGTATAGGAATCCAAAGATTTCAGTTTCAAACAACTATGAAGTCTTATGTCTGAAGTATACTCAGAAAGACTTGATTTCAGCAGAGACCTTGCAGTTGTGGTTAGCAATTGTGGTTCTTCAAACATATGCCTAAGCCCCAGCTTTTCAAAAGATGATCGCAAATACGAGAGCCAGGGAATCCTATTTGAATTGGCCAACTGCATGCACTCAATAATACATTCCTGCACAAGACTTGCAGCTGGATTCGTCCAGCATCTAATCCACAACAAAAGGGGGGCAATAGAGACTGTGGCCCTCATTACGAGCCTGGCGGTCTGTGACCGCCAGGCTCGCGGTTGGCGGGAGCACCGCCGACAGCCTGGCGGTGCCCCTTAGGGCATTCTGACCGCGGCGCTTTGGCCGCGGTCAGTGCAGGAAAACCGGCGGTCTCCCGCCGGTTTTCCGCTGCCCGTCAGAATCCTCCAAGGCGGCGCAGCATGCTGCGCCGCCTTGGGGATTCTGACACCCCCTACCGCCATCCTGTTCCTGGCGGTTCGCCCGCCAGGAACAGGATGGCGGTAGGGGGTGTCGCGGGGCCCCTGCAGTGCCCATGCCAATGGCATGGGCACTGCAGGGGCCCCCGTAAGAGGGCCCGCTTGTATTTCACTGTCTGCATAGCAGACAGTGAAATACGCGACGGGTGCAGTAGCACCCGTCGCACCTTCCCACTCCGCCGGCTCGATTACGAGCCGGCTTCATGGTGGGAAGGTCGTTTTCCCCTGGGCTGGCGGGCGGCCTTTTGAAGGCCGCCCGCCAGCCCAGGGGAAAACTCAAAATACCCGCCGCGGTCTTGCGACCGCGGTACGGTATTTTGGCGGCTCCCGCCAGGCGCGCGGTCACCGTGTCCGGCGGGAGTCGTAATGACCCCCTGTGTCCTCTAAAAAGCATTGGCCCACCTCCTCGTGGCTAATGATGTTTGCTATACACTTGGGTACCATCAGTAACCTACGCCTAAATTTATTCTCAATACGTTGGAGAGTGGGTACTTTGATGTGACCCAGACACCTGCCCCATATAGGGCTGCTGAGACACACTTGGAATTATATAGCATGATGATCTGAGAAGACGGTCTATGACCAAGTTTACGAGTAAAACGAAAAATCGCTTCAATATTCCTCGCCATTTGTTGGGTCTTAAATTTAAGGTGAGTATTCCATAACATGGAGGAACTTATATGCATACCTAAATAACAAAAATTCCTCACCTTATTAATAATATTGCCCCCCCCATAGTAAATTGTTTAGACTTAGTATTTCGAGGGCCACATGTCATAACAAATGTCTTAGAATAATTAACTTTCAAATCAAGGTCCAGAATGAAGTTCAAAAAGAGGTCCAACAGGCCTTGTAACCCATTAGCAGTACGGGCAATGAGTACAGCATCATTTGCATCTAATAAAACTGGGAGCAATCTCTGACCCATCTTTAGTACTTCCTCCCCCATTTTTTATCAAAAAACCATAGAGACCATTTATTTATATCACAAAAAGAAAAGGGGCTAGAATGCATCCCTGTTTTACTCCCCTAAATGAGGAAATGGGGGCGGTTCTCTGTCCCGATGGGCCAAACTGAACTGAAACTTTTAAATCCGTGTGGAGGTGCTTCATAAGTTCCAATAGGGTCGCATTGCACCCCAGGGTTTCCATGATTTGCCATAACTTCTCCCTATTTACCAAATCAAAAGCGCTAGATAAATCAATAAAAGCCATGTGAATGGACTCCTTTTTGGCAGTTACATATTTACTAAGAATAAGATGCAAGTTTAATACCTGCTGAACTGTATCCAAACCAGGTCTAAAACCAAATTGAATTGGAGATAAAATCTGTGCCTTTAACACCCAATCCTCCAGGCGAGATACAATCACACTGCCCAGAATCTTGGCCGTAGAATCAATCAAAGATATAGGTCTATAACAAGAAGGATCTTGTCTATTGCCCTTTTTGAATATAGGAATAATAGTTGCCAGTTTCCAAGAAGAAGGTATATTACTTTTAACAGTGCTTCTTAGAACATTTGTAACTAGGGGACCCCAAAGATTAGGCATGGATCTAAAAATATCAATGGGAACACCGTCAGGGCCAGGAGCCTTCCCTTGCCTAGATCGATTAATGGCTCCAAGGATCTCATGTAGATCAAATGAAATATCTAAGGCATTTGTATTAGGGTCTATGTTAATCTGGTTGGTAATATTATCCTACTAAATCAGAAGATCATTATCTGAGTCAAATACTTTACCAAAATGATTCAACCATACCTCTTCTGCGATAAGACAATCATCAACCTTAATGTTACTGTCCGAAAATTATGAATCATTTACCAACTTCCAAAATTTTGAGGTGTCCTTCAGATCGGAAGCAGCCTGTAACTCATCCCATGCCTTAGTCCTTATTTCTGATTTCCTTTTTTCCAGGGTGGCCTAATACTCAGCCCTAGCTAATTTAATTAAAAAACGGGAAGGAGGAAATGTTTTAAGGGCATCTTTTAATTTTTTATGAGCAGCGGAACACGCGGAGTCAAACCATCTATGTGCGGCCCAACCCATTGAAGGCCTATCCACCACAAGGGCATGCGAAATAGCATTACTTAATAGTTCAAATTCTTGAACTATGTGGTCATGGTCAAGCTGCTGGGACAAACAAATATTAATGGAGTCAAACCTAGATCTTATAATTTCTTGATTGAAAATCGTTGGATTTATTTTGTCCCATTTCAGACGTAGGCCAGAGTTTATATGAAAAGTGGTGTTTCTTCTCAATCCCTTATCCCTAGAGACCTGGTCAATGTTTAAGTCTAGGTTAAGATATAAGGGGTTGTGGTCACTAGCACAGTGAGAGATTATCTCACTTTACACAAGTGATTTGTATGCCAATGCTCAACAATGAGGAGATTCAGAAAATGGCAGCTTCTAAGCAGTTCTAGGCAGCAGCAAGGGCAGGGCAGGTTCAAATGGCTGGTCTGCATGGAAGTGCTCACAGGTGTGTGCAGCTTCAGTCTCTCACAAGTCTTGGAGATGAGAATCAAGTTCAAAGGGCCAACTGGACCTTTCACATGGGAAGCAATGGACAGCTGATTACAGGTCCTACCGACTGCATTATCAGACCTGAAGTCCATGCAGACTGATGAACTATGACTATGGCATGCCATACTGAAGAGGGAAGCACACAGGTAGTCACAATGGGAGTCTGGTGTGTGTAGATGAAGGTTATCAGGGTACAGATAGTCCATTTACAGGGCCCCCTAGAGAAGGGTGTGCAGAGACTGAAAACATGGCAATGGCAGGACTTATTATCTGGGATGGACTGCGCAGGGCATGTCTTGTGAGCAATGCTTGTCATACCTGGGGCACTAGTGCTATCCATTTTCAGCTTAGATGGACTCCTTGTCACACATGCTCCTTGCAAAGATAGCTGATGTCACACTTACTGCTGTCAAGGGTCTGGTCATACATTCCTGTTACCAATGCAATAGCACATCCACTGCCTCATGTATGAAACACTTTTTTACCTCAAGATTGATGGTGTCTTAGTTGTGTGTCATGTGCTGCACTGAACCATGTTATATAGGATGAATATAGGAGGCTGCCTCCGGTGATGTCGAGGCACCGGAATCTGGACTTCAGGATGCCAAAAGTCCTACTAATGGTAGGTGTCCTCCGATGTGCCTCATGAGATAGGCACGCTCTGATGCTGTGCTTGGGTTGGCAAATGGGGTCATGATCCATGGCTGGATCCCATAACCCTGATCAGCTGAAAGAGAAAATGAGTGTAAATATCTGGATGTTGGTTGCACCTTGATTATCACTTTGCATGGCAGTTGTTATCTTGTGTTGTCTGTGACTCATCTGTGTCTGTGTAATTGTGTGGGATCCTAGGCTTCTAGGATGTTCTTTCAGCATTGGGTTGTTTAATTATCAAAACTGGTGTTTGGCTGATTGACCGGATATCAGCGGTATACTTGTAAACTTGCAGCTCATTGTGCATCTCCCATGCATTATGTCATGTGAAAGAAGTGTCCATGTGCCTTCACTGAGGGTGACATGATACTTCCACACACAGAATTGATTCCACTGTGGTGGTAACACAGTTGCACTATATGGCCTGAACATCCCATCCAATTCAACATATGTAATAGCATGTGAAAAACAACAGTGAGGCCCTTTGATTTGGCTAGATGACAACGTACAACACCTCTCCATAAGTTGGCAGCACTGAAGTGTTCACAACTGACAATGCACAAATACCCCATGTGTGACAAGTTCTATGCAAACCTATTTTTGTGTCCTTACCGAGTTGGCTCATGTGCAAACGTGTACCTACATTACTGAACCTGCTCCAGGTAAGCTGGCTAACTTGGTTGTGGGGGTGAAGGTTTAAGTGTCAGAAGGTCCATGTGCCTCTACATCTGTTGTGTATATGTGTAATTGTGTCAGTCCGTATGTGTAGCAGTGTGCTCTTTGTAATATTGTCACATCACTATGGCCCTCATTACGACCCTGGCGGTATAGAACCGCCAGGGCCGCGGCACGCGGGAGCACCGCCGACAGGCTGGCGGTGCCCCGCAGGGCATTCTGACCACGGCGGTAACGCCGCGGTCAGAACAGGAAAACTGGCGGTCTCCCGCCAGTTTCCCGTGGCCCGTTTGAATCCTCCAAGGCGGCGCAGCTTGCTGCGCCGCCGAGGGGATTCTGACAAGCCATACCGCCATCCTGTTCCTGGCGGTTCGGCCGCCAGGAACAGGATGGCGGTATGGCTTGTCGTGGGGCCCCTGGGGGCCCCTGCAGTGCCCATGCCAATGGCATGGGCACTGCAGGGGCCCCCGTAAGAGGGCCCCACTTTGTATTTCACTGTCTGCATTGCAGACAGTGAAATACGCGACGGGTGCCACTGCACCCGTCGCACCTTCCCACTCCGCCGGCTCGATTCCGAGCCGGCGTCCTCGTGGGAAGGTTGTTTACCGCTGGGCTGGCGGGCGGCCTTAAGGCGGCCGCCCGCCCGCCCAGCGGGAAACTCAGAATGCCGGCCGCGGTCTTCAGACCGCGGTGCGGTATTCCTGCGGCGCAACTTTGGCGGGCGGCCTCCGCCGCCCGTCAAAGTTGTAATGAGGGCCTATGTGTTCTTAGCACAGTCCACTTCCTGATTAGTAGCCGGCAATGTCACCCCAGGAGTGATGTTAGATGTTGGTACTGGCTCAATGATTCCATGTCACCTTTATTAGAGTCAGCATCATCATGCTATGTGTCTCATGGTGTTTGACCTGCAGCGAAACACATTACACACCCCTTATACAGTACGTATTGCTTGGAAGGGTGTGTGATTGAGTATTATTGATGTGACATTGGAAGATTCATCTTCCAAGTTGTGCTGCCAGTGAAGGCCATGTCATTGTCACTGTGCTTTTTAAATTCGTCCCTTGTGGCTCTGGAGTGGCATCTATTGTTATTTGCATCTGTCATTTGTCCATAGGTGTGTATCCCATTGGGTCAGGTTATCAAACATGAATAGCAGTGTCACAACCTCAGTGTCTTTCTCTCCACGTGTCAATGTAGTGGTATATGTGTTGTGTGTCCTACAGGGTTGCTGTATATAACTAGGTTTCTGTACTTACCAACAAGTAGGCCATTTCCATATCGTCCATCCTGGAAGTGTTGATTGATGGTGATGTGGCAGAGGATGAATGAATCATGTACACTCCCAGGATACTTTGCCACTATGTTGGTGATCAATCCCCGGTGATCCACAATGGCCTGCACATTGATGGAGTGTGTGTGCTTCCTGTTGCAGTATAGATGCTCGGTTGCAGCAGGTGGCACAATCCGTACATGTGTGCCGTCAATGGCACCAAGCAGAGAGGGAAGCCATTGATTTGATAGAAGCCCTGTTTGGTCTCCTGCTGCTTCTGCTGTGTTTTGGGGAAGCTAATGTGGCGGGTGTGAGGGAGATGATGACATCCAGTACCTTGGGAAGGAAGGCAGAGGATGAGGGCTGTGAGATCCTGGCAACCAGGGCACCAGTGATTTGAAAAGAGCCACTTGCCAACATGTGCAGGACAGCTAGCAGCTTGGTCTCAGGTGGAATGATGTGGGGTGTCTGCAAGCTGGGTTCCAACTATGGCTCAATGTGGCGCAGCAGCTGCTGTACGGCTTGCCAGTTTAGTCTGTACCTCTGGATGATGTCATGTTCCCTAAGGCCCTGAAGCGTTGTCCTGTCCCGGAATACCCTCTCCTGCCTTCGGCGTTGCCTTTGGGGTCCCTGTTGGTGTGGTAGAAGCTTCTGCTGTTGTTCCTGTACTCTGGGTCTTCATGCATTCTGGATGAATAGCACCTCCATGTCTTCCTTTTGGAGCTCTGATTTTGCTTCCTTAACTGCTCCTGTGCGCGGACGTAATGGTTACGTCCTCCGGCACAGTGCTCCTGTGCCGAGGACGTAACCATTACGTCCTCGGCCCGGAGCCCGGAGGGAGCGCTAGCGCTCCCTCTGTGGGGTTCCACCTACCCCCACCAAGGCAGGGATGGAAGGAGAAGCCCTTCCCTTTCCACCCCCACCCCCTCCATACTCCCACCCCCCCGTAATGATGTCAGCGCACGATCACGCGCTGACATCATTACACAGTGCCGTTCCAGATTGTAAACGGAGAAACAGGTGAGTTTCTCCTCCGGCGGGTGGGGAGTTGTAAACAAAGAGGCACCGGGGGAAAGGAAAGGGTTTTCCTTTCCCTTGGTGTCTCTTTCAGCATTCCTGCTGCCCGATCGCATAGTGGAAGGGGGTGGCCCCTTGGGCAAGGGTCGCCCCCTTTTGGGGGCACGTGTACCAAGGCCCTTTCTGCCCCCCTCGGGGAAAGATCGGCCTATTATTTTTAGGCTGATCTGCCCCCAAGGGGGGCAGAAACCACTAGAACGACAGGGATTTTTTTAAATAAGTTTATTTATGTGGGGGGCATTGAACTGTTGGCCATTTCTGCCCCCTTGGGGGCAGATGGGCCTATTTTTTTTAGGCCCATCTGCCCCCAAGGGGGGCAGAAGCCACTTAGACACCAGGGATGGTGTGTGTGTGTGTGTGTGTTAGTGGAGGGGGGCGACCCCTTGGGCAAGGGTTGCCCCCCTTTGGGGGAACGTGTACCAAGGCCATTTCTGCCCCCCTTGGGGACAGATCATCCTATTATTTTTAGGCTGATTGGGGGCAGAAACCACTAGAAAGCCAGGGATTTTTTTTAATATGTTTATTTATGTGTTGCCCATTTCTGCCCCCCTTGGGGGCCGATGGGCCTATTTTCTTTAGGCCCATCTGCCCCCAATGGGGGCAGAAGCCACTTAGACACCAGGGATAGTGTGTGTTAGTGGATAGGGGGGTGGCCCCTTGGGCAAGGGTCGCCCCCTTTTGGGGGCACATGTACCAAGGCCATTTCTGCCCCCCTTGGGGGCAGATGGGCCTACTTTTTGTTTAGGCCCATTGTCCCCAAGGGGGCAGAAGCCACTTAGGCACCAGGGATAGTGAGTGTGTTTTTTTGGGGTTTTTTGGGAGGGAGGCCCCTTGTAATTTTCTGCCCTCCTTGGGGCAGATAGGCCTATTCTTTAGTAGGCCCATCTGCCCCTATGACAGAATCCACTTGGTCACCAATTTCTAAATGCTTGATGGTGGGATGTTTGTCAACTGACAAAGTATTTGCATTTGTGATAAAAAAAAATCCTCCTTTTTGTTCTAGTTCAAAGCTTTTGCTTTCTTTGCTGTGGTTCCTTGCGGTTTTGACAGTGGTTGATCTGCGGTTTGCATAGTTGCATGTTTTAGGTAAGTAAAAACAATTTACTCCAAAGGAGTATTGTTGCCATGCGTGAATAACATGTTTGTAGGTGGTGTACTAAATGCAGGTTTGTGTGAAATTGTCCTTAGATTTGTGCACAATGATATCTGTGTTGCCTTATTTCTAATTTGCTTTTCTTTCTTTCTTTTTAGTGGGATATCATTGGTGATTGCTGTGTCTGTGCAGAGTAGTTGCTGGTGATTCAAGCTTTTTCAGGCAAGTGAGCGGTATAGTTTTTGAGTTTATAACTCTTACTAATAAAGCTACACTTTATTACTTATCTTACACAGTGCTGGTTGTTGGTGGTGCATTTGTCCAGTTAATTTTCGTAGGAAAGATCATGGCTAGCCGCAGGATGACCGCTCAGCAGGTGGTTGGTATGCTTTTTGAGTCATTGTCTGATCATGATTATGAGACGGCCTCTGCATCTTAGGCAGAGGAGGAAGTGAGAGATTCTGGCAGTGAAGTTTCTGTCGGAGAGGAATCTTCTGATGAGGAAGCCACACTCAGTGCAGATCAAGGGCCTGTTTTAGAGGAGGACACTGATGTGCCATTAGTGCAGCAACCTGGGACTGAAAGGTTTCCCATTAGAAGACCTGAACTCTGGGTTGCCCCAAACATGGAGCAGCCAAAGTTGCCTGCCTTGACTGGTCTCCCGGGGTGTAGAGTCAATACAGAGAACTTTTTTCCTGTCGATTTCTTTGAGTTATTTGTGGATGATGTGTTTTTGGAAGAGATTGTTGAGCAGACTAATTTGTATGTGGAGCAGTATTTGAGGGACAACGCTGCTAAACTTAGGCCACACTTTAGAGCTACCCAGTGGATTCCCACAAATTTGGAGGAGATGAAAAGATTTTTGGGTTTGACTCTTTTGATGTGGCTAATAAGGAAGCCGTCACTGGCTTCTTATTGGTCTACTGGTCCCTTGATGGCAACAGTTATATTTCCTGCAACCATGAGTCGTAATTGGTATTTGCTTCTTCTTAGGATGCTGCATTTTATTGACAATGCATTAGCCTTGCCACGAGATCACCCTGATTCTGACTGTCTTTTTAAGATTAGGCCTGTCCTTGATCATTTTGTAGATCGGTTTTTAGAGATCTATGGGCCATATGTACGAAAGCTTTTTCCCATAGACACAGAACGGGTAAAATCCTTTCGTACATCTGGCCCTATGTTCCAGGCAAATAAATAGCTGTGTGCGAGTCTTTGGTCCTCTTCAAAGGTCGTTTGGTTTTTAGGCAGTACATTCCTAGCAAGAGGGCACAATATGGAATTAAATTGTATATGCTGTCTGAAAGTAGTACAAGAAATGTTTATAATTTCCGTGTCTCCACTGGTAGGGATTCTAATATTGACCCCCCTGGTTGTCCTCCCACTTTTGGAGTTGCTGAGAAAATTGTGTGGGAACTTGGTAGACGACTGTTCAACAAAGGTCACCATTTGTGTGTAGATAACTTCTACACTGGAGAGCAGTTGTTCAAGGAATTGTTTAGAGTGGACACTGTTGCTTGTGGCAAAATTTGTTGTAACCGGAAAGGCTATCCAAGGGAGCTTGGCTGTAAAAAACTTGAGAGGGGACAGTGCAGTGCCTTGCGGAATGATGAGCTGCTAGCTTTGAAATTTTCAGACAGGAGGGATGTCTACATGCTAAGCACCATCTATGATGAGAGTACTTCCCCGTGACTGTTTGGGGCCAGGTTGCTGAAGTTTGCAAACCTGTGTGCATTTTACATTATAATAAGCACACGGGAGGTGTAGATAGAGTTGCTCAAAAGTTGGAACTTTATACTGCTATCCGTAAGTCTTACGTTTGGTATAAGAAGTCAGCTATTCACCTCTTCCACTTAGCAACTTTGAATGCTTTTATTGTGTTTAAGGATAGGTCTCCAGAGTCAAAGATGACATTTGTGAAATTTCAGGATAGCGAGCCTTATTGTGGTGGAACAGGCCAGAGTTCCTAGAGAAGCAGTGGTGGAGGATGTGGCTAGATTGAAAGATCACCACTTTGCTGAGCACATTCCTCCCACACCTAAAAAAGACTTTCCAGCTAAGAAATGTAGAGTGTGTGTTCGAAGAGGTATCCGGAGGGAGACTCAAATTTACTGCCCAGATTGTCCTTCAAAGCCTGGGCTGTGTGTGGGTAGTTGTTTTAAGAATTACCACACCCAGAAGAATTACTGGGAACAACCATGACTGTAAACTGCCTGTTTTGTATTTTCATGTGTTCAGTTTCATGGTTAGCATTTCTGTCATGTACTTAGTTAGAGCTTTTGTGTTTGTAGTTTTGTAATTATTTCTAATTAGTTAGTGGTTTCTTTGTTTTAAAAAAAAAAAGTAAGGAAATTTGTGGCTCCTTTCAGATTCCAGAACTTTCTGTCACCGAAATGAGAGGAAAAAGTGTTTTTTTGGCCAAATCTTGAGGTTTGCAAAGGATTCTGGGTAACAGAACCTGGTCAGAGCCTCACAAGTTACCCCATCTTGGATTCCCCTAGGTGTCTAGTTTTCACAAATGCGCTGGTTTTCTAGGTTTCCCCAGCTGCCGGCTGAGCTAGAGGCCAAAATCCACAGGTATGCACTTTGTAAAAAACTCCTCTGTTTTCTGAGAAAAAATGTGATGTGTCCACGTTGTGTTTTGGGCTATTTCCTTTCGTGGGCGCTAGGCCTACCCACATAAGTGATGTACCATTTTTATCGGCAGACTTGGGGGAACGCTGGGTGGAAGGAAATTTGTGGCTTCTCTCTGATTCCAGAACTTTCTGTCACCGAAATGAGAGGAAAAAGTGTTTTTTGGCCAAATTTTGAGGTTTGCAAAGGATTCTGGGTAACAGAACCAGGTCAGAGCCCCCACAAGTCACCCCATCTTGGATTCCCCTTGGTGTCTAGTTTTCATAAATGCACTGGTTTGCTATGTTTCCCCAGGTGCCGGCTGAGCTAGAGGCCAAAATCCACAGCTAGGCACTTTGCAAAAAACACCTCTGCTTTCTTTGTGAAAATGTGTTGTGTTTTGGGGCATTTCCTGTCGCGGGTGCTAGGCCTATCCACGCAAGTGAGGTACCGTTTTTATCAGGAGACGCAGGGGAACACAGAATATCAAAACAAGTGTTATTGCCCTTTGTCTTTCTCTACATTTTTTCCTTCCAAATGTAAGAGAGTGTGTAAAAAAGACGTCCATTTGAGAAATGCCCTGTAATTCACATGCTAGTATGGGCACCCCGGAATTCAGAGATTAACCACTGCTTCTCAACACCTTATCTTGTGGCCATTTTGGAAATACAAAGGTTTTCTTGATACCTATTTTTCACTTTTTATATTTCAGCAAATGAATTGCTGTATACCCGGTATGGAATAAAAACCCATTGCAAGGTGCAGCTCATTTATTGGCTCTGGGTACCTAGGGTTCTTGATGAACCAACAAGCTCTATATATCCCCGCCACCAGAAGAGTCCAGATGACGTAACAGTATATTGCTTTAAAAAATCTGACATGGCAGGAAAAAGTTACAAAGTAAAACGTGGAGAAAAATGGCTGTTTTCTTCACCTCAATTTCAATCTTTTTTTATTTCAGCTGTTATTTTCTGTAGGAAGCCCTTGTAGGATCTACACAAATGACCACTTGCTGAATTTCATAATGTTGTCTACTTTTCAGAAATGTTTAGCTTTCTGGGATCCAGCATTGGTTTCTCACCCATTTTGGTCACTAATTGGAAGGAGGCTGAAAGCACAAAAAATAGTAAAAATGGGGTATGTCCCAGTAAAATTTCAAAATTGTATTGAAAAATGGGGTTTTCTAATTCAAGTCTGCCTGTTCCTGAAAGCTGGGAAGATGGTGATCTTGCCACCGCAAAGCCTTTGTTGATGCTAATTTCAGGGAAAAAACCACGAGCTGCCTTCTGCAGCCCTTTTTTCCAATTTTTTGGGAAAATAAAAATTTTTTCACTGTATTTTGTTTAATTTCTTGGTGTCCTCTAGAATCCCTAGGATGTTGGAAAAAAACGATGCAAATTTGGCTTGGGTAGCTTATGTGAACAAAAAGTTATGAGGGCCTAAGCGCGAACTGCCCCAATTAGCCAAAAAAAGGCTCGGACCAGGAGGGGAAAAGGCCTGGCAGTGAAGGGGTTAAGTACTGGTGTGTTTGCCCCGTTTTAACTCCTGCCATGACCCAGGCGTAAATTTTTGACGCAATTCGGGATGTGTGACATTTTCCAACTCCGCCTCCCAGCCATGCGCCATTTTTGCACGTTTGGATAAATATGGCGCACGGGTGTTAAAGTTATTTTTTGGACGGGGAACACCTACCTTGCACGCCATTAACACAAGGCGGTTTCACGCATCAAGAAAATGCTGCACACTGAGATAGTTTGACGTTAGCAGGGTCTAGCGTCAAAGTATAAATATGGTGTTAGTTTTGCGCCAAATTTGAGTAAAAAATATGACGCAAATCCGGCACAAGCTGAGTATAAATATGGGCCATAATTTCATGTCAGTCGTGGAACAAACACACTCTCAATAATGACGGCAAAGATCAAAAATGCAAACCTGTCGAAGATGAATTGTCCATAACTCAGGAAGTAGTTATACTGCAAGGGTCAAGAATCCTGAATCGTAGGTTCTGTGACAGAAAGTGATTGAAGTGGCTCGCAAAGGACATTGTGGTATTGTTGCCACAAAAAGAGCTCTCCGACAACGAGTTTGGTTTCCACACTTACACGAAAGTGTGGAAAAGGAACTGAAGGCCTGTCATAAATGCAACTCCCTCTCTACCAATGTTACTCAGCATACTTTGAACATGTCAGAACTCCATACACATGCATGGGAGAGAATAGCCATTGATTTCTTTGGTTCACTTGACAATAGACATCATCTAAAAGTGATTATGTATGAATGCTCATGTTTTTCATTGATTGAAGATCTCCCATCTATGACATGAGGCATGCGAGCCATTTAAAGTCTGACAATGGCCCACCTTTCAACAGTAAAGAATTTCTGGGGCATCTGAACATAAAGCATCAACAGATTACACCTTTGTAGCAAAAGGCCAATGAATTTGTTGAGCATTTTATGAGTACACTAAAGAAAGCAGTATAGCAGGCAACTCTTGAGAAGTTCAATTTGAAGACAGTATTGAATTGTATTCTACAAGCTTATTATCCAACACCCTATTCGACCACACGTGAAAGTCCTTCGACTTTAATGTTTGGGAGAGCAATGACAAGGAAAAAGAGAATTGCTAATTGCCCAACAAATGCACAAAAGAAAATCTAATGTTCTGTATGATGCTGAACCTTTCCAAGTGGTATATACCAAGGGAAACAAGGTGCAAGGTCACAGTCTCTCAGGTGGGTGTCTTACCCACTGGTTCTGGAGGGGGAAACATGCCCTTTGCTTGATCCTGGGGAGTGATGGGCCACAGTCTCTCAGGTGGGTGTCTTACCCACTGGTTCTGGAGGGGGAAACATGCCCTGTGCTTGATCCTTGTGGGTGATGGGCCACAGTCTCTCAGGTGGGTGTCTTACCCACTGGTTCTGGAGGGGGTAACGTTCCCTGTGCTTGATCCTGGGGAGTGCAAGGTCACAATCTCTCAGGTGGATGTCTTACCCACTGGTTCTGGAGTGGACCGGCTTCACAGCAGCCCATGGAGGCAGGATTACATACTGTCCACCGGCAGTGACGGCTGCACAGTGGTGGTGCCGCTGGTGGGTGGAGGCTCCTGGCCATCCCCTGCAACCTCAGTCGGCTGCACAGTGGTGGTGCCACTGGTGAGTGGAGGCTCCTGCCCATCCCCTGCATCCTCGGACGGCTGCACAGTGATGGTGCCGCTGGTGGGGGGAGGCTCCTGCCCATCCCCTGCACCCTCGGATGGATGCACAACCATGGTTGATGGTGGGTGCTCTGCCACAGTTCCTGGTCCAGGTTCCTTGCCCTTCCTGCCTGCTATTGCAGACTCCTTGCTCTTCCTGCCTGCTGGTGCAGGCTCCTTGCTCTTCCTGCCTGCTGGTGCAGTCTCCCTCTCGTTAGGCTGGCTGGTGAAGGCTTCTTCCCCTTCAGAACATGTGGCCTGGATCCCTTTCCACCACAAGCGGGTGCGGTTAGAACTGAGCCCGTGGACTGTGTGGCTGAGGGGCTTGGTTGGTTTTGTGATACCCTGCCTATATGTGCAGGACGGGAGTAGGGGTAGGGAAGAGGTCAATGGTAGAAAGGAACAGTTTTTTTAGGGACATTAGGGCGGGAAGAGGGAGAAGGAATGGGAGTGGAGGATGAGGGAGTGGTTGTTGGAGGTGTCTGTCTGCTGCTTTTGGGTGCAGGTGCATGGCCTGTATGCTGTTGTGAGGAGAATGGCTGTTGGGTGTCTGAGTGCTTGCGTGTACTTTAGGAGGGGGGGGCAGACACAGTGGGAGAGGACACAGGGGACATGTGCATGACTGTTGTGGAGGTGTCTGCCAGTGAGGTGTGTGTTCTGCTTGGTGTGGTGATGATGCTGGTAGTGGATGATGATGTAGTACATGCAGGTTTGAATGTAGACGTGGCTGGGAGGGAGGTGGTGGAGGGGGAGGAAGGCGAGGAGGGGGAGAGAGTGGAAATAGTGGATGTTGTTGTGTCTGCAACTGGATGGTGTTTGTGTCAGTTCCTGTGGGATGAAGTGTGGTGCTTGTGTTTGCATGTGACACTCTTGTGTGTTGTCTTGTGTGCATGCTCGTCTGTATGTGTGCTTGGGATAGGTTGGGGTTGAGGGGAATGGGACTGGGTAGTGGAAGTTGGAGGGGGGACGGTAGAAACAGGGACAATGGCTGTCATTAGAAAGGAGGCCAGAGCGTGAATCGATCTCTGTTGGGCTGCTAATCCAGTGTAAATCCCCTCCAGGAATGCATTAGATTGTTGCATCTGGGCTGCCAGCCCCTGGATGGCATTCACAATGGTTGACTGCCCTACAGAGATGGATCTCAGGAGGTCAATAGCCTCCACACTCAGGTCAGCAGGGCTAACTTGGGCAGGGCCTGAGGTGCCTGGGGTGAAGGAGATGCCCTCCTTCCTGGGTGAGCGGGCACAGGAAACTCGCTGAGGGGCTGCTGGGAGGGCAGTGCTGGTACATGGTGTGGGAGCTGTACCTGTAGCTGGGGTGGTCACAGAAGTGTCCGCCACTACCAGGGAGCTTCCATCGAAGGAGGTATCTGTGTCAGAACTGTCCCCTCCAGGCTCTGCTGTGGTGCTCCCCAAACCCTCCATCCCACTGGTGCCCTCAGCGTCAGTGGACTCTGCCTCCTGGGTCCTGTGGGATGCAGCTCCCTCCGTCGCCAGTGCCTCTGCTCCTCCACCAGATGATGCTAATGCACATAAGGACAGGATGACAAAACAAGAAAGGGGGGAGAGACAAAGGATAAACTGGGTCAATGGCTGCACCAACACCACCGTTGGTGTACACACCACCCTCACACACAGGGAACAGGCCTACGCAATATGCATTGCACTACCAGAGAAATAGTTAGCTACCAAAGCATGGGGAGGGGCACACACCGCCAATTGCAGGACACCTGGGACCCACGCAGCCATGACCAGTAGTGGATGCCTACGAGCTGGGTAGCAAAAGGTTCCCTTCTGAACCCTAGCCACCAGGGGACCTACGTTGCAATGTCAGGCCTGGCCCAGGGGCACCCACTGACACACATCCCCCACCCAGATACCACCCTACCATCCGTAAGCTATAATGATGGGCACTTTACTCACCCCCTTGTGGCTGCTGTGATGCCCTCAAGTGCCCATCCAGCTCGGGATAGGCCACCGCCAATATGCGGGCCATCAGGGGGGTCAGGGTTCAACGGGCACCCCTACCTCGTTAGGAGGCCATCCCCAGCTGGGCCTCCGCCATCTTCCATGCCCAGCGTCTCCGGTCCACCCACCGTTTGCGGCAGTGGGTGCTCCACCTGCAATAAACCCACAGGGTCCGCATGTCCTTGGCGATGGCACGCCATATACCCTTCTTTTGATGGGCGCTGACCTGCAGAGGCAATACACACAGGAAAATAAAATTAGACAAACAGTGCTGCCTGCTACACATATGGCCCACCATACCCCTTCACATCACCATTTACACACACATGGCCCAGCACACAACCTGTATGCCGCCAAGAGGCCATCCACCCACCCACTTACATGAGGCCTTCACACACACAACTCCATTCATTCATGCCACATGCATTGTCCTCACAGTATGCTCACCTGCTGGTCTGGAGGCCCATACAGCAGTCCGTACTGGGGTAGGACCCCATCCTCCAGACTCTCCAACTCCTCTGAAGTGAAGGCTGGGGCCCTTTCCCCGGTCACACAGGCCAAGGTAGGTTCCAGACACACGTCACAGCAGCACATGCAGTGTAAGTCCTCTCCTATGGAAGGTCAAGTAACAAGTGAGGAATCAGATAGAAAATGGCAGTCACGTCCGCTGAGGTGCATACAGTCACCACCGGCATAGATCACCATTGGCCACTGTAACCCATATAGCCCAATGTTAGCCAATGAGGAATTGCACGGCAGTTCCCGGCCGCCTCCCGCAATGGTGCACAACGTCAGCGGAATTACCTCACTTCCTCATGTCCCATTTCTGGGTGGGGGGGCAGGCCCTAGAATAATGCTGCATCACAGGAGATAATAGCACATAATGGACAAATCACAATGACCCATTTCATGTTTATAGGATACAAAGTTCTGTTGAAGTTCCATTGTTCAGTTTGTGACTGGATCCTCACTCTGTTGTCCCTTAGATTCCTACCACTGCGGATGAATAGGAGATGGAGACAGACCCCGTGTACAGACCCCTGGTGGACTTGACAACACTGGAGGACAAGCACATTATCCTCACCTATAGACTTGACAGGGCCACAGTCACAGAGCTGTGTGCCCAATCGGAGCATGACCTGATATCTGCTATCTGTCACCCCACTGGGATCCCCCGTCTTGTGCAAGTGCTATCTGTAGTCCATTTCCTGGCAACTGGTTCTTTCCAAGTGACAGTGGGCTTGGCAGCAGGAATGTCACAGCCAATGTTCTCAATAGTGCTGACAAGAGTGTTGTCTGCCCTGATCAAATAGATGTGCAGCTACATTGTTTTCCCCCAGGTTGAAGATTTGGCCATAATGAAGGCCGAGTTTTATGCAATGGAACATATCCCCAACATAATTGTAGCGATTGATGGAACATTTGCCCCCCACACCAGAATTAACAGGTGTTCAGGAATCGTAAGAGTTTCCACTCTATGAATGTTCAGATGGAGTGCTTGGCGGACCAGTAGATCTACCACGTCAATGCTGAGTATCCAGGGTCGGTGCATGATGCCTTTGTCCTGAGGAGTAGCAGATTCCCAAATGTGATGGCCCAACTACAGAGGCACAGGGTGTGGCTAATAGGTAAGCCCTGGTTCCCACCCAGTATATGTTGGTGTATGGGTATGGTGTGGGCCATGTAGGATAGTGTGTGGCCAAATATTGTCCCTCAATATTTGCAGGTGACTCAGGTTACCCAAACCTATCATGGCTGCTGACCCCTGTGAGGATTGTCAGGACAAGGGCAGAAAATGTTTATAATGAGGCACATGTGCGAACCAGAAGGATAATTGAAAGGACCTTTGGCCTCCTGAAGGCCAGGTTCCGATTCCTCCATCTAACAGGTGGATCCCTGTGCTACTCACCAAAGAAGGTCTGCCAGATAGTGGTGGCATGCTGCATGTTGCATAACCTGGCCCTCAGACGCCATGTCCCATTCCTGCAGGAGGAGGAGGCTGGAGATGCCTGCGTGGCAGCAGTAGACCCTGTGGACTGTGAGGATAAGGAGGCAGAGGATGAGGATGAGGACATCGGAACATATGTGATCTGACAATACTTCCAATGACACAGAGGTAGGACAGTGTTACTTCACATTTCAATGACATTTGTTTTAATTTGTATAGCAATGGCATGCTGATATTTTCAACTTCTATGCCCACTTACTGTTCCCTCTGGCAATTCATTTTGCAGATGTTGGTGACCTGACATATACTCCTGGTGTGATCACTACAGCCAGCTACAGGTCATTAATCTATGCTCATTCTCTGTACAGTTGTTTTGTTCTCTTCCATTTAGCAATGCCATTCTTGGCAAACGTAAATGTTCACAGTTAGCTGCAAATAACCTTAATGAAAGTGACACTGGCAGTACTCACAATCCATTTACCATAAGCATTTATTTTAATAGTTCTAAAGGTTATGGCAGTGCTGCAGCATGTCATGATTACAAATGTTTCATATGGAAAAAAAGAAACAAGAATGGGTTCCTGACTGGAAACAATCAGTCGGACTTAAATTGCACAGGGAATCTAGGGCCAGATGTAGGAAGCACTTTGCGAGTCGCAAACGGCAAAATTTGCCGTTTGCGACTAGCAAATGCGTGTTTCCTATGCAGAAATGCATTTTGCGAGTCGTTACCGACTCGCAAAATGCATTTCCGAATCGCAAATAGGAAGGGGTGTTCCCTTCCTATTTGCGATTCGCAATGGTATGCAATTCCATTTGTGACCGCTTATGCGGTCGCAAATGGAGTCGCAGTTACCATCCACTTGAAGTGGATGGTAACCCATTCGCAAACGGGAAGGGGTCCCCATGGGACCCCTTCCCCTTTGTAAATGGACCCCAAAATATTTTTTCAGGGCAGGGAGTGGTCCAAGGGACCACTCCCTGCCCTGAAAAAAACAAAACAAAAGGTTTCGGATTTTTTGAAATGCAGCTCGTTTTCCCTTAGGGAAAACGGGCTACATTTAAAAAAAAAAAAAAACTGCTTTATTGAAAAGCAGGTCGCTAACATGGAGGCCTGCTGACTACAGCAGGCCTCCATGTTAGCGAGTGCCTATACTCGCTATGGGGCCGCAATTTTTGACCCACCTCATGAATATTCATGAGGTGGGTCATTGCGACCCCATAGCGAGTTGCAGTCGGTGTCTGAGACACCGTACTGCATAGCAACTTGCGAGTTGCAAATTGCGAGTCGGAAGGACTCGCAATTTGCAACTCGCAAATTGCTTCCTTCCTACATCTGGCCCCTAGTAGGCCACTCCCCTCGATACAAGCAAGCACACCCAAAAACATAGTATGCTGATACCTGACAGGGCTTGTGCAGAGTAGGTCAATGAGGACGACTGGTTTAAGACTACAAGAGAGGAGGCCAGTATTAACTGTGCTGGGCCTAAGGGTTTAGGGGGTCCTTGGGGCTGTATGAGAGCTTAGGGATGGGGGATCCCGCAGGCCCTACTTCCCAAAAGTAAAAATAAACAAAGTTGTGCCGACCCACAGGCACACACAAAGGGTGATTTCTTAAAGTAGTGGCAGATCTCCATGAGCTCCATCATTCGTTGTAGGGGTCAAAAGTCAAATCCTTTATATGTACATAACTCGGGCTCCAACGGGTCACTCCTGGTGGTGAACCCTAGTCACCAGTAGCAATTTCACCAGTTTTCCGGGACTCCAAAGTGAAACACTTTGCAGAGAGCTGGTTTTGCTGGATCCATGCACCAGCCGTCTCCACTGTTTTGCTCTCCACAGACCACCCTGGCCTCTTGGCTGCTTTGCAAGAGTATCTGGGGCAGTGGAGTTGTGTTCCTTTAACTGTCCATGGTGTTGCAGCTGACACTATCCTTGTCCAGGGTCTTGCTCTCCGTCTCTCTTGTACAATGGTTCATAAGTATGTGTGGAAAAGTTCTTGATGCCAGGTACTCCTGGCCAATCCTAGTATGCCACATCACCCCTCACTTCTGTCCCAACCCTTCTGTGCCATAGGGGAGTGTCCTATTCTGGGACAATCCACTGTGGCACAGTCACCTGTTTTGTACGTGACCACCCTTAGCTAACATTGCTGCCAGGTATCATCCCACCAAAACTTCAAAGGAGAGCCCCTCCTGTTTTGGCTCAAAATATCTGGGCTTCAGCAGTGGGCCTGGACAGGGCAGTGCTTTTTCAGAGTGGATCATGATGGGCTACTGGATTGAGACTACAAGGGGGAAGGTCAATGCAGCCTCTACCCAGTCTCCATGTACATCAAGCATGCCCCTGAGAAGCACCATTTTAAGGGGCTTTAGTGATTAAGGACTTCACAAGATCAGCCAAAAAGCAAACATTCAAGGAAACATCTAGGGATAAAGGTAAAATGATGAGCATGTTACAGACCTGAGTTGGTTCTGGACATTCATTCTTACTGGCAATCAGGACCTCATTACCCCACTCTCGAGAAATTAATTTTGCTTGCCTCTGAAAAAGTGTATAAACGATAAAGGGCTGTGTGTTTCTGATGTGCTTCCCTGGCTGCTCTCCCTCTTCTCATGGCTCACCTAGATGTGCCAGTGTTCATTTTCATGCTTTGTCACACATTTATGGACTGACCTTCTTCCACATCTTTGAACCCTTGATGATCTGTGTTCAAGAAGGAAATTGAAAGCCAGGCTCTTTACATTTTAATGCTAATTCACAACAATAATAGTCCATTTAAGATACATTTAATGCTCTACAAGAAATCTAGAACGAAAATAACAGGAGCCTAGCTTGTTCTCCTACTGGCCCATAATACACTGCACCAATGACACATTTCACATTTTGGTGAGGTAATTGTTTGAATTTCAGTGTAGAGCACTAAGGACATGTAAAGCACCATGGATTTGACTGTTTTCCTGTACCTTATCGAAATAATATTCTTTAATTATGGTGGCAAATAAACGTGTAAAAGCATGAGGGAACTGTCGCTTAATAAAATGGATTAAAATGTTATTAAAACTAATGTTTTTCTAGATGCACAATTCTACCAATGAACATCTGAAACAAGTGAACTATGTTTAACATATTATAAACTCTCCGAAAAACAGTTTGAGTGTTGATGTCACAATTATATGAGGTCACTGTTAATTCAGTGAAGAGAAAATGACCTAAGAGACATTAAGCTTGTGAGGTACTGGGTTTTTCAGAACCGGTACTGATCCGGTAACCCAGCGGTGCCAGGGTACACCCAAAGACCTCGGGTACTTTCCTGATTCAGACTACAGAAACTCAGAGTCTTCTAGGTGAAGTCAAAGATCGAATTTATTGGCTGCAACCAATTGACAAGTGTCCTAGAAGTACAACAGCACGATTTGTATGTTCTCAGGAGACTGTGTTTCAATGCAAAGTCAGGTTTCCTTATATACAGTTTTTTAAGCTTCGGGCAAACATTCTTGACATTTTGGTTGGTCATTCACATGTTTTCACTACAAAGGAAAAAACAGTGTCATGATGAAACCTCATATTTCATGTCATCCAACCCATAATAAATTACCCGGCAAGGCCTAGTATTTTACATCAGTTAAGTGTGGACCCCCAATAAAAACGGGCACCTCCCCCTCGTAAAGTAAGAGGAAGAAAAGAGCAGGTGCAGGTGTGAGCAAGATTAGGTAGGGTGTGTGAGCGATAATAAGGGTTTTATGGCATGGTGTGCCTTGATGCTATCTGATTCGGCCACTGGGAGAGGGACTGACCAAACAGGTTTGGCCTGAGGCAATGGTTCCAGCTTGCCCAGGTCAGAGAAAAGTCAATCAAGGTGTACGTGTCCTTGGAATCAAATCTGACTGTATTATAGGCCTATGTGAGGGCAACTTTTAAAATGGCTGCCGTGTATAAAATGGGAGCCACGAGTGCAGGACGAAAATGGCGATTTCGAGGTGAAAACGCTGCTGGAATTGAGCGAAAATGCTCATGCTTAGTGTACTAGTCATTATCGGTCTTTTGATACTAAAATCGTACTGCTGTGGCAAAGTAAATTACATGGGTCCAGAATTTTTAGAACCACAAACCCTCCTTTTGCCCTTACATAGGCAATAAACCTATTCTCATGCTAATCTGAGTCCAGGTCTATGTTTATAAGGCCATGGAGATGTTGCTGGAGCAAAATTCTAGTACTTGGTAACTCTCTCTGGACAGGTCTCCTCGAACATGAAGTAGCACAAAAGGCCACATATGGCAGGACAAAATAAGGAATACCTCTATCTGCAGTAGGTGGCATAAGATCACACACCCAACAATTAGTGATGTTCACTACTAACTAGTGTTGATGCAGAAGCTGTACAAAAGAATTGCTTACCAATTCTGATCTTCTAACCTGCTCATGTTCAGGAAAAGGGTGAAAAGAGTGCAAAGAAACAATAGTAGGAAAAGACATAGGTTGGGAAGTGGGTGCAGAAGTCAATTGAGTAGAGAAAAACAATCCCACCCATAAATGACAACGTCATGTTTAAAAGACACTAGAAAACACGTTATTAAGAACATATAGACAACGGGAGAAAGTAGTGACCACTATTTACAAATGAAATAATAATTTTTCACAACCCTAACCAAAAAGCAAATCCTAAAATTATCTAGTAACATTTTTAGGGCTCCTCTGCATTTCAGTAATTTTTGTATGTTCAGGTGGAACAGTGGTGACTCTCATCAATGCTCTAAGGTGAAAAGGGGGTACTCTTTCCACAGAAAATGGACTTTATTCTGCTTTTACTAAACAGAATAGTACTTTAAAACAATGCCAGCAAAACAATCAGTCTCCTAACACCTAGTCTATACAATCACACAGAAACCTCTTGTGAAACCAACTATGCCCAGAGTCCGTTCAAAAAGCCTCTCTGTCAGGCTTCTATTGTCCATCAAATTTTCTTTTGTTGTTTTCTTTCGTATGGGCCTCTCAATTCAGGCCTCTTCGTGAGAAAAGTACTGCTTTAGTTGGAGTGCCCTCCTGGCAAACACCCACAGCTCACTCGAAAGTCTCAATGTCTTAAAGCAATGCACCAGTGTCTCTCCTCTGTGGCAGATACTACAAACAATGTGCTCTTCATTGATCAAGGGCACAAATCATCTCGTGCAGACCCAAGCACCATTAATTGGGAAATAGCTCAAGCTAAGCAGCACTTTCAGACTCCAACACTCATTATTTAGTGTCAGAGGACGCTCAAGCTGCTCTTTCATGGGCACCAAAATATAGTGCCTTTTTCCAAACTTGAAATCTCCGCTGCACTGCCCTTCTTCCGTTGGAGCAAAGAAAAGGGGGTGTGTGGCCAAAACTCAGGCCAAGGGGCTCAAGGGATTGCACACTGTCAGAGGTTACCAGCACATGACAGGTAGAGAAATGAAACCTCAAAACAGCTCTGCCATCAACAACAGGAATCCTTCTCTTTAGCTCTTTTACACTGAAACTTTGGTTTTGTGATGTCCAACGCCGTCTGATGGAGCAAGTACGATACCATGCGCTGGCGATCGCTGTCCAGCTTTGCTACTTCCTGGGTGCTGAGACTGTAGGGCCAAGACGTCCATCTTTCATCTGTAGCTGTCACTGATGGGAATTAGGCTTAAATCAATGTCCTGCAGGTTATTATGACTTGATACCCGCAGAATCTAGTGACGTAGGAAGTGTGCCACAGCTGTTAGTTTCCTTCAATTTAGTACAAAAACAGTTCATGGTTTTTAACAAGGGGACTGCAAGCAGGTGGTCTGCAATCTTCAAAGGAGTAGCCATACACCATGGGCATAAAATACAAAGACAAAGGCAGAAGGGCAAAACAGGGTCTGTAGCATCTTTAATTCAGTTCTCTCCATAATTCTCTGCCATCTATAGCTACAAGCAAATTCTATCTGAATGGATTTCCTCACACAGTGGCATTGTCTAATGGGGTAAACACATATTTTCCTCAATGATTAAGTCTAGGTGTTCCTCCTTACCTTAGAACATCTCAATAGAGAAATCACATGATACCGATTATCAGGGACATGTAGAAACCTTCCTTTAAAAACTGTGCATCAGGTGCACTATGCAATACACAGGCTAATAGTCAAATGTGCAAACAAAAAGACAAGAACTAGAGGGTCCTGATATTTGCATGATTAGGACACATCTGATCCCACAAAAAATTAAAGTAGCAGGAACAGAAGGGAACCGAAAACCAAATTAAAATAGACATTGAAAATTCGTCATGTTCAAAAAGGTAAACATAAGATATCTCCTATTGAAATGGAAAACTTGTCTTACTATAATATTGAGTCAGTTAACCAGTCTATCGCTACCCTGACAGTCAGGCTGGAAAACATTGAAGCAGGCAAATTCTTGAAAACCAGTCTGGTCATACCAAAGGGAATGATACATAACATGGGGGTCCCTGGTACATCACTGCAGTCTGGAAATGTGAACCTGAACAATACATCAATAATAATAAAGGGGCTGACTGGTGAAAGGAATTAAAAAGAGAAATGGGACTAGGACATAGCTAAAATCTCAATAACTAAGCATGATGCGACATTGGTCAGGGGAAGTAACAAAAGAAAAAAAAATCTATAGGAAGAACAAAAAAAATTATTTGGGTGATAGTCAGGCATGTGACACAACACCGAGAGTACGTGATACACAAAGGCCAAAGTTACACAAATTTTAACTCTACCGTTGGCGACTACACGATATACGGTACTCCTAGCTAATGTTTCAGTTCCTTCTTCAGGAAAAAATTAAAACCTGCTTTTCTTTTAAGGAACGAAAGCCAAATGCTACTTAGGAAACAGACCATCATTAACTAATGTAATATAGAAATTAGGCCACCTTGAGTCACAGATCTATAATTTCATCCTTAGGTCCAATCAAGGATACATAAATGTAGGGCTGCCTGTTCCTTTAAGGGAAGGGGCAGTAACGTGACTAACTGCAGGTGACACACTTTGATCCTGTATATCTCTTTTTATTTTCCTTCAATACCATTATAGCCAAATAGACATGCACTGGTGAAGTGTTATCTTTTATGTTCACAGCATGAAATATCATTATCTGTGGAATTTAGTAACCAGAACAAGTTCAACCAACTGTTGCGTAGCGATGGGCATCGTCATGACCATCCCCTCACAACACAGGGGAGCTTGTAATAGTATCAAAAGCAGCAACAAACATGCAAAAAACAAATACAAAAAATAATAAAAACGCACAAAACGTCAAGCCATCAGATATACTTGCTGTGTATCAAGCACAAAAAGCATAGACAAAACAATAGCATGTGTGAATAAGCGGTGACACACAACACCATGTCATGTACTTTATGCACTGTAAACCTGCGGCCCAAAACCCAATATTTGGGCCTGTTTAATTTGTAAGGTTTAAAATCCTTACCCTCCTTTTGACAGTAGATCACCAGGCAATGGAAATCTGCTGTCAAATATAACTTTACTGTTTCTCTTCTATCATACAGGACCAGCAAGAACAATTCATGATAGGACCAAATACATGAAAATAAATTTCCATTACTTAACTGTTACCCTCTTGTCAGTTACTTCGCAACATCAAGCCACCTTAGTTTTACCTTTCTAAAAGTAAAAATTGTTACACTGACACTCCATATTAATTTGGCACCTACAATTTCCACTGTGAAAAATAAGTCTTAATTGGCAAATCGTTCTCATTAAGGCATGTAGCCTTCAAATTTTTAGAAAAGGGCTGCATCTTATTTTCTGTCTAAGACTTAATGCAACACTTCGTTTTCTGTCAAATAAAAGCAACTAGCAGGCATCATTTTATTTTTTTAGAGCGGAGACACAAATGTATCCGTTCTGCAGAGCATTTAACATGATGTTGGGACTGGAGAAACCAGAAATCCCACTTTTAGAGGCCTGATAGGGTCATTCTGCATTTCACAGAGACAAGGCCCTAATTTAAAAGGTCACAAGTGTCAACATGACAGCCTCCTCCATTGTTTATGGGAAAACTAAAGATAGCATCTCAGCAGCATGACTTGAGCCAGCCTCTGTAGCTCTCCTAGCTTCTGCCACTCTGAATCTGTCAAAGACAGTAGGCCTTCTTATTTTCCTTCTAACCTGCAATAATTCACTCTATTTTGAAAAACATAATTTTTCCTTTTTAGGCGCTAAAAAAATTATCTCTATTTCCAGATTATTAAACTACATTTACTGTGAATAATTCACAAACCTTAATAACACACATACCAGTTGTTAGAATAAATGCTTGTTGCAATCCCATGCAATGGTACATATTTCATCAACCTCAAATGAATGAACGTCTCAGTAGGCCCAGCTGAAGTTAGAACCTTCAACCTTGATATTAAAACAAGCCTTTGTACTGGCACATTGATTCATTGAATCATAAGAAGGCACAACCTGCAAATATATATCAAACCTAAATGTATGCATTTACTGAAGCCTGAGACACTTTAAAAAGTACTCTGAATGAAAGAAAATGCAGTTTAAACAGTGCTTTTGCCCAAAATCGACTTTGATATTTTAGGCATTAAAAAATCAATATCCTACAATTTTCTTGCATAATATGCATTACCAGAATGTCTATTACACAATCCATGAGTCAGCCATTGAAAATATTACTTATACTTTATAGAAATGAGCTTGTTTGCTCCTGCGTCAAGGGAAAATTGCACATACAAATGTCATTTTAGCGGTGCAACATAACTTAAATTAAATTTTAATGTTAGGAGGTCATAGTATAGGTATTAAGCTTTATAAATATTAAAAAACGATTTTGAAAGGCACTTATTTTTTAAATAATTTTTCCATAATTAATAATTTTCTTAAAAAAAAAAAAAAAAAAAAGAATTATTCTTTTTTTGTGATAATTCCACATATAAAAGCAAGCTGCATCCCTTGCCTATTATTTGGGATACATTAACTCACAAGCCTAAGCGCATAAGCCTAACTTGAAATGCGTCACATTTTTGCGCCACTTTCATTTAAAAGGAAGGTTATGCAAAATTCCACCCATGTTTAACTGGGAAAGTGCTGGCTGAATTGAACATTCCTATCAAATAGACTGCAGCTGAAAAGTTTGTCTGTGAACATCTAATACAATGCATCTAAGAAAAATGCTGTAAATTTATTTATTTTTTTGCAAAAATAGATAATTTTTTTTTTTTTTTTTTGGGGCCCTATTTATATCTATTGAATGTGTTTTCTAATTTATTAAGCATTTAACGGCAGTTTTGTATATGTGCACAATTGCTCATTCTATAAATTAAAGAGCAACATATAGCTATGTTAGCACATCACATGGTTCATTTCTGGATTTTTTCTAAGTTTCTACTTAATATTAATTAACCAACATTTTACTTAACAAACTGTAAACATCAAGAAGACCCACAAACACACATTGAGCTCATTTCAGATATAAACAGAAAACACTCAGTACACATAATACAGCGCGCTTTAGCCATTTTTCATAAATAGCGCCGTCGCAATTTACTTACAGAACCGTTTGCAGATCCTAGTTGTAAGTCATATTTACAAGAAGAAAAAAAAAAAAAACTTTTCTCAATTATTTCCAAGAATAGCGGACCCATACTTTATTAAACGTGATGGGGCCCACTCCGTGCTTCACATATAGTTCATAGGTTGGAGTTCCAATCGGAGGAACCGGACATGAGTCCTCCAACCGGGAGTCCCTTTTACAACCAAGACAAAACAAATTTCCAAGTCTGCTAAGACCAGGCATCTTCGCTCACTAGTCTAGCTTCAAACTTCAGAGGATTATCGTTTACGATAGTCTCGTGAATACACGAGTCCTTCGGCTTTGGTACTTGCAAGTTCCAAATCAAAGTGATCCCAAAGGGATACCAAACCAAATGTCCAACTAAGGACCAAACCAAGTGTCCAACTAAGGACCAAACCAAGTGTCCAACTAAGGACTGGGAGACGCTCCACTTATACTTAACTGAAAATATCAATGACGTCACCAGAAGACTCGTCTTATCGTTTCGCTCTACCAAAAATCAAGGGTCCAAATCAGGGCGATAGCCAGGGCAGCAGTCCTTCATAGCCGTCGGGAAGCGGGGAACCTCGCAACAAAGACTTTCGGACCACGTCGACATGCAGGGGTCGATGAAGTGGCGGCCTTCCTCCAGAATTTTCACACGTAGCTCCCCACGGACCTCAGGCTTGGACCGGTACCGCTGGTATCGCCCCACGTTTGGGCGCCAACTGAGGTACTGGATTTTTCAGAACCGGTACTGATCCGGTAACCCAGCGGTGCCAGGGTACACCCAAAGACCTCGGGTACTTTCCTGATTCAGACTACAGAAACTCAGAGTCTTCTAGGTGAAGTCAAAGATCAAATTTATTGGCTGCAACCAATTGACAAGTGTCCTAGAAGTACAACAGCACGATTTGTATGTTCTCAGGAGACTGTGTTTCAATGCAAAGTCAGGTTTCCTTATATACAGTTTTTTAAGCTTCAGGCAAACATTCTTGACATTTTGGTTGGTCATTCACATGTTTTCCCTACAAAGGAAAAAACAGTGTCATAATGAAACCTCATATTTCATGTCATCCAACCCATAATAAATTACCCGGCAAGGCCTAGTATTTTACATCAGATAAGTGTGGACCCCCAATAAAAACGGGCACCTCCCCCTCGTAAAGTAAGAGGAAGAAAAGAGCAGGTGCAGGTGTGAGCAAGATTAGGTAGGGTGTGTGAGCGATAATAAGGGTTTTATGGCATGGTGTGCCTTGATGCTATCTGATTCGGCCACTGGGAGAGGGACTGACCAAACAGGTTTGGCCTGAGGCAATGGTTCCAGCTTGCCCAGGTCAGAGAAAAGTCAATCAAGGTGTACGTGTCCTTGGAATCAAATCTGACTGTATTATAAGCCTATGTGAGGGCAACTTTTAAAATGGCTGCCATGTATAAAATGGGAGCCACGAGTGCAGGACGAAAATGGCGATTTCGAGGTGAAAACGCTGCTGGAATTCAGCGAAAATGCTCATGCTTAGTGTACTAGTCATTATCGGTCTTTTGATACTAAAATCGTACTGCTGTGGCAAAGTAAATTACATGGGTCCAGAATTTGTAGAACCACACTTGGACAGCAGGAAGCAGTAATTTGTTTCTCTAAACCGTTTGCCCATCTTCAGAGTCCTTTTTGATTGCCCGCTGAAAAGCAACATAGTTGGAGCTACATTGGAACTACTGAAGACAGTTGCCACAAGACAGAACCAGTCTGCAACAAATAAAACTGGGGCAGAGAACACTCGAACAAAAAATAAAATGTTTTCTGAGGCTCTTAAAATGTTTGCAGACGGCAAAAGTCCGGACTTGCTATTTGACCCTGTTATTGTGAATTATTGGTGCCAGAAAACAAACGGACCAGATCAGGCCTCAGTGTTAGTAAACTCTGACAGAACCATGCGAACACTTTCTTTTTCAGGAGTAACCATTTTTGGTGTTTGGCCCAGGGGTAAGTGTCATTGTTAGTTTTCAATAAAAGAAAGCATCGTTCATAAAATGTTAGATATAAATGGAGGCTCTGAAAAGAGATGTTTCCAGTGACAAAGTTCGATAACAAAATATGATAAGGTCCTTTGAAACCATTTTTTCTAAAGGTTGCATCTATGAAAGGAAATCAGTTTGTCTTTGTGTACTAGTTGAAAGGAGCCAGTTATAGCGTTGAAAGGGCTCCCTGATCTGCGAAAAGATAGGAAAGAATCACGTGGTATAGGCTTTAGGAGGTCCAAATACTAAATAATGCTGTTTTACGATCAGGATAAAAATAACGAGGGCTGGGACTGAGGCCAGTCAGATAAAGGCAGCGATTTGTTTTTCAGATTGACGTATGCATGTTCAACCCACCGAAATGTATTAAATGCCATTGCTTTAAAAATAATTTGCTCCCAAAAGCACTTGCTTCCTCTAGGAATGCATAATTTATTGAAAAATGAAATGCACATAATTTTCAAAGAAAATCATCAGAGTGTAAAGTTCAACTGCAAGGTGTATGTGGTTTTCACGGCTCTAAATGATAGTTTCACATTCGTAAGAATGCTTTTGAATGTTCAATGACTGTTATATTGAATCCAAATATAAACTTCTCAGCTCACAACCAGTTGAAAGGTGTCGCCTTCCTTGGACTCATCTCCACTTTCCAAACCAGTAAAATGCAGCACTTGGGCTTCCATTATGAGCATTCCAATAATTTCCAATATATGTGTTAACTCCTGTTACCTACGTACTAGAGCTATGAGTTTTGTAGTTTTTATTGCACCCGTTCCATATTGAGCACAATAAAAACCATAGAGGGGTATTAGGATTTTGGTGTATTGCGCACCAAGATTCCATGGTCTGTTCCACCCTTTTTCTTCTCCATGTTGTTTGCGTGGGAGCAGGTGCACAGTCTACAATTACACCTTACTTCCAAATATGGCTACACGCATGTACACTCCTAAAACAATGTGCTGCAGGGAAATGTAGTTCCAAAGGTATATATGGTCATTCTCGTCCTGCTTGATAAGGTCATGAAGTTTGTGCATGAACACAGAACCTGTGTCCATTGACCCAAGAGATCCCATGCCAAGTGTGCATTCTCAAGAAACAACAGTAATAGAAGCAATTAATCTCAGCCTCTATTGATAGCTCAAGCCACATTCCAATCATCACTTTTCACTCACTATTTAACTCTAGATAGAGCCAAGTCACATGAAAATCAGTTTTAGGTCTGTTCAGTGGTAACAGTCCAACCCAAACTTTTTTTCCTGAATTTCTTTCTCCATAATCTTGCTTGGCTATCTTCTACTTCCTGATGTCAGGAGTTTTGTTCCTTGCTGATTTGTTCAATTCTAATTATTATTTTCACTCATGAGCTATAGGATTCCCAAGAGTGTTTTTTCCATTTAATTTTATTTCTTGCTGTCTCGGACACACATAAGGAACCACTTTTGAGCATACTGTTCTGTGCCTGGTGACCCTGCTCAACAGGGACAGTCCAGCCCAAACTGCCAGGCCAGGTCCCCTCCAGGACCCCCAGACTGGTTGGTAATGGCCTACTTAAACCCAGTGTTATATGGTCTGAAAGCATAGGACCCATGTCTGGTTTTAAGTGTCATACTAAAGGCACCACTGCAATTAGCAACAAAGAGATGGAAAGTGCTTGATTTAATCTCAGACGCTGGTGATCTCTCAGTCCCCAATCCACCCACTATATCACTCCAAACAGGGACCAGACATAAGCAAATCAGTCTGGTTCTGCTCTAATGGCAACAGTTATGTTCAAACTTCCAGGCGGGGTCTACTACAGGTGGGAACACAAGGAAACCTAGACCAGTTTCATGCTCATTTGGCACCTTTAGTGAAGTATAGCTTGAGTCCTGTGTTATAAGGAGCCAGGGACCGCTCTCTGAGCACACCTGTCATACCTGGGAGCCTACGGCAACCAGCAACATCCTTCCATTGAAGGATGGAAGGAAATGTTTTAATTAATCTCAACCACATTCCAGTCTGATATATCAAGGTGGTTGACTTCAGACAATTAGGTGGATGGTTGGAAGACATCAACGATGTGACAAGGAGTGCCACTATGCAGGTGCACCTATGTTGACTGTTGGCTGTTGACTCTTGCTGTTCAGTAGGTGCCAAGGATCTTCCTTGGACTTTTCCCATGGGTAAGGATATTTCACCTTTTCAGTATGTCCAAGGCAATCACAAGGAAGAACTGATATAAGATTCCCACTTGTATGTGTTGCCCAAAAAACAACAAACTATCATCACCTTCCACATACAAATGACATCTCTGGTTTCTCTCTAATCCCTCTGCCACCAACCTCACATGTGAGCCCATAGCTATAAAGCTACAGCTCTGTGTGATTGGTGCAGGTATATCAGACCAGGAGAGACCCGTCTACAAGTCATGTACTAAGTGCAGAAACCATAGCACCTCAAAACAGCACTACCCATTTTAAAGCCTCTATTAAGAGTGGCAGAGGATTGGGGTGAGACATTTAGGTGCATATTTACAAGCCCCGAGCGCCTCCTTGAGCCACATTAGCAACATTTATTTATGCTAATGGGCATTAAGAGGGCATTTTTCCATTTATGCATGCATTGCGCCAATTTGCATCCCCTTGCACCACATTATACCTGCGTCAGGCATAATGTATGCAAAGGGGGCGTTCCGGAGCAGAGAGACCCAAAAAATGGAGCAGTGTCATTTTCAAGCTTTCACAGCGCCATTTTTTCTATCATTTTTAATGCCTGCTAAGAGCAGGTGTTAAAATGACGGATCCATTGAAATCAATGAGCCTCCCTGCACTTTGCTGAACTAGCATCAACATTTTTTACGCTAGTGCAGCAAAACACCAGAACAGCATAAAAACTGTTGACGCTATTGTCTTAATGACCACCATGGTCCGCTGTATTGTAAATATGGCACACCCATGGTGTCTTTAGGTGTGGCAGGGGTGACGCAAGAAAACTGACGCATCGGTGCTGATGCGCCAGTTTCTTGTAAATCTGCCCCTTACTGTTCCAAGTAAATACTGGCCCTGCTGGGTGAGCTATTTAATGGGTGGGGTGAATTGTTCTCGCTCAAAAAATGTTGCACACTACAACAATTTCTGCTTGTGCCAATATAGACCACGCATTTGCACCTAATATTATTATAGGAAAATCATGTAATTGGAATTCCCTTTTGTGTGGTAGCAGGAGTTGACCACACCACTTTTATTAAAGCCTACAACATCCAGTTTGGTCAATCTTCCTTAAAACTAACCTGCCATTGATAATTCACATACCGGTGACAACATCTTTAGGAAAAATTTACAATAACATGCTTCCCTGCAAATCTCTTAACAATGTTTTCCATGTTTTGTAAATTATTACTATTCGGAGTTTACAATATCTGATTAGTCGATGGAAAAAGCAATCAGTAAAGTGGGATATATCTCTGCTGACATCACAGTAGTGCACTGAAAGGCAAAGGAACTTATCTACATTTCTGAGAGGGAAATGCAGACTTTGAACTCTCATCAATAAACAAACAAAGGTAAGGCCTTGAGAAGGAAACGAGCTCTTCTGTTTCCAGGTAACCGTGTCCTTTAGACTGAATGATCACTATGGTAACCTGGCTCTCTCTGTCTGTCCTCAGTAATGAGGGACCAGGTTCCCTTGAACATAAAATGAAACGAACGTATTTTATGTTTCTGATCTCATCCTTGAACTATTCGCATTACGGGGCACACTCATTTCTCAGATTTCACTCAGTATGCTAGGAACACATTATTGAACTATAGGACACCGTGCAGCAGTGAATCAATTAATGACACACATTTGGCAAAATTGGTGTTATTTTGCATATTGATTGAACTCTGCAGAGGCATCACTCTGGAGTTATCAATAGCAAGACCTAGCAAAATCAGGATATGTGGTTATTAAAGTTTGTGAATGTTACTTTGGGCACAAGAGTGATGCAGAAGAGATTTGTGAAAAAAACTAAATTTTACAAAACAACTATTTTTATGTCATAACTGTCTTCTTCAGCTATATCCTTATTGCAATTTTTGTGTAGATAAGGTACTGTTGTTTACATGCATTTGAAACAATAATAGAGCATCGTTGTTACTGTGGAGTAATGTAACACTCGCCTCCTTACCAAAAATGAGAAGAATACACAGCCCACCTTGCAGAGAAAGGATATTAAGGAGCGTAAACCCAGTTTTGCCTCTTTAAACTTAAAATACTCTAAAGATGGCACGCACTGTTTAAGGCGAAGCTTGATTTTAACGCCTTGTTCCCCTGTTTATGAGCTTTATGTTTGTTGGGGACTGAAACACTGGAACCTGATCTACGTTTACGTTTCTTGTGTCAGATACTTCCAAAAAAAAAAAAAAATCAAAAAAGGACTTAACCACACCTGCGCACTGCGGAATGCTTCATCATGGGGATGATCCTTTGCCAGCACCTTAATAATGCAGGGCCACTCCAGAGCTCTTGGTCTTCCATTTTCACTGTGTGGGAGTTTCAGGGATAAATGTGTAAGGTCTTGGTGCTATACTGTTAATATGGAACTAGGGCACCAATACTCAAAATTACTTTTATTTACCCAAATGGCCTGTCCCATGCAAGATTAAAAACAACTCCAGGAATGGGAGAAAGTTGGCACTAGTTAGGATAGCGTCCTCACAATCTTAATTGGGCCAACATATTTCAGAACTCATAATGGTGACTAATGCACCCAGGGGTTTTCCTCAGAACCAGAAGAACCTACTTCACCTGTTAATTACCTATGTTCTATTCGCCTAGTGGGAAAAAGAGTTTTTAGATTTTTAATCTCAGTTTCCAAAAACATAAACTGGAACAAATGGAAAAAATGCATAGCAATCTTGGCCATACAGTGATTTGTCCTGTTTACTAACTTCCATTGGACATCACTCTTATGCAGATTGGGGGATAGAACATCCCACCTATCTGAAGTAAACTGTAGATGCTGAATAAAAAGTATGGTTAAAAAATGTTTAATCAGGGGGCGTGGCCAACATGGCGGCCAGAGCGGTCGCATACAACACAGCTCCACTCTCGGGCCGAAAAAAAATCCTCCACAAGACGCCTCCGTTTCCTAAAAAACGGTAGGCGCCGAACGTGCGACCATCGGAACCCTTCCGGCGGCTCTGAACATACCCCGGATGCCCTTGCGGGGCAGCCGTGACAGCGGGGACAGGCGCGGAGGCAGGACGCTGGGACGAGCAGCGAGACCACGCGAGGAGCCGGACTCTACGGCCCCTGCGCCCCGGTCAGAGGAGGAGTCGAAACAAAATCGGAGCCCGCGAATAGACCGGAGGGCCTGGCGAGGCGGCTACAGAGGCGGCGTGGGATTTAAGAGACAGGTGAGAGCCCCCGGGGATGACGAGAAGAGACCTCGGAGGCCTAAAATAGTGAGCAAGTCCCCGGACAGTTAATATACATGAGGGATGGCCAAACAAAGGCATTAACTGGCGACATATACTTACCAGCATCTCCGCGGGCGGCGTATCCAGGCCGTGGTTGGCGGAGGCAGCGTGGCACAGGCGGGAGGGGCCTGAGCGGTCCCGCACAAGCAGAGAAACGCACAAGGCTGCGCTCCAAATATCCAGTGCTCGTAAAAACCCTTCATACTGCGAACCATAACTGCGAGCCCTATCGGCGGCATTGATTGGGCCGCAGGGCCCCCCAAAATATATCAGACTACACACAGGAGCCCAGAAGACGCAATAATTGTCCCGCAACAACGCGCTGTGTGTAAGGGCACCACATAGCGCACCGAGGCTGTCCACATTGGGCTACGCACCAAATATTCAACACTTGCAAATAACCTACACTCCGCGGAGTACAACTGCGAGCCCTTTCGGCGGCATTGACCGGGCCGCAGGGCCCCCCAACGTATATCAGACACCACACAAGCGCCCAGAAGACACAATACCTGTCTCATAGCAACGTGCTGTCGGTAAGGGCACCATATAGTGCACTGTGGCTGTCCACATCAAGTAGCTCTCAACAACTACCGCTCGCTACAAAATAAAGGCACACTGTATGCGCAATACCTAACCCCATCAATCAATTCTGCGAAGGGTAGGCCAAACCACCATTGCTGGAGTAATCCTGAACGCAACGGAACCAGAAAACACTGACCTGCAGGTGCCGCGCCAGCCTACCCGCAACAAATCAAACTACACCCGCACCATTAATGGGCAAACTAAAGACCCCGCAAGCACCACCAGGCAACATGGAGCTAAACGAGCCGACTCCACCGCCAGAGCCCTCGGCCACACACCAGGCACTCCAGAAGCTTGAGGCAACCTTACAGTCGCACACCACGCAATTCGAGAAAATACTGCAAGCCATCCTGGATACCAAATCCACGTTAGAAGCAAAAATAGGAACGATCACGGAAGATGTTAACCTTCTACGCAAGGACCAACAAGCATTGGCGGAAAGAGTAACAACGCTTGAAGAAGATACGGCACGGTAAAGGCCATCGATAAAGGACCTTCAACTACAACTATTAACAGTAACAACGGAAGTCGAAGCCCTGAAGCAGAGGGCAGATCACGTCGAAATAATGTCAGATTCGTGGGATTTCCAGAACGGGCTGAAGGACCCAGTGCAGAACTATTTATTGAGCAATGGCTAATGAACACAATACTAAAAAATAATATACCGAAATTCTTTTCAGTGGAACGACCACATAGAGTGCCCGGAAGACCCCCCCCTCCAGGGGCCCAGCCCCGTCCGCTTATAGCAAGATTCCTTATCTTCCGTGACAGAGACCTTATCCTGCAACTGTTCTGAAAATCAGGCCCGGTAAGCTTCGAAAATGCAGAGATCACGGCCTATCCAGACTGCACTGCGGAAGTACAAAAGAAACACAATTCCTTTTTTAAGGTCAAAGAAAGACTGCGTGAACGTAACATTAAATATGCTCTTCTGTTTCCTGCAAAATTGCGCATTCAAAACGACACTCGCACTCTCTTCTTCACTACTCCTGAGGACGCCTGGACCTGGCTGCATGCTAAAGGCCTAGCCGACCAAACAAACCTGAGCAACCAAGCGGAAAAATGGTCATCACCCAAATCTAGACGCAAACCTCGTAGAAAACAGGACGTTAAACCTTCACCTGAGCAGTCCCAAGCAGAACGGTCTTCATTACTACAGGCCACAACACGCTTCATCAACACGTCTCTAGCGTCCCAGTCCACCCAAAACGAAGCAGAGCTAGAACTCGAAACACAATATGACTCCACAGACTCCAACCGCTGCCCTAATCTAACCCTGCGTACAGCAGATGACATTTGCTAAACAAGCAGACCAAGAATAACTTTGCAGCCAAGAACAAACTTCCTCCCAGAGTAAAAAGCCCACCTAGTCTGATGACTAGCAAGGAGGCGGAGTATTGCCAAACCTGGCAACCAGCCAGGATCCCGGGCCTGCAACCGCCGGAGGTCCCCGAAAGGACACACCAGCACTAGGAGTAGAGCGGGCTGAGAAGCTCGCCGACTTGGATACATTTACCCACAGCGTCCCCTACTCCATATGGACCGGTTCTTTAAGAAGGCAGACATAGGCTCTTTTCCAGCCGTGTTGTATGCACAGTTACAGTTACACATATTTGTTGTTTTAAATGTTACTAGATGTGATTCATATCGTAGCCAACGATCGTATTAATAGGCGTTGTAAACAACCCCACAGCACAAATGTCGTACTCATTACCACAGTTGGAAATACTCTAACTATAAAACACAATTGAGAATGCCGGGTGGGGCACAACACACAGACAATATACTCCCCCAAGCTTAACAAAACAACACACATACCATGGCACCCCAACATAACCTAAACACTCCACAATATAAAATAATTACATGGAACATCAGGGGCATGGTAGCTATACGTAAACGGCAACAAATTCATGCATATCTTAAGCGACACCGGATACACATAGCCATGCTGCAAGAGACTCATTTCAATAAGGCCTTGCTAGAAAACCTACGCGCAAAATGGAGGGGTCAAATATATGGTACCATCTTCTCGTCCTTTGCTCGCGGGGTGGAGATATGGATTGCACCAGGGGTACCGTTCGTAACGTCCCGCACGCAGATTGATCCAAACGGAAGGTACGTGATACTGGAGGGGGAACTAGATGGTCACCCCTTAGCACTAATCGCCCTATACACCCCGAATACAGGCCAACGCAAATTTCTATGGACACTTAATAACAGCAAACTTAGAGATCCATCTGAGCCTAGTATATGGGGTGGAGACTTTAACTCGGTACTAGACATACATATGGACCAATCAATCCCTCCACTGTTCACTGCCCCAGCCAGACGCACAACTGTCGACCTAGTAGAGTGGGCTACAAACAACGGCCTGAAAGAAATATGGAGGACGGGACATCCCACGCACCGCGAATACTCTTATTACTCATCAGTGCATAAAATACACACAAGAATAGATATGCTATTTGCGACGCCTTCCATAATTCACAAAATAAATAAATCAGAATATCTAGCTCGCACTATCTCGGACCACAATACACTACATGCCACAATAGCATGGGGACGCACACATGCCCGTATTCCAACTTGGCGCCTACAATCAGAAGCCCTCACAGACCCCCCTTCCAAGCAGAGTTATCCAATTGCTTATTAAATTATTTTACGTCAAACAAAGACACCGCCTCAACACACGCTATTGAATGGGATGCCCATAAAGCTGTGACCCGTGGCCACTGTTTAGCGGCCACAGTGGGAGTCAGAAAAGTGCTCACTAAAGAATTACAGGAATTAGAAATTAAAATGCGCAGAGCGGAAGTTGAGGTCTCAACAAACCCATCCTCACTACAAACGCTGAGTGATCTCAGAGCAAACCACAAGGAAACAGACACCAGACTATGCAAACATGATTATAGACACCTACAGGCGAGACAACACGCAGAGGGCGATAGATCCGGAAAATTATTAGCTTGAATGGTCCGTCAACCAATGCAGGCAGCTCCTATAGGTGCAATTAAACTTCACACAGGCCTTGTTGTCAATACCCAAGTTGAAATTAACACAGCCTTCCATAATTATTGTACTCTATACAAAACCTCAAATCCTCCTCCTAAACAACAGCTATCTGCATTACTAACAATGATTCCCCAAAATCCACACATAATAAGCAACTCAGAAATGCTAGAAGGCCCTATTACAATAGAAGAAATACGAACGGCTCTATCGCAAATGGCAAACAACAAGGCCCCTGGCCCTGACGGATTGCCAGCGGAGTACTATAAATCATATCCTAATCATTTATTACAACCCGTCCTTGAGGTGTTCAATGAAGCCCACAGTAGAAAGCAACTCCCAGATTCCATGCGTGAAGCACTAATAGTCGTGCTCCCAAAACCAGGCCGTGACCCCTTAGACGTCAGGTCATACAGACCCCTCTCGCTCTTAACTCTGACTGCAAACTCCTAGGGAAGATCCTAGCAAACAGACTACTCCCTTACCTACCAGAACTAATACACCCAGATCAATCTGGGTTCATACCTGGTAGAAACACTAATCCGTTTAATGCATGGCACCATCGGGGTGGAAGCAGTAGCCATGTCCCTGGACATAGAAAAAGCTTTTGACACACTCAGCTGGGAGTATCTCTACCGAACATTAGAAGCATTTGGGTTCCAACGCGGCTTCATAAATTGGATTAAGACGTTATATCACAAGCCCATAGCACGGGTCAAAACAGGTCAAGTTATATCCGAAGAACTCCCAATAGGCAGAGGCACCCGGCAAGGCTGCCCACTGTCTCCCCTACTATTTGCTATTGCAATGGAACCACTGGCAATCAGACTCAGCAAAGACGCTCACAAATGGGGCATACCAGAAGCTGACCAATACCACATTGTGTCACTATATGCCGAAGATGCCCTAATCTACCTACGCCAGCACCCAACATCTATCACAGAAATAATGCTAATACTAGATAGCTTTGCACGGGTTTCTGGATTACACATAAATTGGTCCAAATCATGTATTTTTCCCCTAGTCCCGATACTGAATGAACAACACAGCAGTCTACCCCAATATCAGTTACCCTGGGCTACCTCAACCTTTAAGTATTTAGGCGTACAGATTTACCACTCTATGACAGACCTAAAGGAGGGCAATCTAGACCGTCTGCTCAGATCCACCCGGAGCTCCCTGTCATTCTGGACATCGCTCCCACTATCCCCCATGGGCCGTACCGCAATGGCTAAAATGCTAATTCTACTGCGTTTTTTTTACTATTTCACAGCCCTCCCGCTGACATTACCACGTACATTCTTCCATAAACTGCTTTCCCTCCTAACTGAATTGCTATGGGGCAGAGATAGACGTAGGGTATCGCTAGCTATTAAACAACACCCACAAGTGGAAGGTGGTTTGGGTATGCCAAACCTGGAATTATACTATGCAGTGGCCCAACTGCAATGGATAGCTTCATGGATCAACAACTCAACGTCCCCAGAAAGCGTAGCAATGAACGTTTACACAACATTGCAAACAATATTAACAACATTATTAGTGGGCTCCCCATCCCCACCTAATAGATCCCCTATATTGGAAGCTGCTAAATTTTGCTGGAAAAGATATGTCCAGGGCAAGCCCAACCATCACCCATATTCACCTACAATACCATAATCTCAGATCCCGAAAATACAGAACCTAACACTCCACCATGATATACGGGAAACTACAACTTTAAATGTAGGTGACCTATACTCTGATTCACATATAAAAACTTTCGCGGAACAGGTGTTGACGGGAGTAATGCACACTGGAGCTTTTCTAATGTATGGGGCTATCAACAAACAATTGTAATGCATTGTCTGTCTCTATATCTTGCTTAATAAACAGATTTAAAAAAAAAATGTTTAATCAAATTGGATAGTATATAATGATCTTTCAAATGTTCCCATAATCGTTTACCATACTATTATGTGTATTTTACTGTCAAATATATAAAACCTGTGACAATAAGAGCACTTGGAAACATTGGATAAAAGTGAGGTGTATGCAATTCGAGCAGACTAGGGCGTCAATAATTAAGTTTGCAAAGAAGCTGGGTAGTACACCCATTGAGGCGGTAATCAACAATTATAAACTACTATGTATTTCTGTTGCATCATACCGTGCAGGTATCCAGGGCTCTTGTGATCTGATAAAGTTGCAGGTTGATGAAAATTGCTTTTTTTATGTAAACTCCTCCAATTATCTAGGAGTGTACCTGCCACTATATATCATGAAGAACTGAGCCTGACTTATCTGGGGGATATTGTTAGCGCGCCTGACCTTAATAAGTAAACTTACTAGGAGACGCGAATAGGTCAATAAACCTTTTGACTCACAATTAAGATGTTCTTACCATAGCTCAGTACATAATCAATAAGCAATACACAATAATCAATACTCATTAGCAATCAATAAAATCAATTATCAATTTAGTCAGTAATTGTCACAAACCATAACCTTTCAGTTATGAATAACCACACCTCTAGTAAAAGTTTAGAATGTTTATTTCCCTATATTAACAATGCTAAAGTCATGTAAATTAATCTCAAATTCAAATGAAACACATACAGAAACAACACTGGTTGTCCAAAGCGGTGGAAGAAACGTAACCTAATCAAAGCTTGAACTACAAAACATTCTAAAGTTATGGGGCAAATCAGTAACAAAGTCAACTGTGTCAACATTATAACATAGATGTAATTCAGCAGAGAAATTCATCAAGCATTAGTCCCTGTTATTGTAATTCATTAGTGAAAATCCTTAACTAACTTCAAATTAGCATCAGCGTGCTGGTGTTCATGCAAAATAATTTAGTAATACAAATTTGGAAAAACATTTAACTATGGCTCTATCAAAACAGCACAGTTGGTACCTAGAAAGAAAAAGCAAATATGCATAATAATCACAATTCGGATACACCTATCGTCAGAGTGGATCAGTAAAGCAGAATCAGTCTTCATCCTCAGGACATCAGTCAATTAGCAAGGCATCAGGACTCAGCATCAGAATTTAAACAGGGCAAAGTCTTTAAAGTTAAGCACGTCTCTTGTCGAGATGCATAAGAAAATAGTAACCTTTAGGTCAGGAAAAATGGGCAGTAAACTGGCTCCTCTCAGAATGACTCTCTTCCCTCTGTGCCGTGTCATTAAGACAAAGTTACCTAAACTACCCCCCAAATCCCTATTGGTCAGTTAATCGTATGTGTGCACTCTGTCCAATAAAACTAATATCCCAAATCTATGAATTATATTATTACTCCTTTCTCATATTATTGATTGGTTCGTCTTGTGATGTCCTCATCATCTGGCTTGTCAGGTAACAATATTGTTGCAGCTTCTACTCTAGTCAATATCTTCAGTGTTCTTGTCCTGGGAAAGTCAGTCTCACACACATTACACATAAAATGTTGCATTAGCAAGAACGTCATCTCCTAGCAGTCGGGTCACACGAAAAGCTTCCGTTATGAGCACATTTAAACAATACAATAGAAATTCACGGTTTAACTCACCTGGTCAGCTATTTTATTAATCGCTAAGAAATACAGCTTTTACATGAGGCCTGGCAAATAGGCCAAGAAACTCACTAAGTTAAGGCCTACAATTAATAAAGCTAAGGCTAAATTCATAACCCTTAATATGACATAATACCCCATTATTTTAACATATATTCAACATTTTATAATATTTAACCATTGATTAGTACATTTTGTTAACATTCTTCGTGATCACATTTTCAAATGTGTGCATTATTTTTCTATGCTAATACATTTTCTACATAAACATATTATTCAAAATACATAAACACTCATTAATAATTTTCAGTAAGACGCCTGAGCCAGCAGTATCATTAAGATAGACCCAACACTGCTATCAGTTGTGGCTTGTATAAAGGGCTTGCGACGCGCAGGAGAGGGCTGGAGGGGGGTCCGGGTCCAGTGGGAATAAAAATTAAATTAAAAAAAATAAAATAAACCCTTACCTTGCTCACCCCCGCTGCACCGCTCAATCAGCTTCTCAGCAGGCACAGGCTCGCAGCCTGCACTGCTGCCAATCCTGACGCTGCTCAGAGCAGCATTAGGAATGGCTGGTAGCGCCAAGCCATGGTGCTCCCAGGCCGACTGGGAGTCTGTGTATGCTCTCTCCAGCTCATCAACTGTGTTGCTGTGTTGCTGGGCTGGAGAGAGCCTACTGCGTATGTGTGTTTGGGCGGCCCGAGACGGCTGGCCAAACACACATGCGCTCTGAGGAGGAACTCTTTGATAACCCCCAGAAAATTGATATGCAAGGCTTTTGCCTTATTAAAAGCAAATTATTGGCCATTTTGGCAAGAAAAAGAGCTGAAGCTGAGCGTGGTAAAAAGATGGTTGATGCCGAAGCTCTTCTAGTGATGATCAACTATATGGAACCAATGCTTAATTTGAGCCAGTGGTTTCTGGTGCAGGGGACGGGCACTTATTTTTGAGAGCTGGCACTTATTTTTCTGCCTGAAGCATTTACTGTGAGCAAAAGACACATATGGGAAAGGCGGAGGAAGATAAAAACAAAAAAGCTTCACAAAGGCAGAAAGCTGCAAGATTGAGCTGAATGGACAGAGAGTGGCTGTAAATGGATTAAAGAGGCCCAAGATGGCTTCAGGATTAAGCTTCCTCAGTATTCCATGTTCGCACATTAAATTGCAGCAGCATCGTGTTTCAGAGGAGAGCTTTGGGCACTGGCACATTTTTATTTACAAATTAAGCACTGTATGGAACATTGTCTTTACAGCACACCTAGATAGAGAGATACTATTTGGTTAGATTTCACCTTAACATGGCCCATTTGCTGGTCTCATAATCCTCACAGGCATACTGCGACAAGGACCTCGTGGACTGCCCCTGTCACTCAATATCTACCCAATTTAAGTTGCATTTCTTTTTTTCTGTGACTTCTATAGGGTCCTAAGCAGAAATATTTTTAACACCCCTGCTCAGAAAGCTCAGCTTCTGAAAAGGTTTGCTACATAGTATACAGGCTTATTGCAGCTGATGTAAGGCTTCACAAGGGGGTTGGTAAATAACTGCACTGTGATTAATGCGCTTTATATCCTTGTTGATAAACTATTGCTTTATTTTGTGTGATAGTTGTTAGGTAATGTCTATTAGAAGAAACAGTGTTCGCTATCAATCAAGATTTAAGTGATGTTTCGTCAGTTATAGAAGCAGATTACCTTTTCCTCCCTACTGAAGTGGACCCATGCAAGGTACAGACATCACACTCTATTTTTCTAAGTGGCTTTACGCTTCTCACATCGCTCAACAGAATCTCTACTGAGGTTTCGATGGTGCTGATGCCCTTCTCTGAAATTTCTTTAGTGTTTAGAATAGTTAGGAATTTAGATTCAATGGTTAGGAAGGAAACTTGAGCTTGTACTTCAAACATCAGGCACTTTTCCTTATTTTCTGCATTGTCACTATCAAAATATTGATTCTGCACATGTTGATAAAATGTAATGTTGTGCGACGCTTTAATTCCCCTTTGGTGATTTTGTACATTCATACTATGGTTCCGAGACTCAGTTATGTAATCTTGACTATGAGTCTGTAATACTCTTATAAATTTTAAACTTGAAGTTTGTCATCAAGATCGAATGTGTGACCAAATGGGTTACACTGTAATTAAAGTTGATTGATTTAATGTATGTCTCCTCACCCCTCGGAACTCAGAATCAAAGATTCATCAGACTAAGGAATTAGGAATAGTGTCAACCACTGGATCAGATGGTAGCAGATACAAATGATTCTCTTTCTGAAGTGAGGAGAACTGGAACCATATTCTAGAGTATTTAGTTCCCAGAGCCCAACCTTTGATGTCCAGATCTAGAGAATCAGTAAAATCCCGGAGAACTAAAAGAGAGTCATGCTGGCGGCAGAGGTGTGAGTATCAATAGGGTTGCGATTTGCATCTGCTTGCACTTAGGTAATAGGGACTTGCTTTGTGTGAACATGAGGCGATTGGTATAGTGGATCTTAATGCGCAGAGTGAAACTGTACTGATCTGGATGAGATCCCGGAGGTCGAAGTTTCATTTGAAGTGTTTGGAAACTTTCTTGCATGTCTCAAAACTATTCTTTCTTTAGCGGAGCAGACAAAAGGTATTGTATTGTATTTGTTATCCATGTGTGATATTGCAAAGAGAGTGTGTGTGCAGATTTTAAAGGAGGAGAACTGTTACAAGGAGCAATATTTATGCCATTCTGTGCTGCGCTGGAATAGGTTGGTTCGTGTAGTACCGTACTGTAATCGGTTGACAATGTCATGAGGAGTCGCGCTGCGATTGGTGGTTGTAGTGGAACACAGGCTTGTGGATACAGCGTTGTTTTGAACTGATACGAAGCCTTATAAAATTGTTGACATTGATTAAGAAAAATGAAGTGTTTTAAAGTTATGTGAGATGTGATTAGAGGTTCATATTCCCAGTAGAGAGGGAGAAGAAGCGCCTGCAGAAGATACCCCAAGTCATTATATGTTGATTAATGTAGGGCTTCACACATGTGTTTGGCTTGGTCAATGGCACAAGATCACAGAAAGGGAAGGTCCATTGAGATTCCCACAATATGGCACATTTAATTTGTGAATTATTGAAAATTTGAGGAGGGTGCTAGATGAGATGAGACCACATTCCGGACCTGCACAATACAAAGTACCTAATGCTTGGGAACATGCTACTGATGCCAGAGAGGAAGAGAAATACAAGGGTAGAGCATAAACACCTATGTGGATGATAGGTGGGATGCTTAGCAGAAGAGATGGAGAATAGACATGATAGAGGGAGTTAGATTGTACCCGACCTTGACCACCGATGTGGTTGATGAGAGGGGGAAAGGAAAACAATTTGAAAACAGAAAGAGAAAACATTAAAAGAGCCCAATGACATGAGCTTAGACAGTGATGATGACTCTGGAGATAGCATATGTATGTGTTACTATCTGAACATCCACCTCATATAATGAAGTTAGAAATGAGAGAAGAAACAATGGTACTGATGGTAATGGTCAATTTACTTTTGCCACTGCCCTATCTACTATGACTTCTAGTCATTTGGGAGCCATCCCAGCTAGCATGCCTTTTGAATTAAAAAGTGAGGGTTTGAGAGAGTGTGTCCCAGTTAACCATACCATGAGTACTGTTGATGCTGTTACAGTCCCATTTACTACTGACCCAGTAGTTCCTATGTATAAATCAGACGGTTCTGGAAAAAATACCTACAATCTGACTGTACCCAATAATTTTGGAGGGCAGAGTGGAGTTCCAAATAGTCCAGGTTAGGGAATTTGTCCCTTTGATTCCAATACACACTAGCACTCCATGTGGAGCTAGTGCAGATACGACTTTGAACCTGTCTGGGTGCACATCGATAGTTACTTATCAGAAAGTGCCTACCCATGCAAATGGAAAATGCCCTTGAATTTTGGAGATGGTGCTCAGGGAAATAATTCCATACCTAAGATTCCTGTGGCGACTTGATCCATTAGTGCGAAGAAGATAGATGATTTGGTGAAATGTTTTATTGAAGGTACTCCAGCTAGAGAGAGTATGAGTACGGAGGTGAGTCAGGGAATAATTCCATCAACACCAAAAGAAAGGGCTGTGCATATGATGAAACTTAAAATAGAATTGGACAGAATGGGGGGCGTGGCTTCGGGAGTCAAGATGGCGGTCGCACTCTGAGAGTGCTCTGGACCCCTCCGTCATCTGTACGTAGCTAGCGTGGTCTGATCGAGCAGAAGACTCCGCCCTAGCAATCCTTGTGACCCTTAGACCCGGGGGAGTCTGTGGCGGTGAGCAATTAAGGAAAGCGGCCCCCGTTCCCGTGCCGCGGCCCGTCTGACCCCCGAAAACAAAATGACGGCCGGAGCTGGCTCCCGCGACTGAGTCGATGCCGGGCCGGCAGCCCCTCCTGGCGCGGCTGCACTGGACCGGAGGTGTGACGGGGTGAGGAGAGAATCCTGGAAGGAGTCGAGGCCGCGCTCCGTGCGCGAACCTCGCGGCCTGTGGGAACGGCGGTGCTGTGCCCCGGGGGGACGAAGCCGAGGGGTCGGAGCCGCAGCCGTGCACCGGCTCGAAAATGTCGGCCGAAAGGAGCTGCGGGGCTATGCTGCGTCGGACCGTGACCCCGCTGGCCGGGACTGAGGTGGCGAGGGGGCAGTTGCGGCGAGAGACCCCCCGGTACCCCAATTGACGGCAGAGGCGTGCTGAAGGCGCACGGAGTGCCACGGTGACACCAGGACCGGACGAGGCCTCACTGAAGGTACCAGCGCAACTTGAGAATGAGGAGGGGGAGTGGAAGAGAGATGGGAAGGGAAGACCCCCTACCCCCCTTAGCATCTAACAACTAACAATTGAAAAGAGGGGCTCGGATCCACCCTCTCTGGGTCCCTGATCGGGCCCACCGTGGATCACGGCACGCCGGGGAACAAACCGCGATCCGACCCGACGGAGGGCGGCGGCCTTGAGTCACCCCGTGGCGACAATAGTGCAGCACAATTAGCAGCTGGGCCAAGGCGGAACTGGATGCGTCACAGAATCACCGGACACCAGAGGTGGAGCAGGCCAGAACTTGGGCCTGGGTGCCTCTCCCCGCGCCCCCCTTTGTATCCGTGGTAATAGCAAACGTGCAGGGGACCTAGATTTGAGTTCATCTGAAATACTGCAAGAAACGAGTCTTCTGACTCCCGTCTCCAGTGTCGTGATGGGGATAGACAAGGCGAATAAACAACCCCACCCTCTCAGCAAAAGATTGACCAGTTCACGACGCCGGCGAGCCAGCGAGGAGAGGGGGACACAGCTAGTGGGGGCCCAGCACCGGACGGAGTGAATGCCATCCTGCAAGCCATTCAATCATCACAGTCTGCTGTAAAGACTAAAATCGGGGAAGTACGAGAAGACGTGAGCCTTGTTCGGCAGGACCTCAGAAACGCGGTGAACCGAATCACCGAGGTTGAAACCAGAGTCTCCCAGACTGAAAATGATCTAGCCGACCTTAGAAGTAAAGTGGCCCAGCTGCAGACTCGAACCGGCGAGCTGCACCGTCGTGCGGAGGATGCAGAAAACCGGTCAAGACGCAATAACCTGCGCTTCATCGGATTCCCGGAGGGCATAGAGGATGGCGGGGCCTCTGAGTTTCTAGAGAAGTGGATTAAAACCTGGATGCCGGACCAGTCCCTTTTGCCCTGGTTTGCGATCGAACGAGCCCACAGAGCACTGGCCCCACGCCCCCCACCAGGCGGACCAAAACGCCCGATGATTGCGCGTTTCTTTAACTTCAAAGATAGGGACAATATCCTTAAAGAGGCCAGGAGATCAGAGGACCTTCAGTGGGAGAACCATAAAATCCTAATTTTCCCAGACTACACCCGTGAGGTCCAGATCCGCCGCCGGTCGTATGAACACGTTAAATAGAAACTTAGAGCAATGCAACTTTCATACATGCTCCTCTTCCCCGCGTGGCTCAAGGTCCTCTTGGCCGGGCGAGCTCATTTTTTTTAAACACCCGAAGAGGCATGGGACTGGCTAACGGAGGAGGGTGTCGGAGCCCGAGGGGGGCTCTTGGGACATGCGGAGAGGGCCCCCCGGGTCGGACCCCCCATCCCGGGGGGACCCCGGAGGAGTCGGAGGCGTACCAGATCTCGGAGAGGGAGACCAAAGGACACAAACACCCCGGCAAGTAATGAGGCAATCCGAGACTCTGGCTCACAAACAGAGAGGAAACCCGCGGACCCTTCCGGACCTCAGACCTCAATTCAAATGACAGATGACAACCGTTTGAGCCAGTCCCCGGCTCTCGGTTAATATGGTATACTTGGCACCCGCTGATGGGAGCCCGAAAGACCTGAGATGTCCGACTTGCTTAAGCAGACCTTACAAGGGTCACTACAGAAGGCATCATGCCTCCATATTATATGGCGCCCGGAACTTGACATGTGACCACTAATTGTAATTGATCCGACTATATGGAGGGGTCCACCACTCCACCCCAACGACAGTCCTGCTGGCTGTCTGGTTTTGGTTGGGTATTTGGGCGACAGATGCTTCCGGGGTGGGAGTATGGGGAGGAGGGTGGTTGGGAGGGTGGGAGTTTGAAGCTAGCCTAGAAAGTAAGTTGATTAGCTTCATTTGTTGTTTTATTATTTTATTGTTACGTTTGAAATGGTCGTCCCTAGGTCCACAGCCAGACACTCAGCCCGATGTAACACCTATGCAACCTTTGCCTGACACTCATTGACTCAGGTCCTCTCCTGGAATGTAAATGGCCTATTGGATAAGATTAAGAGGTCAGCAGTATTTAGCACTCTCCGCAGATATTCCCCCTCAGTAGTCCTCTTGCAGGAAACTCACCTCCTTGGGTCTAGGTGCCCCATGCTCGCACGGGGAGGATATGACAGAGACTACCACGCGGGCTTCTCCAGGGGCTCTAGGGGGGTAGCCATCTTACTTCAACGCTCCCTGCCTGTGGTGATTACAGCCACACAGGCCGACCCACAGGGCAGATTTGTAGTGGCCACAGGGACTTTCCATGGGCTTGATGCCTTCTTGCTCTCGCTTCGCCGGGTGGTTGTGGGACTGCCTCAGGGGGTCATCCTGATGGGAGGAGACTTCAATGCGGTTCTCGATCCCGACCTGGATGTATCCGGCGGGACTACGGCTAGCAGATCAGCCAGGGCCTCGGCCCATAACAGCTGGACCGAGAGCCTTGGCCTTTGCGAGGTGTGGAGAGCCTGGCACCGCAGAGATCGTCAATACACCCACACGTCGGCCGCCCACCAGACGCAATCCAGAATAGATCTTGTGTTCATGTCCGCCTTAGACCTCTCGAGTGTCACAGGGGCAGAGATACTCCCCCGAGGAGTTTCGTATCACGCACCAGTGCCGGTCCGCCTGGGCGGAGCAGATCCCTCTAGGCGCCCGGTATGGCGCCTAAATGCATGGTACTTACAGGACAAAGACTATACCCAAGAGGTTAGAAATCATCTTGCTCAATACTTTGATCTGAATCTGGGGTCGGTCCGGTCCCCAGGAACAATATGGGCCGCCTGTAAGGCTACCCTCAGAGGGCATGCCAAGCACCTTCTCCGTTCCCGCGAACGGGACAGGAACTCCCAGGTCTCCGAACTGGAGGCCAAGGCATTGAGACTGGAGCGCCAACAAATGACTTCACCGTCTGCCGCCACCATGAGGCAGCTGACTATGGTTAGAGAAGAAATTAAACACATGATGCTAGATTCGGCAAAATGCATTTGGAGAGCCTCGGTAGCCCGTATATATGGCTGGGGGGACAAAAATGGGAAGCTCCTGCACTGGCTGGCCACTTGCCCTCTGGCCAACAGGGTTATACCTGAGATTTGAGAGTCCTCAGGCTCCCTCTCCAAGACACCTACTGAAATCGCACAAAGCTTTGTCTCCTACTACGCCCGCCTCTATGCAATGCACCCCGCCCTACTATTGAGAGAGAGACTCCCCTCTTAAATGAAATCACTCTCCCCAGGGTCTCCCTAGAGACAAGGGACAGGCTGGACGAAACCGTTAGCCTCGCAGAGATCTCCGGTGCAATTTCTAACCTGGCATCGGGCAAGACCCCAGGCCCTGACGGACTCCCAGCAGAGCTATATAGCAAATGCAGTGATATACTAGGTCCCCACTTGCTCAGCATGTACGAAGAGGCCGAGAAACTGGGCCGATTCCCCACCGAGATCGACCAGGCTACAATTGTAGTGATCCCCAAAACCCAACCCCCATCGCGGCATTGTTCGGCATACCGACCCATCTCACTTCTAAATATTGAGATCAAAGTGCTTTCCTCGATCCTGGCCTCTAGATTGAAAGAGGTAATGCCCACACTAGTGCACCCTAACCAATGTGGCTTCATGCCCAATCGTAGTACCAGGCACTGCATTAGGCGGTTGCATCTGGCCCTGGCACACCCCAGGACTCTGTCGCATACACCCTTGGCACTACTCTTACTCAACTTTGAAAAAGCCTTTGACACAGTGGATTGGTCCTACCTTGAGCTGTTCTTGCAGAAAAATGGTCTCGGCCCCAGATTCCGAGGCCTAGTGAGACTCCTAAACTCCAAGCCGACAGCTCGAGTCTGAGTTAATGGAGTGGTCTCCGACCCGTTCCCTATTGGCCGTGGAACTCTACAGAGATGCCCGCTATCCCCTCTGCTCTTCGCATTAATGATAGAGCCTCTGGAGATACTGCTGCGGGGAGACCCCCTGATCGAGGGCTGGTCCTGGCCCGCTTGTGCAGAGGACTGTGTGGCGCTGTACGCAGACGATATCCTCCTATATATCTCCAACCCGGCAAAAAGTGGCCCCCGTGTACTGGAGATCTTGGGCCTCTTCGCAGAGGCCTCAGGGCTGACTTTGAACCCCGCCAAGTCCCTGTTGGTCCCCCTACACCGCTCCGGAGATTGTGTGGACTGGCAGCAGAATATTCCAGTACGAAGAAACAGCTTTAAATACCTGGGAATATATATTTCACTTCTCCCCGAGTTGACATGGGAACTTAACATTACACCGCTAACTAGAAGAATCAGAAGTGATCTCCTGCGTTGGAGGACTCTTCCTCTTAACCTGCTTGGTAGAATAGCGCTCTACAAGATGATGATCCTCCCTAGGCTCCTCTATCTTCTGCAAAATTTTCCCCATCCCATCCCTAGGAAATGGTTCGGGGAAATAGACTCATTGGCACGCCAATTTATATGGAGCGGAGCCCGTCCACGGCTGGCGCTCAAGACTTGCCAAAGGGATGTATATGATGGGGGTTTGGGCATGTCCAATATCCATTACTACCACCTCGCAACGCAAGTGCTTGTGATTAATGACTGGATGAGGGGTGGATGGACAAACCCGGCATACCGACTGGAATTACAGACGATGGGCTACTCACGGATTTTTGACACCCTCTATGGAGGCCCGATCTCTCGAGATATCCCGGATGTAACCAGGGTGGTTCTGCAGGGATGGCGGACAGCTCAAAAATCGACGGGGTGGTGGGGACGTCTTACCCATCAGACCCCGCTGTGGCATGGGAGGCACTTGGTGGAGGTGGCGGGCCTGGATGGGTTTCAGAACTGGGATAACATAGGTATCTCTACACTAGGCGATGTCTGGAACGGGTCACGGATACGGTCTTTTGAGGATCTCCAGAAAATCTTTTCATTAAATAAGACACAGTTCCACAGGTACCTCCAGCTCCGCCACGCCTTATTAGTACACATCCGAGTGGGAGAGGTCATACCCGAATGCAGCCCCATGGAGACCAAGGCACTGATGGGGGGCCTGGGCAGGGGGGGTGTTTCTCAGATATACCGCACCCTGGTCGCCGGCACCTCGGGTCCCCTGGGGGAGCTTCGCCAAAAATGGGAGGGGTGGGTGGGCCCCATGGAAGAGTTGGAATGGGGTGAGGCACTAATGGCCCCACGCGCCCTGGCGATCCGACCCGCCTTAGATTGATACAAACTTACTATCTGCACACAGCATACCTCACACCCGACAAACTACACAGAGCGGGCCTCCGCCCCAATGCGGAGTGCCTTCGCTGCAGGAACCCTACAGTTGACTTCTTCCACATGGTATGGACCTGCCCAGCCATAATGGCCTATTGGGGGGCTGTCTTGCGGGAGGTTTCTGAGGTTTTGCAGGAGAATTTAGAGAGAGAGCCTCTGCCCCTCCTCCTTGGGATCATGGGCGACACCGAGCTAAGGAGACCAGACCGAATTTTCCTTGGGGTGGCGTGTCTGGTGGCCAAGAGGGATATAGTGGCAAACTGGAAGGCCAAGAGTGCCCCAACATTGGCTAAATGGAGGCGGGGAGTGGATTGGTGCGCGCAGAGCGAAAAACTTGTATATGAGGCTAGAGGATGTCCGAATAAGTACAATAGGATATGGGGGAAATGGGAGGCCGCACTAGGCTCCTGAATAACATGTAATCCCCAATATAATGGGTTGTCTGGGATCACAGGTTGGACCAGCGTTGGATGCCCGTTGGCATCGTGTTTAATGTATGTATCATTGCTTCTTTTTCTTGCAAAATCAATAAAAAATTCTTTATAAAAACAAAAAAATAATAATAATTGGACAGAATGATTGTTGGAAATCTTGGGCTGGAAAAATTATAGACTTATCAGGAATATAAGCTTGCATTTATGTGTAGGGACATCATTAAGCAAGTGGGCCAAGTTCTTGATAAAATACCAGAATTAGCTCAAAAATATGAAGTAAACCTAAATAAGACTAAGGCTTTACAAAAGAGCTACAAAGTTTGTTTCAGTGAAAAAGGCATTGCTGAGTTGAGAACTCCGGGATTGAAAACTCAGATTAAGGAATTAATCATCAATTTTAGGAAATGGAATGAATTAGACAAGTAGAAGGCGACATGGACAAAAAGGAAGAAGGTAAAAAAACATTCAGGTGAACCGCCTCCAGGTGGAGCGGGGGGGGATGTTACAACCTTTCCCTTGAGAGAAGTGCCTGGTGGAGGTTATGTACATTTGCCTTGGAACAGAAGTGATCTTGCATCATTTACCAATGATTCCAAAGTTCAGAAGATAGTAGAATGGTACAGACATGTTGAAAGATTTATACAAGTTTCCCAGGAGTTGTGGATTGAATTGAACATGTTGTTTGACATCATTGTTCCAAATAATTTGTGGACACAATGTAAAATAGCTGTTCAGTGGCATGAGATGGCACCAACTAGAAATGCAGTAACTAAGGGTCTCTCACCATTGGTAATGACAAAATATCAGGAGTTCATGACTTCTTGAAAAGAAAGGTACCTCGTGAAGATGCTGATCGGGATAAAATTGACAGAAAATCTCAAGAATCAGGCATTCAAACAGTACAGTGTCATGGAGACTTTAGAAGCTAAGGATATGTGACATATAGGCCCTCATTACGACCTTGGCGGGCGGAAGGTCTCCCGCCGTGGCCATCAGGAGATCCCCACTGGCCCAGCAGGGATCTCGGCCGCAACACAGGAACTGGCTCCAAATGGAGCCGGCGGTGTTGCGACCGTGCGACGGGTGCAGTTGTACCCGTCGCGCTTTCACTGTCTGCATAGCAGACTCCCCGTACCACCAGCCTTTTCCTGGCGGTTCATACCGCCAGGAAAAGGCTGGCGGTAGGGGGACTCGTAATCCCCTGGGCAGCGCTGCCCTGGCGGATTAAAACTGCCAGGACCACTGTGGCGGGAAACCGCCGCTCCTGGCGGTGCGATGCCGCGGTCGTAATGCCCTGTGAAGCACCGCCAGCCTGTTGGCTGTGCTTCCTCCGAAACAGCCCTGGCGGTCTTGGACCGCCAGGGTTGTAATGACCCCCTTTGTGTTGAGGTTCATGACAGTATTAAGGTCAGAAATCAGCATGATGGTACAGCAACATTTGATTTGTTGGCATAATAAGTAAATTGACAAACCTTTGCTGTACACCAAGTACTACCATGATGTGATAGAGAAGAAGCAGAAAAAGCTAAAGGAAAAGTTGATGCTTGGTCAAATAAAAGCAGCCCAAATAACTAGCCAGCACTAAAACTAATACAGGGAAGAGGCTGAAGAATCCCTATTGATTCTGGTACAGAAATGGATGTAAATAGTCTAAAAAGGTCACCTCCTCGTCACAACCCGAATAAGATGGGACATTGGAATTTAGAATGTTGTTTAAATCCAGCTAATCAGATCCAAAATGTAGGATTTGTGCCTTCTCAAGGTAATAGTCATAATCAGATGCAAGGTGAACAACGACCCAGGATTCAAATTTTTATGTGCCCCATACTCCGATAATGCAAGTACCACAACATGTGATGCCACAGCAAAATGCTGTTGTGCCTCGACAGAATTTAAATCAGGGTTCAAGAATGAATGCCAATAGAACACAGGATAATAACACTGCTTAAATTGGGCAATAGAAATTACTCTGATCAGTCAGCCTGCTGGTGTCTGAGAAGGAAGGAGGACTGCGTACTTGGTGCATTCTCAGAGGTAGACCAGAGCAGACCATTCACATACAGGTAAGTGGATGGCCGTCCTGTGTCATTCTTTGTTGACACTGATGCTACCCATTCTACTCTGACAATAGTAGAAATTCCAAACCTACCCCTCTCAGGAAAAACAGCCCAAGTTGTTGGTGTAGAGAATAAACAGGTGACAATGCAAAACTGCCCCAGTTAAGGTGAAAATAGGGCCCTTCAAGGATAAAAGTTCATAATATGTGCTTCTAGTCCAGAGGATCTCTTGGGAAGAGATTTGCTTTCTAAATCTAATTGTGTTATCGTTTGTTCCCCAGCAGGAACAGAAATACAAACCCATGATGAGGATGCTGTCTTTCAGTAATCAAGAATGAATCACATTGTACTCTACTGAGTTTGCTAACAGTTGATGATTTACCTCCAGAATTGAGGGAGACTGTCAAACATGAAGTGTGGGATTTCTTTCAGAAAGAATATCGGGCTGATAAAAGGTGCTGAACCTGTCTGAATTTCTTTTAAACCAGATGCTAAGTTCCAGAGAACACCACACCATAATTTGACTCCTGAAACGATCGCTGGAATGATTCCTGTAATCGAAGCAATGATACAGGAAGGGATACTCAGGGAAATTATGGCCAGTCCTTGTAACTCTCCCACTATGAGCTTTAGAAACCGGGTGGTAAATATAGGATTGTACAGGACCTTAGGAAAGCAAATAACATTGTTGTTCCTTGTTATCCCGAGGTACCGAATCCAGCTGTGATATTGGTACAGATTCCATGTGAGGCCAAGTGGTTCACTGTCATTGATTTGTGTCAGGCCTTCTTTTTGATCCCGTTGAATGAGGACAGTCAATTCCTCTTTGCATTTCGGTTCGGGAATAGGGTTTTGGCATGGTGCTGAGTTCCTCAAGGTATACTGAGAGCCCTTCCATCTTGAACCAGATTCTAAAGAAAAATCTGGGAACTTTGGTTATGCTTAATAACTCAGTCCTGAGCCAATACATAGACGACCTAAGGGTGGCGTTGAATAGTGAAAAAGCTTGCCGACACAATACCATTGCGTTATTGAACCACCTGGTTGAGAATGATAAGGTATCTCCAGGAAAGATGCAATATTGTCAGAAAGAGGTCCAATATCTTGGACAACACATTGAGAAAGGAGAAAATTGTCACAAGAGAAAATAACACCTGTACTGAGAATGAATCCGCTAACTACACAGAGAGAATTCAGGATGTTTTTGGGAATGGTGGCCTACTGTATACAGTGGGTATCCAACTTTTCCCTAAGCCTTTACAGAGACTTGATCAGGTACCATGGGACAACTATTGTCTTGTCACACTTCTAGAGCTGAGAGAATGTCTCTGTCGTGTCCTGGCTTTAGGGATGCCCGATTAAAACAAATCCTTTGCACTTTTCAGCAGTGAGAGGGAGGGCTCTATCAGTGCTAACTCAAAAGCATGGAAATGCCACGATACATGTGGCTTTTTTCCCACCACATTAGAACCTGTAGCTTTTGCGCTGCCTGGCTGCCTGAAAGTGGTGATTGCAGTCAGCACCAATATCAAGAGGTATGAGAATATTGTTATGGGACATCCATTAACTCTGCATGTTCCTTATTCTGTTGAGCTGTTGTTGACCAGAACCCAACACCTTAAAAGCAGCCAGCTCACCAAGTATGAACAGGTTATTTTGGCTGCAGGGAACAGGAGTGTTAAACGTTCTACTGTCTTAAACCCTTCTAGCTTGTTACAAATACTAGGACAGAGAAGCAATGATGACTGTGAAGGGGACCATGATTGTCTCAATGTTACTGAACTGTGCATCAAGCCGAGACTAGATATGCAAGATGAACCACTACCTGAATCAGATTTTGTCCTTTATGTTGATTTTTCAGGATTGAGAGACAGTGGACACGGTTGAGAGCAATCTATGCTGTTTGTTCTCTTTCTGGAGTTGTTAAAGCTTCCTGGCTTCAAGGAATATTTGTTGCCCAAGTGGCTGAATCGATTGCTCTTACCAGAGCATGCTATGTCTCTGATCAATTGAAAGTGACAATCTCTACCGATAGTCAGTACGGTTTTTGTTGCTGTTCAAGATTTCAGACAACTGTGGTCCCAGTGGGGGTTTAAGATGTCCACTGGATCTCCGATTTTGAATGGCAAACAAATGAGAAACCTTCTTGTCGCACTGCTAATCCCTGAGCAAGTCCCAGTGGTCAAGAGCCCCCCACATCATTCTGGAGATGATCATGTGACTTTGGGCATTGGATACACTGATGAGGTTGCAAAATACTTTGCTCATAATGTTTGTACATTTAATGGTAAATATACAAATGAGAGAATGTATGAGACTAACTATAACCTTTAGTTGACAACAGCTAATATCTGGGATGAAGTAAAAAGGCTTCAAGAGGAAATGTCTGAGGAGGAACAACAGACCTGGGTCAGAGCAGTTTATACCAAAAGAGATGATGACATTTGGGTTTCAATGGATGGAAGACCAGTGTTGCCAAATAGCTTGTTATGTCCTATGGCCAGACATTTCCACGGACAAGCTCATGTTCGCAGGGACGCTATGGTGAGGCTTTTCAGGCAGGCTTGGTTGAATCCTAAATTCTGGTTGATGGCTGAAGTGTTGTGTCACAGGTGCATTGTGTGTCAACTGAACAATGTTTAGAAGAGAATCGCAGTTACCATGAGTCATATGTGAATGTCAGGATGGGCCTTTAACAGGATACAGTTGAATTTCATTGAGATGCCTGTGTGCAATGGGTTGAGGTGGATTTGGTAGTGGTGTGCATCTTTTCCTGTCCTGTTGAGTTCAGGCATAGCCATCTAGTACGAATGATAGTCTCACTGTAGCCAAACTGCTATTGAGGGATCTCATTCCTAGATTTGTCTTCCGAACTTCTTAGGAATCAGATCGAGGAACTCATTTCAACAATGAGGTCCTGAGATTGTTGTGTGCAGCATTGCAAATGGAACAAAAATTACTTCGCAGCTATAAGGTAGCATAGGGTCTTGTGGAACAAGTGAATGGTATGCTGAAATCCAGATTGGCAAAGTGTGTGCTTTGACATCTTTGAAATGGACTGATGCTTTGCCTCTTGTGTTAATAAGTCTTCAGATTGTACCTGATCAAAAGACTGGACTGTCTCCCCAACAAAATTAATATGGGAGGGGTGATAAGACTGCCAGACATTCCTGTTAATGTACTTGTGAATATTACAGATGATATCTTCCTGGATTATTGCACAGTGCTAGGTGATGTAGAGCAATCATAGCCCCTCCGCATCAGGAGCAGTGCCATGACCTCAGTCCTGGTGACTGGGTCTTGGTCATGAAACACGTCAGGAAAATCTGTCTGAAATCCCGTTGGCATGGGCCTTACCAGATAATCCTGGTTATGACCATTGCTGTGAAGTGTGGAGGTCCCCAATTGGATTCACGCTTCCCATAATCGCAGAGTTGAATGCCCCCTTGATACAATGGAACCTGTCCCAGAAGAACCTGTGGTGAGAGAAAGGAGGCAGGAGTAAGTTAGTCAAGCTGTCAGGGACCAAACTGAGCCTGAAGCATCACTTGATCAATCTGAAAGGGGTCTTGAGCAAGTAGGACTCTTACATGGGAGGTAAGACTGCTGTTTTTGGGTAGCAGTGGGTGACTAATTCGATTTCACACCATCTGGAAACTGTCGGCCTAACCTTTTCGACCAGCTAGTAGCAGCTCACTCAAACTTAGAAAGCAAAGGTGATTTGTGGCAGCCTGATGCATGATACTCTTACTCCTCAGGGAAGTCATGGTAGAGCAGATCTTACACTTTCTCTTGGTTACATAAGTCTCATACATACCAAGACAGACAGAGAAATGCAGGATCGGTTTCAATGTATTTTATTGAGGCAACTCCATTTTGTGTATAAAAGCATGAGCTGTGATTATTAGGAAAATGAAGCACAGTACAGTTATTATTGTGACCATGAGTATGAATGAGATGAAACATCCCTGCATCCTGCACACAAGTGAATCTAAAATCCCTACCTACATCTTTGGCACTGCTTACGCTCACAGAAATAACCTGACATGCTTGCTTACACCTTTGGAAAATAGCTTCCTAGATCATACCGATGACTGAAGAAAGGCTTTAAAGGAGAAATTAGAAAAAGTCTTAGAGAAAAGGACTTACACAAATGATTATGCTTATAGTGCAATAAAAACACAAAGGAAATTAGCTTTAGATGCGCAACACGTAAAGAAGCTTTGTGTATATAGGCCTTAATCTCTCATTGACACTTTATTTGTGGGAACGAGTGAATGTAGACGTGTTTTTGTTTCAGAGTAAATGGACATTTATGTTGAATGGACAAGATCCAGGGATTCCTGGGATCTGTGTCCCTAATGCTTATTTCTGTCTTCCAAGAGGATGGTATGGGACATGCTTTTGGGGATAGTTTTCCCAAAGATTTTTCAACTTCACTTAAAGAAATTTCTGAAAGTGACTGAGTTACATCATATTAGACAGTGGAGGGAGTCTCCTTCTAGTATAGTGGGACATATATTTAGAGCAATGATTCCTTCAGTAGGAGTTGTTGTGAATTTGATAAAGATTCAGAAGTTGTCTAATATTGTGAATAACATGCTGACAAATTTTTCAGAAGCCACGATCCTGATAGATACTGAATTAGCTGCGGAAGGAGCTATGATTCTTCAGAACCGCCTTGCGTTAGACATTCTTTTAGCAAAGGATGGCGGAATTTGCAAAATGCTTATTTCTAGGCATTGCTGTTCGTTCATTCCTGACAATAGAAAAGAAATTAGAAGCTTACTTCCTAATCTTACTAATGGGAGTGCTGATTTGAAAGAGCTGAAAGAACCAGGTGTTTGTGAGAAAGTTGGCAAGGCATTTGCTTCAGTGGGAAATTGGCTCAGCAACATTGGGAAAGGGATATTATTGAAAACAATACAGGGGATATTGATTATTGTAATTTGCTTAACTGGAATATGGGGAATATGTCAATTGTGTAGAAGGATCAATTTGAAGAAGACAAAAAATAATCACAGAAGGAAAAAAAGAAAAGGGAAAATTTGTTCAGGGACAATTTGAAAAGGGAACGAAGATTTGAAGGGATAGAGATGACAGAATTTTAGCAGATGCAAAACATTTATGAGTGAAGGTTTAGTGTGATGACACATTTAGTCATCAGAGAAGGGATTGTTAACGCTGATTTTATTATTGAAATTATTAATGATATTCATGTATTTTGAGTGTTGAATTTGCGTAGAAAATATAATAACTTAGAGAGAAATAATGCATGCATCTGAAAGTGTGACCAGGTGAGTGGCAGTAAATGTTCATGAAGTGTACTTATTAATGGCTTATTAATATGAAACGTTGAGCTTATGTTTGATTATTGTAGTAATACGTCATATTAAGGGTTATGCATTATGTATTAGCTTTATTAACTGAAGCTTTATCTTAGCAGAGTTCTTGGCCTAGTTGCATGACCTCATGTCAAGCTGTATTTCTTAGGCGTTTAATAAAAATGTCTGCTTAGAGAATTAAATTGTGATTTTCCACTGTACTGACCTAATGTGTTCGTAGCTAAAAGTCTTTCTCATGAGAACTGCTTGTTAGAAGATGCTGTACTAGCCATTGCAACATTGTTTTCTGTAATGTGTGTGAGACTGACTTTCTCAGGAGAATACAATGAAGACACTGATTGGACTATAAGCTACAACAATGTTGTTACCTGACGAGCCGGATGATGAGAACAGTATGAAATGAGCCAATCATCAACATGTGACCCGTGTACTAGTAGAAATTTAGATTTAAAATTTTATTGGACAAAGTGTGAACATGTGATCCCTTGACCAATAGGGACTTGGGACTTCCTAAAAGTAGTTTTAGGAAATCTAACTTAGCCGGACTACACAGCCCATTTTGCCCATTTTCCATCTTGAGAAGAGACATGCTTAACTTTATTGCTTAAAAGACTTTGCCATTTCTGAACTTTGATGCTGAAATCCTGATGCCTTGCTGACCAGACTGATGTCCTGAGGACCAAGACTGTTACAGCTTGCTCATCCAAACTTAGGATAGGTATATTCACTAGGATATTGCTTGCAATATCTATTTGCTTTGTTTCTAGGTACCAACCGCTACTTTGACAGAGCCATAGTTAGATGTTTTCTAAATTTGTGTTGACTAAATTGTTTTGCATGAAGCCCAAACATGCTGATGCTAATCTGGTGTTAGTTAGGATCCTCACTAATGAAGCTCAGTACATGGAGTAACACTTTTTGTTTGCTGAATCTAAATGTATGTAATATCATTTGCACAGTTGCTCTTACGAGTAATTTGCACTGTAATTCTGGAATGTTTAGTAGCTCAAGCTTTGATCAGATTGCGATTCTTTTGTCATTTCGGTCAGCCAGTGTTGTTCCTGTATGTTTATCAATTGATGTGGGGATTAACTTATGTGACATTAGCATTGTTAATATAGGGAAATAAATATTATAACTTTTACATAAAGGTGTGGTTATTCATGACTGCAAGGTCATGGTGTGTGACAATTTCTGACTCCTAATGATTACTAATGTTATTAATTGCTATTGATTATTGATGCTAATGGTTAATTCTTGATTATTGATTTGCATGTACAGGATATATGGTGGGAACATCTTAAGCGTAGTCGAAAGGTTCATTGACCTATTCGCATCCCCTTGTAAGTTTACTTATTGAGGCCAGACGTGCTAACACATGTTGTTTTCTGAGAAATTGCCTTACGTGATAATGCATTTTTCTGTGTAAGGTTGACTTCATACTCTTAAATACTTGGTAAATTATCATGGACAGCCTTAAGCAGAAGCACAAAATAAAATGTCATGCAAAGGAACTAAAAACAATGCAGGTTTGGCAAGGCAACTGATAAAAAAATAAGAAAACATCCCCTCTAAAACAAAGCCATGCTAAAATAATAAAAAGGTATAAATGAAATGAACTAGGAAAAAGGGCACAGGCTGCAGGCCCAAAGCTAAAATAGATGTGCCCAGACAAAATGCTAAAATGAACCCATGACACCCTCCCCATTGTCAGTACAAGGCTACATGTTCCAACTTAAAAACCCTATGCTAAAATCATTACTCCTAAACTACTATTTAAAAGCAGGCTAAAATATACATAAAAGAGATAAAATGTCCATGTTGACAAGGAGGACAAGCTAAAGACAGGCCATATTAATGAGTCAATTTTAAAATTAGAACAACAATAAACTCAAATTAAAACCAAATGTCAAAATAAACAACAATCATCATCCCGCAGAAAATCACAGATATCTTCAAAGGTGAAGGAATCCTGGAAAGATCCCCCTCCGGCAGGCGATACGTTAACCAGCTTGTCAGTAAGGAAAGAGAGGTTCTGGTGCCTCAGCCGTAGGTCCGGCCGAGGAGGCAGCATTTTGTGCAGTGCCAGGTGTTAAAGCACCAGGGGCCACTAGATCCACAAAGGGCGGCTCATCTGAAGTTTCTCACAGCAATCGTAGTCTCAGTGGGCACATCTGGAAATTAACCCTCATCGAGAACACAATCAGACTCGCATCTAAAGAAGGTACACACTGTAAAGCAAAACACACTTGCGGCACATGTTTCGAATGGACACCACAAGCATTGGAAGACAGGCTGCATGCAACTGAGATCCGGTTTGAATGCCAGTGATCAGTTTGATTCCAGTTCTTCCTGTAGTGATGGTCCAAAGTACTGCATCTTGCATTCACGATACAGTTGGGCAAGTGAAAGCTCCACCATTCCTCTTTGATGTGATGGGGCAACCATTGCAAATAAAAAAAACTGAACAGCGGAATACTGCCAATTAATGCCAAAGTTACTGGGAATCCTCCAAAAACACTTGAAAATAGTGAATGAATGGCTGAAGATATAACTCCAAAGATGGTGCTAACAAAACTGGACCCAACAGCCTTAAGAAAGTGCACAATCCCAGGTGTTGGATGCATTAAAGATGTGACAAATCAATTCACCAAAATGTTTAGGAAAGTTGGTATTTGATAGGGACTGTATCTCTGCGGACGTCCTTACTATTCGGAGGTCATAGGTCTTGCGAGCCGATGTAAGTGCCATGTGTTTTTTTAACAAAAGAGCCTTCAGTCTGCTCAGCTTGTCAAAATATACATAAGAAGTAGCAATATGAGGCCACATGTTTCCCACTTTTATCTCGTGCATGGGGGGAAGAGCACATTTCTGTAATGAGTCACAATTTGAGAGACTGCAAACATGTAGGCAATGCCGGCCCTCAAACCACAGCAGCCTTTATCACTCATCATCCACTAGGAAAGACTTCCTTCACACCATTAAAACATTTGTAATCAAAGGGTAGCTCCAACAGCTAATGAATGTGACTGTCTCCAAACCACTCAAATCTGCTTACTGAAAAGTGTTTCAAGCACAAAGTAAACTGGAATGTTGAAATGGGCAGATTAATTACTCCATGTCTTAACCACACTGATGATGGAATTTCTGACACAATAAACGCAACTTTTCTAACTTTTCAATGTTAACCATGATGTAAGTTGTTTCTTTCTTAGCCATTATCCCTTTTTTCTGTGTCAAATTAAATGTGGCAAATAACCCCTTGGAGTTTACGTGCTGCCAGGGCACTCAGCCACATTTAAGAATTTGTAACATCCAACTCAACTACATAATGGACCTAAGTTGACTCTGCCCATGGTGTAAAAGTGACATGTCATTTTGAATTATGTCAATCGCAGATGACACAATGTTATTTAGTGTGTAAATGTGATTGGACAATGAGTTCATACCATTATCAACAATAGCTAGAGCTTCATGCAAATTTTCATGATCTATTTGCCTTAACCGGGCTGCAGCTTCCCTTTGAGAACGTTTCCAAATTTAATTATACATTGCATATAAGAAACATTTTGTGCATGTTTCCCTGGGACCTGACAATAAATCTTGCAAGTCTACATCTTCTGACAGGAGACTAAGGTGTTCTTTAACTGCTGTTAACGTGGAAGGTTTTAAACATTCTTGACATAGTTTTTCCACACTACATGTGGTGACAATACCACAGTGTTGTGTGGTGACATAACAAGGGTCAGGTCTGCTTGCTCTAAAACACTGTGTGGAGTTGATAATACATGCATGATAACCATTTGTGTCCACTGGCCACAATAACCACCCATCGGGACCTGAAATTGTTGAATTAAACGTGCTGTTCTGAAACCATATGTTGAGCTGTTCTTTAGTGACATTTAAAATCTTTTGCCAATTATAAAATTTAGCTGGTGAGGGAGTACTGGGCACATTCAATTTCTTAATTCTTGCCAAGCATAAACAACATGTTTGTTGAAACGTTTCATTGAGAAATATAATTTGTAATGCAATAAGGCGTGCTCTAAATAAAGCTTCCCTACCCTGTATTTGCCAATCACTAGTTCCCCACACACCCTTTAAGTCAAATAACTTCAACCAATATTCACAACCTTCTAAGCCCAACTGGGAAACAAAGGAATCAGAATAAATCAATTTTGTGTCAGTAACCAAAACGGTCCACGGTTTTGAAGGTAGCAATTTAAAATAATAAGACTCAGCATTTTTAACATCATGCCCAGATGTTATTGAACTCCCTACTGGTGGAGTTGGACAATGTTCCCATTGTGCGTAATTATAAACTATTCTCGGGGTACTAGGCTCTATGCAGAAAATGGTGTCTGTAATTGTGGTAGCAAAACATTGCCCTATAAATTGCAGTTGTCATATAAGCATCTTCACTTTAAGATACAGTATAATATTCAAGGTCAGAAAGCATAGTAACAACTGTTTTTACATTTCAGTCATCAGAAACAACCCCATGTGTTATATTATCAGTCATAGATACTTTTAATACATTCCCGTAGGGCCACAGATATCGAATGGTACTTTTTCCGAACAATCCCATCAGGAATTGGAACAGCTGAAATGTTCAAAAGGTTTCACACCTCGTCACCAGTTCAACAGCAGAGCGTTCAGGTAGATAATGACAATTTATCAGCAACAAGAAGTTGAGCACAAATCCAATCCAAAGCAGAAAGGCAAGCAAAGTCAGAAGTATCCACCAATAGAACCATGGACAAATCAAATAGTTAGGTTTAAGCCACATGTAGAGCTTACATGCTTTTGATATAGGTCCTGCAGATGACGCTGAAGAGTTTAAAAGCAAACTGTTAATGTAGGCAAAATAACCAGAAGCCGTTTGTGCAAAAACTGGAGCTAGTGCAGGTGAAAGAGAACTGGCCGATGTATCGCTTTTGTGTTCCCGACGCTAGCTTTGGTAACTGCCTCAAGGGCTTGTATTGGGGTAAAGACAACCATGCGCTTCCCCTGGGCAAGAGGTCTCTTCTTTATGACAGCCATCTGGACAGCAGTCGGTATTTTTTCAGTGGGTGCAAAACGTTGTTCTGCGTTGGAGTATTTGTATGCTCTGGGTTCAGTGTCACCCTAATTGAATGTTACATAGGTGAACCTGATGACTCCAGGAGTTACCCTGATGACCAAGTTTGTTTTGTTGTCACATATGTGTAAGTGTTGAGCTTCAAGTATGTCTAGGTGTAACGCTCTGAGAATGCATGTATGTTCAGGTTTCCAATGTTTGCTTGAGAAATCTGGATGAATGACATCATAGAGAGGTTTAATGCCTTGCGCATATCTTGGAATGTAGGTTCTCCTAAAGTTGTAATGGTGTGCATTTTCCAAGAAAGTGAGGTGGCAGGCTCTTTACCTCATCTGAAAATTCATTTCCTAAGAATAGGACACTAAGGAAAGCAGCTTCTGTCTGCCTCCCAGATTATCCCGACCTATACTAGCATAAGTTTTGGCAAAAATCTTAGGCAGCTAGAGTTCTTGTTCTTGTTCCTGTTGAAGAATGTCCGATAGTCGCTGACTTACTACCAGTGCTACTGCTTCCCCCTTACAATTACTTAAAATGATTGAGAACACTATGGAAAATGTGCCCATTAATTGTATCCCCAAGTCCAGGACAGAGGCAGACCCGAATTGTCTTGAATTTGTTTCAACACTTCCAGTAGATTTGCTAGTGTTGGTGTACCTTGTGTGGTAGTGTAGCAACTACTTCACCCCAATGGAACAATGTCCATTGAGGGAACCATCCCAAAGGACAAGCCCATTGTGAGAATTCTGTTTACCATGCGGTCCCATACGGGGAAACACTGCTTCCAGTGTGCTTATTTTTTTGCGCTAACCAAAATGGAATTTCTGCATGTTTGGTGGGTACTTTACCCATTATTGAATGCACTGTCATGGGATTTATCTCTGTTGTAGCCAAATGTGGTTGCGCTAGAGCAACCCTTGCTGGGCCGGTGTTAAAAGTCTGCAATACAAATTGTATTCAATGTCTAAATATTACTACTAAATGTTTATGTAAGCAGCACACGTCCAATCTGGCAAGTTTCCTGCATTAGGATGTGGTGTATATGTGGCCAATTCTGGCCATGTGGGACCTTCATTACTTAAAGAACCTAATCTAACATTTTGTGGAATGTGTGGTAGGGTGCGATCAAGCCAATTTTGGTGTATCTGATTAGATAATGGTATTTCTAAATTTGAATGTGGTTTGTATTGTGGAGGTGTATTTGCTATTGTGTAATTGTGAAATATATGCGAGTTCTCATCTACTGCTGTAAAGGTGACACAGGAATAGAAAATGTCAGTTCTGTATGCATTGTGTGCCTCAACCATGAATGTAACTTCCCTACCCTCATCAGTGAGCCCATGATTGAATAGATGTTGTGTGAGACGTTGTTTCGTGTTTGCTGCAATCGCTACCCATTGAGGGTCCGCCATATTGAAAAATGGATAGTTCATAGATAGAACCACCAATTTGGGGAAATCCTTTTTAATGTTCAAGGTTGAACAACGGACAGCCTAAGATACGTACTGCCAATTTAGCTGAGGACAATATTGCCCTAATACCACAGACCTCTCCGTATGAGGTGATAAGGGTGTATTTAGCATGTAAGGAGATAGAGATACTTGAGAGATCTGTAAAGTTAGTGCCTAACCAATGTTGGTGGCACCATGTCATAGGATTCTTACCATGAGGTAAGATTGCTGGTTCTGGGCGGCAGCACCACCGTGTGTGGGTGACTAAGTCAATCCCACACCATCTGAAAACTGTTGGCCTAACCCTTTCAGTTAGCTAGCAGCACCTCACCCAAATCTAGGAAGTAAAGGTGATTTGTGGCAGCCTGACACATGACACTCTGACTCCTCAGGGAAGTCATGATAGACCAGATCTTCCCCTTTCTCTCGGTTACATCAGTCTTATAGATACAAAGACAGACAGAGAAACGCAGGACAGGTTTCAGTGTATTTTATTGAAGCATCTGCATTCTATGTTGAAAAGCATGAGCTGTGATTATTAGGAAAATGAAGCACAGTACAGTTATTATTGTGACCGTGAGCGTGAAAGAGATGAAAAGTCCCCGCATGCTGGCACACTAGTGCATTTAAAATCCTTACCGACTCTTCTAGCATCTACATGAGAGCATAGCAGTAAAAGCCCTTCTCTTCCCGTACTAGTCCCTGGAAGGAAATCCCAGCCCCATACCTGAAAAATAATGCAAGGGTTTTTGCCTGTGGTCTGCTGGCAGTCCTCCCAAGTGGCTGCAGCAATGAGGCCAAGTTCAGCAGAGCTGTAACCACATGGTACAGTGTAAAGTGAATACCTGGAATGTCCCCTTTAACCTTATTTTGCCAGTGTGTTGTTTTTATAATAAAATGTGTTGTTTTCTGAGAACTAGCCTGATGTGATTATACGTTTTTCTGTTTAAGGTTGACTTTGCACTCTTGGACAGTCCATACTTGGTAAATTATCATGTACAGCCTTGAGCAGAGGCACAAGATGAAATGTTGTACAAAGGATCTGATAACAATGCATGTCTGGAAAGGCAACTGATAAAAAATAATAAAACATCACTGTTAAAATGAAGCCATGCTAAAATAATAAAAAGATATAAATTAAATGAACTAGGGTAAAAAGGCACAGGCTGCGGGCCCAAAGCTAAAATGAGTGTGCCCAAGCAAAATGCTAAAATGAACTCACAACAGCACGATCGAAGCTGAGGCAGAAACAATTGAGTCTTGTCCTGTGGTGAATGAGTCAAACTCAGAATCAGACCCTGATGAGGGACTTAGTGCTGGAAGAAATTGAGTGGAAGCTGGAGACCGATGGCCGAGAAGACAAGAACAGGAGAAAGTGAGTTTGTCTAAAGAATATGTTTCACCAATGATTGCTGAAGAGACTTAGAACTCTGACATGGGTGAACATGAAGATAAAGGTGTGCCAGTGAGAAAATTCAAAAGAACAAGAGTGCCTAGTCATAGGTATTCTTCATTTGAGTAGACCTACCTTGCAAATGACACAGATAAAGAGTTCTGGTAATATTGGGATTAACACACAGGCTCAGCTGAACCTCCATGAACTGAATATTGTGGTCGAGCTGTATTTTAAATTTTTATTGCTATTGATGAACTTGGTTTGCATAAACATTAGACACATTTATATTTACTGGGATAGGAAATTGAGAAGAATACCTAGACTTAAGAAGAAGGAGAGTGAGGGTTATCAATTAGAAGAACATGGAGCAGGGCTACGGAAGTCTCACAAAGATATCTATATTATTGGTCAATGAACTTTGAACTCTAGAGCTTTCTTTGCTGTTTGTATTGGTGAAATCAATGAAGATGTGTGTTGCTGCTACTGTTGTACTTATTTGATAAAAGATCTGATTCAGAAGACGTAATAGACCCAAATCAGAAAAACAGATGTAGGTGCAAAATAGGTGCTTTATTGCTTATTTTCCTTGTGATATTAGCAGATACAAACTCTTCGTCCTAATGACAACAGTCTTAATATGTTATATGAGAAAGCATTACACTTAGATGAGTCTAGAGGAGAATATTCAGCAAATGTACATTTCAAATTTGCTATATTAATATGATGAATGCTAGGCACTGCTATGATTGTACGCCGTTACCTACTTCTGTGTCAGAAGGTATACATATTATGACATTCCATTTACTTATGTTACTTCCTGTAGTCTTTTAATGAGCATATTTTACAATGAGAGAAGCTTTCAATATCATTTCTCAAATTATTACCTAGTGCTGCCAGACGTTCCTTTGTTTAAACATTTGACTAAGAATCCTTACTTTAAAAGTGCAGAAATGGCAGGAAAATATGTGATATCCCTGAAACCTTTAGACACTGAAAATGCACACAGATTAATCTGACCTGTTCCATAACTGAGATAGAAAAGAAGTTTTCAAATTTAGTAGACGTTCGAAGAAGAGAATTAGAATCTAGATCCAAAATGGATAAAGATCTTAGAGCACAACACGGATGGGATAAGGACGAAATAGAACATCAAGTGCAGGGAAATTTCCCAGCTTTATCTTTAGACTGGCAACACAAGGGGAAACTGTGCACACACATTGATCAGGGTTATGCAGACCCGTTGTTCATGGGGAAAAAGGATTATGAGCATGTTTTTGACGTCAGAGGAAAGAGTGAATTATTTTTGGACAGAAAGGATCCTGTGATTCCTGGAGTGTATTTTATCTGTGGATAGTATGTATATTTTTATATACTGAAAGATTGGCATGGTACGTGTTATCTAGGAATAATATCTCCAAAGAACTATCATGTGGAACATCTTGAAGATCCTGTGTAGAAGATGAATTGTAGAACTAAATGAGGAGCTTGTGTTGCTGAAAAAGTGGAAAATAACTTTGGTGCATTGATCCCATCTCTAGGAGTGACTCTTAATGATCTGAGGATTAGAAAGTTGTCTATGATAGTATATCAGTTAGCTACCAGCAGAGTGAATTCATTGTTGCTGGTAAACACAGAGATGGTTTCCATAAGATCAATGGTTTTACAAAATTGGCTTGCGCTACATTTGTTTCCCACAAAAGAGAGCGGAGTCTGCCAAATGATGAAGGTTCAACAATTTTGAACTTATATTCCAGATAAGGGTAAGGATTTGAAGAACTGTATTCAGAATATTTCAGGGTTGACAAAGGATTTGAAGAAGCTGGAATCAACAGGTGCCTGGGAAGCTATTGGAGTTGGATTTCCTGCTATAGGCAAGTGGTTTGGAAACTTGGGAAGTGGAGTTGTAGGTTTTATACTAAAGCCATTATTGATTATTGCGATAGTGGCAATGGTTCTGTTGGCTGCATACAAAGTTTTCCAGAGAACGAAGATTCAGAAAGTATTGGAAAGTGGATTATTGGTAAGGGCAGGTAGATCTTTTTTTTTTGTATTATGACCATGGCGGGTACCGCCATGGTCATCCGCTGGTTCTCCGTTCCGCCCGCCAGGGCGGAGACGACCGCCGGGCTGGAGACCTGGGTCTCCAGCCCTGCGGCCGTCATTATACCGCCGGCGGTATTTTGACCCAGCTTACCACCGTGGATTTCCTTCGGTTTGACTGGCGGTAAGCACTATCAGTGCCAGGGAATTCCTTCCCTGGCACTGATAGGGGTCTCCCCCACCCTGACTCCCTCCCCTACACCCCCCACCACCCCTGCCACCCCCCAAAGGTGGCAGGGCCCCCCTCCCCACCCCAACCCCCAACATCACATCACCCATACCCACACGACACGCATGCAGGCACCACCTACACACATACACGCACACACGCAGACATACATGCCTACATCCACACACACAGTCAGACATGCACACCCACAAACAAACATACACGCACTCATCCATGCAGATATACCCATAGACATACACGCACTCATTCCCAAAACATGCAACACCCCCGCAAGCATACACGCACTCACACACCCCCTCTACATACACAGACGCACACCCCCATGCACCCACACAACACACAGCACCCCCCCTCCCCTAACGGACGATTGACTTACCTGTTCAGTCGATCCTCCGGGAGGGGACGGGAGCCATGGGGGCAGCTCCGCCGACACCACACCGCCGACAGAACAACGCCATGGCGAATCAGAGGACGTGATTCGCTGGGCGGTGTTCTGTTGGCGTGGCGGTGGAGGTGAAGCAACCTCCACTTCCCCGCCTCCCGCCAGTATGGCTGTTGGTGGCTCTCCGTCCGTAAAAGGACGGAGATCTTCCAACGGTCATAAATAGGCCGAGCGGTCTTCCGCATGGTGGTCCCTCAGCGGTCTTGTAAAAAGACCGCTGAGGTTGTAATGACCACCTAAATGTTTTCTAGTGCTTAGAAATCAAAAACGCCACTCTGGACATCTGGTCGCACTAGACCGGGGCACAGTCAAAAGTTGAAGCCAACCTTGCTAGAGCCCTCCTCGAATACACAGCGCAGGAAGCCTTGGTCAAACGTTTACCTTTGGACTTAGAAACTTTTCTGAAGATTTTCAACGTCAGACGATCCTCCTGAGCAAGCCGATTTCATTCGAAGTCATCAGGTTGCCTTTCCACAAGCCCCCGGTCAAATTCTGGAAGTCTGGGGCTCCGGAGCGTTTAAGTGGGACGAATCTGCAAGTCAGGCCAGGTCGCAGTCAATGTGGCCAGCTTGACTCACGACGTCGAGTGGGTCCACTTATGGAACTTTTTTCCAAAGTTGCTTCAAACTTCTGGATCTTCTGCCTTCAGGGCCTTCAGGGGTCCACGGTTCACCCCCAAGCTTCCAAAAGCTCTGAGTTGCTTCTAGGTGGGGTTAGGACTCCAACTCTCAGACTTCAACTCTCAGAATGCACCTGGTCCAGTTCCTAAAATGACCACTGGTCACTGGTCAGCTGGGCTAATTTTTCAGGACTTGATGCAGGGGACTCTGGTCAGCTCTTTTCTACCTGTAGCTTACAGGGACTCCCTTCTTGGAGTTGTAGAAGTAAGGCAAAATCCTTTCCTTGGTAAAGCCCAAAGCGTGCAACTGGTGCAGTCCTTCTGAGTGCAGTGTCCAGGGCAGTCCTTCTTCTTCTTGTCTTGTTCCAGTAGGGATCTCAAGTGTGGGGCAGCTCTGCCATATTTATCCTTGCTCTTAGGGTAGCAAGCAGAGGGGTGCTCCTGTCCAATCATGTGCAGGCCACCACCCTCTTGAGTGATCACTTCCTGGGAAGTGTGGCAAAAATCAATCCCAGGGAGCAACATTCCTCTAAAATACAAGATGGCAAAAAATCTGGCTGGCTCCACCCACTGGTGTGGCTAAGCTTTCCTTATCACACCCTTACCTAGCCCTCTCCTAATCTAATCGGTGGGCACCTGGTTGTCTGGGTCTGCAGGAAATGGGGGAGGTCCAGTTGCTGTCCCAAATGTCTTTTCCTCCTTTGAAGTTCAGTTTGGCTGCTCTCCCCCCATCCTGTTCTACCATCTACTGAGGCACATTTCCTCCCACCATATGCTTCATTTGTTTCAGCACAGACCACTTCACACCTCATCAAGGCAGCCCGGCAGAAGTTGGTAACTTTTAGGAAGAGTTCTAAAACTCTTTCACTGTTCACATTATATTAAAATCAACAGTGGAAAGTTGTATGATTTATTATTACTTTTAATTTGGTGCCAAACGTGCTATATTTAGCTCCTTCCTATGAAAAATAAGATTTTATTATTTTAAAATAAAGCCTCTCCATGTCAGCCTATGGAGTCCATTCACTATAATGGAAAAAATGAATTTGGCTCGCCAAGGTTTATAAAACATATTTTATAAAGTCCCTGCTTATAGTTACACTGCACCCAACCCTGTGGGCACTTACGGCACACTTTAGGGGTGACTTATATGTACAAATAAGATAACTTAGGACTTTGGAAGTACTTTTAATTCCAAAGTTGAATTTGAGGTTAACTTTAATTTTAAAGTAGCTAGCAAGGCAGACCTGCTTTTAAAATGACACTGGGCACCACATCAGTGCACCTATGGGTGTACTACCTATGCTGAGCCCCTAAACCTAACTTATAGATAGGTTGGTATAGCCAATTATTATTAGCCTAAGTTGCATACACCAATTTAAACTGCGCACCGGCCCTGGGACTGTTTAGCAGAGCCCAGGGCATCCTCAGAGTCAGAAAAACACCAGTATGAGTGAAGAATGGGGCAAAAAGTGAGGGGACGCCTGCAGTTCACCCAGTTTTCCACACAAAGGAAGAGAGAGGAAGACAGCAGAGTTTGAGATGGAAGACAACCAGTATAAGTATTAAGATGATATGAAACGTTTGAAGGAATCAAGACAGCAAGGTTTTAGAGTGTCATTCGAGAATGAAGTGCATTTGTGATGACAATGGCCCTCATTACGAGTGTGGCAATCAGCGTACTGCCGTGGTGGAGTTGGCAGCTGCAACGCCACAGGCCCGGTGGTGAAGACCACCATATCACAAGTCCCGGAAGCTACCTCCAGAACACAGCCAAGTTACAGTTCGGCCTGCCACAGCGGAAGAGCTGGCGCACCAAGCAGCAGCCATCTCCAGCCTGGAGGTCAGGCAGTATCGCACGACCATTACTACGAGGTTGCATGCAACCAGGATTTCCAAGGTGGAACCACCGCCACCAAAATCCTGGCAGAAACGAACAATATAAAAGGGAACACCTACCTTCAGGAAAACAGGCACCTCCATGGGCGGAATGGCATGTGAATTGCAACTCCTCCCAATCCTCTACCTGGCCCTGCAACTCCTGGACCAGCAACAGTGACCACAACACCAACCGTAAGTGCACCAGCCTAGCACACACTGGAGTGAACAACGCTAGTACACACACACTCACAAATACACACATGCATACACGCCAATACCCACAACTACCACACATACATGTTGAAGGAAAGCCAGGGCTAGGTAGGTAAGTTTGACACCAACTGTGTAGTGCTGCATACATATAACTATTTGCAAAAGTGTGCAATAAACAATTAACATACAGGCCCAAGGGCCAGTCTAAAATCCATAGTGCCCCGAGCACACTGGACACAAGCGGACGCCCCAATTTGACTCCTGACTGCAGAGTGCAGGCCTCCACAGGGCAAGGGCATCAATGGGGAATGCAGGCACCTCAGGGTGAGGGGGTGGGAGTGGGGGCGGGGTGCCTTGGGCTTGGAGGGGGGTTCTTTTGGCTGGGCCTGGAGGGGGCATCCTTAGGGGTGGACTTTGATGGGGGCCCTTGGGCTTGCCCTTGGAGGGGGGGCTTAGCAATGGGGGGTTTGGGTTTGGCTTTGGAATTAGAGGGAGTGGGCTTGGCCTGGGAAGTGGAGGGAGTGGGCTTGGACTTGGGTTTGGCAGCAGGAGCAGTGGACGTGACAGGGGCGGAAGTGGCAGGTGGTGGAGGGGCATGTGCAGGGGCACAGCAGGAGCGGAAAGTAGGGGCATAGGAAGGGTAGCAGGGTGCTTGGGGGGAACAGGGACTGGGTCAGTGGTGGGGAACAGGGAAAACTCACGGAGGAAATATTTTTTGGGGACACATGGGAGGTCAATGGAAAGACGCTTGGGAGTGGAGGGAGTGTGTATGGTTGTGAGGTATGTACATGGATGTGCCTTGGGTGCGGGTGCGTATGTGGATGAAATGTGTGTGCTGGGGGATGGTTGGGTGGGTGAGTGTGTGCCTTCAGATGTGCTGGGAGGAGGTGGGGAGGAGATGCAGGGAGATGGCAGGGGGGAAGTGGGAGTGTATGTTGGGGTGGTGTCTGCAGGAAAGGGTGGCTGTGCTGCATGTGGGTGTGTTGACAGTCGTGGTGTCTGCGCCAGTGGTCTATGAGGTGCATGAATGGGGGTCAGAAGATGTGGTGACGGTGGTAGTGAGGGCACCTGTGGCAGGATCAGTGACTGATGTGATTCTGACTGCAGGTGTGAGTGGTGTGCATGGCAGTGGTAGGGTCTGTGGTGCTTATGTCTGTCCTTGTGTACCGTGTCTGTTGATGTGGCTGCATGTGGGTCAGTAGGTGTGTCTTGGATGGGTGAGGGGAGAGGGATGTGGGATTGGGAACTGGTAGCTGAGGGGTGGACGGAAGAAGAAGGGACACTGGCTGCCGTCAAGGAGGAGGCCAGAACCTGAAAGGATCCCTGTAGGCCAGACAAGGCACCATGAATGCCTTCCAGGAATGCATTGCAGTGTTGCATCTGGGATGCCAGTCCCTGGATGGCATTCACAATAGTTGTCTGCCCCACAAAGATGGCCCTCAGGAGGTCAATAGCCTCCTCATTGAGGGCAGCAGGGCTGACTGGGGCAGGGGCAGAGGTGTCTGTGATGAAGGAGATGCCCACCCTCTTGGGTGAGTGGGCACGGGCAACTGGGTGGGGAGCTATAGGGAGGGCAGTGCTGGTAAGGGGGGGGTGGAGAAGGATGGTGATGGGGTGGTCCCAAATGAGTCCACCACTGCCATGGAGCCGCCATTGGAGGAGGAATCTAAAGATGTAGTGGTTGAGTCGGACTACCCCGTGGCACTCCCCTCGCCCTCCGTCCCACTGGTCCCCTCAACATGCTGGGTCCCGTGGGCTGCATCTTCCCCACTTGCCAGTGCCCCTTCTCCTTTGCCAGATGATGCTGATGCACACAGAGGAGGACAGGTAGGGAGAGAGAGAGGGACAGGGTGCAATTGATCAATGCCAGCACAACAGTCACACAGGGTAGAATATCAGCATTTGATGCCATGCCATAATACATTATTCCCACCTCTGAACATCCTACAACTTGGGAACACCACGGGGAGAAACCGCAACAATGAACATGTCAACCGCTGATGGTCTGACTGATGCATATATCTACATAAGGAGTGTCATACCCTTCACACCTGTCCAGTACCTGCCCACTACCTATGGCCGTTGAGACACGCATGCAAAGGACTGCACACCCATCGGGATCCTGCATGGTTAGTTGGTTGGCGTCCTTGGCAATTGCCAAGTAGCACTATCACCACTTGGTGCACCTACCCCACTATACATGCACTGCCTGCCAGCTGAATGAGGTCATGGATACACCCCTGGCAAAGTGATTGGCCGGGACCAATCACAATACCCTGACACCCCAGGTCTAAAGATCCTGTTGCCATGTGCTGGCCAACACATCTAGCAAGTAGGTGGCCACACAGTTCCTACATTGAAGGAGTCTGCCCTGCTACAACTGTCTGCATGACATTACTTCTACCTGTGATCTTAATCCTGCCCATATGGATACAACCCATGGTGGACATCATTGTACCTACCATCCATATCACAGCTACCCAATGGTGCCCACCCAGAGCCACTATGCCAACATATGTTGCAAGTGAAAGTCAGTACTTACCCCCATGTGGCTGCTGTGCTGCCCTCAAGTGCCCATCTACCTCAGAGTAGGCCATTGCCAATATGCAGGCCATTAGAGGGGTCAGGGTCCGACAGGCACCTCCTCCTTGTTGGGAGGACGTCCTCAGCAGGGCCTTTGCGGTCTTCCGTGCCCAGCGCCTCAGGTCCTCCCACCGCTTTCTGCAGTAGGTGCTCTGCCAGGAATGGACCCCAAGGGTTCACACTTGCTTGGCGATAGCACCCCAAATCCCCTTCTTCTGATGGACGCTAACCTGCAAGGGTGACACAGACAGAAGGACACGTTCATGTAGAGTGGTATCCCTGGGACAGTAGTGGACAGCACACATCACAATTCCACACCCACATGTCGTCAGCCAACGTAGCCTTAGTCCCTCACCCATGTCCATGCTCCATTCAAACTGCCACCTACCAATGCTCCAACCCCACAGGCACAACTCACATACAGGGCAATGACAATGGACTCACCTGCTGCTCTGGTGCCCCATACAACTGTCCATACAGGGACAGGACCCCGTCCAAGAGCCGCTCCAACTCCTCCTGGGTGAAGGCTGTGGCCCTGTCTCCTGCAGGACATGGTAAATTGGCTAGCAGAGTCAGTACACAGCAGCACATGCCATAGAGGTCTTCAGTGCAGCAGGTTCAGGAGTCAAGTGGGCATGAGCACATTAAATGGCGGTCACGGCCACCGCACACATCACCGTCTATCACCATTGGCTCCTGCCTCCCATTGGCAACAGTGTGAACCAATGGTGAGTTGCATGACATGTTATGCCGGCGGGATGATCTCACTTCCACCTGTCCCATGCATGCAGACAGTCAGCTACCATTTTACATTTCCAATGTGTAATGTGTTTGAATGTTAGTGCATCATACGTCTGTGGTGCACGACATTTTACCAACTCTCTCCTCTTCCCAGGTACTATGCACGGTTGAGGGTAAGGAATGCACCGTTGTACAGGCCTCTAGTCGACCTTGCCACCCTGGAGGAGAGTCACATCATCCAGACCTATCACCTGAACTGTGTGTCCATAATGCAACTGGGGGCCCAGTTGGAGCCGAATCTGTTGCCTGCCGTTAGCCATCCCAGTGCCATCCCTCCCACAGTGCAGGTGTTGTCAATACTCCACTACCGTGCCTCAGGCTCCTCCAAGGTCACAGTGGGCCTCGCAGCTGGGATATCACAGCCCATGTTCAGCAACGTCCTTAGAGATGTACTGTGTGCACTGATCAAACATATGTCGATCTACATCCGGTTACCTCAACGCGCAGAATTGGCCACTGTCAAAACTGCATTCGACCATGTGGCACACGTCCAACATGTGATTGGGTCCATTGATGGTACTCACGTTGCCCTCGTGCCACCCAGGAGGAATGAACAAGATTACAGAAACCGCAAAAACTTTCATTTGGTCAATGTGCAGGTGGTGTGCCAGATCATTGTGGCCTGCTGCATGTTGCACAATCTGGCCCTGAGGCATCAGATCCCATTGCTGGATGCAGAGGACGGGGTAGCTGTGCCAGTGGCTGATGAAGGAGACATGGGGAGTGATGAAGAGGATGATGATGAGAATGCAGCTGACTCCAGGGCAGAGCCGATTCAACATTACTTCGGCTGAGATGCAGATGTATGTTAACTGTGTGGTATGTGTCCTCTATAACTGTCTGCCTTGCCGCTGATGCCACCTGTTGTCTGTGACAACTGACCCTATTGGTTGTAGCTCTGACTCTGGGTGGGTTGGGGGGTGGTTTCACATGTGCCCATTACTTAGGTAATCACAGTGTACAGGTAAGGCCCATAGTCAGGCACCTGTTGGGCTGGTGCACTGGTGCCATAAATGTGTATGTAGTATGTTCTCTGAGCTGCCAGTGCAGGTGTTATGTGTGTGCCACACAGGGATGTTGTTTGTGTGCAGCATCTATCCTGGGATTCAACATTGGGTGACAGTGTGACATTGTTGGTGGCAGTGGGTATGGGTGCTGTGCGGCTTGGACCATTGGGTTAATATGTGTTGCTAATGTGTGGAGGTACTGGCCATATGGTTGCAGACCTGACTGGCATATCTGCAATGGATTCCTGTTCCTACAGTGCATTTGTGTGGAGTTGGCATCTGTGACTCCTACACTGATTGTTGTCCCTGTCTTGCTCTACTTTCAGGAGAATGTTGTGGTGTTCTATGGTGCTTCCCATGCCACTGGATTCAAGCTAGCCTGGCTGATGAGGGGTGAAACCCCGAAACCGGTCCAGGATGCTTGTTTCCAGTCCAGGGAAGACCTGGCCTAGCAGTTCGGGCTGGACTGTTCCCATAGGGAACAGGGTCAACACTGATTTGCATATGGCTGGGTCCAAACTGGAATGGCATGGGCAGCAAAAAAACGATGGATTTAGGCCCAGATCACTGTACTGGGGGTGAATGTTTGACAATGTTCAGCATTCCGTCCATCACTTGTTGTTTTTGCTTTGTCGCCCTAAGTGAGAAGGGTATGCCCAGATGTGGGTCCCGTGCTTCCCATGCCACTGGATTCAAGCTAGCCTGGCTGATGAGGGGTGAAACCCCGAAACCGGTCCCAGGATGCTTGTTTCCAGTCAAGGGAAGACCTGGCCTAGCAGTTCGGGCTGGACTGTTCCCATAGGGAACAGGGTCAAGACAGATTTGCATATGGCTGGGTCCAAACTGGAATGGCATGGGCAGCAAAAAAACTATAGATTTAGGCCCAGATCACTGTACTGGGGGTGAATGTTTGACCATGTTCAGCATTCCGTCCATCACTTGTTGTTTTTGCTTTGTCACCCTAAGTGGGAAGGGTATGCCCAGACGTGGGTCCCGTGCTTCCCATGCCCCTGGATTCAAGCTAGCCTGACTGATGAGGGGTGAAACCCCGAAACCGGTCCCAGGATACTTGTTTCCAGTCAAGGGAAGACCTGGCCTAGCAGTTCGGGCTGGACTGTTCTCATAGGGAACAGGGTCAAGACTGATTTGCATATGGCTGGGTCCAAACTGGAATGGCATGGGCAGCAAAAAAACGATGGATTTAGGCCCAGATCACTGTACTGGGGGTGAATGTTTGACAATGTTCAGCATTCCGTCCATCACTAGTTGTTTTTGCTTTGTCGCCCTAAGTGAGAAGGATATGCCCAGATGTGGGTCCCGTGCTTCCCATGCCACTGGATTCAAGCTAGCCTTGCGGATGAGGGGTGAAACCCCGAAACCAGTCCCAGGATGCTTGTTTCCAGTCCAGGGAAGACCTGGCCTAGCAGTTCGGGCGGGATTGTTCCCATAGGGAACAGGGTCAAGACTGATTTGCATATGGCTGGGTCCAAACTGGAATGTCACGGGCAGCAAAAAAACGATGGATTTAGGCCCAGATCACTGTACTGGGGGTGAATGTTTGACAATGTTCAGCATTCCGTCCATCACTTGTTGTTTTTGCTTTGTCGCCCTAAGTGGGAAGGGTATGCCCAGACGTGGATCCCGTGCTTCCCATGCCCCTGGATTCAAGCTAGCCTGGCTGATGAGGGGTGAAACCCCGAAACTGGTCCCAGGATGCTTGTTTCCAGTCCAGGGAAGACCTGGCCTAGCAGTTCGGGCTGGATTGTTCCCATAGGGAACAGGGTCAAGACTGATTTGCATATGGCTGGGTCCAAACTGGAATGGCATGGGCAGCAAAAAAACTATGGATTTAGGCCCAGATCCCACTGTACTGGGGGTGAATATTTGACAATGTTCAGCATTCCGTCCATCACTTGTTGTTTTTGCTTTGTCGCCCTAAGTGGGAAGGGTATGCCCAGACGTGGATCCCGTGCTTCCCATGCCCCTGGATTCAAGCTAGCCTGGCTGATGAGGGGTGAAACCCCGAAACCGGTCCCAGGATGCTTGTTTCCAGTCCAGGGAAGACCTGGCCTAGCAGTTCGGGCTGGACTGTTCCCATAGGGAACAAGGTCAAGACTGATTTGCATATGGATGGGTCCAAACTGGAATGGCATGGGCAGCAAAAAAACTATGGGGCATATTTATACTCCGTTTGCACCGGAATTGCGTCGTTTTTTTTGACGCAATTCCGACGCAAAAGTAACTCCATATTTATACTTTGGCGTTAGACGCGTCTAGCGCCAAAGTCAATGGAGTTTGCATCCTTTTTTAGCGTGGACACCTACTTTGCGTTAATTATATGCAAGGTAGGCGTTCCCGTCTAAAAAAGTGACTCCGCGGCATGTGCGGCGTATTTACACTCCCGGGCAAAATTCACGCCCGGGAGTGGGCGGGTCAAAAAAAATGACGTACGGCCGCTTTTGCGCCGTTTTTTAGCGCCTGGAAAAGGCAGGCGTTAAGGGACCTGTGGGCTCGGAATGAGCCCAGAGGTGCCCTCCCATGCCCCCAGGGACACCCCCTGTCACCCTTGCCCACCCCAGGAGGACACCCAAGGCTGGAGGGACCCATCCCAGGGACAATAAGGTAAGTTCTGGTAAGTATTTTTTTTGTATTTTTTTTGTGGCATAGGGGGGCCTGATTCGTGCCCCCCTACATGCCACTATGCCCAATGACCATGCCCAGGGGACAGAAGTCCCCTAGGCATGGCCATTGGGCTAGGGGGCATGACTCCTGTCTTTGCTAAGACAGGAGTCATTTCTATGGGGGTTGGGAGTGGGAAAAAATGGCGCAAATCGGGTTGAGGCGAAAAATTTGCCTCAGCCTGACTTGCCCCATTTTTTCACGCCCAAGCTTCATATCCCCCTAAGCCGGCGCTGCATGGTGTACATCGTTTTTTTCAACGCACACCAGGCAGCGCCGGCGGCTAACGCCGGCTAACGTCATTGCTTAAATACGGCGCCCGCATGGCGCTTCAGAATGGCGTTAGCCGGCGCTAATTTTTTTGACGCAAAACTGCGTTAGCGCAGTTTTGCGTCAAAAAGTATAAATATGGGCCCATGGATTTAGGCCCAGATCACTGTACTGGGGGTGAATGTTTGACCATGTTCAGCATTCCGTCCATCACTTGTTGTTTTTGCTTTGTCGCCCTAAGTGGGAAGGGTATGCCCAGACGTGGGTCCCGTGCTTCCCATGCCCCTGGATTCAAGCTAGCCTGACTGATGAGGGGTGAAACCCCGAAACCGGTCCCAGGATGCTTGTTTCCAGTCCAGGGAAGACCTGGCCTAGCAGTTCGGGCTGGACTGTTCCCATAGGGAACAGGGTCAAGACTGATTTGCATATGGCTGGGTCCAAACTGGAATGGCATGGGCAGCAAAAAAACAATGGATTTTGGCCCAGATCACTGTACTGGGGGTGAATGTTTGACAATGTTCAGCATTCCGTCCATCACTTGTTGTTTTTGTGGTGTTCTATGGTCCCTGCTTGGCCTGTTGCCTCCATTGACACATATGTCCAGCCCCTGCCTGCTATACGTCTGTCCTCCTGGGATATTTCTCCCCCCTCTGGCACCCTCCCATGAATGTGCTGGGTGATGGGCTGGCAGTTGTACACGTATTGCTAGTTCCATGCGTACTCATTACAAATAAATAAGTAGACATGAACTGAGCTCAATTGTTGTTTATTTGGTATGTACAAGTGTGAGGGGTAATTAGTGGGATCATGGCAGCAGAGATCATCAGAGTGGTGAGTCCAGCTGTAGGTAGTCCAGCTTCGGCTATGGGTAGATGGAGATATGGGGGTGGACAGTCGACAGGGTGTCACAGTCACATACAAGGGAAAATGTTCAGGGGAGGGTCACTTCCTGGCGGTGGTCATGGTCTGGTCATCATGTCCGGCTGGGTGTCTACTTGGACGTCCTCGCTTGCATTGGGGTTCCTCAGCTACGGGGGTCAGGGTGCTGGTGTCTTGCGAGTCCTGTGGCGGAGCCTCCATGCCACTGGCTGCCGCTAACGTGAAGGGCTGTGATGGGATGAGACCACTGGTAGGGGCCTGCTGGTGGGTGGTGGACTCACGAATGACAGTGATCAGGTTCCTGAGCACCCCTACTATGGAGACCATGGTGGTACTGTGGGTCTGCCACTGCTGCATGGCCTTCTGATGGTATTGCCCCTGCTGCAGCTCGGTCTCCTTCACAGTAGCGCGGATTTGAGCCACAATGTCCTGGGTGTGCTGGTATGCACCCTGGACTTGGTTGAGGCCCTCCTGGGCAGTGCGTTGGTGTGGCAGTCCTTACCCTTGGCCCATGATTGCCATCCACTGCCAGTCCCAGAAGCAGCAGGGCCTTCATTGTCTAATGTGGGTGCCGTTGACTCTGGCCTCTGTACTGTGGGGCACACCTCTGATTGATGGGACCCTGGGCACAGGTTTGGGGTTCAGGGTCTGGGTGTGGTGTTGTTGCCACATGGGTTGGGGCGTCCGGTGTGTCCAGGGTGGGTGTGCCATTGGTGGCCTGTCCAGTGGCCCCAGGTGGCCCAGGCAAGTCATCCTCATCCAGACATCCAGTGGGGCCTTCATCCTGGGGAGGGCTGTCTTACCCTGGCATTTCCTGCAGGGTGTCAGTGGCAGGGGTACCTGTGGATGGATATGGTAGGTGTAAGTTGTGTGACTATAGTTGTTATGTCCCTGTTGTGATGCATGCAGTGGCTCAATTAGCTTCCCAGTGCTGGCATTGACAGCTGCTGCACTACAGACATTAATTTGGTTAAGATTGTGGGTGCTGTGGTTCTTCACATTGTGGATGACGTCCATGCATTAGGGGTGTGTGTGTAAGGATGGTGGGAGTTGGGTGAGGTGACATGCAGAGGAGGGCGTGGGGTGTTTGGGACGGGGGCAGTGGGGTGGGTTGCAGTGGGTTGGAGAGTGTTGGGGAGCCATGCTGAGCAGAGGTCGTTGGTGTGTGGAGGGTATTGCTGACTTACCAGAGTCTAGCCCTCCGCTGATGCCAGTCAAGCCGTCGGCATGCAAGATGTCAAGGACCTTCTCCTCCAGGATGTCAACTGAAGGAGAGGAGGTGGAGCCCACCGCCAGTCTTGTTTCTGACTGCCCTTTGCCTGGACGCCATGGATTGGACCTTCCCCCCTGAGGTTGTTCCATCTCTGTCTGGTGCGTGGGTATGTGCTGACTGCGTTGACCCTGTCGACGATCCTCTGCCACAACTCCATGTTTTTGGCTACAGCTGTTTGCTGTACCTGGACTCCCATGAGCTGTGGCTCAACTCTGATGATCTCGTCCACCATGACCTGCATCTCACTGTCGGTGAACCATGAGTGCGTCTGGCATGACATGTTGTGGGGTGGGTATGTGTTGTGCTTGTCGGGTGCAGTGCTGGGATTGTGGTGATGTGAGGGTGTTTGGCTGTGTGTGCTGGTGAGCTTTGCTGTTGATTTGTGCAATTTGTGCTGTGTGATATTTGTTTGCTGTGTTTCGGCTTGAGTGTGGCTGTTCGTATCTGTCGCAAGGGATTGTTGGGGGAGTTATATGGTGGCGTGGTCATTTGTGCATGGTGTGTGTATGGTTATCAGGTATGGGATATTTGAACTGCCAAATATGGTATTGGCAACTTTCCACTGTGCCTTTTTGTTCCGCCATGGTGCAAATCGCCCACGTTTTCCTCTGTGTATGTTCTGCTGTGCTGGAGCTTGCCTCATAATATGACGGTCGGAATGGTGTCGGCGTGGCGGGGGCGGCGGTTGTTCAGTCATTCTTTCGCCGTGGGTTGATCTGGCAGTGTTGGTTTTGTATCTGTATTACAGCAGTTTGTGTTTTGTGACTCGTAATATGGCGGTCGCTATACCGCCACCTCTGCCGGTATAGTGGCGCAATTTTGCATGGCGATCTTGCCTGAAAACCGTCAAACTCGGAATGAGGGCCAATATGTCATCAGAGGGGGGTTGAGAGAGCATAACTTGGCTGTGCCATTATGCTTCTTAGAAACATGTGAAATAAAGGAGTAATCAGTTTGCTATGTAATGTGTGAAAATGGTTTTTCATATAAATGTGGTGCACAGAAATGACAGAAATGCATAAAAGTCAACTGCACGCATGAATATAACATTTTATGTAAATAAAATTTCTTAATTATTTTGCAAGTATGTTTATGTTACAGTATTTTACAAATGCTATTTCCATAATCGTTTTGTATTATTTGTGTTTAGGAGAAATGTACAGAGACTCATTTGAATCAAATGTACATTTATGCCTATGCCAGGTTAGCCGGAGCGAAGTCCCAAGTTCTTTGTGTGTTTTTAATCTTCAACATTAAGCTTGTTTTTCTTCAAATTTTCTTAAGCTGCAGGTGCCATGGTATGAGTCTCTGGTTAATAAGGGGCTCATTGTGTGAGAGATAAGGGGACCTGAGAAGACATGTTACAAAGGACAGAAGAATTAACCTGGGATGGCAGCTGGAGCCCCACTTTGAAATTCTTGAGCAACAGAGTGGCCCAAGTTAGAATGGATGCAATGTGAAAGAATTAAACTCTCAATTAAATGTGTAATTTATAACTTTATTGTTTCGAAGAAGGATTTTGGCTGTAAAGTCAGCTCCTGGAAGATTGAAGATTTAAGGGCCAGATGTAGCAAGAGAAAACTTGCCGAGTTGAAAATTGCGAGTCAGACCGACTCGCAATTTGCAACTCGCAAAATTGTATGCAGATAGGTGTCTCAGACACCTTCTGCGACTCGCTATGGGGTCGCAAAGACCCACCTCATGAATATTAATGAGGTGGGTCGCATTTTGCGACCCCATAGCGAGTCCATGCATTCACAGGGATGGTGGCCTGCTGAAGACAGTAGACCTCAATGTCTGTGACTGCTTTTTTAATAAAGCAGTTTTTTTTTTTTTTATTGCATCCCGTTTTCCTTAAAGGAAAACGAGTTGCAATACAAAAAAATAATGAAACCATTTGGTTTCATTTTTTCAGAGTAGGCAGTGGTCCACTGGACCACTGCCTGCTCTGAAAAATTATTTTTGGCGACATTCACAAAGGGGAAGGGGTCCCATGGGGACCCCTTCCCGTTTGCGAATGAGTTACCACCCACTTCAAGTGGGTGTTAACTGCGAATTGCTTTGCGACCGCTTTCGCGGTCACAAAGCAATTCTGCATCGCGGTGCGAGTCGCAAATAGGAAGGGAACACCCCTTCCTATTTGCGAGTCGGATTCACATTTTGCGAGTCGGTACTGACTCGCAAAATGTGAATCAGCTTTGCGATGGCCGTTTTGCATGTCGCAAACTGCGTTTTTCGCACTTTCGACATGCAAACCGGTTCCTACATCTGGCCCTAAGTGATGTTTAGTCAGTTACAGAAGCAGATTCCCTTTGCCTCCTGATTGAAGTGGACCCATGCGAGGTACAGACCTCACACTCTATTTTTCTAACTGGCTGTTCGCTACTCACATCTCTCAACAGAATCTATACTGAGGTATCTGTGGTGCTGACGCCTTTCTCTGAAATCCATTTAGTGTTTAGAAAAGTTTGAAATTTAGATTCAATAGTTAGGCTGGGAAACTTGAGCTTGGACTTCACACATCCTACGCATTTCCTTATTTTTGTTAAGATTTCCCTATCGAAATCACTATCAAAATATTTTTTCTGCACATTAGTAAAATATAAAGTTGTGCAATGCCTTTATTCTCCTTTGGTGATTTTGTACATTTATATTATCTGTAATAAAGGTGGTCATTACTACCCTGGCGGTCGGTGTTAAAGCGGCGGTAAGACAGCCAACAGGCCGGCGGTAACAAATTTGCAATTACGACCGTGGCGGAAACCGCCAACAAAGACAGCCACTTTAACACTCCGAACGCCATAGCCGTACAAACAAACAGCACGGCGGTCACCGCCAACAGACAGGCGGGAGACAATGTACCGCCCACACTATTATGACAGGCTAATCCGCCACCTTTTCTGGGGCGGATTCACCGCGGATAAAAACACGGCGGAAACAGGAATCCCAAAGGAAAAACACTCACCTCTACACACCCCATGAGGAACGAGGACGCCATAGACCCGGAACTCCAAATTCTCCCTGCAAAAGTCTTCCTGCTCCTCTATCAGGAGCACGAACGCCGGTGGCGAAGACCACGGTGAGTACTGCACCTACGACATAGGGGAGGGGGAGGGAAAAAACAGGGACACACACACGCAACACCCTCACCCACTACAACACACACACTAATGCATATCAATACATCACAGTTACGCCCCCAAACCCCCCGGAAGAATGCAAAGACAATAGAAAATGAGTGTAACCATTGTAATATATTAAAAGTAAGTAGGCAGAAATATATATATACACCATGTACATAATAAATACCAAGCATAGTAGTCCAGGTAGTGCTCTAAGAAAGTCAGTGGAACACTGGGACCACACGGTATGGGGGAGGCCCACACAAGATCCCGACCATGACGGAGAGAACACTGCAGGGGCATCAGAGAACAACTAAACAGGCACCTCTTGGGGAGGGAAAGGGGGGGCACCTCAGCCGCTTGAGTGCACGATGCCAAATCCACGAGGGGGCCACATGCCCACTGTTACATCCTGGGGAGTGCAAAGCCACAGTCTCTCAAGTCTCTCCAGTGGGTGGTTTGCCCACTGCCATATCCTGGGGAGTGCAAAGCCACAGTCTCTCAAGTCTCTCCAATGGGTGGTTTGCCCACTGCCATATCCTGGGGAGTACAAAGCCACAGTCTCTCAAGTCTCTACAGTGGGTGGTTTGCCCACTGCCATATCCTGGGGAGTGCAAAGCCACAGTCTCTCAAGTCTCTCTAGTGGGTGGTTTGCCCACTGCCATATCCTGGGGAGTGCAAAGCCACAGTCTCTCAAGTCTCTCCAGTGGGTGGTTTGCCCACTTCCATATCCTGGGGAGTGCAAAGCTACAGTCTCTCAAGTCTCTCCAGTGGGTGGTTTGCCCACTGCCATATCCTGGGGAGTGCAAAGCCACAGTCTCACAAGTGGATGACAGTCTCCACTGGGTCTGGAGGGGGCATGCTGCCCAGAGTGCTTCATCCTGCCAAGGATTGGGGTAGTGGATGCTTTTCTCCACTGGTTCCCAGAGTGCATCATTCACCCCGTGACAGACTCAGTTGCGTCAGTGCCCTTGCCGCTCATGGGCCAGCAGTGCTTGAGACGGCGGTGCCCTGTTCAGCGGTGCTTGAGATGGTGGTGCCCTGTGCAGCGGTGCTTGAGATGGCGGTGCCCTGTGCAGAGGTGCTTGAGACGGCGGTGCCCTGTGCAGCGGTGCTTGAGATGGCGGTGCCCTGTGCAGCGGTGCTTGAGGCGGCGGTCTCCATTGCAGGGTCTCAGCTGCTGCCGGTCCTTCATGGCCCAGCAGGGCTTTTGCTGCCGGTCCTTCATGGCCCAGCGGGGCTAGTGCTGGCGGTGGCCTCCTGGGCAGGTGGGCTGTGCTGGCGGGGGCCTCCTGGGCAGCTGGTGTGGTGCTGGCGGTGGCCTCCTGGCCATAGGGGATAATGGCGGTCTTCTCCGCGATGCTGCTCTTCCCACACTTGCCGGGTTTCTTGTGGCCCTTCCCCACCTTGGAAGGTGTCACAGCTGACTCCACACTCCCACCGGGACCCCTGGGAGTGGCTTTGGTGGCTGGAGTCTTTCCCCTCACCCGCCGGGCACTGGCCAACTTCTGATGCTTCACAGGTGGGGGACTGTCTGTGCTGTGGCTCCGTGCCACACTGGCTGCCCTGGTGGCCGGTGCACTCCAGATTCCGGTGACTACAGGCACCACTGGTCCCGGAGATGTTGTGGCTGAGGTGCTTGTTCGGAACGTGTGAATGGCAGTGGGGGTGGTGACTGCACGTGAGCGGGGTGTGGTGGTGGGTGTGCTGGAGAGGGACATAGTGGCTGTAGAGGTATTGCATGCAGGTGTGGGTGTAGACGAGACTGGGAGGGAGGAGGGAGACGAGGAGGAGGGGGACACAGTGGAGGCAGTGGATGTTGGAGTGTCTGCATGTGTGTGATGCTTGCGTGAGTGCCTGTGGGATGTGTGGTGCTTATATTTGCCTGAGCTTCCCTTGTGTGTTGACGTGTGTGCATGTTGGTCTGTAGGTGTGCTTGGGATAGGCTGAGGTACAGGGGATTGGGTCGGGGTGGAGGAAGTTGGAGGGGGAGGCTAGAGACGGGGACAATGGCTGCCATCAGTGCTGAGGCCAGAGTCTGAAAAGCTCGCTGAAGGGCCGCCTGACCAGAATGAATGCCCTCCAGGAATGCATTGGTTTGTTGCAACTGCCTCTCTACACCCTGGATGGCATTCAAAATGGTAGACTGCCCAACAGTGAGGGACCTGAGGAGGTCAATGGCCTCCTCAATCAGGGCAGCAGGGGTGACTGGGGCAGGGCCTGAGGTGCCTTGGGCGAAGGTGATGCCCACCCTCCTGGGTGAGCGGGCACGGGGCAAGGCTGAGGGGCTGCTGGGAGGGCAGTGCTGGTAGGAGGGGTGGCGGCTGTACCTGTAGATGCGGGTGGCACAGATGTTGCCACCACCACAAGGGAGCTCCCATCAGAGGACGAGTCCGTGTTGCTGGTGTCAGCTCCTGTCCCCGCCGTGGAGCTCCCCTCGCCCTCTGTCCCACTGGTGAACTCTGAGTCCGTAGTCTCACCCTCCAGGGCCATGTGGGATGCAGCTCCCTCATGCTCCGGTGCCACTGCTCCTCCGCCTGATGATGCTAATGCACACAAGAACAGGGAGACCACAAAAAGGGGGGGGAAGACAGAAGAAAGGCATGCTGAGTGCATGCATTACCACTACCGTTGGCGGACACAACAGACACAGAAGCCCCCTGCACTACGCCGCGCTCTTTGGCTCTACTGTTCAATTCCTGGGAAATAGCCTACAAGGCTATGGATGACATCTGCACACATAGATGACACAGGGGCATGAGTAGGTGTACTTGGCACTCTACAGAGGTGGGCTGGGGTGCCACATGGCCTGCCTTACGGAGGGGCCTTGCCTACGGAACTCGCCCTGGCCTAGGGAAACCCACAGCCCACCCAGTCCCCTCCACTGCACACAAAGTCACCAGAATGAGAGTGTACTCACCCCCTTGTGGCTGCTGTAATGCCCTCAAGCACCCATCCAACTCCGGGTGGGCCACCGCCAGGATCCTGAACATCAGGGGGGTCATGGTGCAACGGGCACCCCTCCCACGTTGGGAGGCCATCCTCAGCTGAGCCTCCGCCGTCTTCTTGCTCCTGCGGCGAATGTCCTCCCATCTTTTCCGGCAGTGGGTGCTCCATCTGTGGTAGACCCCCAGGGTCCAGACGTCCTTGGCGATGGCACGCCAAATATCTTTTTTCTGGTGGGCTCTGACCTACATGAAATGTACAGGGGAAAAAGAGAAGTTATTACCAACTGCACCGTCAAAGGGATTGGCCCCCATCCCTGCCCTTGCCATGTGGCACATGCATTCACCGTCTTTCATGCACGCAGCACTCTCCCACCTTCCTTCTTACATCCAGCCCTCTCTACACAGGCATAACCCATACAACATGCTCCCAGTGTACTTACCTGTTTGTCTGGAGGACCGTAGAGTAGTGTGTACTAGGGGAGGACCCCATCCACGAGCTTCTCCAACTCCTCCGATGTGAAGGCAGTGGCCCTTTCCCCAGACACTTGAGCCATTGTCTCTTCCAGACCGAGGTCACAGCAGCACTTACAGTGTAGGTCCTCTCCTGTCGAAGATCAGGTATCGAGTGATTGAACAGATAGAAAATGGCTGTCACGTCTGCGGCGGTGCGTACCGTCACTGCCGGCGTACATCGTCATTGGCTCCTGGGAACCATAGGGTACAATGTTAACCAATGCAGCATTGCGCCGCAGTCTTTGACCGCCTACCACGACGGTGTACAACGCCAGCGCAGTTACCTCACATCCCATTCTCCCACTTTACAGGTCAGGCAGCCGCTATTTCAGGGGCCCACATGGCTTCATTTCCAACTGCGTGACACATACCTAGGCCTAGACTCAACACACATACAGGCCATCTTTTGGGTATGATTGGTGTTCTGGGTAAATTGTGGGTACGTACCTCTGAGTTGTTTGACTCTGTGCTCGATGTTGTCCTTCATAGGCACCGTTCGCTGGGACATGTGAGGAGATGACGGCATCCTCCGGTGTACCGCCCGTTGGTGGACCCGTCGACAATGGAGGAGCGACGTGATTATCACATACAGGCTTGACCGTGCCACAATCCAGGAACTGTGTACCCAGTTGGAGCCAGACCTGATGTCAGCAATCCGCCTTCCCACAGGAATCCCCTCTCAAGTGCAGGTGCTGTTAGTGCTCCATTTCCTTGCAAGTGGGTCATTTCAAACAACAGTGGCCATAGCATTAGGGATGTCCCAGCCTGTGTTTTCCACAGTATTGTCCAGAGTGTTGTCTGCCCTTCTGAAACACATGCGGAGCTACATTGTTTTCCCTCAGGTGGAGGATTTGCCTACAGTGAAAGGGGATTTATATGCCCTGGGACACATCCCCAACATCATAGGTGCCATTGATGGGACCCATGTGGCTTTGGTCCCCCCCCACAGGAGTGAACAGGTGTACAGAAACCGGAAGAGTTATCATTCTATGAATGTACAGATGGTATGTTTGGTAGACCAGTACATCTCCTATGTGAATGTCAAGTTCCCTGGCTCAGTGCATGACGCCTACATCCTGCGGAATAGCAGCATCCCTTATGTGATGGGTCAACTCCAGAGGCACCGTGTGTGGCTATTAGGTGAGCACCTGGAGGCAAGTCAGTGGGAATGGTTGTCTGGGTCTGGGGATATCCCTCCAGGTTAGTGCGTGTCTAACAGTTGTCCCTCACCATTTGCAGGTGACTCTGGTTACCCCAACCTGTCATGGCTACTGACCCCAGTGAGGAATCCCAGGACAAGGGCAGAGGAACACTACAATGAGGCCCTTGGGCGAACTAGGAGGGTGATCGAGCGGACCTTCGGCCTCCTGAAGCCCAGGTTCAGGTGCCTCCATATGACAGGTGGATCCCTATTCTACTCACCAAAGAAGGTGTGCATGCTTCACAACTTGGCTTTGCGACGACAGGTGCCTTTTCTGCAGGAGGATGATCCAGATGGCGGTGTTGTTGCAGCTGTGCAGCCTGTGGACAGTGAAGACGAGGAAGCAGAGGAAGAAGACATGAACAACAGGGACTCAGTGATCCAGCAATATTTCCAGTGAGACACAGGTAAGAGTACAGATCTGCCTACTACATGTACTTTAACACTACTACCTCTCTACTGTCTGTCGTTTTCACCTAGTGTATGGTCACTGAGTTGTCACTTTCCCTTACGATTTCACAGATGTGGGTCCCACTTTGTGACATCTACTTAGATTCCTCATGGACTAGAGCTGTGTGACATAGGTATGTTGACATTATAATTGAAAGAGCATTTTGTCACTGCAATTGATAATACACTATTTCGAAATCACAGACAGACTCCAGATTGTTTTGTGCTTTAAGTGTGTTTATTTTAGTGCTCAATATTGGAGGGGGTAGTGAAATGGTGAGGGGTGATGGCGGAGGAATGTCCATGGCAGAGTCAGTCTATTAGTCTCACAGGTGCATTGCCCAAATGGGCATAGGTAGTGGAGCTGGGGCAGTTTAAGTATGGACAGGGTGACAAAGTGGGACAGTAGGATGACAATCAGGGTGGTCTCATTTCTTGACGGGGGTCTTGGCATCGTGCTCTGTCTTTGTCCTGGACCTCAGGGACCGTTTGCAGGGTGGTTCTCCCTCTGCAGGGGGTGGGGTGCTGGTGTGGTGGTCCTGTGGAGAGGCGTCCTGTCCACTAGCGCCGGAGCAGGTGGTGGGCAGTTCATCATCCATGCTAGTGTCAGGGGCCCCTTGTAGTGCCACAGTGTCCCTCCTGGTGTTGAGTACTTCCTTCAGCACCCCTATGATGGTGCCCAGGGTTGAGCTGATGGTTCTGAGTTCCTCCCTGAAGCCCATATACTGTTCCTCCTGCAGGCGCTGGGTCTCCTGAATCTTGGCCAGTACCGTTGCCATCGTCTCCTGGGAGTGGTGGTAGGCTCCCATGATGGAGGAGAGGGCCTTGTGGAGAGTGGGTTCCCTTGGCCTGTCCGCCCCCTGTCACACAGCAGCCCTCCCAGTTCCCCTGTTTTCCTGGGCCTCCGTCCCCTGGACCATGTGCCCACTACCACTGCCCCCAGGTCCCTGTTGTTGTTGGGGTGGTGGGTTATCCTGGGTTCCCTGTAGTGGTGGACACACAGCTGATTGACGTGTCCTGGGGACAGAGGTATGGGCCCACTGGGTGGGTGCTGTGCTGGTGTTTCCAGAGGGGGGAAGGTCTGTGGTGGCCTGTGACTCGGTGAGGGGAACCGACTGTCCTGAGGACCCCGATGGGCCGGGCTGGTCATCTAGATCCAGTTGGACAGAGGTGCTGTCATCACTGTGGGCCTCTTCTGTTGGTGGTGTGGACATGTGTGGACCCTCCTGTCCGGTGACGTTGGGTAGGGGTCCTGCAGGGATATAAAAGGATGGTTATTACATCTGTGTGTGTCATGGTGTGCAATGGGTGGGTGACCGTGAACCCCAGTGCTTGCATTCCTGTGTGGGACCTTGTGTGATGATGGTTTAGGGGGGTGTATGGGTATGTGCAGTGGCCATGCTTTAGTGATGGGTGTCCATGCTTTGTTGTTGCATGCAGGGCTTGGTGTTGGGATGGGTGGTTTGTGATGTTGGGACATATGTGAGGAGTTGGGGTGCTGGGGGTGAGGGTGAGGGTGTGGGTATGTGATAGCATGCAGGTAGGGTGGAGGATGTAATAGTTAAGGTTTGTCTTACCAGAGTCCATTCCTCTACCTACTCCTGCGAGGCCCTCAGGACGCAGAATCGCCAAGACCTGCTCCTCCCATGTTGTTAGTTGTGGGGGAGGAGGTGGGGGTCCACCGCCAGTCCGCTGAACCTCCTGGTGGTGTCTTGAGACCACGGAACGCACCTTCCCCGTAGGTCGTTCCACCTCTTCCTGATGTCCTCCCGATTTCTTGGGTGCTGTCCCACTGCGTTGACCCTGTCCACTATTCTTCGCCATAGCTCCATCTTCCTTGCAATTGAGGTGTGCTGCACCTGTTCTCCGAATAGCTGTGGCTCTACCCGGACGATTTCCTCCACCATGACCCTGAGCTCCTCCTCCGAGAACCTGGGGTGTTTTTGCCGTGCCATGGGGTGGTGTAGGTGATGTGTGGGGTGGAGTGTGTGGTGATAAGTGTGCTGATATGTAGTGGTGTGTTGTGTGAGGTGCGTGGAAGTTCTATGGGTGATGGTGTTGTGTGCCTGTGGATGCTGTTGTTCTTGCTGGTGGTGTCTCTCTCTGGCCTTCTTTCGGAATTTTTGGTTGTGGGGGTTTGTGGGTGATGTGGGTGTGTGTTTTATATTGTAATGGGTGTGTGGGAGTGGTGTGTATATGTGTATAAGGTGTGTGTATTTCGAATTGTCCAATGTGGTAGTATTTTGTAAGAGTGTGTGTATTTTGAGTTGAAAGTCCGCCGCGTGGATTCGTGTGTCGTGATAGTGTGGGCGTATTTCTGTTGGCGTGACGGTGGAGGTTTTGTTTTCACCAGTTTCTCACTGACCTTTGGTGTGGCGGACTTGTGTGGGTGTCTGAATTTTTGCAGATTCCGAAATGTGGGTCATAATAGCTGTGGTGGAATTCTGCGGCCGCGGTGGTGTGTTGGCGGTCTTCTGCACGGCGGTAAGTGGCTTTTACCGCCAATGTTATAATGACCTCCAAAGTCTTTTAAATTTTAAGTTTGTCTCTGAGATTGAATGTGTGACCAAATGGGGTACACTGTAATTACAGATGATTAATTTGATGTATGTCTCCTCACTCCTCGGAACTTGGAATACAAAATTAATCAGATTAAGAAATTAGGTATAGTGTCAACTGCTGGAACACTTAAATAGGCGCTATGCGAAGGCTTGTGGCCTACAGTTGCTACTAAGTTTTAGCTCTGTGTTTGCATCACAAAAGTGACACAAATTGATTATAATTCTTCTTTAACTAATTTACTTTATAGCGCTAAACTTGTTTAGCACTGGAAAATCACTCAGAAGGAGCACAAAGCAACTCATAGCGCTGCTTTGCATTACTTAGCACCAAGGGGGCGTACCATCGGTCGTACCTGGCCATTGCCATGCAACAACCCAAGGTGATGCTAAGTTCCAATTACTTGAAAAAGTACACAGGGCTTACCATCAGAAACTAGGAGAAATGAAAGCATCATCCCACTTTGCATGTGTGCTGCACTGTAAAGCACCTAGGTGCGATTTGAAGCTGACAACGATGGAGTCCGGGTCTGATACACCAAGTAGATTGGCCACTCTAGGGCCTGGAAGTAGGAAGCTCCAAAAAATATTAAGCCCCAATCTGAAAAGGGTCTTTGTTGTTTTTCTGAGAAAAGACTCTTTTCCATGCAGGACAAAACTGAAATTCAACTCAAAGCTTTGGAGCAGCTTGTCAGACACCTTTCGCAATGAGTCCCCTTGAACTTCTTGAGCTCTGGAGAATTTTTTTTAAAAAGCTCCCAAACTTCTTTTGGTGCGCAATCAAGTACACTTTCAAGGCACCCAGGGCCTCTTGAGCAGGAATTAGGGACTCTCGGAGTATCAGGTAGAGGGCAACAGCAAAGTCCAGTCCACGCCTAGTTTCCACTGGTAATGGACTAGGCCCTCTCCGCAGGGTTATCCCCAAACCTTTTGCCTACACCACTCCTGTTTTCCGAATTATGTTCTGTTGGCATTAGGACTCTTTGCACTTTACTAGTGCTAGCCAGTGCTAAAGTGCTTGTGCTCACTTCCTAAAACATGGTAAAATTGGCTTATTTAATCTACTTATAAGTCCCTAGTAAAGTGGTACAACATGTTCACCATGTCTGTAAATTAAATGATGTTAGTGGGCCTGCACTAGTAAGTACAAAAGGACAGTCCAATACACCCATATAGGCGTGGGTATGAATACAACAAGTAAGAAGGTGCAATCAAGGGACTTATTTGAAAAAAATATTTTTTTAACTGATTCCTTATTGATTTTGGGATGTTTAGAAGTAACATCAAATTGAATTGAAATAATTATTGTTATGTATAGAAATCAGTGAAGCAAATTGATGCAGCAGGTGTATAAACAAAAAACAAATAATTTTTTCAAAGGTGTGAGAATATCCAAGATCAGTTTCAAGAGGTACATAAACAAAGAGATTCAGCGGTACATAGACACGGTGAAAGTTCTGTCAACCCAATATCCACGTAACCGTAACCCATTTAGAAAAATATATCTGAAGGGATTGTTCATAGGCTAATGATCCACAGTTCTTGGAAAATTAATGATGAGTGGGGTCCCCTTACAGAAACAATTCCAAAGGTAATGAAATCATGGTTCCACAAAATCTGAAGTTCTTGCTACACAGGTTGATGGAGTGTCAAGCCTTGTTTACTTAAGGGGACTTTTACTCTTCATACAATTTCCAAGTCCTGAAGATGGTCCCATCGACACTTGCAACCAGGACCGAAACATCGACGCACAACCCAACTGATCATTAATGTCGCACTTTAAAAAAATAAAATTTTGTTGTCCTTCACATTTGTTAAGGGTGGGCGGAACTCATGCAGTTGTACTCAGTGGAATTTCACAGAGTTACAGAAAAACTCCATTAAATTCAATGGGTTTCCGCTCAGTTCCAGTGGGCGTTTCCAAGTCCAGCAATTTACAGTTCATAAGGTCGCAAGATTCTCAAGCAGCCAATAGGAAAACAAGTTATAAATATTCCATTCATAGCTTCCTGGCAGTGTCGACAGAGGGTCCTGGGTGCACGCAATCAAGTCATAATTATTCCAATCGTAGCTCCCTGGCAGTGCCGACGGCGGGTCCTGTGTGCACCCGCCAGGTTTCCTATGTTGGCCCACCTGTCACTCAGACCACCTGATCTCAGACATCATGCATGCACACAGTCACGGGCAATTATCATAAGCCAAGGTGGAAGCCAAAAGGTAGGGCAACTGTCAGCACAGAATTAATTGAACTAACCTCATTATCCCCCTTGAACCTAATAACAAATGTACAAACATACAAACAAATTTAGCAGCTGATCCCAATCATGCAGTCGTTTTTGCTGCCTGTAAGCGCTCACGCCTGATGAATATTTTTTGTGCCATTTTGTGTGCCATTGCACGTCTTTGGATTTGCATTGCCTTGATTTTGCATCTGTGTGCATGTTATTGGCTCACTGAAGCCAATCAATTGGTCTTGCTGTTTTAGCAATTATGTAATGAATATGTGACTGCTGTTACAGGAGTAATGCAGAATTACTTAATTCTTCCTATTCCGCCGCTGTAATTAAAAATTCCATCCCCTCCTACACATTTGATGACTGCAGCCTGTATCCTGGGTCACATGAGATGGTGTGGTTTCTCCCAGTAACACAAAGGAGGACAAGGAGATGAAAGGATGAGACACACTGACAGAACAGGAGGGGCGGTGCAATGCACAGCCCCACTTACATTTCAAAGGAGCTGCCTTAACACACACACAAAGTACTTTACACTAGTCGTTTGTAACCCAAGAAATCCTGGGACCAGGGCAGGGAGGAAGGAAATTATAGAATCATCGGTGGGGGGACATCTGCAGAAGTTTCTTCCACTTAAAAATGTACATGAATTACATACATATGACCCTCAGACCCACGCTTCAATACACACTTGGACCTGAGAATCCTATAGAAAGACTGCACTTCTTCCAGAGGGCTGCCCTAATGCTTGAGGTCTGCCCTGCTCTCTGAGAAGGAAAACTAGACCTGCTCCTTTCATCCCAGGCAGAGTGACTTCAAGGGTCAGCTGGCTGACCTCCTGTTCTGAGCTACAGGGACACAACAAGCTCCAGAGCCCCCCAGCAACTGCCCAGCTGACCTGCTGACACAGGACCTGCCTGCACCTGCAACTGGACCTGTCTAAGCACTGCTGGCTTCTGCTAGAGTGAGTCCTTAATCCCCAAGAGATTCCTCTCAGGGACTGGGCCCTTGATTGGGATCAGAGTGCACTCATCTAAAAGAAAGGGAAAATGGCAATGTTTGGACCTTTTGCAACTGCTGCAGTGACCATCAGTGATGACCAGCAATGCAAGATTTGCACTTCATCCTACAGCAATGACAGCCCGCCAATGGGAAGCTCCAGCAACAAGCTCTGTCCATGATGCCCAACAGGATCTTTGTGAAACAGAGATAACCCCGTTCATGATGCCTGGCCTGCTCTTTGGGCTATAGCAATGGCCATCCACAATGCTTTCCTTGGTCCTTAAGGCCTCCTACACCGCTAACTGGACTTTTCATGTTGGATTTTGGGAAGGTAACTGTTTCAGTGGGTTTAACCTTGTACCTGTATCTGGCCATTGTTTATCGTGGTTGGCCTAAACTTGTGCTTTTCCCCAGTCTAGCATGACCAGATAGCCACAAGTGGCACGTTGTGCTTTTAGACACTATACTTACTTAAATCTTCATGTCAGGTTCTACTGATTGGATTTTTCTCACTTTGGTCTCATTTTATTTATTATAATATGCTCTATTCTTCTAAATTGGTGCAGATTTCTTCTTGTGTTGTGTTTTCACTTCATTGCTGTTTGTGTGCTGCATAACACTTTACACATTGCCTCTAATTTCAACCTTATTGCTTTGGTGCCAAGCTACCAGAGGGTTAAGGACAGGTTAATTTGGTGACTTTTGTGGTTCACCCTGACAAGGCTTGTAGCTGTTGCTTAGGAATGGCTCACACCCCCTCTAACAACAACCCACTTTCTTACATCTCATCAGCTGGGACTCTTCACAGGAATGTCCTCTTTGTCTTTTGTTATGCTCCTGGAGCCAGCTAGAGGATCAGCCTTATGATCCTTAGAGATCTTTCTGTCCTTGAATTTCAATTGGAAGAGGGTTGAACCACCTCAGGACCTTTTCACAGATCAAACATGCAAAGTGCAACAGGTTTAGCTGCCCGGTATCCTTTTGTATGTCTGGCAGTGTTCTGAGGAAGGTTGGGTGAGAGTCAAGCTTTGTAGGGTTCACCAGCCTGTGGCTGAGGAATACCCTAAGAAACTCAACATCCTTCTCTGACCAATGGAATGATTATTTCCAGGCCTGGCCTACCTACTTTTTCAGTAGTTCCTGTCAGCTTTACTACAAATAGAGTAAAAATGCAATGTGTCAGGCCAAATCCAGGATGGCAAAGTTCTTTGGCCACCCTAAAGTTGGGCTCTGAAGGGTGAGGTTTGTATGGGAGCTGACTATGGTACTCACCAGTGTCAATCCAAAACTAACACCAAAATCTACTTTCAAACAAGCACACTACCCTCAACAAACCAAAAGATAGAAGTCTGATGGACAAAGCCGGGGTCCTTCTGCAACAAGACAGGAGACACACAAGAATTGTCCTGGCATCCTGTTTTCTTACTTTCAAGCATGCCAATGTGTTACATGTGGCTCAACAGACCTGTCAGGCAGGATTTGACACTGTAGTATCAACAGAATACCATCAGCCTCTACCCTGCATATTTGATTGAGTGCACATGAGTTATCTCTGCCAATTCAGGTCAGCCTATTATGTGCTGCTGCAAGGAATTTCACACCTCTTCTTGGGCTGAGAATGGTTGGGAGTTAGAAAAGGCGAATGCTAATTAGTCTTCTGACAGTTCAAGCAGATAATGGGTAACTTTCCAAAAGTTACATTACCTTAGTATGCATTAAAATTGTAACTTCACAATTGAATTTGATTTTGAATACCTATAGAAATAGAGGTTTAATTATTTTTCTAGCTGGTCCCATTCCCAAGATACATGTTAGTATTTAAATGTGCATTCTGATTTTACAAAGACCAGCTAGAACTGTCACAGTGCCACAGCTTTTAAGGCCGTATCACTGCAGGGGCATGTAACATTAGGTTTCTCCATGTCCAACTTTTAAACAGCATGCACGCAGCCTTGTGGGATACATTGCATAGATAGGAGTGAGTAATATTTAAAAGAGAGGTTTTTACCCTGTTAAAAAGGGTTATTTTAACTTGTTGCACTCAAGTTTTACACTGCAGCAGTCAGGCTACAATAGTAAGCTGAAAGCCACATTAAACGTTGTCACTTTAGTGGATGTCAAATTGAGTGTTTTCCCCCCACAGGTAGCATTTAACTTTTCATTTCATGGTTGTATATCTACATCTTATACTATAGCCTTCTAGACAACTTGAGGCTGCCAATTAGGAGTTAACAAATTATATTGAACTTTAGAGGCCGGAGTACATTCACTGAGACCTTTTTAGTAGTGGCCTAGTGCCACAGTAAAAAACAGCAGCACCAAGTCTAGACAAAATGGGGGGTGATCATGCCTAAAGGACATGTTCCCGCTGCTACTATGGTTGGCTTTACCAAAGTCATACTAGTAGTTCAATACTGCTCCTGCATAGTATCAGTTGTCATATGAGAGTATCAATAAATAGACTGAATTTTGACAGCACTGTTGCAAACAGGCATGTTAGCTATAGTCATTTTTGCATGGGAAAGCACCATATGAAAGCATATTAATTGTGCTCAGATCGTGGTCATAAAATCTTACTCTGTATCTCTCAATCTCATAATTGAATCCTATTCTGGCTGTGCTCAGATGATATATCAATTTCTGTTCCTTGTATAAAGTGCTAGTTCCTTATTAGGTCATGTGTAGTCACTCAACTATCTGATATAGAGTGAGCATAAATCACTAGCCCCTACGGATAGTCAAAACATACACCTCCACATGGGCACTTGTGAGCTTTAACCACTGAAATATGACTGAAGAAAACACAATATTTTGGACGAGATGGTTAAAACCATTCTTGTGGGATCATCCATGGTGAGTCATATGTCCTTCATCCAGATTTTGAGCCATTTAGATGAGTGGCATTGTCTCAACCCTTAAGAAGACCCAGATGAAAAGAAAGTTGCATGGCATCACACTGATAGTATAGTTATGGAAAAAGCTGTTCCAAGCTGTTTGAGAGTTACTACCCAGTCAAGATGTTTTTAAAGGATTGGGTTTTCTCTAAGGAGTAGTCCTATATCTTCGGGACGTATACTGATGATTGGTCAGTCCTATCACCAACACCACAAAAAGGATAGCGGATACAATTCTTATCCATATTCTGGAGGAAAAAAACAAAATTAAAAACAATGGTTCATATTACAATATACAAAATGAAGTTGGATGAAATCAAAATGGAGAAGGTAGAATGCAAAGAATTCAAAGGTAGTGAAAAAAGAAACTTAGGAAGGATGTGTCTAGATTTTCCCAAGAGACAACCTATTTACATGTCAAGGAAGGTTATAACACCAGCATGGAGTTTAGGAAGCAGAATAAATTCAGGAACAGGAGGGGTCCTTGAAATCGAATGATGAGAACAGCGAACATAGGGCCTCAGTAATACACCACCCTTCGAGATTAAGTAATGGCTCACATTCTTCCTGCTTGACTGGCCTGTAACAAGGCTCCCTTTTTGTGAGGAAGAGGCAGTGGAAAGCCAAGGGGAAGATACACGGAATGAGGAAAATTATACAAGGGCACAGAAAGGACACCACAGACATTCATCAGGAGCAAAGGGAATGTAGATGTCTATTTATAAATAAAAGATACACACAGCCAGGTTCATAGTTAAATACTTTATAAGATGCAGCAGTTCAGGACTAGCCTCCATATGTATCATTCAAAGTACAATGATTCACATGAGTTCTAATACCTTTTAATACATCTTGTAAAAGTAGCACATCCAATGGGGCTTGTCCTGCATTGGGACTTTCCAAACATGTATCCAATCAATAATCGAATAAAACCAATTAGCTATATTTGAATATTGACTAATGAAATGTTCTGCAACCAAAGCAAAGCAGAAGTGCACTCATAGTCTCAAGATTTCCTTTATTTTCCAAGGCCTTGGGTCACTGCAAGGTCAGGAAAGGCCATCAGGTCTTCAGATGTTCTGCAAGCTCCTATCTAGTGTTACAAAATTACACCTGAAATAAAAATGGATTCCACATGAAATCACAGGTAGAAGGTCTGCCATTAACATAGTGGTCAATCACTTCAGCACTTCCTTAACAAAAATAGAAGAGCAATTATTGAACAAGAGTCTGAGAATCCCTTGAACCAATCAGCTTCAGCCATTTGAAAATAGAATAGAATTACAACAGTTTTTCAGGAAAGTGTCACTAGACTCATTTTTCTAGGGGAACCCCATCCCCGGAAACAGTGACAACAACAAAACCTGAAACTGATCAAATTGAAGTAAATATTTACAACTCTATCCATTATAGTTTCAATGCAAGTTCTAACATTTGAGGAGGCGGTTTTGAAAGATATGACAATGAGGGAAAAACTGAGTAAGGATCTGTATACTTTCCCACTAATGAATGATTAGCCATTGCAAGCCTATCAGAATGAGAATATTGTCATAAACAAAAGTGCCAACCGTTGGTATCTAGTTGCTCCAGACCAGGACAAATTCACAAGTTCAGGCCGACCGTGATGGAGAGTGGGCTGGCTACTGGGATCAGGAGGCCAGCCAGCTATCCCTTGGAGTCACTCTGGGATTCTGGGTTCAAGAGATGCAGATCCAGTTCTTCTCACCCAAGCAAGAGGGCAACAGGCAGCAGTTCAGCACAGCAGTGCAGCAGTCTTTCAAAGCAGCAGTCCAGCAGAGTGGCAATCCTTTCAGCAACACAGCAGTCCTTCTTCCTGGCAGAGTATCTACAGGTCCAGAAGTATACTGAAGTGGTGGTGTCTGAGGTCCAGTATTTACATCCAGGTGTGCCTTTGAAGTGGGGAGAAACTTCTAGAGGCAAGCCTTTGAAATACACAGGTGCCATGCCTTCCTGACTCTGGATCTAGACTAACTACAGGGAGTATGCAGCCATTTGTGTGGAGGCAGGACACAGCCTATTTAAGTGTACGGAAGCTGGGTGCAGCTCCTCCCTTCCATCCTGATATTGATGGCCCATCCAGACACACCTAAGCTTCCTATTGTGGGTGGCTGTCTAGGAAGAAAGCACAAAGCTCAACTGTCAACTACACCCAGTCATGTGACCAAGAGAGAGGCCTCGGGCACTAAAAGGCCAAGGCAGAAAAATGGCAAGTTTCTAAAAATGGAATTTTCGAAACAGTCATTTAAAATCTGACTTCACAATAAGGTAGGAATTTACATTTCAATTCCAAAGACACTAAACATGAACTAGTTACCTATTCGCCATTTGGAACTTACACTGATAAAATGTAATTAGTTAACTCCAATGTTATCCTATAAGGAGAGGTAGGCCGTGCGGTAGTGAAAAAATATTTTAAGAGTGTTTCTTTACCATGACATGTAAACCTCAAAGGTTCATGTGAACCTTTCCAAATATACTGCCCTTGGGCTGTCCAGTGCCTACCTCAGGGGAGACATATGTATTAGAAAGGAAGGTTTTGGGCTGGCAAAAGCTTTATTTTAACTGGGCAAAATGGCGCTTTAAAACTGCACACACAGGCTGCAATAAAAAGCCTGAGACATGTTCAAAGTGCTACTTAAGTGGGTGACACAATCAGTGCTGCAGGCCCAAAAGTAACATTTAATTTATAGACTCTGGGGACAGGCACTGTCACTTTACTAGGCATGTGCATGTAAATTAAATATGCCAATTGGGTATAAGCTAATCTTACCATGTGTTAAGGAGTGAGCACAAGTACTTTAGCAATGGTTAACAATAGTAAGGTGCACATAATCCTAAAAGCAGCAAATATGAAGTCAGCAAATAGTTGGGTTAAAGGCACAAATTTAGATGCCAGGTCTTACACTATCTAAAAAAGATGATCATCGAAGCTATTAGGGCCCTGGACAGAGAGGCACTAAATTAGATTTCAAAAGAGGAAAGTAAATATCTAACATACATTACCTGTTTTTATTGTCTCCCCAAGATATACAAGAAAAGATACCCATCACCAGGGAGAACTATAATGTTTGGGATTGGGTCTCCATTTGAACCTCTTGCCAGATTCAATAATCACTTCCCCCACCTATAAGTGATGAGCATGCCATCCTATTTAAACAACATTAAGGATGCTCTAAATATCATTAAGTAACTAAACTGCAATTTGGACATTCAAATGCTAGGATATTAGACATTGATGCTCTATACTTGAGCATTCTGCAAGATGCTATTCTTAGCACTATAGAGGAAAAGCTCAACATGACGGAATTGGAATACCACAAACATAGTAGGTTGATAAAGGAAAGTTCATGCATTTAGTTTGCCAACAGCATCTTTCAATAGAAACAAGATTTTTATTTACAGATTGTGGGGACCAACATGGGATATGCCTATCCATCTAGTCTAACAAACTTCTATGTCCTTAATTTTTAACAGGTGTGGATCTACCATAACTCATTCCATTTAAGAGTAACATTAAGGGCCTCATTATGACCCTGGCGGCCGGCGGTACACTGGCAGTAACACTGCCAACAGGCTGGCGGTGTTCTGCCAGTGTATTATGACGGTCATAATCCCCAGGGCAGCACTGCAAGCAGCGGTGCCCTGGGGATTGTAAGTACCCAACCGCCAGCCTGTCCATGGCGGTAAACACCGCCATGGAAAGGCTGGCGGTAAGGGGGACTCAGGGTGCCTGGGCATGGGCAGTGCAGAGGCCCCCAGGCACAGCCCCATCATGCATTTCACTTCCCGAATTTCGGGCAGTGAAATGCGTGATGGGTGCTGCTGCACCCACTGCACATCAACATTGCCGCCGGCTCTATTATGAGCCGGCTGCAATGTTGATGTGACTTTTCCGCTGGGCCAGCGGATGGAAATGCTGTTTCCAGCGGAAAATTCCTAGTAGGGAGCCACCAACACCCCTAGCACTGGCGGTATAGTGGCAACCGTGGCTTCAGCGGTCTTTTTGAAAGACCACCGAAGTTGTAATGAGGGCCTAATTAATGGAAGAAGTACACTGATGGCTTCATCTGGGATAGAGACAAGACAGTAGCAGAGGAATTCATCACTTGGATAAATTCCTGGGATGAACTTATTAAGTTCATGATGACAATATGCAAACAGGAAATCTCCTTTCTGGGCAGAACGTAAAAGCTGCCAATGGAACATTGGCCACCACTGTATAAAAAAAGCCAATCAACAGGAATTCTCTACTGACCTTTAAGAGTTATTTTCCAAGGTTTCTCTTGGATAACTATCCAGTAGGACAATTACTCAGAATAAGAAGGAATTGGTTTCAGATTTGGAAGTAAACTGAGAGACAAAATCAGAGAGCATGGTTATGCCAAGAATTTGCATCAAATAGCAGCATAAAGAGCAAGAAATATAAATAGACAGTCTATTGGAGATATATCTAAAAAATGCACCAACCGTCTCACGTTAGACAATTTTTTCTACTCTATACAAGAGACTATAACAGAAACTCTAGAAGATCCCTACGGCAGCCCGGCTACATTACCTCCCCAACAGTCAACAAGTAAAGTATTGGCACATGCAGATAGTAATATGGCAGCTGCCTTTGTTTTGCTATGGGGGTCAATCACTTAATTGGTGCAATTATTATTGGAGAGCTTCATCCAATGACATGGTCATTTTCATGATATCCCCATCAAACACTGTTCAGTGTCAGTCTTCGACAGGGACTGTTCAAGTTTAAGGTAGAGGATGGTAAAGTGAGGTACATATAGCCCGACCTCTTGGCATGGCATGGTCCTTATTAGACTTGGCATTTTTTGGCGTGGTTTTCCCTGACTTTTTGATTTTTGAGCTATGTGCTGCTATCCAGTGCTAAAGTGCATGCGCTCTGTGTCTAAAACATGGTAACATTGGCTCCTCCATGACTGGCAGATTTGATTTACCGGTAAGTCCCTAGTAAAGTGCGCTATGTGTGCCCAGGGCCTGTAAGTGAAACGCTACTATTGGGCCTGCAGTGCTGGTTGTGCCACGGTAGCCTTTCAAACAGGTCTCAGGCCAGCCATTACAAAGCCCATGTGAGCAGTTTAAACTGCCATTTCGACCTGGCAAGTGTACCCACTTGCCAGGGCCAACCCTTCCATTTAAATACATGTCTGAGACCGCTAAGATAGGCTCTGGTTAGCCCCAAAGGCAGGGTGCAGTGTATTTAAAAAGTTGGACATGTACTTTTAAGTTTAACATGTCCAGGTAGTGAAAAACGCCTAAATCTGTTTTTCACTATTGCAAGGTTTGTTTCTCCAATAGGCTAGTATGGGAATTGCCTTAAAACATCTTTTAAGTGTAATTTATTTCCAATTAGAAAAAGATAGAAAAATTGAGTTTAGTGTCTCTGGACTCACAATTTAAAAACACATTGTTTGGTAAAGTTTGTTTTTAAATTGCAGGTCTGAAAATTACACTTTTAGAAAGTTAGCAGTTTCTTACTTCAACTGTCCTATGCCTTAGCCTGCCTCCAATCCACATCTGGTCTGCGTAAGGTTAGGTAATAGCTACCTTTGTGCATTCCATCCATCCCACCATAAATACAGACACTCAACTGCCCCTGCATTCCAGCTGCATACCGGTGGGTCTTCCTGGGCAGGAAGGACAGAGGGGCTCTCACATTTCAAAGGGCAGTGGCCTGACCCCACACAAGGGACTGATAACCCCCCACAGACCTCCTGGCAGGCACAACTTGGTTGAAAGAGAAATGGGGCACTTCAAAACCACTCTTTGAAGTCTCCCCCACTTCAAAGGCACATTTGGGTATAAGTACTGGGCCGCTGACACCATATACTGGGAACACTTCTGGACTGAAGACATTCTACCAGGAAAAAAGACTTCAGAGCTGTCAGGAGGGACTGCCACTTTGCTGTTTTCTCTGCTGTGTTGGGTGCTGCCTGCTAAATCTTGCCTGGGAGTGAGAGGTCACGCTTTAACTCTCTACACCCTGCAATCTAAAGTTTCTTCAAAGGCCTGAGTGAGCTTCCCTCATGTTTCTGAAGTCTCAGGGATAGCAAAGACTTCACCTGCACCTTGCTACCAGCACCTGGGCCCCTCTGCTGTGAGTCCCAATCTGCCAAGTCGTGCCAAATCCAATCCTGGGCCCTTGGAGGTGATTGTGGTGCTGCAATTCAAGAACTGACGCAATGACACCACCGTGTCTCTTGGAACTGACGCACCCCCCTGCAGAAACCCCTCTTTGTGCTGCCTTTACCAAAGCCATGGACACCGCTCGGCGACTGCACAATGCAATGACCCCGACATACAACACACTCCGGCTTGGCTGACGCAGCACTGATGCATCGGAACCCATACCCATCGCTTCTGGACATCGACGCAGCAACAGTGTTGCCCGAACAGGAAACAAAGCATCACCAGCAAGTGTGACGCATCCCCTCCTCTGGATGAATACATCATCAACGAGCCTCGACACAACAAAGGTATTGTCAGTAGGTCTGCGTGACCCCTGTGCCCAGCCTGTGCTCCATCGCAGTCGGACTGCACTTTTGAAGTTGCCCCTGACCAGCATGACCAGATGGTTCCGGTTGGAGGTAGTCTTCTAAGCACTGCACTTTTATCTAATATTTTTAAATTCACAACTTGACTTGTGTAGTTAAATTTGTGTAGTTTTGGTCTTATTTGTCTCAGATATAATATTGCTATTTTTCTAAACTGTGGTGGAGTTCTTATGTGGTGTTTTCAATGCGTTACTGTGTGTGTGCACAAATACTTCACATATTGCTTCTTTAATTTAGCCTAGCTGCTCTGTGCCAAGCTACCAGAGGGTGAGCACAGGTGAACGTTTAGTGTGTATCTTACTTGTCCTGATTAGGACTGTGGTCCCTACTTGGACAAAGTGCAAACCTTTGCCAATTAGAGACCCATTTTCCAACAGTCCTGATCCACACACAGTGTCCTGTGTGCAGCTCATGGTGTGGCATTGGTTATCTGCTCTTTTTTAGGGTCCCATGGTTCAGCTTTTCTACAAGTATCCAGGGGGGTTTGCCTGGTTATTAAGCAACAATTGCCTTTTTTTTCATCAGAGCTTATAAACTGCCCATACCTAGTCTGCTCTTCCTGTGTTACAAAACAACTGATCATTAGGATGGTCTAACTCCTCCAATGCAATTTAACTACCCTAATGTCTATTACCCCAGTGCATCATCATTTGCCCAGAACTGTCACCTGAGGATGTTTTTGCAACTGCTACCCAGAAGCATTCCTGTAACAGTCACATGATGGAGCCTAGGTAACTTTCTCACAAGATTCCCTTGTAACTGCTTCTCTGTAATGTACAAGTAACCCATACTTGACTTTGCCATGAACAACATACTGGAATGATTTACCTCCAATCAGAGGCGGCTGCTGCAGATATCAAGGGAAGGGGTGGGGGGACGATTGGGATGAAGGGGACAGGGGAATGAATACTTTTTTTTTTAAAACATACTGTTCATTGCCGATGAAGACGCTGTCCTCTGCCGCTGCATTGCTTGTCCTCCTTTCCTGTTCTGGAGTCCAAGTCTGGTGACACCAGAAGAGGCTCCCCAGTAATCCTTGTGCTGCTTACATGCTAAACATAGCATATAAGCAGCATCAGGATTGGTCTGAGCAGCAGTGACTGTCGCTCAGGCACAACCCTGGGGCATGTGCAGTTTCTCCAGCCCGGCTGTGTACACAGCAGGGATGGAGATACTGTTAGCGCGTCAGACCTTATTAAGTAAGCTTACAACGGAGACGCGTATAGGCAAATGTACCTTTTGACTGTGCTTCAATTTTCTCCTACTACAGAATCCCGTACCAATGGCAATAATCAATGACATCAATAATCAATAGGAGTCAGTAATTTCCACTCACCATGACCTCTCAGCCATGAATAACCACACCCTTATGTAAAAGTTAGAATTTTTATTTCCCTATATTAGCAATGCTAATGTCACATAACTTAGTCTCAAAATCAAATGATAAACATACAAAAACAATACTGGCTAACCAAAGCGGCGAAAGAATCGCAATCCAATCAAAGCTTGGGCTACTACACATTCTGAGATTACAGTGAAAATTAGTTGCAAGAATAACTTCACAAACAAAATAACATACATTTAGGTTCAGCAACGAAAATAAATCAACTCTTATTACCTGTAGCAAACTTCAGTGGTGAGAACCCTAACTAACATCAGATTAGAATAGCATGTTTGGGCTTCATGCAAAAGCAATTTAGTCACACAAATTTGGCAAACGTCTAACTATGGCTCTATCAAAATACCGGTTGGTACCTCGAAACAAAAGCAAATAGACATAACAATCAGTAACATCACCATATACCTTGAATCAGTTTGGTTCTGCAAGCTGTGATAGTCATCGTCAACAAGACATCAGTTCGGTGAGCAAGACATCAGGATGCAACATTAAAGTTCAGAAAAAACAAAGACTCTTTAAGCAATAAAGTTAAACATGTCTCCTCTTGGGACGGTCAAGGAAAATAATAGTTTAGTGGATAACAGAAAAATGCTGTCCTCCTCTCGGTGCAGTCTGGCTAGGTTAGATTTCCTAAAACTACTTCCCAAGTCCTTATTGGTCAAAGAATTACATGTTTACACTTAGTCCAATGAAAATAAAGCCCCAAATCAAAACTTTTACTAGCATATGGATCACATGTCGATGATTGGCTCCTTTTCTCCTGTTCCAATCATTTGGTTTGTCAGGTATCAATATTGTTGCAGCTTATATTCCAGTCAGTGCATCCATTGTCTTCTCCTGGGAAGGTCAGTCTTAAACATACTACATTATACAATGTTTCTCTAGCAAGTACAACATCTTCTAGCATGCAGTGTCTCATGAGAAAGAACTTCAGCTATGAGCACTTGGTCAGTACAGTGGAAAATCACAATTTAATTCTCTGAGCATCAATTTTATAAGTCGCCTAAGAAAATGCAGCTTGACATGAGGCCGTGCAACTAGGCCCAAGATCTCGCTAAGTTAAGGCCTACAATTAATAAAGCTAATACATAATGCCTAACCCTTAATATGACTTATTACTACATTAATCAAACATAAGCTCAACATTTCATATTAATAAGCCATTAATAACTACACTTCGTGAACATTGGCAGCCACTCAAGTGGGCACCCCTTCAAATGTGTGGATTATTTTTCTCTAAGTTAATGCATTTTCTACGCAAATCCAACACTCAAAATAACATGAATATTCATTAATAAATTCTGTGTTAACAATACCTAAGTGCACATGTGTGGTTGGACAGCCGTCTTATCGTTTTATTTTTCTTCTGCTGGCTCTTAGCTAGTGGGGCGACGCTCCTCCGCCACTGTGGAGGACCCGTCCCTGCCTCCACTTCTCAGTGAGAATACACACGTATTTACCTCAAATGTACAGCAGTAGCCGCCGCCATGTTGCTTAGCCGTTGTCATCTTGTTTGCCCACATTATTCATTTGTTGCACTGGCTGCTTCGCCTGTGAAATATTTAGTGTCACTCATTCTCTTGGGACAAGCATACTGACTCCAGTATTAGTGCAAAAGGCCATTTATTAGGACAGGATTGCAATAAACATTACAACATGTAACAACACAACATCTTTCAATCCTTAACATAACAACTGTGTTTTCTCCTTTGCCCCGGTCCCCAATCTCTCCCCATATTGCCTAACACATTCTTTCCGCCTTTCACCCCTGTCACTTTCTCCCATCACCGTCGTCCTCATCACTTCTTTGCCAAAACATCCTCCAACCACCACTTCATTCACCTGTTCCTCCGAACCTACCCCCAGATCTTCCTTCACCTGAAATCCTTATTTCTCCTCCCAAGAGGTGGATCTGCCCGCATCTGACTCGCCTCCCCCATGTACCAATCCCATTCACCTTCAACCCATCCTAAACTCACTCCCCCTTCCACTAACTGCAGGACGTGTGGGCAGCTAAATGCTTTGTCCCCTGTAATGCTGTGAGCCAGGAGAGGACGTCATTTCCTCTACCGGCTCCTTAAATCTATCCTACCCAAGTGACCTCCCTCACTTCCCCCAGGCCTGACCAATCCTGTCCCTCCTCTCTCTGTCCCACCTTCCTTCAGGACCCTCCCTTCGCATCACTAAGCAAGGATTCTTAATGAAGCAAGCTTAGCGTCCCAAAAATACTTTTTGTTTGGTATTTTGCACTTTTCTCTCCAGAAAGCTGCACACTTACAGGATTCCCAGAGTTTTGGTTTCTGTCACGTGTTAGCGCGTCAGACCTTAATAAGTAAACTTACAAGGGGACGGGAATAGGTTGATAAACCTTTTGACTCGCAATTAAGATGTTCTTATCATAGCTCCAGTACATGCAAATCAATGATTAATAACCAATACACAATATCAATAATCAACAACAAATCAATTAAGAGTAATAATCAATAGAGTCAGTAATTGTTACGCCCCATGACCTTTCAGCCATGAACAACCACACCTTTTAGTACAGGTTAGAATATTTATTTCCGTATTTTAACAATGCTAACGGCATGTAGATTAATCTCAAAATCAAATGAAACACATACAGAAACAATACTGGCTGTCCAAAGCAGCGGAAGAAACGTGATCTAATCAAAGCTTGAACTACAACACATTCTAAGGTTATGGTGCAAATCAATAACAAAGTCAACTGCGTCAAAGTGATTGCATACATTCAAATTTAGCACAGAAATACATCAAGCCTTTTCTTCATTAGTGAGGATCCTTAACTAACACCAGATTAGCATCCGCATGTTGGGCTTCATGCAAAACAATTTAGTAACACAACTTTGGAAAAACATGTAACTATGGCTCTATCTAAACATTGCTGTTGGTACCTAGAAAGAAAAAACAAATAGACTTAATAATCAACAGTCTAATTCATAATACCTATCCTCAGTGTGTATCAGCAAGCAGAGTCAGTCTTCGTCCTCAGTACATCAGTTGATCAGCAAGACATCAGTATTCAGCATCAAAGTTCAGAAAATGCAAAGTCTTTTAGCATTAAAGTTAAGCACATCTCTTGTCAGGACGCACAGGAAAATGTTGACATTTCGGCCAGCAAGAAAATGGACAATGAACCTGTCTTCTCTCTGTGCAGAGTCATTGAATCAAAACCAGTAAAACTATTTCCCAAATCCCCATTGGTCACTCAATCGCATGGTCACACTTTGTCCAATAAAACTAAAACCCCTAATCTATGAATTCTACCATTACTCTGTTCACATGTCATTGATTGGTTGTCCTGCAATGTCCTCATCATCTGGCTTATCAGGTAACGACATTGTTGCAGCTTCCACTCCAGTCACTATCTCCTCCTGAGAAAGTCAGTCTCACATGCATTACACACAAAATGTTACATTAGCAAGAACAGCATCTTCTAGCAGTCGGTTCTCATGAGACCCTTTAATTATGAGCACATTTAGACAATGCAAAATGGAAAATCACAGTTTAACTCTCTAGGACAGCCATTTATTAAACGTTAAGAAACACAGCTTTGACTTGAGGCCTGGCAAGTATGACATAATGCATAACCCTTAATATGACATATTACTACATAAATCAAACATATATTAAACATTTCACAGTATTAGAATATTAATAAGTACACTTCGTGAACATTGGAGGCCACTCATCGTAATCACATTTTCAAATGTGCGCATTATTTTCTCTACGTTAATATATTTTCTACACAAACCTATTAGTCAGAATACATGAACACTTATTAATATTTTTTATTAAAGCACCTGCGCTAGCACATGTATTCGATTCGAAATGTATATGAAAAAACCCTATAACAATTCCATGGAAGAGAGAAGGTTTGTATTAGATGATCATTGCAAATGAGGAAAAATTATTGCTGCTGTGCATTGCGATCTCGCATTATGCTTCTATATATGCTCAGTAAATGTGACCAGACATCAGGAAGACATATGAGCAGTGATTATTCCCAGCATAAACATGTTTTACAATCTGAAAACATTTCAATACACACCTCTTCTCGAGAGCGTTTGAATGTCTTTCCACATTTTGAACTAGCCATCTGCCATGTACCTTGAGTTTTCAATCTCTTCTGGAAGAGTTATTAAAAGTCCCAGTATACTCCCTGCCCCTTCTGGCTCTGCATGGGCCCAATATGCTATGATATGCCTCGAAAAAGTGTACAGATTTTTCGTACAGGCAGTTCTACTCTCGGGTGCAACAAGAGGTTTATGGAATAGATAGACATTTCCTTTTGGGATATTTGTTGAACTTGTTGTGCCACAACTGTGCTATCAGGGATAGTAAGAAATCAGCATTTTTTTTAATATTGGAGGAATGTATACAGTCCGTTTTAAATGGTCGTGTGCACAGATAGGGTACCATGTAACAATCGATTGACTCTCATTCCGTCTTGACAGCCTTCGTGAGAGCAGTTATGGAGTCGGCCAAGTATTGGGGCCGAGGACTCACTACTTTCGATGTCTATTGGAGCAGAATCAATGATCTAATATATATTTTGATTTGATCAGTAGGGCACATGATCTCAATAAGACAAGTGGGGATCAAGACCTTCCAACCTTTAGAAATGGAGCACCAGTACTGCATAACAAATAGACAATTAGATTAACCCCTTCGCTGCCAGGCCTTTTCCCCTCCTGTGCCAAGCTTTTTTTTGGCTATTTGGGTCAGTTTGCGCTAAGGCCCTCATATCTTTTTGTTCACATAAGCTACCCACACCAAATTTGCGTCCTTTTTTCCAACATCCTAGGGATTCTAGAGTTACCCAGAGTTTGTGGGTTCCCCTGGAGGACACCAAGAAATTAGCAGCAAATGTTTTTGTTTTTTTGTTTTAATAAAATGGGAATAGGGGTTGCAGAAGAAGGCTTGTGGCTTTTTCTCTGAAAATGGCATCAACAAAGGGTTTGTGTTGCTAAAATCACTATCTTCCCAGCTTTCAGGAACAGACAGACTTGAATCAGAAAACCACATTTTTCAACATAATTTTGGGATTTTACTGGGACATACCCCATTTTTCTATTTTTTTTGCTTTGACCCTACCTTGAGTTAGTGACAGAAATGGGTGTGAAATCAATGCTGGATCTCAGACAGCTAACCATTTCTGAAAAGTAGACAAAATTGTGATTTCAGCAAGGGGACATTTGTGTAGATCCTACAAGATTTTCCTACAGAAAATAACAGCGGAAATTAAAAAAATATTGAAATTGAGGCAAAAAAACAGCCATTTCTCTCCACATTTTACTCTGTAACTTTTCCCTGCGGTGTCAGATTTTCAAAAGCAATATACTGTTATGTCTGATAGACTCTTCTGATTGCTGGGACATATTGCGCTTGTAGGTTCATCAAGAACTCTAGGTACCCAGAGCCAATAAAGGATGTGCACCTTGCAATGAGTTTTCATTGTATACCAGGTATATAGCAATTCATTTGGTGAAATATAAAAAATGAAAAATAAGTATCAAGGAAACCTTTGTATTTCCAACATGGGCACAAGATAAGGTGTTGAGAAGCAGTGGGTATTTGCACATCTCTAAATTCCAGGGTCCCCACACTAGCATGTGAATTACAGGGCATTTCTCAAACAGATGTCTTTTTTACACACTGTCTTACATTTGGAAGGAAAAATGTAGAGAAAGACAAGGGGCAATAACACTTGTTCTTCTATTCTGTGTTCCCCCAAGTCTCCCGATAAAAATGGTACCTCACTTGTGTACATAGACCTAATGCCCGTGACAGGAAATGCAACATGGACACATCACATTTTTACATTCAAAGCTGGCGTGCTTTTGGGAAAGTGTCTAGCTGTGAATTTTGGCCTGTAGCTCAGCCAGCACCTAGGGAAACCTACCAAACCTGTGCACTTTTGAAAACTAGACACCTACATGAATCCAGGATGGGGTGACTTGTGGGGCTCTCACCAGGTTCTGTTACCTAGAATCCTTTGCAAACCTCAAAATTTGGGGAAAAAAACACTTTTTCCTCACATTTCGGTGATAGAAAGTTCTGGAATCTGATAGGAGCCACAAATTTCCTTCCACACAGCATTCCCCCAAGCCTCCTGATAAAAATGGTACCCCACTTGTGTGGGTAGGCCTAGTGCCCGTAACAGGAAATGCCCCAAAACACAACATGGACATATCATATTTTCCTGAAGAAAACGGACCTGTTTTTTGCTAATTGTCGTGACGGGGCCACTCACCTGAAAAGCAGGATGTCTGCAGGGGTGATGGTATGCCCCAGACCTCCTGAAACACCTCTTGGCACTTCCTGGTGGAAACAGAAACCCCAGCAGGTGTTCCAAAAGGAAAGGGGGAGTGGATGAGAAAGAGACAAAACACTGCCACGTCTTGCCGGTCCAGACAGGCATCCTGTATCTTCGGGGAGGCAGGTCATTGTTGACAGAGTGATAGTAGAGTTAGTGCACTCAACTTCCTTGAAACTGAATCTCTCTTTCTGATATGGGCACAGGAGTAGTAGAAGAACACTGGGATGCTCCATCGCTTTTCTTGGATAATAATAACTGTTGGCACAATTATTTACACTGCATTACCAAAAACCCAAACTGAGTACCATAACAACAAGTACTGCAACACTAGGGCTAGCTTCACAGAGATTCACTGTTGCACACTACAATTAGAACCGTGGTTGCACATATCATGCACAAGAAAGACAAACAACGGCATTAATTATATCACATATAACTTTACTGCATGCATAGGGTTAAACTAAAAGAAACAAAAACAATCCAAGTAATACAAATGTCCACTCTGGGTTCAAACAGTTAGGGTGGCACAGTTTGGTTTGGTTTCACTCTGTGTGTGAGAAACCCTTCAAAAAGCAAATTCCTCAAACCTGAAACACAGACATGAATGACACAATTTAAATCCAAGAGTTATACCATTAGAAAAAGAAAAGTCACGTAAATGCTCTTTTAAAATTGCACTGTCACTTTTTTAGTACTTGAGCTCAAACAGATTTCCTGAAGCACATTTAGGCAAGTAACTACAATAATAATGTCGATTTTTCAAAAATACATTTGTCTCTTCAAGATAAGCACTCTGCCAAAATACAAGATCTGAAATACACCAGCTGTTCTAGGAAAGCGCATTGCTCAAAGAACAAACTCCCTGGAGAATACTAGTCACTTAGCTGCATTCTTTTCCGGAGTCCTGGAGGAATGCCTGGTGTCAGCTGGTACAGGAATGAAGAAAAGAATTGCCTCAAAAGTCCTGAATGCGAGGATGACATCAGGGGCTGGGCTGCCAAATCAGATGCTGAGATCAGGAAGCAAAACAAAGCCAACCAGGGAGGCATGGTTTACTCCGCTATTTATAGCCAAGCAGGAAAGCAGTTGAGTTTCCACATGTGGATGAGTCACCACACCCAATTAGAAGCACATGTCTACACCACACCCAATTAGAAGCACATGTATACACCTACTCACATTAGCAAAAAAGCATTGGTAAAACAAGCATTGATAAAACCAAATGTGTAACACAGCACATTATGTTTACTTAGACACATGAAGGTTTAACCAAGAACAGAGATATGATTTAACCGTAATCCCTGGGGCTGCTGACAGATAACGCAGGAGGCACCTTGGGGATTCCTGACACTAAGGCCCTCATCACAACCCTGGAGGTCAAAGACCGCCAGGGTTGTTTTGGCGATTGTACCGCCAACAGGCTGGTGGTACAATTTGTCATATTATGACCGCGGCGGTTTCCCGCCATCGTTGTCCCGGCGGTTATGATCTGCCAGGGAAGCGCTGCTTGCAGCGCTGCCCTGGGGATTGTGACTCCCCTTCCCACCAGCCTGTCCATGGCAGTAGAGACCGCCATGGAAAGGCTGGCAGGAAGGAGAGTTGTGGGGCCCCTGGGGGCCCCTGCACTGCCCATGCACTTGGCATGGGCAGTGCAGGGGCCCCCAGGCACAGCCCCACCCTGCTTTTCACTGTCTGCTGTGCAGACAGTGAAAAGCGCGACAGGTGAAGCTGCACCCGTCGCACGCCCGCTACACCGCCGGCTCCATTAGAAGCCGGCTCCAATGTTACAGCCGACATCCCTGCTGGGCCAGCGGGGGTGTTGTAATGCGGCTGGCGGGATTGCAGCCGCATAGGCAGCCGCTCGGCGGTCCAACCTTGGCGGACGGCTTCTGACGCCCGCCAAGGTTGTAATGAGGGCCTAAGTGCCTAGCTGTGGATTTTGACCTCTAGCTCAGCTGGCACCTAGGGAGACCTAGCAAACCTGGACATTTCTTAAAACTAGATGACTAGAGGAATTCAGGATGGGTGACCTGTGGGGCTCTCACCAGGTTCTGTTACCCAGAATCCTTTTCAAACCTCAAAATTTGGCACACTTTTCCCTCACATTTCAGTAATGGAAAGTTCTGGAATCTGAGGGGAGCCACAAACTTCTACCCAGCGTTCCTCCAGGTCTACTGATAAAAATGGTACCTCATTTGTGTGGGTAGACCCACTGCCCGTGACAGGAAATGCTGCAAAACACAACATGGACACATCACATTTTCCTAAAGAAAACTGACCTGTTCGTTGCAAAGTGCCTAGCTGTAGATTTTGGCCTCTAGCTCAGCCGGCACCTAGGAAACCCTAGCAAACATGGACATTTCTGAAAACTAGACAGCTAGGGAAATTAGGAATGGGATGACTTGTGGTGCTTTCACCAGGTTCGGTTACCCAGAATCCTTTGCAAACCTCAAAATTTGGCAAAAAAATACTTTTTCCTCACATTTCGGTGATGGAAAGTTCCCCTGACTCCGTTTCCAGTGACATTCGAGTTTTGGGCCTAAACATAAAATCTCGTGTGCAATTGTTTTCCTGGCATTTGGCTCTTGGCATTCAGGTCGGCAGTGTGCGCGATTATTTCATGGCATTTGCATTGTGAAGTTCGAATCGGCAACAGTGTGCGCGATTCATTCTTGGCATTTAACTCTTGGCATTCAGATCGGCAGTGTTTGCGCTCATTTCATGGCCTTTTTTATTCTTGATGTTCGAATTGGCAACAGTGTGCGTGATTCATTTCTGGCATTTAACTCTTGAAGTATAGATCGGCAGTGTGTGCGATCATTTCATGGCATTTGGTTCTTAATGTTCGAATCGGCAACAGTGTGCGCGATTCATTCCATGCATTTAACTCTTGAATTACAGATCGGCAATGCGCGCGATCGTTTCATTGCATTTGAATCTAGATGTTCGAATCGGCAACAGTGTGCGCTATTCATTCCTGGCATTTTAACTTTTGAAATACAGATCGGCAGAGTGCGCAATCATTTCTAGACATTGAAATCTTGACGTGCAGTTTGATTAAGGTGCATAATAATTCCTGAATATTTGAGTCTTGGAACTCTTAATCAGAGTGTGACGTAGCAATGTTATTCATGATTCTAGTACAGTTCATTCATGCAGAGAAAAACCAGGTGCTCTTTGATTTTTGTTGTAATGCAGTGATTATTCTAAGAACTATCTGGAGAGCGTTCATTGTTCAAAATATGATATGTTAATTCTGGAATGTTCATATGAAACTTTGCCTAACCTTTCTTGATTTCCAGGTACCTAGATTCCTGAGGCCTAGTTATAGTGAAGCTTTAGGCCATTCATGTTTTCAGTATAAGTGTTATTTGAAACAAAGCTTATTGAAAGTCATTGTGATTAATCTTGCAATTGTGTTGTTTAACTCTTGATCCACAGGTCTCCTTCCCCGCTGTTCCCAACCCAAAACCCATTCCCCAACTTGGCCATTCTTTAACTCTGTGTTATAATAACTAGTGGAGTTTGGAGCTGCCAAGAGGTGGACATGTTGGGAACATGCGCAAGCCCCGAGGATCTGGTCTTCTTAACACTATCCTTGAACACAATGAAAGCATTAAAAGTTGCCAAGTGAAACAGGTGAATCGTTAACTTCTTATGCCAAACGTAAAACTTACGAACAGCAGTAAAAGGTTCCAACCTCTGATCAACTCTATCTACACCTCCTATGTGCTTATTATCATCTAAATTGCATACAGATTTGCACACTTCAGCAACCTGGCCCCAAACAGTCACAGGGGAAGTACTCTCATCATGGATGGTACTTAGCATGTAGACATCCCTCCTGTCTGTAAATTTCAGAGCTAGCAGCTCATCATTCCACAAGGCACTGCACTGTCCCCTCTCAAGTTTTTTACAGACAAGCTCCCTTGGATAGCCTTTCCGGTTACAACGGATTTTGCCACAAGCAACAGTGTCCACTCTAAACAATTCCTTGACAAACTGCACTGCAGTGTAGAAGTTATCCAGGTACAAATGGTGACCTTTGTTAAACAGTCATCTACCAAGTTCCCACACAATTTTCTCACTAACTCCAAAAGTGGGCGATTAACCATGGGGGTCAATACTGGAACCAGTGTAGACCCAGAAATTATACACATATCCTGTACTACTTTCAGACAGCATATACAATGTAATTCCAAACCATGCCTTCTTGCTAGGAATGTACTGCCTAAAAACCCTTGAACAGGACCAAAGACTCGTCCACAGCTATTTCTTTGCCTGGAACATAGACCTCTGAAAAACAATCTACAAAATGATCAAGGACAGGCCTCATCTTAAAAAGACGGTCAGAATCAGGGTGATCTTGTGGCAAGGTTAAAGCATTGTCAACAAAATGGGGCATCTGAAGAAGAAGCAAATACCAATTATGACTTGTGGTTGCAGGAAATATAACCGTTGCCATCAAGGGACTAGTAGACCAATAAGAAGCCAGCGATGGCTTCCTTATCAACCCCATCAAAAAAGTCAAACCCAAAAACATTTTAATTTCTTCCAAATGTGTGGGAATCCACTGGGTAGCTCTAGAGCAGAGGTATTCAAACTGGGGGGGGGGGCGGGCCCCCCTTGGGGGGCCTCAAGTGATCCCAGGGGGGGGCGTCAAACTCTGGCCAAAAGATATATTATACAGATAACATGCCTTTGTTTTAAGCAGAAGCATGTTATTGCAGTATTAAAAAGGTAACAGTACTTAACGCAAATGTTTAAATAGGTTTAGACCTATTTTTAACATTGCCGTCTTTCTCAAATAATTGTGAAAAATTCTGAGGGGGGCCCAATGATTTTTATTTTTCAACTGGCGCGGCAATAAAAAGTTTGAAGACCACTGCTCTAGAGTGTGGCCTAAGTCTGGTAGTGTTGTCCTTCAAATACTGCTCCGCATACAAATTAGTCTGCTCAACAATCTCTTCCAAAAACGTATTGTCCGTAATCAACTGAATGAAACTTACAGGCAAAACGTTTTCCATATTGACTCCACACCCTGTGAGACCAGTAAAGGCAGGCAACTCTGGCTGCTCCTTGTCGGGGGCAACCCAGAGTTCAGGTTTTCCAATAGGAAACCTTTCAGCCCAGGCTGCTGCACTATTGGCACGTCAGTGTCCTCCTCTAAAACAGGCCCTTCATCTGCACTGAGAGTGGCTTCCTCATCAGAAGATTCCTCTCGGATAGAAAATTCACTGCCAGAATCTCTCACGTCCTCCTCTGCCTCAGATGCAGAGTCAGTCTCATAATCATGATCAGACAATGACTCAAAAAGCATACCAGGGGAAAGGCTAGCGCTCCCTTTCAACTCCGGTGCCAGGACGCAATGGTTACGTCCTCAGCACAGGAGCACTGTGCCGAGGGACGTAAACGTTACGCCTGCAGCACAGAGGCAGTTAAGCAGAGAAAACACCAAACCAAAGCACCGTCCAATCAGTGGCAGTGATTTTGTGTTGTGAGGAGATCTCAGAAAACGTAGCACTGAAAGAAAAAGAATATACATCAGAAGTAGGAGGAGCAGCAGAAATGTGTTCTGCTGCTAATCAAACTAATGGTAGAGAGGAGAAGGGAAGCTATTTCTTACTGCCTCCCTATTCAGGCAACTATAATAATTTCATGTGGATTCCTCGGGGCCATGTGGAATAAGGGAAAACTAATTTGCAATACAACCCTCCTAAGTGTCCCTCAAGTAAAATTGAGAAGTGTTCCTCTATACCTTTCACATCTGATTGATTGGGTGACTGATAATGTGGAAGACTCTATGAAGAGACAACATTTGTAGCAATTCCAACATAATTGTGCTATTTTGTAAAGTAAAATAAATCAAGCCACAGTGCAAGTACAGGAAATGTATGGACAGCGCCAGGGCTGATGCAAAATGAAGAGCCAGGTATTCAGTTTCTTGGGAAAATTCAAGAACTGAGTTGGTGACTCTTATATGTAAGGACAGGGTGTTCCAGGTTTTAGTTGCAATGTAGAGGGCACAACCGCCGGATCTGGTTCTGTGTATGTGGTGGATGTGTGTGAGTAGGAGTCTGGCTGAGCGGAGGTGTCTGGTAGTTTGTGGAAGTTTGTGTGGTTATTTAGGTACATGGGGCCAATGTTGTGTAAGGCTTTGTGTGTGCGTGTGAGACATTTGAAGAGTGCTTGTATGTGAATTGGGAGCCAGTGGAGCTCTATGAGCTGTAGGGTGATATGAGCATAGGATGGAAGATTGAGGGTGAACCTGGCAGCTGGGTTTTGTATCGTCTAGAGTCTTTTGATCAATGGAGCATTGATTCCTGGGGTAACGGTTCTGGGAGTGTTGGTGGAGAGCCATTTGAAGATCTTCTTGAACATCTTGTGCGTTTGGAACCAGGAGATGGAGACTGCTTTCACTTGGCCAGTCTTGGTGAGTTGGTTGTTGATTACTAATCTGAGGTTCTTTACATGGGTTGCTAGGAGGGTTATGAGTCCCAGTTTGACAGGCTGCCAGGTGGAGTCCCAAAGCAAGGTGTCTTTGCTGAAGATTATAGTTGGAAATGGCGTCTCTAGTTGGCAGTGGTTTGCACCTTGTCCAAGTAGGACCCATACTCAAGTAAGGGTAAGGGAGCCACACAGCTATGATAACTCCTGCTCACCCCCTTGGCACTTGGTAGGTTGGCCCAGGCAGTCAGGCTTATCTCAGAAGCAATGTGTAAAGTATTTGTACACACACACACACATGCAGTAACACAATGAAAACACCACAAAAGTAATCCACGCCAATTTAGAAAAATAGCCAATATTTATTTGAGTAAAACAAGCCAGAAAATAACAAAAATCCAGCATACACAAGTAAAAATATGAATTGCAAAAGATTAAACCTTAGTACATTGCTTAGAAACACAATAGCTCCAACTGCGGCTATCACATCACCCTGACGGAGTAACCTCCAACAATCTGACACAGCTCACAAGAGAGTTTAGGCCAGTCATGGAGTTGCACGAACCCCAGGTATAGTACCTTGGAAAACAATCATGAAACATAGATGTTGCAATGAGTCAGGGAGGTGAGGGGTTACTGGAGTCAGTGCAGCATCAGTTCCTTACTGTTACCAGAGAGTTGTGGCATCGGTTCCTTACTGCTAGGTGGGGGGTGAGGTGTTGTTTCCTTTGGGTTGCAGGGGAGGTGATGTGGCATTGAGGCAAGGCATCAGTTCCTTGCGAAAAGGCGGGGTCTATGAATCCAGCAGGTCAAGATGCACAGCATCATCTTTGCGGTGATGCATAACACCATGGGGCCACAGGATCTGTGGCGGAGTCGGGTGTCATGGGCATATGTGACAAAACACTCGGGACTCACGCTGTGGCAGAACTTCAGAGGCGCTGCAGCGTCATTGGGCCTGTGTTGCAGGTCGGGACATTGCACTCAGCGGGGACTATGGCTCTGGTGCAGCACAGCGCAGAGTCAGAGGGTGGCGCCATTCCCAAAGTCGCTCTGGAGTAGATGTACTTAGTTTCTTCTTGGTTGCAACTAAGCTCACTTCCAAGGGTGCAGGGGCATGGCAAGTCAGGGCTCTCAGCAAGAGAGCCCAGGCACTGGCAGGTAAAGTCTTTGATGTCCCTAAGACTTCCTAACAGGAGGCAAGCTCAATTCAAGCTCTTTGAGAACCTTGGAAAGCAGGATGTGGAAAGTAAAGTCCAGTCCTTTCACTCCCAGGACAGAAGCAGCACGCAGCAGGCTAGCACAACAAAACAACAGGCAGAGTGGCAGTCCCTCCTACAGCATCCAGCTCTTCTTCCTGGCAGAATGTACTCAGTCCAGAAGTGTTCCAACTATGTAGTGTCAAAGGTCCAGTACTTATACCCATTTCTGTATTTGAAGTAGGCGAACTTCAAGGAGAAGTCTTTACAGTGCACAAAACCCTGTCTTTTCCTGCCCTGGCCCCAGACATACTCCAGGGGTGTTGAAGACTGCTTTGTGTGAGGACAGGCACAGTCCTATTAAGGTGCAAATGTCAGTTCTTCGCACTACTCTAGTTCAGGAAAACCCATTAGCCTGGTGATGGGCCATCATGATATGCAGGGCACACCTCAGCTCCCTTTGTGTGACTGTCTAGAGTCAATGCACAAAGAGCCCAACTGTCATCCTGACCCAGACGTGTATTAAGCAGACAGGGAAAGGCACAGAATGGTTAAGCAAGAAAATGCCCATTCTCTAAAAATTGCATTTTTTAACGTACAATTCAAAACTCAACTTCACCAAAAGATGTATTTTTAAATTGTGAATTGAGAAACCCCAAACTCTAGATCTCTATCTGCTCCCAATGGGAAATTACACTTGAAAGATATTTCAATGCAATCCCCATGTTATCCTACGGAAGAGATAGGCCTAGCAATAGTGAATAACAAATTTAGCAGTATTTCACTATCAGGTCATGTAAAACACACCATGCCCTACCTTTTAAATACACTGCACCCTGCCAATGCGGCTGCCTTGGGTCTACCCTAGGGGTGACGTACAGGTAATAAAAATGAAGATTTAGGCCTGGCAAGTGGGTGTACATGCCAGGGCAACATGTCAGTTTAAAACTGCAATGGCAGGCCTGAGACATGTTTGCACATGTGGGTGGCACAATCAGTGCTGCAGGCCCGCTAGTAGCATTTGTTCCTCCATCTGTTGACTTTGGTTATGCTGGCTTAGAAAATAATCTGGATGTTTGGCGTCTTCCTACAGAAGAGAGGGAGAGTACGAGCTCAGTGTCGTCAGCATAGGATATGACATTTCTTTCATGGATGTGGATAATGCTGGCGAGTGGGGTCTTAAATGTGTTGAACAGAGTGGGGAGGAGTAAGGAACTCTGCAGATGAGGTTGGCGGCATCTGAGGGGAAAGGGGCAAAGCTGACTAACTGGGTATGGCCTGTCATTTAGGAACACTTCCAGCTATGTGCGGGTCCTTGGATGCTGGCTTCATGCAGTTGTTGAATTAGAATGGGGAGGGAGATGGTGTTAAAAGCTGAGGAAAGGTCTAGTAGGATGAGGGCAGCGCTACCACCTTTATCCATGATGTCATCCATGGCGGCAGTGATGGTGATCTCTATACTATAGTTGAGAGTGAATTTGGACTGAGTGGTATAAAGAGGGTGGCTAGCAATTTGTTTATCACTGTTGCCATGACTTTTGCCGGTTAGGGCAGAAGGGAGATAGGCCAGTAGTTAGCTAGTGTCTTTGGGTCTTCAGAGGGTTTCTTAATGAGTGAGAGAACTGTAGCATAGTTTAAGAAATCCAGGTAGATGGCTTTGATAATTGAGTCATTCAGGATTAGGGTGAGGGATGCACTGATGGGGCAAGTTCTTTGATTAAGTCACAGTGAAGGCAGGGATCCAAGGATGCACTGGAGTGTATGAACTGTATGGTTGTTGCAGTTTCTTGAGTGGTGATGGTGGGCCAGGCAGTCAGTGTGGTTCTTTGGGTGTTGCCTGAGATGGGCATGAAGAGCACAAGGGTGGAAGGGTCCGGTTAGGGCTGAAACTATCGTAGATGATCCTTATCTTGTTGCTGAAGACTGGGGACAGCTGGGTGTGAAGGTCCTGAGAGGGGTTTGTGATGGTGGAGCTTACTGCTGGAGAGGTAAAGCCTTTCACAATGGTGAAGATTTCCATGGCGCTTTTGGTGTGGCTTTCGTTGTGGTGGTTGAGTGTGGAGCATTCATTGGCTCTGATTTGCTGATGGTAGCACCTGAGGGCAAAGTTGTGGCTGTTCTTTGTCTGTATCAACCTGACTTTGTCTCTGTCTGTGTTCAAGATGCTTGGAGTAGCATTTGGTGAGCCTTAGCTCTTCCATGAACCAGCTTGCTTTCAGTCTAGTTCTCATGGCCTTGTTGGTTTTGAGAGGAGTCGGAGTGTGTGCTCTCGTGGTGATCCAGGTGTTGAAGCTGGAAATGAATTTGGGGAGGTTGTTGTTGCATTAAGGCGGTGATGTAGGAGTTTCGAAGACCAGGATGCTTCTGAGACCTTGTTCCAGTCCTGTTGCAAAGATTTGGCAATGCTGTTTCTGCGGTGGTGTGGGATAAGAATGTCCAGTAGAAGTCCAGCGGCATGTGTGGGGCCTTTCATTCGCTGGATGAATCAGAGTGTGGACCGGTCCTCGAGGAGGTTGGTCGTGTTGATCGGTGAGATCCTCCAGGTGATAGTTGAGGTCACCAAAGAGGGTGAAGGCCCTGCATTCGAGGATCAGGGGGCAATGAAATCTGCAATGGTGCTACTGAAGTTGGTGCTTGGTGCCGAGGGAGGGCGGTAGATGATGGAGCCCTCCTCGGATACGCTGGCTGGGAGGTCCCGGTCAACTTTTTACCTTTGAGGTTTTCTTTACTGGGACGAACCAGCAAATCAGGCTGGGTCGCGGTTAAGGCAAGCCGGCTAGAGTTGCCGCGGCGGGTCGGTCCCTCTATGGAGCTTTTTTTCAAAAGTTGTCCAAACTTCTCCAAACTTCTGGAGCTTCTCCCAGATGTCCTTTTAAGGTTCTTTTGAGGTCCACAGCTCACCCGAAGGGTCCAGAAGTTCTGAGATGGTCCTTGGGGGGTGCAGACTACAACTCCCAGATGCACCTGGCGCAAACTCCTTTTTGGCCACTGGGCAGTGGTCAGCTGGTTGATTTCTTCAGGAGTTGGTGCAGGGGACTCTGGTTAGCAATTTTTCATCTGTAGCAAATAGGGAGTCCCTCCTTGAACCAGTTGAAGCCAGGCAAAGTCCTTCTTGTGGTGAAGCCCAAGTGTGCAGCTTGTGCAGTCCTTCTGAGTGCAGGTTCCAGGTGCAGACCAGGGGTCCAGCAGGGCAGTCCTTCTTCTCCTTTGGTTCTTCCTTTTTGGAATCTGATGGGGATCTGAGGTCTGCCAGTTTTATCCTTGCTCCTGGGTGAAAAGCAGGGGGGTCCTGGTTCTCCAATCAGGTGCAGGGTCCCTCCCCCTGTGATGACCACTTCCTGGGAAGTGTGGCAAAAATCAATCCCAGGAGGCAACATTCTCCAAAAATCGATCATGGCAGAATCTGATTTTTGGAGGTTACATCTGGTTGAGCCCACCCACTGGTGTGGCTAAAAATCATAAACACACCCCTCTCCTGCCCTCTCCTAATCTAATCAAGGGGGCACCTAGTTGTCTGGGGTTGCAGGATGTGGGGGTGTTGCTGGTTGCTCCAAATGTCCTTCTCTGCCTTTAAAGACCAGTTTGGCAGCCCTCCCCCTTCCTGCCTCACCATCTGCTGAGGGGAGATTCCCTCCCACAGGCACATTCCTTTGTGTGAAGCCAGGCCACTTCACACCTCATCAAGGCAGCCTGGCCAGCCTGCTAGAGGCTGGCCAATCAGAGCACAGCAGCAAAAACAATGCAGGGCTGAAATTGGCAACTTTTCAGGTAAAGTTTAAAACTCTTTACCTGAACAAGTTATATTAAATCCAACAACTGGAAGTTGTGGGATTTATTATAACAATTAATTTGATACCAAACTCTTGGTATCCATCATTTAAGGGGACTTTAAAATTTAAAATAAAGTCTCCCCATTCTAGCCTATGCAGGCCATTTACTACAATGAGGGAGAAACGAATTTGGCTGTTTTTACCTCACCAGGGCTTATAAAACTATTTTTATAAGGTCCCTGCTTATAGTTACATGGCACCCAGCCCGAGGGGCACATAGGGAACACCTTAGGGGTGACTTATATGTAAAAATAAGGTAGGTTAAGACTTTGGAACTACTTTTAATTCCAAAGTCAAATTTGCATATACCTTTAATTTAAAAGCAGCCAGCAAGGCAGGCCTGCCTTTAAAATGACACTGGGCACCTCAGCAGTGAACCTATGGGTGCACTACCTATGCTGTGGTCCCTAAAGCTACATGCCCTACCATATACTAGGGACTTATAGGTAGGTTAACTTAGCCAATTATAATTAGTCTAATTTGCATATTGATTTTACACAGAGCACAGGCCCTGGGACTGGTTAGCAGTACCCAGGGCACCATCAGAGTCAGGAAAACACCAGCAAAAAGTGGAAAATGGAGGTAAAAAGTTAGGGGGCATCTGCAATCAGCCCTGTTTTCTCACAGTTCACATCTGGCCAGGGTAGCAAAAACCCAGGCAAGCACCTCAGCCACCCAGTCCACGGGCCCAGTAGTGTCCACACCCACTTGTGGTAGTAAAGGATCCAGGGCACCAGGCAGCCTCAAGGAAGGGGTGCCATCCCCACGTGCTGTCCAGCAGGGCAAGGATCCTGCCCCAAGTGCTGCAAAGAAGGGCAAGTTGCCATCCCCAGCTGCTGGCAGGAAGGGCAAAGAGCCTGCCCCAAGTGCTTCAAAGAAGAGCAAGGTGCCATCCCCAGCTGCTGCCAGGAAGGGCAAGGGGCCTGGTGCTGGGACTCAGTCAGAGCCCCCACCACCATCCATGGTTGTGCAGCCATCCGAGGCTGCAGGCGAAGCACAGGAGCTTCCACCCACAACTGCCATCAGCAGCAGCAGCACCACCACCACCAGCAGTGGGCAGCTGTCCGAGGCTGCAGGGGATGGGCAGGAGCTTCCCCCCCACAACCACTACCAGCAGCAGCAGCACCACCACCACCACCAGCAGTGGCCAGCCGTCCGAGGCTGCAGGGGATGGGCAGGAGCTTTCCCCCCATAACCGCCACCAGCAGCAGCACCACTACCACCACTAAGCAGCCTTCACCGCCGGCAGACGGTTTGCAGACCTGCCTCCATGGGCTGTTGTGCAGCCTGCCCCCTGCAAATCCTGTAGTTATGACACCCAGCTGAGAGACTGTGACCTTGCACTCCCCAGGATCGGAAGCACAGGGAACGTTGCCCCCTCCAGAACCAGTGGGTATGACACCCACTCACCCCATCCTCCCCAGGATCTGAAGCACAGGCCACAATGCCCCCTCCAGAACCAGTGGGTCTGACACCCACTCACCCCATCCTCCCCAGGATCTGAAGCACAGGGCATGATGCCCCCTCCAGTACCAGTGGGCAAGTCACTCACTTGAGAGACTGTGGCCTTGCACTCCCTAGGACAGAGCACAGGGCATGTTGCCCCCTCCATGACCAGTGGTGTTGTTCCATCTGCCAGCTGTGGTGCCTCCCCATTCCCCATCCCCCTGAGGTACCTGCCTTTTTTCCACATGATGCCCCTGAAGTGTTCTCTACGTGTTGGTCCAGGAGACAAGTGGGGCCTTGCACTTTGTCATGTGGCCCTGTGGCCCACGCACATTGAGGACTGGGCTGTGTCCCTTGAATTGTACATATGCATATACTTTTAGACTGGATGTACGTATTTCTACTGTATTTATATTATTACACTAACTTTCATCTATTCGTGAGGTCCTTGCAATATTCCTGAGGGGTACGGGTGAATATGTTTTCTTACTGCATCTGATTGTGTGTATGGTGTTGGGGGGGGTGTTGCGTGTGTGAGTGTCACTTTCTTTTTCCTCCCCTTTCCCCTGTGTGCTAGGTGACTGTACTCACCATGGTCGTCTTTGCCATCATTGGTATGTGTGGTGGAGCAGGACGTAAAAAATCATGTGAAATATTTGCAGCTCGGACTCCATGGCGACATGGTTGTTGCCTGTGTCTCCAATGGTGAGTCCTTTCCCTTCTGTGCAGTGTTTCCACCAGGCTTATGATGTCGTTGGTACTGCCCCGGAAAAGGTGGCTGATTGGGCTGTCATAATACGGTGGGCGGAATATTGGCTTCCGCCTGGCTGTTGGCGGCTACCGCTGTGGTGGCTGTTGTTTCTGCACTGGCGGTCGGTGTGGTAAAGTGGCTGTCTATCTGAGCTCCTTCCGCATGGTCACAATTTAGCTGTAATTACCGCCAGTCTGTTGGCGGTATTACCGCCACTTTATCACCGACCGCCAAGGTTGTAATGAGGGCCAATGTCTCCAGCCTCAAAGTTCAAAGTTGAAGCAGCACATCATCCGGCCTTTGCGTAAAATGTTTAAAAAGTGACAGAGGTTTATTCCACCTGTAAATATATATCTTGAAAACTAAATTCCAGTTATAAAGCCTTAAAATGTACTTTGAAATGTACCCATGAGCAATACTGTAAATGGGCCGGTACTGTCCGGGACTGAGTACCAGCACTTTTTTTTATTTTGAGAGGGAGAGTACCTGCACTTCTCACAAAAAAACAGAATACTTTTAATTGGAGAGTACTGGCATGTCCCAGAAACAAGCAGGTACTCTACACTTCCATTTTTCCATTTCAAGCACTGCCTATGAGTAGCTCATATATAACAATGTAAATAAATTCTAATCAATTAACCTGGAGCCACGGCCTCCAGGCAGTAGCACAATGCCTGATAGAATAAAGGCCTGTACCATGAAGGCCAGTGCTCGGCACTGCAAATGTGATTAACAGCCCTCTCTCTTTTTATCTGACCAGGTGCCTATTCAACAGTGCTGTTTATAGGTTAAAACAGAGCTATTAGTTTTCTTCCCTCTGATCTCAGCATGAGACCAGGAGGGTTCGCAGAGCCCTCACATTCCTATATATACACATTAGAATTTTCTTTAATATGTCAAAAACTACTGAATGGCTTTACACCAAAAAAACAAAAGGGCTCTTTCTGGACCAAGAGCTACTTTTCTGCCAAATTTGGTTTAACTCCTCCCAGTGGTTCAAAATCCCTATAGAAATTAACATGGGAAACACTGCTTTACTGACCCCCCCTTTTTCTTTCCACCCCGCTTGATGTGACTATCAAACTTTTTTGGAAAATTTTGTGAAGATTCATCAAGCTACGCCAAAGATATTGGCAAGTAAACAACATCTTGTTTCTATAGAAACTAGGTATTAACTATAACTACCTAGTGACAACATCCACTAGGATATATGAATGTATATATATATGTACATATATATATATATAAAACTCACTGTGTAGTTACAGTTAGAACAGTTAGGACCCAGTTTTTATAGGGAAAGCATTTTTTATTTTCCTAATAACTTTGGCTCTATTTGATGAATCTTCATGGAAATTTCATAACTAGTTTGCCCATCACTTCAGCTGCTGTCTGGAACGTTTCTGGGTGATCTGTTAAGTGGGGCCATGAAAAAAAGGGGGTCCCAAAGCATGTTTTCCCAATGCAATTTCCCATGGAGATTTTAGACACGACCACAGCCTGAACTGCTGAACAGAATTACAACTTATTTGCAAGAAAGCCAGATCTTGTTCCAGAAATATCTCTTTTTGTAAGTGTGTGTAAATATGTTCAGTAGTTTTTGAGTTATTAAAGAAAAAAGATTTATGTATATCAAGAGACACAGATCCACCACAGATCACCTGTGGATTCAGGTGGATTTGTGGATCCACGTGCCAACATCAATGCCATGATTGGCTAGCCGCACCCTGAAAGGAAAGTTGCAGCTGCCATTTTGTTCATCTGGACTTGGTTCTCAGCCGGGAAACAAATATTTTAAAGTGATAGAAGGGGTCAAGGTAGAGCTACTCTTGCCCCATGGGGCTGATGGAGGGGTCTGTGAGTAACTCCACATGGGCAAGAAATTGTCCAAAAACATTTTTGGGGATTTATGTGGATCTGCAGATCCAGACCCCAAATAAAAATCATTTTCCAAGAAATTTGATGTACCTAGACTACATTTGAGAACAGCAGCAACAGATATGTGACACAAATTATCCTCAGCAGCAACTAGTTCTGATGTGAGCTCACTAATGGGTGATGCATCTGGAAGTATAACAGATATATCCACTACAATTACTTTTTTATTGGATGAATTCAAACTGCTCAAACAGAATCTGGATCTACAAAGACACAGCAAGTGACAAGTTCATGGCAGGGGCGGACAAAGTGCCAGCAAAGGTTGAGGCAAACCAGAAGCGGTGGAGGAGCCCCAGGAAAAAGACCATGGTGCAAAACCAAAAAAGGACATCAGGAGCATTGAGTGGTGAGTTAACTGTTATCACTTTGTCTAGTAGAATTTTAACAGAGAAGGAAAAGGAGAAATTGGAGCTGAGTCTTTCCTTCTGCCCCACAGCTAATTTTAATTATACACAGTGCATGATTGACATTTTCCTGTTTTGTGATAGTCTTCATCTTTTGAAACTATGTAAAATGCGCAAAACACCCATGGGGGAAAACACCATTGAAATAGGTATGAAGAGGGACAGTTTCTATATTGATGATATTACTAAGTTGGTATCCTTGCATGGATTGGACAGTAACAGGGAGGATAATCAAGAGACTACTACAGGACACTCAGAAGTCCCTTGCCTATGAACATGACTTTTGGAAGATATGGTTGAATGCCCACGAAGAATACTCTCATAGAAATTGGCTTTGACAATGATGCTGTATCAGTTAGTGGCTTCAAACCTAGAAGCTAGACTAACCCCAATACACCACTCGATGCTATTGATTCTTTTCAGAAAACTATGACACTGAAATTAAAAAAACGAAGGGTTCTGAAATGTTCTGGAAAGTATAATCGGCTGAGGAAAAATACATCACAAAAAACCTTCTGACAAAGGGGGAAACATTGTTATTTTGAATGCTGAATAGTACTGCAGAGAAGCACATAGGCTTAAATGACAATTACTGTTATGTAAGAATTAGCCATTCTGAATTCAGAAAATCATTTGTGGAATATTGGCATTTTCTGCAGGTATGGTTGGAGAAAGGCACACTTGAGGATGATGAATATTGCTTCTTGAAGGTGGATTAATCTAGGGCACCAACCATATACTTCCTTTTCAAAGTGCATAAACATCCTACAAACCTCCCTGGAAGACAAATAGTTTCAGAAAATTGGGTTTTACTTGAACCCACAGCCATATATTTAAACCATTTTGGCACTGCATGCTCTAGCGTTACCATCATACTGTAGGAACACAACAGAGTTTTGACCAGAATTTATGGGATTCATTATGAGGACATGTATTTGATGATGATCTAGATGTAAATTCCCTTTACACTTGCATAGACCAACAGCAAGGAATAGACGCCTGTGTTTCATTGGTGAAAGGTAGATCTATCTGGTTTTTGGAGCATACATTAATGTTGAGTAGAATAATTTTCTTTTGTTTGAGTCAAAATACTTTCTGATTCGATGATGTATACTACAGCCAGATATTCGGAACTGCGATGGGCACCTGCTTCACCCCCAGCTTTGTAAATGTATTCCTTAGCAGGTGGTCTTGACAGAAGAACATGAAGTATGTACTAATTAAATTTGTAGGTAGGTTAGATTTACAGATGATTTATTTGTCATATGGGATGGGGAGGAAGGATTAGCAGAGGAATTTGCCATCAACCTACAGGTTAACTACCTCAATTTGACCTTCACCCACAAAATCAGAATACATGGATATCCCTCTTACCATAAATGGGGAGCAGATGGTAACCTATATCTTTAGAAAAGATACAGACAGCAATAGCATACTGCATGCCGAAATTCACCATCCTACCTGCTTAAAAAAAGGGAAGTGTGAGACATTGTAAGGCCTGCAAAAATAGTGGCAACAGTAACACATATCAGTTATTCAAAGTGAATGAATGTAAAATCTCAAGGTTAATCATGTGTACATCAGACTACTCTGTTTTTGTATTAGAGAGCCCCTGTGGATATTAGCATATAGGAAGTACAATGTTTCCTGTCAAAAAATTTATATTGGAACATCATAGAGCCATAAAAACATTGATGAGAATTACCCAGTTGCTAGGCATTTCCTTTGAAGCATCCAAGTAAACCAGATTTTCTTTGGTTGTTTGGTGGTGACAGGGTGGAAACAGTGATTAAAGGAGTAAATAGAGAACAACTACTACTTATCATGGAATCACATTTTATTATTCAACTGGACACGAAGACCTCATGTGGGTTAAACATGATGAAGAATTTACAGTATACATCCAAGACTTTACCATCACCAGCAGGTTCTTAGTTCTCCCTGTCTTTCTCCTTAGTACCATGTTTCTGTAATAGTGATATTCATTCTAGCTATTGGGAGATAAATTCACATCTACTGGGCTGTTGTTTTCTGTTCATATTAGAGAATGTTGTTTTGCATATTACCTTGATTTAATATCACAGATTCTCCATCTGTTTTCAATCTATCATTGGTACCACTTGGGCTTTGTTTATGATTTTGAGGGCTTATTATAACTTATTTTGTGATTGGCACCAATGGAGTTTTGACCACACTGATTGTGCTTGCCCATTTGGGCTTGATTTGAACATTGATAAATCTAAATCACTGGTGGATCTATAATCCATAATATGATTGTTCATTTTGCTCATAGGCTTGATTTGAACATTGAATTTATAATATGATTGTTCATTCATGTTTCATGGATTCTGTCCATTATCAAATTTATTGTGAGATAATCATTTCTTTTTTAAAACATTAGAGTGGAACAGTATCTGAATTATACTGTTATTATTCATGCTGTGCACATTCAAAAATGTGGAAAATTGTGAACAATTATTCACTCTTGTATGGCCCCATGTGATTGAAATGAAAGTTTATATTAGTCTTCCATGTCTATTGAATTACAGCATTGGACCGTATTTTCATCCTTATACAAATGACCATCACAGGAAACGGGACATGGTTTTATTATTGTTGTCTTTGGAGCTTGAGAATTAATGGTATGGTTAAATGAGCACAGTTTGGTAACATTTGATTTATTTGGTCACTGATGATTGGATTGCACAATTTATTTTCTAAAGGCTATAGAACCTGTAGTTGAGAAAGGCTGTAAAGTTGAAACATGTTGTCATTGGAATCTCAATAGATCAACAGTTGGACCATGAGGAGTACCTTTACCTATTATTTTTTGTTGTTTGGATAACTAAAAAAACACATACACCTACTCACAGACCCTCACACCTACATGCACACTCACTCAAACACACAAACACCTACTTACACACCCATACAGCAACTCAGACACCCACTCACGGACCCACAAAACCACTCACACATCCACTCACAGACCCACAAAACCACTCACATATCCACTCACAGACCCACACAGCATTCACTCACCTACTCACACACTTACTTACACAACCACACAACTACTCACACACCCTCTCACACACTGATACAGCCACTCACACACCCACCCACAGGCCCACGAAACCACACACACACCAAGACAGCCATTAATTGCTCAGAAACAGAGGAAAAGATTAGACACTGAGAGAAGAAGGTGAAAAACCTTTCTAAATGAGAGGATACCACAAAAAGTGAAAAGGTCAAGCAACAAATTCAATTACTACAGAATACTGGAACACCAAAAGAGGAAAAATCAAACAGAAGTATAATCAGATTGATCACCCCATTCTCATGGGAGAGTCATGAAGTAAGTACAATCATAACAAAACACTGGGGTATAATTAAATTGGACCCCACAATGGGAGGCTTAATAGGGGATCACCGTAAAATCACCTTCAGAAAGGCAGCAATTTTGTAGGATAGACTGGTGCACAGCCATTATGAAAACTAAATCTTGGCTTAATAAAACAGGATTTTAGAAACGCACAAGTTGTAAGGCATGCAAAATCAAGTCAAACAAACTAGAATATGAAACAGAAACTGGCCTGCAAAACAAAATAATGAAACATATAAACTGCACAAGTAAATACACCACCAACATAATTGAATGCTCATGCCGGCTTAAATACATTGGAAGCACAATCTGTGAAACTATAAAAAAGAATATTGGAACACATCAGAGCAACAACAAATAAGGACAGAAAAAACACAGTTGCAAACACATGGAGTAATTGCACAACAGCCTAAGGGAAAGTATGACATATTACGCAATAGATCAGGTGGTCAAACCAGAATGAGGAGGTGAATCAAAATACATCTTTTTATTAACCCCTTAGTTGCCAGGCCTTTTCCCTCTCAGGTGCCAGGCCTTTTTTGTCTATTTGGGGCAGTTTGCGCTTAGACTCTCATAACTTTTTGTCAACATAAGCTACTCACACCATATTTGCGTCCTTTTTTTCCAACAGAGGTAGCCAGAGTTTGTGGGTTCCCCCGAAGGAGACCAAGAAATTAGCCAAAATACAGCGGAAACTTCATTTAAAAAAAAAAATGGGGGAAAAGGGCTGCAGAAGAAGGCTTGTGATTTTTTCCCTGAAAATGGTATCAACAAAGAGTTTATGGCGCTAGAATCACCATCTTCCCAGCTGTTAGGAACAGGCAGACTTGAATCAGAAAACCACCGTTTTCAACACAATTTTGGTATTTTACTGGGACACACCCCATTTTTACTATTTTATGTGATTTCAGTCTCCTTCCATTTAGTGACAGAAATAAGTGTGAAACCTTTACTGGATCCTGGAAAGCTAAGCATTTCTGCAAAATAGGCAAAATTCTGAATTCAGCAAGGTGTCAATTGTGTAGATCCTACAAGGTTTTTCTGCAGAAAATAACAAGCTGAAATAGAAAAATATTGAAACTGAGGTGAAAAAAATAGCCATTTTTCTCCACGTTTTACTCTGTAACATGTTCCTGCGATCTCAGATTTTTTAAAGCAATATACTGTTACATCTGCTGGACTCCTCTGGCTGCTGGGATATATAGGGCTTGTGGGTTCATCAAGAACTCTTGGTACCCAGAACCAACAAAGGAGCTGCACCTTGCAACGGGTTTTCATACCGGTTATATAGCAATTCATTTGCTGAAATATAAAGAGTGAAAAATAGGTATCAAGAAAACCTTTGTAGATCCAAAATGGGCATAAGATAAGGTGTTGAGAAGCAGTGGTTATTTGCACATCTCTGAATTCCTGGGTGCCCATACTAGCATGGCATTTCTCAAATAGTCGTCTTTTTTACACACTGTCTTACATTTGGAAGGAAAAAATGTAGAGAAAGACAAGGGGTAATAACACTTGTTCTGCTATTCTGTGTTCCCCAAGTCTCCTGATAAAAATGGTACCTCAATTGCATGGGCAGGCCTAATGCCTGTGACACGAAACGCAACATGGACACATCACATTTTTACATCGAAAACTGACTTGTTTTTTGCAAATTGCCTAGCTGTGGATTTTGATCTCTAGCTCAGCCGGCACCCAGGAAAACCTACCAAACCTGTGCATTTTTTTAGAACTAGACACATCCGGGAATCCAAGATGGGGTGACTTGTGGGGCTCCTACCAGGTTCTGTTACCCAGAATCCTTTGCAAACCTCAAAATGTTGCCAAAAAAACACTTTTTCCTCACATTTCGGTGACAGAAAATATGGAATCTGAGAGGAGTCCAAATTTCTTTTCACCCAGCCTTGCCCCAAGTCTCCTGATAAAAATGGTACCTCACTTGTGTGGGTAGGCCTAGTGCCCGCAACAGGAAATGCCCCAAAACACAACGTGGACACATCACATTTTCCCAAAGAAAACAGAGGTGTTTCTTACAAAGTGCCTAGCTGTGTATTTTGGCATCAAGCTCAGCCTGCACCTAGGAAAACCTACCAAACCTGTGCATTTGTGAAAACTTGACCCCTAGGGGAATCCAGGATGGGGTGACTTATGGGGCTCTCACCAGGTTCTGTTACTCAGAATCCTTGCAAACCTCAGAATGTGGCCAAAAAAACGTTTTTTTCCTCACAATTGCGGTGACAGAAAGTTCTGGAATCTAAGAGGAGCCACAAATTTCCTTCTACCCAGCGTTCCCCCAAGTCTCCAGATACAAATGGTACCTCACTTGTGTGGGTAGGCCAAGTGCCCGTGAAAGGAAATGCCCCAAAACACTATATGGACACATCAAAATTATCAAACACAAAACTACCTGTTTTGGGGGGGGCACCTACGTTTTTGCTCCTGGGCTCAGCAGCCATATAGGGAAACCTACAAAACCCAAACATTTCTGAAAACTAGACACCCGAGGGAATCCAGGGAGGGGTGACTTGTGTGAATCCCCCAGTGTTTTCTTACCCAGAATCCTCAACAAACCTCAAATTTAGCTAAAAAAATCAAATTTTCCCCTCATTTCTGTGTGGGATCACCGCACCCGGTAAAAGTGATACCTCACTTCTGTAGGTGGGCCAAGTGCCTGTGACAGGAAAGAGCCAAAAACATGTCAAAATTGAGGGGAACCAAAGCGGGTCCAAAAGGGGAGTTTGAAAAAACATTTTTAGACTGACAAGTGGGGCAGAATTTTATTCGGTATAGATGAGACAATGCTGGGTGGTAGGAATTTTGTGGATTCCTGCAGATTCCGGAAGGTTCCATCACAAAAATGTGGGGAAAATGTGTGATTTCCAGCAAAGTTGGAGTTTTGCAGGGCATTGTGGGTAAGAAAATGGTGTGGGTGCATGTGAAGCACACCACCCTGGACTCACCCAGATGTTTAGTTTTCAGATGTGTCTAGGTCTTGCGGATTTTTCAAACATGGTAGTGCCCAAAGTCAAAAAAGTGCAGCCCTGGCCATTCCAAGTGGGACGATTTTTAGAGTTAGACAAGCTCTCATTCCCAAATGTAAAACCAAAATCCAAAGTAATCAAATGACCTCTTGCTTGCAGTGGGATAAGATGTTTTAGTGTCACGAAGAGGGCTGAAAGACTGTTACCCCCTTCAGTTGGGAGGGGGCATAACCATGTCCCTACTGGTTGGTAGCCACCATCTAGTAGGCTTTCTGCTCCCCGGGGAGTTGATCGGGGGTAATTGCCCCATCTTCCCACCAGTGGGCAGAACGACTTTGGCCCCATTTATGTGGGGTGGGGGTATGGCCATACCCCCACCCTCTTTTTTGTAAAAAAAAATCTTCACTGGTCTCTGGTGGGCTTTCTGCCCCCTGGGGGCAGATGGGCCTTCCAAAAATAGGCCAATCTGCCCCAAAGGGGGCACATACGGCCAACAGGAATGTGCCCCCATGGGGAGCGACCCTTGCCCATGGGGCTGCCCCCCAAATAAAACACACACATACACACATACCAATCCCTGGTGCCTAAGTGGTTTCTGCCCCCCGGGGGCAGATCGGCCTAATCAAAATACATCGATCTGCCCCCATGGGGAGCAGAAATGGCCTAAAATAATTTTGCCCCCCAGGGGAAGGATCAATGCCTAAGGTGTCGCTCTCCTTGTGTGAAATTGACGCAAAAAATAAAAATCCCTGGTGTCTAGTGGTTTCTGCCCCCCTTGGGGGCAGATTGGCCTAATAAAAATAGGCCGATCTGCCCCCTAAAGGAGCAGAAATGGCCTAAAGATAATTTTGCCCCCAGGGGAGCGAACCTTGCCTAAGGGATCGCTCCCCACATTTAATTATTTTTTTAAACCCCTTGTTCCTAGAGGTCACTGCCCTTCCCTGGGGGCAAATCAGCCTAATTACAATAGGCTGATCTGCCCCCAAAGGGGGAAGGAATGGCCTAAAACAAATTTGCCCCCCCCCCGGGGAGCGACCCTTGCCTAAGGTGTTGCTCCCCTCACGTGAAACAGACAAAAAAAAATCCCTGGTGTCTAGTGGTTTCTGCCGCCCTTGGGGGCAGATTGGCTGAATAAAAATAGGCAGATGGGGCAGAAATGGCCTAGAGTTCATTTTGCCCCCAGGGGAGTGACCCTTGCCTAAGGGGTCACTCCCCACATATAAAAATAAAAACACAAAAAAAATATATATATCTCCGGTTTCTAGGGGTTTCTGCCTCCCTGGGTAGAGGCCCTTGCCGAAGGGGCCACTACTCTTTTGTATGAATATAAAAAAAAAATCCCTGGTGTCTAGTGGCATTGCTGCTGCCCGATCGCATCGCATGAAAGGAGAGGAAAGGCCTTTCCTCTCCTTTCATGTCTCTCTCGCCCCATCCATGTGCTCGAAGGAGAAATGCTTTTGCATTTCTCCTCCGATCCATCACGCCCTGATGTCATCAGATGCCACGAGGGTTGGGGGCAGGGGTGGAAGGGGAAGCGATTCCCCTTTAATCCCTGCCCAGGGGAGGGGGGTGCTTGGCCCTTGGGGGAAGCGCTAGCGCTTTTCCCGAAGGCCCAGAGAAGGACGAGCTGGTCTCATCCTCGGCACCGGGCAACCGTTGCCGAGGGCAAGACCAGCCCATCCTGGGCACCCAATGGGTAAAGAACATTGGCCTAGTGGGGGCTCAATCAAGATGAAGAATTATACACTAACGTGGGAGAGGTCATATCCACCATGAATAGAATAAAAGAAAAAACACAAAAGGGCATGGTGTAAGCCCCAAGAGAAAGAATATCAAATAGGCATAGTAAAGCAGATATTAATCTCCCATGGATCAAGCAAAGCCATAGAAATGAAATAAAGCATAAGTGGAATAACTATAAGGAAGATGCACAAAGAAAGGCAAAATGTAACACTAAAGTTAATTGCAAAAGGTGATCTTAAACTTATTTCAGCCATTGGAGTGAATTTCAACAACGGATATTAAAAGAAAAAACAGATGAATTGAGCAGTAAACTAATAAAATGGTATCATTTGAGGTCAGTTGTGAGACTGTAAGTGGATTTTGGGACTTCGATTTCACCAAGATTACCAGAATGCACTTGGATCATCGTCATGTATTTGAAAACAGTGAAATGAAGTGGAGTGAATAATAAGGGACTGACATGAGGGTGAGAGGACTGTGCAAAACTAAAAGCAATTAATGGAAACAGTGGACAGCTTTTCCTCAGAAAAAGTATCTCTAAACGTGTAATCAGTGAAAAGCGACAATGGTAGAATTTAAAAATCATACTTTTGAACAATGTTTGACTTGAGACACATTATTTTAAAATGTTTTTTTGCCCTCACAAATGGGGGTTAAATCACAACAAGCTAAGCTAAATAGGCAAAAGATGAAAAAAGACTTTAAGCACTGAAAAGCAGTATAGGACTAAGGTATGCCAATCCGTGATCAATATCTTGATGACTGAAATGCATTGGGTTTGTTTTATAGCTCTCCAAACACTGCTAATTACCCCACAAATTACATCACTCATGACATATTTGACACATCACTGATAATATCAATGTCATCCTTGCAGTAAAATGTTTTATGAAAAAGTGTGCATAGCGAAGCACGAGTTATAGTTACCTTAGGGTATGAATTATAGTTCCTTGAGATAACTATAACAGGTGAATTTCTATGGTTTTTTACATTTAAAATGTGAGACTAACTATAACGTCTCAGTCACCTTTGTTTTTTTCAGTGAATTGCTATGGTTTTTAAAAATTCTATTTCCTAACTATATATAAAAATATGTTGAAGGCACTTGAAGACCATTTTTACTTATTTACCACAAGCATATAACACCCACGGGGTCAGGGAACCTCTACCCTAGCCCCATCATCTACATTCAGCCAAGATTTCAGCCCCGGGACCATTTCCCGATGAAATAAAACGGCAACTGCAACGTTCGTTTGAGGTTGCGGCCAGCCAATCAAATCCTCCCTGTGTGTGAATCTGCAGATCCATTCACGAAAATCTGCAGAGAATCCACTGTGCCAGATATTTATATTGTTTGGCCTTAAATTACTCGAAAGCTAGTGAATGGATTTACTCCAAAAGAGATGAAGTGTGATATGTGGGACAGAATCTAGCTTTCTGCAAATTTGGTGTAATTTTGTTCAGTGGTTCCGGCTGTAGGCATGTCTAAAGAATTGAATATCCCCACATAGACAGACTGTAGAAAAAGTGTTGAGGGATCTCCCCTTTATTTCGGCCCCGCTTCACGGATCACCCTGAAACTTTCAAGGCAGCAGTTGAACTTATCCAAATATATGTTTTGACAATTTTGTGAAGATTCGTCAATCGGTGCCAAAGTTATTGGCAAAACAAAAAAACTAATTCTATGGAAAAAATGGTCCTAACTATAAGTAACTATAAGGACCGCCACTAGGTAATATATATATATAAGAGGATTCACCCTGAAACAAATATGTAAGTGTTGTAAAGCAAGGGAGGTAGGAAAAGTATTATGCCTTCTCTTGTGGATTTTCAATGAAAATGCACTAACAAAAATGCTAATGACTGTGGCAACACTGCTCGAGTAGCAGCAAAAAAAATTGAAAACGATGTTGATTAATTACGAGACTGTGATGCTTTTATATATAATGAATGAAAATTGAAAAGTATTACACTGCGCTTTAAAAGGATGTGACTTATTGAAACTAAAACTGCAACACTTTGAATAGTGGACTATAATTGAAAATTAATGTACGCAGTGCAAAAGGAGCTATAGCATTCAAGGTGCATTCTGGTCAATCTAGGATCATTAGGACTGCCAATCACTGTGGAGTTTGTCCTTAAATAGTGTGAGGGTCCAGTAAGCTGTGAACCTATGATTAAGGCTCATGGAGGAGCCGAAACGCGTCAGGATGGAGAGTGGTGCTGTTGCGTTGAAAGCTGAATAAAGTGCATGGCCATTTGGAAATTTAAGCTTCAGCGTATTCTTTTGTAAGCTACCTAACGGGATGCTTTGTTCCTGACGGGATGCTTCATTTCCGTCATGCTGAAGCTGCCCTGAAGGGACATGGTCTCCTACAAACGGAGAGAACTGTGTTTTTTTCATATATGTGTATATATATAGATATATATATATATAGGCTGGGTATTGGTAGGGGTAAGTACACACCTACCACTAGCAACACAGCGTTGTGCCCAGTCAAGGTCCCACAAAGTAGCCCCTGGCTCAACTCCTGTGTTGGCTTTGTATTGCTAGTGGTAGGTATATACTTACCACTATCAATACCCAGCCTCCAATATAATTGGTGGCAGCAGTGGGATGTGAACTTGTTCTTGAATTACACCATACAGTGAAGTGAGTTATGATCAGTAAAAACTCACTAACTTGACTTACAACAAAACGTTTGATTTTTAATTTTTGAGATTTGGACTAAAACTGATTTTTTTATCCTTCCTTTTGATTTTTCTAAATTTGTTTTTTTTCGGATTGCAAAGTTTGTGTGACCCAAAACCAGGGACATTATGGCGCTGGATCTGGCTAAACTGAATAAACTCAAATTGGCTCAACTTTGGGTTCTGTGTAGGTCCGGGTGGCTGCCGAATAACAACAAGCTTAGAAAAGCAAAATTGATTATGTCCCTTAAGGCCTGGGCACAGCCAGCTACAGAGAAAGAATGGGAGAGAGAACATAACCCCTCCAAAGTCCTCCACCATGAGGAGGCGGATGATGCCCTGTCTACTACTTCCAGCACTAGGTTCATGATCCCAGCTAGGGAAAGGAGGGAAGGCTTGCCCCTAGGGGAAACAATACTGTCTCTTGCAGAGAGACAGCTTCAGGCTCAGTTGGAGGCCTTTGGAGACACTACAGCAGGAGATGAAGAGGTGGGCAAGGGAAGAAGAGAGAAGGAGTGGTGACAGCTACAATGAGGAAAGTGCTGAGATAACCAGGGGGTAGGGTTCGCCCTGGGCTCCCCAAGAGAATACTTCCAATGTACATTGGGGGGTGATATTGACAAATGGTTCGACTGCATTTGAGACATGTGAGAGGGCCCTTGAGATGAAAGAGGTCCACTCAAACTATTGGGGTTCACTCCTGTGCAAACTGAATCCAATAGTTGTGAGGTAGAGGCTCCTGACCCTACAGTGGGATAGGGCAAAATAATTTTTATCACATGAAACAATGTTTGGTCAAGAAATTTGGGTTGACCCCAGAACAGTACAGGGTGAAGTTCAGGGACACCCTGAAGGTAAGCACACAACCATCAGTGGACTTTGTAGATGTCTCAGTGAAGGCACTAAGGAGCTGTATTAAGGGTTGCCAAATGAGTACATATGAGGGGCTGTACAATTTGATTCTTAAAGGCTGCAGATTGATTGATTGTGTAGAAAAGCGGTTACGCCAGTATCAAGTGGACTGAGAGGTGTCTGGTCTCAGGGAATTGGGGGAGACAGCTGATCAGTGGATGAGAACTAGGTGCCTAACCAACCCCGGGAGGTGACCAAAAGAAAGGAGAACAGTCCCCCACCCAAGGGAAAGCCCAAAGGAAAGAAGGTCAAAAACAGAAGGAGTCCTCACAAGGCCCACAAAAACCTGCACAAGAGGGTGGGACCCTGAGCCATGCCTCTTTCAAGAAGAGGGGGTACTTGGCGAGATTTTGTTTCCTTCAAAGGCTGAAAGGTTTAGTGACCTAATGAAGGCAGGGCAGTGTTTTGACTGTCACGTGACAGGCCACAAAAGAGGAAATGCTGTTTGCACAATGAAGCCTCCCACTGGTGGGCAGTCCATAGGGATTTCTAGTGTGGGTATGGGGGTGGATATTGTCACAGAGATAGGGTAGGGGCTAAAGAGGCAACCGTACTGTCCATGGGTGGGGTGGGGTGGGGTGAGGAGAAAAATGCATCTCTGGCCAGTTTGCCTCCCAACACGGAGCAGTATAAGCAGAGCGTAAATCAATGGGATGTGATGCTCTGAGAGATATAGGAGCCAGTGTGACTATGGTGACAAAGAAGCTGATTCCTGCAGAGCGGATTATACCTGGGGCGTGCCACCAGGTAACCTATGCAGACAGCAGAACCAAATTCCATCCCATGGCAATGGTGAGTTTGGAATCGGGGTGTGACAAACCCTAAGCAGGTAGCTTCTGATTGGTCAGGAGTAGAAAGAATGATCCATGCCAGGATGCTGGATCTCCCTGAGTGGGTATGTGCTGTGGCCAGGTAACAGGTTGCTCAGCAGGGAACTGATGGACACTTGGACTCTGAAGTGTTGGACAAAGTATCCAAAGACAGCAAAAAGGGAACTGGGTCTGATGAGCCAACCCAGGAAACTCCAGTGGTGCAGGAGGATCTGTCCTCTGAGGGTGGAGATTCACCCCTGCAAAGTCTGCCCAACTTGGCGGATTTGGCAGGAGCAGGTCCACCCACCAGAGAGGAGTTTTGCCAGGGACAGGGAAGGTGTCCCACTCTTGAGGGACTGAGGCATACTGCTTCTAGGCAAGAAGAGCGTGATATAAGTGGATCCCACAAAGTTTATTGGGATGAGGGAGTCCTATATACTGAGGCTAGAGACCCCAAGGAAGGAGCCACCAGGAAGTTGGTGGTACCTTAAAAAGTATAGACAGTTCCTCTCCACTCTGAGCCATGACATCCTTTTAGCAGGTCATTTGGGTCAGAATAAGACTTGGAACTGGTTGGTGAACCATTTCTAGTTGCCCAACATGTCTGCCAAAGTGAAGCATTTTGGAAAGTGGGTTATTTGTAAGAGCAGGTATGTACATACACTTAGCAATAGGCCACTAATCCCCACTAGGTCTAGTCAGGACTCAATAAATTAATCCCTGCTCAACCTTAGGTAGCTTGGCAGTGACTGACAAGACTTATCGTAGGAGACTGGTGTGTAAAACATTTAATATTAACAAAACAGTAAATAAATAAAACACAAAACACAATACAAATCCAACACCAATTTATACAAATATATTATATGGTTATCTTTAAAATGACACCAAAATGACAAGAATCCAATGTATGGAACTGGAGATAAGAATTTTTAAAGATTGAAAGAAATTCTAGCGCTTAGAAGCAAATAGTGCTGAAAGGGTTTAAAAAGGTCACACTGGACAGGGACAAAGTCCAGAGTTCAGGCCACCCATGATGTAACACTGTTATACTTACAGACAGAAACATGTATTTCTTAATACATGAAAGTGATCCACAGCACCAGCCAAGGGTGGAGAGGCTCTAGTTTGCCTCTTGGGGTCTGGGACTACAACTCCCACAATGTATCTTTTCAACTTATGGAGCTGTTTACAACAGTTACTCCAAATGTCTCCATACTTTTTGGGTCCTTGAAGTGTCCACAACTTGATCCAAGGTTCCCAAAGCTCTGAGTTGCTCTTTGGGAGTTGGGACTACAATTCCCAGAATGCACCTGGTCAGAAAACTCAAATGGCCACTGGACACTGGTCAGCTTGGCTCTTCTTCCAGGATTTGATGCAGGAGACTCTAGACAGTTCCTTTGTACCTGTAGCTTACAGGTAGTCCCTCTTCGAAGCAGTTAAAGACAGGCAAAGTCCTTTTAGTGGTGAAGCCCAAGTGCGCAGCTGGTGCAGTCCTTCAGACTGCAGTGTCCAGGTGCAGGTCAGGGGTCCAGCAGGGCAGTCCTTGTTCTTCTTTGTCTTGTTCCTTGTAGGGATCTGAGGTGTGGGTGCAACCCTGCCAAGTTTATCTTTGCTCCTGGGGTGAAAGTCAGGAAAGGCAACTGTCCAATCACAGACAGGCCACCACCCTCTTGGATGACCACTTCTTGGGAAGTGTGGCAAAACTCAGTCCCAGGGAGCAACATTCCTTAAAAATCCAAAATGGCAGAAACTGAATTTTGGAGGTTACGTCTGGATCAGTTCACCCACTAGTGTGGCTAAAAATCCTTAACACACCCCTCTCCTGCTCTCTCATAATCTAAGCAAGGGGGCACCTGGTTGTCTGGGCTTGCAGGAAATGGGGGAGGTCCTGAGCTGTTCCAAATGTCCTTCTCTCCTCTGAAGATCAGTTTAGCTGCTCTCCCCCGATCCTGTTTCACCATCTGCTGAGGCAGATCTCCTCCCCCAGGCACTTCCTTTGTGTTCAGCCCAGGCCATTTCACATCTCATCACGACAGCCTGGATTCTGCCGGAGGCTGGCCAATCAGAGAAGGGCACTGCAGAGCTGAAACTGGTAACTTCTAGGAAGAGTTCTAAAACTATTTCCCTGAACTAGTTATAATAAATCCAACAATGGTGAACTGTTGGATTTATTATAACAATCAATTTGAGTCCAAACTTGCCATATCTAGCTTTGGAGAAATTCTTAATTAAAATTAAAAAGTCTCCCCATTTTAGCATATAGAGCCTATTCCCTACAAAAAGGGCTATTTTTCATCACCATTGCTTATAAAACATATTTTAGAAGATCCCTGCTTATAGTTACTCCGCTCCCAACCCTGGGGGCACCTAAGGCAACCCTGGGGGCACCGAAGGTAGTTTAAGACTTAGGGGGTCATTCTGACCCTGGCGGTCACCGACCGCCAGGGTCAACGACCACGGAAGCACCGCCAACAGGCTGGCGGTGCTTCCTGGGCCATTCTGACTGCGGCGGTAAAGCCGCGGTCAGAAAAGGGGAACCAGCGGTTTCCCGCCGGTTTCCCCCTGGCCCAGGGAATCCGCCATGGGGATTCCGACCCCCTTCCCGCCATCCTGTTCCTGGTGGTTTTTACCGCCAGGAACAGGATGGCGGGAACGGGTGTCGTGGGGCCCCTGGGGGCCCCTGCAGTGCCCATGCCACTGGCATGGGCAGTGCAGGGGCCCCCTAACAGGGCCCCATAATGATTTTCAGTGTCTGCTTTGCAGACACTGAAAATCGCGACGGGTGCCACTGCATTCGGAACCGGCTTCCTCTTTGCAGGGGCTTTCCTGCTGGGCCGGCGGGCGATCTTCTTGAGATCGCCCGCCGGCCCAGCGGGATAGTTGGAATCACCACCGCGGTCATTTGACCGTGGTGCGGTGTTTGGGCGGTTTCCACCCGGCGTGCGGTGCCCGCCGCCCGCCGGGGTACGGATGACCCCCTTAGGAAGTACTTTTAATTCCAAAGTCGAATTTGCATGTAACTTTAATTTAAAAGCAGCCAGCAAGGCAGGCCTGCCTTTAAAAGTACCCTGGGCCCCTCAGCAATGCACCAATGGAAGCACTACCTACGCTGGGGTCCCTAAACCTACATGCCCTACCATATGCTAGGGACTTATAGAAAGGTTGACAAAGCCAATTATAATTAGCCCAACTTGCATATTCATTTTAGACAGAGCACAGGCCCTGGGACTGGCTAGCAGTTCCCATGGCACCATCAGAGTCAAGAAAAAATCAGGAAAAAGTGAAAATGGGGGCAGAAAGTTAGGGGGCTTTTGCAATCAGCTCATTTGTCTCAAAAAGAGGTTTTGTAGCTCCTGTGCCACCTGTCAGGCCAGTGGCAAGACAAGTGGCAAGCAAAGGCTCCCTTGATACCACTGCCAGTGGTTGAGAATCCCTCTGAGAGGCTGGAGATATACATTGTTGGGCCCCTAGGCCCAACAACTCCATCAGGGAATAGGTATATATGGTGATAGTGGACCCTGCCATAAGGTACCCCGAGCCAATACCCCTCAGAGCAGTAACTGCAACTTCAGTGGCTAGGGCCCCACTTGGTGTGTTTACCAAATTCGGTTTCCACAAATGAGGTTGTAACAGATAGGGGCACATATGTCATGTCCAGCTTTCTGAAGGTGATGTGGGAAGAGTGTGGTGTTACCTACAAGTTCACCACCCCATATCACCCACAGACTACTGAACTGGTGTAAAGGTTCAACATGAACTTGAAGGGAATGATAAATGGTTTGTCTGACAAACTCAGGAGGAGCTGGGATGTTCTCCTACCATTACTAGTGTTTGCATACAGGGAGGTTCCACAAAAAGGTGTTGGCATTAGTTCCTTTGAATTGCTGTTTGGGCACCCTGGAAAAAGGCCATTGTGCCTGGTGAGAGAATCTTGGAAGAACCCTCTAAAAGAATCCAAGGACAATGTGATGCACTTTGTTCTAGGCCTGAGTCTCACATGGCAGAGAACATGTATAAGGCAAGCTAGAACTTGAAGGCCAGCCAAGAGCTCATGAAACTCTGGTATGACCAGAGAACTACCATGCCTGAATACAAACCAGGTCAATTAGTGTGGGTATTGGAGCTTGTAGCTCCTAGGGCCCTCCAGTACAAGTAGACTGGACCCTATCCAATCGTAGAAAAGAAGAATGAAGTTACCTACCTGGCAGACTTTTACACCCCCAAGAACCCTCACAGGGTTCTGCTTGGTAACAGGTTGAAACCCAACCAAGACAGGGCAGGCATGACGATGTTGATGGCCACAGATGAAGAGGGAGAGAATGAAATTGAACAAGTGCCAGACCTCCTACCCCCACCAATGTGCAAGATGATGGGTCAGTGGAGGGAGTTGTACTCTCTCCCAAACTGACAGACCAACAGCACAGAGACTGCAAGCAGGCGCGAAGGCAGTTTGCTGGTCTGTTTTCCCTTCCCCTTGGACTCACCTCCTGGTGTGACCATGACATTGACCCTGGTGCCTACCTATCAAAAGTAAGCTGTACGGGTTGTCTGACCACTGCCCAGGTCAGAGCCAGTATCAAAGCTGAGATAGCTAAGATGTTGGAATTGTGGGTAATTAAGCCTTCTGAAAGTCCATGAGCCTGTCCAGTGGTGTTGGTACCCACACCTAATCCCTAGGGGGAAAAGAAAGAATTGAAGTTCTGTGTAGACTAGAGAATACTGAATGACGTTATAAAGACTGATGCTTACCCGATACCTAGAACCAATAAACTTATTGACACGTTAGGTGCTGCTAAGTACTTGCGTACATTTATTTGGATTTCAGGCTCCTGGCAGATTGCCCTAAGTGAAGGAGCAAAAGAGAGGTCAACATTCTCCACACCAATGGGACATTATTAATGCCACTTTCCAAAGGTTGCGGAACAGGGTCCTGCCTGGGCTGGTGCAGTTCATTACAGCTTATTTGGATGACATAGCTGTGGACAATTCCACTTGGAAGGAGCTCCCACCTGAAAGAAGTGCTTCAGACCCTGCATCAGGCAGGCTCACTGGGCCAGTAGGTGTCACAGAGGGTAGAGTTCAGTTGTGTACCTGGGTCACCTTGTAGCTAGAGGCCATGTGCAACCTATCCAGACTAAAATCCAAACCATTTTAGATTGGACTGCTCCTACCACCTAGATACAGGTCAGGGCCTTCCTTGGTCTGACTGGGTATTAAAGAAGGTTTTTTCAGAATTGTTTTTCAAAAGTTACAAAGGTATATTCTGTCAAGAGCTATATCATTCAGGTGGTACCTACACACCTAACTAGGTGCAAACTATATTATATATAAACAGGGTTTGCCCACCTAACCCTGCATTAGCTGGCCAAGAACTATACTGAAAAGGACAAGGAGGCAATGTAGGAACCAATCACACTAGAAAAAAAGTATTCTACAGTGAAGGCATTGAATTAATCACCGGTATAATGATGTATTACTCATCAGCCAAATTTATTTATCACTTTCATATTTACAAACGCAAAACCCAATGCTTAAATTGCTCATCCCTGGAGACATTATGGGGGTCATTCTGACCCCGGCCGGCGGCGGAAGCCGCCGGCCTGGCTGGGACCGCCAGAATACCGCTGCGCGGTCAAAAGACCGCCGCGGGTATTCTGGGTTTCCCGCTGGGCTGGCGGGCGACCGCCAGAAGGCCGCCCGCCAGCCCAGCGGGAAACACCCTTCCATGAGGATGCCGGCTCCGAATGGAGCCGGCGGAGTGGAAGGGGTGCGACGGGTGCAGTTGCACCCGTCGCGATTTTCAGTGTCTGCATGGCAGACACTGAAAATCTTTGTGGGGCCCTGTTACGGGGGCCCCTGCAGTGCCCATGCCATTGGCATGGGCACTGCAGGGGCCCCCAGGGGCCCCACGACACCCCATACCGCCATTCTGTTCCCGGCGGCCAAAACCGCCAGGAACAGGATGGCGGTATGAGGGTCGGAATCCCCATGGCGGCGCAGCGGATTCCCCAGGGCAGCGGGAAACCGGCGGTACACCGCCGGTTTTCCGTTTGCCGCGGTCAGAATGCCCATGGGAGCACCGTCAGCCTGTTGGCGGTGCTCCCGCAGTCGTTGGCCCTGGCGGATTTTACCGCCAGGGTCAGAATAACCCCCTATATATTAACGTAAGCAAATACATGCATAGGACACAATCCAAAAAAATATATAACAATGATTAAAAGGCTTATCGGGGGTCTTCCATCACTTCTATGTTTACGTGGCTTTTCACAATGTATATACAATGTGCAGACTGTCTTTAAAAAGTAAAATGTATGCAAATTCAACTTTGGAATTAAAGGTACTGCCAAAGAAATTTAGCTCCATAGGCTTAAATGGAACTATTTTTCATAAGCATAAGTATGACTAGGAGGAAGCTACAAATGCTATGAAACAATTCAAGTGAATGGTAATGATGAATGCAACAACTTGCCATTGCTGAATTTATCATAACTGATACAGAAATTAAGTTATAAGACTTCTTTTAATGTAAGCCAAATTCCAACCTGCTAATGGTGCCTCTTGATTGGTAAGGCCTAAAAGGATTAGCCAGGCTGTTTTGAAGAGGTGATAAGTGGCCTGCACTGAGCAAAAGTTATCTGCTGGGGGAGATAGACAGATGGCTAAGCCAGGCCAGGAAAGGGGCTGGGTAAATCAAGCTGGGGCTTCAAAAAGAAGCCAGTCAGAAAGGAATACAGCCAGCCCTCCCCTGTCACCCCTGGACCCCACAGATAGATAGTGGGCTTAGGAAATGAATTTGCAGATGTCCAGAAGGGGAGGTAATGGAAATGAGCTACATCAGAGGGTTGGTGTAGCCAAATCTTACTCAGTTGTAGGAAAATTATCCACTTTGGAATGTTAAAGTGCAGTGCTTTGTGGTTCAAGGAGATGCCACATGTTTGAAGAAGTTTTCATACTTCTGGGTGGCACCCTGAAGCTCATTGGGCAAGGATGTCCACCTACTGTGGCCCCACATGATTGAATAAAAGTGGCTGGTGTGCATTGGAATTCATATCTGCTGCCTGAAACCACAAGAAGAAGGACTGCCCTGCTGGTATTGCTCCTATTGCACACTACTCTGCCTTGCTTTTCAAAGGACTTAGGAGTGAACTCCCTGAAAGCAACAGATTAAAAGAGTTTCCATGCATCAGCTTCCACAAACGTCCCAAGGCTTTAGTGCATTGAGGGGGCTTGCAGAGATTCAGCCAGGCTCATTGTGGGAATTGTAGTCTCAGCATTCCAAGGAGCAACTTAGAGATTCTGAATCCTTGGATTGGGGTTGTGGACCACTTTCCTGCATTGAGCAACACTTCTGGAAGTAAGTGTAAAAGTGTTACATTGCAGGTGGCTGGAACTCTTGACTGTGTCCCGCTCCAGTGCAACCTCCCCTTTGAGCGCTATTTGCTTCTAAGTGCTAATTTTACTTTTAATCTTTCAAAAATCATATCTCTGGTTCCCTATATTGGAGTTTTGCATCGTGGTGTCATTTTAAAGATAAAACAATGTACTATTTGTATAAAATGGTGTGGGATGTTTATTGTATGTTCTGTCTGACTTATTTACTGCATTGGTGTAGTTGAATGCTTTACATACCTGTCTCCTGAGTTAAGCCAGACTGCGCGTTGTAAAGCTAGCAGGGGTGAGCCAGGCACTACTTTGTCGGACCTTGACTGGGCACAACCCTGTGTTAGACAGTGGGGACTTTGAGGCTCTCCCCACTGTTCTGTCTCTCTCTCTCTTTCTTCCATCCCATAATTGGATGGAAGAGAGAGAGAGATTGTCATTGCAATGGTCTCTCCATGCAATGACTTCAAAGAGTAAGACTAGCACAATTTTTGTTACCAATGTTATAGTTGTGTTTGGAGGCAGAGCAAAGCAGAGTCACTTCTGAGCTAATGGTCAAGGTCTTGGGCTGTCACTCAGTAGGCTGAAGGTTCAAATCCAAGTATTGCTTGGCAGTGTGTTTTGAAATATCTAATTTTAAGTATATAATTCATCAACGCCTAAAAACACTCTCACTCTCTATCTCTCTCTCTCAATTTGTCTTTTTCAATCTCTTCTTTCTCCCACTCAAACCCTTACGCACCCACTCACAGACCCACTCAGGCACCCACACACGGACCCACTCAGACCCTCTTGCACCCCCTCACAGCCCCACTTAGACTCTCATACACTGACCCACTGAAACCCTCAGAAACCCACTGACAGACCCACACAGACACAGATGCACCTACTCGCAGACCCACTAATATACTGATGCATCCACTATCAGACCCAGACAGACACACTCACAGCTACTCTCACACCCAAATACACCCTCTCACACCTATTCTCACACCAAGAGAGACAGGCAACAGCCCCAGGATGTGATTGGGTGGTTAGGGGGTTTGGTCACAGCATCTGGCCACAGGACAGGTCCTGCGGCCAACCCCCACCGCGCACGGCCAAAGGCCGTGCGTGGCCTGTGTTTGGGTGGCTACAGGGTTGGCTGCAGGGCTTGGCTACAGGCCAGGCCCTGCAGCCAACATTCGCTCTGCATGGCCAAAAGCAGTGGCCAGCACAGGGATGGGTGGCCCTCACCATGCACTGCTATGTAGCCCACAAATTACGGCACTCATGACACCTTTGATAACATCATTGGTAATATCAATGTAATATTTGCAGTAAATTTTTTGGTTTATAAACTGTGCATGCGGGGGGCACCACACAGTTACCTTAGGGCACGAGTTACAGTTACTTGAGATAACTCTAACTATAACATGTGAATTTCTATGGCTTTGTAAATTTAAAATGTGAGCCTAACTATACCATCCCTGTAACCTTTATTTTATTTAAGTGAAAAAACCCAATATATATATATATAAATATATATATATATATATATATATATATATATATACACATAAATCAAACCTTGAGTCTTTCTGTGATTGGTTGACCTCTGGTATAGCCACATTGGATTAGTTGTTTTTTGCCTGCTTGTTTCACATGCTTATTGAATTATTTCAAGCAAAAATAATCATTGTGTTGAAAAAGCCTAAATTCCCTAGTGTACCCGCTTTCGAAGGGCATACAATACCTGCAGAGGGTTGACCCACGTAAAGAATGTTCACAAATTTTGGCTCTATACATCTACTTCGATTCATGATTGCCATGAATACACCTCTGGTGGCAAGGACTAGCAAGTTCCTTTCGAGGGAACTAGTAACATTAGGAAGCTAGATTTCTTAAAGCAGACAATAAATGAAAGAAAACCATTATCTAGTTGAGGCATTGAATAAATGGGATCAGATGGCCACAGAGAGGGAAAGCAAATAAAACAACAGGTGAAAGTTTTTTTTAAACAGTGGTTGGAGAGCTAGTGGGACAATCGAGAGAGATGCTGGGAAGAGGATATAGCTGAAGAAGTGAGACTTTTCCCTGCGGTAGGTAAAGAAAATGTAGACAAAAAGAAAGTTGATGAGGGAGACAGAGTGACGCAGAGCCTAGAACAGGATTCAGATGAGGAGGAAAACTTTTGAAATGATCTTTTGAATTCCAGATCTCCTCCACAAAAGGACGAAACGCAGAAACAGATGCAGGTCTTCGCAGCACCTGATATGGGTGAAGCAGGACAGGGTACAAGCATACAGGCACAGGGATTGCAATTGTTTGCGGTCATGGGTGCATGAGTAAAAGCTCGATCACAACATATGTAACTTTGCCAAGTACTAACCGAGATACTACTGCTGTCTCTCCAGTTTCAAATGAAATGTCGGTTATTGTTTTACTGAGCCTCCTAAATAGACAGCAATTAATATTGGACTTTTAAAGAAATAATTGAGAAAGATTTTACAGAAAACATTTTATTTAAATAGATTGATGTCTTGTATTGTGGATAAAATTAGACATTTGATAAGAAAAACAGTGACGTGTGTGAATTAAGCACATGATAAACTTTAGTATCTATCAGTTGACCTGGAAACAGATTACACTTCCTCAGTGCGTACTGTCCAAACTTCTTGTTATTGTCGCAAACTAATATCTGTTTTTTTGCTTGGATGTAAAATATGTGTTATGCTTTTTTTCAGAAAAAAATGTGGGAATGTGTAATGATTACAACCACGCACTGTTTTAAAAATAAACTATAAATACATGATCAACTTAAGGAATTAGCTGAAGAGTGCAAGGCTGATATCAGCAGAATGAGGAATGTACTAAGAAATTATAAAATTAAATGAACTAAAGAAGAAATAAAATAATTTGTTTTTGTGACTTTTGAAGCTCACATTAAATATTTATTTGAGAAGGTTAAAGACTGATTATATTTGAAAAAGTGCACAGAAAAGTGGAAAATGAAATTTACTGTTAAAAAGAAAGATACAGAGGCATGTATGAAAGCAATTAGAATTGTTAGCAATTCAGAGGCCAAAACAGTCTAAGAATTTACTCTTTGAGACGTGCATGAAAGAAATTATGTGCATGTACATTGGACTAAAGGTGATCTTTATGCGTTTACGAGCAATTTTTGCAAAATTACAAGAGGAACCTAACAAGTGATACAAGGAAGTTCATAGATGGGTGGAAATTTCAAAAAATGCTTTGGACTGATTTGGATATGCTATTTAGATTGTTGTTCTTAGTGATTAATGGACTAACAGTAAGGCTGCTGTTGGTTGGCAGACTGAGGACCACCTAGAGTTGTATCTAATGACACACCATCAGAGGTGGCTGCTAACAAATGTAGATCAGTGAGAGATCATTTGAAAACAGAGAAAATGAAGTTAACTGGAGAAGGATCTCGAGAGCCACACAAGAGAAAAAACAGTAGGGGCATGCCTACTATGAGAGGCTTATGCAGACTGTTAGAAATTGTGTCTTTAGTTGGTAGTCAGGTTACCCACTGTCCAGGCAAGGACTCTCACTCTAGTCAGGGTAAAGGAGAATCCCCACTCACCCCCTTGGTAGCTTGGTACGAGCAGACAGGCTTAACTTCAGAAGCAATGTGTAAAGTATTTGTACCAAGTAAATTCATTGGAAATAAAAAGTTGATTATTACATAGAACATTTAAAGGTAATATCTCACATTTATCCGAATTCAGTCTATAACCGGAAAGATGAGAGAAGGTATTAACCTGATGAAAAAAGGAAGGCAGAAAGTTAGAGGATTAGAACAGTATCAAAGAATATCGTAAGCATAAACAGACATTTTAACTTGTTGAGATCCTAGTTCAAAACCCGAGATATGCGTATCTTGTCGAATTTTAGTGAGAAAGGGTTCAAGTGCTATGATAAAAAATAGAGGTGATAATGGGCAGCCTTGACGTACCCCTCTAAATAAAGGAAAATAATCTGAAAGTAAACCATTAACAAAAATGGTAGCTTTAGGGCCTGAATATAGTGAGGATATCAATTCAATTTGTTTTGGAGGAAACCCAATCCACTTTCATACTTGAAACATGAAGCTCCATTCCATCCTATCAAATGCTTTCTCTGCATCTAAGGAGATAATTGCAATAGGATGATTTAACATAGAGGCATTGATTAGGATATTAAAAAGAACTCGAGCATTATCAGAGACTAGTCGGCCTTTAAAAAAACCTGACTAATCAGGACCTATAAGATCAGGTAAAATGGGATCTATTCGTAGAGCCAAAGGTTTTGCGAATATTTTATAATCTGTATTAACTAGAGAAATGGGGCGAAAATTTTTATAAAGTGTGGGATCCTTATTATGTTTTGGGATTAAATAAATCATAGCCTCCTAAAAGGTACCATGGGAGGAGCCAGTTTTGGCAAAAGAGTTAAATATCTGCAAAAGTTTAGGTAGAAGAGATTTCGCAAAGTGACTATAAAATTCAATAGTAAACCCGTCAGGACCTGGGGCTTTTCCTCTGTGAAGAACAGAGATCATATGAGATCATTCTAAGAGTGTGATATCTGATTCAAGTGAGTCTAAATCAATATGTTGTGAAGAGGGAGAGGCAATGGATTGAAAGTATGTTGATAAATCTGTTTGCGATGAATGAGAATCAGAAGAATATAAGAATGTAAATTGGGGCAAAAATTAACAAATTCTTGCATTATATCTTTATCGTTATAAATAACATTCCCAGTTGTATTTCGTAGGGATTCTATTTTAGGCCCTCATTATGACATTGGTGATTCCGCTTACCGCCAGGCTGACTGCCGCCAACATACCGCCGCCTCCGCAGATATCTGTCACCATATTATGACACAAATACACCAATCCGTCACTATTCCGCCACATACACAATTCCGCCACACCAAAGGTCAGTGATAAACTGGCTTTATCAAAACCCACATCATTACGCCAAGAGAACAAAGCCCACCACATTATGACCAACGAATCACCACGGCGGACATTGAATGGCGGTAAATCATTGGCAGTACATATCGCCAAACTCAAAATACACACACTCAAACAAAACAGCACCACATTGGACAATTGAAACTACACACACCTGACACACATACACTCACCACGCCCACATAGCCACACCACTATAAAACACACACCCACATTACCCACAACCCTTTACCATTACAAACATTGGCACGAGACAGACACCACGACCACAGACAAGACCACAGCCACACACCACCATCACATATACACCACCCACGCACCTTATATCACACACCCCAACACATCACCCTACACACCCTCATCCACACTACTCACTCAGCACTCATGGAACACAAAGACACACCGATTCTCAGAAGAGGAACTAAGGGTCATGGTGGAGGAAATCATCCGGGTAGACCCACAGCTATTTGAAGCACAGGTGCAGCAGATAACCATTGCTAGGAAGATGGAGCTATGGCGGAGGATCGTGGACAGGGTCAATGCCATGAGACAGCACCCAAGAACCAGGGATGACATCAGGAAGAGGTGGAATGACCTACAGGGGAAGGTACGTTCCATTGCAGCAAGATACCAACTTGCTGTACAGAGGACTGGCGGTAGACCCACACCTCTTCCCCCACAACTAACAACATGGGAGGAGCAAGTCTTGGCAATCATGCATCCTGAGGGCCTGGCAGGAGTAGCAGGAGGACTGGACTCTGGTAAGTCAACTCTCTATTACTATCACCTCCCTACCTGCATGCCATCACATACCCTCACCCTTACTCCCATCACTTTACCACCTCCCACACACCCTACCATCACATATCAATCATCCCAATGCCAAGCCCTGCATGCACCATCAATGCATGGACACCACTCACAGGCCTGCATGGACACCTATCACTAAAGCATGCACACTAGAGAGAATCAGCAAGCCTACCATATACCAATTCACACAACTGAAAGCTGCCAGGGCGAATACAACCAAAGAAGGCAATCCACTGATGTACAATATGTCACACACAGAAATAATAACACTGCATTTACATCCCCACAGGTACCCCAGCCAATGTCAGTGGACAGGAGGTGCCTGCAATATCCAGTCCCCCCACAGAAGAGGCCCACAGTGATGACAGCAACTCTGGTCGCCTGGATCTGGATGACCAACCTGGCCCATCAGGGACCTCTGGCCAGACAGTTACCCAGCCACAGTCACACCACCACAAAGCCTCCCCCTAAGGAAACACCACCACGGCACCCCCCCCCAGCGTACCCATACCTCTGTCCCCAGGACACGTCAATCAGCAGTGTGTTTACCTCTACAGGGACCCCAGGGCACACCTCGCACCCAAGACAATCAGGGACGTGGGGTCAGTGGCAGTGGGCCCACAGTTCAGGGGACAGAGGCACACGACAACAGGAAAACTGGGAGGACTGCTGTGCGCCAGGGGAAGGACAGGCCCAGGGAACCAACTCTCCGGGAGGCACTCCCCGAGATCCTGGGAGCATACCAACATTCCCAGGATACGATAGGCCAGATCCTGGCCAACATGCAGGAGAACAGGCGGCTGCTGGAGGGACAGTACAGGGGATCAGGGAGGACTTGCAGGCCATTAACACCACCCTGGTCTCCATTGCAAGGGTGCTGGCAGACATGGCCAACATTATGAGGGAGACAGCCTCACAACAGCGGGCCCCTGCCACTAGCCAGACATCTGAACTGCCTTCCACCTCTGCTGCCGCTAGTGGACAGGAGGCCCGCCACAGGACCAACAGGCCACCAGCACCCCTCCCCCTGCAGAAGGAGAAACACCTTGCAAACATTCTCTGTGATCCAGACAGAAGCCAGAGACTATTGCCAAGACACCCGCCAGGAAATCAGACCCTCCTAACTGTCACCCTTGTGTCCCACTCTGTCATCCTGTCCACCTTGAACTGCCATTGCTCCCCTTCCTATGGCCCATTGAACAATGCACCTGTGCTACCAATAGACTGGAACTATACCCTGGACTTTCCTCCATCATCACACCAGCCCAATGCACTTGCCCCTCTACTTCCTAGCACATAAATAAACACCCTTTTAAAAAATACAAGTATGAAGTATGTCAAATGTTTAAAGTATGTATTTATTTAACCAGGGTCAAACATTGCATTTCAAATGTTTAGTAATGTTCACATTGGAAAGATATGTAGTTGGCTGCAATGATCACACCAAGAGCGATAGTGGGGCACCAAAATCTGCAAAATGAGTTACCAAAGGGTACAGTGAGTGGGCATAGAAGTGGGAAATAACAGCATGCCAGTGACAAAGATAAAGAAGAAAATGTCAATGAAAGATGAAGTAACACTGTCCTATCTGTGTGTCATTGGAAGTATTGTCGGATCACTGCAGTTCTGTTGTCCTCACCTTCAACCTCTGCCTCCTCATCCTCACTGTCCACAGGGTCCGCCACTGCCACACGACCATCTCCAGCCTCCTCCTCCTGCAGAAAAGGCACATGGTGTCTCAAAGCAAGGTTGTGCAACATGCAGCATGCCACGATTATCTGGCAGACCTTCTTGGGTGAGTAGCACAGGGATCCACCTGTTAGATGGAGGCACCGAAACCATGCCTTCAGGAGGTCAAAGGGATGTTCTATTATGCTTCTTGTACGTCCATGTGCCTCATTGTAACGTTCTTCTGCCCTTGTCCTGGGATTCCTCACAGGGGTCAGTAGCCATGATAGGTTGGGGAAACCAGAGTCACCTGCAAATATCGAGGGACAACATTTAGCCACACACTATCCCATATGGCCTATACCATACCCATACACAAACATCCACTGGGTGGGAACCAGGACTCACCTATTAGCCACACCCTGTGCCTTTGTAGTTGGCCTATCACATTTGGGATGCTGCCATTCCTCAGGATAAAGGCATCATGAACAGACCCAGGATACTTAGCATTGACATGGGAGATATAAGGGTCCGCCAGGCACACCATCTGGACATTCATGGAATGAAAACTCTTTCGATATCTGAATACCTGTTCATTTTGCCGGGGGAGGGGACAATTGCAATATGTGTTCCATCAATTGCCCCAATTATGTTGGGGATATGTCCCATTGAATAGAAGTCAGCTTTCACTGTGGCCAAATCCTCCACCTGGGGGAATACAATGTAGCTGCACATGTGTTTAATCTTTAATCAGGGCAGCCAACACTCTGTTCAGCACTATTGAGAACATTGGCTGTGACATTCCTGCTGCCAAGCCCACTGTGACTTGGAAAGAGCCAGTTGCCAAGAAATGCAGCACTGATAGAACTTGCACAAGAGGGGGGATCCCAGTGGGGTGACGGATAGCAGATATCAGGTCAGGCTCTAATTGGGCACACAGCTTCGTGATTGTGGCCCTGTCAAGTCTGTAGGTGAGGATAATGTGCCTGCCCTCCATTGTTGCGAAGTCCACCAGGGGTCTGAACACAGGGGTATGTCTCCATCTCCTATTCATCCGCAGCAGTAGCAATCTATGGGGCAAAAGAGTGAGGAGCCGGTCACAAACATTGAACATTGGAGCCACAACAGTACAATGCATGATGTTAATTTGAAATGTATATGTGGCATTTCTCCTGTATGTCCAATTGTGAACTGTGATGCAGTTATAATCCAGGGCCTGCCACCCCCTGAAATGCCATCCGCCTGTCCTGTGTGGAGTGACAGGTGTAAGTGAGGTAGTTCGCAGACGTTGTGTGCCGTTGCGGGGGGCGGTCGGGATAATATTGGCCCCTATGGGGTACAGTGGCCAATGGTGATGTACGACGGCGGTGACGGTATGCACCGCTGCGGACATCACTGCATTTTCTATCTGTTCTCTCACTTGCTACCTGACTTTCAACAGGAGAGGACCTACACTGCATGTGCTGCTGTGACCTGTGTCTGGAACCTACCATGGCGCGTGTGACTGGGGAATGGCCCCTTCCTTCACCTCAGTGGAGTTGGAGAGACTGGCGGATGGGGTCCTACCCCAATACAGACTGCTGTATGGGCCTGCAGACCAACAGGTGCGTACACTGTGAGCAGGATACATGGGGCATGAATGCATGGAGTGCTGTGTGTGAAGGCCTTGTGTAGGGGGGTTGGTGGATGTCCCCTGGGTGGTGTGCAGCTTGTGTGGTGGGCCGTGTGTGTGCAAATGGCGATGTGAAGGGGTATGGTGGGCCATATGTGTAACAGGCAGGACAGCCTGACAAATACCTTTCCCTGTGTGTATTTCTCTGCAGGTGAGCGCCCATCAAAAGAAGGGTATATGGTCAAGGACGTGTGGACCCTGGGGGCCTACGCCAGGCAGAGCACCCACTGGCAGAAATGTTCTGAGGACCTGAGACGCTGGACACGGAAGAAGGTGAAGGTCCAGTTGGGGATGGCTTCCCAACGTGGAAGGGGTGCCCGTTGAACCCTGACCCCCCTGATGGCCCGTATACTGGCCGTGGCCTATCCAGAGCTGGATGGGCACTTGAGGGCATCACAGCAGCCACAAGGGGGTAAGTACAGTGCCCATCATTACAACCTAAGCATAGTAGGGTGGTATCCGGGTGGGGGATGTGTGTCTGTGGGTGCCCCTAGGCCAGGCCTGAAATTGCAGAGTAGGTCCCATGTTGGCCAGGGTTCTGATGTGATATTCCTCCTACCTAGCTTGTAGGCATCCACTACTGGGCATGTCTGTGTGGGTCCCAGGTATGCTGCAGTTGGCGGTATGTGTCCCTCCCCATGCCCTGGCGGCTAGCATTGTTACTGGTAATGCATTGCACAGTGCGTAGGCCTGTTCCCTGTGTGTGAGGGTGGTATGAATCCTAACGGTGGTGTTGGTGCAGCCATTGACCCAGTGTATCCTTTGACTCTCCACCCCTTTTTGTTTTGTCATCCTGTCCTTATGTGTATTAGTATCATCTGGCGGAGGAGCAGAGGCACTGGTGACGGAGGGAGCTGCATCCCACAGGACCCAGGAGGCAGAGTCCACAGATGGTGAGGGCACCAGTGGGATGGAGGGCGATGGGAGCACCACGGCGGAGACTGGAGGGGACAGTTCGGACACAGATACCTCCTCCGATGGAAGCTCCCTGGTGGTGGCGGACACTTCTGAGACCACCCCAGCTACAGGTACAGCCGCCACCCCCGTACCAGCATCACCCTCCCAGCAGCCCCTCATTGTGTTGCCCATGCCCACTCACCCAGGAGGGTGGGCATCTCCTTTGCCCCAGGCATCTCAGGCCCTGCCCCAGTGAGCCCTGCTGCCCTGAGTGAGGAGGCTATTGACCTCCTGAGTTCCATCTCTGTTGGGCAGTCAACCATTGTGAATGCCATCCAGGGGCTGGCAGCCCAAATGCAACACACCAATGCATTTCTGGAGGGAATTCACACTGGCTTGGCGGCCCAACAGAGATCAATCCAGGCTCTGGCCTCCTCTTTGATAGCAGCCATTGTCCACGTTTCCACCCTCCAACTTTCTCAGGATTTCGGGGCCCGCGGTCTCAAACGCGTTCCTCACGACGAACTTCCTGATGCTATGCGCATCTGTTACGCACTACGTATGCCCGCACTGGCAGTCCTTTCCTGCAGCAGGCCACGCTCCTCTCTCTATCCCTGTGGCAAATCTCATCTACCTGGGGGGAGCGCTCAATGGTGGTTAAAATGCCCTCACTATGGACCCTCATTTCCAACTGGGACCACAACTCCCAGCATCCTTGGGTGGCGGCCATCTTAGGGTGTGGCCGGTCTATAAATGCCAGCCACACCCCAGTACCGGTGCTTACTATTCTGGAACTTTCCTGGAGTAGAGTTCTCCGCTTGGCTCTGCGTGCTGCTTCTGGAACCCTGAGCAGAAGGTTTTCCTCTAGCGAGTGGTCGGACTCGTTTGCGGTGAGTTCGTTCCGACGGGGCTTCCCCGGCGGCTTTTGGATTCCTTGTTCTGAGTTGATATATTGTGACCTCCCTTCCCCATGTTCCCTGGGGGGCTGAGCGGCCCTTGCCTACAGTTACAAGTTATTAGAGACGCTGGCGTTCTCCAGCACGACTAGCTTTGATATATCGTTTTTCTGAATGCCATTCAAGAAAGAACAAGAGCTATGCAATGTTGATGTGTTACTAATTGTCGAGCTCGGCATTTGTTATGCCTTAAGGGGATACTGTGTTACAATTTATTCCCGTATATTGTGAAGGCCGTGAATTATTTAAGGAAAGACTTTCTCATGTTATTGACGTTTTGTGTCACCGGTCTGCAACATACTCAGCAGAAAGGTTTGTGTTGGTAATCTTTGTTCTCCTAGCGTGGCGCTCACGTGTAGAATTAATTGCTGGTGAAGCGCAGTGGCTTCGGTGTAAATTCTCTCTCAGCTGAGGTTAAGCTGTTTTGGATTATTATAATTTTTTTTTTGCTGTTGTGAGTTCATGAATCGCATGTTAAGAGCTTCCTTTGAATAACATGCCCTGTGTGTGAATACAGTTGGTATATGTTTTGCATTTAACCGCTTCCTTTCCAGATCTCCTTCCTGGCTGTTCCCTTCCTGCTTTCCCTTCCCGCGGCCTGGCCCCTCCAATCCTCAGCGCCACAAAGGCATCTGAGTTGATGTTGCCTCGAGGTGGGCCCCTTGATTAGCGACGTGCAGATCCCGAGGAATTGGGCGCCTGACAGAATAGTAAGCCCACAAGTGTTTAAATTCCTCCTGATCTGCATGGGAGCTGTTTGGGATGGCCACCTTAGACACTCTAATGCAAGCCATTACACAAAGACAGAGGGAATTGCAAGAATCCAAAAATACTACTGCAGATCTGGTTACTAAGGTGACATAACTACAAGGTAAGGTGGATGGTACAGGAGGCACACCTCCACCACGCACATTGCCTCCTTACCCTACTAACATTGCCATGAATGGTCAAACGCAGATTCCCCTTGCAGCTCCCGAGAGGTTTTCGGGAGATGCCTCCAAGGTACAGGTGTACCTCACACAGGTGGAGTTACACTTCACATGTCGTCCTGCCGCCTTTCCAGATCCACAATCCAGGATCGCCTTTCTTATTTCCTACCTGTCTGTCAATGCTGCTACTTGGGCAGTCCCTTTGGTACACTCACACCTGCATGCACTACATCCTCATTCACTACCGCCATCACCAGCACACCTATCAGAACACACACCTCACTAGCAGACACCATCACAACAGCCATGCACATGTCCCCTGTGTCCTCTCCTACTGTGTCTGTCCCCCCTCCCAAGGTACACAAATGCCAGCACTCAGACACCCAACAGCCATCCACCTCACAACAGCATCCAGCCCATGCACCTGCACCCAAACACAGCAGACGGACACCTCCCACAACCACTCCCTCTTCCTCCACTCCCAAACCTTCTCCCTCTTCCCACCCCAATGCCCCTAAGCAGCTTTTCGTCTACACCATTGACCTCTTCCCTACCCCTACCCCCAGTCCTTCACGTCTGACCAGGGTGGCTAAAACTCAGGCAAGCACCTCAGCCACCCAGTCCACAGGCTCAGTAGTGTCCACACCAACTCGCGGTGGTATAGGATCCAGGGCACCATGCGTCCTCAAGGAAAGGGTGCCTGCCCCAAGTGCTGTTCGGAAGGGCAAGGAGCCCTCACCAGCTGCTGCCCTGAAGGCCAAGGTGCAATCCCCAGCTGCTGCCAGGAGGGGCAAGGAGCCTGCCCCATGGCACCCACTCACCCCATCCTCAGCAGGAACAAGAGCACAGGGCACAATGCCCCCACCAGAACCAGTGGGTATGGCACCCACTTGAGAGACTGTGGCCTTGCACATCCCTGGACCAATCAAAGGGCATGTTGCCCCCTCCAGAGCATGTGGGCAAGTCACCCACTTGAGATACTGTGGCCTTGCACTCCCCAGGACAGAGCAATGGGCATGTTGCCCCCTCCTGAGCCAGTGGGCAAGTCACCCACTTGAGAGACTGTGGCCTTGCACGCCCTAGGACCAGGCACAGGGCATGTTGCCCCCTCCAGAGCCACTGGTCTTCTATCCTCTGCCGGCTGAGGTGCCCCCGTATTTTCCAACTGATGCCCCTGCAGTGTTCTCTCCGTGTTGTTGCAGGAGACAAGGGGCCTTGGACTTTGTCATGTGGCCCTGTGGCAAACACACATTGAGGACTGGGCAGTGTCCCTTGAACTGTACATATGTATATACTTTTAGATTGAATGTTCATATTTTTTACTGTATTTATATTATTACACTCACTTTCATCTATTCGTGTTGTCCTTGCATTATTCTTGAGGTGTATGGGGTAAATATGTTTTATTACTGCATCTGATTGTGTGTATGGTGTTGGGGGTGTGTGTTGTGCCTGTGTGTCTCACTCTCGTTTTCCTCCCTCCTCCCCTGTGTGCTAGGCGGCAATACTCAGAGTGGTCGTCTTCGCCGTCATTGGTGTTCGTGGTGGAGCAGGACGTAAAATATCATAGGGAAGGTTTGCAGCTTGGGCTCCATGGTGTTGTGGTTGTTCCCTGTGTCTCCAAAGGTTAGTCCTTTCCCTTCTGTGCAATGTTTCTGCCAGGCTTTTGCTGTCATTGGTACCGCCCGGAAAAGGTGGCGGATTTGTGTCTCTTAATCTGGTTGGCAGAACATTGACTTCCGCCTGGCTGTAGGCAGCTACAGCCGTGGTGCCTGTTGCTTCCGCCCTGGAGGTCAGTGTGGTAAAGCGGCTGTCTATCTGAGTTTGCAGCGCCATGGTCATAATTTGGCGGTAGTTAAAGCCAGCCTGTTGGCGTTATTACCGCCACTTTATCACCGACCACCAGGGTTGTAATGAGGGCCTTAGTCTTTTCTCTACTGATTTTTAGATAATCAGCCAGTAACTTTCCCATTTTGTTTTGGCCCCCATAATATCTTGCACTACCTTTTAAGAGATACAAGGAAGAAGCGAGTGTAGTTAATCTATTAAATGTGAATTTGGCTGCAATAAGAGAACCTAATGATGCCTCATTATTAGAATGATAATAATCATATTCAAGTCTTTTAATTGTGTGAAGTAATTGCGTAGTTTGGGATTCCATATGTTTTTTATTGGTGGAAACAAATTCATTCAGGTCCCCCCTAACCCCGACCCACACATACACATGCACCTCTATACCGACATACACACATGCATTCATACATGTAGACACACATCCCCCTTCACAAACACACACGCACACGCCCATGCATGCACTCACTCACTCAACACGCACCCCTCCCCCCCTTCCCTCTCAGGCAGCACTTACCTGTTCTGTGGCGCTGCTCCGGGAGGGAACGGGCTCCTAGGATGCTGCTCGGCCAGCATCACTGCGTCTCCATACGCTGCCACACCTATGAGTGCATCATTATAGGCATGGCGGTGTCTGGACTGACGTGGCAGTGAGGGTGGAAAAGCATCCACCCCCGCCACTGACTGCCAGCATGGCACCTGGCGGGTCTCATCGACAATGGCGGTGAGGCTCCAGGCTTCATTATTTGGTGGGATTCCTGCTGCCACCACTGACGGTCTTCTGTTGACCATCAGCATGGCTGGCGGTGGGCTATCCCGCCAAGTACAAAATGAGGGCCATAATCTCCAAATATCAACCAAGAAGTTACAGTGTATGCAAGATTTAAATTGAGAGTGCATCTTGGAATGTACAAACTAAACTGTTGAGTTCCGATCCAGTACAGGATCTAGAATTTGATTACAATCTCCACCACATAACATATTCATCATCACATAAATGTAATTTATCTGATATATTGGACCAAAATATATTGTCTACTGAAACCGGACCATAAACATTAAAAATAATCAGAGGTTTATTCTTTATCGAGAGTTTGACAATAATCTAGGGACCCTCAGAATCAGTTTCCTGATTAACTGTCGTGAGATGCAGCTTTTTATGGCGAAGACTCACTACTCCATTTTTCTTCCCCAGAGAATGAGAAGCAAACACATTGCCTATCCAACATTTTTTACATTTAACAACTTCTGTCTCAGAAAGTGATGATTCCTGAAGAAGTGCGACATCTGTTTTTAGTTTGGCTAAATGAGATAACACCCTTTGTCATTTGATAGGATGACCTAGGGCCTGATTACAACTTTGGGGAGGTGTTAATCCGTCCAAAAAGTGACGGTAAAGTGACGGATATACCACCAGCCGTATTACGAGTCCATTATATCCTATGGAACTCGTAATACAGCTGGTGGAATATCCGTCACATTTGGGACGGATTAACACCTCCTCCAAAGTTGTAATCAGGCCCCTAACCCTTTGATATTCCATGTAATAATCCGGAATGTAACATAAAAACATTAGTAAGCATATATTCTATGTTTACAGTATAATAAATATTTGGGCTATAAAATAGAAAATGAGAAGAATAAGAAAATTGATTAATAAAAGTAAAGAAAGAGGAAAGGACTGAGGGGAAGAAAACAAGAAAAGTTAAAAAATAAATTAGAAATATAAAGTAAAAAGATAGAAAGTTGCAAAGGTCAAAGAGACAGTACAAGACATAGAAATGAAGACTGAGAGACATACCTATGAAAATACAGAACAAAAGGGGGGTGGCAACACCAGAAGATGACGAAGACAGCCACCAAGGTCCACAGAAATGCAGAGATTGCCCCAACTTGGATGAAGATGTCACACAGGAATGAGACGGGAGGACATATACCTATAGTAAAATATAAAAGACTGTATTGAATTAAGATTATAATAATGGGATAAAAACAATAGAAACAAGTAATAAATTAAAGTGACTTTTGAAGTGTCCATTTCTTCTGCTCTATGTTATTTTAAGAATTGTTTAAGTTAAGTGCGGCCAGATCTTCGAAAGTGGTTGTTTTCTCTTTGTATGTCACCTTGAATAAACATGGCTGAAGCAGTCCGAATCTAGCATTTATGACTCTCAATTGAGGACGCACATCCAAAAATTGTTTCCGGCAATCAGCTGTAGCTTTGGCAACATCTTGAGAGAAATGCAATCTGTGATCGTTCCAAATTATTTGTTTTTTAGCCTTTACCGCATCCAAGACTTGAAGTAAGTCTGTGTATTGCAGAAAGAGTATAATGACTCCTCGTAGTTTATTAGAGACTTTCAGACCCCATCTGTGAGCCCTCTGGATATTGAGGGAATTGGTTGATGACAAATCCAGTAGCTTTGGAAGAAAGGTTTGAAAGTAGGTAGTCAGAGTGGAGCCCTCTGTGTTTTCGGGAAAACCATTTAAGCGTAGATTGTTCCTATGATTTCTATTTTCAAGATCCTCAGTATGCTTGTTAAGTAGTGAAATTTCAGATTCCACGTTTGAAATACGTGAAGCTGCTTGTTGAAGATTTTCTGTTTTCTGTTCCACCAGCAAAACTAGTGATTCCAAGGAAGACCATTTATCATATAAGTGCTGCAAAGGTTCTGTTGTCTCCTCCATAACGGATATCAATGCACAAATTTCTTCTAAAATCAAATCCATGGAGGTTGACAAGGGCTTCCCTGAGGAAGAAGGATCTTTTCTAGGCCTTTTGTTTGAACTAGTTGGTATTTTGTTTGATGAGGTCGTTTTTCAGAATGGTTCCTGAGTGGGACTCAGATCTCGGCCAAACCGTGTCATCTATGTTGTCGTTCTTAGAGTCTGAATCTGACTGAGGAGTAATATGAGGAGCATTAGAGAGTTTAAGAATCCTTATTTTTCCCATAAGCTTCAACTTGGAGCGGAAGGATATGCAAAACAAGAGTAAACACAATTTGAGTCAATGTTGAGCCATAAAGATGTTAAGTAGCTGTTGGAGTCGAAAATCCTAGTAGATTCTGTGATAGAATCCAGTGAAGTAGCAGGAGAAAATATATGCAGAGACTTGATGGCTTTGTTAGGTAAAAAAGCAATGAATATAAGTAAGAATTTGTAAATGAAAAATCAGCCTAATCTTTACAGTCACTGGAGAAATAAGTAAAGACACCTCCAGGATGAAGGAAAAAGTAAAGAAAATTATCATTTTCTTATTCTTAAATATAAAGAGAAAAAACAGATAATAAAGTGGATTGCCGCAGTTGTAAAGCATAAACTATTTCAAGTTTAAACAGTTCTAAGGAGAAAACACTTTCATCAGCACTTAAAACGGCGGACGCGTCTCCATTCCTGAGGAAAATCCCCCGGGGCGGGGTACACAAGTGATTATAAATAAATAAACATTTGCTCCTGTGACTCATCAATACATCCAGAGGAGACGCGTGTTCGTCTCCTCTGAGAAAGAAATGTTCTGCAACATTTGTGGAAGTTGAGGCCTCCCTCGTCTGCGGAGCCTCGATGTTACGCCACCATCTTGGTTAGTGCCCTAACCACGCCCCTCCCATGGGTCCTCTCTGTTGGCCCTGACAAGAGCTGGAAGAAGCAGCAATAACAGTAAAATACCTGACAGCCAGTTCATATTCTATATCTAGGGCCCACTCAAATATAGTCACTATAGTCACAATCAAAAGTTGTCTTTCAATTTCATATAGCACAAGGCTTGCTTTTCAGGTTTGCAAATGTAGCCCAGAGCAGACAAATGTAGCCCAGAGCAGATATGTCCAGAAGATTGCACTTGGTTGGCCAGAAAGCAGTACATAGGCATACTCGTTGACAACAAAATAATTCAATATGTAACACAGTCATTAATAGTCAAAATAATGTGACCACTCGTATTGTAAAGCTTGATCACGTTGGAGTTAGAGTTCTGGATTTGACTGATTCATAAGCCATCGATTTCCACACAATACAACGAGCAAAACATCTTTTCTTAAATGATTATTATATTTCCCTCCTTAATGCTCAACAAAGTAAACACACACCGCCAAAGATATGGAGCAATGTAGCTAGTCGCTAAGTGTTTATTGGATTTTATTTACTTACCTGTGTTCAGTTTAGGAGATGTCTATGTTGAAAGTAGCCCTCCTTACCATGGGGTGTGGGGCCTCGTGAAATATTAAGATGTGGGCTAGTTCAGTGTCCGAATGTTTAAATATCTGAATGCGGAAACAGATTAACATCAGTGTGAGGAACGGCTTAAAAACGGGATTCGAAAATAAAACATGCAGTGTTTCATGAATATCATTTGTGTCTGTGCGTTCCTGGTTGCTGAGGGCCATGCTGAACCCCACAAAAGACTGCATACAAGAAATAGTCGACGGAAACAAGAAACAGATTTTGAGACAGGGAGAGTGGTCAGCGGCAATGGGTCAAATGTGGCCAGTCTTAGAGAGGAACAGGTGAAATGTAGGACTAGTGTGTGTCATGGCTCATTACCTTTATAGGATGCTACAGAGAACCCGGATGTGCACGAGACTAAGGGCCAGATGTAGCAAAGTTTTGCGAGTCGCACAAACTCGCAAATTGCGAGTCGCATTTTTTTTTTTCCCTACATCTGGCCCTAAATTTGAAAAGGAGAACTTGAATGAGAGATTCAAACACTCAAACGATGAATGGGACATCGAACGAACCCACCTGCCGGCTGAGCACACACAGGCACTCATTTAAATATTTGTACTGGTTTATTGTTCATGAAACATTGTTGTCTTTCCTGCTAAAGAGGACCCGACTGCACTGCACCAATCAGCATGATGTAAACCACTGGCGAGATTCTTATCCATCTGCTGTGACTGCATACCATTTATTTTCATGGCACTACATTGACAGCTCCTGGGTAAGGCGCGCTTTGCCATCGAAATGTTTGAACCAACTGAGCCGAGCCTGAGACTCGGTTGAATCCAGCACTAGTACGAAATGATGGCTCTCGTCATCACCTTGAATAAAGGTCAACTTTTGTTAGAAGGCCCGTGGGGGGTCAGCCATGCCGCCTTGCCTCGTGTCTGAAAGAGGATGTGAAGCGGGATGAGGAACAAAGAAAGAGAAGCCATGCAGCTTTGTTCGTCACCTAGAGGTATACTCTGTGCAGAAAAAACTGAAAATTGCAATGTTTTATTTATGTGCATGTCAGCTGCAGCAGTATGGATGAATAGACGAAAGGAGAACGTTTTTCCATCTGGAACTGCAGGTGGCTTGCAATTAGAATGGATACCAGTGCTAGTTTATGGGGCTGTCCAGGCCATGAACACAATACAAATGTCTGGATCATTTTCAATGACTGCTGTATAAACTACAAACAAAAGGTGTGGAGGGTGATTTTAAATACCCCGCCCCTCGAGAGTCAAATGTTGTCACTATTATCATATTATTGTCTACTGGTATTACGGCAATTATCCGCTCTCAACTGCCAGAGGGTTACAGGTCTGTGGGACTGTGGCGCCTTATCGAATCTCCCACTTCAGATGTAGGCAGTACAAAGGCTTAAACAAGAAACAGCGAAAATGTGAATGAAGTCCTGGAAGGCTGGAGAGATGTGTAGATGGACCCTTGATTCTGTTTCATCTGATACCACAACACATGTAATTATGTGTGAGAATGTAACTTTATTTGGTAGATTTTATTTGTATAAGATGACAGCCATTGGAGATGCCTCTTTCTATTGCTGTGCTCTGTATTTATCACCAAACGTGGGCTGCTCTGTTGTACCAGCACTGCAACTTTGGGGAATAAAAAACACCAGCATTGCACCCCTCGGTACCAAAAACACGGCATTTACTTAGCAAACACAGACATGAACAGATTGCACAGAGGCACAGCACACCTAGGGGCTGATTACGCCAACAGTCTGGTGGAGCAGTCCACCATATTATGGGTTTGGCAGTCAAGGAAACAGAAGACCACCAGCGGTCCGCACCCACCGCCAGGCAGCACAGACTGTCGTGGTCCCTTAGAAGCACATACCATGTTTCTGTCTGGCCTATTACGAGGTTGCACACCACCAATATGACTGCTGCACTCCAACCACCACGTAGCAGAAGGTGAAAATGAGCGGTTTAAAGGGAGACCCTCACCTGCACACAGCAATACACGTCCAGACCCACCATGGAGCCATTCCTAAAAGTCATTCCGCTGCTCCTGCTCGCCAGAAGACAAGGGATACAACGCCGACGAGAGCAACACACTTATCTGTATCATTAATGTATAACCAAATTGTACCGCTACCAAACACGTGATGGGGGAACGCCCAGACCAGCAGCTACAACTATCATTCCAGACACACACACTCACATACTGCAACACAGACACCCACACATTCACAACAGGCAGACTTAAGCTAGCACACACAAACTGCACAGTAATACCACACATAAACGTATGGCTACACAACACAGGCTCAAGGACGCTGAAGGCCACACAACACACACACACAACAACAACAATACAACTAATGCACATATACAAATTAATTCTACAAACACACCCAACACTGGCCAGGGACCAGCCACACATACAACACACATATACATCCATCTGCCCTGGCACACACACAAGGAATCTGGGTGGAATTTGGATAATTAATCGGTCCCGTTGGGTGGATGAATGTCGAATACGGGGGCTTGAGAAATGTGGAAGTATATCTATATTTAGTCTTTTGTGTTGTTGTATGTAGGTTTGATTGAATAACCTTGGGGAGCATAATATTTAGTCCTGAAGAAGGTGGTGAAAAAGGTCTGGAAGCCCACCGAAACACGTCAACGCTTTTCTCTCACTGGACCCATAGAAGGAGGCTCTTATTGAATAAGGATTGCTGACAATTATCGATAGGCCTAGACCTACCATAATTGGGACAGTCTTATTTTATAGACTATTGTATATGTCTTCTTTTTGTCTCCCTTTTATTGAATTTTATCTGAATTTTATTTGGTTTTATTGATGTTTTAGTATCAATGTGTTTGTCTTGTTACTGTATGATCTGGGGTCTTTATTTGGAATTATATTAAATACTTACCCTTGATTCCTTTGTCTTTAGGCTGATCAATAGAGAGATTCATTGATTGTGTGAGTGTGAAGTGACTGGTTTGGTTTTCCCGTGGGGGATTTTTATGATTTCACACACACAGCACCACCATCAGACAACACTGCAGTCAACACACACATCACACTCACTCATAGCACAATGGACAAACAATCCCATGCCCAATGCACACAGAGACAAATAGACAAAAGACACAAAGCGCACCACCACAACAACACCTACACAGCTGTGCTGGCAGCAGCAGGGCCATACTTGGAAGGAGGCTGCATTGGGACACATATCATGTTGAACAATGCACCAAACAACATACGCACAGCAGTTGTACACAATTGAAGAACAGGGATAAGCAATACCAATATCAATTGTCATGTAGTCACACAATGGGGAAGGGCAAGGCAACAAAGCACACACAACTCACACTCCATAGGACATACCCCTACACCAACCAGCTGTGAGGGACACACACCTAAATGGGCACCATCATTGCAACTACACACACATACCCATCACACAAAACACTCTCTAGCCTTAGGGGACAACAGCCCTGCACACAAACTCACATACTTCAAAAAACACCGCACAGAGTAGCAAGCAGCACAAACACACACAACTACAGTCACACAATCAATGTCAACCAGGAAGAACAGATACCTAGGGAAGGAAATGCAGGACAAAGGTGTATCTAAAACACCAACAACTTGTTGTGTCTTAATGAAAACAAGAAAGATAAAAAAAAAGCCAAGTCTAAGGCCATAGGCCAGTCCATAATAAATAAGGGCCAAAAGGCACAGTCCTGGGCCCCTAACGCAACTCCTGATTGATAAATAACCTCCACAGGTAGGGGCATCAAGAGGGCAGGCAGGCAGCGCAGGGATTATCGGGGGCGGGGCAGAGTGGTTTGGGTTTGGGGGTGTTTGGGCTTGGGGTGGTACCTTCTTGGACAAGGTTGACTTTGTCTTGGCGGGGGATGGGCATGGGTGCTTGCAGGGGAGCATGGGAGGCTTTGGAGGTGGAAGGGATGGCCTTGGGGAGGGAACCGGACCTTTGGGGGTGGTATGGGGGAAGAACAGGGATAAAGTCAAGTTCACAGAGGATACATTTTTTTGACACATGAGGACGGACGGTTATAGGAAGGGGGCCAGGATTTGGAGGTAGAGGGAGTGGTTGCCTGACACGTCCGTGTGGATGTTTCATGTGCATGTTAGTGGGAGGTGTGATTGTGTGTGTTGGGTGGGTGTATGAGGGCGTTTATGTGTTTGGGGCTGAGGGGGGGGTGGAAGTGCTGGAGGATGCCATGGTGTGTGGGTAGGTGCATGTTGGGGTGGTGACTGCAGGTATGTGGTGGATGTGCTGCATGTAGATGTGTCTGTGGTGTCTGCAGGTGTCGTAACTGGGGTGGATGCATGAAGGACTGCTGGAATGGTGTTTGCAGGTATGATAGGTGTGGTGACTGGTGATGCAGTGTCTGTAGGTGTGCTAGATGTTGTGTGTGATGCTGGGGGTTGGGGGTGTCAGGAAAAGTCGTGACTGTTGCTGTGTCTGAAGGTGGATTTTGTTTGCATGTGTGCCGGTGGTGTGTCATATGGTGCTTATGTTTTGTGCACTAACCTTGTCTGTTGAGGTGGATGCATGCAAGTCTGTCTGTGTGCTTTGGGTGGGTCAGAGAAGGGGGGATTTGGACTGGGAAGAGGAAGGTGGAGGGGGGTGGAAGTCAAGGGGTGAATGGCTGCCATCAGTGTGGATGCCAGAGCCTGAAATGATCTCTGTAGGCCAGAGATTGCACTATGAATGCCCTCCAGGAATGTATTGCTTTGCTGGATCTGGCTTGTCAATTCCTGGATGGCATTCACAATTGATGCCTGATCCACAGAGATCAACCACAGGAGGTCAATAGCCTACTCACTGAGGGCAGCAGGGCTAACAGGGGCTAAGGCAGAGGTGCCTGCTCCAAAGGAGATGCCCACCTTCTTGGGTGAGCAGGTACGGCCAACTGGGTGGGGAGCAACAGGGAGGGTGGTGATAGAATGGTGGTTGGTGGACAAAGATGGTACTGGGGGTGTCACCGATGGGTTCCCTACCACTAAGGAGTGGCCACTCGAGGAGGAATCTGATGATGTGGAGCCAGATCATGTCTCTCCCGTGGCACTCCCCCCACCCTCCGGGCCACTGGGTCCCTCACTGTTCAGTGGTCTCGTAACCTGAGTCCCATGGCCAGATGCTTCCCACTTGGCTCAACCCTGTCTCCTTCACCTGCAGGTGCAGATACTACCAAAAGAAGGTGAAATAAAGTCATAACATGTACATGATGACACATCAATCACAACTCTTTGAGACAAAACATACCATCATGACAAGTGGCCCACCACATGAAGTGACAGCAAAGTGGCACTATCATGTACCAATACGAAACCATGCATGCCATCTGGAATCACAAAGATAATACATGAGCAAATCTTGTTCTCAGATAACTACAATAGAATGGATGAAGTTTAGCTACCACACTAACCATAACACAACTAGGTGACCACTCCACAATGAACTTGTGCCACTTGCAGCCCGCCACATGGAACCAGTAGCTAGCAATTGGATACCATTGTAAGGTACCCTACCAATTACATTGAAAGAAGCCTATGCACTCATCTAATTTGCACTAATATGATGTCTAAACAATAAGTGATGTTGGTAAGGAAAGAGAGACACTGCTGGTTCAAACATGCCATACCTGGATTAGGTGACAAGGAAGCATCCATGTCACTATGGACACCTCACAACAATGTACAGCTCCACAAGTCACACCTTTCCAAAATGAGTCAAGGAGAGAGTAGCAAGGTCACCCAGATGTGCATCACATGTGGTTTTGCATGGAGCAACAATGAAGTCAGGTCCCAAACCTCATGGAGAGATGTCTCCAGAATACACACATGAATGGCCCTGCTAGGCCCAGGATATCCCCCACCAATGTCTCACACCCAACTCCATGTACACTTCTGAGTGTGGTTGTAGTAGACAACTGTACCATTCAGAACGGAGGGGCACAGACTTTGCAATCCCTATCAGGAGGATACCAAATCCTTGTACAATGAGAAGCAACATCACTACGCACATTTCAGACATGACAAGCATGGCATCTGTCTGTGGATGAATCCCTCACCCCAAACACATGTCATGCAAACATCACTGCAAGTCAATCCATGATTCAACCATACAGTCAGGGTAATCAATCAATCAATCAAGCACTTGTAAAGTGCGGCTATTCACCCCTTAGGGTCTCAAGGTGCTGGGGGGTCAGTAAGTGAAGGTCAGAGGTGATCAGATGAAGAGCCAAGTTTTGAGGTCCTTTCTGGATTGTAAAAACGTGGGAGATCTTTGAAGTGGATAGAGAGGGTGTTCTAGGTTTTGGTGGCATGGTGGGAGAAGGATCTTCCTATGTCTGTGGCCTTCTGGACGCGTGGGACGGCGGTGAGGGCGAGGTCGGCAGAGTGGAGGTGCCTGGTGGACGTGTATAAATGGAGTCTTTGGTTGAGGTATTCTGGTCCGGCGTTGTGGAGGGCTTTGTATGCGTGCATGAGAAGTTTGAATGTAATCTTCTTGTCTATTGGGAGCCAGTACAGGTCTCTCAGTAGGGCAGAGGTGTGGCTGTCTTTGGCAGTGTTCTTGTTGAGACAGGCAAAGGGATTCTGGATGCGTAGTAGCCTTTTTTGTCCCTTGGTGGTGGTTCAGGTGTACAGTGCGTTGCCATAGTTCAAGCGGCTGCTGACGAGGGCCTGGGTGACTGTTCTTTTGGTTTCGGTTAGGATCCATTTGAAGATCCTCCGAAGCATGCGCATGGTGTTGAAACAGGCGGAGGAGACTGCGCTGACTTTTCGGTTCATCAAGAGTGATGAGTCCAGGATGAATCCGAGGTTGCGGGCGTGGTCGCTGGGGGCTGGAGCGCTTCCGAGGGCAGTGGGCCACCAGGAGTTGTCCCATGCTGAGGGGTTGTTGACAATGACAAGGACTTCTTTTATTTCAGCATTTAGCTTGAGCCAGTTCTCCTTCATCCAGGCAGCGACTGCCTTCATTCCATTATGGAAGTTGGCTTTGGCTGTGTATGGGTCGTTGGTGGGGGAGATGATCAGCTGTGTATCATCGGCGTATGAGACAATGTTGAGTGTGTGGTGTCTGGCGATGGTAGCTAGGAGGGCCATGCAGAGGTTGAAGAGAGTGGGGCTCAGAGAGAAGCCTTGTGGGATGCCACAGATGATCTTGGTGGCCTCTGAGTAGAAGGGGGGGAGTCGGTCTTTTTGGGTTCTGTCGGAGAGGAAGGAAGTGATCCATTCTAGTGCCTTGTCTCAGTTGACGGCGTCGCCGAGACGAGTCCGTAGAGTGTGGTGGGAGATGGTGTCAAAGGCGGAGGACAGGTAGAGGAGGATGAGAGCGACGGTCTCCTCCCTGACTAGGAGGATGCAAATGTCATCTATGGCGGCGAGGAGGGTGGTCTCGGTGCTGTGGTTGCTCCGGAAGCCAGACTGAGAGTGGTCAAGGATATTGTAAAGTTCGATGTATTTGGTGAGTTGTCTGTTGAGAGCCTTTTCGATGACCTTGGCTGGGAAGGGAAGTAGAGAGATGGGCCAGAAGTTCTTGAGGTTGTCTGGGTCTGCGGTTGGTTTCTTCAGTAAGGGCTTGATTTTGGCATGTTTCCACATTTCCGGGAAGGTGGCAGTTTCGAAGGAGCGGTTGATGATGTGCCGGAGCTTGGGTGCAATGGTGCTACTTGCTTTGTTGAAAATATGGTGGGGCAGGGATCGGAGAGAGAGCTGGAGTGGATGGAGTTCATGATGTTGAGGCTTTCCTCATCAGAGATGTTGGCCCAGCAGAGAAGGTGGTGGGGATTTGGTGGAGCTTCGATGGAGGCTATGACGGTGTTGGGCGTGGGATGGTCCTGGGTTGTAAAACTGTCAAAGATGTCTGCTATCCTGCGGTGGAAGTAGGTGGAGAGGTTGTTGCAGAGTTCTTTTGATGGGAGGATGTCCGTGGAGTTCGCTCTCGGGTTGGTCAGTTTGCTGATGATCGTGAAGAGTTCTTTGCTGTTGTGTGCGTTGTTGTTGATGTCTTCCTGGAAGGTGTTTCTCTTGGTGTTCCTGATGAGTTGGTGGTGTGTGTTTAAGTCCTCTATGAAGGCTTCGTGGTTGGTGGGGGTCTTGTCGGTGCGCCATTTCCATTCGAGGCAACTGCAGTTTTGTTTGGACTCCTTGTGGGCTGGGGTGAACCAGTTGGCTTTCCTAGATGAGCGTCTGTTGGAGGGTTTATTGATGGGAGCTAAGGTGCAGTCTAAGATCCAGTTGATGAGGTCCTGGGCAGCTGTGTTAGTGTCAAGGTTATCTGGGGGGGTGAATTGTTGAGGCTGGTAAGTAGGTGGTCCTTGGTGATCTTGTTCCAGCTCCTGCGGGGTGATAGGTGAGTGAGGTGTCAGTCGGGGATTTGTTGAAGGTAAAGTGGATACAGTGCTGGTCGGTCCATTGGAGTTCAGTGATGTGGTTAATGGAGATGTGGTTGCTGGTGGTGAAGATGGGGTCGAGTGTGTGTCCGGCGGAGTGCGTGGGCGAGGAGATGAGTTGCTTGAGTCCGAAGTTGGTGAGGTTTTCGAGCAGCTTTGTGGAGTTATTGTCATTGGCGTTCTCCAGGTGGAAGTTGAGGTCCCCGAGGAGTATGTAGTCCTTGGAAGCGAGCACGTGGGTGGTGGTGATATCAGTGATGGTGTCACAGAATGGGGGGGCGGGGGCCCGGCGGCCTGTAGATAATGGTGCCTTGTAGAGTGGTGCTAGGGTTGGTTCCAATCTGGAAGTGGAAAAGTTCCAAGTTGGTTGTGGAGTCTTCGGTGCTGGTGGAGAGGTGTAGGAAGTCTTTGTGGACAATGGTCATGCCTCCCCTAGGGCAGTACGTGTGGTCTTTGTGTATGCTCTTGTAGCTGTCTGGGATGGCGATGGTGATGTCTGGAGCTGAAGAGGGGTTAAGCCAGGTTTCTGTGAGGAAGGCGACGTCCAGGGATGTGGTGTCGATGAGGTTCCAGAGTTTGATGGCGCACCATTCCCAAACAACACACAGGTGCTGTGGACCTACAACCATCATACCACATCAAAAGTACAAATCATTATCAAGTGGATCAACACCCTGCCCCTACCTGGCATGTCCATCATAGCTACTGCAGTTCCACATGACTAATGACACACTATGAGGCATGAATGTTTCTGTCTGACTACATATGATGGTGACACAGTCCTGTCTGGGGCATCACAGTAACTGGACAACCATTGCAGATGTATCAGAACAACAACAGGACCCCATGAACATATATGTAAGAGTTTTTCAACATCATCCCATATGCATGGCTAGCACATGCCATACATCTGCTACATATATATGTATCCTAGTGGGAATGGAGCACATGTAGACACATTGGCACAAGGTATGTTTACTACACTGATGACATATCACCCATGACAATGCACATTACCCATGTACCAAGGGAAAGTAGTATACTACAGCTGCCAAGATTTCACCATGTAAGTCATGTCACATGTATGATCGACACCCATGCATCACAGACTGCTGTGAGGCACCAGCACTCAATATACAATGGCGAAAATGCGCACCTGGTTTGCAGATGTAAACCTACATATATCCCCAGACACATGACAAAGGACAGTGACCCACATCCTACTTACCTTTGGACTGTAACATTTGTCAAGAGTGATCTGTTGGTGGAAACTGACAACCACCAGGGCAGTTAAAACAGATTATGGGAACACTAAACACAATCATATCAGCCCAGTGCTGGGCAATTCGACTGAGGGTTCATCATAGTTTAGTACTAGGTCCCAGCTCCAAAAGGATGAGCACACCAGTTGGAAAAACATGGCCCGTATACACGATCTTGATCCCAGAAGATATGTGACACATGACACATGCTACATTGTCAGGGGACCAGTCTGTCGCTCACTCAATCACCTGCTAAAGGTTCAAGAATGATTTTTCCATGTACTCACCCCCAAGTGGCTGTTGTGTTGGCCTCAAATGCCCATCCGAGGCCAGATAGGCCACCGCCAACATGTGAGCTATTGCTGCAGTTGTGGTGCAATGGGCATCCCGTCCTCGTTGGGAGGACATTCCCAGCTGGGCCTCTGTGATCTTCCGGGCCCAGCATCTCAGGTCCTCCCACCTCTTCCGACAGTGGGTGCTCTGCCAGCTGTGGACCCCCAGGGTCCGCACTTTCTTAGCAATGGCTTTCTAAATCCCCTTCTTCTGAAGGGTGTTGACCTGCATGGATGCAAATGACAAGACAGAATATTGTTTTCACAAGTCCCATACAAAATGGCTCAGTCACATACATGTCAGTGTACCTAGCTAATGACATCCTGTCCTGACCATCCTGTCCACCTGTGGAACATAGCATGCATGGACTAAGGGACATGACTGCATACACTCCCCATTGAGGTGTACTACGAACTTCCCAGCTCAGGTCCTGCACTTACTAGGTAGAAAAGCAGTGACTTTGGTGGGACATGAGCTAATCACATGACATTGACCAGGAAGATGATGGAACACATGTCACAAAGTGGCAAGTGACAGGTAAATCACACTGCAAACAATGCACAAAAACATCCACTACCTCTAAATGTCACCACCTGCATACAGTCCTGACATGTCACAGCAAACCTACATTCAGTCAATTTTGGTAACCTTTTCAAATCCTCAAGTTGGAAAATCTTTGAGAAAACTATCCCCAAGTATAATGTGCCATACCATCCTCTTGGAAGAGGGTAATAAGCATTAGGTCCACAAATGTAATATAAACTAGGAATCACTGGATCCTGTCCATTCAACATAAATGTCCATTTACTCTGGAACAAAAACACGTCTACATTCACTCGTTCCCACAAACAAAGCGCCAGTACTCGATCTAGGTCTATATGCACAAAGCTTCCCTACGTGTTGCGCATCTAAAGCTAATTTCCCTTGTGTTTTTATTTCACTAAAAGCATAATAATTTCTAAAAGTCCTTGTCTCTAAGCCCTTTTCTAACTTCGCCTACAATGCCTTTCTCCTGTCATCAGTCTGATCAAAGAAGCTCTTTTCTAAAGGTGTAAGCAAGCATGTCAGATTATTCTTGTGTGCACATGCAGTCCCAAATGTTAATGTAGACTCAAAGACACACCTCACTAATGCTATGTAATTGTCCTTAGCTACTCTACTCAGATACCTTATTATGGGGACAAACGAAAACACCACATTGTGGTTGGAAAATAAATATTGAATGTACTCCTGGTTATAAAATCTTGTTAGTTACAGACTACAACTTATCCCATAAGTAAGAGGCAAACTATGGTAGGAAACTCCTTCTTCAACTGATGAAGGAATCTGCGTACACACGAAACAATTCCTTGCATCTTTTGTCGCAACATACTCACTCAATAAGTGATAGAAGACATTAGAAGAAAGTTTGCCTTGTGCATTGTCTACGTGCAGATACTTCTCATCTAACCCAAACTTCTCTATCACAGTTAATGCTGTAGGTGACTCTAAAGCTGAAGTATGGTTGGCTTTACCCTTGTTAAGAACAGTCATACCCACAATCACTATCACGCACAATATCACACATACAGCTGCCAAACCAATATTCATGAATTTACAGCACCTGTTCTTCCTACCCTGCTGGCTAATGTTACTCATGATCGATAAAGAATCAGAAAGTAGAAGAGAACATTTAGAAACTATGCAGCAAAACAAAAACAAAAATCTTCTTTCGGCAGTTATTTGCAGATTTCAGTTTCACTTCCAGGATCCTTTGTCAAAAATTGGTTTAGCAGCTTATTAAATCAGGTTATCTTGTCAAATCAGGATTTCAAAAGTCTTATCCGGTTACTTTCAACAGTTCCATTTCTTTGTACTTTTTCTCAATTTGCCTCAACAGTTCAGTTCATTACTTTCCTTCAAGTGCCAAAATATTGACCTAAAATGTCTTGATCAACACAAAAAGACAAAAATTCTCTTTGGCATTCACTTGTTGCATACGCCCATTCAGGACCTGTGTACCTTCGACTTGCTATTCTCTTTCTTTTCAACTTTCGATCTCCATTCAATTCTCTTTCAATTAGGTCTTCCCTTCTAGTTGTATCTATTTCTTCTTCGATTGTTGTCACAACAACTTCTTCCTTTCTCTTTGCTTGTGACTCTGGCCAATTATCTCCTTTCAGTGGACCCTTGGTCAATGCTCTTTTCAGTGTTGAACTTGAAACTTCTTCTTGCTCTGCAAGATTTTCTCTTGACGGACCTGCAACTGGTTCAGGAGGAGTCAGATCACTTTGGCTTTGATCCACCTCAAACTCTTCCCCCTCGGGGTCTGACGTTTGCTGTGTTTGTCTCTCACAATCGTCTACTTCTGGGAAAGCCCTCCTCTGACTAGGCTCTACTGCTGCCTCAGTCGATATTGGTTCACTGTCACTCTCGTGGAGGTCTTCTCTTTCGTCTCTCACAGGAGTGACTGAACCGTTCTCAACTTGCTCAGATCCGGTCTCAGTTCCTCTCTTCTCCTTCCGGCTCTGAGGCTTGTCTGGTTGTTGTTGGTACTCTCAACAACCCTTCTTCATTGTCCAAAGGACATGCCACTTTTCTTGTGTGGCTGGCATGTGTCCAGTTCAGAACTCCAGCACACTTCACAGCTGTGGTAATGATCAAAACTACCTAGAAAGGGCCTTTCCACCGAGGCTACAAACACGACTTCCTCACATGTTTTTGGACTACAACCAAGTCACCAGCTCTCAGGTTGTGTCCTTGATCTTGTGACGATTGCAGTGTGGTAGCTTCCACCTGCTGAGAGAAAGAGCGAACCACATCAGCTAGACCTTGGAGTAGTCCAACGCCACATCATCTGTTTTGTTCACAAAAGCATTTTCAGGAACTGCTGGCAACCTCATTGCTCTGCCCATGAGGATCTTGTACGGTGACAATCCTGTATTCCTGTCAGGTGTGTTTCTCATTGTCATCAGAACTAATGGTAGTGCATCAGGCCATTTCAGATTCGTGGACGCATTTCGCCATTCTTGTTTTGATGGTACCATTCATCTGTTCCACTAGTCCTGATGCTACTGGGCGGTAACTATAATACAACTTCTGCTCAATGTTCAATGCTGCACACAGTAATTTAATTACTTCATTGTGGAAGTTACTTCCTCTATCTGATTCTAAAGAGATCGGAAACCCAAAATGTGGCATCAGTTCCTTAAGCAGTAGTTTCACTACTGTGAGGCTGTCATTTCTTTATGTAGGGTACGCTTCAATACAATGACTAACGATGCAGACAATCACCATCACATATCTCAAACCTCCACACACTGGCATTTCACTAAAATCCATTTGCATTCTGCTGAATGGACCTCCTTCTCTTCCAATGTGGCTCAAATTTACCACCGTCACTTTTCCCGCGTTCATTTCCTGAAAATGACGCAACAATGGCAAACTGCTTCAGCAACTAGACCAACACCATATCATCTGTTTTTTTCACAAAAGTATTTGCAGGAACTGGTGGCAACCTCATTGCTCGGCCCATGAGGATCTTGTGCGGTGACAATCCTGTCTTCCTGTCAGGTGTGTTTCTCATTGTCATCAGAACTAACGATAGAGCATCAGGCCATTTCAGATTCGTGGACGCACACATTTTCACCATTCTTATTTTGAAGGTACCATTCATCTGTTCCACTAGTCCTGATGCTCCTGGGCGGTAACTATAATGCAACCTCTGCTCAATGTCAAAATGCTGCACACTTAATTTAATTACTTCATTGTTGAAGTTACTTCCTCTATCTGATTCTAAAAAGATCGGAAACCCAAAACGTGGCATCAGTTCCCTAAGCAGTAGTTTCACTACTGTGAGACTGTCATTTCTTTGTGTAGGGTATGCTTCAATCCAATGACTAAAGATGCAGACAATCACCAACACATATCTCAAACCTCCACACGCTGGCATGTCACTAAAATCCATTTGCATTCTGCTGAATGGACCTCCTTCTCTTCCAATGTGGCTCAAATTTACCACCATCACTTTTCCCACGTTCATTTGCTGAAAATGACGCAACAATGGCAAACTGCTTCAGCAACTTGTCTACACCAAAAAGTGTGAATCATTGCATCTCTCCCAACATGTGCTTGACCATGATAATACCTAGCCATTTGAGACAACAGATTGTTAGGCACAACCAATTGACCCTCTTCTGAAGACCACAACACATCTTGTCGCTCTAAACATTTCATTTTGCTCCATGATCGTTTTTCCTCTCTGTCAACATTATTCTGCAGTGTTCTCAATTCTTCCAATGTATCTATCACATGTAATGCATAACTTGGACATGTTTCATCTTCTTCAGATAACAATTCCCACCTATCTTTGAACGATATACAGTTCAATGAGCAAAACCTTGCAACTTGATCCGCATATCCATTTCCCATTGACACAAAATCTTGCAATTTCAGATGTGCACTGCATTTCACCATGGCAATCTTTCCCGGCATTTGGACCGCATGCAACAAATCTCGAATTTTCTCACCCTTTCTCACTGGTGAGCCAGAAGAGGTCATGAAACCTCTCTGTGACCACAACTGGCCAAAGTCATGGATTATTCCAAATCCATACTGGCTATCCGTATAGATGGTAACTTTAAGCTGAGCAGAAACATGGCACGCTCTAGTAAGGGCTACCCGTTCCGCTACTTGTGCAGAACATACTCCTCAAAGCCAAGACGCTTCCAGGATACCAGTAATTGTGCACATAGCATATCCTGCTCTCAGTACTCTTGTATTGTCCCTTAGACAGGAACCATCAACAAAGATAATTTGGTCATTTTCTTCGAATCGGGTGTCTCTAATATCAGGTCTCGGTTTTGTGCACAGATCAGTTACTTCAAGACAATCATGCTCACTGTCTTCCAACTTTTTAACTTCAACATTCTCATTTGGATGCAAGGTTGCCGGGTTAAGCACTGTACATCTTTTCAATGACATATTTGGTGACCCCAAAATACTAGTCTCATAACGCTTCAATCTTGCACCTGTCAAGTATTGGGTTTTGATTCTGGTAAGTAAAACTTCAACTAAGTGAGGGACCATAATTGTTAGGTGATGTTCCATCACAATGCCTTCACACTGTGTGTGGGTCGGTCCAACAGCTGCAACTGCACGCAAACAGCCTGGTAAAGCTGCTGCAACTGGGTCCAAAGTAACTGAAAAAAATACTACTGGGCAGGTTACACCTCCATGGACCTGTGTCAAGATAGACAAAGAACATGCATCATGCTCATGACAAAACAACGTGAAGGACTTTGTGTAGTCAGGCATACCCAAAGCTGGAGCTTTGCACAGACTCTCTCTCAACTCTCAAAAATTCTTTCATGCAAGCCTGGTCTAACACTAGGGGATAAGTGACTTCCTTGTGGGTCAGCTTCTGCAATGGCTTGGAAATGACTGAAAATGTAGTACTCCACTGGAGACAATAGCCTACCATACCTAGAAAAACCTGTCATCTCTCTAGGTGGTTGGGGGATTCATCTGCAATATGGTTGTGACCCTTTCTCTGGATATTTTCCTCATTCCTTTCTCAATCTGGTGTTCCAAGTATTTCACTTCTTTCTGACAGTATTGCAATTTACGTGGAGACACTTTATGACCATTCTTTCCCAAATGGTTCAGCCAGGCAATTGTGTCATACTTGCACTCTTTCTTAGTTTTGGATGCAATCAACGAATCGTCAATGTACTGTACCAAGGTCGATTGGAAAGGCAATTCCAACTCCATTTTTCTTTCAAAATCTGATTGATTATGGAAGGTGACTCTGAAAACCCTTGAGGAATTCTACACCAACAATAAACTCGGTCCAAAAATTTGAAACAAAAGCTCTAGCAGCTACTCCTTCTTTCTCAGTGTCCCTGATTTGCAAGCAAAATTCAACCCGCAAATTTTACTCTACATTGATCAGTGGGTCTGTCCCGGTGCACATAGCACTAACCAAATCAAAAATTCTTTCACCCACTTTGACTCACACTCAAACACACGATCGACTTATTGAACCAGACAAATTACAACAAAAACCCACGTGTCTCATACACTTTTCAATATACTCCGGAGAGTAAGGCCACGCAGGGTCCGTATGCCAACAACCACGTGGACAATTTTTTAGCACAAAGCGCCACACACATGTGAAGTTTGACGACTTCCCTACTCTCACACTTCAGAATACACACCCTCCTTCTACAATTTCATTTGGAGTAACAAACTTCCGAAACCCTCAAAAACATCACAATGCCCCTGGGATTTGCATAAGCTGTGCAAGCGCAAAACCTACTCCATTCACGTTGTCACTAGAATGCCAAGAACATCCTCAAACAATCATTGGCAAGCTTCAAGTTTCTGGAAAGTCATTTTAGGTACTTAGGGGCACATTTTCTTTCCATTTTGTATCATCGAATTCTGAAAAATCCAAAATGTCATCAATATCTCCAAATCTGCGAATCTCTACCATCTCTGGGAACACCTGTTATTTTTCACTTACAATCTATGGGACCGAATATTCTACCTATCTCTGGACTTTTCTGATGGGCTCTTAAAGATACAAACCTTGTACCGGGCATCTATGTTGGGCCCTTAAGGAGACAAACCTTGTACCTGGCATCTATGGTGTGCCATGGAAACAAAGGTCTGTTAGCGCATCAGACCTTATTAAGTATTCTTACAAGGGAGACACATGTAGGACGATGGACCTTTTGACTGCGCTTCGAGTTTTTCCCACAGTGAACCCCGTACAAATAAAAATCAACAACATTTAGCAATACATCAATAATCAAGTCAGTAATTTGCACACACCATGACCTTGCAGTCATGAATAACCACACCTTTTCATAAAAGTTAGAATGTTTATTTCCATATGTTAACAACGCTAATGTCATTTAACTTAGGGGGTCATTACAACATTGGCGGTAAAAGCCGCTTACCGCCGTGCAGAAGACCGCCAATACACCGCCGCGGTAGACCGCCACAGCTATTATGACACACATCACGGAATCTGCCGAAATTCAGACACCCACACAACACCGCCACACCAAAGGTGGCATTCTTTCAACCGCGTTATTCCATTGGCGGTACACACCGCCGCGCTCAAAATACACACACATATCCAAAACACCTACACATTGGACACTTCAAAATACACACACCTGATACACATACACACACCACTCCCACACACCCAACACAATATAAAATACGCACCCACATCACACACAAACCCCTACAACCAGAAATTCTGAGAGAAGGCCAGAGAGACAGCACAGCTATTGACAACCCCATCACACAGAGGCACACAACACCATCACCCACACAACATCCACGCACAAAACACCACATACCACTACACTCACCACACTCATCAACACATACACCACCCCACACATCACACATAACACCCCATGTCACGCCAAAGACACCCCCGCTTCTCTGAGGAGGAGCTCAGGGTCATGGTGGAGGAAATCGTACGGGTAGAGCCATAGCTATTTGGCTCACAGGTACAGCACACATCAATAGCCAGGAAGATAGAGCTATGGCGCAGAATAGTGGACAGGGTCAACGCCGTGGGACAGGACCCAAGAAATAGGGAGGACATCAGGAAGAGGTGGAACGACCTACGGGGGAAGGTGCGTTCAACGGTCTCCAGGTACAACATCGCGGTGCAGCGGACTGGCGGTGGACCCCCACCTCCTCCCCCACAACTAACAACATGGGAGGAGCAAGTCCTGACCATCTTGCATCCTGAGGGCCTCGGAGGAGTCGGTGGAGGATGGGACACTGGTAAGTCAAATATTAACTATCACATCCCCCACCCTACCTGCATGCTATCACACACCCCCACCCTCACACCCTCCCCTATCACCCCAAATCCTCACTAATCTTACCCATGACACCAAGCACCCATCCCAACACAAAGCCCTGCATGACACAACTAAGCATGGGCACCCCTCACTAAAGCATGCCCACTGCACATACCCAGAACACCCCCCCAACCATCACCACACAAGCCCCCTCACAGGAATGCCTGCACTGGGGATCACGCACACCCAACCATTGCACACCATTACACACACAGATGCAATAATCATGTTCTTGTACCCCTGCAGGAACCCGAAGGAACGTCACCACACCAGAGGGTCGAGACAACACCACTCCACCCCCAGAAGAGGCCCACAGTGACGACAGCAGCTCTGCCCCACTGGATCCTGATGACCAGCCCGGACCATCGTGGTCCTCAGGACAGTCGGTTCCCCTTGCCCAGCCACATCCCAACACCGAGCTGCCACCCTCTGGTAACACCAGCACAGCACCCACCCAGCGGGCCCAAACCTCCCTACCCAGGACAGGTCAATCAGCGGTGTGTCCATCACTACAGGGCACCCAGGCTAACCCACCACCCCAACAACAACAGGGACCTGGGGGCAGTGGTAGTGGGCACACGGTCCAGGGGACGGAGGCACAGGAACACCGGGGAACTGGGAGGGCTGCTGTGCGACAGAGGGAGGACAGGCCAAGGGAACCAACTCTCCACGAGGCCCTATCCTCCATCATGGGAGCATACCACCACTCCCAGGAGACGATGGCGACGGTCCTGGACAAGTTGCAGGAGACCTTGCGTCTGCAGGACGAACTGTATTTGGGGTTCAGGGAGGAGCTCAGGACCATCAGCTCCGCCCTGGGCACCATCGTAGGGGTGCTGACGGACATTCAAAAGACCTTGAGGGACACCGTGGCACTCCAAGGGGCCCCTGACACTAGCCAGGACGACGAACTGCCCACCACCTCTGCCGGCGCTAGTGGACAGGACGCCCCACCACAGGACCACCACACCAGCACTCCATCCCCTGCAGACGGACAACCACCACGCAAGCGGTCCCTGAGATCCAGGAACAGGACAGAGCAAGATGGCAAGACCCCCGCCAGGAAATAAGACCACCCTGATTGTGCCCCCACTGTCCCACTTTGCACTCTGTCCAGATTGGAACTGCCCCAGCTCCACTTCCAATGCCCAGATGGGCAGTGCACCTGTGAGACTAATAGACTGGACTCTGCCATGGACATTCCTCCACCATCACCCATCCCCATTTTACAACCTTCCTTGATTTTTTTAGCACTTAAATAAACACCCTTGAAAGCCAAAAATATCTTGAGTCAGTCTATGATTTGGAACTTTGTATTATTAATTACAGTGTCATAATGGGTTACCCATTGTAAGGCTAACATACCAATGTCACACATCACAAGCCCTTGAAGGATGCAAGCAGTTGACACGTAAGTTACCACACTTGTGAAACTGAAATGGAAGGGTACAACTCAATTAACAAATAGTGAGTGACATGTAGGTACAGGATAGAGGTAGACGTGTGAAAGTTAATGTAATGTGAAACCAGAAAATGTTCTCACCTGTGTGTCACTGGAAATATTGCTGTATGACTGACTCCCTGTTGTCGTTTTCTTCATCCTCAGCTTCATCCTCATCACTGTCCACTGGCTCCACAGGCTCCACAGGCTCCACAGCTGCCACAACACCGTCATCTGGATCATCCTCCTGCAGAAAAGGCACCTGGCGTCGCAATGCCAAATTATGGAGCATGGAGCAGGCGATGATGATGTCACACACCTTCTTCGGTGAGTAGAATAGGGATCCACCTGTCATATGGAGGCACCTGAACCTGGCCTTAAGAAGGCCGAAGGTGCGTTCGATTACCCTCCTAGTCCGCCCATGGGCATCATTGTACCGTTCCTCTGCCCTGGTCCTGGGATTCCTCACTGGGGTCAATAGCCAGGAAAGGTTGGGGTAACCAGAGTCCCCCAATAGCCATACACGGTGCCTCTGGAGTTGACCCATCATATCAGGGATGCTGCTATTCCGCAGGATGTAGGCGTCGTGCACAGAGCCAGGGAACATTGCATTTACCTGCGAGATGTACTGGTCTGCCAAACAGACCATCTGGACATTCATGGAATGATAACTCTTCCTGTTTCTGTACACCTGTTCACTCCTGCGGGGGGACCAGAGCTACGTGGGTCCCATCAATGGCACTTATGACGTTGGGGATATGTCCAAGGGCATAGAAGTCACCTTTCACTGGAGGCAAATCCTCCACCTCAGGGAAAATGATGTATCTCCTTACGTGTTTCAGCAGGGCAGACAACACTCTGGACAGCACGTTGAAAAACATAGGCTGGGACATCCCTGATGCCATGGCCACTGTTGTCTGAAATGACCCACTTGCAAGGAAATGGAGCACTGACAGCACCTGCACGTCAGTGGGGATTCCAGTCGGATGGCGGATTGGTGACATCAGGTCTGGCTCCAACTGGGTACATAGTTCCTGGATTGTGGCACGGTCAAACCGGTAGGTGACGATGATATGTCTTTCTTCCATTGTCAACAGGTCCACCAGCGGTCGGTACACCAGAGGATTCCGCCATCTTCTCATATGTCCCAGCTGACGGTGCCTAAGAAGGACAACAGCGAAGAACCAGTCACTATTCCTCCAGGTATGTACCCACAGTTACACACAAGACTACACCAGACAAAAAAGCCTTCCTGTATGTGTGTTGAGTATAGGCCTAGCTATGCGTGACGCAGTAGTAAATGAAGCCATGTGGGCCCCTGAAATGGCGGCTGCCTGACCTCTAAACTGGGACAATGGGATTGTGGGGTAACTGCGCTGGCGTTGCACACTGTCGCGGTAGGCGGTCGTAGACCGCGGCGAAATGCTGCATTGGTTAACATTGGACCCTATGGGTCCCAGGAGCCAATGAACAGGTGTGCCGGCGGTGATGATGCGCACTGCCGCGGACGTCACCGCCATTTTCTATCTCTTCACTCACTAGATACCTGACCTTCGACAGGAGAGGACCTACACTGCTAGTGCTGCTGTGACCTCGGTCTGGAAGCGACGATGGCTGCTGCGTCTGGGGAAAGGGCCCCTGCCTTCACTGCACAGGAGTTGGAGAAACTTGTGGATGGGGTCCTCCCCCAGTACACGCTACTCTACGGTCCTCCAGACCAACAGGTTAGTACACAGGGAGCACGTTGTATGGGCTAGGCCTGGGTGGAGAGGGCTGGTTGGAAGAGGGAAGGGGGCAGAGTACATAGAACAGTTATGCATGGGAATGAATGGGCCACATGGCCAGAGTAGGGAGGGGGCCACTCACGCAGTTGGTAATGACTGTTCCTCTTTCCTTGTGCATGTCATGTAGGCCAGCGCCCACCAGAAGAGGGACATTTGGCGTGCCATCGCCAAGGAGGTCCGGACCCTGGGGGCCCACCAGAGACGGGGCACCCACTGCCGTAAGAGATGGGAGGACATTCGCCGCTGCAGCAAGAAGACGGCGGAGGCTCAGCTGGGGATGGCCTCCCAACGTGGGAGGGGTGCCCGTCGCACCATGACCCCCCTGAGGTTCCGGATCCTGGCGGTGGCCTACCCGGAGTTGGATGGGCGCTTGAGGACATCGCAGCAGACACAAGGGGGTGAGTACAACCTCATTCAGCGGACTTTGCGTGCAGTGGAGGGGTCTGGGTGGGGGAGGTGGGCTGTGGGTGTCCCTAGGCCAGGGCGAGATAGGTAGGCAAGGCCCCTCCGTAATGTAGGCCATATGGCACTCAACCCCACCTCAGCAGAGTGCCAAGTTGAGGTATAGTTGCCCCTGTGGCATCCATGTGCGCAGATTTCCACCATTGCCATGTAGGCCATGTCCCAGAAATTGCATGTGCAGAGGTCAGGAGAACTGCGTAATGCAGGGGGCTGCTGCGTCTGTCTTGTCCGCCAACGGTAGCGGCATGCCATGCACTAAAACTCTCTTTGCTCTGTCTCCCCCCCTTTTCCTGCTCTCCCTGTCCTTTTGTACATCAGCATCATCAGGCGGAGGTACAGTGGCACCGGAGCACGAGGGAGCTGCATCCTACATGGCCATGGAGGGCCACACCACAGACTCTGAATGCACCAGTGGGACGGAGGGCGAGGGGAGCTTCACGTCGGCCACCGGATCACCAACCAGCGACACGGACTCGTCCGCCGATGGGAGCTCCCCTGTGGTGGCGGCACCACCTGTGCGCCCCACTTCTACAGGTACAGCCGCCACCCCCCTACCAGAACCGCCCTCCCAGCAGCCCCTCAGCATTCGCCCCGTGCCCGCTCACCCAGGAGGGTGGGCATCACCTTCGCCCCAGGCACCTCAGGCCCTGCCCCAGTCACCCCTGCTGCCCTCAGTGAGGAGGCCATTGACCTCCTCAGGTCACTCACTGTTGGGCATTCTACCATTGTGAATGACATCCAGGGTGTAGAAAGGGAGTTGCAACACGGTAATGCCTTCCTGAAGGGCATTCATTCTGGTCAGGCTGTCCTTCAGCGAACCCTGCAATCTCTGGCCTCAGCACTGATGGCAGCCATTGTCCGTGTTTCTAGCCTCCCCCCTCCAACTTCCTCCACCCAGACCCAATCTCCTGTACCCCAGCCCATCCCAAGCACACCTACAGACCAGCATGCACACAAGTCAACACACACAAGTAGCTCAAGCAAACATAGGCACCACACACACCACAGGCACTCACGCAAGCCTCACCCACATACAGACACAGCAACATCCACTGTCTCCACTGTGTCCCCCTCCTCCTCTTCTCCCTCCTCCCTCCCAGTCTCGTCTACACACACACCTGCATTCACCACATCTACAGGCACTAGGACTCGCACCAGGACACCGAGCACCACAAGCCGCTCACCTGCACTCACCACCTCTACTGCCATTTACACGTCCCCTGTGTCCTCTCCCAGTGTGTCTGTGACGCTCCCTCCCAAAGTACACAAACGCCGGCAATCACTCACCCAACATCCATCCACCTCACGACAGCCTCCAGTACCTGCACCTGCACCCAAAACACCTAAAGTGACACCTCCTACAACCACCTCCTCTTCCTCCACTCCCAGACCCCCTCCAGCTACCCATCCCAGTGTTCGTCAGAAACTGTCCCTCTGTCAAATTGACCTTTTTTCCCCCAACCCCCCCCCTCCAATTCATCAGTCCTGTCGTAGCGCCTCAGCCAAAAAGCCTCCAGTACCAGTGGTGCGTGTTCCAGGTTTTTGGAGTGCACCGGCCACCAGGGCAGGCAGTAGGACCAGGAGCCAAGGCACTGGCAGCCCACCCCCTGTAAAGGCTCTGAAAATGGAGAGTGGACGACGGGACCGTCTTAAGACTCCTGGTGGGACAACAAGTGACATGGGATCGAAGGCGATTGGTGAGTCAGCTGTAACTCCAACAAAGGTGGGGAAGGTGCAGAGGAAGTCTGCCCACCCTGTTGTGAGTGTCACGGCGGAGAAGTGCGCCATCATATCCAGCGGTCCAGACACAACCGCCAGCACCGTCGTCACTGGTCCAGAGACCACCGCCAGAGTCACAGCCCAGGAGAGCCCAAGTATCGTCACTGGTCCAGAGACCACCGCCAGAGTCACAGCCCAGGAGGGCACAAGTATCGTCACTGGTCCAGAGACCACCGCCAGAGTCACAGCCCAGGAGGGCCCAAGTATCGTCACTGGTCCAGAGACCACCGCCAGAGTCACAGCCCAGGAGGGCACAAGTATCGTCACTGGTCAGGAGACCACCGCCGGAGTCACAGCCCATGAGGGGCCAGGATGCCACAGCCCAGCTGGGCAATGATGGAACGTCATGCCACACACCAATGCCCATTGTAGAGATCGTCATGCCACACACCAATGCCCAGTGTAGAGATCGTCATGCCACACACCAATGTCCGTATCAGAACCGCCATGTCAATGCACTGCTGAACAGGGCAAAGACCGCCATGGCAAAGCACCGCTGAACAGTCCTGAAACGCCATGGCAAAGCACCGCTGAACAGGGCAAAGACCACCATGGCAAAGCACCGCTGAACAGGGCAAAGACCGCCATGACAAAGCACCGCTGAACAGGCCTGAAACAACATGGCAAAGCACCGCTGAACAGGGCAAAGACCGCCATGGCAAAGCACCGCTGAACAGGGCAAAGACCGCCATGGCAAAGCACCACTGAACAGGACAAAGACCGCCATGTCAAAGCACCGCTGAACAGTCCTGACACAACATGGCAAAGCACCGCTGAACAGTCCTGAAACAACATGGCAAAGCACCACTGAACAGGGCAAAGACCGCCATGGCAAAGCACCGCTGAACAGTCCTGAAACAACATGGCAAAGCACCGCTGAACAGGGCAAAGACCGCCATGGCAAAGCACCGCTGAACAGTCCTGAAACAACATGGCAAAGCACCGCTGAACAGGGCAAAGACCGCCATGGCAAAGCACCGCTGAACAGGGCAAAGACCGCCATGGCAAAGCACCGCTGAACAGGCCTGAAACAACATGGCAAAGCACCGCTGAACAGTCCTGAAACAACATGGCAAAGCACCGCTGAACAGGGCAAAGACCGCCATGGCAAAGCACCGCTGAACAGTCCTGAAACAACATGACAAAGCACCGCTGAACAGGGCAAAGACCGCCATGGCAAAGCACCGCTGAACAGTCCTGAAACAACATGGCAAAGCACCGCTGAACAGGGCAAAGACCGCCATGTCAAAGCACAGCTGAACAGTCCTGAAACAACATGGCAACGCACCGCTGAACAGGGCAAAGACCGCCATGGCAAAGCACCGCTGAACAGTCCTGAAACAACATGGCAAAGCACCGCTGAACAGGGCAAAGACCGCCATGGCAAAGCACTGCTGAACAGTCCTGAAACAACATGGCAAAGTACCGCTGAACAGGGCATGCACCGTGTAGGAATGAATGGACCGCTTCATCAGGCATCCTTATCCCATGTGCAGCTGGGACAGTGACAGGAGAGGTACTTTCACGTGGAGACTCATCCAGTCTGGGCACCAGTCCCCCTCCACAACCAGTGGAGACCTGCATCTACTTGAGAGACTGTGGCTTTGCACTCCCCAGGATGGCACAGTGGGCAAACCACCCACTGTAGTGACTTGAGAGACTGTGGCTTTGCACTCCCCAGGATACATCAATGGGCATGGAGCCCCGTCGTGGATCTGGCTTCGCATTCATCTGGCTGAGGTGCCCCCCCTTCCCTTCCTCCTGAGGTGCCTGTAGTGTTTCTATCTGATGCCCCGGCAGTGTTCTCTCCGATTTTTGGACTGTTGGTGCACGGACATTGTTGTGTACATATCTGCACTACTTCTCGGATTGTATGTGTAAATAAGAGTGATTTTGAGATATGTATATCTGTATATTTTTGTATGACATGTATATTGGCACATTACAATGTTTGCCCGAATTTCGCATTGTCTTTGCATTCTTCCGGGGGGATTGTGGGTTGTTACTGTGATTTTTGTGACTGCATTGGTGTGTATGGTGTGATATGCGAGGGTGGGGGTGTTTGGTGGGTGTCCCCCTAACTTTTGCCTCCACCCTCCCCCGTGTCATAGGTGCAGTACTCACCGGTATCTTCTGTGCCTACGTAGCTGTTGGTCGTAAAGGAGCAGAAAAACAAGGGCAGGTAGGATTTGTAATTCGGGCTCCATGGTGTCCTCCTTCCTCGTGGGATGTGTTGAGGTGAGCGTTTTCCCATAGCAAAATCTGTTTCCGCCGTGTTTTTATACGCGGTGCATCCGCCCCAGAAAAGATTGGCGTGTTGTAATATTGGGGGAGGTACATTGTCTCCCGCCTGTCTGTTGGCGGTAACCGCTGACCTGCTTGTCTGTACCGCCGTGGCGGGCGGTGTGTTAAAGTGGCTGTCTTTGTTGGCGGTCTCCGCCAGGGTCATGATTCCCTTTTTTTTGTCCGCCGGCCTGTTTGCGGAATTACCGCACCTTTAACACCGTCCGCCAGGGTTGTAATGACCCCCTTAGTCTCCAAATCAAATGATAAACATACAGGAACAACACTGGCTGACCAAATCAGTTAAAAAATTGCAATCTAATCAAAGCTTGAGCTACCACACATTCTAAGGTAACAGTACAAATTAGTAAGAAGAAGAATTGCGCAATTGAAATAACATACATTTAGATTCAGCAAAGAAAAGACATCAACTGTTATTACATGCAGCAAACTTCATCAGTGAGAACCCTAATTAGCATTAGATTAGAATAGCATGTTTGGCCTGCATGCAAAACAACTTAGTAAACACATATTTGGAAAAACATCTAACTATGGCTCTGTCAAAATAGCGGTTGGATCCTAGAAACAAAATCAAGTAGGCATAACAATCAGTAACATCGTCATATACCTGTCCTCAATATGGTTCAGCAAGCTGTGACAGTCTTCGTCAATAGGACATCAGTTCGGTCAGCAAGACACCAGGATTCAGCAACAAAGCAAAATGATCTTTAAGCAATTTGGGAAAGAATAATAACTCAACGTTCAGAAAGGAAAGGGAGAATAGCACGGAATGGCTCTCCCCTAGACAGTTGGAAAGAATAGAGCTAATTGTGTCTCTTCTCTCTGTGTAGTCTGGCTAAATTAGATTTCCTAAAACTACTTCCCACGTCCTCATTGGTCAAAGAATTGCATGTTTATATTTAGTCCAATGAAAATAAAATCCTAAATCTGATGATTTGCTCCTCTTCTACTGTTACCATTGTTCAGCTTGTCAGGTATCAATATTGTTGCAACTTATACTTGAGTCAGTGCATCCATTGTCTTCTCATGGGAAGGTCAGTCTTACACATACTACATTATACAATGTTTCCCTAGCTAGTACAGCATCTTCTAGCAAGCAGTTTCTCATGAGAACGAACGTCAGCTACGGGCACATGGTCAATACAGTGGAAAATCACAATTTAATTCTCTAAGCATCCATTTTAGAAAACATCTAAGAAATGCAGCTTGACATGACGCAGTGCAACTAGGCCGAAGACCTCGCTAAGTTAAGGCCTACGATTAATAAAGCTAATACATTACACTTAACTGTTAATATGACATATTTCTACATTAATCGAACATAGGCTCAACATTTCATATTAATAAGCCATTAATAAGTAAACTTTGTGAATATAGGCAGCCACTCACGTGGGTGCAACATCAAATGTGTGCATTTGTTTTCTCTACGTTAATACATTTTTTATGCAAATTCAACACTCGAGATACATGAATATTAATTAATGAAACTCAGTGTTAACACCCCCAATACAATTCCCATAGTAATCTATGGACATGGCATGAAGAAGCTGCATATTGGCAGTGAGGCATAATCTGGCACCATCACATGCGGTCCAGGGATACAGGGAGTGGGCACAGTTTCACACTTGTAGTAGAACAGGGAATCAATACCAGCCCAGATGTCCAATTATGGAGTGAGTGACAATACACAGCTCCTCTTTTCTTCAGGCTGAGCAGAAATACCTACACAATACACCATATGCAAAAAATCACATGCATCACAGTACATCATGTAGCCTACAGGCAATTTATATTGGCTGCCTATGGGCAGAGCTGAGGGGAATAGCGAGTCATTACTTGACTTCAGAACAACAGTCCAACAAGGCCAGATGTGGTCAGAGATCACTGCAAACACAGAAAGAGCTCAAATGGTGACCAACCAACACATACAACATGCATTCAACCCTCCTACTGTCATGCAACTCATATGCCTACACATTACAAACATTTGTGGCAAGATTACTCAGGGAGTGGCTGTCATAACACCTCACCCATCCATGTGCATCAAATGCAAGTTGGTTCAGGGAACACTCATTGCATACTCACCACATTGTCTGAGGACTACAAACCTGTCACTTGACATAGATACATACCCATTGACTCAACCATTAATGCACACTGACAGCACCCACAGGGCTTTGCAGACACAATCATACAAACTGGTCTTAAGCCTATGATGACTAAAGCTAATATAAGAAGAGGTATAGAGAAAAGGCTGTACAGGGTGTGGACACCTCTGCCACGTACACAACCGTCACCACCGCCATTGGACCAAAACGACCACAGGCAGCAATGTTATCCTATGGCAGTGTCCGCCACTGTAGCATCCGCCTACCGCCATGACCACATCCGCCGGCGATCGTGGGCAGTTTGTAATATCCAGTGGAGTAGGTTAAGTAGCTGCCAATTTAGAGCCATACAATTAAACAATATATTTTAATGAGTCACAAGTATAAAAGTGATGTCTTGGTGAATATTGAGTGCCGGTCTTGTCCTGTCATGTAGGTCAATTGTTTCTGTTATCATGTAGCTATGTGGTCCTGCAGATGTGACAACATTATTGGGGGTACAGCCACCACCTTCTCCCCCACGTGTAATCAATGATTTGGGCCATTGAATCACAAGCAGTTTATGGAGTAATTTGGACATGAGGTTGCTGTCCAGATAGAGGCTTTTTACACATATGTAGATAAGCAAGGTGTTAACGTTTCACAAACGTGCAAGTGTTAGCCCTGGTGTGTGTGGTGTATCATGTTGACAGTGACTCACATGACTTGACACATTTCATATCTGACATTTATTATGTAAATTACTAGAGACACATAGAGTGACTGCCTTTTTGATTTAGACTCCCTCCTGTGTACCGTCCACTAGCAGACTTGCAGACCATGGAGAACAGACATGTCACCAAGATCTACCGGCTCGATAGGCAGACAATCATTGATCATTTTTTGTCATCAGTTAGAGCCAGATCTGATGCCAGCTATACATCCTCCAAATAGCATACCACCCATAGTACAAGTCATCTGTGTTGCACTTCCTTAACACAGGGTCCTTCCAAAACACAGTGGCACTATCTGCTGGGATATCCCAGCCCATATTCAGTTTGGTGTTGAAGGATGTTCTCTCAGCAATGTTGAACCACTGTTAAAACACCTGGACAGCTATATTAGTTTTCCTCAACATGAGCATTTTGCCCATGTGAAAGCAGAGTTCTATGGTTTGGCACACATCCCACATGTTGTTGGAGGCATTGACGGTGCTCATGTAGCCCTGGTTAAACCCCCCCATGGCAATGAACAGGTCTATCAGAACAGGAAGAACTTCCATTCCATCAATGTCCAAGTAGTGTGTTTGGCGGACCAATACATTTCTCAATTCTGTTACTGTTACCCAGGTTCAGTCCACAATGCCTTCATCATGCAGAACAATGCAACTCCCCAGCTGATGACACAATTGCACCCAGAGAGGGCCTGGCTGGTTGGTGAGTAACATATGTCATTTGTGTTTGTATGACATGTCTGCTGCTAGTGAGACATTGTTCTGGACTGATGGTTGCACGCCTGTCGCATTTTCTTACAGGGAATTTGCCTACCCACACCATCCCTGGTTTTTGACACCAGTGAGGAACCCATCTATGCCAGGGAAAGTCCACTTCAACGAGGCACATGGAAGAACATGCTCTATTGTGGAGGGGGCTTTTGGGCTCCTGAAGACAAGATTCCAGAGCATAGACAAATCAAATGAAGTCCTCCTCCATTCACCCCCAAACCTTTGTAAGATCTTCGTGGCCTGCACCATGCTCCACAACCTTGCCCTGAGGAAAAACATCTCATAAATCCCTGATGAGGGGGACCTGGCAGTGCCACAGGGTGAGCCTCCTGAAGTGCTAAGTGAGGGTGACAGTGATGAGGATGAAGGTGGAGACATGTGGGCAGATCTCATCAATCAGTACTTCACTTGAGTGTAAGTATGTGATGGTCAGTGATTACTGTGACTGCATGGGGTACAGTAGGGGTCAGGATTTGTGAAGAAGGATATCTCTGTCACCATGAGACAAGGCATTTCATGCTGTGCATCATGCAGGCCACGTTTGCTGGCTACTTGAAGATGTGCCTCTCTTGAGGGTGTCCTTTGTTTCGGCCAGTCACATTACACTGTCAGACAAACAACAGAAGTTTAAAAATGACTTGTGTGTCTCATGTATGCGTTTGCCTGCCTAAACTCTTTGTATGTCACTTTTTCCTTCCAGGTCCCTTCACCATGCCATCCTCATGTGGACATTTTAGAGTTGTGTCATAGGCAGGTGGCTGTAGCTGGTCTGACATGTGAAGGAGACATCGAATTGATCCAGGTACTGTTTGTCGCAAATTTCGGTTGTGTGAGTTCCATGCCCAGGCTGCCTGGACAGTGGGAGGGCAGTTATCTGAGCTGCAGAATAGACCTGTTTGCCCTCATATGTTGGTCCGATGGTTTTATGTGTGTGATCATGTGGCCTTGTAACATGTCATCCTGTGCAATCCATCCATTCTCCCTTCACGATATGTTGATAATGATCCTGTATGCCCTGCACTAGATGCCTATCCATTGTAATAGGATGGGCCTCTGACTAGGGACTGTTGTACTGTCCTCTGTCTGTATCATGGGGTATGTTAAGTTGGATAGACCTAGTTTTGGTATGTAATAAGGGTCAAGCTGGTAACAATACTCCAATTTGTTTGCTTATACTGCGGGACAGGGTTTGACATATCCCTTTCTTCTGTGGCCAGGCGGATAGTTCTTTGAGCTATCTAACCAGAAGCAACAATGTTTACTCATTCTTGGCAATGACAGTCCAGACATATTTGCAGCCTATGGGCTGTACAGTGTAAATTAAAATGTTGGTGTGAGTGAACACTTCTGTTGTTGTGTTGCTAGTAATCCTCAACCTGACACTGCCCATTACATGCCCCTCCTTACATTACCATCTTAAGAGTACCTCATTTGCATTACATGAATTTCACATTGTACATCCCACAATGATGAAAAATCACTATTAGGCATTGATTGTATGCTAGTTGTGTTTATTTACATGAGCTTTCAACATAAAGGTGGAAATTGACCAATAAAAAGTCAAATAGTGAAGGGATTAGTCATGGTGGATGTAATCACTGGAATAGCTGCAACAACATTTGAAGTCCAAAGTCCAGTGTCCTACTATCCTGGAAAATATATACTATTTGAAGAAGTGTCAACAGAGTGATTCTGTGGCACACAAAGGGGCTCCATCAGGAAGAGGTCACTTCCTGGCAGTGGTTGAGGCCTTGGCATCTGCACCTCCTGGATGTTTAGGTGGATGTTCCCCTTGCGGGGGTTTATTCAGTTGCAGAGGCAGGGGTGTCTGAGGCAGGTCCTTCCCCTGGCAGGGCCTCCCTTCCACTGGATTCCACAGAGGTCGAAGGGGCAGATGTTACCATGCCAATGTAAGGGGTCTGGTGTTGTCTTGATCCCTGCTCAGGGTGGTTTTCATGTCCCTTAGCACCCCTGTTAAGGAGGCCAAGGCGGCATTGTGGGACTCCCACTATTGCAATATTTCATGGTGGCAATCAATCTACAGATGCTTGATCTCCCTGAGTTTGGTGAATACCTGGCCCATCACACATTGGTATTGTTGGTAGGCTCCCAAAACTTGGGTAATGGTGTCCTGACCAGCCCCATCCCCAGCAGCCTCATGCCACTGGTCCACACCCTCCCTCCCATTCACTCTACCCCCACATGCCTGTGCCCTTGGCACAGTTTGGCCCCTACCACTGGGTCCAGGTCCATCATTGTCAGAGGTGTCTAGAAGTAAGTCAGTTACCTGGACAGGGGGACACATGATTGATGAATCTGTCCTCGGGATACAAGTTTGAGAGCGACTGATTGCCTAAGATGTTGATGCAACAGGGCTGGGAGGAGTCAACGTGGTCGCTGTGAGGCTGATATGTACTGTCTGACCAGGTTCCCCAGATGGGCCAGCGCCGTCCTCAACGTCCACACATGCAGGGGTGGTATCCTTACTGAGGGATTGATTTGTTTCTGTGTACCCAGTGGCAGGTAGACCTGTTGAAGTGGAACACAAAATGTTACAGGTTGTATTGTGACATGTACCTCCTCCATCAGTTTACAGTGACATTTGATTAAGGCCATGTACACATTGGCTTTGCATTTTCCCCTTATGTGAGAGGCACACCTGCTATCAACTGTATAGACCTGACATTTGGGGAACAGACCAATTCCATTTCAGGTCACCTTGCTACAGAATGTCTGAGTATCCTGGTGCTTGGATGTCTGTTCATAGACTCCTATCTTTCCAGCAGTGCAGTCAAACCAGTGGCTGGGCATGATGTGGCTTAGGTCATCTCAAGACACAGTAGAGTGTTATGCAGGCAGACCCGGATCCTTGTTGTTGTATATGTTAGTTTCCATCATGAGGTCAGTGCATTGTGAATATGTGTACTGCCACAAGCATTTAGAAGATGCATCTTGGTACCTTTGAGTTGTCCTACATTCATTGGGCACATAGGTTGGGCTGCCCTTCTGTCTACATTATTATTTTTATCTTTGATTATCTACTCAAGATTAGGCACATCACAAAGTGTACCATGACCTCTATGTTGGTCCCTCCCAGTTAGGTAATCTGACTTTGTGAATTAACAGACAGCAGCACAATGTCATTGTGGACAGTGTCCTGGTTACTGGAGCCAAAGGGACTGTTCTTCCTGGGATTTACAGTCATGTTACACCAAGTACTACACACAACATACACAAATCTTCTTCTCAGGTTAGTAGACTTTTATAGCAGGTTGATGTACAAGGATGCTAGGACAGATGCACAGTGAGCAGGTGTTTTGCATTGAGTAGACAGTACCTGCTGACCTAGGTATTGCTGTCTTTGACTGCCCTGCCCACACACTATACAGTCGATATCCCCATAGGTGAGTACATGGCAAAGGCTGAGTAGAGAGGGAATGGTCCTAGTAGCAAAGAACAGTATTGGCTGAGTGGAGTGACATTACTAGTGCCTGCTGGCCTTGGCATTGCTGTCCTTGTCTTTCCTACCCACACACTATACAGTTGATATCCCCATAGGTGAATACATGGCAAATGCTGAGTAGAGGGAGAATGATCCTAGTAGCAGAGAACACAGTATTAGCTGAGTGGTGTGAAATTACCAGTGCCTGCTGACCTTGGCATTGCTGTCTTTGCCTGTCCTACCTACACTCTACATAGATGATATCCCCATAGCTGAGTACATTGCAAAGGCTGAGTAGAGGGAGAATGGTCCTAGTAACAGAGAACACAGTATTGGCTGAATGGAGTGACATTGCCAGTGCCTGCTGACCTATCAGTGCTGGCATTGCTTAAATCTCCTCCGGTGGGTACACTGCAATGTGGAGTTAACAAAGGAGGTGATTTGGATCAGCGCTGTACTGTTCTGGTATTAGTGAAAGTAGAACAGTGCCTGCTGGGAGTTGTAGTGTTGTCAATCCCTGTACTACACTCACTATACAGAGATGATGTTCTGCCAGGTGTGTGTAATTGGAATGTTCGAGGCCAGATAGAGGTTTATGGACAGGTGGACACTGGACTGTTGAGTGGTGTGGCATTGTAGGTGGTGAAAGGTGATCAGTGAACATGCATGCCAATACATTTTGGTGGGCAAATTTTGTTGATGTGACTTACCCGACTCGACTCCCCCAGGTATTCCTGTCAAGCCCTCCAAATGCAGAATGGCCAAGACCTTCTTCTCCCATGATGCCTATGATGGGAACTGTGGGTGAGGAGGTGGGGACCACCACCAGTCTTCTGAACTGCTAGTTGGTACCTGACGGACATGGAACGGACCTTCCCCTGAAGTAGTTACACCTTTTCCTGATGGCATCCCTTGTGTGCAGGCAGCTGCCTACACCATTTACTCTGTCGCCTATCCTTTGCCACATTTCCATTTTCCTAGTAATAGTAGTATGCTGGACTTGGGCTTCAAATAGATGTGGCTGTATTCTAAAAATTTCATCCACCATGACTCTTAACTCATCATCTGTGAAGCAGGGATGCTTTTGTGCTGGCATGGTGATGGTAAAGAAGTAATGAAAAAAGTAAATTGTAGGTGCTCTGTGATGAGTGGGTAATGGGGAGTAAATAGTGTAATAGGGTGCAAATATATGTGCTGGGGGTGTAGTGAGGATGTGTGATATGTGCTTTATGAGAGATGGTGGGGTGCCTAATCTATGGTTTGGTTTTCTCCAATGTTGCTCTGGCTTCTGTGTTTGGCATGGGAGATGCAAAGGATTGTGGAATGTGGAGGGGTGTGTTGTATAGTGTGGGTGGTAGGTGTATCGAGTGTATGTATGTGAGTCAGCTGTTTTGTTTTCAAATCTATCCAATGTGATGTGGTGCATTACTGTGGTGATTGCCCACCGCTGCGGTTCATGCCGCCATTGGAAGACCACCATGGCAAGACCGCCATGGCAATTTTCAACTTGTAATAGGTTCAGTGGTTGGTTGACGGGCTGGCAGGTCCGGTGATCGGACTGCCTCTTTCCTGCCCTTCAGGGTTGTGGCGGTGTCAGGTTTTTGGCTGTCTTTTGGCAGGCCTGGCTGTGTAACTCATAATACAGTGGTCTGTATGACTGCCAACATGATGGTCTTTTGGCAGCCGCCAGTGCAGCGGTCTGGTAGTCATACCACCAAACTCGTAATCAGGCCCATAGTACATACACATTTGCTCTTGCTTCTGATTGCATGTGCTAACACATTAAAGCAAGGCGTGTTGGCCTTGCCAATGCTTGTTGGCTCAGTGTGTTTGAGGTGTCTATATTTCAACATTTCAACATCCAGCTTAACACTGGGAGAGTGTGTTAAGGTCTGGATCTTGAAAAGAATGAAGAAGTGGTCTGACCAGTCTCATTTTTGTGGGTTATTAGGATCTTCAATGAAAATAACATTCTTCTATTCCTTTACATTGCACTTAGTTTCAACCATCAAATCCCTGTCTGTCACTTGCCTTGAGGACTCTATCCTCAGACAGTGGTCCGGTTGCTGGTGGCTTCCTGCCATCTCAGGGAACCATTTACATGAGCGCCACTGAATTCTTCACTTGTGCTTTCTTGATCCTTTTCATCTGATTTCCTGTGTGTGCTTCTTTCTCTCTACCTTTTTTTGCCTGGGTGTTCCTTTCCCAACGGAGACACATCACTCCTCACTTCCTCCTATGTACATCTCTTGGTTGACTTCCTTGGGAAATGTTTGGCAATCTGCTCAACTCCATCTTCTTCGCTGAGATCTGCATTGACAAATTTCCCAGTGTCTTGTGTGTTAATCTTATGTTCCCCTACTCCTCTTCAACAGGTTGTCTTTGTCTCTTTCCTTGAATGCACACTTTGCTGTGTCAAAGATTTCAAGTAAGTATACAGTTGACAGTGATATAATCAAATAAGACATGAATAAAACTGCTTTGCTCCCTAATGGGCAATAGATGTTCAGCCTCATTGATTTTAGGTGCTGTGCTTGTAATCTCTAAAGTAAGGCAGTGGAATGAAGAGGAATATATTGAGTAAATTAGATTTTGTTGAAGGGACTCCTAGTGGATAATGATAACCTTGGCATGGGCAGTGCAGCCCCCCCCCCGGGCCAGCACCTTCGCTTTACAGACAGTGAACACTGCGAGGGTGCTGGGGCACCCTCCGACTACATCATTGCCGCCGGCTCGATTACTTTTGTTTCTGCCCACTAACCTAGCAGGAGACCCATAATAGCTCCTGCAGGGTGGTGACTGTGTAGGCGGCGGCCACCCTGTTGGGAGTTTGGCAGACAGAGTTTTCCATCCGCCAAACTCATAATGGGGCCCTAAGTTCCCACAAACATGACAGCCAGCAAATAATATGTAAACAAATACAGAAGGTATAACACAACTAAGCTATGAAATAATAAAAAAAAAACTATTGCAAAATTGAAAACCTTTTTTTAAATTTATAATTATTTGAATATCTTTCCCCATTACTGTACAAACTAAACAACATACACCTAAAATATAACTTAACATAATTATAAAAAAATAAAATAATAAAGCAATAATTAATTATCAATAAATTATTTATAAATTAACTTCCAACCTCGTAACCATAAAAACACAATACACACCTAACATATAATAAAAAATGATAATTACACAATTTACATAAACATTTATCAATTAAATATTAAAGACTGATTACGACTTTGACAGCCTTTGGGACCGCCCTACCATCTTTGGCAGTCTGACGCATGCATCCTTGGTGGTCCAACCGCCCGATACTGATCTGAGCAGTTGGGCGACCACAGGACTGCCGCCACCACTGACCTTTGAGCTACTGCAGCAGCGGCAGTAGGGACAGCAGTGATCAATGATAGTAGTACTAGCATTGACACCACTGTGTGTATTATGATATGCCGCCTCTGCCAACCTTTTCATGGCGCGGATACTGACATAAAAAGGTCATCAGAAAGGTAGGTAAAGAGACACAAAAAAGGGCCCTAGCACGAATAAGCCCTTGTGGATTGTGGCCAGGGTCCATTTTTTCCTCTTATGACTGCAATGTTGGTGTGCACACTGTTTGCCATGCACAACATGGTGCATGGAAATAGTGCATGTGACGTGCTGGAGGTGCAGCAGTGTAGTTGGCATTGGCTTTAGGCTCTCTCCTAGAGCTGATGCGTTCCGCCTCCTGAACTATGCCTCTGACACACTCCCAGCCCCGCTGGAATGTCATAATTGCTTTGCTGAATTGGTCAGTGCATTGCTCTGCTTCCCGTGGCTCCACCCTCTAAGTAGCGCCTTTTCCCTTTCTCTGAACTCCTGACCCCTGTCAGGGGTTCGAGGCCCTCCTCCAACCGCAGGCTTCTGCCTGCGCCTCATCCCTGGTGTCTAGTGGGAGAGCTCTGCTCTCCTACTAGGCTACTTTGTGAATCTCTCCTCCTTTTCTCTGCTTTGCTTTGCTCTCTCCTCCACTACTGTCCATTAGTGCTCCTTTTTCTCGTTTCTCTCTCACTCCGCTCTCTCTCTCTTACTTTCGCTCCCATCCTCTCTCTCTCTCCCGCTGCTGCTGCCCGCAGCCCCCCCTTTTTTTCGGCTACGCCCCCTTTTTCACACTGTTTTTCATCCCCCTCCCACCTCTCTACTTAATGGCGGCCGCTGCGTGGTAGGCTGAGCAACACCACTGACCTGGTCAGTGCATTGCTCTGCCTCCTGTGGCTCCACCCTCTAATTAGAGCCCTTTCCCTTTCCCTGGCTCCTCTGAACTCCTGACCTCTGTCAGGAGTTCGAGGCCCTCCTCCACCCACAGGCTTCTGCCTGCGCCTCATCCTTGGTGTCTAGTGGGAGAGCTCTGCTCTCCTACAAGGCTACCTTCTGCCTCTCTCCTCCTTTTCTCTGCTTTGCTTTGCTCTCTGCTCCACTACTGTCCCTTAGTGCTCCTTTTCCTAATTTCTCTCTCACTCTGCTCTCTCTCTCTCTCACTTTTGCTCTCCCCCTTTATATCTCCCCCGCCGCTGCTGCCCTGTGACTCCGCCCCCTTTTTCACGCCATTTTTTGTCCTCCTCCCACCTCCCTACTTAATGGCAGGCACAATGTGGCCGCATAGTGGATGCGCGCAGCGGGCATGTCAAACGCAAGCCTGTCTGTGCCCATCTGCACCCATCTGCACCTGGACCTCGCCCAGCGCCAGAACCCCTGGCTCCCGTCCCCCCCACTGCCGCCACACACATCTTCACTACGACGCTGCCACCCTCTGCGCCATCAACAACGGCCACTCTCTCACCTGCCTTCAAGCCTCCCCGCAGACCACCTGTGGACCTTTCTCCTTCCAGAACTGCACCTTCACCAGCCTCCACGACAACAACCCACCCACCACAGCAGGACAAAACCATCTCAGATGTATCCTCCTCAACACCCACTCCGTCCACAAGCATGCAGTAGAGCTATGGAATCTACTCAACTCAGCATCCCCAGACGTTGCCTTCCTGACTGAGACCTGGATGAACCCCTCCTCAGTGCCTGACATCGCCATAGCCATCCCAGACGGCTACAAGATCACCAGCAGGAACCGCTCCAAAAAACCAGGAGGAGGCATCAATATCATCCACAAGAACACCCTCAGGATCACGACCAACACCGAAGACACCCTCAGCACCGCCAAACTCCTGCACTTCAAATTCCACACTGACCTAAACACCACCCTCTGAGGGACCCTCGTCTACAGACCCCCCAGCCCACGACAGCAGTTCAGCGACTCCATTACCAACATCATCAGCACGCATGCTCTCTCATCTACATACTCCTCGGAGACTTAAACTTTCACCTCAAGAACACCAACGACAACAACATTGCCACCCTGCTCGACAACCTCACCAATCTTGGCCTCAAACAGCTCATCACCACACCAACCCACTCCACAGGACACATACTCAACCCTATTTTCTCCACCAGCAATCACGTCTCTTTCAGCCACACCACCGAACTCACTGGACAGACCACCGCTGCATCCACTTCTCCTTCAAGAAACCCACAACACACCACCACCCACAATGGATACCCCACCGCAGTTGGAAAAAGGTCACCGAAGACCAACTTATCGTGACCCTCTCCCAGAACCCACCCATCGACACCACCAACACTTATGCAGCTGCCCGCAACTTCAGGCAATGGGTCAACACCTGTGCCAATACTCTCACCCCACTTAAGAATCCCTCCAATAGACGCACCAACAGAAAGGCCTTCTGGTTTGCCACTGACCTCCACTATTCTAAGCAAAGCTGCCGAAGACTCAAAGGAAAGTTGCGCCAAGATCAAACTCTGGACAACCACACAGCCTTCAAAAACACCATCCCCAGACACCACCAATTCATCCGAGCTGCCAAAAGAACCGCCTTCAAAGACTGAATCAACAACAACGCACACAGCCACAAGGAGCTATTCAATGTTGTGAAGGAACTCTCCAACCCCAGCTCTAATGCCAACGCCATCCCGCCATCCCAAGACCTCTGCAACTTCCTAGCCTCCTACTTCCACCACAAGATTGCATATATCCACAGCAGCTTCAGCACCCAGACCACCCCGGCATCCACTAATACCACAGATTCACCTCTGACCAACCTCCTGCTCTCCTGGACCCTGTCAACGACAACAACACCACTGAAATCATGAACACCATCCATTCCGGCTCTCCATCTGACCCCTGCCCTCACCACATCCTCAACAATGCAAGCTTTGTCATCACACACCAGCTACAGAAGATCATCAACAGCTCCTTCGAGTCAGCCACCTTCCCGGAGAGCTGGAAACACGCAGAGATCAATGCCCTCCTCAAAAAACCCAAGGCGGACCCAAAGGACCTCAAGAACTTCCAGCCTATCTCCCTGCTCCCCTTCCTGGCAAAAGTCATTGAGAAGGCTGTCAACAGACAAACTAACCCGCTTCCTAGAGCAGAACCTCACCCTAGACCCTTCCCAATCCGGATTCCGCAGCAACCACACCACCGAAACCGTCCTCATCGCCGCCACCGACAACATCAAAACCATACTGGACAGCGGCGAAACCGCGGCCCTCATCCTCCTGGACCTCTCAGCCGCATTCGACACAGTCTGCCTCCACACCTTATGTTCACACCTCAGCAATGCTGGAATCCGTGACAGAGCCCTGGACTGGGGCACCTCATTTCTTATCGGCCGAATCCAGAGAGTCCGCCTCCCCCCATTCTGCTCAGAGGCCACCTAAATCATCTGCGGCGTACCCCAGAGTGTGTCCCTCAGCCCGACCCTCTTCAATGTCTACATGGCCCCCCTCGCTAACATCGCCCGATCCCACAAGCTCAACATCATCTCATACGCCGACGACACCCAGCTGATCCTCTCCCTCACCAAGGATTCCGCCAAGACCATCGCCGAATGGATGAAGAGCAGCTGCCTCATACTCAATTCGGACAAGACGGAAGTCCTCATCTTCGGCTCCACCCCCCTCCGCATGGGAAGAGTCCTGGTGGCCTGCCACTCTCGGAACCACTCCGACTCCCACCGACAATGCACGATACCTAGGATTCATCCTGGTCCCCTCACTATCCATGACCCAGCAAGTCAACGCCATCTCCTCTTCCTGCTTCAAGACTCTCTGCGTGCTCCGAAACATCTACAAATGGATACCCACCGAAACCAGAAGAACAGTCACCCAAGCCCTCGTAAGCAGCAAACTGGACTATGGCAATGCCCTCTATGCAGGAACCAAGGCCAAACTCCAGAAGAGGCTGCAACGCATCCAGAACGCCGCGCACACCTCATCCTGGACATCCCCCGCCACTGCCACATCACAGACCACCTAAAAAACCTGCACTGGCTCCCAGTCAACAAGAGAATCACCTTCAAACTCATCACCCATGCTCAAAGCACTTCACAACACCAGACCAGAATACCTCAACAGACGACCTCCTTCCAAACCCTGACCCGGCATCTCCGCTTTTCCGACCTCGCCCTCACAACCATCCCACGCGTCCGCAGAACTACAAGCGTTGGTAGATCATTCTCGCACCTCACCGCCAAAATGTGGAACACTCTTCCCACCCACCTGCACCAGACCAAAGACCTCCTTACCTTCAGGAAACTTCTCAAGACCTGGCTGTTTGGGCAGTAGCAGCACCTCCCCGCCAACCTTCTTCCCCCTCCCCTCCTCAGCGTCTTGAGACCCTCACCGGTGAGTAGTGCACTTTACAAATCCCTGATTGATTGATTGATTGATTGATAATGCAGCAGTAGGGATGCTGCCAGCTTGGCGGCGTTCTGCTACCACCAAAGTCGTAATCAGGCCCTTAATTTTTATAATTAGAATTTGATATTTTAGGCTATTTAATAGAGTTGTTAAAGTATGTTTCTTGTTTGAAGTGAAGTATTCTCTCTGTACTGTACCAGTGAATGGGGTGGGAATAGACCTCTTCTGAGGCTAGTGCTTTCCATACTGTTGCACCGACTGGTGTGGGAATGATAAACTTTACCCCTTCTGAGTCCAATCCTTCCCCTACTGTTGCATACACTGGAGTGGGAATAGTAAATTTTACCCCTCTGGTGTCCAACCCTTTCCCTACTGCTGCATTTACTGGAGTGGGAATAGTAAATTTAACTCTCCTGAGTCCTATGCTTTTCTTACTACTGCACGCATTAGAGTGGGAATAGTAAATTTTACCCCTCCTGAGTCCAATGCTTTTCCTGCTATTGTACTTACTGGAGTGGAGATAGTACATTTAACATCTCCTGATTCCAACACCTTACCCACTGTTGCACACATTGTAGTGGGAATAATTAATTGTATCTCTCCTAAATACAAAGTTTTTCCTACTATTCCACTTGCTGGAATGGGAATAATAAATTTAACCCCTCCTGAGTCCAACAATTTCCCTAGTGTTGCACACGCTGGAGTGGGAATAGCAAATTTGACCTCACTTGAGTCCTATGATTTCCCTACTGTTGCACACTGGAGTGGAAATAGTAAACTCCCCCTCCCCCAGTTCAACGTTTTCCCTACTGTTGCACTTACTGAGCATAGTAAATTTAACCTCTCCTGACTCCAACAGTTTCCTTAGTGTTTAGCACACTGGAGTTTTTTTACCTTTCCTGAGTCCAATGTTTTCGCTATTGTTCCACTTACTCGAGTGGAAATAGTAAATGTAACCTCTTCTGAGTCCAACACTTTCGCTACTGTAGCACACACTGAAGTGGGAATAGTAAATTTTACTCCTCGTGAGTCCAACGTTTTCCCTACTGTTGCACAGATGGAGTGAGAATGGAACATTTCACCCCCCCTGAGTCCACCATTTTCTCTACTGTTGCACACACTGGAGTGGAAATAGTACATTTTACCCCTCTGGTGTCCAAAGCTTACCCTACTGTTGCACAAATTGGCGTGGGAATGGTAAATTTTACCATTCATGAGTCCAAAGTTTTCCCTACTATTGCACCAACTGGAGTGGGAATAATACATTTTACTTCTTCTGAGTACACGTTTTCCCTGCTGTTGCATACACTAGAGTGGAAATAGTAAAGCCCATATTTATACTTTTTTACGCAAACCAGCATTGGTTTGCATCAAAAAATGTACTGCCGGCTAACGCCATTTCTACGCAACATGCAGGTGCTTTATTTAAGGATTGTCGTTAGCCGGTGCTGCGGTCTGGTCAGAGTAAAAAAAAAAGACTCAAACCAGACAGCACCGGCGTAGGGGAAAATGGGGTTTGTGCGTCAAGCAAAGACAGGAGTCATGCCCCCTTGCCCAATGGCCATGTCCAGGGGACTTCTGTCCCCTGAGTATGGCCATTGGGGACAGTGGCATGTAGGGGGGCCCAAATTAGGCCCCCCATGCCACTTAAAAAATAATACTTACCTCAACTTACCTGTACTTACCTGGGATGGGTCCCCCCATCCATGGGTGTCCTCTTGGGGTGGGCGAAGGTGACAGGGGGTGTCACTGGGGGCAGGGAAGGGCACCTCTGGACTGCTTCCATGGTCTGAGACCATGGAAGTGAGCCCACAGGTCCCTTAACGCCTGCTCTCACCCATGCGTTAAAAAACGGCACACATCAGGCTGTGCGCTGTTTTTTAAGGCCCACCCCCTTCTGTGCATCAAAATGACGCAGGAGTATAAATAAGGCGCCTAGGCCTTAAAGTAATTTTTTGGACAGGAACGCCCACCTTGCACGGCATTAACGCAAGGCGGTTTCCCACATCCAAAAAATTATGAACATGGAGGTTTTTTTAAATCCGCGGGGTCGGGCGTTATAGTTTAAATATGGGGCAAACACAGTATAAATTTGCCCCTAATTTTCTTATTTCTGGTGTCCAACGATTTCTCTACTGTTGCACAGATTGGAGTTGGAATAGTACATTTTGCCCCTCCTGTGTCCAATGCTTTCCCTACTGTTGTATAGATTGGCGTGGGAGCAGTACATTTATGATTGCTGTAGTTTAATCATTTTGGAAATATTGCTAAAATATATATTACTATTATGTGTTTGAGTATTTAATTTTATAATATTTATATGTATAAATTCATGTAGTTTTTAACATATTTTAGTTACAGGATTTTTTATCTATTGTTTACTTTCTATGTATAATCAAATTGGAAATATTTTATATATTTTTTATAATAATAAATTAAAAACATACACATTTTAATACAAATTGAAATTGATATTTGTTATAATAGTATTACATGATTTGTGTGTATATAAACATTAATGTATACATATATTTGTGTGTGTGTGTTTGTTTACATAAGTATATATTTATGTATTTCTAACTATTACTTAAATATATTTAACTTACATTATATTAATGTTATATGTTACATTATTTAAGATTTACTGTTTTTAACCACATAGATATTAAAACTAAATAAATTCAATATTAATGTTAAACAATATTTTTTTCTCACAAATTTTGTACTTACCATTATATGTATGTGAAAACAAGTTTTCTGATCAATGTTTTTGATTTGATATTTCTGTATCATGATATTTGTGGTTTTGATATTGTGTCATATAAAACCAATAAAATGAATGCCACAGTTTTGGAAGAGGATAGATATGGAATTTGCCCAGTTGTCTTCAAACTTTTTAATGTTGTGCCTACCCACTGAAGAAAAAAAATCATCGAGGCCTCCCTCTGAATTTTTCAAAATTATTCTATTATTTTTTGCAATGTTTAAATATGTCCACTTATTTAAACATTGCAGTTAAGTTCTGTTACTGTTTTAAAAATGCATTCAAAAACATCATGTTAAACATACTATTCTGGTGAGGAAGACCTTAATAATGTGTAAACGTATCCACAGTGTGATTATTAGAAGTGTGCATGGGGGTTTTGAAGAGTATTTAGATTTCCTTCTTTTATTGCACATACTCCCAGCTTGGATTTAAATGACAAAATATGTTAGTGATGGCCCATATCAGAGCAGTTTACTGCTGCTCACTTTTTTTCAACTTGAAACAAAGGGCCTCTATGACGGTCAGAGCGCCGCGACTGTGGCCATCTGATCGACACATTACAACCCTGGCGAGCGGAGCGCCAGGAAACCTCTGCTCCCGCCAGAAACATTGTTTCTGACAGGGTGACAGAAGTCTGGGTTGTAATCAGCCAGGGCGGTGCTGAACTCAGCGCCCCCTGGCTGATTACAACTCACCTTATCGCCAGCCTTTTCATTGTGGTCACCCCGCCATGCACAGGCTAGCATTAAGGGTGTGCTGGGGGCCATGGGGGTCCTCCCCAGCATCGTCTAAATGCGCACTGTCTTCTTTGCTTTAAGGAAGCCAAGGCCAGTATCGTGGCACTATTTCCACCGGGCAGCACGGTGGGAATGAGTATTACAATGTTCCCGCAGATCAGCCTTGTGGGAAAATTTTAATATGCTCGCAGGGGGACGCCACTGCCATGGTGGTGTTGTCCTTCGCACATGTTTGGTGGTCCTGTGGTGGGACTGCCAAACTCATAATTATCCCCAAAGTCCTGTTATGAACATAATGCTTCCTTTGGCCAGAGCCTCATGCCCCCCCGGGATCACCTGAGGCCACCACCCAGGGGGCCCCACCCCCGTAGTTTGGAGACCCTTGCATTAGACACTAAAGACCAAAGTTCAGGAGGGCAACATTGATGTGATATGTAGGAGATATATATATTTATTCATTTATTTATTCATCCATAAATTGTATTAACTAAGGTGATGTCAGAACTTTACAGGTAACCAAATAATTGAGGTAGATCTCTCCTACGGTGAACAAAGTGCTATAGTAAGAAATAAGATAATTATTGAACTCTGGAACAGACAGCAATAATAAATTCTTACTGAAGAATGTGAGGAGCGTGATTTGTGGAAGCTCACAGCATAGGTAGAGGACTTAAAACAATGACATGAACATAAGCAGGGGACTGACAAGAGGAAGAAAAATAAGACTTAAAGACTCAATGAGAAGTGTTATAAATGGATGAGAGTAGAAGGAAAGAGGCAAAAGACGGGGATGAGAGGCCTTCAGTGAGAATACAGATGTTGAGTCGTTGATGCAAACAATCATGAAAGAACGATGGGTGTGGGAGAGGAGGTGAACACTAGTAAGTAGTTGGATTTAGCACTAAACTTAGAGTTGAGATTCCATAATCATTATGAGAAACCCCAACAGCATGAACCACTAGTCTGAAGTCCAGTGGCTGGGGAACAGGAGTTAACTTTTTTAAGGAGCACAATGTTGATTTTTCTGTAGAAACTGTGTGTGCCACTTGAGAAAATATGGGAGTGGTGCTCAGAGTATCATAGTATGATACACAGCATATTTGCTGGTGAGATAAAGTGAATCCAATATAATGCATGTTCAACAACCAGTTGGCGTGCTGCAGAATGTCATTAGATCTAGGTATACCTTTTGTTTCTCAGCGTTTGGTCTCAATACATTTTTGGCCATCCAGTCTTAGTGCCTCATTTACGAGGCACTATCAGCACACTGTGCCACCGGAGTGTCATTTTTTTAATGCTCCGGTGGCGCAGTATGCCATCCCATATTTACAAGGCCAAGCAAAGCCACCTTGAGTGGCTTTTCATGGCCTTGTGAATATGGCCCCCTTTCAAACATAAACTGTGAAAAGGGTGCTCCATGGGTGTTGCTGTGGGTGTTCCCATGGAGTACCCATGGAACTCTAAGAAATCTGACGCATTCCTAGATATACAAGTCTAGGAATGCATCAGATTCGTTCACATCATGAGATGTGGCATAGAAGTGACGCAAGGGGGAGAAATATTTCTATTTCTCCCTGTTTATTCCTCTTTCTATGTGCAAAATGCAGCACGCATAGAAAGAGGAAAACACCTCTCTTGATTGTCTTTGTGCAAGAAGGTATCCTTCCTAAACAAAAACAGTCAGCCCCACAATGTAGACATCCTTGCACCATAGTGCACCAGCGCAGGGGGAGAGGACAGGAATGAGCTGTTTCTTGTAGATAAAGCTCATTTCTTCCCTTTCCCAGTGGTGCAGCAAGACACTTGCTGTGCCGCCCTGAACCACGGAGCTTGTAAATAAGCCCCTTAATGTTTTATATGCAGGAATTTGGAGTTCCAATGTCCTGAAATGGCTAGATTTTCAGATATAAGAGATGAATTGTATTGTCAGCCCCTTTTGGTTTCAAGTATATGTTAAAAAGGGTAGGGAGCTAAACCTGATTAGGTGTTTGGACTCCAGCAAATGGTCCAGGACCTTGGGTATAACTCTTGAAGTTCAGGACTCACTCGCGCAGAGGCTAGCAGTGGTGACCAGGTCAACTCCATTTGGTTCTGGTCAGATGGGGTGCAGGTGAGGCTTCTTGAACTTGCTGTATTCCTGTAGTTCACATAGGAGGTCATCCAACAGACCCTTGGAGTTATTTCTGGGATCCTGGGTTTAAGGCAAGCAGGACTAGTCTTGCTTCAGGGTTCAGGCAACAGGGTAGTTCTTTTTCTGAGTCTTTAAAGGTCCAGGAATGTTTTAATTTCATGTTCTGTGGATGCCACTTTAAAGCCCAGTGCCTGTCTGCGAGTGGAGGACACCCGTTTGACTAACTCTGAAAATTGTTCCAGTCAGTTTGTTCCTTTTTCACAAGTTTGGCTTTAGTCTAGCAAGTGAAAAAAAGGGTAGTCAGGCTTCAGTGTAACCTGCATCTGCCAGGCTTTCTCTGAAGTCAGGAAGAGCTGGGTACAGCCCCCAGACTTCCCTTTGAAGTTCAGGGCAGCAGCGGGACCCTCTCTGTCAACCTGTCAGGAAGACCCTCACTACTCCACACCCACTTGTGGATGTGCAATTTGGATATGGGATCCAAACATTAGTACCCATATTTCAGACTCTTTGATATAATTTATCCATTTGTTTTAGTTGGAATCCAGGGCCAACTACCTTTGACCACACAGGCACGCAAACAATGTACATTGTTGCGAGGTAGGAATTGGCTTACTATGTAAAATTCATTAGAACAGATATGTCCGATGCCTATGGGAAATTAGCCACTCTCTCCATTTCTGCCCTGAAAGGTGTTGTGCCAGACAGCATGTTTTGCCCTGAAGAGACCCTTGTAATTCATACGTATGGTCGAAATGTCCGCAATTTTAAAGGGATTGTCTGTTACTTAATTAAATTGATGACAGGAATCAGCGAAGATATTTCGGACTGTTTTGTGTCTATGAAACTTTGATACATCCCTCTTGTATCATTTTAAATGTTGCACACCACTCACTGTCTGCATTATGGTAGATATATGTGATAAACTATACCTATTTTGAAGAGTAAATTGAGTAAAACTTTTCAGTGTCGAGAGAGAGTTATATTGATTGAGTAAGGAAATAATCCAATGGAACCATTTTCTTTGTTTACACTTCTTACCTGGCTCCATTATTGCAGCAACTGCAAAAACAACAAGGTGATGGATGAAATCATTGAAATAATCTCAGCCACTGGCGATCGCGCAGGGTCCCATCCCAATCCATCATTTGTTTGTCCACCATGCGCCTCAGTTTTGACCCAGCCATATGCAAATCAGCCTTAACACCGCTCCTCATGGGAACAGTCCAGCTCGAGCAAGTAGGCCAGGTCCTCCCTTAACTTGAACACAAGCAACTTACAACTGGTTTTAATCTACTTAGGGCTCTTGAGCCAGATATCGTTTGGTTCCAGTGGCACAGTGAGCCCAGGATCCACGTCTGGGCAAACCCGGTGCACTTAAAGCAGCAACTGCAAAGAAACCAAGGTAATGGATGGAATGCTTGAATTAATCTCAGCCACTGATGGTCACTCTGGCCGCATCCCAAACCATCATTTTTTTTGCCAACCATGCCACCTCAGTTTAGACCCAGCCATATTGAAATCTGTCTTGACCCTGCTCCTCATAGGAACAGTCCAGCCTGAACTGTCGGGCCAGGTCCTCCCTGAGCCGGAAAACAAGCAACCTAGGATCGGTTTGACCCTAGTCAGGGATTTTTGATTCCAGTGGTACAGTGATCCTGAGACTCACATCGGGGCATACCCCCGCACTTAGGGCTGAAACTGTAAAAACAACAAAGTGATGGATGGAATGCTTAAATTAATCCCATCACTCAGAGCTGCAACCAATCCAATGTCTTTTTTGCTTACCATGCCACCTTAGTTTGGGCCCAGCCATATGTAAACCAGTCTTGACCCTGCTCCTCATGGAAACAGTCTAGCCCGAACCTGAACCAGAATACAAGAAACCTAGGACCAGTTTCACCCTATTTGGGGCTCTTCAGCCACATCTGGCATGGTTCCAGTGGCACAGTGACAACAACAGATGATGGCCGGAATGCAGAACAAATCAAATATTCACCCCCAGTCACAGATCTGGGCTTAATCCATCAGTTTTTTTGCTTGCCATGCCATTCCAGTTTGGACCAAGCCATATGCAAATCAGTCTTGACACTGTTCCCCATGGGAACAGTCCAGCCCGAACTGCCAGGCAAGGTCTTCCCTGGACCAGAAACAAGCATCCTGGGACCGGTTTCAGAGTATCACCCTTCATCAGCCAGGCTAGCTTGAATCTGATGGCATAGCAAGCACGGGACCCACGTCTGGGCATACCCTTCCCACTTGGAGTGACAAATTCAAAAACAACAGATGATTGACAGAATGCAGAACAAATCAAACATTCACCCCCAGTCACAGATCTGGGCTTAATCCATCAGTTTTTTTGCTTGCCATGCCATTCCAGTTTGGACCAAGCCATATACAAATCAGTCTTGAGCCTGTTCCCCATGGGAACAGTCCAGCCGCCGAACTTCCAGGCCAGGTCTTCCCTGGACCAGAAAGAAGCATCCTGGGTCCGGTTTCAGGGTATCACGCTTCATCAGCCAGGCTAGCTTGAATCCGGTGGCATAGCAAGCACGGGACCCACGTCTGGGCGTACCCTTCAAGCTTGGGGTGACAAATGCAAAAACAACAGATGATGGACGGAATGCAGAACAAATCAAACATTCACCCCCAGTCACAGACCTGTGCTTAATCCATCAGTTTTTTTGCTTGCCATGCCATTCCAGTTTGGACCAAGCCATATGCAAATCAGTCTTGACCCTGTTCCCCATGGGAACAGTCCAGCCCGAACTTCCAGGCCAGGTCTTCCCTGGACCAGAAACAAGCATCCTAGGACCGGTTTCAGAGTATCACCCTTCATCAGCCAGGCTAGCTTGAATCTGATGGCATAGCAAGCACGGGACCCACGTCTGGGCATACCCTTCCCACTTGGAGTGACAAATGCAAAAACAACAGATGATGGACGGAATGCAGAACAAATCAAACATTCACCCCCAGTCACAGATCTGGGATTAATCCATCTTTTTTTTTGCCTGCCATGCCATTCCACTTTGGACCAAGCCATATACAAATCAGTCTTGAGCCTGTTCACCATGGGAACAGTCCAGCCCGAACTTCCAGGCCAGGTCTTCCCTGGACCAGAAAGAAGCATCCTGCGACCGGTTTCAGGGTATCACCCTTCATCAGCCAGGTTAGCTTGAATCTGGTGGCATATCAAGCACGGGACCCATGTCTGGGCATACCCTTCCCACTTGGGGTGACAAATGCAAAAACAACAGATGATGGACGGAATGCAGAACAAATCAAACATTCACCCCCAGTCACAGATCTGGGCATAATCCAACAGTTTTTTTGCCTGCCATGCCATTCCAGTTTTGACCAAGCCATATGCAAATCAGTCTTGACCCTGTTGTGTTGCTCCAGTGGCATAGTGAGCTTGAGACCCAAGCCAGGGCATACCCTTCACACTTAGGGCAGCACCTGCAAAAACAACAAGGTGATAGATGGAATGCTTAGATTGATCTCAGCCACTGGCGATTGCTTGGGCCGCATCCCAAACCATCAGTTTTTTGTGCACCATGCTACCGCAGTTTGGACCAGCCATATGCAAATCAGTCTTCTCTCTGCTCCTCATGGAAACAATCCAGCTCAAACTGCCAGGCAAGGTATTCCCTGAACCGGAACACAAGCACAAGGATTGGTTTTGCCCTACTTAGGGCTCTTAGCCACGTATAGCTTGTTCCAGTGGCACAGGGAGTCTGAGACTCACGTCTCAGCATACCCCATGCACATATGGCAGCTACTGCAAAAGCAACAAGGTGATGGATGGAATGTTTGAATTAATCTCTGCCACTGGTGATTGTTCAGGCCGCATCCTAATCTATCATTTTTTGGCCCACCATGCCACCTCATTTTGGACACGCATGTGCAAATTAGTATTGACCCTGCTCCTCAGGGGAACAGTCCAGCCTGAACTGCCAGACCAGGTCATCCCTGAACCACAACACATTCAACCTAGGACCAGTTTCACTCTAGTTAGGGTCTTCAGCTAGGTATAGCTTGGTTCCAGTGACACAGTGAGTCGGAGACCTGCATCTGGGCAAGTGGGGTGCACTTAGGGGAGCAACTGCTCTGGGAGGACCTGGCCGGACAGTTCAGGCTGGACTGTTCTCATGAGGAGCTGGGTTTGGCTGGGTCCAAAGTGAGGTGATAAATTTTGAAGAATTTCGATCACGCTGGAGTAATTTTGGTAATTCTGCATTACTCTTTGACACAGAATAACTGCTAATTATATGATTACTACTTCTTACTTTGTTCAGTGTAATTTGTGGGTGCCGAAATCGTACCGCAAGAGCACATTTAACAAGCACTAGTGGCTGCTCGCACTCGCTTGCACTCGCTTTTCATGTTCAACTGCATTTAAAGCTGTTTCTTAGTGCAAAATGCATCCTCTCATCCGTTTTGAATGAGAGGGTGCATTTTGCACTAAGAATATAGCACTAAATGCCAGTAACAAGTCAGGGGTAAATCCTACCCCAAGACCACGCTTATCGAGCATGAGCAGCAGCTCGCTCTTGCTATCCGTGTTCTGCTGCATTTTGCACTAAGAAATAATGCTAAACAATGAATTACTCTTCTCACATAAATAAAGCATAAACTAGTGCAATTCGTAGGTACTGTTAGGTAATGTCAAACAAGTTCTGAAGCATCTTATGATGAATAAACTGTTTAGCATACTAGAAAATGTCTATTTGGAAAGGATTCAGTAAATTATTTGAACAATGCTTTTTCTTCTGAATAAATAACAATGGATTCTCGGAAAGTGTAAGTCATTTGGACTGGTCAATACGTCTTCTGTAAAGACAACAGATAACTATTTAGGCTTGTCAAGTTATTACTGGAAATTCATCCAGAATTTCACCAAATTAATTTCTCCAACCACTGAACAAGACCTATCAATTGACTCAAAGTACCTTTGAAAGACTAAAGAAAGAGTTGATTTGGGCTTCCATTTTACATATTGATGTCGCCAAGACATTTATTCTTCTTGAGACTAATGCCTCAGACCAAGATAAAGGAGTTGTATTTTTTCAGCTTGATCAAGATGGAGAAGAGCATCCCATTGATTTTTTCACAAAAATTCTCCCCAAAAGAAAGAAACTATGGAAACATAACAACTTGCTATAAAGTTACCCTTTATTGAGTAGATAGATTTTTTACTCAAGCCCAATTGTGGATAACAGTAAACACCCACCACAGAAATCTTCAAATTCTTTATCACTCAGAATGGCCGAATATAGGCAAGTCAGTGAGACATTTGTCGTTGTGAACAATTTGACTTTTTAATTGCATTCCTAAGCCAGATAATGTTATCGCAGATTCCTTGTGCAGACAATATCCTGAACAAAAGGTCTCCAGGACAGGGGAGAGAGTTACTGCTCTTCAAGCCTTCATTTCCTCACCTACCCCTACATTTCTAGAGTCATTTAGATAAGAAACCAAACGTATTAGGCTCCATAACTAACAAAAGCATTTAACTCAGTTTCAATTGAAGAATATAACATGTCTGATTTTCGTTCAAAGAAACTCATCACCCCTTCAAGAAATTTGCAAGAAAACCATATTTTAATAATGCCATGACTAATCTCAGGACATAGAAGTAGAAGTGTCTCCTCACTACAGTGTTACATAATTCAGGATTATGATTTGCCTCTATCTGAGAATTGTGCTACAATAATGGTTACAGTGGATTCATATACTAAAATGACTCACCTTTCTTCTCTTCCAAAATTACCAACTACATCAGAAATGGTTGAGATTTTCTATTCTGTCATATTCGACTTTATGGGTTACCCTTGAAACTCTTCTCTGATCGGGGGCCCTAATACATCTTTAAATTTTAGAAATCCCTGTGTCAACTTGGCAACCACAGAGCCTTAACTTCTGCCTTTCACCCACAAGCAAATGGCCAAACTGAAAAACTAAATGTAACCCTTGAAGCATTTATACAGTGCATACGTTTCTGCTGCCCAAGACCATTGGAAATCTGTCCAATCTGCAGCAGAACTTACTTACAATTGATCAATACTTCCAATGGCTTCTGTCAATTTTTTGCTGTAACTGGACCTCATCCTCAATCCTATCAAGACTCCTTAAAATGAGATGATCCAGTACCCGTAGTTCAAGATTCTTAAAAAAAAAACATTTTAATGTCTGAGAGAAACAAATTCAAAATTTCTGCCTCTAAATCAAAAAGGAAATTGCACGCCAATCAGCATAGGGAACCAGCTCTTACTTATAAGATAGGAGTTAAGGTTTGGCTAAAGTCCATTAACATAGCTCGTTCCATCTCTAGGGCTAAGTTTTCTTCTAAATATTTTGTCCCTTTTGAAATTTCCAAGATTATTAACCCTGCCACTGTAAGACTCAAGCTTTCCTTTTTTGGAAATGTTAATTGATATTTTCATGTCTCCCATCTAAAACACTATCTTTGTCAAATAGGACCCCAGGTTAAATGAAGGCTAGCTCCCATACTGGTTGATGGGAAATGTGAGTATGAGATTCAGGAGATTTGTGACTCTAGATGCATTCAAAGGAAGCTTTAGTATTGCATTGACAGGAAAGCGTATAATCCTTGTGATCATTTGTAGTGACCAGCAGAACAAGTTCATGCTTCTCTTTGGATTAAACAGTTTTTTTCTAAATATCCTCATAAACTAGGAGCGCCAAAGAGGAGGAAAAGTGTAACGATTTCTCCTTGCCTAATCTAATTTGGGGGTGGAGGCTCTGGTCCCACTGGGCCTTCACCCATGTGCCTACAATTCTGATTGGTGGAAATCCTGATGTGTGGCAGCCTTCCTGGGCGCTATCATGCCTCTTCCTGAACATGCTGTGTAAAGCTGACCCTGTGCAAGGAATCTAGGGGTAAGTCGTTCCCTATATGCTTTTGTGTCAGAAACACTGCATGCAGGGAAGCATACTGATTCAAAGATGTCATGGAAATACTATTAAAAATATTACATACTTTTATTAATGCACATTTCCTATCTGAAAAGCCCTGAATAGAATGGGGAATATTATTATATTTATGGTGTGATTTATAATTAATATTTTCATAATCCAAGGTAGCAAACTATTTCTTAGATTATGTCATGTGCTATTTACTATTATTTAAAGGGGGTCCAAATGAGTCCAGTCATGTCGTGGTTGGTCTTGCTTGATTGCTCACTCACTGGATTTGTGGAATCTCTGCTTTCACCATTTTCTGCTTGTGTTTTTTATTGTTCTTCCCCTCGCTGTTTGGCCTATACAGTTCAAAGGAATTTCTGGTCTTTTTTTTTTCCCTTCCTTCTGGAAATTATTTTTTGGAACAGTTCGAAACTTCCAGTTTCATTCTGGCATCTGGATTTGTTTCCAGAGATACTAGGCTGTTCCTGCATGTCAAGAAGGCTCTATGGGGGTTATTCTAACTTTGGAGGAGGTGTTAATCCGTCCCAAAAGTGACGGAAAAGTGACAGATTTACCACCAGCCGTATTACGAGTCCATTATATCCTATGGAACTTGTAATACGGCTGGTGGTATATCTGTCACTTTACCGTCACTTTTGGAACGGATTAACACTCCTCCAAAGTTAGAATAACCCCCTATATCTTGTGCCAAGAAGACCTGCTCTTGATGGAAGGCAACGTGGGGCACAAAAGTAGAAGAAGAAACATCATATTTAGGTGCAAAATAACATTAAGGTACAAGGGGGCAAATGTATCAACATTAGTAGTCACGATTTCCAAATTGTGACTATTACTGAATTACAATTTGGAAATCACATTTAGAGATGTATGAAACTTTAATTTTTTCAATTAGTAATTCCTAGAGGGTCGCAAATTGGCCTACCTCATGAATATCAATCAGGTAGGTCGCAGTTCGCAACCCACTAGGGATGGACGGCATCACAGGAATGGTAGCCTTCTGAGGTCAGCAGACAGCCATGTCTGTGATTGTTTTTAAATAAAGCAGCCTTTTTAAAAACAAAAGGCACCCCGTTTTCCTTAAAGGAAAATGGGATGCCTTGAAAAAGGAAAACTTTTTTTTTCTTTTGTTTCTTTAAGAAGATGGAGTGGTCCCATGTACCACTACCTCCTCTTAAACAGACTTTTTTTTACAATAACAGAGTGGTCTGCAGGGGTCCCCTTCCCATGTGCAAATGCATTAACACTACACGTCTGTAATCAGTAAATAATGAATGCTTTGCGACCGGAATTTGGTTGCAAACTGATTTGGTATTTGGGAGGGACGCCCCTTCTAAATACCAAATAGGTATTGGGTTGCAAACCAAAATTGCGATTGATAATGTGCTACCAAATCTCACTTTGTGTTTGATACATACCAAAATGCTTTTTTTTGCAATTACATATGGGCCGATTTGCAGAATTGGTCCATTTGCGGCCACAAAAAAGCTTCATATATCTGGCCGAAAATCACCCTAGTACACCATCAGTGGCAGTGTGAAAATATTTTTTGGAGCACAATTCACATTTCAGAGAAAAAACTGATTTAGTTGCAAAATTAAATTTAAATGAAAAATCCTCTTTGGTGCAGCATCCGCAGGAATGTAGAAACACCTTCATTGCAGTGCATGGATACTTTCATTGTGCACTCTAATGGTAAGTATTCTTTAGAGAGGAGAACTGATAAAAACCGAATAATCTCTGGCACACAAGGAGACAAAAATACTTCTTTAGCCTGATCCAAAATGTGAATGGTATTTTCTTTAAGCAATAGCTGAGGAGGATTGACCCATATCCCCTCTCTGTCTAGGTTTATGATGGTGATGGCGTGAGGTTTGCAGACAGTTGGCACTGTCTGAAGGCATCCCAAAAAAAAGCAGCAGTTCCAGTTATGTGTATTTGTGAAGTGCACCATCACCCGTGAGGGTATCCTAGGGCTGAGCTGGTGTGTCTGCCTAGCCCCGCCTATTGTAGGCTGATTAATTGAAAAAGCAGATTTACACCTTCTTGTGGAAGAGGAGAGGTGGAGTCTCTGATGTGGAGTCGGGGACCAGTCTACGCTTCCATTGATGACTCTCACTTCGTGGACCAAAGATACAGGTATTATAATCTGTTCTTCTCTACTGCTTGAAATGTGTGCTTGTGTGTCGGTATATACAATAGCAAGTGAGTTTACCGACAGTGAACATGAGTTTGTGGTATGGACAGACCAACAGGGCAAAGAATGTATCAATTTTAAACATACTAAGCTTATACCACTGGTCATTACTTAATATAATATGATGTTTAAATTAGTTTTCATCATCAGGGTCTCCCAGAGCATAATTAGCATGTTGCAGATATAGTAGGCTGCACAGTACCAGTACAGCCACCACACTTATACTTTTTTTTCATAGCGTTAGAAAGCCATTGGCCTAACATCATAACTAACTAGCTGCATATCAGACATCAGCTATGGAGTGGTGCCAGATTAAAATCCTTTGCGCATGTCACCTCATTTGTCTAGAGTCACAATGATCCCTAATTGACATGGCCCATGGCTTGCATAGAACACATGCTGATCGTGCATGGCGGCCTTTGCATTCCACTCACACTGCATTGACACCTTATCAGTCCTGCGTTATCTCATCCGTTCTTCCTTTAGCATGCACCTGCCTCATGGTGTTTCGCTGTGGCCTGATTCACAGTCACTCCTGTCTGCCTGGGCCTAATGTTAGCATTTCATGACCTCTACTGCACTGCTCTATGCCTGCATTACCTTCCAGTACTCTGTATGACGTCATTTGGCACTGTCTTGGCCTGCATGGATCTCATGTCTTTTCAGGTATGACCCTATTTGCAGTCCCCTCAGTTTGCCCAAACCTCATTGAGGCCCCAGATGCTCACATTTAGCACTGTTTAGATGGGCCTTGCTCGCACTTTGTTTGATGTGCATTGGTATTTTGCCAGCCTGACATCGAATAACGTACCACTCTCCTTGACTGCTTGAACCTCATTTAGATCCCCCCCCCCCTCCGTGTGCAATGAACTTGGAACCCAGTATGACCTCATTAACCTCTCCCCTCGGTCTACAAGGCCCTGGCAATAGGTACACTTGATGTACGCGAAAATAGTCCATGATCCCCTCTAACGTCATTCTGAATCCCTTACCAATTTTTGAAGTGCCATCTGAGAGATCTAATTTTACTATATGTTTAACGGGGGCTATTAAAGATGTTTCTTTCCTTTGTATAACAATCGAGCTGAATTGCTCTTTCAATACAGAAGAGCCGTTCACGCAGATAATAGATTCCAACTCCTCATCCTTAGCAATAGACAGTTCCTGATGTTCAACACACTTCGCTTTGTTTCCCTCTCTTACCGTATTTGGCATTTGAATATATAAACCATACAGGACATTAGTACATGGTGTACATTTCAATGAATAAAACCCACAAATGGTTCCTGATTTATCATTTATGTTTCAAGACAAAGCAGATTTCAATGTAAATGTATTACTCCGTTTTGCAAATTTGCATCATAAAACTAAAATAATATAATCTTAAGTATATCAATGCATGATTCCATTTTGCAAATTTGTCGTATAAAACTAAAATCATACAATACACAGCACTCAAATAGTGCAAAGTAAATCACCAAGAACTGCAAAGTGGTAAGACCACACAAAAGTGCAATCCCCGAAGTCAAACCAACTACACAATTCAATGTGGGTATTGATTCTTTCCTTTTAAAGGAGAGTTTATTTGAGACATTATTTGGGCTCCTGAATTCATTCTTTGAGGGCACCTATAATCCAGATGGTTGAGAAGTGTGTCCCTTTATCGGTGTTCCCTCGCTGGCATCCTCTCTGTCACTTTCACTTACTCCATCCTGAAAGGAACATTTCTGTTTACATGAGCTTTCTGAACCGCCTTGGGTTCTCGCTCTGTTGGCCACAGTTTTTTGCCAAGGTGGTCAATTTCTGAAAGCAGCACAGTACTTTGTGAAGACAAGCTCAAGCTAAAGTACTGTGAACTTGAACTCCATTGCTGGACTCCCCTCGGGTATTATGCAGACCTGGCCTCATTCATTTTACAGTGCCAGATGTGTCTAAAGTGTTCTGTTGGATGTTTTGTGTGTTGTTGCTTAAAGGGAACTGCTGTGTGAGCATGATGGTGCCAACATATACAGCATATTTGCGCTGTTTTGGATACATTAAAGGTGGTCTGTAAAATGTTCCATATTGGATCCAAGACCTGTGAGTGGAAGTAGGCAGTCTTGGCCACCATATTGTTTTCTGTTTACCTGGTTATCAAGAGAATTCAACCCAGCTGAGGGGGTATGCATCACAAGTGGGTGAGTGTCCTTAATGTTTTATTCAATAGATAGTATGGGCAATTACTCCTCTTCCTGGGCTTCCCTCACCCTTTTAAGCAGTTAAAAATGCATTGGAACCCCACTGTCTATGCTAAGTGTTAAGCATGCATGTTTCCTCATTGTTGTATTTCCTTTCTTCCTGAGTTCCCATCTTGGTTCTAAATATCTTGCAAAAAATACAATCTGCACTTTAAATGTTAATTACATTTTGACATGTATTCAGGAAGTTCAATTTTAATCTAATCAAGTATCCGTGTGTTAACATTTTGAATAATAATATTATTAATGTAATTTGGTATGTTAAAGGCGTTTCACCTGAGTATAATGATCGATGGGTTAGCTTGTCCATGTTTTGTTGTATTGTAATCTCCTTAGCTTCTGGGGTTGGTATCTGGTATCTGCCTGTCCTTAAGTCCAGAAGGTCCTCCTTGCATAAGGCCTTTCACTTTTGGAGAGGTGGTTTTGCCTCTTTGGGGACCTGAATTGTGCCTCATAGAACGGCTCAATTGGTCATGACGTGGGGGTTCTTGCAGGGCAATGGGGTTGGAGTAATAGGTGTAAGGCCGAAGCCTATGTATTAGGGAAGCAGGTGTTTCCCAAGGAACGCGATGTGGGATTTACCCCTTTGAAGGTGGCGACTCACGCACAAGGCTACATATTTGAATGGGATTGTGATCCGTAAGGGTCACTATTTTCCCATGCGTAGCATGTGTAATTCTCACATCAAAGCCACAGGTGTTGCTACACAAGGGCAAGGATGCACATGAACATCAGGACTTTTGTTATCCTTTCTACTGTGGGATTCCTATTTTCACCATCTGTTCATGGTATAAAGAGCTTTGTTCACTTCCGGGTCAGTCATAATATAAATGTATTACCATGTACTGGCGCAAAGAAATATCCACCCAGTTTGTTAAAGTCACTCCGTGAACATTGCAAGAGCAGCACAATGGGATCTGACATTTATCTAGTTTCAGTACCCGAAAGACACATTTGTTTGTACCAGTCTCACCTAAGAGAAAACTACACAGAATGTGCAGGTGTTAGAAAAACTAGAGGTTACATGAGGCACAGGTAGCTCAATAATATAGGTGGGATCAGGGTCACATATTAAACATTATGCACGGGCTCTGTGATTAGTAATGAGGAGTGGAAAGGTTGTTGGTTTTTAAGTCTGCGTGTTCAGGTGGGTCTGAAGGAAGGAATTGCATAGCATAATATATATACATACCTCATATAAACAAAGAGTACTGTACCATTTCTCTACCAGTTCCTTGTTGGCTAGACAGGTGCACCTGGCATTTCCCCAGTCAGACACCATACGCCTGTCTTCTTTTCTATAGCTTCTTCCAGAGACCTTAGCAATTGCCACAAATGTATACTTGGTGGTTCCAGTACATTTGTGGGCTGGATTTGAGTATTATTGGTGGTGTTGCACTTTTTGCATTGATTCAGTGGAAAAGAAGTTCAAGCTAGGCATAAAGAGTGAAGTGGTCTTGTCTGTGTTAACGTCCGTGTCGTACACTTGGGTAGCCATTTCTCTGATTTGGACTTGCTTTCTCAGTTTTTTTGTTGTTTCATGCTCATATCTGGGCTCATTATTGTAGTTACTGTGGGTTATGTCGTATGTTTCATTTTTCTCTTGGACAGTAGTCATTGGGTTCCTTTCGTCAGATCTTGCAATGCTTTCCTGGTGATCGTGGTATGGTTTACATCTCTTTTTAATGCACTGGTTTTAGTGCTGTGGTTTGGAGAAGAGGCGGATTTTGAACATTTTTTGAGTGATGTTATGTATGCTCCTGTGCATTTCAAATATGCTTTAGAAGGCTATTCCGTAGTTTTGTAGTGTTTCCTCCAACTTGACATTTGTTGGGGACAGATAATTGTAGCCCTGAGGAGAGTCTTAAGAACAACTAGTTAGTTAGTATCTGATGAGTTTGTTCTGTGCCTTTCTCAAATTGTTTTTGATTTGTACAGCGATTTGAAGGTTACTTCCAATTGATTGCTAACCAATGTAAAATATAAAAGGGTCAGGATATATGATTCTGTCTGTCTATGTGTACAAGTAGTCTGGCAGACACATTTTGAACTCATTTGAGGCTTTTACCTAGGTGGTCAGGATTGCTCAAATATGGGCTATTGATATAGTTCATTATGGACATCTTTGAAAAGCCCCTTCGGGGGTAAGAGAAGAACAATAGAATTCTGTTGATGATTTTCCGGTTTCTAGAACGAGGTTTTGGTCATCTTCTTTATCTGAGGAATTAGACTGAGGTTATCATCTATGTACATACCTTGATTTGTTACCACTTAAGAGGGGGAGGGCTGCTTCCCAGGAGGATTACAAGTGGAAGCATTCTGGTATAAAGGAATAGATTGTGGCTGACAGCATTTTTCTTTACCCGAAATGAATTGATAAAAAAGTTGTTTGTCATATGTATATTTCAGTCATGCAGTTTTTAGGCAGTCGTAGTTTAAGTGAATCGTTTTGAAGTGATGTTCATTTTTCTATTCTATAGGAAGAACTGGCATTCATTTAGCACTGGTTGTTAGATTCCTATGTGTCAGAGGGCCCGATGTATGAAGACTTTTTTCATTCGCAAAAGGAGAAAATAGCCGTCTGCAACCACAAAAAGGCCTGGTGCGATGTACCATCTCTATTTTGTGAGTCAGTACGCAGTTACTGACTCGCAAAATAGGGATTGCGACTCGCAATTAGAAAGGGGTATCCCAAGGGTGTCCTTCCTAATTGCTGCAATAGTATGTATGATTGTTTTGAGACCGTGAATGCGGTCGCAAAACAATCGCAGTTGACACCATTCACAAAGGGAAGGGGTCCCAACGGGACACCTTCCCTTTTGTGAAGGCATGCAAACATATTTTTTCCGAGCAGGCAGTGGTCGCACAGACCAGTGCCTACTCTGAAAAAATAAAAATAAAACTTTTCTTTTTGAAATACATCCCATCCCTAACTGGACTTTTCTTCCCACATAAGTTGAAAAGGAAAAGGAAAACAGTTGACATAAGTAAGCTGATTCAAAGTGCCACAGCCGCCATGAACATGAAAGAGAGACACAAAAGGAAAAAGAAGTTCGCTTACAGTCAAACATATTGGCAAATATGCAATTATCCATGTAACAGAGTCGGTGTCCAAGGTGGTAACAAAACCACCCCATAGAGGGATAAATGTAAAATATTTACCAATGATCACAAAAGATTTTTGAAAGGCAAGCCCAAGAATGAGTGAAAGAGATGGGTGTGGTGGGTGTGGTTAAAAGCCCACAATACTTGCAACAGGTCAAAGCAATTGCATTCTCGATCTAAAAATAAGTACAGATTAATAATTGAATACACATAACTGGGTTAGTTTGTTAATGTTCATTCGCAATGTGACACATAATACACTGCTCTACTAACATAACATTGTGACATTGTGTGAACTGAAAATGGAGCACGGAAAGCACTCACATTGCATTAAGGAATCATAGCCATGCACTCTGGAACATATAGACACCGATATGCTTAGTTTCGAAAGGAAACCCTGATTAGCCCTGAGAAGCACTGGCACAATACACTTGGGCAGAGAAACACTGATCAGCACATTGAGCTAAAAACAAAAAGATTCTCTTAACAGATATAGGCAGATGCTAGAAGGCAGGATGATCCAACCCCTTGCAGTCTCCAGCAAAGGGGACACCCATCAACCAACATTCTAAAACAATCACAGCCTAGAACTCATCGTTAGGACACTAGCCCACCCTTTCCAAATACCAAAAAATCTGATCCTGTTTCAGGGATGAGCAGATTAAGGGTCATCATGATGAGATGATGCTAAATAAAAAAATTAGCAGAGAAAATAATGTAATTGCCAGCAAAACTGCACGCTTTCACTTTTTAATAAGAAATATGACTGATACATTCCTCTTAGCACTGGGAATGTCATTTAAAAAACTAAAATGTAAGCCCTAGCCTGTGCTAATAATATTTTCTACATTAAAATACAAAGTGCAACATTAGAGTCAGACTGTTAATACAACATTTGTTTTGTTTTATATATAAAACGCACGTACTTGCAAACTGCACGCATTGACGTTTTCGTGACTGTCTCTGGGCCAATATGCTGTGTTCTGTCTTGGCTTTACGTGGCCATATGTTTAGAGATTCCTTTTGTTAAATTGAAGAAAGTCGTGACTGGAGGTGCTCCGCTCTGGCAAACTACTACTGCGTGAGCAGGTTTACTTGGCTGATGTATGTTAAAAGTACTGTTTCACACAAAGGCAAGTCGAAAAACATGCCCAGCACTGTAGTTTACTGAATAAACAAATTGTTTAATTTCTGGAGAAAAAAATCTAATTGAGGTAAACAGTAAAATGGTAGTGTACTATTCGCCTTACATGAGGTGTATAAAAATAATTTTATGATCAAAACTCCATCCTTAAAGAATAGAACGTTGTGCCTTATAGTACTTTCATTGCTTCACCGAGTGTCTCAACCAAAGCCATATCTCGCAGGTGAAAAAGAAAATCACAAGCCCTTGAGGAGAGACAAGATGCAATACCTCGAGTTTTGTATACGTGTAAACAGAATTTCTAAATAAGTCTGCAAAAGAATTTTCTTTTTAACAGAATGAAACGTCTTGGAAGTATGTGTTGGCAAGGAGAGGCCCTGGAGAGAGAGAGAGACTCAGATGCGATGTGAGGCTATGCAGGTTTCACATCATTGCTTCTAAATTTAGCTATATTCTACCAGAAAGGGCATATTGTGGCTTTCGTGAGCAGTGAGCTAAATGACTGAGTGTTTCTTTTGAAAAAAAAGCTTATATCCGAAGCCAGAGGTAAAGGAGGACAGCACTGGATTAAAGCCAAAACAAATGGCAGTGACATGGGAGGAACAAAATGCAGCAATAAAATGCATGCAATTACCAGCCTAAAAAAACAACAGTGAAAAGGGAGCACCAAAGAAATATCAAAAGTAGTCCATCACAGCAACAGATAAAGAAACCAAAGTGGAACAATACCATAATTGGTCACTGCTCCGAAACAGAAAAAGAAGGGAGGAAAAAGGCAGAATTGACCACTAGCAAGCAAGAATTTTTAAAGGACACTGCAACCAACAAATGAGATTGCTTTAAGCCACAGAAGTATATTAAAGGTATACATGAGGTTGAACGCTTACGCTCAACCTAAAAACAACTGCTTTATTAAGAAACAGTCAAAGATATTGTGGTCTGCTTAGCCCAGCAGGCAACCATCCCTGTGAGTGCAGCTATTCTCAATGGGGTCGCAAATTGCGACCTACTTCATGAATATTAATCATTTGTAACCCCATTGGGAACCGCTAAATGTGTCTGAGAGACATTTGTGCATTTCATTTTGTGAGTCTCTAACTGCGATTCGCAATGATTCGCAATTAAAGGCTCGCAAAGTGAAATGGTCATACATCTGTCCCTGAGTCTTTAACTTATCATTTTGTACTTGACAGTCCCTATTTACTTGCAACTTCTGTTCTTCCGGGGGGGGGCGATGGGGGGGGACTGAGCGCTGCTTCCATACTTCTGGGGCAGCTGAACCCTTCTTAGGCAGGCACTAGTTGGTTGTTCGACTCCAAAATGCATAACAGAGGCCGAATATTGTTCACTCATTGATTTTTATTAGGTAAGGTGGATTTGAAATTGGTCTTTGTTTTTGGTCCTTAACAACCATAGAGTAACCCCTACCAATATTTTCCTGGACATATGGTTATAGTGGTATTTCATTTATCGCTCAAAAGCAGTTAATTTCTGATGTTAAAGGTTACTTGTAAAAAAAACAGTAAAGTCAGCCAGGTGGTGAGCCTGCTTTGTCTATTTTATCCTGAACTGTAAGGAAAAGGAAGAAAATGTTTGTTATTTTCACATGCACCACTAAAACCTAGTTTTCCACAGATAAAACCTTTCTATTATGGAATTGCTCCTTGAAAACATGATGTTGTTTTCCTCCAATAAAAAATTAGTAGAGACCACTTTTGGTTCTCTATGGCTCAGACACATAATAGAAGGAGAATTATTGTGAACATACAAATAAACTGTGCCAAAAATTGTATGATTCAGAAAAAGAACTGCACTCTGTGATTAAATGGAAATCACCACATTGTTAATCATAGCACTGTCTGATTAATTATACTCACAGTACCCTCCTCTCACCTTAGGAGGCATTTTGCTGCTAATCAAATGATGCAAGTTCATGATTGTTTTTCAGACTTTATATAAATTACATTTACAGAGCTTGTGTACATTTTACTATTTCCACTGCTGTGTGCCGCTGAATGCACTTTGCACTTTGTCTCTGTTCATGGCCTATTGATCAATGTACTGTGGGACTTGGGCCGGGGCTTGAAGTGGTGCCTGACAAAGCCACAATACACCTATAAGAGATATGAAACAACCTAATCCCCCTGACACCTTCATTGGCCATCAAGCCAGTCCTCAGCTCCCTCCAACCACTCCATGAGCTGGCAAAGTGTGACAGTGACATGTCTGTATAGGCATCATGCAAAGTGTGTCACCGGTGGGCTGAGAGGATGGTGGAGCTTTGAAGTTTTCAATTTGTCAAAAATCTCTCCCCAAAGGCTTCTAGACATCGACTGTAAAATGACTTTAGGAACTTTCCTATGACAGTGAGTGCCTCTACCATCCCAAAAAACCCTAATGACTATCCTAGGAACTTTAGTTGCAAAACTCAAAGTATTCATTGCCTCCAAGACAGATATGATTTGTATAGTGAAAATACTGCCTGGCAGAAGTATTGTGTCCTAATTATCATTGACAAAATGTTGATAGTAAAATTATCACCCCGTTGGAGTTCAGATTGGAAAGTCTACTCCTTGTGGAATGATATTTTTTTAATCAATTTAAAGAACACAGTTCTTCTGACAGACATTGGGCTCAATTCACAAAGCTAAACTTAGATTAAAAGTTTAATTTTAGACCTGAAGTCTAAATGTAGACCTAAAGTCTTGCCTTACTGGTAGTAAAGTATGTTAGACTTTTGAGCTAAGGTTAGAACAAAAGTCTAATTTAGACCATAATTCTTACTTTGCTACTAGTAAAGTTAGACTTGTAGTTTAAGTTAGACTTTTGGTCTAAATTTAGGGCAAAAATCTAACTTTACTACCAGCAAAGTTAGACTTTAGATCTAATCTTAGACTTTTGGCCTCAGTTTACCTTTGTGAATCGGGCCTAATATTTTTACTAACAACAATCTGACATAGAGCTACTCCCAGACTAAAAAAAGTCTGTCACTCCACGAGCAGGCTAAAATATATCAGAAAGAAATACCATTTGTTTGGGCAATGAAAGTAGAACTCAAAGACATACAACAATCTCTGTTGAACTAACATTGTTCCTCTCTGGGTATTACCAGACTAGAGAAACAGCTTTTGATAATGCTAATTATCACACCAGCATATCCCAACTTCTTTTTATTTTCAAGTAAGAATTCTGTTTAGAAACAAATGAGGGGAGGAGACATAAGATTACAAATTGTAGCATTTCATAAAAATATATATATATATATATGTGTGTGTGTGTCTGTGTGTGCATATATGTATCTAAGACAATAATAAACTAAAACCAAATATTGATTACAGCTTACATACAATATTTTGTGTTATACCAGGAACAAAGGTGGAATACATTTAGCAATACAGAAGAGAACTTTCTACATCTAATCCATCTCATTCCTAGCTTTAGGAGAAATCCTCTGCCATACCAAACATGGTGCCATCCAACATGACATGCTTAAGGTGCATGGTATCCTAAAAAGTTAGTAGTAATTATAAGAAATAATACAGCAAATACAAACTTAGGAAAAGGTGTTATGTTTTAACCAACATTTTCACTTAACTATAGCATCAATTCAACTTTTGATTTTTTTCAGTGAATGTCTGAGGTTTTTGTTTATTCCAAAGTAAGATAATATTACGACAACTAACTATAGTATCACTTTTCTAGGGCTTCTTGAATGTAAAGCAAGATCTTATTAACATACCCAAGCCTCAGCGGGTTGCCAAGCCCCTTCTGCAGATGACGATCCATAATGTGTAGAAGATTTTACTGAATTTGTCACAAATGTGTATGCTAATTCTTGCATTCTGAATATTTACTTGTGAGGTTTATCATTTTCATAGTAATCAGAAAAGTGTATTTAAGTCTGGTACTGGCATATCTTCGGTGAGAAACCTCCTTAACTTTCCTAAGGGCTGTGCTTTGCAAACATTTTCAGTGACGGGCACAAGCTCTCAGAGTCAGGCCTTATCTGCATTTTTTTCAGCTCATGAAGCCAGAAATAGAGACAAGTTGCGACCTTCTTAAAGCACAGTAACTGACTTGGAAAACAATCCTATATTTAGCAATGGTATGTAGGTTAAAGGCCAGGTAAAAAAAGTCACATTGGAAGTTTGGTGCTAATAGGGTTTCAGTAGGAGCTGAAAGAGGAGGGGTGTTAAGGCTAGGTTTCATCATTCAATGCTTTGTTTTGATGAATACCATCAAAGTGTTGCAATTCTTTTTAGATATTGCTGCCACTGTTTTATTTATTTTTATATTTACGTTTATTCACAGAATCTTCACTAGATGAGGATTTTTTTATTAAACCTTTTAAATATCTAGGGGAATATTCACAAAGGTAAACTTATGAGCAAATTTGCAACTGAAAGCTTACTCTTACACTTTTAAGTAACTTTACTACTTTGGGTTTTTCACCATTTACAAGTGTGCAGTTATTCATAAATGTAGACTTACACGTCCCCATTACCAAACCAGGGTGTGAAGTCAGTATAAATGTCATATACGACTGAAAAGTCACTACTACTGATCACTTTATAACTGTATTTGATGTTCTGCACACCTCTTGAAGACCTCCTATGTCAGAGTGCATATCTCTCTATTGTAAAGTGTAGGGAAATTCATAAAAGTGTATTCAAGCAAAAAAAAAGATTTAATTTTTTTTAATGTTAAATGTTAATTTAAATTCATTTCATACATTTATTCTAAAGGTAGGACACATTTAAAAAATGATATAGCACAATTAACTTCATCTCTAATTAAATATTTCAATTATTTAATATATAAAATTAATATTGTTTTGTTAAGGTAAAAGCACTTAAAGTAAACCTTTTATATTTTGTATTATGTATTAAAGTTACTAGAAGTTATGTACAGAATCTAATTTTTATTATTTTCTTAAATCAACTTTACATTTATTTTTTTAATAAAAAGGAAATAAAATATAAAAATAAATTAATAAGTATTTATAATTTATATCTACTTTTTTACATTCTACTACACTTCTATATATTTGTAAACCGGTAAAATAAATACTTTTATTTTATCATTATTTACTATTTTTTTTTTTTTAAAGTCGATCACACAAAAGGTGATGGGAGGAAAGCTTATAAGTAGTCAAAGCACTTGCAATCACTCGGGTAGCACTTCATCCCATTATGTTTTACCCATTATGGCACTCTAGTCAAAGATCTGCCTTATACAAATCAGTACTGACCCTAAATCTCATGGCAACAGCCCATCATAAACTGCTAAGCCAAGTTCGAAGTGGCCAAGGGTGTGCTCAGACATGGGTCTCTTGTTTACATTGGCACTGGGATCAAGCTTCACCCAACTGAAGAGGATACATTTGGTTGAACCCAGCCTTGGGTTGCTTTTGTTCCAATTCACAGAGGACCTGGCTTGGCAGCTTGGGCCGGACTGTGCCTACTGGAATTGGGCCAAGGCTGATTTGCATATGGCTGGGTCTAATCAGAGGTGGCATAGTAGGAAAAAAAAACCTGATGGGTTGGATTGCTACAATGAATGACTGCCAGTGATTAGACTATTTGCAAGCTTTCCTCCCAACACATTTTGTGAGTGTTGTTCTACTTTACTTCCTTCTCTCCATTATTTGTTGTTGGAGGGTGCTGCAATTCCAATGGTTGTTTCTGAGCTGGAGTGCATTTACAACTGTTTTGGGTCTTGTTTGGATGTAGTATCCACAGAACTACAGTTTGTGAATAGCAATGAGCTTATTCCTTTTTGAGTGGGTGCATGCCCCTCCTTAAACACTTGCCTGCTGGGCCTTCCACACCCTCAGTGCTGAGCCCTTTTTTGGCTATTTGGTGTAGTTTGCGCTCAGGCCCCCATACCTTTTTGTCCACATGAGCTATCCACACCAAATTTGCGTCCTTTTTTTCCAACTTCCTGGGGATTCTAAAGGTACCCAGAGTTTGGGGGTTTCCATGGAAGAGTCAGAGAAATTAGCCAAAATACAGTTAAAATGTGTTTTTGGGGGGAAAAATGGGGAAACGGTGCTGCAGAAGAAAACATCTGTTTTTTTCCCTGCAAATGGGATCTACAAAGGTTTTGAAGTGATAAAATCACCATCTTCCCAGCTTTCAGAAACAGAGAGACTTGAATCAGAAAACCAAATTTTCAACACAGTTTTGACATTTTACTGGGGAAAAAACAATTTTTACTATTTTTGTGTTTTCAGCCTCTTTCTAGATAGTGACAGAAGTGGGTGTGAAACTAATGGTGGATCCCAGACAGTTAAACATTTCTGAAAAGTAGACACAATTCTGAATTCAGCAAGGGGTCATTTGTGTAGATCCTTTAAGATTTTCCTACAGAAAGTAACAGTTGAACTAAAAAAATATTAACATTGAGTCCATCCAGCCCTTTCTGACTATGTTTTCTTCTGCAACTTTTTCCAACTATGATACATTTTTTAAAGCAATACACTGTTATGTTTGCTGGACCCTCCTGGCTGTGGGGGTATACAGGTTCATCAAGAACCCGAGCTACTCAGAGCCAATAAATGAGCAGCACCTTGCAATGGGTTTTCATTGTATACCGGATATACAGCAATTCATTTGGTAAAATATAAAGAGTGAAAAATAGGAATAAAGGAAACCTATGTATTTCTGAAATGGGCACAAGATAAGGAGTTTAGAAACAGTGGTTATTTGCACATCTCTGAATTCAGGGGTCCCCATACTAGCATGTGAATTACAGGGTATTTCTCAAAATGACTTCTTTCATACACACTGCCTTACATTTGGAAGGCAAAAATGTAGAGAAAGACAATTGGCAATAACACGTGTTCTTCTTTTCTGTGTTTCCCAAAGTCTCCCAATAAAAATGGTACCTCACTTGTGTGGATAGACCTAATGTCCACGACAGGAAACGCCCCAAAACGCAACACGGATACATCAAATTTTTCCAAAGTTCCTAGCTGTGGATTTTGGGCTGCAGCTCAGCCGGCACCTAAGGAAACCTACCAAACCTATGCATTTATGGAAAGTAGACACCTGGGGGAATCCAGGATGGGGTGATTTGTGGGGCTCTCACTGGGTTCCGTCACCCAGAATCTTTTGCAAACCTCAAATTTGGGCTAAAAAACACTCTTTCCTCATATTTCGGTGCTGCAAAGTTCTGGAATCTGAGAGGAGCCACAAACTTCCTTTCACTCAGCAATCCCCTAAGTCTCCCGATAAAAATGGTGCCTTGATTGTGTGGGTAGGCCTAGTGCCCGTGACAGGAATGGATCACAGAATAGTGAATGTTAGTCCTTACATGAGGGCAACTGTTGACCGTAGGGTGATCCATTCCTGGCGCAGGCACTAGGTACATGCACTCAAGTGGGGTAGCGTTTTCATCAGGACAGGTGGAGAAACACTGGGTGGTAGGAATTTTGTGGATCCCAGCATATTCCTGTAGTTTGTGTTTCTAGAATTGCAAGAACAAATTGAGTTTTTATTCAACATTTCACGTTTGCAGGGTATTCTGTGTAAGAAAACTCTGGGGAATCCACACAAGCCACAACTCCGTGGACTCATCCGGGTGTCTAGTTTTCAGAAATGTCTGGGTTTGCTAGGTTTCCCTATATGGCCGCCAAGCCCAGCACCAAAAATGCAGGTGCCTGCCTTACAAAACCAGGTTGTTTTGTGACAGATAATTTTGATGTCTCCACAATACAATTTGGGCGGTGGAATTTGGGGCTCAACTAAATTGGGGCGCCCCCAAGAGAGCACTCTCTGTGTTTGCCACCACATGCACCTGCTCTCTTTGTTGGGCTAATCCACTATGGTCCCACTGCACAGACTATAGTGCGAATGGACAGCACAACTGTCCTCATCACCTCCGTCAGAATCACTGGAAGAAGAGTTGTCGGATGGGACTCCTCCGACCCAAAAAACACTCTCAGAGTATGCTCCATTGTCCTATACCTCAGATGCTGTCTCAGTATCAGCTGCCTCAATCTCTGATCCTACATCAGAGCTGTACTCCATAACCTGAGTTAGGGCTTGAGCAGCAGTCATCCAACGACACGCCATTTCTGCTACTGGCTAAACTGTCACTCTTAAACACTAGCCTACGAAGACAGCCACAAAATTGCTGGTGGGTGTGTGTGGGATGCGTGCAACAGTAAAGGTCAGTCACCTTGCCTTCGCTTTTTCCCCTCAATCAGCACGTTCTCTCAAGACACTCAAAAAAACAAAAAAGACACACTATTACTTCACCTTGTCACATACCCATCATCAGTCTTTAGTGCCTGTCCGACTATCATTATTGGTGTTCCCATGACCTCTTCCTCAGAGTCCCTCACTACCACCCAGCAAAAGTGCCCTTCATATCTCCATAGCCCCCCTTGCACATACATTTCATTTGCATTAAAACACAGGTATAGAGATAGATAGATAGATAGATAGATAGATAGATAGATAGATAGATAGATAGATAGATAGATAGATAGATAGATAGATAGATAAATAGATAGATAGATAGATAGATAGATAGATAGATAGATAGATAGATAGATAGATAGATAGATAGATAGATAGATAGATAGATAGATAGATAGATATTTTTTTAATAGCTGTATGGTTTCCCTGGGGGGGGGGCAATCGTGGCCCCCAGGGAAACCATACATCTGTTAAAAAAAACAATTATCCCCACAGGGGGTCAGCCCTGTTCCTGGGCGTCCCCCTGTCAGTTTTGTTTTTAATTACATTTTTTATTTTTTTTAACCCCGGGGGCGTGATCGCACACTCGCAGGGGTAGACTAATGTTGTTTTGTTTTAAATATGCCCTCCGGGGGGTGCCCATTTACAGAGGGGGCTGACCCCCCCCCAAGTGTAATCCCTGGTGTTTAATGGGGTTTCCTGGCCGTGGATAGCAGCACGGCTGTGATCCACAGCTAGGAAACCATTTCAGGAAGGCCTCATTTGAAAGGGGAGAATCTCCTCTTTCGAACAAGGCCTTCGTGAAGGCTGGGGAGAGCCTTTTGGGACGGTTTTCCCCACCTCAGCAGAAAGCGGTCTTACCTGCTGCTTCCTGCTGCGATGGGGAAAACACATTGTGATGTCAGCATGCATTGCGGCACGCTGATGTCACGGAGGGGTGGGGGATGCATGGGGAGACACGGAAGCTCTTCTGTATCCCCCGAGGGGGTTTGAATAAAAGAAATCCTCCGGTGCAGTGAACCGGAGGATTTTTAAAACCCCTCCCTTGTATCGACCACTGGTCGTGACCCGCACCAGGGAGGGCGTGCGTGCGTCGACCAGTGACCGACGCACGCACCTATGGGACTAAACCCTTACCGAGTCATCCCTTAATCCCTCCTTACTCCTCCATAAACCTCTTCTATTTATTCATAAACAATCTCTATTTTCCAGCCAATCCCCCATCGCTTACACATTTACTACTAACCCTTACACCTATGTGTGCAGAGATTTCTGCAGTTGGGGTGGAAATCTCTGCACATAAATCAGAGGTGTACACCTCCGAATGTAGGTTAGTGAAGAGCATTTTGCAGTACTTTAGTTGTACCATGTGAGTACTACATACTACAAAATGCAGTTTATGAACGGGCCCTATGGTCTGGATTTCTTGTTTATGTCCATCCATAAGAAGAAAGTTTCAAAACTCACTAATATTGCAAATAAATCTGTATTTTAATAGAAATTATCATTGCCCTACACCCTCAAGTAATGCATAGGAGATTTGTGAGTTACAATGCGCCTAGCTCGGGTTGATAAGTTGGCTAAGCCTGTGCTTTCCAGAGCATTTTGAATTTCTAAACTGGGCCGTTTTGCTGGCAAGCAAATACATATCAGTATGATTCGTCTTGCTCTTTCAATGGTAATTGCTGTTTGTGGAAAGCTATGCAACAGGATAACAGTGTAAAATCTTTTATGAGTTATATGTATAAATAATACAATAAAACAATTTTTACTCAGGCTTAATGCGCACATAAAATATAGAGGTTCTAATATGCAAATTGTTAAGCCTCTTTTACAAGAGAAAATATCCATTTGGGAAAATACGAAATTTTACTAAAGTGGGGGAAACGTTTCAAAGAACGCTTCAAAGAAAGTCTAATGATGATAAGGTGATGCAATGAGAATGTCAGTAGAAGATAGATGAGTCTGTCGGTCAGGGGGTCTATCAAAAGGAAAAATGGAAAAACAGGGCTTAAGGATATCCAGTCTGTCATTGCGTGTCTCAACATCAGAGCAATCTGGTATACACAATGGCAAAAATAATGAGTGCCACCCCACTCTCTGTGGATAACAACATACCATCTGAATTTTGCTGACAGTTTGGAAGTCTATCTGCCGTTTGATGAAGAGTCTGTACACTGACTTGAGATTGGTGGCATATGGTCTAAGTGATTCATTCCCTAACAGTGGTGGGCCACCTGGAGAACATTAAATACAATTATTCTTGGACCTCTGATAAATCTGAATGTTCTTGTTTTGTTTCCTCCAGCTGAGAAGACATCATTAGAGACTACCTAGCCTGCCAGGTTCCCTGGGAGGCTGTAACAGATATTGTCAGATGTATGAATGTCAGGAATTAGGCATCCTCCTGTGCAACCCACAAAGCACAGACCTATATCAAAAGTCAGTGGTCACTCGAGCAATTTCACTTAGCTTAACTGTAAGTGGGGTGTATGCACCACAACAAAATAGGGTGTAGTGCAGACTATTTGACAAATATAATCTCTATTGCAGGGTTACCTTTGTCAGTTTTGGCTACTGTGATCGCTCTGAAATGGGATTTTGTACATGAAAATGCTTGACCACCATATCCAGTCACTCAATGACATCATAATGACCCATAAGAAACTTTGAGGAGAACTTGCCACTGTAGAATGTGTGAGAGTGTGAATTTTCTAATATGTTTTATTAATAATTTCAATGTATTAACCATATAGTGAATTAACATGCGGAAACGGGTGGCTTTCGAAAATGGTTGCCATAATTCATTTCTGTTCTTTGGCTAAGCAAAATTCTAACTAAAGTTGTGGTTATTTTCTGTGGTTCAATGCTTACATAAAAGTGTGTGTTAAATAGCCTAATAGATGTGTATGCAGCTACCCCTAGTGGGTTTCTACACTATGTCTTACAAGGTCAAGTTTATTAAAGTTCTTGCATGAGTTGAATGTTCTATTGTTCGAAATTGTCACTAATACATGGTTTCTTCCTCGAGGATGGAAGTAAATGTTTCGAGTTGTGAAGTTTCTTCCTGAGAAGAGAAGTTTAGATGAGATGGAACAATGGAGTCACAGACGAGACGTAAGAGGAAAAGTTACTATTATGAATATTTCCTCGTTATGACTGATGTCATAGTATTTTAGGTTATCAATTAGAGCGACAATTGGTTGAATCGTAACCACCCCATGTACTGACCAATCATAAACTTTTTGACGATTAGTATAACTACCTGGGTAGGATTTTCTAGAGTCAGATTTAGAGAGAGTAAGATTGAGAGTCAGAATCTAGAGAGGGAGATGAGATTGTGTGTTCAAGAGTTCCTGATGATGGTTCGAGCCATGTTAGCGGTGGGAGTTTAGCTGTCGATAGGCCTGATTCTCTGAAGACTTACCTGATGGTGTCCCTTTGCTGAAGTAGACTGCATGTTGTTGTTGTATGGGTAATGTGTGAAATCGCATTGTTATATGTGTCTCCTTTGCTTTGCAGGTACCAGCTGCAAGATACAATTTAAATGCTGCATATTAACAATAATGTATTTTTATAATAACCCAAATTAGTCTGTTTTTCCTAAATTTGTGTTTCTAAATTCTTTTACATGAAGTCCAACATGTTGATGCTAATTTGTGGTTAGTGAGGGTATTAACTTTCAAATACTCGAGATTCATATTGATACTCTTTGATTGTTTGTACTAATGAATACATTACCATTATTACCAATTCTGGTGTTATTAATCAGTGTTATGATGTTGGAGATTGTTTGCTTGATTGTTTTGATGAAACTCAGATATAATAGACATTCTAATCAGCCACTATTGATTCTGTATGCTTATCACCTGTGTTTGAGAGATATTTTCATGATATTAGCATTGTTAATCTAGGGAAATAAATTCATAATTCTTCTTAATAAACTGGTGTGGTTATTGTTTGAGATTCAGAATTCTAAATACGTTGTTTACCGTTGATAATCACATTGCTCATTGATGACATCCCCTCAATCCTCTGTCGCTCCGATCCATTGACCTCTTGCGCAAAATCCACTATTCAGCTTAAAGTAATATCTAGGATTTCGTGGTGCTGCAGCAAATGCTTGAGTGCTGCAGGGATAATTAAGCCCCACTATAAAACCTTCAGAAAACCTGCATTCGTTTTGGTACATTGCACACAACACAGCTCCAGTGCATCAAGAAATGTAGAAAAAGTAATTTGTTCCAGAAAAAAAAAACAAATCCTCTCATATTCCATCTATCAAAGGCACGGAGTACACTCCTTCAAAGTGGCCCACACTACCATAGCATCATTTAATTCATCTCAAAATTTTCTTACCCTAAATGTCGGTTATTTTATATGAAACGTGCTGACGATGACAGGAATCAAATAAATAGCAGCGGTGCTGCTACACACCTTTCCCTCCACACATTTATAAATGTGTCTGGTAATTAGTGTAGGTTGCAGCAGTAACACTGCATACTTCCTGTTCTTTTTTTCCAGAAATAGTGTTTATGTTGGTTATTCCTCAAAACTGCATTCCTGCCATTATGCAAGAAGATGACTGCTGGTAACACTAATACTGCGCTTTCTCTTTTTAAGAAATAGTTGGGCATGTCTCAATAAAGAGGCATTTTATTCAAAGGGCTAGGACTGCCACTTTCTAAAAGTATTTTTGGTAGTTGTTGTGGTACGCTTGTAAAAACAGCCACGGAAATTAAAAAGTACAAAACATTTATGGGACACTCAGGCAAAATGTATGCATGTGTTATTCATATAGCGTGAACCTGGTTTACAAGCAAAGGAGCCCTGTACATGAATTAATTTTATGAGAATGTATGTATGGCGAATGGCGAAGAACAGGACCAAAGGGGAAAATACAGCAAGGAAATAGTGGGTGTCGAAGGGTATAGGAAAGGTGGGTAGATACATCTTAATGGTTTTGGGGGTACAGGGCCAAACATAATTTGCACCAAGTCCTCTTTCTCCCATCTTGAAACAACTATTAATTCACTAGTCATTTGCAGCTCATTCATGCCCTCAGCAACTACAATCTTGACATTCCTCTTCGTTGGTGATAATGCATCCAGCCCTTATAAATTACCTGTATCTGGACACGTTGGAGGTCGGTGAACCTTTTAACCGAGTTGGGGTCTCCTCATCCTAGAATAGTCGGATCACTTAAATCAATAATCAATAGCTATTGTAATCGATAGCCAATACTCAATTAATAGATCAAAATAACACATTAGAAATCAATAACAGTTGGTATTTCTACGCACCATGACCTTTCAGTCATGAATAACCACACCAGTTTATTTAAAGTTAGTGAATTTATTTCCCTATATTAACAAAGCTAAAACGATATATATGAGTCTCAAAACCAAATGATACATGTATATGAACATTACTAGCTGTCCGTAGCGGCGGAAGAAATGCAATCTACGCAGAATCTGAACTATAATACACTCGGTTATGGCAATGCAAATCACTAATACGAGTAATTGAATTTGACTAATTGCATACATTGGTCAGCATAACAAGATTTCAATTCAACATGGTGCATCAAGTGAATACCTTAACTAACCTCTAATTAGCATTGGCATGTGGGACTTCATGCGAAATGAATTTAGTCAACACAAATTTGGAAAACTTCTACCTTGGGCCCTATAAAATAGCAGTTGGTACCTAAAAGGAAAAACACAATGCATAATACAGTTATCCTTTCATAATTACCAAATGCATACAAGGAAAGTCTTTGTCCTTCAGGTACCGGTTCGGTCAGCATGGGGCAGATCTCAAAGGGGCAGAATTAAGGGCAAGTTTTCCTTGCAGCAGCAAGGAGAATGGGGCAAAGTTACTGCATGGGCAAGGCGGGGCAACATTAAAGTTAAAGTCTCTAGGGTGAAAATTCTTAAAGTCTCTTTCTCTGGAATAGAGAAAGGGCATCAAGATGTCGTCCAAGATGGCGTCTGGCATTTAGCTTCAAAGATGGCATCAAAGAAAATGGCTGAACGAGTTCAATGTTCACACTGTTTTCTTTAGCAGCTTAGTCTCTTATCGGTTAGCAGCTTTTGACTCAAAATTGGTTTCAAAGTCAATCAAGTTAGCAATGTCTTAGTCGGTTCGAAAGTCAATCAGATTGTTAATGTCTTATTAGGTAATGTTCATGGGATTTCGCTTCTCAAGTGCCAAAGTGAAGTTCTGCTTCTTCGTTCTCAAGACTGAGGGATAGGAATTCGTCTAACCAATGGCGGTAAGGGGGTCGGAATCCTGGAGGATTCCTGAGGCCAGGGGGAAACCGGCGGGAAACCGGCGGGAAACCGCCGGTTTCCCTTTTCTGACCGCGGCTTTACCGCCGCGGTCAGAATAGGCCTGGATGCACCGCCAGCCTGTTGGCGGTGCATCCGCGGTCCCCGGCCCTGGCGGTCGTAATGACCCCCTTTGTGTCCATTCCTTCCCAAATGATTCAATAGGGCAATGGTGTCAGCTGTACAGTCACTTTCTGTCTTAGATGCGATCAGTAAATCGTCAATGTACTGCACCAAGGTTGTTTCAAATGGTAATTCCAATGATTCCAAATCTTTCTTTAGAATCTGATTGAAAATTGATGGTGACTCCGAAAACCCTTGAGGAATTCGACACCAACTGTAGACTCTGTCTAGGAATTTGAAACAAAAGAGAAATTGGCTGTCCTCATGAAGAGGCACAGAAAAGAATGCTTGTGATAAGTCGATGACTGAGAACCACTCAGCATCACAGGGAACTTGAAACATTATCACAGCTGGATTTGGTACTATAGGACAACACTTGACTATTATGTCATTTATTTTCCTCAAATCCTGAACAATCCGGACCTTTCCACTCGGTTTTATTAGTCCCATAATTGGTGAATTACATGGACTGCTTAACACTTCTTTCAGTACTCCCTGTTTTACAAACTCATCAATGAGTTGGGCGACTTTCATGAGGGTGTCTTGTGCCATATGGTATTGTGGGGTCTGGGGAAAATTCACATTGGGTTTTACAGTCACTTTCACTGGTTCTACTCCTTTGACCAATCCTACTTCTTTTCCTGTCAAATCCCACACTTCCTTTCCAACTGTGTCCTGTAACTCAGCAGGAATATCTGCTTCAGTGAGCATTGGATAAAGAGTAATCAGGGGATACTCTTCGTCGACAGTTTACACTACGTCTCCTCCTAAACTGTCCTCTTCTTCCTCATCACTGTTTGTTTGAATTTTAATTCCATCAATTGAACACATAATCGAACACCCCAATTTGCACAATAAGTCTCTCCCTAATAATGATATCGGGCTTGAGTCACACACCACAAATTTATGTGACCCTTGATAGTTACCAATTCTGACTTGCACTGGATCTGTGATTGGGTTTGTCAGGTACCTATTTGCTACTCCCACTACTTGAACTGTTCTCCCTGAAAGTGGCAAGTTTGGTACTTCAATGCTTCTAACTGTAGAGCGTGTAGCTCCGGTGTCAACCAAGAATGAAACACGGTGACCCATAACTTTTCCTTCCACATACGGACCCCTTTGATCAACTTCCAAGGATGCTGCAAGCATACAATTTCCCTCCTCATCTGAACTTTCACTCTCCCACGCATCGTTTATTCCATTCTCACTGTGTAACGGGAATTGGTGTACTGTGTCATTTTGGTTCATCCCTTGACCCGCGACCTGTTGAGGAAGCATTACTTGTTGCTGATTCATTGGTGCTAAGGGTATTTGCATTTGCTGATTAGGTACCATAGGAAACTGCTGTTGCATTGGCTGCAACTGTGCCATCTGTGCACGGGGCATTTGCACCTGCTGCGGTTGTATGGGTTGTAAACCCTGCATTTGATTTACATTATTTTGAAAATTTGGATTTGGACCTCTCAGTTTCGGTCCTCTCATATTCTGAAATGCATTGACATCATTGTTTTGCTGACCTACACCTTCCTGCACCAACATTGGGCACTCCCGTTTCCAATGCCCGACGATTCCGCACGTGTGACATGGAATCACCTTCTTCATTGCCTGTATACCATCCGGAATCATAACAGTATTTATATCAGGACCATTACTCACAAAACCTCCACGGCCTCTGCCTCTCATTTGTGGCTGAAACATAGAATTTCCCTGCTGTTGCTGCTGCGGCAACTGCTGTTGAAAACCCTGTAAACCTTGCAAACCTGTCTGAGCCGCTCTAAGCTGCATCACCATCACCTTTTCTTTCAACCTTTTCTGCTTCGTCTCAATCTCATCACTACAGTATTTTGCATAGTTCAACACTTCGTCGATCGATTTTGACTGCCAACAAATCAAATGCATTTTAATCATCTGGCTGATTTCGGGTCTCAACCCTTCCACAAATCTGAACACGAAATGGAGCATGTCCTTTGCCTCAATTGTCTCCGTGCCACTGTAATTTTTAAACGCTTTCAACAATCTCTCATAATACGCATGTATTGACTCTTTAGCTTCTTGCGCCGTTCTGTCAATCCTCTGCCAATCCACATTTTTCGACGCGACCTTTGTTTTCAAGTGCCCAATCACCTTATGGTATAAACTCATTACCGTAGGTGATGGTGCACCTGTGGCCCTGTCCCTTTCTGGTTCACTTGTCGGCCAACCTACAGCCCTCTTACAATCTTCCCACAAATCTGCCGGAACCACAATTTCAAATAAAGTATTCAGGTCTTCCCAAAGACATTTTGCGAGTTTTACAAATCTATCTGTTTGTTGGTACCATTCGATCGGTTTCTCTCTTAATTTAGGGAAATCATCTGTAAAGGATTGAATATCGCACCTGTGCCATGGTACATGTACAAGTTTTCCCCCTGCTGTTTCTCGCATAGGTAACATTGTTATCAGGTCGTCATTCTGTTGTGCTTTTTCATGCCGATCTGGGGTACTTTCCTTCTTTTTGTCCTTTTTCTTAACCCATCTACTTTCCCACTTGTCTAAGCATCTCCAGACCTGCGCGCTCTGCAGTATCTCCTTAAGGTGTGTTTTCATCCCTGCAGATCTCATGTGTTCAAAGTCTTTTGTCTCAAAGTCTAACCTGTAACTTCTGCTCAAGTGTTTAGTCTTACCTATAGCGATCCCGTTTCTGTCTGCAATCTCTTGTAATTTCTTATGTATCTTGCTCACTTCTCTTGTAATCCTAGGCACATGTACCTCAGATCTTCTTCTGTGTAGGATTCTAACCTGTTTAGACCCATCGTTCCCTCTACTAGTTCATCTGCTTCCATGCCCAATCTTATTTTATTCAGGTATTCTTCTCCCTTCCCACTGGATGTACTCTGTTGGGAGTTCAAACTGTTGAACCATTGTGTTAGCTGTTGTGCGTTCAGTCCCATCAATGTAGCACTTACATCAACTGCTACTGATGGTTGCGGCAACGTTTCAGTTTTTGAAGTTAGCAGTACTATTAGTGGTGGATTCGACCTTACCACAGTTGACGGAGCACAAATTGGAATTGGACTAAATTCCGACAAAGACCCAGATCTATTTGGCAGTGTTCCTACCGGGGTTGTTTCTGGAGTGTTTTCTATGCATCTCCTCCCTGTCTCGTTTCGTATCATTACCCCTTGGTTGCATTCATTCGGCTTTGCCTGTATATACAATGGTACTGGCGGACCTACAGTGATAGGCAGAGATATTGCATCTGGATTCTGTCCGTTCCCCGAATTCTGTGGCATGTTAATTCCCACATTATGGTTCATCATTGTTGGTATACCCAACTGGCTCTCTGTTACTCGAGTGTACCTCGGCACTTCTTCTACATGTTCTTGAGGTATCAAAATTTGTGTTGATTCAGCTTGAATCAATGACGGTCTTTGATAATTCTGTCCTCCCTGCGCCATTAAATCAGAAGTCCTTCCCAGGTTATGCTCATCACAGCAGCGCCTTTGAACCTGCGGCTGATAATTATCGACAGGATTCAATTTAGGCACGTCAGGATATATCCTCTGAATTTGTGGTATTTGTGGTGAAAAGGGCATATCGGAACTGCTCTGCCTCTGTGATATTCTCGAATTCGTTGTCACATTACCTTGTATTGGTTCTGGAGGGGCAGTGCTAAAGCTTGAGCCTTTTTCGCTTTCCACATATGGTGGCGGGCGATCATTTAACAACTGTATAATGAACTCCTCATCGTCTGACTCGTCTGATCTTTTCAAATTTCTGTTGTTTTCTCTATCTCTGGACTGACTCCTGTTTGTTTTATAGGTAGCTTTCCTTCCTTCTGTCTCTGTTTCATCAGTAATTGCCGGAGACAATTTAATTCCCTGCAATACGTCTGATCTCCAAACCTTTTGTGTACTATCCCATCTAGAGTCCACTAGTGTCTTTTCTACTTTTCTTATTCTTGTCTCAAATTTCTTTTGTTGTTGGTTTCTAGCTATTGCTAATGCCTCAAACTGTGCTAGTCTTGGAGGTACTTTCATGTCGTATAGCGCGAATCTTAGATTCTCCAAAACTCTTAGATTAAACGACCCACGGATAGGGAACGCTACACTTTCATGTTTTTCTGTTAATTTGCACCATTGCTTTAGCCATAGACATGGTGGGCGACACCCTTCTTTTCAATCACGATGTAAGCTGGTGTACCCTCAGGCGGTGTTTCTTCTCCTACATTTGCTTTTATATACACATCTGCCCTCAATGCACTCTTAAATGCTTTGAAAAATTCATCTTTCCGTCTTTTATTTTTCTAAAATGTGTAATCAATAAGTGACTTTAATTCCCGGAATACTCTTAGCTTGCCTTTCCCCACCAATTGCGCTTCACGGACTGCGTCCAATCCGTGCGCAACCCTTCTCACCAACCAACCTATCCCAGCGCGGCTCCTAGTGACGTCACACTCACACACTGCGGCTGACAAAGTCCTGCGGCTTGTCCTCTTTCATTCAACTTCACTCAACAACTAATTTCCGCAATATATCGCGAGCACTAACCAAAAAGAAGAAAACAAATCTGTCGGTTTACTACAGGAAGGGTAATACAATCGCTTCAGAAACCTTAGGGATTTTTTACTAGCCTCGGCAGTTATTCCATCTTTCTCGGTTTCCCGCTCTCGCTAGCAAAATTTGACCCGCAAACTTTACTCTCAACTGATCAATGAACTATTCTACTGCACCTTAGAATTCGTCAAATCTCAAAGTCAAAAATTTTCTTTCATTCCTCAATATTCATACTGACTCGTTGACCACGCCCGATCAACCTATTAAACCCGAACAGATTACAACATCAATCAAGTGTCTCATACACTTCTCAACATACTCCGGAGTCTCTTGACCTCGCAGGGCCTGTCTCAACATCAACAACCACGTGGACAATTTTCCTGCACAAAGCGCTACACACATGTGAAGTTCGACGACTTCCCTACTCTCACACTTTGGAGTAACACTCCTCTAAAATCTCTTAACTGGAGTTCGTAACCCCCTAAAATCCTCACAAACTTCTCAATTAATCTGCGGCAATAAGCTGTGCAAGCGCAAAACCCTAACTTCTCTCACACCGTCACTAGGAACGCCTGAAACATTCTCACACCTCCATTTCCTCCCTTCGCAAGCTTCGAGATTCCGGGAAAGTCATTGGGGATTTAGGGCATCATTATCTCTCCAACTTGTTTCATCAAAGAAAAATTCTAACTTGACTCCGTCTATTGTTCGGATGGGGTCCCAAAGGGCGTAACCATCCTCTGCTACCATCGACTGATAACGCATCCAGCCCTTATAAATTACCTGTATCTGGACACGTTGGAGGTCGGTGAACCTTTTAACCAAGTTGGGGTCTCCTCATCCTAGAATAGTCGGATCACTTAAATCAATAATCAATAGCTATTGTAATCGATAGCCAATACTCAATTAATAGATCAAAATAACACATTAGAAATCAATAACAGTTGGTATTTCATTGAGTTGGGTAACAATAAACATCTGTTATTCAGCGCCAAGATGCCTGCGGGTGAACGTGCGCTTTACAAATACACATGTTATGTTATGTTATGTTATTTCGACGCACCATGACCTTTCAGTCATGAATAACCATACCAGATTATTTAAAGTTAGTGAATTTATTTCCCTATATTAACAAAGCTAAAACGATATATATGAGTCTCAAAACCAAATGGTATATGTATATGAACATTACTAGCTGTCCATAGCGGCGGAAGAAACGCAATCTACGCAGAATCTGAACTATAATACACTCGGTTATGGCAATGCAAATCACTAATACGAGTAATTGAATTTGACTAATTGCATACATTGGTCAGCATAACAAGATTTCAATTCAACATGGTGCATCAAGTGAATACCTTAACTAACCTCTAATTAGCATTGGCATGTGGGACTTCATGCGAAATGAATTTAGTCAACACAAATTTGGAAAACTTCTAGTTTGGGCCCTATAAAATAGCAGTTGGTACCTAAAAGGAAAAACACAATGCATAATACAGTTATCCTTTCATAATTACCTAATACAATCAGCATACAAGGAAAGTCTTCGTCCTTCAGGTACCGGTTCGGTCAGCATGGGGCAGATCTCAAAGGGGCAGAATTAAGGGCAAGTTTTCCTTGCAGCAGCAAGGAGAATGGGGCAAAGTTACTGCATGGGCAAGACGGGGCAACATTAAAGTTAAAGTCTCTAGGGTGAGAATTCTTAAAGTCTCTTTCTCTGGAATAGAGAAAGGGCATCAAGATGTCGTCCAAGATGGCGTCTGGCATTTAGCTTCAAAGATGGCATCAAGGAAAATGGCTGACTTCTCTTTGTCCAGTGGGTTTAAGTAAGAAACATTCCAAATTCTGCAGAGTCTTCCATTGGAGGGTTCACAGGGTGGCTTCAATTTGACCAATGAATAGCGTCTTTCTCCTAGTACTCATTTATGCATACATTGTCCTTGGAGCCTTGGAACACAAGTTACAACGATTTTGCCAATTAATTTTATCACAGTGCTTTTATTGTCCGCACCTGCAGGAGTTGACCTTGCATCAAAAGGGATGCAACCATTCTAGCACGAAACCTTGAGATAAGGGTATTAGTCATTTCTACTGGAAAAGTACAACCTTTAAATGAAATAATATACTTTTGTTAGTGCAAGTGAAAGCCACGCAGTTGAATTTGAGACCAGACGACTAGGCCAAAGCCTCAACTAAATTTAAGCTAAGCATAAAACAGTTTTAATCAAGAAAATCATAAAACACATTCGCAATTATGACGGATTACTACATTTGTCAATTCTTCATGATTAATTAGGCTTGTTTATAATAATGGCGAACTACTCCGTGGGCACAATTTCCCACGTACATTATTTTTCTTTGCTGGAATCACACTACCTTATACGATTTTGTTACATGATATATGAATATTTGTTAGGCCTTCTTTTTCTGTGTCATCATTGGCCAGCCTACATCCGGGTCCAAACCTGTAACAGACAGCCTCGCTCTGGTTGGCCAACATCACAGAAGCAGATTATCGAGGAGTTTGAACAAGCCTGTTGCGTGTGGTGCAGTGAACTGGTGCCTCACTTTTTGAGCATGTGCACATGGAGGGAGTCTTTTTTTATTTACAGCACTCTCATCCTACTCTATGAGGAACAGGTATGGTGAGTCAGGTGGCACTTGCTCAGCAGTGGCTCCACATGGGCAGTGCAATATTGGAGGGATCACATAATGTCTCTCTGCGCTGCACATTGACACGCGGTCTTCCATCTGGCCCTACCTCACTCAGCACAAGCAGTCTCCAGCTGGTCTGTGCTAGAAAACCAGAAAGACTAGTGCTCCTACCAACCCTTCTATGAACAATGTGTGGGGTAGATAGTCTGTTAGCACCATTCAGGCATACGGTGTTGAAGTTTGATTATGTTTATTGCACTGCCTGTCCGGCATGCGGCTGGTATTTTGAGTCATCTGGCATCAGGCCATTTTCACACCAGTCTCAAGCAGCTCCACAAGGAAGATGCAGTGACAGAGGGAGTATACAGTGGCAATCAGTACTGCTTAGTAAGAGGCACGTGCTGCTTAAAGGTGAAGGTCTGTGCAGTTGGCCTGGGTCTATGCACTTTAAAAAGTTAAAACCCTTGCTGTATATAAGCAGAATTTAACAGGTATTTTTCTTTATTCCTCACTATCACTCAGGTGGGGCTAGCCTGGGTTGGCTAAAAAAAAGTAAGTAAATAAATTGGCTATTTTAAAACTATGGACAGTCCGGGACTGTCCCGAAAGTTTAATAGTGGGGCTCCTAAAAAGGTGGGGACCCCGGGCCAGAGCCACGTTGCCTTGCCTAAAACATCTGGAGGTCGGTAGATTGATTTGGTACATGGAGCTGGAAGGAGGGGAAGCCCAACAATTGTATGTGTGTGAGCCTTTGTGACTGTGAAGGCAGAGATGTGTGCCTCTGTGCCTATGTAAGTGAGAAAGAGAGACTGAACAAATAAATGTATACTAAAAGGAGGTGAGAACACGAGAGTAGGTGTGAAAAAAGAAAGCAATTTGAAAGAAATAATAGGATTAGTTAATGTCAGAGTTGGTACGTAAATTTGGCATAAGAGGTGAAAAGGGTGTGGGAGAGATGAGACAAAGGGGAGAGTTGTACTGAGACTGGCAGTGCAAGTATAGGAGGAAGAGGCAGGTAAAAGAAGCACAGAAGAGAGAAGAGATTACAAACAAAAGGTGTCAAAAGAAGATGAGTTAGTGTGAGAACAGAAGATATAAGAGACATGGTAATAGACATGGGAGAGAAGAGCAATGTATGTAAGAGCTGAGATGGAGGAAAGAGAAGGCGAGAGAGCAGGGGTCACAGGATGGAGAGGGATGAGTTTTGCTAAAGATTCAGAAGTTGGATAGCAGAATGAGAGAGAGTACGTTTTGCACAACAGAGGTGGAGTTTGGGAATAGGGAAGGAGAGGGTTTAGAAAATATCGATGAGGAGTGAAAAACAGGATGGTGTCAGAAATGGATGAAAAGATGGTGCTGGTTCTTTGGTGACAGAACAATAGGAGAATACCTCGGATGCCACCTGTAAGCAACATATTTAGGCCCATTACTATAAGGGTAGCACGAAAACGTGTAGTCACCTATGTCATCAAACATTTTTTATTTGCCTATTGTTAGGCCTGACAGCCTTAGGGTGGTCATCCCAAAACTTCTTGCCTGCCTCCCACCATTTTTTTGACCCTGTTTTGCTGTTTTTAGGACTCTGTGCACTTTCCCACTGCTGACCAGTGCTAAAATGCATGTGCTACCTCCCCTAAACACAGTAACATTGGTTCTTACTGTTGGAGTGTGTCTTTTAAAAGCAATATTAACATGAAAAGCTTCCAATATATTGTGTAATGAAGCTGCATAGAAAATGTGTTAACGTAGAAAATAATGTACGCTTCTGAAATGGGCCCACGGGGAGTGGCTACCAATGTATACGAAGACTAATGACACTTATTAATGATGAACTAATTATGTACTAATGTTTGAATTTGTATTAGCATATTATAATTAGAGTCATGAATTAGGGGGTTGTTAACTAAACTACTAGGCCTTAGTTAGCAAGGGTCTGGCCCTAGCTGCCTGGTCTCAATTTTAAACTGTGTTTTTCCTAACGTGCAATGTGCTGTCTTCTTGAAGGACACAGAGCTGTACTTTTCCAGAAGCTAGATGTGTGTGTAGCCGTAGTAAATTCTTTCTCATGGGACCCGACTTGCTCAAGGAGACATTCTTGCTGAATGCAACAGTGTAATTCGTAACAGGTGCAAGGCTGCCTGGAGTAGGAGAAAACAATGGGACTACTGACTGGAGCGTAAAGTGTAACTTTTCTTATCTGACATTCCAACCAATGAAGACGCCAATAACCTGGGCCAATCAATGACATGAGAACTGTGTTTGTGGAAAATTATAGTAAAGTGCGTGGAGAATTATTGGACAGAGATAATGATGCACCAAATATTATCCAATGGGGAATTAAGGGCTAGTTCGACAGTTTTGATTTAACCGCATGACCCGAGGAGAAATCAGCTATTATTCGGACATTCCACTCCAAGCCATACCTTGCCATTGCTCTTTTGAGACTTTGCGGATACTTTAACCATCCTCTATCTAATCCTTACCTGATACTTACTTCTCCTCCATATGAAGGAAGAGCCTTATTCTTTAGCTATGCCATACTGAGACTTTGCCCTGTCCTATCTTTGCTGATGGTGAATCAACTGATGTCCCGAGGATGAAGTCTGACGCTGTTTGCTGATTCGTTGGATGGGTAACTATCTGATGAAAATTGTAATTGTCTGTTTGCCTTTTCTTTCTAGGTACCAACTGCTCTTTTGATAGAGGCCATAGTTAGATGTTTTCCAAATTGTTGTTTACTAAATTGTTTTGCATGAAGCCCAACATGCTGATGCTAATTCGAGGTTAGTGAAGGTGTACATGAATATCTGACGCAAATAGACAAATGACTGAGTTCTTGCTTTGTTGAATCCTGTACTACTGTGACTTTGCTAAGCTGCTTCTTATTAATGATGTGATAATGCTGAGTAATATTCTCTATGTATTGATTAATTGTGTTCTAATTACAAAGTCTGAAGAGATTACTAATGAGATTGATTACTAATGAGATTAACGGAGATGATATTAAATTGTAACAAATAGGGAAATAAATATTCTAACTCTTAACTAAATTGGTGTGGTTATTCATGACTGAAAAGTCATGGTGTGTTCGCTTTATTGATTCTTGTTAAATGTTATTGATTATCTTAATGATTAGTTATTGTGAATATTGATTGAGTTATTGATATATTGATCTGTGATGCCAAAAGGACATCTCGTGCTGGGAAGTCCCCGAACGTGGTCCAAAGGTCCATCGGCCTACGCGTGTCTCCTTGTAAGTTTACGTATCAAGGTTCTGACGCGCTATCACTACCCAACTGGCTTACTTAATTTACTCGTAAGTCCCTAGTAAAGTGCACTAGAGTGTCCAGGGCCTGTAAATTAAATACTACTAGTGGGCCTGCAGCACTGGTTGTGCCACCCACATAAGTAGCCCCTGTAGCCCCTTAACCATGTCTCAGACCTGTCATTGCAAGGCCTGTGTGTGCAGTTTCACTGCCACTTTAACTTGGCATATACAACTACTTGCCAAACCTTAAACTCCCCTTTTACTACATATAAGTCACCCCTAAGGTAGGCCCTAGGTAACCCTTGGGCAGGGTGCTATGTAAGTAAAAGGCAGGTCATGTACTTATGTGTTTTACATGCCTGGTAGTGAAAAACTCACAAATTTGTTTTCCACTACTGTGAGGCCTACTCCTCTCATAGACTAGCATTATACCTGCCCTCATATACTTTTAAGTGGTAGATTCTGATCTGGAAGGAGAAGCCTTGTCATCCTTCACGCTGCTGGCAGAAAGCGGAAGTGGAAAGTGGAAAGTCCAGCAGCCCGAGGACATAGGACGGAGCTCAGAGCTGGAGCTAAGCCGACGAAGGGAGCCATGCAGCATTGTGTGGCGAGAGGAGAGGCAAGAGGCTAGGCTAGGTGAGGTTGGGCTGGGGGCCACGTGGGTTGTGTGTGGTCACGGATTATGGGCTGCAGGTTTTCTGGGTTGCCTGGCGATTGTAGGTGACTGCAGTGGGTGTGAGGTGGTGAGGTTGGCTGCGGTGCATTGGGAGTGATGGGGCAGGGGTGCAGTGGTGACACGAGCGCAAGTGTGGACTGGTGTTGGCCTTCACCAGCCATCCACCCCTACCAAGCTCCACTAGCACCATTGTCACTGCTGTCACCTGTCCCCCCCACCTGGCCATACAACATTCGCCGTTTAGCCCTCCTCCGCCCTCGCTATCCCTCTTGCCCTGCCTGGACCCTGCCTGGGCCCTCCCTGTCTGGAACACCTCCTCAGCCGTGACCCTCACTTCACCGCCCTTGCACACTTGTGCCTGAGCTCTCGCCCCACCCTCAGACCCCTGCATTTCTGCACCCTTGTGCCTGAGCTCCCCTGCACCACCAGGAGGCCAGTTAGCAAGGGGAGAAGGGCTGGGGAGGAGGAGGGTGGCAACAGGAGTGCTGGGGCCGCTCTTTCCACCCTGTCCCCCTGGTCTGCTGTCTGCCCCCCAACTGCCCCTTGTGTCCTTCAAGCAATCCCTCCTGTGCATCAGGCTCATCAGGCACATCAGGTCCTCACCATCCTCATCTTCATCCGGGACACTTGCCTCACCAGGACGCTATCATGCCATCGTGTTGCATCGCACCATCCAGCTCACCACCCAATTCACCATCCAGAACCTTAGTGTCGCAGCTCCAGGGTCGGCTATCGCCATCAACTAGAGTCAATCCTCAGAGACACAGAGAGGCAGGCAGCAGGCAAATGTGGTGACTGTACTCAGTCACAGCAAAGGGTGCACCCGAATCAACTGCAGAAGTGGCCCACCTAGGGTGGGTGCAGCTTGCGGAGGTCTGTAGAGCCTCACTTGCCTAAGCATCATCAGTAGTGGTACCTATGGCGCCTTCGTCTATAAGCAACTGCATCTGGGTAACCAGTGTGGCAGTGGCAGTTACAACAGCCGGCCATTAATCCATCAGCTCCAACATTTCCACTAACTCCATCAACCCGACAGTATAAGCTTAAGGGGCTGCCAGGAGGCAAAGAAGGGAAGGGAAAAATACGACCATGCGGTCCGCCAAGACAAGAAAGTCTCCCCTCACAAAAACAAAAACAGCAATGGGGAAGAGGAAAAGGAGACTCCAAGCTCCGGACAGCAACCACATGACACAGACACAGATTCTGTCACCTCTTGTCGAGATTGATTCTGAGACGGATCAGGAAGGAAAAAGTTCTATTGCCAAGCCCAGTGTTGGACACAGGCTGGAACAATAAAAAGCATCACACCACAGACTGTCAACCAAAAACGTACACAAAGTTCTCCTTCCTAAAAAATTACAGATCCACCTTTTTTTCCAAACAGCAGCCATATACAGGGCCTACAGTCACCACTGGAATCCTCAATCTCCATAAAAACAACTGAAAGCTGCACACCTCAGCATGATACCCCTACAATGAGGCTTACATTAAGTTCAAACCCCACCCAACCTGTCAAACCTAGTACATCTTCACCGTCTACAGGACAACAAGTTCAACCCATCAGGGCGGACGTCCACGAGGAGCCCCGGCAGGTCCCAGAGGACCAATGGTGGGTTTCCCCTCATCAAAGTAACACCGGCCAAAATCATTCAACACTACGTGGAATGGAAGCGGCTCAGCCCACGCCCTTCAAAGAAGGGAGACAACCGTCCATAGACATACAGGTCATGACACTGGATCCCGACCCTGCCACCCAAGAAAATCCAACAAACTCTGCAACTCAGGCCCCCAGCTTGCCATCTCTCCCTCCAATCATAAAAACAGAGGGGTCAGCATAGCAGCGGATGAAGAAACATTATCTTACCTTGCCACGCAAGAATGGGAGGACATGCTGATCACATACTCCCATGACTCCCCTTCAGCCACTCGACTTACCCCCAATCCAGATCCAAGCCACCTGTCCTCTAAGGATGGTGCAAAGATCAACGCTAGCACTGACACGAGCATCGGAACACCAACTGATCAAGATCCTGTTGCGAACTCTCTCAACTCACATACAGACGGCATGTGGGCCTCCCGACTCAAAATCATTCAGCTCCTAATTGAAGCACTTCACTACCAGTCAGACAAAATGGATGTTCAGCTAACCCTGCTTAGCACATTGGCAGTTTTTGTAGCAGGAATAGACTGGAAACTAGGTGACCTAAAATCCCTCCTCACACAGCCATAAGAAATCCCCATGTGCGCTAGTACCAACTGCTCATGTGGGCCAATAATAGATAAACTATATATGCTACCCTCGATGCTTACCCATTTTTTGTGCCTCTCTAAAAGCAGGAGTTCCCAGTCACCTTACACACTCCTGCTTCGAAACCGACCCTACAGCTCATGTCCTGGCAAAAATCAACCCGGACTCATCTGAGAGCATAACGCACAATCTAGGAACAAGGAGCGAGGAACTGAAACACGGATCTAACCAGACGTTACCTACAACAGTAGTCCTCCCCTCCGCGGTTCTAATAATAACCACCAACCAACCTCCTGGGAGCAGGCAATCATCTGGCTGCTCCATGGACGGCAACTCCAATGTGAAAGCTAACGTCAAGCAAAGATGTGCCCAAAGTAGGAAAGGACGCAAGAAGGAAATTGTAGGGAATGGAGAGTTCAGCACTTGGGCATCAAATTGGCAACAGACCCCAAACTGGGAACTTCAGTAAATGTGTCCTCCAATGAAGTCACATCTCCCCAGCCTCCTGGCTAAATAGTGAACACAGAGTATCCACCTTCAAATATGGCCATCGACTGGGGGATTGGGACCATAAATGATCTCTCTTCGTCAGGAGAGGGGAGGGGCATTGCAGTGGCAGTCAAAATTCCACAGTTCTTGCAAACTGCAGCAAATTCAACACCCGGAAATCATAGTCAACCTACACTTTCGACCTCCCTGAACCCTCCATTCGTGCTGTCAACAGACTCTCACTCACCAGATTACAGGAAAGCTCAAGAAGTGACCAGCATACCAGCTAGCCCTCCACAAAATGTACAAGCAGGGAGCAACTGCTGGAGTCCAGATGGGGGAGGACCACCAAACCAACCACTGCAGAAATTGGAACCTCGACCAGAGGCTACAAACACCAACATAGTTACTTTTCATCCATATTACAATTCTAAGGGCACTGGCAACATCCTGAATAGGGGAAATATTCTCCAGCTTCTATGGCACATTCTTTCTACAAGCAGCCTGAGCATAACTGACCTTCTGGCAGTAGAATTCATCTGCCCAACCACCACACTTGCCCTTGAAGTAACTAAGGCGCCATGGAAGACAAGATCAATTGCCCAAACAATCTTAACTGAAAGAGCAATTATTGAACGCTGGGGCATCAGTATCACCATGCACTCTGAGGTTGGCTACCCGACTCCTCTACTAACATTAGGGCCTAAACCATATCCCCGGATCAGGGAAATACGCTCTATACTCAAGAGCGGCCTGAGCTGCTCACCACTGTCTTTAAGTGCTTCCAGCACCACTACAGGTGAGTACCGGAACCGCATGTTGCACATATCAATAGACCATCTTCAATCCTACAACGATTTAAGGTGGATCTCAAGAACGATCAATAACTGCAACTTGTCCTGGTGACAAACTCCAGACAAAAGGCGGGCCCCACACCACCAACAGAAGCTCTCCGCCTTTGAACGTAAACGGCCCACTTTCCTGTGCCTCAGACCACGATTTTATTCAATACATCAGCGCCTTTGACATAATACTAATGCAGGAAACTTGGCTGGATGAATTATTTAATTTAGAAGACTACACATGCTTCTTTACGCCAGCAACCAAAAAGGCGAAATACAGTCACCCTTAGGGTGGCCAGGCCACCTACGTCCCACTAGCACTCTCGGTCAGAACCACACCCTGGTCTCCACCCTCTCTTTTACCAACATTGTAACAATCACCACCTCCATGGACGTGCCCACAGCAGGGATAGATCTTGTAAACACCTACCTTCACCGGAAGTCCAAATCTAATGATGCCACCAAATTAGTGTATAACTTGAGACTTATATAAGCAGTGGAGATATAGGGGAAAGGGCAGACACTATTGTCTCAGGTGACTTCAATCGGCATCTACTTGGGGCCTCCACAGACGAAGCCCCGATTGTTCTTTCCAGTGCATGGGGCCTTCCAACACAGAGTGCCAACAAACATGGTAGACCCACATTGACAAGCAAGACACAGCTCAAAGGCTTAGAACAACTACAGTTAACAGCCCTGAATGGCAGATTTCAGGAGGACTCACCACCAGCTGCAACATATTTCTCTCCCACAGCCTCTACAACAATCAACTACACGTTCGTCACTCTGCCAGTATTTGACCAGGTAGCCACCTACCACTTCGGAGACAAGAGTGAAAGTGATCACTGCCCTCAGGAACTAACCATTAACTTGAGGATCTCCAAAATGGAAAAAGCAAGTATCTCACTCATCACTTCCTACATCACAAATTACAAGTGGGTTAAATGCGGGCAAGCAAACGTGGATCTCGTATCCAAAGCAGCAATGGTTATGGCAGCTGAACTAGAAGTGAATGACAGCAGTGAGGTGCTGAAGTGGGAACAACTAATTACTAGGCTAAACATCAATTTTGCGGAATCGATCACCACCAGAAGACCCTCAGCACCGTCAGCAACAACTCACTTGCCACAGGTCCACAGAATTGCACTACAAGATGCAAAAAGGAAAATGAACTCCACCATAAGGCATCTCCGTGGCATGTCTGGGGACCCAGGCCTGCGTGAAGCGTTAAGGCACAAACAGTCACAAAAAAAGCAGAAATGGGCAATCAACAGGAATCGCAGCGAAGTCTTATGGGCCAAGCTACACTCAGATGCAATGAGTAACAACAGCGCACGCTTCTGTCACACAATATGTAATCTTACACGCCCTTCTCACTGAGGTATTACATCACACATACCTGAAACTTTCTGGGCTCAACATCTGAGAGTCCACTACAACTTCCATCCTTCAATCCAGGTGCCATACAGACCATCCACACAAAGAAACTGTACAGAATCTCACCTTCCTCATAAGTCTTCAGAGAAGACTCCATTTTCAGTATTCACTGACTCTGTCATGGCAAAGGACCAGATAGCCAAGGGCAGGAGAGAAGGTGCCCTGGGCCCCAACGGTCTACCCCCTGTCATTTATAAGCACAACAGCCCCTTCTGGAACCTCTCTACCTAGAAATAAGCCAGACCGGCATCATTCCACAGTCCTGGAAAGGGTGCATAATCTCTCCTATCTTTAAAAGAGGGGACAGGTCGCTCCCAAATAGCTATCACCTAATTGCTCTAATAGACAATGAGGCAAAGTATTTTGCAGGTTTGCTGTTGAAGCACCAGTCTGCATGGATTGTTGAAAAAGGAATAATTCCAAAGACCCAAATAGGTCTCTCTAAACAAACTGGCACCATAACAAACATAATGGCCATTGGTCTCTTAATCGATAAAGCTAAGGCACAGAAACGTCAGCATTACCTATGTTTTGTTGAATTTAAGGCCACATTTGATCATGTGGAAAGGAACTTGCTGTGGAAGAAGATCTTAAACTGGGGACTTCCACATCTGCTTTTACACCTGATAATAGCTATTCATACGGACACATGGGTCCAGATAAAACTGGGAACAGGCACTCATCTTTTAAGGAAAATTCCTACAACCAAAGGTCTAAAACAGGGCTGTGTTCTGGCCCCCACACTTTTCAATTTATATATATCAGACCTGGTGGGCTCACTCGCTCTTACAAACTTGCACGGCCCACAAATTGGAAACCTGGAGCTACCGTACCTCATGTACGCGGACGACCTTGTGCTGATTAGTCACACGAAAATAGGCCTCTAGAAGCTGATAAATGCCACTCAGCACTACTCGGCTGCCACTACCCTAAGCTTAAAAAAAACATGCACAATGTCAATCAGAACTAAGGCACCCCCAAATGTGTGGTTCTGGGGTACAACACAGCTTGTTCAAACAGAAAGGCACAAATACCTCGGTATCACCATCGACAAATCAGGGAACTTTGTCTATCAAAGAGGGTGTATAATGGGAAAAGGCCTAGCAATAGCACTATCTTTAAAAAGTCTAAAAGTGCACTTGAATGATCCCTCATACACCCTTCTCCTACAAGTACTAAAAGCCAAACTCTTGCCCACAATAACATACGGAAGCGAAGTACAAAGAGGCAGAGACACAGAAATCTTAAATCACACAGTAAGCAAAGTATACCGGATGATCTTCAATCTTCCTGAATTTACCGCCCCCATTCAACTGAGACTGGAGTTCGGCCAATCAGATCAATCTTTGGCAAGACGTGGTGCATACATCAACTTCTGAAGTAAAGCCCGAGGCACCACCTCAGAGTCCCTTAACTGCCATCTATGGCAGGAGCGCTAACACCAGAACACATCTCCGTTCAGGGTCTATTTGGATGACTCATGCAGGGTGACGGCCTCACCAACCTCTAGAGGACCTCAGTCCTGCACAGCACCTTTAAAAAAGCAGCTGGGAAATCAATCAGGCTCCAATCCCTGCTGGAGGACAAAGCAGCCTTCTCACGGAGATCTCACACGTGGATGACTCTGTACACCTACACGTCTTTGGTATCACAGCCATACCTAGGCCTCGGTTTCTCAAGGCAAGCAAAGGAGCAATTCTTAAAGTATTGGCTAAGGCTTCTACCATGTGCTCTAAATGTAGCCCCCTGGCTGAGAGACGTGACAGACACTACCTGCCACTTATGCGGTAAGAGCACAGAAGACCTCCTTGATGTCCTCTGCTCATGCGATCATCTTGTATCAGAATGAAAAGCCTTACTAAAAAACAAATTCAATGAAAGAGGCCTACGGACAAGGAGGCAAGCAGTAATGGTGTGTTTTGTGCCTAGGGACCCACAACTAAACTACAACCTAATGAAATTTCTCTCCTTGGTAACACAAAAGCAGCATTCAACATAGCAGCACCATCCTCCTTCAACCTCCTACATGGTCCCCTAGGTATAAGACCTCTGCCACTGTGACCAACTGGGCCGACACACTCAACCAACTATAAGGAAAGATGAGCCTAATGACTGCTAAAAAAGTTTAGATGACCTTAGAGAAAATTGTTTCATGCAAGGCTGAACCAACTGCTCATGCAATGGTCCCAGGCAACTATGCAAAAAAATAAATAACAATAACAACACATCAGGAAAGAGTGGGATAGTGAGCAGACTGGGCGACACTACAAGATGACGTTCTTTCCTAAATGCTTGACATCAGCATTCAATGGTACTAAAAGATGTTTTAACTACAAATAGAATGAGTTATGTTTTAAAAAGCAACTGAACTGCTATGAGGATCGGACAGCTCAACTGAGTTATCACAATGTGTTTTATATGTATTAGGAAGAAGTTTACAAATAAGCAATATGGGTACATGTAAGTTAACAAGACTGCTAATGATGGCTTATTAACAATTTGAATGCATCTTAAAAATTCTTTCTTTTTTTTTAGATTGTTATTATTTTAAGTAACTAAACAATCAATCTTTACTTACTTACTTACTTACTGCCTTCTGATGAAGTTGGATTAAATTTTACTATTTTAAAAATGGCACTTTTAGTAAGTAGGCATTTCTCTGCACTTACTGCCATCTGTGCCTTACAGCCTGTCTCCAATCCATGCCTGCTCTGTGCTGGTTGAAAGCTCCCCTTGTGCATTCCACCCAGACTGCCATAAACACAGGACACTCAGTCACATCTGCATTCATCTGCATTCTGAATGGGTCTTCCTGGGCAGGAAGGGTAATTGGGCTCTCTCTGACACTTCAAAAGCCAGTAGTCTGGCCTCACACAAAGGAACGATAACCCCCTACAGGGATCCTGGCAGATAGGACTGGGCTGAAAAGGGAACTTGTGCACTTCAAAACAACTCTTTGACATTTACCCCACAAAGGTATTTTGGGGTATATATACTGGATCTTTGACCCCACCAAATAAGACACTTCTAGATCTACACCTGGACTCCTGTCAGAGGGACTGCCTGGCTGCCCAAAGGACTCATCTGGACTGCTTTACTGAGAAGGACTGCCGACCTGCTTGTTGCTCTGCTGCCTGCTGACCTCTGAATCTGCTGGAGAAACTCTGGGGGTCATTATGACATCGGCGGTATACGAAGATGCCACGGGCACCAACATACCGATGTGGAGGCGACCATCCGTCCACCAGATTATGGACACTGCCGGACATCCGCCACACTTAGGGCGGAAATCCGGCAGTAGCCATGCTGGAGGACGGTGGTGTCCTGGTGGTGCTACCACCTGCACGGCCCCGCCAATAGGACGCCGCCAGCCGTATTAAGACCTTTAATACAGCCTGGCAGTGTCCTGCTGGTTGCAGCAGTGCCCCTTCCCATTCCCTGCCAGACGACCTTCTCCCTGGAACAGGTAAGGTGATCATCCGACAGGGGAGGTGAGTGGGAGGGTGGGTAGTGTTGTGTGTGAGTCTGTGGTGTCTGCGTGTGTGAATGAATGTGTGTGTGCGTGTGTGAATGTGAATGTTGTGGTGTATGTGTGTTGTATGTGTTTGAGTCAATGCATGTATGAATGTTGAAGTGAGTGCGTGTCTGCATGTCAGTGTGTATGCGTGTGAGTATGCGTGTTTGGATGTCTGTGTATATGCATGCCCGAATGTGTGTGAGTATGTATGAGTGAATGCGTGTATGGATGAGTGTGAGTGTATGCGTGTCTACGAGTGAGTGCGTGAATGGGCTAGGGGTGTGTGTCAATGGATCGGAGGGGGTGGGGGTATGTTTGCATCTGGGGAGGGGGAGTGTGGATGGAGGATGGGTAGGGGGGTTAGATGCTTGATGGGGGGGTTGGGGAGTCATCTACTGGTGACAGGGAATTAACTCCCTGTCACCAGCAGGCCCTACCGCCATGGTTTTCATGGCGTTGCTACCGCCGTGGAAACAATGGCGGTAGGCTGGTTCATAATACCACTGGCGGTACTCTGTGGGCCGCCGGGTCAGAGCTGAACATCTCCAGCCCAGCGGTTCATACCGCCATGGTGGTATGATTGGTGATGTGGCAGGTTGGAAGTGGCCAACTCACCACACTCATAATGTGGCGGTATACATCAAAAGACCGCCAGGGTCAAAATGAGGGCCTCTGTCTTCCCCAAAAGTGCTCTCCAAGGGCTTGGATTGAGCTTGCCTCCTGTTATGAAGTCTCAGGGCCATAAAGATTTCACTCCAGCGAAGAAAATCTCCGTGCGTCAAAAAAACGATGCAACGCCTGCAGAAATCAATGCAGCACCTGCCTCACGGCTGAAAATATGCTGAATGGCCTACCAGATCAACGCAGCGCCTGCTTCTTCTTAAAAGCACATCAAGGATTTTCAACGCATTGCCCCTGGACGTCAAAATATCTGCGCATCGCAGTGCGAAACCAAGGCTGTGTTCCTGGAAATTGACCCATCACCTTGCAGCGTGGAAAGTAACAACACATTGTCTGTACAGGGCCTGAAAATCCAATGAAGCACCTTATTTCTCAACACATCTCCTCCTCTGCGGCCCACGTGTGTCGTTATTTTTGTCACATCCCAAGTACTGTATGTTACAAGGATACAACTACTGGTTCTTAACATTTTAGACCCTTTTAAACCTTTAGAAAAATGTGATATCTCGACTTGTGCATATTGGATTTTTTGCATTTTCATCTTATTTTATTCAGATGGATATTTTCTATTTTTCTAAACTGCTGTGGAGTACTTTTTGTGATGTTTTCACTGTGTTACTGTATGAGTTATTGCATAAATATTTTACACATTGCCTTCTACGTTAAGCCTACCTGCTCTGTGCCAAGCTACCAGAGAATGAGCACAGGATAATTTGGATTGTGTTGTGACTTACCTTGACTAGGTTTGTGGTCCCTACTTGGACAGGGTGCATAGCTCTGCCAACTAGAGACCTCTATTTCTAACACCTATGATATGGAAATGGAAATAGAAGTCAGAGACAAGAAAATGCAAGAGAAGAGGAAGGGAAAACAGGAGGCTGGGAAAAAGAAGAAATTAGGAGAGTGAAAGAGGTCGTACATATCAAAGTGATGTGGGCAGAGGTGCAAGAGAGACTCAGTTGAGAGAAGAGTGTAAGGAAATGGGTTATGAGAAGAAAGTGAAAAGAGAGATGAGCAGGTCAAAGAAGAGTATAAGGGAATGAGCAGAGGGGTTGAGCAAGAGCTTGGCAGAGAGGGTTACTCCACGGCCCTTCCGCCGTATTACAATTCCATTATAGCCTATGGAACTTATAATTCGGTGGACGGGATATCTGTCACATTTGTGACGGAGTAACCCCTCCGCCAAACTCTAAATATTTGTAATCGGCAAATATAAACTGGAAGTCCCAGAATCTAAAGCACTCTAAGTTATATGTCCAGAACTAGCTGGAGGTGTCTCAAGTGGCGTTTGGTGCCACTTGACAGTAAATTCTGACAACACCACTTTGTAATATGTAAAATGTAAAAACAAAGTCACAATTTGTGAGTTTCTACCTTTTTACATTTCCCCAACATAAAGCTTAGCTGTCTGTCGAAGACGTATTGTGTACAGTACAAATACATAGATCCCGATTACAAAGCAGGAGGGATAAATCAGAGCACTATGGATATACTGGTCACTGATTCTGTGTGTAGCACCCAGATTAGAAGTATTTTCCTTATCTATGGTACCCAATTAATTGTGTTGTCAAGAAATGACATATGAAACAAGAAATATGTGATCTTTAGTTGCCCATTCAGGACCTGCGTACCTTCGACTTGCTATTCTTTTTCTTTTCAACTTTCGATCTCCATTCAATTCCCCTTCACTTAGATCTTCTCTCCTTGTTGTATCTACTTCTTCTTCAATTGTTGTTTTAACAACTACTTTTTTCCTCTTTGCTTGTGATTCCGGACACTTATCTCCTTTCAGTGGGCCGTTTGTCAATGTTCTTTTCAGTGTTGAACTAGAAACGTCTTCTTCCTCTGCAGGCTTTTCTCTTTATGGACCTGCAACCGGTTCATGAGGAGTCAGACCACATTGGCTTTGATCCGCTTCAACTCCTTCCTCATCGAGGTCTGGCATTTGCTCTGTTTGTCTCCCGACTTCGTCTACTTCTGGGAGAACCCTACTCTGACTAGACTCTCCTGCTGTCTCAAATGAGATTGGCTCACTGTCACCCTCCTGGGGGTCTTCTCCTTCGTCTCTCCCAGGAGTGACTTAACCTTCCTCAACTTGCTCTGATCCGGCCTCAGTTCCTCTTTCTTCTCCCTCCGTTTCTGAGGCTTGTTTTTTTGTAGTTGTTGTTACTATCAACAACTCATCTTCAGTGTCCAAAGGACATGCCACCTTCTTCGTGTGGCTAGCATGGATCCAGTTTGGAACTCCAGCGCACTTCACAGCTGTGGTAGTAATCAGAACCACCTGGAAACACAACAGACTATTTAGAAAACGGAACTGACCCTCTTCTGAAACCTACAGTTCATCCTGTCTCTGTACACATTTCATTTTGCTCCATGGTCGTTTTTCCTCCCTGTCAACATTATTCTGCAATATTTTCAAATCCTCCCAGTGTATCTATCACATTTAATGCAAAACTTGGACAAGTTTCATCTTCTTCAGGCAACAATTCCCACTTATCTTTGAACGATATACAGTTCAATGCACAAAACCTTGCGACAAGATGCGCATATCCATTTCCTATTGTCACAAAATCTTGCAATTTCAGATGTGCACTGCATTTCACCACAGCAATCTTTTCAGACATTGGGATAGCATGCCACAGTTCTTTAATTCTCTCACCATATCTCACTGGTGAACCAGAAGAGGTCATGAAACCTCTTTGTGACCACAATTGACCAAAATCAAGGACTATTCCAAATCCATACTGGCTATCTGTATTAATGGTAACTTTTAGCTGGGTAGAAACATGGCACGCTCTAGTAAGGGCTACCAGTTTCGCTACTGGTGCAGAATATACTCCTCAAACCCAAGACGCTTCCAGGATACCATTAATTGTGCATAGAGCATATCCTGCTCTCAGTGTCCCTCTATTGTCTCTTAGACAATGATAATTTGGTCATTTTCTTCCAATCGGGTGTCTCTAATATCAGGTCTTGGTTTGGTGCGCATACCAGTTACTTCAAGACAATCATGCTCAATGTCTTCCAGCTTTTCAATTTCAACATTTTTATTTGGAAGTAAGATTTCCGGGTTAAGCACTATACATCTTTTCAATGACACATTTGGTGACCCTAGAATACTTGTCTCATATCTGGTCAATCTTACACTTGTCAAGTATTGAGTTTTCGTCTTTGTAAATGGGATTTCAATAGAATGAGGGACCATGATGTGGGAGGCTCTGTCCAACCACTGGAACTGCACACAGACAGCCTGATAAAGCTGCTGCAACTGGGTCCGAAGTAACTGAAAAATATGCTATGGGGTGGTCTACACCTCCATGGACCTGTGTTCAGACAGACAAAGAACATGCATCACTCTCATGACAAAAACATGTGAAAGACATTGTATAATCAGGCATCCCCCAAGCAGGAGCTTTACACGGGCTCTCTCTCAAATCAGAAAACACTTTCATAACAGCCTGGTCTAACACTATGGGATCTGTAACCTCTTTGTGAGTCAGCTTCTGTGAGGGCTTGGAAATGACTGAACAATTATTAATCCATTGGTGGCAGTAACATACAATCCCTAAAAACATCCTGACATCTCATTAAGTGGATGGGGGACTAATCTGTAACATTGTTGTGACTCTCTCTCTGGATATTTTCCTTGATCCTTTCTCACTCTGGTGACCCAAATATTTAATTTCCTTCTGACAGTACTGCAATTTAAGTGGAGACACTTTATGGCCATTCTTTCCAAATGGTTCAGCAAAGTAATTGTGTCATACTTGCAACTCATCTCTCTTTTTGGACACTTTCAGCAAGTCATCAATGTACTGTACCAAGGTCAATTGGAAGGGCATTCCAACGACTCCAAGTTATTTTTCAAGATCTGATTGAATATGGAAAGTGGCTCTGAAAACCCTTGAGGGATTCGACACCAACAGTGACCTCAGTCTAAAAATTTGAAACAAAAGAGAAATTGGCTGTCCTCATGAAGAGGCACAGAAAAGAAAGCTGGTGACAAGTTTATGCCAATGAACCATTCAGCATCTAATGGAATCTGAAACATTATCACAGCTGGATTTGGTACCACAGGGCAACATTTGATCACAATGTAATTTCTTTTTCTCAAATCCTGGACAATTTGAACTTTCCCACAGGGCTTTTTCAATCCCATTATCGGTAAATTACATGAGCTGCTCAACACTTCTTTCCAAACCCCTTGGCTTACAAATTCTGCAATTATTTGGGCAACCTTTATGAGGATACCATGTGGCATGTGATACTGGGGAATTTGAGGAAAAATTGCATTTGGCTCTACAGGAACCTTCACTAGCTCAACTCCCTTTATCAGACCTATTTCTTTTCTTGTCATATCCCACACTTTCTCTTAAACTGTTCCCTGTAAATCAGGAGGAAGCTCCTTCACAGTGAAAACTGGAAATAAATCAATAAGGGGGTATTCCTCATTCATAGGCTCACATTCTTTCTCAGGAGTTGTGTCATTTTCATCATGACTATTTGTCTATATCTCGATTCCGTCATTTGAGCAATTAATCGAACGCCTGGTTTTACACAGCAAGTCTCTTCCTGGTAGGGATACCGGACTTGAATCACAGGCTACGAATTTGTGTAATCCTTTAAAGTTGCCGATTTTAACCTGAACTGGTTCTGCAACTGGGTTGGTCAAATACTGATTTGCTACTCCTACAATCTGGACTGTCTTTCGTGAAATGGGCAAATTTGGAACCTCTGCAGATCTTACTGTAGAGCATGTAGCTCCTGTGTCAATCAAAAATGAAACTTGATGACCCATGACTTTTCTCTTCACATAGTGACCTTTCTGATCTACTTCTAAAGAAGCTGGAAGCACACATTCGTCCTGATCAGAACTCTCGCTCACCCAATCATCGTTTATTCCAGTCTCACTGTGTAACGGGAACTGTGTTATTACTTTGGTTGGACCTTTGGCCTGCAGCCTGTGGAGGAAGCATCACCTGCTGCTGCTCCATTGGGGCTTGAGATATTTGAATTTGCTGTCTAGGTACCATCAAGACCCGCTGTTGCATTGGCTGCATCTGTGTCATTTGTACACATGGCATTTGCACCTGCTGCCTGGGTTGAAAATTCTGCATGTGATTCACATTATTCTGAAAATTTGGATTATGACCTCTCACTCTTGGTCCTTTCATGTTTTGGAACAAGTTAATGTCACTAGTTTGCTGAATGGCACCTTCCTGCACCATCATCAGACATCAAAAACATGTTTCCCTGCTGCTGCTGTGGTACCATTCTACTGGCTTCTCTATCAACCTAGGATAATCATTTGTAAAAGACAGAAGATCACCTCTTCTCCAAGGGACATGAACAAAATTCCCTCCTAGAATCTCTCTCATTGGTACAATTTTCACTGGATCCTTACCATGTTGCACATTTGCAGTCAGTTCCACAGAATCCTTTTTCTCTTATCTCTTTTCTTTATCCATCTGCCTTCCCCTTTGTCTAATGCTCCCCAGGTCTGGGCACTTTGAAGTAACTCCCAAAGGGGTGCCTTCTTTCCGGCAGATCTCACATGTTCAAAATCTTTGGTCTCAAAATCTAACCTGTAACTCCTTTTCAAATGTTTTGTTTTTTCTATTTCTATGCCATACTTCTATGCCAGGTCTGCTAGCTTTTGATGCAAATTGCTCACTTCCCTCGTACTCTTCGGGCACAGATAGCTCACCTGCTTCCATTCCTAGTCCCGTATAGTTCAAGTTTTCCTCTCCCTTAGGAGCACTCCGCAGGGTATTCAGTTTATCCAACCATTTGGTCAAATTGCTGGTCAATCAAACCTTGCAGCGAAATGTTATTTGCCTGGGCATGTGGTGCCTGTTGTACAACTGTATTGGGGTCTGCGGTGTCAGTAATTTCAAGCTCTGACTAATGCTCGACCCTATCACAGTATCCGGAGGAACTGCGAATGGACTAAAGTCTAGTAAAAATCTTGATCCTTCAAATACCTGTCCCACAGGAGACACTACTCGGATATTCTCATTAAGTCCTCCCATCATTGTACTCTGACTCAGGACTCCCTGTCCATCTGCACCGTGTTTCTCTTGTGCAAATAAACGGACAATCGGACCTATGGTAAGAGGCACAAATACAGCATCTGGGCTTTGTCTAACAATCAGGTTCTGTGGGAGAGTAACTTCTGCATTCTGGTTCATCAGTACAGACATATCTGACTGTGTCCCTGTTATGGGAGTGTATTTCTGCATTATCTGTGACTGCGGTTGAGGCAGTAAAAGTGGAGTTTGCTCTGTCTGAACCAACATCTGTCTTGGAAAAACCTGTCCTGTAGGCATTATTAAGTTTGTGGCACTTTCCACAATCGGCACATCAGGGTAAATTCACTGGACATTTGGCTGTGGCACCTGATTTTGGACTACTGGAGTAGTAGCTGCATTAAGACTGCTCTGCATCGGGCTCTGCGTTGGGCTAGGATTAACCTGCACCGGACTTGTGGTCACATTAACCTGTGTCTGTGCTGAAGGATTTACACTAGTGCTCGGACCACTCTTGGGTTGCATATGGTGGAGGACGATTTCTCAATAACTGTAAAATAAATTCATCATCGTCTGACTCTTCCTCAAATGTCAAAGATTTTCTAGCCTCCCCACTTTCCGAAGGGCTTCTATTAGTCTTTATGGTAGCTTTCCTTCCTTCTCTCTCGCTGTCCTGTGTAATCTCAGGAAACAACTTAATTCCCTGTAAGGTCTCAGTTCTCCAAAACCTCTGATCCCTGTCCCACCTAGCCTCTGCTAGTGTCTTTTCTGCCTTTCTCATTCTCCTCTCAAATTTATGTTGCTGTTGCTGTCTGGCTACTAGCTCCCAGATTGCTCATGCCTCAAACTGTGCTGGTCTTGGAGGGTGTTTCAGATCATACAGCACCCTCCTCAGATTCTCTAAACTCCTTAAATTAAAGGTTCCGTTGATAGGAAGCGCTAAGCTTCTATCCTTCTCTGCCACTTTGCACCATTTCTTTGCCAAAGACATGGTGCAGCACTCTTTTCTTCTATCACAATGTAAGCTTCTGTACCTTCTGGTGGTGCAATATCCCCTATACTTGTTGTAATGTGCATATCTCCCCTTAAAGCACTCTTTAAAGCTTTGAAAGATTTAATTTCTGCAACTTTTATTTCATTCTAAATCAAATCAGGAAGTGACTTTTAATCCCAGAATTATCTTCACCCACCTTCTCAACCAATTGTGCTTCATGGACGGTTGCCAATGCAGATCAATAATCAATAACAATCAATAATATTAGTAATCAAATAGGAGTCCGTAATTTGCACTCACCATGACCTGTTAGTCATGAATGACCGCACCTTTGGGTAAAAGTTAGAATATGTATTTCCCTATATTAACAATGCTAATGTCACATAGGTTAATCTCAAAATCAATTGGCAAACATACAGAAACAACACTGGCTGACCAAAGCGACGAAAGATTCACAATCTAATCAAGGCTTGAGCTACTCCACATTTTAAAGTTACGGTACAAATTAATAACAAGAATAACTGCGCAAACGTAATAACATATGTTTAGATTCAGCAAAGCAAAGAAATCAAAGGTTATTCCATGTATTGAACTTCATTAGTGAGGACCCAAACTAACATCAGATTAGAATAGTGTTTTTGGGCTTCATGCAAAACAATTTAGTCAACACAAATTTGTAAAGAAACTAACTATGGCTCTATCGAAATAGCGGTTGGTACCTAGAAACAAAAACAAGTAGACATAGCAAACAACATCATAGTCAATATACCTATCCCCTGTTTGGATCAGCAGGCGGTGACAGTCTTCATCTTCATGACGTCAGTTCGGTCAGCTAGGCATCAGAATTTTAGCATTAAGTTCAGGAAAGGCAAATTCTCTTTTAGCAATAAACTTAAGAATGTCTCTTCTCAAGATGGAAAATGGGCAAATGGTGGCGTCTCTTCTCAGTGCAGTCCGGCTAAGTTAGATTTCCTAAAACTACTTCCCATGTCCCTATTGGTTCAAAAATCGCATGTTTGCATTCAGTCCAATAAAACTAAAACTTCAAATCTACATTTCTACTAGTACATGGTTCACATGTCGATGATTGGCTCCTTGTGTCCTGCTACCGTCATTGGGCTCATCAGGTAACAATATTGTTGCACCTTATACTCTAGTCAGTATGGCCTTTGTCTTCTCCTGGGAAAGTTAGTCTCACACACATTACATTAAACATTGTTGCATTAGCAAGTACATCATCCCCTAGCAAGCAGTTCTCATGAGAAAGACTTTTAACTACGAGCACCTGGACAGTACAGTGGAAAATCTCAATTTAATTCTACAAACACCCATTTTATTAAATGCTTAAGAAATACAGAGTGACATGAGGCTGTGTAACTGGGCCAAGACCTCGATAAGTTAAGGCCTACAATTAATAAAGCTAATACATATTGTATAACCTTTAATATGACATATTACTACATTAATCAAACATAAGCTCAACATTTCATATTAATATGCCATTAATAAGTACACTTTGTGATCATTGGCGGCCACTTAGGTAGTCGCAGCTTTGAATGTGTGCATTATTTTTCCCTACGTTATTACATTTTCTACGCAAATTCAACACTCATAATACATGAATATTAATTAGTAATTTCCTTAAAACTTCTGTGTTAACAGCATCAAAAACATTACTCTATGGTGGTGCTAAGGCAGCACAAGGGTCATGTAAACATGCTCCTCAGTGTTGAGAACCATGCCAAGTTGAGAGGTCGCATATGGCAGCAAATAACTCAAAAAACGAATGCAGCGTCTTCACTCCCTTGTACAGTGTAGGGCAGTTAAAAAAAAAAAGTTTTAAGTCTTTAAACAATGTGCACAGGAATTGCTTTCTAAAACCGATGTGTCACATACATGCCTACATTTTAAAGCAGGCAAGTGGGAGATTTTAAAAGAACAGTTGGGAAAATGTATTTTCCCCACTCACTGTTATTGAAGCAGAGACAACCAGCCTGGATCAGGTCAATTGATATGTATGGTGACAATCAGCATTTCATGTTTGACAGTTTAATAGCACATCACAAACAAAACAGTGTTTTAAACTCTGTTTTTGTTTACCTTATGTAAAACTGCCAAAATCGAGGCCTGTCGCCTGCTCTAATTTCCCCCTTCAAAAACCAAGGACAAAGCTTTAACCTTTGATGTCAGAGGTAATTCTTGGAGGGTGAGAATAGAGAGCGTGAATGACAGGCATCAACACTTTTATTTTTGGCAGTTTTACAAAACTCTGAATCGGGTTTCTGAACAGGGAGACGGGAGCCTAGCCTTGGAATCGGTAGTCTCCCCTCTGAATCGGGAGGATCGGCGTGTATGGTGTCAGTGTGCCCACAAATGTTACCTGCTCTTGACAGTAGGAGTTCTTTGGTACTAATACTGTACATGTTGTGTAGTTCAGCTCATAATTGTTGTTTGTGAGTTTTCCACATGCTTATTTACAACACAGTAGATTTTGAAGATTTTCTGCATGCAATTTTTCCACATACATATTTATCACATGATAAATCTGCATACAGAAAAGTCACATGCAGAAAACCTGAACATCATACAAAGCAATACTAACAAACAAAAGCATGTGAAAATGTCACTTCAGGGCCATAGAGTGCACTTTGTTTCGTTCCTTATTCATCACTAGATGCCTCTTATTCAATGGCGTTGCTTGCCCTGCCCAAGAATCATTTTGGTCTGACCTTGTTTTCATTGGATGACATTCATCCTTCCACCGCTAACACCAGACCTGGTACTGCAATGCAAACGAGGGGTTAATTTCTCTTCCACTTTGTATTTTCCAGCTCATCACTCCACTCTACTCACTTATCTTTATTACGTACACCTAGTACCACCCTTTTTTCTCTGTGTCCATTCCACTATGGCAGCCCACGCATATGCATGCTCAGATACATTGGCGTGTTTTTCATATGCTTTAAAAAAATATGTTTAAAGATGGCTACCGCATGAATAGCTGCATTTATATAGAAAACACAAGCATAGCAAAAGCCAGTGGTAGGCTAAGTATTTTGGTCGTGCCAATGCTTGTTGTAGAAGGCTGTCAAATGTCAGGCAGTGAAGCAGAGTAGAAGTCGAAAGAGGCTCCTTTTATCAAATGTTTCAAATGTATATGAGTGCACCAAATTGCTAAGGGCCAATCATTTAAACTGATCTAAAATAATGTGGCAAGATAAAAGACAGCATTGTTCAACATATCGCGAGATCACATGAGTTTGGTTTCAGGGCTATAATGAACACCCTACCCTACAGACCCACCTTTCTTGTGATAAATGATAGTGGTGCAAGGTAAACCACTTCTTCGCTATGAAACCTATACGAATAGCATTGACAATCCTTGTTTTTGTTGTTTGTGTGTGAGGACCACTTCTATGCTGCTGGAAAGGCCGTCACAATACGCCTTTGCATCCTATGCATACTGTCGCAACCTGGAAACAACTGACAGTAGCCATTTGGCAGCCATTTGGAAGCTATTAGCTGTAATGTCTGGACACCTGTCTTTCTCTGATGGCCGTACACGGCTTTCTCTTTCTGGGTATTCTTTTTTTATTTTAAGTTACAATCAGTTCTTAATGAGCATATTACCTGTTCATGCACTAAAATGGCACGAATGCAATCTTAATTACACGAAGGCATTGAACTTAAATTTAGAATGAGACAACGCCAAATCTTTTAATTTATTTTCTTCGGATACGTTTGATCCAAAACCTTGCATTAAAACCATATCTGAAGAATTTTCTTTCTCTGGTAGATTCTCCTCTTGGTTATGGCTGCCATCTACTGATAGCACTGCAGAGCTACTCTTTTGCTTTTGAGGCTATTTTATACCTTTGAAACTAACGATGCTGAAACTTGAGAAATTAGTACCTTGGTGACATTTAATTGCCCTTCCCTCTTGCAATTCTAATATATTGACGTGTTTAACTTATTTTCAGCAATGCCGTTCTGCGTGTGGAAAAAACACGTTCTGTTATCTAAGCCTATCACCTTTCGTCATCGGCATTGGCACATATGGAGTAGCCCCTGACTTTGGCGGCTGTAAGTCAGTTTCAGGTATGTGTTAGTACCCCAAAAGATATTACTGCTTATAATATCAGTTGAAGGCGCTTGAAACTACACTGTTAGCGATCCAGAGTCCCATTTAGGCTTTTGAGCTTGCAGATCGATTTAAGACGACAAACTCGCTCTGAAATGTGTTTGCCCTACGGAGATCCAAGACAGTGCAGTAGCACATAAAAATAAATTATGACAAAAGAGACCGCAGTTTAAAACTGGATGCCACAAAGTGAAGGCTATAACGTAGGGACTCGCTTACAAACGCTGTCCCTTATTGTTCATCTCTTTCCTAACTGAAACATCTCCGAATGACTCCATTAGATCACTTTCTGCTGTTTATGTTTCCTTATGTAATGCCCAGTGCCTTGATCCTCGCTCTCTCGCTGCTAACTGGGCATCAGTAGTTTTTGCTTCTGATGCCGGTGAGCTGAAATTGAATGTGTGTGTGGTCAGGAAAGCGGTGGATCTAACTCAATCAGCGATATGGTGAACTACGAAAGAGCAACCCGAATGAAGTGAATGAGGACAGGCAAAAGGCTTATACCTGAATTGGCTGAGACTTGGAAAACGATTGATGTACTCTGTCTCCACCACCGATATGTCTCCCTTCACCCTGTCAGCCTCACTGCCAGAAAGACTGGAGCCATCAGCGATCACCTTTCTTCTTCTTCTGTACCATTAGCGCGTGGCTATACACTACTTGATTATCCTAGAGCAGATAAGACATATTTTTACTGAAGCATGCGTATTATCACAAATACTACTATCAAATTGAAAGTTACTCCCAAGAAAATACCCAGTTTTAAGGTAGTTGAGTTGCTTCTCCCTAGAATATACATAGCCAGTCTGCAATGGGAATGCCTGCATCGTATCTACAGGTGGGCAGGGTTTCTCAGACAGACATCTGGAGGGTTGCCATTGGGAGTTGTGCCTCAGCATTGAACCCCCATTACTGTGGGGTTGGTGAATGAAACCTCAGTATCAATGATTTCTCGTCATCCTTCAAGCTTGAAGTGTTTTTTCTTAATTCAGCATTGTATGCAATTAATCTGATGTACCACTGTGCTGGTGTGAAAGAATGATACTTTTATTTGGTCTAAGTGATGAAGTCTGAACATCCCAATAAACCATCACTTGAAAAGTATAGGCTGGGACAAGAAAGGGAATTAGGAGGTAGTGCTCAGTTACACAACAGTAACATTGTTATGCTGAGTATGTATTCCAGGATGTTACAAGAGTGATGCATGAATTGAAAGGGGTGTGCCACACAAAGCAGGCCAGGAAGCTATAACCTACCCAGGTCCATAAGTTAAAAAATGTGGAGATAAAGCCATTCCAAGAATTAGTACATTCTGCTGTGTGCTGGAGCTTCAGGCAGACAATGCCTAACTTTTTAAAAGTTTATTTTCCTAAATATTTATTAAGATCCAACTTCACATTTGAATTTTAATAAATATTAAAATAATGCTTGAATCATTTCTGTAATGTATCTCAAACCACAGTTGTAGGAGGCTGGACTGGCTTGTAGTGAGTACCAAGGGGTACTTGCACCTTGCACCAGGCCCAGTTATCCCTTATTAGTGTATAGGGTGTCTAGCAGCTTAGGCTGATAGATAATGGTAGCTTAGCAGAGCAGCTTAGGCTGAACTAGGAGACGTGTGAAGCTACTACAGTACCACTTAGTGTCATATGCACAATATCATAAGAAAACACAATACACAGTTATACTAAAAATAAAGGTACTTTATTTTTATGACAATATGCCAAAGTATCTTAGAGTGTACCCTCAGTGAGAGGATAGGAAATATACACAAGATATATATACACAATAGCAAAAATATGCAGTATAGTCTTAGAAAACAGTGCAAACAATGTATAGTTACAATAGGATGCAATGGGGAAACATAGGGATAGGGGCAACACAAACCATATACTCCAAAAGTGGAATGCGAACCACGAATGGACCCCAAACCTATGTGACCTTGTAGAGGGTCGCTGGGACTATTAGAAAATAGTGAGAGTTAGAAAAATAACCCTCCCCAAGACCCTGAAAAGTGAGTGCAAAGTGCACTAAAGTTCCCCTAAGGACAAAATAGTCGTGTTAGAGGAATAATGCAGGAAAGACACAAACCAGCAATGCAACAACTGTGGATTTCCAATCTAGGGTACTTGTGGAACAAGGGGACCAAGTCCAAAAGTCACAAGCAAGTCGGAGATGGGCAGATGCCCAGGAAATGCCAGCTGCGGGTGCAAAGAAGCTTCGACTGGACAGAAGAAGCTGAGGTTTCTGCAGGAACGAAAAGGGCTAGAGACTTCCCCTTTGGTGGACGGATCCCTCTCGCCGTGTAGAGTCGTGCAGAAGTGTTTTCCCGCCGAAAGAACGCCAACAAGCCTTGCGAGCTGCAAATCGTGCGTTTGGCGTTTTTGGACGCTGCTGGGGCCCAGGAGGGACCAGGAGATCGCAAATTGGACCTGAAGAGAGAGGGGACGTCGAGCAAGACAAAGAGCCCTCACTGAAGCAGGTAGCACCCAGAGAAGTGCCAGAAACAGGCACTACAAGGATGCGTGAAACAGTGCTCGCCGAAGTTGCACAAAGGAGTCCCACGTCGCCGGAGACCAACTTAGAAAGTCGTGCAATGCAGGTTAGAGTGCCGTGGACCCAGGCTTGGCTGTGCACAAAGGATTTCCGCCGGAAGTGCACAGGGGCCGGAGTAGCTGCAAAGTCGCGGTTCCCAGCAATGCAGCCCAGCGAGGTGAGGCAAGGACTTACCTCCACCAAACTTGGACTGAAGAGTCACTGGACTATGGGGGTCACTTGGACAGAGTTGCTGGATTCGAGGGACCTCGCTCGTCATGCTGAGAGGAGACCCAAGGGACCGGTAATGCAGCTTTTTGGTGCCTGCGGTTGCAGGGGGAAGATTCCGTCGACCCACGGGAGATTTCTTCGGAGCTTCTGGTGCAGAGAGGAGGCAGACTACCCCCACAGCATGCACAAGCAGGAAAACAGTCGAGAAGGCGGCAGGATCAGCGTTACAGAGTTGCAGTAGTCGTCTTTGCTACTATGTTGCAGGATTGCAGGCTTCCAGCGCGGTCATCAGTCGATTCCTTGGCAGAAGGTGAAGAGAGAGATGCAGAGGAACTCGGATGAGCTCTTGCATTCGTTATCTAAAGTTTCCCCAGAGACAGAGACCCTAAATAGCCAGAAAAGAGGGTTTGGCTACCTAGGAGAGAGGATAGGCTAGCAACACCTGAAGGAGCCTATCACAAGGAGTCTCTGACGTCACCTGGTGGCACTGGCCACTCAGAGCAGTCCAGTGTGCCAGCAGCACCTCTGTTTCCAAGATGGCAGAGGTCTGGAGCACACTGGAGGAGCTCTGGACACCTCCCAGGGGAGGTGCAGGTCAGGGGAGTGGTCACTCCCCTTTCCTTTGTCCAGTTTCACGCCAGAGCAGGGGCTAAGGGGTCCCTGAACCGGTGTAGACTGGCTTATGCAGAATTGGGCACATCTGTGCCCAAGAAAGCATTTCCAGAGGCTGGGGGAGGCTACTCCTCCCCTGCCTTCACACCATTTTCCAAAGGGAGAGGGTGTCACACCCTCTCTCAGAGGAAGTTCTTTGTTCTGCCATCCTGGGCCAGGCCTGGCTGGACCCCAGGAGGGCAGCTGCCTGTCTGAGGGGTTGGCAGCAGCAGCAGCTGCAGTGAAACCCCAGGAAGGGCAGTTTGGCAGTACCAGGGTCTGTGCTACAGATCACTGGGATCATGGGATTGTGCCAACTATGCCAGGATGGCATAGAGGGGGCAATTCCATGATCATAGACATGTTACATGGCCATATTTGGAGTTACCATTGTGAAGCTACATATAGGTAGTGACCTATATGTAGTGCACGCGTGTAATGGTGTCCCCGCACTCACAAAGTTCAGGGAATTGGCTCTGAACAATGTGGGGGCACCTTGGCTAGTGCCAGGGTGCCCTCACACTAAGTAACTTTGCACCTAACCTTTACCAGGTAAAGGTTAGACATATAGGTGACTTATAAGTTACTTAAGTGCAGTGTAAAATGGCTGTGAAAATAACGTGGACGTTATTTCACTCAGGCTGCAGTGGCAGGCCTGTGTAAGAATTGTCAGAGCTCCCTATGGGTGGCAAAAGAAATGCTGCAGCCCATAGGGATCTCCTGGAACCCCAATACCCTGGGTACCTCCGTACCATATACTAGGGAATTATAAGGGTGTTCCAGTAAGCCAATGTAAATTGGTAAAAATGGTCACTAGCCTGTTAGTGACAATTTGAAATAAATGAGAGAGCATAACCACTGAGGTTCTGGTTAGCAGAGCCTCAGTGAGACAGTTAGGCACCACACAGGGAACACATACATATAGGCCACAAACTTATGAGCACTGGGGTCCTGACTAGCAGGGTCCCAGTGACACATAACAAACATACTGAAAACATAGGGTTTTCACTATGAGCACTGGGCCCTGGCTGTCAGGATCCCAGTGAGACAGTGAAAACACCCTGACATACACTCACAAACAGGCCTAAAGTGGGGGTAACAAGGCTAGAAAGAGGCTACTTTCTCACAACAGTTAGTAAAAAATAGTATTTTAATTGCACTTCAGTTTTCCACATAGAAGCAGCTACAGTCCTGTGCAGTTAAAATAGTTTTGGGGTTAGTCATTGTAGAAACAGGTCAACACTAAATACTTGCATGTACCACTTTTAAATACTAGGCACCCTGCATTGTGATCTACAAGGACTTCTTAATGGGGACTTATTTCATGTTCAAAATTAGGATGCTTCCTGTCAGAGAGGGTTATTTTGACAGGCTTGCCTGTAGATTTAAAATGTGCAGCATTTAGGCTGCTCTGGTAAGCCAGAAACCACGTTTGATTTGTCAGCCTAGCAGAAGGCACAACATGTGCTGCAGTCTACAGGTGACATTTAACTTCTCATGTCATTGGTGTATTTCTTCCACCATATACTATGTTCTTATCAATAAGTTAAATATGTCAATTAGGAGCTGGCCAAATCTGTTGTGTTGTTGTGGTACCAGTACGTACAACGGGGCCTGGACAGCAGTGCCCTAGTTTGTAGAGTTAAAAAACCAACAGCATCAGCTTCCAACCAAGGTGTTCTTCCTTCCAGTAGGCAATTACGTTTTATTTGTGTCCACGGTCACAAGTTTAAAGGAAGGTAAAATTAAGGGATACTACGGCCCTCCATATTGCCTTTATATAGAATGATGTATATGTTCTATACCTTTCTTTGCCCATCTTTAGGCCGTGAGCTTTCTTCAGAATATATATATCGGTAAAAAATCCTCCTACTTCTATAACCAAATCCAATTTCTTATTGATGTTGTGTGTGTATAAAGGAAATCAGGTAACTGTTTACCGATTTTTCACAGGTTCAGAATCAACGTTTGGCTCTAAGGGCCAGATGTAGGTAGGTGGCAAATTGCGAGTTGCAATTTGCGAGTCCTTTCGACTCGCAAATTGCAACTCGCAATTTGCTATGCAGAACGGTTTCTCAGACACCGTCTGCGACTCGCTATGGGGTCGCAAAGACCCACCTCATTAATATTAATGAGGTGGGTCGCAATTTGCGACCCCATAGAGAGTCAGGGCACTCACGGGGATGGTGGCCTGCTGGAGACAGCAGACCACCATGTCCGTGACTGCTTTTAAATAAAGCAGTTTTTTTTTTCAAAGTGCAACCCGTTTTCCTTAAAGGAAAACGAGCTGCACTTTGAAAAAAAAAACGAAACCTTTAGTTTCAGTATTTTTCAGGGCAGGTAGTGGTCTGCCCTGAATTTTTCTTTTTTTTCCAGACACAAAGGGGAAGTCGTTTGCGCCTGGGTTACCATCCACTTCAAGTGCAATCGCGGTCGCAAATGAAAATGCATAGCATTGCGAGTTGCAAATAGGAAGGGAACACCCTTCCTATTTGCGAGTCGGAAATGCATCAAACTCCCAAAATGCATTTCTACATAGCAAGGAGGCTTTTGCGACTTGCAAACGGCGATTTTCGCTGTTTGCGACTCGCAAAACCCTTGCTACATCTGGCCCTAAATGTTTAAATACAATCATAAATTAAGTATAAAGCAACTTGCAATGCCAGGACAAACTAGACACAAAAGAAATAGAATTTAGTTAGGGAAGGTTGTCGTCTAGCAAGATCAACAAATCAGCATTTGGCGATTTGGAATTTAGGAATGTAGATTTGTTGTCACTCACAGGCCTCCATTCTTGCATTCTCATCTCTTTTGGTAGATTTTACAAAAGTAATTCTATTTCATCAGTACTAAAGATGCATTGTTCTGTAAATCCTACTTAATGCATGTTTTTGCGCTGCCAGATGTGTACAGAATTATACTCAGGTCATAACCTAGTGGTGTTACTGTACAGTAGCGTACATTTCACATGCTGAGTTTGCACACCACCAGTACCATGCAACTTGTAATCAAGGCCTGAGTAGTGAAGTATACTTCAAAGAAGTTGTGTCACACAACATTTTCTGTGCTTTGTCTTCTACAGTAAATCCATCCTTCTTACCGTAAGCCTTGTGTCATCATGCCACTAGGTACTTTCTAAGACAGAATGGTGATAATGGAGAAAAAGCACAAAACATGCACAAAGGAGCCGCACCCAAGTGGCAATTAGTTCACAATTATTTTTGATCATGGTAAGTGTTGCATGCCCATGTAGGTTCTCAGCTTCATGTTTCTTTACTCTTTTTTCACTTGGCATTGGTTATCACAGTCAGCACAGCTGTACCATGCAAGTGGCCATGTGTTGTATTCAGTTGTACGGGGGCCTCTAGTTAAACATATGCCTGTTTGTTAATGCCATTTCCAGGTTGCTGTGTTGTACCTTTAATTCATGGAATGTTCCTCTTGTGTATTCCATTAGAACCTCTCCTGGTCAGTTATCCTGTGGCTGGCGAGGGAAAGGGTCACGTTAGTCTGGTTTGTATTAAAACTTGTTTAATAGCTTTTACCAATGTTGTGTGCACCTCTAACTACAACATTTTTGGTGACTAACTCCAGCCGCAAGGTAAAAGCACCTCTGTCGGACCCCGACATGATTCAACTTCGGTGACCTCTTCAGGTCACAAGTTTAAGCCACATGTGTAAGGTGTGTAAGAGGAGGCCGGTTGAACCAAGCATTAAGCCAAGGCATGTTGTCCACGAACAGCGTCAAATCACAATAAGCCTGTGAGTATTTTTTTTTTAGAAAAAGAGACTGTATCAAGAGACATTCGTATGTTGTGGCTAGAGGATCACCACAACATGAGCGCAAGTTAACGCTAGTATCTACTGTCACGCACGCAGCACGTACTTGTTTCACCCATTAGAAAACTCGCACTGTGGCTTGCGCATCATACAAGCACAAGTGTGAACAATCTCATGTTACATGCACAGCGGTTTATGGGCTCAAAGGCATATAAATGATAAATAATTTTTCTGGTGACCTACCCCTGGTTCCCTGATGTCCTCGTGGCCGCTTCCTTCTCATAGCACTCCCCTTCTCACGGCTTCACTCCACTTCCCGAGTTTTCCTCAACAGTGAAACACACTCTTGTGACTTTTAGAGGAAAGTTCCTTAGCACACATACAGTGCTCAGAAAAAAAGGACTTTTGCACACAATCTGTTAATGGTTTACTATTGCTCGGTGATTTGTTATAATGGATACATCCTCAATCAGCCTTCCCCCAACACTTTCAGCACATCGTGGTCAATCAGCTACCCAATGGGAAAAAGGATAAACCTTTTTATGAATTATTTAGTAGCATTATATGGTCAAACATTTAGCTCCCAGAGAAAAAAAGCTGCATTATTAAGCACTTTTGGTAAAGAGGTGCACCAAATGTTTAAATACTTACCTGAGGTACAAGGAAATGATAACCAAACAGTGGAGGATGTGTGCAAACAGGCCAAATTGTGCTGAGAAAAAGATTTACTAAAGAGGAGAACATTTTGATGTTGCGTTATACATTTTATACAAGGCCTCAAAAACTGGAAGAGTCACTGGGAGACATTGTTTCAAGCTTCATGAATTGACAGTTTAATGCAAGTTTGGTCAAATGACTTAGGAATTCATTCATGACCAACTCAATGTTCAATGAGGAAGCAAACAGACTCAACAACACTTCTGGGCATCAAGAAAACCAGCACACAAGGATTGCAAAAATAGTAAGGGAGTCAAAACAGTGCATGAGGGAAATAAACATCAAGGCATCTGGGCATCAAGAAAACCAGCACACAAGGATTGCAAAAATAGTAGGGGAGTCAAAACAGTGCATGAGGGAAATAAACAAAAAAGATATTGTGAACGGTGAAGGTGAAATTGCTGTTGTGAGCAATCAACAAGCAATACAACAATTTAAAAAGGAACTAAGTCAAAAGTATGCTTTAGAAGGGGCAGTTCAGCAAATACCACTGATACTAAGTGGTGTTTTGCTGCAAAGAAAGAATGCAGAAACTGCAGCCACAAAGGAAATTATGCTCAAATGTGCAAAGATGGTGGCAAGTCACGAGAGGTTTTCACAGAAGGATCTGCAGAAGTTGATGGCAGGGAAGATCACGTGTTGATGGTACATACTGAAACTGAGGAGAAGAGAAGAAAAGTTAGACCTAAAGTGCCTTTTGTGAGTTCAGACAAAAGAGTGGAACTAATGAGACACTCCAGCTCGCTCTATACAATTGTACTGAAGACAATGTGGAGGAAGGAGTGGCTACAGTCTACCCTGTTGCCAAAATACATTAATCCAAGAGGGTATCAAGGATCAAAAATAGATGTTTTGGGATACTTTGTGTCACCTATTGTGTTCAAGTCATGATGTACTAAATGAAAAATGTACGTGGCTGAAGAAGGACCACCAAAATTTGGATGGGTACATCAATATGACTTACATATTGTAATTGACTCTCATTCTACTGAAAAAATGTTGGTTGTGGATGACTTTAGTGTGGAAGAAGTATTGAGTGAGGTGAAGGAGGTCTTTGATGAAAGGTTGGGAGAGTTGAAAGAGTACATGCATAAAATAGTTTTGGAGGAAGACACAGTTCCTGTAAAACATAAGGTGAGGAGAGTTCCAATAGTTGTGAGAGAGGAATTAAAAAAACAATGTTAGATGACATGCTGAAGAAGGGAATCATAGAACCAGTGGAGGACTCAGCCTGGATTCCTCCAGTGGTCATAACACAAAAAGTGATAGGAGGCTCTATTTCTGAGTGGATCTTCGCAGTTTGAATCAGAGCATATCGTGACAGACATATTCCCTCCCCAAACATAAATGAACTTCTGTTACTACTTGAGGGTGGTAGGTTATTTTCTAAATTAGACCTGAAAAGTGCTTACCATCAAATAAAATTGCATAATGAACCTAAAGCTCTTACAGCTTTTATTACAATGGAGGGCACGTTCCAGTTTACAAAGATGCAGTTTGTGTTTCCTCAACTGCGAACGTGTTTCAGACAATAATGTTGGAAGTTTTCAAAGGAGCACAGAATGTGCAGTTTTTCCAGGATGACATATTGGTGTTGGGGAGACTGTAAAGCAGCATAATCGGGTGTTAAGGTCTGTATTGGGCAAACTAAAAGAATCAGGATTCACCTTGAATAGAGACAAATGTACATTTTTAGCTGAGGAGACTGAATACCTGGGTCACATGATCTGGGGACAGCGGTCAGACCCAAGGAAGATTTGTTGAAAGGCATTAGATCTGCTGCTGTTTCCCATGACAAGGATCAACTATGATTTTTTATGTATCTCATAGATTATTATTCTAAGTTTGTCAGCAACTTTTCAGAGAAGACAAAAGGATTGGGGATGCTGTTGCACAAAGGCTGTGCGTTTAAATGGGAGGATGTTCAACAGAAAGCACTTGATTCAGTGAGGGAAGACATATTTTAGCACCTTTTGATACACAGCGCAAAACCATTTTCACAGTAGATGTTGGTGCTTGTGGAGAGGGAGCTGTCTTATTCCAACTATGTGGCAGGAAGGAGGAGTCTGTGGCTTTCACCTAGCGCTCTTTAACTGAAAGGGAGCAAAAACATTCAGTGATAGAAGAGAGACGATGGCTGCTGCCTGGTCTGTAGAACATTTCAGAACTTTCCTCTTGGGGATTATTATTTTCTTGTGCACTAATCACAAACCACTTGTCAAAGTGTTGAGTCCTGGATGAGTAGGCAAAGATCTGCGAGGCTAGCCAGGTTAGCTTCAAGACTACACAAATATCACTTCAGGGTGGAACATATCCCAGATACTGTTTTTGCTGGTTTTTAGACTCTGCACACTTTACCACTGCTAACCAGTGCTAAAGTGCATATGCTCTCTCCCTTTAAACATGGTAACATTGGATCTTACCCAATTGGACTATTTAATTTACTTATAAGTCCCCAGTAGAGTGCACTATGTGTGCCCAGGGCCTGTAGATTAAATGCTACTAGGGGGTCTGCAGCACTGATTGTGCCACCCCTTAAGTAGCCCCTTAACCTTGTCTCAGGCCTGTCATTGCAAGGCCTGTGTGTGCAGTTTCACTGCCAATTCGACTTGGCATTTAAAAGTACTTGTCAAGCTTAAAACTTCCCTTTTTCTACATATAAGACACCCCTAAGGAAAGCCCTAGGTAATCCATAGGGCAGGGTGCTGTGTGGGCAAAATGCAGGACATGTACCTATGTAGTTTACATGTCCTGGTAGTGTAAAACTCCTCAATTCGTTTTTACACTGCTGTGAGGCCTGCTCCTTTCATAGGCTAACATTGGGTTGCCCTCATACATTGTTTGAGTGGTAGCTGCTGATCTGAAAGGAATAGGAAGGTCATATTTAGTATGGCCAGAATAGTGATACAAAATCCCGCTGGTCAAGTTTGATTTAATATTACTATTTTAGAAATGCCACTTTTAGAAAGAGAGCATTTCTCTGCACTTAAATCTTTCTGTGCCCTACAATCCACGTCTGGCTGGCTTTAGTTGAACAGGATAGCTCCTTGAGCATTCACTCAGACACACCCCAAACACAGGATACTCAGCCTCACTTGCATACATCTGCATTTTGAATGGGTCTTCCCGGGCTGGGAGGGTGGAGGGCCTGCTCTCACACAAAGGACTACCTCACCCCCTACTGGGACCCTGGCAGAGAGGATTGAACTGAAAGGGAACCTGGTGCACTTCTAAGCCACTCTTTGAAGTCTCCCCCACTTCAAGGGCACACTTGGGTATATAAACAGGGCCTCTGACCCTACAAACTCAGTCACTTCCTGGAGAAGAAAACTGGAGCCAGAACCTGCATCCTGCCAAGAAGAACTGCCTGGCTGCCCAAAGGACTCACCTGACTGCTTTCTGTGAAGGACTGCTGCCTTGCTGTTACCCTGCTGCATTGCTGCTCTCTGGCTGTGGTGAAGAAGTGCTCTCCAAGGGCTTGGATAGAGGTTGCCTCCTGTTCCCTGAACTCTCAGGACCAAAAAGACTTCATCTCTACAAGAAGGACTCCTTGTGCGGCACAATTCGATACACAGCCTGACAGAATCAACGCACAGCCTCCACTGCGGTGAAAATTTGACGCACGCCGATCCGGAATGGCACAGCCTGACTTTGCAACGAGAAGATCAACGCAGCGCCAGCGTAGTGACCGGAAATTCGACGCACTGCCCACCGGAACGACGCACAGCCGAACCGGAACGACACAGCCCGACTTCCAGAGAGGAATCGATGCAGAGCCTGCTGTGGGGTAGAAAATTTGATGCAACGCTCACCAAATCAACGCAGCTCCTGTGACTTCGTCCTGCCAGCGCAGGAAATCCATGCATCATCTCTGGGTGTCTGAAAACCCTGCAACCCAAAGAGGATCCACAACCGAGCACCGGAAATCGACGCACAGCCATCCCTGCGTAAACACTAAATGACGCATTGCCGTGTGCAGCCCAAGAAATCAACGCACACCCCTTTGTTTCCAAGTATCTCCTCCTCTGCGGTTCTTTGCGGAGAGTTTTCACGCAAACCAGGTACTTTGTGCTTGAAATAGACACTGCATGGAGTATTTTTGTGGTGCTATACTGTGTTATTGTATGATTTATTGCACAAATACTTTACACATTGCCTTCCAAGTTAAGCCTGACTGCTCAGTGCCAAGCTACCAGAGGGTGCGCACAGGATAATTTGGATTGTGTGTGACTTACCCTGACTAGAGTGAGGGACTTTGCTTGGACAGGGGGTAACCTGACTGCCAAGCAAACACCCCATTTCTAACAAAGGTTATCTCTAGATTGGGAAGAAATTGATGGTCCCAACATTTTAGCTAAGGAACAATGGGGAGCTATGGTATGGTTATGTGATGTTGAAGAATGTGCTGAAGTGACTTTTACAGCAGGAGAATGGAAGAAATGTACGGAGGACGATTTGGTTCTCAAAGGGGTGTAGCGAGTGATCGTTGGAGGTAGAGTAGATGGAGAGAGAGTGCAGTTGCCCCGTCATTAAGACCATATAAGAAAGTTGTCGATGAACTAACATTGGTAGACAAGGCAATGATCATGAGAAATGACTTGCCGATGAGGGTCATTTGGGGCAGACTATGACTAAGAAGAAAGATAAAATATTTAGTTGCTAAGTATGGATGATTTAACATAATGGGTAGAAGATTGTGATGTCTGTAAAGAAAGTGAAAAAGGTTAAAGACAGGAGCTCAGGATGTGCGAGGTCATATTGAGTACCAGGCACACCATGGCGTACGGTGTATTTGGATTTTATCTGCCCCATGCAAGGCCTCAAAAACAGTTTAAGGAACGCCATGGTCCTGGTTGACGTTGATTCCAGATGGGTGATTGTCAAACATTTGCCTGAAGTAAACACAAGAAGTACCATTGAAATACTTAATAAATTGTTCCTGGAGGAGGGACTTCCTCTTGTTTTAATAATGGACTATGGAACACAGCTCCCTTTGCATGAAATTAAAGGGTTTTTCAAGAATTGTGGAATGACACATCTTTGCACAGCATTGTACAACTCCCAGGCAAACGGAATGGTAGAAAGAGTTAACCGGTTGGTGAAGGATACCATACTTATAACCACTCAAGGTGGAAAACATGTAGAGATGATGGTAAGTGAAATAGTGTGGGCTTATCGCACTACAGTAAACATGATAACCAGTGAGTCTCCCCTTGAGAAAATGAGGTGGAGGAGGTGTGGCACTAAGTTGACTCCAGTGTGGCTGACCAACAATAGTTGTGAGGAGAGTGAGAATGAGGGAAGAAAGGAGACTAAAGGAGATTTGAAAGAAGGCTAATGGGTGAAAATAACACATGGAAAAGTGATTGAAGGGCTATCAAAATTTTGGGGCTTGTTCAAAATGAAGAGAGTTTGTGATGAGTATGTGGAGTTGGACAGAGGCAATAAATGGAATCAACGCAAAGTGACATTATAGCAAAAGGGGGGCAGTTGATGTGAATAAGAGACATACCAATGAAGGACTCAACAGCTACATGATGAAGAATAATGATGAGTTAGTGAATGATTCAAGAGTGGATGCGAGTTGAGATGTTGAGAATGCTGGATGGGTTGTCTGCGTGAGTGAACGCACGCATGACACCACACTTGCTGGAGAAGTAAGAGAGTCATGAATTACCAGGAATCGTAGACCTCCTCATTACTTAAAAGATTACATACAGGTTGCTTGACTTCAATTCCTGACATCCTTTTATATTGTTTTGGGTTTTTTGTTCTTATTTTTGCTCTGTGTTGAGTTTGAAAGGGGGGAGAGGTGTTTTCTTCAGTTGAACGGTGGCCTCTAGTTAAATATATTGTGCCTGTTTGATAATACCATTTCCAGGTTACGTGATGTACCTTTAATTCATGGAATGTTCCTCTAGTGTATTCCATTAGAACCTTATGTACAGGTGGTTAACTTCTAGTCAGTTATCCTGTGGCTGGCGAGGGGAAGGATCATGTTAGTACAGTTCGTATTTAAACTTGTTTAAAGGTTTTACCAGCATTTTGTGCCTTTTAACCACAACACCATGCCTGCCAGAGAAGGGGATGAGGGAAACAAACAGGGCTGCTGGTGGAATTAACAACATTTTCAGGTTTCTTTTAAAAGGCATGTTGCATCACATGCAATTTTGACACTGGTGTTGTAGTCCATGAGTCCATGACATATTCCACTTCTGCAACTCACTATTGTTTCTTCCTTCTTGCAAGGAACATGGCATAGCAGTGGAATCTGGTTCTTCTGTGGTGGTCATTGCCCTATTAACTAAGTCAGCAGGGTTGTGTCTCAGTGGCCTTGATGGTCCGGTCCTGAAGGACACAAAACATAAGCTTTCACCTCTCAGAAGTTGGAAGAGGGCATGCGGCCTTCATATTCCTGCCTATAATTAACTGAGGACGCTTCCTACGTTACCTTGCTGTTCTTCTATCTGCAGGATACTAGCTCCAGCTTTATAGACCTCTGCAATATGGGAACCATGATGACTCTTGCCATTCCCGGAGTGGCACTTGGCCACTTCATTAGGTCCTCTTCGTATAATCTTCATCTTGTTTATGCTGTGCATGTTTCTGCACAAGATACCTCTCTAGGATTTTGTTACAACAGTTACTCTTCCTCTGCAAGAGCTCATCTCCCGAGCCTACCATGTTGTAAGTCTGAGTAGTTCACATTGACCAAAACACACTGTCCCTAATTGAGTGTAATATAAGGATCGAGTGGGCAATCAAATATTATACATATTACTGATGAACAATGCATTTTAAATATTTTTATATTTTAAGTGTATTGTCACAACAGGTGACTTTTTCAAGCTATGAGACGACACAGTAAGTAGGGAAGTAAGTAAGGTCATTCACTAGTAAAATGAACAGGGTGAAGGCTAAACCCTGCTGACCAAGACCATGGTAAGTCTTCTTCCTGGTCTATGTCGACCACATCTATGCAGAAAATGGAATCTGACCTACAAGTCTTGGTCAGCAGGGTTTACCCTGCACCCTGTTCATTTTACTAGTGAATGACCTTACTTACTGTGTCATCTCATAGCCTTGAAAAAGTCACCTGTTGTGACGAAACACGTGTTGGCTTTGTATATGGAACTATGCTCAACTGACTGCTTAGCTGTATTTATGAATCAGTGTTCAACCGATCTCTTTTGATGCCCTTGGCTACTAATTAAAGGAATCTACTACAAAAACTCCACTGGAGGACATCTTTATTATGAACATTGTTTTGAGTGCTGTGGCTTCTGTGCTAAATTAAATAAAACAAGGCCAAAATGACAAAGATCTAATGAGTAAAACCCTAAGTATTCAATTTTCAAGATTTCAGTAGAAATAGCTGCACAAAGCACAAAGCTCCATCTGTGGATACCTAGTTGTGCGAACCAGGACAAAGTCACAAGTTCAGGCCAAACGGGATGGAGTGTGGGACAGTTACAAGGATCAAGTTAGGCCCGCCTAACCAATCCTGGTTTGTGAAGCGTTGCAAGGATTGGTGACGAAGATGTGATGTGTCAGTTCCGAGAAGCAGCAAGGCTGCAATGCAAAGTCCTATGTCGTCATTGACGATCCCATTGATGAGGGATTGCAATGCAAAGTCCGGTGTGGAGGATGCATAGCTCAATTGTGATGCTACGTCAACTGCCAGACTGTGATGCAAAGTCTGGCGTCATCATTGAGGCAGCTGTTGACAAGGGATGCAAGTTTTGAAGAGGTTACAGGGTGCAAAGATGATGCATGTCATTGAAACGGGTCCAATCAACCCAGAGTCGGTGATGCATCAGTTCTGCTCATGGTTACTCTGAGCAGCAGAGGAGATGCATCGGTTCTGCTGGGTCCACAGGGGCTGACAAAGCATCTTAGGCCCACTTACAAGGGTCGAGGACTGGAGTGGCACCACTTGGCATAGTAGACTCACACATGCTGGAGTCACAGTTGTTGTAGCCTTCTGTCCCTGAGACTCAAGTCAAGAGGCCAGCCATATAGCAATTGAAGTCACTCTGGGGTCCTGGGTTCAACAGATGCAGGTCCAGTCCTGCTCACCTGCAAAAGGGCAGCAGGTCAGCAAAGCAGGCACCAGTCCTTCAGAGTGGCAGTCCAGCAGAGTAGCAGTCCTTTCGGCAGCAAAGCAGTCCTTCTTCCTGGCAGATTAGCCAAAGGCCCAGAAGTGTACTGAGGAGGTGGTGTCTTAGGTCATTATTTATACCTGGTACCCTTCTCCTGGAAGGTGGGAGAAGCTTCTAGAGGTTTCCCTTTGAAGTCCCCAGGCATCCTACTTTCCCTGTCCTTGCTCCACACTAACTACAGTGGGTATGCAGCCCATTGTTTGGAGGTAGGACACAACATATTCAAGTGTAAGTAGGGCTGTGGCCAGCTCCACCCTCCCATCCTGCCAGTGATGGCCCATCCAGACACAACAAAGCTCTCTATTGTGTGTGGCTGTCTAGGCGGAATCCGCAAAGTCCAACTGTCAGATTTACCTAGTCATGTGACCCAGAGGCAGGCTACAGGCACTAATTGGCTAATACAGGAAAATGCCAAGCTTTCTAAAAGTGGCATTTTCAAAATTGTAATTTAAAATCTGACTTTACCATAAGAGAGAATTTTCATTGCAATGCCAAATACACCAAAACTGAACTTTTTATCTGTTTCCATTTGGAAATTACAGCTTATTAAGTGTAACAAGTTAACTCCAAAATTATCCTATGGGAGAGGTAGGCTGTGCAGTAGAGAAAAAATAATTTAAAGGTTTTTCACTACTAGGGCATGTAAAACATAAAATTACATGTCCAACTTTTTAAATAGATTGCACGCTGCCCTGAGGACTGCCAGGTCCTGCTCTAGGGGTGACGTACATATCTTAAAAAGGAAGGTTTAGGCCCGGCAAAAGGTTTATTTTGCCAGGTCGAAATGGAAGCTTAAAAACTACACATACAGGTTGCAATGGCAGGCCTGAGACATTTTTGAAGGGGCTACTTAAGTGGGTAGCACAATCAGTGCTGTCAGACCCAATATTAGCATTTAATTTACAGGCCTGGTGTACATGTAGTACCAATTTGCTAATGATTTATAAGTCAATTAAATATGTCAATTGGGTATAAGCCAGTTCAACCATGTTTTAAGCAGAGAGCACAAACACTTTAGCAATGGATAGCAGTGGTAAAGTGCAGTGAGTCCTAAAGCCAACAAATTCAGCAAAAAGTGGTGGGAAAGGTAAAAAGCTTTGGGGTGACCCTGCAAAGAGGGCAAGGTCCACCAATGATCAAATGGGTTCAGGCTTGCTAACCAGCCGGTACTACCTGAGGCTACCGGCTATACATGAAGTCAAGCATTTGTTATAAAATGTTTCAACTTTTTAACAGAAGCATCAGATGTCCTGCCCTTAATAGGGAGATATGTTGCTTCAAAATTAGTGAAGCCATGTCGGTGTGACTTGTGGGATTTGTCGACCAGCCCATGATCACACGTGGGTATGCTCATGAGAGTGCACCTCACTCTCAGTAATATTGCTCTCCTCTTTCATAGCTGTTGTTTGGCTGTGAGGGAATGATCTCTATTTGAGCTTTTAGTTTGGTGCCCTCACTTGGCGTTTCATGTAAGCCACTTACAAAGACTTATCACAAACTATCTTGGGTTAGCATGAATTTCTGATATATGTGCAGTCACCTCTTGATGGTGGTGATTAGTTGGACTGTTATTCATGCTTGTTTTATCCTCATCTTGATTAATTGTTTTGTTTTGGAAATGGCCATCTTTTTGCATGGTGTACCCCCTGATTTTTGCCTTGACTATGTTTGCTGGTTGTAGAACTGAAGCGGGCAAACAACAATACTGCAGTATCATAGCTGGTCCTGTTAAGTTAGTGGAATGTAGCTCTCCCTCTCCACGGTCTTAATGGCTATACTAAGGTAGCAGTAAGTTGAACCCGCAGTGACTGACTATTGTTTGGACTGCAGAGATCACTCTAATTACTGGATGACTCATACAGAGACTTGGTATAGCTCTTCCATTATACACAAACAACGCATTAGTACCAGCAATATGACTTTTGTGCTGCTACCTTAGTGTACCCAGCAAAACCTTTTGGAGAAAGACCTACATTCAACTGACTTAACTGGACCAGCTATGCTTCTCCTGTCCTTCACACATTAACTTGTTTGGTAAGTATGTCCTAGAGTGTTGAATGGACAACTGTGTTTCTCTATTTGTAATACACGTGTAGTGTGAAGTGCCATTTTGCTGATGCAATGGACATATAGACCCTCATTACAACCCTGGCGGTTGGTGATAAAGCGGCGGTAATACCGCCAACAGGCCGGCGGTAAAACAAAAAAGGAATTATGACCACGGCGGAAACCGCCAACACAGACAGCCACTTTAACACACTGACCACCACAGCGGCAGAAACAAGTACTGCGGCGGTAACCGCCAGCAGCCAGGCGGAACACAATGTACCACCCACCCTATTACAACAAGCCAATCCGCCAACTTTTCCGAGGCGGGACAAATGCCATCAAAAGCGCGGCGGAAACAGTACACAGAAGGGAAACAACTCACCTCTGGACACTCAAGGAAGAACGACAACGCCATGGAGCCCGAACTACAGATGTTCCCCTGGCTGGTTTACCTCCTCCTACACCAGGAATACCAACCACAGCGAAGACGACCACAGTGAGTACCGCACCTAGCACACGAGGGAGGGGGGGAGGAAAAAGAGAGTGGCACACACACGCAACACGCAACACCCCCACCCCCAACAACATACACACAAACAGATGCAACAACATTACATATCCACCCCGTACCCCTCGGAATAACGCAAGGACAAAAGGAAGTGAGTAAAGTCAGGGTAATAATATATAGTTCAAGAAATGTGTCCTCAAAGCACAAAACATTATCTACAAAATATACAAATGGAGGGACACTGCTCAGTCCATAATGTCCGTGGGCCAGAGGGCCATATCACATAGGCCAAGGCCCCACTTGACTCCTGCCTCAATACGGAGAGAACACTGCTGGGGTATCATGTCGAAAATACACAGGCACCTCAGGGGGAAGGGGAGGGGGAGCACCTCAGCCGCAAGATGGTACAACGCCACTGCTCCTGGAGGGGGCCACATGCCCATCACTTTGTCCTGGGGAATGCAAAGCCACAGTCTCTCTAGTGGGTGGTCTGCCCACTGCTTGGTCCTGGGGAGTGCAGAGCCACAGTCTCTCTAGTGGGTGGTCTGCCCACTGCCTGGTCCTGGGGAGTAGAAAGCCACAGTCTCTCTAGTGGGTGGTCTATCCACTGCTTGGTCCTGGGGACTGCAAAGCCACAGTCTCTCTAGTGGGTGGTCTGCCCACTGCCTGGTCCTGGGGAGTGTAAGGCTACAGTCTCTCAAGTGGATGGCTTCTCCACTGGTTCTGGAGGGGGCTTTGTGCCCAGTGTGCTTCATCCTGTCAAGGAGGGGGTGAGTGGATGCCTTCTTCCACTGGTTCTGGAGGGGGCTTTGTGCCCTGTGATACAAATCTTGGAGAGTTAAAGGTCACAGTCCCTCACCTGGGTGTCACACCTACAGTTTTTGCAGGGTCCAGGACGCACTATAGCCCATGGAGACATGACTACACACTGCCCGTCGACGGTGACGGCTGCTCAGTGGTGGCAGTGCTGGTGGCGGTGCAGGCAGTGATGGGGGAAGGCTCCAGCCCTTCCCCTGCAGCCTCGAACGGCTGCCCACTGGGGCTGCTGCTGCTGGCAGTGGTGTTGGTGGCGGTGCAGGTGGCGGTGCTGGTGGCGGTGCAGGTGGCGGTGCTGGCGGCAGTGCTGGCAGCGGTGCTGCCTGTGGTGGGGGGAGGCTCCAGCCGTTCCCCTGCAGCCTCAGACAGCTGCCTACTGGACCTGCTGCTGGCAGTGGTACTGGTGGCGGTTCAGGTGGTGGTGCAGGTGGCGGTGCTGGAGGCGGTGCTGCCTGTGGTGGGTGGAGGCTCCAGCCCTTCCCCTGCAGCCTCGGATGGATGTGTTGTTTGCACAGATGCTGCTCCAGCACCAGGCTCCAGATCCGTCCTTCCTGCAGGGGCTGTGGCTTTCTAATTGCCCTTGGCAGCTGGTGGTCCCTTCCTGCCCTTGGCAGCTGGTGGCCCCTTCTTGCTTTTGCCAGCTGGTGGTGCCTCCTTGCTTTTGCCAGCTGGTGGTGCCTCCTTGCCTTTGCCAGCTGGTGGTGCCTCCTTGCTTTTGGCAGCTGGTGGTGCCTCCTTGCCTTTGCCAGCTGGTGCTCCCTTTTTGCACTTTGCAGCTGGTGCTTCCTTTTTGCCCTTGGCAGCTGGTGCTGGCACACTGGCTGTGTGAACGGGTGTCTTTTCTGAGCCTCTCACAACTGCAGTGACTGCAGAAACGACAGCAGCTGTGGACTGGGTGGCTGAGGGGCTAGCCTGGTCCGAAGTGAAGGACGAGGGGGTGGAGGGGCAGGGAATAGGTCAAGGGTGGAGAGGAAAAGCTTCTTAGGGACACTCGGGCTGGAAGAGGGTGAAGGTTTGGGAGTGGAGGAAGAGGGAGTGGTGGTAGGAGGTGTCTGTCTGCTGTGTTTCGGTGCAGGTGGTCTGATGGGGTGCTTTGGGTAGGTTGGGGTTTAGGGGAATGGGACTCGTTAGAGGAAGTTTGGGGGTGGAGGCTAGAGACAGGGACAATGGCTGCCATCAGGAAGTTGGCCAGAGCCTGGTATGATCCCTGTTGGGCTCACGCCAGAGTGAATGCCGTCCAGGAGTGCATCTGTTTGTAGCAAATGCCCTGCCAGACCCTGGATGGCATTCACTATGGTTGATTGCCCAACAGAGATGGATCGCAGGAGGTCAATAGACTCCTCGCTGAGGGCAGCAGGGCTGACTGGGGCTGGGCCTGAGGTGCCTGGGGTGAAGGAGATGCCCACCCTCCTGGGTGAGCAGGCACGGGAAACACATTGAGGGGCTGCTGGGTGGGCAGTGCTGGTACGGGGGTGGTGGCTGTACCTATAGTTGGGGTGGCCACAGAGGTGTCCGCAACCACCAGGTAGTTTCCATCAGAGGAGATGTCACTGTCAGAACTGTTCCCGCCAGGCTCTGCCGGGGTGCTCCCCTCGCCCTCCGTCCCACTGGTGCCCTCACCGTCGGTAGATTCGGCCTCATGGGCCATGTGGGATGTAGCTCCCTCCGTCGCCGGTGCCACTGCTCCTCCGCCAGACCATGCTAATGCACATAAGGACAGGGTGACAAAACAAAAAGGGGGCAGGAGAGACAGAGGATACACTTGGTCAATGCAGCAACAACACCACTGTTGGGGTACACAACACACAGGGAACAGCCCTATGCACTAGGCCATGCACTACCAGTTACAATGCTAGTCAACAGGCCATGGACTACAATGTCTAACGCCAATAGCAGCACACCTGAAACCCACAGGACCTTACCCGGTATTAGATGTCCACTAGCATATTTGGGACTGGGGTGCATCAGAGCCTGCCCAAAATGGATCCTACCCTGCCATGTTCATCCTGGCCTAGGGGCACCCACAGCCCCACATCCCACACCCAGATAACACCTCACCATGCGTAATTTTCTGATTCTGAAAACTGTACTCTCCCCCTTGTGGCTGCTGTGATGCCTTCAAGCGTCCATCCAACTCCGGATAGGCCACGGCCAGGATGCAGAACATCAGGGGGGTCAGGGTTAGATGGGCACCCCTTCCTAATTGGAAGGCCATCCCCAGATGGGTCTCCGCCGTCTTCCTTGCCCAGTGGCGCAGGTCCTCTCACCGTTTGCGACAGTGGGTGCTCCGCCTGTCAAAGACCCCCAGGGACCTCACAACCTTGACAATGGCAGACCAAATACCCTTTTTTCTGATGAGCGCTAACCTGCAGACAATGATACAAAAGAAATGGGATCAGTGATACCGTCCGGCCTGTTACACTCATGGCCCACCATATCCCTCCCATCCCCACATACATTGACCACCATACATGCAGCACTCTGCACAGGACCCCTCAGCCACCCCCACTTACACAAGGCTTACACACACAGCACTACATGCATTCATGCCCCATGCATTGTGCTCACAGTGTACTCACCTGTCCCCCCCGGAGAAATGAACAGGTGTACAGAATTCGAAAGAGCTTTCACTCTATGAATGTGCAGATAGTGTGCCTGGTGGACCAGAACATCTGCCATGTGAATGCAAAGTCTCCTGGCTCTGTGCATGATGCCTATATCCTGAGGTATAGCAGCATTCCATATGTGATGGCTCAACTCCGGAGGCACCGGGTGTGGCTAATAGGTGAGCCTCTGGTCCCCACCCAGTGTATGTTGGTATATGGGTGTGGGGTTGGCCCTAAGGGTGAGTGTCTGGCTAAAAGGTATCCCTCGATATTTGCAGGTGACTCTGGTTACCCCAACCTCTCATGGCTACTGACCCCAATGAGGAATGCCAGAACAAGGGCAGAGGAACGTTACAATGAGGCACATGGGCGAACAAGGAGGATCGTTGAGCGCACCTTGGGCCTCCTGAAGGCCAGGTTCAGGTGCCTCCATCTGACAGGTAGATCCCTGTGCTACTCACCCAGGAAGGTGTACCAAATCATCGTTGCATGTTGCATGTTGCACAACCTAGCCTTGAGATGCCAGATGCCTTTTCTGCAGGAGGATGAGGCTGGAGATGGTCGTGTGGCAGCAGTGGAGCCTGTGGACAGTGACAAAGAGGAGGCAGAGGAAGAGGATGTGGATACCAGAACAAATGTAATACAACAGTACTTCCATTGACACACAGGTAAGACACTGTAACCTCACCTTCCATTGCTGGTTTGTGAAGTGAATTTTCTCTGGCTGGCTGCTGTTCCCACTACTATGGCCACTTATTGTACCCTTTAACATGTCTATTTGCAGATATTTGTGCCCTCCTGTGGCTCCTGGTGTATTGACTGCAGCACATTACAGGTCATAACTATGTATACATCACCGTACAGTCTATTTGCAATGTCGACAGATTGTTAAACAACTACATCCTTAAATCATTTGACATACTCCATACTTGTTTTTTCCAAGGGTATTTATTTCAGTGCTGAGAAGCATAGGAAGGGGAGCAATGGCAGTTCAAGGTGGACAGGGTGACAGATTGGGACACAAGGGTGACAATCAGGATAGTCTTATTTCCTGGTGGGGGTCCTGGCAATGTTCTCTGGCTTCTGCCTGGATCGCAGGGACCGTTTGCGGGGTGGTTCTCCTTCTGCAGGGGGAGGGGTGCTGGTGGCCTGTTGTTCCTGTGGCAGGGCCTCCTGTCCACTAGCGTCAGCGGAGGTGGAAGGCTGTTCATCGGTGTGGCTAGTGTCATGGGCCCGTTGGTGTGCCACTGCAGACATGTCTGTCAGCACCCCTGCAATGGTGACCAGGTGGTGTGGATGTCCCTCAGGTCCTCCCTGATCCCCAGGTACTGTCCCTCCTGCAGCCGCTGGGTCTCCTGCAAATTGGCCAGTATCTGGCCCATGGTCTACTGGGAATGGTGGTATGCTCCCAGTATGTTGGTGAGTATCTCGTGGAGAGTCGGTTCCCTGGGCCTGTCCTCCCCTTGTCGCACATCAGTCCTCCCAGCTTCCCTGTTGTCCTGTGCCACTGTCCCCTGAACTGTGTGCCCACTGCCAATGACCCCAGGTCCCCGATCGTCCTGTGTTTGTGAGGTTGCCTGGGGTCCCTGTAGTGGTGGACACACTGCTGATTGACGTGTCCTGGGGACAGTGGTATGGGCCCGCTGGGTGGGTGCTGTGGTGGTGCTTCCTGAGTGGGGAAGCTCAGTGGTGGTATGGGACTCTGCCTGGGTAGCCGACTGTCCAGAAGTCCCTGATGGGCCAGGTTGGTCATCCAGGTCCTGGCATGTAGAGCTGCTGTCATCACTGTGGGCCTCTTCTGTCGGGGTCTGGATGTTGCTGGCACCTCCTCTCCGGTGATGTTGTGTGGGGGTCCTGTGGGATGCAAATGCAGTGTTATTGTTTCTGCGTGTGACATCTTGTGCATGGGTGTGTTTCCCTCTATGGTTGTTATTACCAAGGCAGCTTTGGCTTGTGTGAGTTGTTATTTGGTTGGCTAAGTGATTGTCACTAGTATGCATGCTGTGGTGATGGGTGTCCATGCAGGGCTGTGTGTGGTGTCCATGCGTTGTTGTTGTATGCAGTGCTGGGTACTGGGATGGGTTTGTGATGGTGGGGTGTATGGGAGGTGGTGGGGTGATGGGGGTGAGGGTAGGGGTGGGGGTATGTGATGGCATGCAGGTAGGGGGTGAAAGAAGTAAAGATTTGACTTACCATAGTCCAGTCCTCCTGCTACTCCTGCCAGGCCCTCAAGATGCATGATTGCCAAGACTTGATCCTCCCATGTTGTTAGTTGTGGGGGAGGAGGTGGGGGTCCACCGTCAGTCCTCTGTACAGCTATCTGGTTTCTTGCAACCATGGAACGCACCTTCCCCCGTAGGTCGTTCCACCTCTTCCTGATGTCCCTTGTTCTTGGGTGCTGTCCCACGGCGTTGACCCTGTCCACAATCTTCCACCATAGCTCCATCTTCCTTGCAATGGATGTCTGCTGCACCTGTGATCTGAATAGCTGTGGCTCTACCCGGATTATTTCCTCCACCATAACCTTTAGCTCCTCCTCTGAGAACCTGGGGTGTCTTTGTGGTGCCATGGGTGTAGTGTGAGTGGTGTGTGTGAGGGTGTGTGGGGTGATGTTTTGGGGTGTGTGCTGTGAGGTGCGTGGATGGTGTATGGGTGGTGGAGTTCTGTGGCTCTGGTTCTGTGGGTGCTCCTAGTGTGTGTCTCTCTCTGTTGTAAATTGTTTGTAGTGGTAAAGGGTTGTGGGTAATGTGGGTGGGTGTTATATAGTGGTGTGGGTGTGTGGGTGTGGTGTGTGTATGTGTGTCAGGTGTGTGTAGTTTGAATTGTCCAATGTGGTGTAGTTTTGTTTGAGTGTGTGTATTTTGAGCGCGGCGGTATGTACCACCAATGGTTTACTGCGGTTGAATGTCCGCCGCGGTGATTCGTGGTTAATAATGCTGTGGGCGTAGTTCTGTTGGCGTAACTGTGTGGGTTTTGGTACCGCCAGTTTATCACTGACCTTTGGGCTGACGGACTTGTGTGTGTGTCTGTATAAATGGCGGATTTCTATATGTGGGTCATAATACGGGTAGCGGTATACGCGCTATGTTGGCAGCAGTCAGCATGGCGGTAAGCGGCACTTACCACCAATGTCATAATCAGGGCCATAATGTGGTGGATATATATTTACCTGAATCTATGTCTTCTACTCCTATCGTGCTTTCCATTACTTTCCATTGCATTGATGTCCAGCACCTTCTCTGTGGTGCAGGGCAGGTGCCAACTGTGTTTTTGGTATTTGCATATTCTGCTGTACAGATCATATCACCTATTTCATAGGTCACCCTTGCTATAATATACCAGTGAGATGTCCTTGACCCTCATAATGCTAACAATGCAGGTCACTCACTCATGGTGATCCTGTGCTCCTCTGTTATTACCAGCTGGGTTTCAACCTTAGAGCTTCAGCCACCATCACCCTTGTTCAATGTCGGCAATTTTTACTTCCTTTGTCCTTACATGCGTTGCAGGTACCGATGGGATGTCTTTTTTTCAAACCTGCATATCAGTCTATTACCAACTGGCACTTGGTATTGTACCTTTCAACCCCAGAAATCTATTTGTAGGTTAGCTCCCACCTACATCATTCATAGCGTTTTGGATTCACCCGGCTGTTTTGTTCGTTTTTTTGGTCACTGGCAAACAGATATCTTTCACTGCGCATAATTGAAAGATCTCTGGCTTATTGTTGAATCTTACTCCATCTAGGTGCCAGTATGGTGCTTTCACTGCTGGCACATTTTGTCGGTGAACTTTTTATGTATGTGGTGTGCCAACTTTGCAGTTTGCAGTGTTTCTGTCACTTAGCAATTATGTTAATTTTTCTGTGCCCTCTTGCTGTTGCATAGGTTCGCACGGTCGAAAATGTAGATAGTCTTCACATTGATTCCTGTTTTACCTTTTAAGACGTTTTGGTGCTAATTGTTAGCACATTTATAACATCTGGAACAGATTTTTTTACGTTTTGATTTTTAGGTATTCAAAATTAGTTTCTTCTCGAACAATGTATTTCAGTTTTTTGTTTCTTAATTTAGGTTCCCGGATGCTTCATTTTCCAGTAACCCACGGATTGAAGGTTTGATACATCTCACTCCGAGGTTACTAGAGTACCCCTCGACAGGACCTCCCACAGTGTCACCCCCATCCACAAACAAGAACCAGGTAATGGTCGCTTGGCATCTGATTTCCCCAGTTGAATCCCATCTCCAACGAGCCCAGGGAGGGAAGAAGCTGATGGAAACAGGTTTATCAGTACATCTGGATGGAGAATGGAAAAAGAGCAATAGTAACCCTTGCATGCAAACAGTGATGTATGTAAGGTGGGAGAAGCACCCAGAAAGGGCTGAGAAGGAGCGTGAGACACGCAAAACAGTCACCACATAGAAAGGGATGTAACTGTCCCAGCAGTAGCACATGCCTCTGGGCTGATGTACAGTGAATTTTCCTTCCCTCTCCATCACTGAATTTGCGGTCTTCACTGACTGAGATCGTGAAAGTTAGTAGGTAAGAAAACAAGAAATGCAAAAATGAGACCATAACAACAAGCTCGCATAAGTTAAGGAAATTCTAAGTACGAGAAATATGGAACAAACGTTTCTTGGAGTTTATGAGAGTGAAAATAATATTGTGGAATGAAGATGGCAAAGGTAAATGAAGAATTTACCATAGTCCACCACTACCCATGATAGGCCTTGGAGAAGCTACAAATCGTGGTGGCACCGCCCCACCCGATCCAGTGATTAGAAACGTATTCCTGACAACTTCAGCAATGAAGAACCAGAACCCACACCTAGTCATAAAATAATAAAATAATTAAATCCCCCCAGTAAAGCTTTGAACAGAGAGCAATGAGCAGAGGCAGTTCCTGACTTTGGTTTTCAACCTATGAAAATGTGAGTACTGGGTATGGTAAAAACAGTTGTGTTACTTTCTCCTGCTTTCCTCAACTTATACATTGCAGGCATTATGAAGTAAAGTCTGTTTACACAACACAAAATTAATTTTACTCCCCGTTGACTCCATAGCAATAATTTGTTAGTGGATAACTTTGATTAGAGTCACTCCATTAAAAGATCAACTAACACAACTTCAGCTCTCCATGAAATGCAGAACCTGCCACTGATATCCTAGATCCAATTCAAAGACTCCCAATTTGCATATTAAATAATACATAGGACCGAATTCACAAAAGTAAATATGCACATGTATATTTTCTCACCATACAGACAAGGATTTCACACTCACCTCATTGCTGGCCCCTTGAAAGGTGACTCCAGCTCGGCCAAGATAAAAATAAACTGTAAATTCCTGTAACTTGTCTAAAACAACCCTTGAACAAAGTTGTATTACATAGGATCTGCTGTGATTTAGTATGCCTACTTTTTCAGTATTTTGCATGCTTTATCTTTAATATGGATGTATGACGGAACAACACATGCACTTACCACGCATGTCTTTACAACGCGGTAAGTGTAACGCATGAATCATTACCACGCATGCACTTAGAACCACATTTTTCACTACGCATGCTTTTACCAAGAAATTTCGTTCTAAAGGCATATGCGTGTAAAAAGCAAAGAGGTAAGTATAACCCCTATCTATAACCCTTATGTATATACACATGCACACACAACTTTCCACCCAAAAACTCTACCCACCCTAAACCCTAAAAATTCTCTAACCTCCCCAGAACCCATACCAAAACTAACAAGCATTTGCAATGCAACGGATCTCACATTTGCTCGTGTTAGAGCTATTAGCGTTGTGAACTCCTAACCTGACTTTTCTTGTCACATAAATAGAAAATGAAAAGTAATACAGTTTTACATAAGCAGTAAAAGAGTTTTACATCAGCGAGCCAATTGCCACCATGAGCATGAAGGAGAAACGCAAAAGAAAACAGAAGTTTGCTTGCAGTCAAACGTATTGGCAAAAGTGCAATTATCCATGTAAGAGGGTCGATGTCATGCAAAGTGCTTGACTACTGCCCAGCGAGATTGCCCTGCATAGGAAATAAAAAGAAAAAGTAGTCCAGAAACCATGCAGAAAACACAGAGCCTTCTATGTTTTCAGTAGTTTACTGGTGCTCTCGAGGAGGGCTAATCACCGGAAAAGGCATGACGTATGCAAGCTTTTCACTAATGAAATCAAGTGAATTTTAAAAGGCAAACCCACAAACCAACGAAAGTGATGGGCATGACATGGGCATGGTTAAAAGCCCACAGAGAGATTACAACAGGGGCCAGAGTGCTTGCGTGCTCGATCCTAAAAATGCCCTTACCACACAAAATCCCATACTGAATCCTAAACACCCCTTCCCACCCACAAACCTATACTCACCCTAAAACCTAAAAATGCCCTTAACATCCAATAACCAATACCCACTGTAAACCCTCAAAACCCCATATAAATATATATATATATATATATATATACATACATATATATATATATATATATATACATATATATATATACTGTATATAGATAGGCAATATATATATATATGTATGTAAATGCAATTGGTCTAAAAGCAACGCACTCATGCTGCTGGTGCCAGGGTTAAGACCACAACCCTTGTTATTTGTAATCAAAGAAGAAACCACAGCACTCCCAGAGCTTGTATGTATATATATATATATATATTATATATATCTATCTATATATATATATATATATATATATATATATATATATATATATATATACACTTAAACCACTTAATTCTTACCTGTACTTACCTTTAAACCTTTACCACACATATATCTTTACCATTCATGCCTTTACAACAAAATGTGGTGTAAAGGAATGCGTGGTAAAGGTGTATATGTGGTGAAGGCATGCGTGGTAAATGTATTGTGGCAAATGCATTGCGTTGTATTTGCTGCATCGTAAGTGATATTTTCCCGCAGTTATTTCTTTCGTGCTTTATGTATTCAGCATATATGGGGATTCTCAATTAAAATCCATTGATTGACGGGGAAAAACTAATAATAATGTATTTATTTTAATAAATGGCTACAATGCCCTAAAGTATAATTGTCAGGTGCATAATAGTAGAGTATAAACATTAGTTTTGTTAGCTGATTATAGTATTATGGATATATTTATGCCCTGTACAAGTTGTAGTTCTGGATCTAATCATAATTTTGCCAACAAGAATGTGTACAAAATAATATATCTGATTGTCATAGGCAAGTCAGCATGCATTTAAAAATGGCATATTGAAACATCAATAGTAAAAGATGTGATCAATGCATTATCAACACTTGGGTTCTGATTTACTAAACTGTCACACAATACAACAAGGGAACTTGCTGTGCTGTGTTGCATGAAAGGGAGAAAGCAGAATGTTTATAACGATATTGAGCACTTCTGCTCTGTACTTCTGCACTTGTGGCAGCCTAGCACCAGTGCAGGCACCCACTGCATTGTGTTCAGAACAGTTTTGTGCAAGACATAGGGCCTCATTACAACCCTGGCGGTTTTGGCGATTGTACCGCCAACAGGCTGGCGGTACAATCTTGCAAATTACGACTGCGGCGGAAGCGCCGTGGTCGCACCGCCGGGAACCGCCGGTTTACCGCCAAGGTTGTCCCGGCGGTTTTAATCCTCCAGGGCAGCGCTGCTTGCAGCTCTGCCCAGGGGATTACGAGCCCCCTTACTGCCAGCCTGTCCATGGCTGTAGAGACCGCCATGGAAAAGCTGGCGGGAAGGGGAGTCGCAGGGCCCCTGGGGGCCCCTGCACTGCCCATGCACTTGGCATGGGCTGTGCAGGGGCCCCCAGGCACAGCCCAACCCTGCTTTTCACTGTCTTCACAGCCGGCCCCCATGTTGCGGCCGACATCCCCGCTGGGCTGGCGGGGATGTCAAAATGGGGCTGGCAGGAGTGCGGCCGCATTGGCGGCCGCTCAGTAGTACAACCTTGCCGGGCGGCGTTGTAATGAGGGCCATAATACCTTCTTGCACAAAAACTATTCTTAGAGGCTTAGGGCCAGATGTAGCAAAACGAGATTTTGCGACTCGGAAATTGCGACTCGGTGCGACTCGCAATTTCCGAGCCACAAAACCATATGCAGAATGGTGTCTCAGACACCTTCTGCGAGTCGCTATGGGGTCGCAAAGACCCACCTCATTAATATTGAAGAGGTGGGTCGCATTTTGCGAGCCCATAGCGAGTCCCTGCGCTCACAGGGATGGTGGCCTGCTGAAGACAGCAAACCTCCATGTCTGTGACTGCTTTATCAATAAAGCAGTTTTTGTATTTATTTTGCAGCCCGTTTTCCTTAAAGGAAAACGAGTTGCAAAATAAAAGAAAAAATAACGAAACCATTTGGTTTTGGTTTTTCAGAGTAGGCAGTGGTCCATTGGACCACTGCCTTCTCTGAAAACCCCTTTTTGCCAACATTCACAAAGGGGAAGGGGTCCCATGGGGACCCCTTCCCTTTTGCAAATGGGTTACCACCAGTGTGACACTGGTGGTAACTGCGAATTGCTTTGCGACCGCATTCGCGGTCTCAAAGCAATTTAGCATAGTGATGCGAGTCGCAAATAGGAAGGGAACACCCCTTCCTATTTGCGAGTCGCATTCACAATTTGCGAGTTGGTACCGACTCGCAAATTGTGAATGAGCATCGTAAACGGCATTTTGCATGGCACAAACTGCGACTTTCGCAGTTTGCACCATGCAAAATGCTTGCTACATCTGGCCCATTGTCCCTAATGCATTTGTGCTGCAGAATGCATCATTTTGTCACAAACCTAGGTTTACAGACACTAGCAAATCTTATTTTGTTTCAAAATTAATGGGTGAATGCATGGGACTGCCCATGCTTTACTCATGGATTGCCTCCCCAATGCAAGGTAACGAAAGGTAGCACTATGCGTTGGAATGCATCACGTTTCTTTTTTTTAATAAGCCATGCAAAATGTTAGTCAATCTGGGCCTAGGTATCAACTATGTCCGGACTTGACTTAAGGGGCCCACCAAACTCAACCCGCCACCTGACCTCTGGTGCCGCCAGAACACCCCGGCCCTCTTCCAAGTTCACCGCAGGGCCGGCCGGCAGAAACAGTGTTTCCACCCACCGGCCCTGCGGTGAAGAGGGCCTTAACATTGATGCCAGCTCAGAATCAAACTGGCGCCTATGTGGCAGTGCAGCAGGTGCAGCAGCACCCGTCGCGCATTTCACCGACTGTAATTCAGGCAGTGAAATGACCGATAGGGCAGTGCATGAGGGCTCCTGCACTGCCCATGCCAAGTGCATGGGCAGTACAGGAGCCCCCAGGGGGCCCGGGGCACCCCCATTCTGACAGCTTTTCCACAGCAGTGTAAACTGCCATGAAAAGGCTGTCAGAATGGGACTTGTTATCCAGAGGGGAGCGCTGCCCTGGCAGATTACAATCGCAGGGACCGCCAGGCCGGAGCCTGACTACAGCCTGGTGGTGTCGGTGGTTTGACCGTGGCGGTTCAGCCGCGGTCATAATGTGGTGGATTGGACCGCCACTACCGCGGCAGTACGATAGCCACACCGAGTCTGGCGGTAAGACCGCCAGACTCGGAAAGACCCCCTTAGTTTCTTAAACAACTAAACAGCCACAGATGAAGCGGCACAAATTTACAATTGTATTTTGTACGTTTGCGATGTTTTTGCGTAAAAAATGACGCAAATGTGGCGCTAAAAAAGTATAAATATGGGCCCATATGTCAAAAGCTCGTCGAGTAACAAGGAAACTTACAATGCTTTGTTTCGCTGTATGCAATAGAAACTAAAGAATGACTATAATGAAGGCTCTCATGCCATCGGACCTTCATTTATAATGAATGCATAAACATGACTGCAACAAAGGCGAGGGACCTCTAGTACAGTCCGCTGTTTGTTCCTTAGCTGGCTTTGCTGTTATTAAAGAGCACGGGTTGGCAAATTAAACCCAGATCTATATTTGTTAAGCAATGCTTGCTTGATGATGATTACTGTTCCAATTTGTAGAAGGGCACTAGGTGGCAGCATAGAACCACTGCAAAGAGAATCCTCACCGTATGTTTAGAGAGTACCTATGAACTCGCCTTCGAAAATCTAGAGTAGGTGCGTCAGTGACTTCGCTAATCTTCAGAATCTTTTAAAAGCCATTTTACATCTTGTAAGAGATAAATGCTATAATTTGCGACATAAAATAACTGATTTTGAGATGAGTACTGTTCTGCAGAAAGGCGAGAGGTTTTTTTAAAGACTCAGTTTTGTTTCTAACGGAATGATGGACTGCACTGCGCACTACGACAGGCAACACCATGTGATCAGTTTTAAAGGAACGTTTTAATGTCTCGAAAAGAGCTGTCTTTGACTTGACCAGGAAATACGACAGCCGCTGGTGAAACAACACCGATCCAGTGCCACGCGCAACTGGTCAGTAAATAATATCGAGCCACCCACTCTCCATCCCACCAAATGCCCCCCATAGAACCGCAGCAGTATTTAGAAAACAATATTAAGCTCATCAATATTCTCAACATGTGTTTAATAGTGAAACAAACAGTTAAAAATGGTACACTTACCCTCAATATTGTGTTCACGATATTTCTGTAGTAAAGATATTTTGACCACAGTATTAAGTTAAGAGGATCTTTTTGAGTCGATATTCAGGTAAAATACTCTTGGTCACCTAGGCTGAAGCGTTGAAAAAAGAAGAGAACGGCATTGTGTTTTTTGGTATGTAGCATCTTTTAAATGAGTCAAAGGTAGCCTCTCTAATTTACGGCTTTGATGCTGACATTGAACAAAAGGACTATGAGGTTACTTGCTTGCATTGCTATACGCATAATCAATATCAGTCAGTAATTTCCATGCACCATGACCTTGCGGCCATGAATACCACACGTTTATGTAAAAGTTAGAATGATTATTTCCCCATATTAACAATGCTAATGTCACATAACGTAATCTAAAAATCAAATGATAAACGTACAGAAACAACACTGGATGACCCAAGAGGTTAAAGAATCGCAATCTGACCAAAGCTTGAGCCACAGCACATTCTAAGGTTACAGTACAAATTAATAGCACAGATAACTGCTCAAACGAAATTATATATATTTAGATTTAGCAAAAAGAAGAGATCAGCAGTTATTACATGTGGCGAACTTCATCAGTGAGAACCCTAACTAACATCAGATTAGAATAGCTTGTTTGGATTTCCTGCAAAACAATTTAGTCACACAAATTTGGAAAACATCTAACTGTTGCTCTATCAAAATGGCGGTGGGTACCTCGAAACAAAAGCAAATAGACGCAACAGTCAATAACATCGTCCTATACCTTGCCATAGTATGGTTCAGCAAGCTGTGACAGTCTTCGTCAATAGGACATCAGTTCGGTCAGCAAGACATCAGGATTCAGCATCAAAGTTCAGGAAAAGCAAAGTCTTTTCATGCAATTCAGAAAAGAATAATAACTAAACATGAAGTTGAAAATGGAAACTGGGCAAATGCTCTCCTCCTCTCTGTGGGGCAAATGCTCTCCTCCTCTCGGTGCAGTCCGGCTAAGTTAGATTTCCTAAAACTACTTCCCACATCCTTATTGGTCGCAGAATTGCATGTTTACATTTAGTCCAATGAAAATAAAAACCCAAATCTAAAAAGTTTACTACTACAGGGTTCACATGTCGATGATAGGCTCCTCTACTCCTGTTCTCGTCATTGCGCTCGTCAGGTATCAATATTGTTGCAGCTTATATTCTAGTCAGTGCATCCATTGACTTCTCCTGGGAAGGTCACTTTTACACATACTACATTATACAACGTATCTCTAGCTAGCACAGCATCTTCTTGCAAGCAGTTTCTCATGATAACTAACTTCAGCTCTGAGCACATGGTCAGTACAGTGGAAAATCCCAATTTAATTCTCTAAGCAGCCATTTTAGCAGTCATCTAAGAAATGCAGCTTGACATGAGGCAGTGGAACTAGGCCCAAGACCTTTCTAAGTTAATGCCTACGATTAATAAAGCTAATACATAAGGCATAACCCTTAATATGACATATTACTACATTAGTCAAACATGAGCTCAACATTTTATATTAATAAGCTATTAATAAGTATACTTCATGAACATTGGTGGACATTCAGGTGGGCACAACTTGAAATGCGTGCATTATTTTTCTCTAAGTTAATACGTTTTCTACGCAAATCCAACACTCAGAATACCTGAATATTCATTAGTAAAATTCAGCGTTAACAATGTGACCAGACGTCCTGGATTTCCCCGGACAGTCCCGGTTTTTAGAGTACTGTCCCAATGTCCCGACGCTTCTGTTAATTTTAAATAAATGTCCCGGTTTTTGGGACAAAGGTCAGATCATTAAATAAATGTCCTGGTTTTTGGGACAAAGGTCAGATCATCTAGGGAAGCATAAGTTAAATGTATGCTCTCCTTTAACAGGCGCCTTCAAATTATGAAATCATTAAAGTAATTTAACTGTTACTGTCAGGCAACACAGTCCCCTGCCTGTTTCCAGCAGAGAGACGGAGTGGGGAGCAGAGAGAGGTTGGTGGGGGCAGGTTAGGGGTGCATGGTGGGAGGTCAAGCCATAGCTAATTTTATATATGTAGTCTTGTAAATGTGTGTGTGTATATATGTGTGTCTATATATAAACACACACATGTATAGGCACACATTCACAAAGCTACACAAAAAACACGGGACAGACCAGATATAAAAGTGAGAGTAAAGTATTTAGTCCTTCTTTTATGTCTGTCCTGTCCCGGTTTTTGCTCCTCAAAATCTGGTGACCCCATGTGGGGGTCATTGTAGAGAGAAGCTGATTGCAGAGGTTTGACCTGGAATGTTTACCAATCATCGCCTCTGGCTGAAGATCTTGCGGTAAAAGGCAAAGGTAGAGAAGCTGCTGGGGAGGGTCTTGGTCATGGACATCAGTTAGGGGGTCACAGCGACCTGTGGCTTGCCCTTTGCTGCCCTGGCAATGCCTTTGTGACCACTGGCTTCAGAGGTGGCAAATTCGGTGTTAGGAACACAGAAGCAGGTCGCCCTTATGGACATCAGTTAGGGCTCTACTCTCTTTAATTTCTGTGAATTTTGTATTACACTAATAGTGAATAATAATATAAAATTCACCATTAGTGTATTAAAATGGAGTACAATTAGCTGGCATATGCCCTTCAATTGCAAATGAAGTACGTTAAAAATGCTTTAAAATGTATGTTGTCTGAATGCTTGTGTGTGATTGTGTTTATGTGAGAGTGTATTTAAGTATGAATTTGTGTGTTTGTGTACGGATGTGTGTGTGAGTGGAGTGAAAGGATGTGTGATGTCACTTCCACTACCCATGGCATTTTGGTGAATTGACATTCATGGGCATGGTTTGGACATACATTGATGACAGGATGTAAAACATTTCTTGAGGGCATCTGACCTTGCATGGGCATTTGAATCACATGTGTGTGTGTTTACTCCTGCAATCTGCAAAAACTGTGGTGCCTGTGTGCTATAATATAAGGCTGTTAAAGCTGCGCTATAAACATACGTTTCTGAAAGGTTGGACGAGCATTAATAGCACAAGATACTCTAAAACATTAACTCTACTGCTCAATATGTTTTTCTAAGTGTGATTATTTGAAATACATCGCGAGGTCTTGTTGCAAAGTGTGTGGCCAGATGTGACCAATAAAGAACTGATCTATGTACTAACAGGTCAGTTCTTAACATTTCTAATCATAGTGGGGCATAATCCTACCTCATCAATATTAATGAGGTAGGACGCAAAATGTGACACACTAAATTTGGAGGCCATCACAGGGATGATAGATTTTAAATAAAGGAAACTTTTTTTTAAATTCCTGTTTCCCTTACAGGGAACAGGGCTGTGTTTAAAACAAAATAGTTTTTTTTTGTTTTTTTTAAAGTTGGCAGCGGTCCCTTAAATCACTGCACACTGTTCTACACCCTTTAAAAAAATCATGAATGTATGTTTGCAAATGTATTACCACCTCCATTGAGGTGACAGTAAAATTAACATTTTTGCAAATGGATTTCAGTCATCCGATATTGATATGTAATAAACCAATTTGGTTTTTAATGGGACACCCCCTATATGCTCCTCCACATACCAAATCCATTCAGCATCTAATTTTAGGAGTCAGAAAACTTTTTAGACTTCTAAAATGGGATTAGCTCATAAAGAGAAACATCTTCATAGTTGCATTGCAACATTGTTTAGTTCATCGGGCCCTAGTTCCAAACGAAGTGCATCAGTATGAATTGCACTTAATCACAATATATTGTCTGACATGTTCAGTTATGTATGGATGCCCTTTGAGGACTGCATCTCCAAGTTCTGCTACCTTTTGGATAGGTTTGCGCTATAGAAATAACTGATACATACTATATATGTATATATATATATATATATATATATATATATATATATATATATATATGTCATGACCAAAAGCATGTTTTTTTACTTTTCTCAGCAGTATGTCTTCTGTTGCATAAACACAGTTGTTGAGGGTGCGAAGAGTGGTAATCTAAAATCAGATATTATCCTAACCATATTAACCATGATATGACAGATATAACCGCATTACATGTGTTGAGGACTTAAGATTCTAATTTTAAGGCTGGATGTTATATAATGATTGTATAAGGCAGGGTTAGCAATAATAACTAAATCAGGTAGGATTAACATAGCAAATCTTAGGAGAAATATCAGTAAATATCTGGCGGGGTTTAATATAGTGCGTAAACCATACAGGATTTCAAATAAAGACCATAAATAGGGATTGTAGCAATGCTCATCAGACAGTATTCGTGACCAGGCACACCTTCACAATTGCATAAACATAAACACATATTCACATACACACATGCAGACACACTCACTGGTCCCGTCCACTTTGAACTCTATACTTACTACTCCCTTAAACATAAATGTACAACATCTATGCACCATCCGTATACTTCGACATCCCACATGTTTACAGACCCCACACACATCACCACACACGCACAGTACTAAACTGACATACTGTCACTGCTAGATAAAAAGACTACCTACAAACCCCATCACACACTAGAGACCTCTAAACACAAAAAATCTTCCACAAAAAGGGTCTGAATTACAAAAGACATTTTCTTGTATGAATAGTAGTACTCCAGTATTAATGCTTCACAAACCTATTGCCGAAAAAACCCACATCCAACTCTTCTGTCTTTTCTGTATCTGTGACTTCAGTCCAGCTTTGGAGCAAAACAAGCCCCACCCATGGCCAACCACAGTACACACTCCTATAGAAAACGATAGAGACATGATACAACACTAACACCCCACAAGAAATAATGTAAAATATAGTTGTTTTAGAAAGACACATAGACATGTTTTATATATATATTATATATCTATATGTTAGAAATGGGGTCTTTGGTTGGCAGTCAGGTTACCCCCTGTCCAAGCAAGGACCCTCACTCTAGTCAGGGTTCAGTCACACACAATCCAAATTATCCTGTGCCCACCCTCTGGTACCTTGGCACTGAGCAGTCAGGCTTAACATAGAAGGCAATGTGTAAAGTATTTGTGCAATAAATCATACAATAACACAATATAGCACCACATAACTACACCACACAGTGTTTAGAAAAATATATAATATGTATCTGGATATTTGCAGGTCAAAACGATCAAAGATGCAATAAGAAAATGTAAAGATATCACTGAAAAGTGATATAAAGTGTCTTAAGTCTATTAAAAGCAAACAAATTCTCTTTCAAGCACAAAGTACCTGGTTTGCATGAAAAATCTCTACAAAGGGTCGCAGAGGAGGAGAAGCGGGGAAACAAAGGGGTGTGCGTCGATTTCTCGGGCCGCACAGGGTCGATGCGTCGTTTAATTTTCACGCACGGACGGCTGTGCGTTGATCTCTTGTTCGGTTGTGGATCCTCTTCGGGTTGCGGGGTCTTCAGACGCCCGGGGTCTGTGTGTGGAATCCTGGGCTTCTGACAAGCTCTGCGTCGTTCCGGTGGGCGGTGCGGGAAATTTCTCCCACACTGCAGGCGCTGTGTCGATTTCCCCTCCGGAAGTCAGGCTGCGTCGTCCCAGGTCGGCTGTGCGTCAATCTGGTGGGCCGTGCGTCAAAGTTCCGGTCGCACCGCAGGCGACGCATCAATCCTTTCCTTGCAAAGTCGAGCTGCATCGTTCCGGTTCAGCGTGCGGTGAATTTCTCACAGCGGGACAGGCTGTGCGTCATTTTTAGCAAGCTGTGCGTCGAATTTTCACCACACAAGGAGTCCAGTTGCAAGAGAGAAGTCTCTTCAGGGAACAGGAGGCAAGCTCTAGCCAAGCCCTTGGAGAGCACTTCTTCACCACAGCACGAGAGCAGCAAGGCAGCAGGGCAACAGCAAGGCAGCAGTCCTTCACAGAAAGCAGTCAGGTGAGTCCTTTGGGCAGCCAGGCAGTTCTTCTTGGTAGGATGCAGGTTCTGGTTACAAGTTTCTTCTCCAGGAAGTGACTGAGGTGGTAGGGCAGAGGCCCTGATTTTATACCCAAATGTGCCTTTGAAGTGGGGGAGACTTCAAAGAGTGGCTTAGAAGTGCACCAGGTCCCCTTTCAGTTCAATCCTGTCTGCCAGGGTCCCAGTAGGGGAGTGGCAGTCCTTTGTGTGAGAGCAGGCCCTCCACCCTCCCAGCCCAGGAAGACCCATTCAAAATGCAGATGTATGCAAGTGAGGTGAGTATCCTGTGTTTGGGGTGTGTCTGAGTGAATGCACAAGGAGTTGTCAACTAAACCCAGCCAGACGTGGATTGTAAGGCACAGAAAGATTTAAGTGCAGAGAAATGCTCACTTTCTAAAAGTGGCATTTCTAAAATAGTAATATTAAATCCAGCTTCACCAGTCAGCAGGATTTTGTATCACCATTCTGACAATACTAAATATGACCTTCCTACTCCTTTCAGATCAGCAGCTACCTCTCCAACAATGTGTGAGGGCAGCCCCAATGTTAGCCTATGAAGGGAGCAGGCCTCACAGTAGTGTAAAAACGAATTTAGGTGTCTTACACTACCAGGAGATGTAAACTACACAGGTACATGTCCTGCCTTTTACCCTCACAGCACCCTGCCCTAGGGGTTACCTAGGGCACACCTTAGGGGTGACTTATTTGTAGAAAAAGGGGAGTTTTAGGCTTGGCAAGTACTTTTAAATGCCAAGTCGAATTGGCAGTGAAACTTCACACACAGGCCTTGCAGTGGCAGGCCTGAGACAAAGTTAAGGGGCTACTTAAGTGGGTGGCACAATCAGTGCAGCAGGCCCACTAGTAGCATCTAAACTACATGCCCTGGGCACATATAGAGCACTTTACTACAGAATTATAAGTAAATTAAATAATCCAATTGGGTATGATCCAATGTTACCATGTTTAAAGGGAGAGAGCATATGCACTTTAGCACTGGTTTGCAGTGGTAAAGTGTGCAGAGTCTAAAAACCAGCAAAAACAGTGTCCAAAAAGTGGACGGAGGCAGGCAAAAAGTTAGGGGTGACCACCCTAAGGCTGTCAGGTCTAACACTATATATATACAGTTTTAGTTAGGACCTACTTTCCGTAGGAACAGTGTTTTTGTTTTGCCAATAACTTTGGTGCTGCTTGACCAATCTTCACAACATTTTCTAAACTTATACTTTAGTCGGTTTAGCTGCAGTCTGTAACGTTTTGGGGTGATAAGTCAAGAGGGGGCCAAGAACAATGAGGGGGTCCCAAAACACTATTTCCCCATTCACTTTTCTTTAGAGTCTTTAGACAAACTTACAGCCCAAACCGCTGAACGGAATTACACCAAAATTGACAGGAAACTAGATCCTGTTCCACAGATTGTGCATTTTGTGATTAGTTGTAAATCTATTCAGAAGGTTTCGAGATATCAAAGGTTAAAAATATAGATATCTAGGGATGCAGATCCTACGTGGATCCAACAGTTCCGATGCTGATATCTAATTGGCTGTCAACACTTCAACAATGAAGTGTTGGTAGCCATCTTTGGACTCTACTTCAGCCGAGTCCCACAAAAAAAGATTAAAAAAAGAAAATGGGCCAGAGTAGGGACACCCTGAGCCCCTAGCCTTGGTGCATGCGTCTCCAAGGGACCCCACCAGGGCTAAAAAGCATTTTGTTAAAATATATCTTGAAAGAATCTGTGAGATGTTTTTTTAAAATCCTGCCCTTTTCTTCTATTCCCCCCACCCCAGGTGGGCCAGGTTCCAGGGGCATTCGGGGCTTAAAAAAGGAGGGGGGCACAGATGGCTTAATTAGCCCCAGGGACCAACCTCCCCGTGGCGATGATGCAAAAATATGCAGGGGCCATGTGGGCCACCTGTTCCCTAGGGACTACCACCTCCCTGGAACAAGATACATTTATAATAGTAGGGAGGCCCATACCCGGGGGGCCACCACCTCCCCGAGGGTGAAATAAAATAATGAAAGGGGTCCATTGTTGACCCATGGGGACCACTACCTCCCTTGGGCTAAATTAGTCATTGGAGGGGGGCCGTGTGGCCCCCCTCGTGGAGCCATACATGGCCCTAGGGATCTCCATCCCCCAGTCCGGCTCCTGCTCCACGGGCATAGCTGTTTGCTCTGACTTGACAGGAGCTTTGATAGCTCCCGCTAAGTCAGAGCAAGCACTCTGTTTCCAGCGGGTGAGAGCTATCAAAGTGCTCTCGCCCACTGGAAGCAGAGGTTTCATCTCTTTCCCTGCTCGCAGAGATATGGGTAGGGAAAGAGATAAAAAGATTGCTCTTACACACAGGGAGCTGATTGTTTAGCAGCTCCCTGTGTGCAATAGCAATGCCGGCTCCTGCTGGAGGCAGGAAGCTGGCCTGAACCCTGTGGGCCTTGAGGTTTCTCCCACAGTCCCACTGCACACTGGGCAGAGACATGGATGGGCCCCGGGGGATGGGATCCCCGGGGTCGTAATCAGTCCAGGGAGGGGTCCCTATGCCCCCCTCCCCTATTGAATGAAGGTTCTAAAGTAACCATAACTCGCCCCCTCGCCATGCACTGCAAATTACTCCAGATATTATAGCACTCATGACAACTTTTATAACGTCAATAAAAACATCAGTGAAACATTAGAAGTATAATTGTTGAAAAAAAACTGTGCATGGCGGGGGCGCGAGTTATACTTACCTTAGGCCTGCAAGTCATAGTCACTTAATAACTATAACTCTAACTGCTGCATTTCTCTGGTTTTGTGTGAGTAAATTCAGAACCTAACCTGGGTGTGTGAATGTTTGAGTGGGTCTGTGAGTGGGTGCATGAGTGGCTAAGTGGGCCTGTGAATGAGTGCATGAGTCTGAGTGGGTCTGTGAGTGGGTGCATGAGTGGCTAAGTGGGCCTGTGAATGAGTGCGTGAGTCTCTGAGTGGGTCTGTGAGTGGGTGCATGAGTGTATGAGCGGGTCTGTGAGTGGGTGCATGAGGGTCTGAGTGGGTCTGTGAGTGGGTGCATGAGGATCTGAGTGGGTCTGTGAGTGCATGCGTCAGTATCTGAGTAGGTCTGTGAGTGGATACATGAGAGTCTGAGTGTGTCTGTGAGTGGGTGCGTCAGTGTCTGAATGGGTCTGTGAGTGGGTGCATGAGGGTCTGAGTGGGTCTGTAAGTGGGTGTGTCAGTGTCTGTCTAGGTCTGTGAGTGGATGCATGAGGGTCTGAGTGGGTATGTCAGTGTCTGAGTAGGTCTGTGAGTAGATAGATGACAGTCTGAGTGGGTATGTGAGTGGATGCATCAGTATCTGAGTGGGTCTGTGAGTGGGTGGATAAGTATCTAAGTGGGTCTATGAGTGGGTGCATCATTGTCTAAGTAGGTCTGTGTGTGGATGCATCAGTGTCTGAGTAGGTCTGTAAGTGGGTGCATTAGTGTCTGAGTGGGTCTGTGAATGGGTGCATGAGTGTCTGGCTGGGTCTGTGAGTGGGCACATGAGGGTCTGAGTGGATTTGTGTGTGAATGAATAAGTGTATGACTGAGTATGCACATAAAAAAAATAAAAAATCGCCAGTATTAAAAAATTAATCGCAATGTTACACAGGGGCCATGCTGAGCGTTGTGACGTATTCACAAATATCACAACTCATGAAAAAAAATCTTCATAAGGTCATAATTTCACCTTATGACCCCAATATCCCAACCCTGGGGTCAGGGTACCTTCACCATGACCCCTCATACCACTTTTCCCTTTATTCTTCAGCCCCTGACTTTCTGGTCAGGTTGAGGCCAGCCAATCACAGCATTCCTATTGGCATGCATATTTGCGAATGCGCCACGATCATCACAAAAAAATCACTACAGATCCGTAGCTCTAGATATACACATTTATTTCGTCTTTAATTTCTCAAAAGCTACTCAGAGAATTTACACCAAATAAAAGAAAGCATAATCTGCGTATCAAAGCCTATTTTTCTGCCAGATTCGGTGTGATTCCATCCAGCAGTTTGGGCTGTAGTCGTGTTCAAAACTCCTATGGGAATTAACATAGCAAACGCACATTTCCCCACCCCCACCTTTTTCTCGGATCACCCGCCAAACTTCCGATGTGCAACAAGAATCATTGGCACACTTTTTTTGGAACATTTTGTGAAGATTCATCAAACAACACCACAGATATAGACAAGTCAAAAAGTGCTTTTCCTGTGGAAACATGGTCCTAACCTTCAGTAGGAAAAATGCATATATATATATATATATATATATATATATATATATATATATATATATATATGAATATATATTTGTTCGGTTGCCAGTAGGTAGTTATAATTAGGCCCTAGTTTCTATAGAAAAAGCATTTTTTTACTTGGATATTATTATCTTTGGTATCGTTTGATGAGTATTCATGAAATTTTCCCAAACAAATACACCAAAGAATCTTGTTGTTCATGGAAAGTTGCAAGGTGATCCGTCAAGTGGGGGCCAAGAAAAAGAGGGGTCAAAAAGTGCATTCCCATGTTAATTCCCATAGGAGCTTTGAACACAACTACAGCTCAAACCACTGGACGGAATTAAATCAAATTTGGCAGAAAGGTAGCTTTCGGTACGCAGATTACGCATTTTGTTACTTGGTTTAAATCCATTCAGTAGTTTAGAGAAATTTGAGGAAAAATAATGTTGTATATCCAGAGGCGCAAAGGCTTCGCAAATCTTCCCAATCTCGTGCAGAGATCTGATTGACTGCCAACACATCAACCAGGAAGTGTTGGCAGCCATTTTAAGACTCGGCTTCATGGAAAAAAAGGGGGCAAGGTACGACCTTGGGGGGGCAACCCCATATAACCACCCAGCCCACCGGCTTGCTTTATTTACAACTTTGCCCTAGGGAGGTGGTGGCCCCCTGGCCAGGTGGGATGTGCGTTCCCCTATAAATTATGTTTGTTGTCCCAGGGAAGTGGAAGTCCCTGGGGTTGCAGAGGGGGTATGTGGGGCCCCCTCATTAATTACCTATTCCTTGCCCCAGGGAGGTGATGGTCCCCAGGGCACGGGGGCCGTGTGACCACCCTGCATGCTGAATGTTTATAGCCAACAGGGAGGTGATGGTCCCCGGAACCTAAGGAGGTCCATAGAACCCACTTTATAGTTATTTACAACTTTACCCCGAGGATGGGGTGTACACCTGAGCCCAGGATGTCTACAAGGGCCCCTATAATTATCTATTCCCTGCCCTGAGGAGGTGGTGGTCCCTGAGGTGCGGGGGTATAGCCCCCATACATTTTAATCATTGCCCCGTGGAGGTGGCAGTCCCCCGGGCTGCGGGGCTGTATTGTGGCCCCCACATATTTTAACAAAGATTAGCCCCAGGGAGGTGGCCATATTTTTACAAGTTTTCCCTGGGGAGGTGGTGGTCTAGTGGGTGCAGGGGGTCCACGTGGCCCTCACATACTTTATATGCAAGGTCCTCAGAAGGTGGTGGTCTCTGGGTCTTCAGTAAGTGTCTCCCTCCTTAATAGATGTTATAGTTAGGTTCTGAATTTACTTGCACAAAACCAGAGAAATTCAGCCGTTATAGTAGAGTTATTTCAAATATCTATAACTTGCGCCCTAAGGTAACTATAACTTGGGCCCTTGCCATGCACTGCTAATTACCCAGTTATTACAGCACTCATGACAACTTTTATAACATAATTAAAAATATCAATGAAACATTAGCAGTCAAATTATTGAAGAGAAAACTGTGTATGGCAGGGGCACAAGTAATAGCTATCTTAGGATGCGCGTTATAGTTACTTGAAATAAATGTGCTGAATTTCAATGGTTTTGTGCAAGTATATACAAAAACTAACTACAACGTCCCTGTAAACCTTTGGGTTTTTTCAATGAATATAGATATATATATTTATATAGAGAGAGAAAGAGAGAGAATTGCCTTAAAAAGTATAATAAATGCTAAACTGTATTCTTAATTTAGTAATGCATGTAAATTTACAATACATTCAATTCCATTTTTAACTTAGTCTAAAGATTGTTATAAGTTATAACTAACAGCAATGTCTGTTACAAAATACCTTTTAAAATATGTTAGTGAGGGTAGGTGATTTTATTTTTAATAAGTACTGTTGAAAAAATAATATTTGAAAATGAATTAATATTTTTATATTAATTTACAATTTAATAGCAACTTTACATTTGTGAATGTAGTTGTGGGGGTGTCCACCCACACATTTAAGGAAATGTTCAATAGCAAAAAAATGTAGATTTATACCAAGGTGTAGGAGTATATCTACATGTGAGCATATGTACACATGCAAACATACATTTCTGAATCGGGTCTACAGAGAACATCTGCTCCAGACTAAGAACATTCCCACATAAAAAGAGTGAACTAGAGTAAAGAGGTTTATGCTAAGGCCAGAGGAAGGGCTTTGCATAGTATAATAGGGTGATCAGCAAGAACATGCCTGTACAGTTGCCCTGGATTAACTTTGTGATCATGAGCGACAGCATTGCTGTATGCTGCAATGAAGTTGAGTAAACATGGACCCCAAAACGACTGCCATGCACTCTAGAAGATGAAGCAGTCTAGGCCAGGATCATAATACATCAAGCATTCTTAGTGTTTCCCAGATGACAGCAGCAGGGGATGGCCATAGTCTGACTTGGGGTGCTTCTATGCAGCTGATGGCATCCAATGGCAAAACCAGATAGGAGGTGGCGATTCCATTTCTGCCCCTATAATAGTGTCACAATGTTTGTGTCTCTCTGCTCACATCTCATTCAGACCACACATACGATTCATATAGAATAGAACACTAATATCAACCCCTCCAACCAGGTTCATTATATAGGAGAAAGTAGGTGGGAAAACCAAGTATTGAACAGAGGCTGAGGCAAATACCGTTTTTACTGGGTACTGACCCATTCCCACCCTGACACCACTTTCATTCTACATTTTATTTCCAAATAAGAGCCAAACTTGTTAATTCAGTCTGCCTTGCAATAATCTTCATGCCCTGGGCATCTGTCATCGATTGCCTCGATTGCCTTAATACAAACATGGCTATGCCTTTATTAGTGGCACCACAGGTAATATTGCCACATCCTCTTATCAAATGTTATTGCTTGAATTATAGAATCCTGAAAATTATTTGTGGCTTATTTACATGTATTTAAGGTAAAAGGCTTGGGTCCACAAGAGGCACCTAGGGATCCCTTTGTGCGGTGTGGACCCAAAGCTACAAAAGGAGATAGCATCTTGCCAACCTTTTCAGGAGAGAGACTTTCAAACGTTTCCAGACTGGGACAGGATGGGCTCATACAGGTATGGTGGTGATTCCATGAAAAACAATTCTTGGAAGTTGCATAAATACCTACCTCTGTTGCACAGCTTGCATGTAGTCTCCATTTTAGGCTCAACTCATTAGGTTGACATGTCTTTTCTATGGTAGCCGTTTCCACACTTTAACACGTCAAAGTGCTGTATGTGCATTTCTTATAAGTATTGCCACCCTGGAGTCTGTGCAGCTAGTTCTAAAGCTGTACATTTCAGAACACAATGCCATTGTTTTGCTTTGTTGCTGTGCTTGTTAGGAGATACTTTGTTTTAGGTAGATCAAACCAATGAGCTGCTCTGCATTTCTGTCACATTGCTATAAGAATAATACTTTATTATATAAATAGGTTCTGTGCTATGCCTCAGCGAAAGGAGTACCTCTGTGCTTGGACTATAAAGGAACCTCTGCAAGCTGGGACTGAGATGCAGCTCTGCTGACTCCAACCTCTATCCTGCTGAGCAGGGTAACCTGTACTAGCTTCCTGATACCGAACACTAAGGTAAAAGGGTTAGGCTATCCCAGCTGTTCTGGCAAAGTGTATTCCATCTATGCTCTCTTTAGTATAGTACTAGATACAGATAGGAGTAAGTAAACATTTGAAACAATTACCATGGGTGAATTGTTCATATTCTTTACCATTCTAACAATGCTGATTTTGATTACAGTAGTATGTCTCATCTTTCTAATAATCGCAGTTCATGATTTTCATACAAGAATACAATCACTTCAAAACATGTTTTGAAAATGCTTTTTTAAATCTTTCTTGTGTTTTCCTAGGGCATGCAAAAGTGACTAACATGTCAGAACTGTTTCCACAAATTCCTGGGGAATCAAAGTGTCACGTTTGAGGTTGCCAACAACATCTTTACCCTGGTCAGTTTAAGGATTGGATGTGGTATTGTGAGCCAGCCAAGATATGCCAACACTTATTGATGATATATGTGGACTGAGTTTCTATATTGTGAAGTTAGGGTTGGTCCAATACACAGTCCTGCTATATTTGTAGGAACTGTATAACACCTCCACCTTATGATGTTCTTCATGAACAGGCAGTAGAGTAACTCCCTAAGCAAACATATAATATATCAAATAAGGATTCCCTCATATAGCCTATCCTTTTGGTAAAACTAATAGCAATGTTTGATTTTGCCCATGCTTATGCTACAGTAATGCTCGACTTGCTAAGTAGAAAAATTACATATCCCTTCTCACCTTAAAGAGGTTAAAGAAAAGCTAGTCTGGCAAGACCAGTCCATGAGGCAGCGATAGATCCCTTTCCACATGTCCAGTGCTTGAGAAGCAACAACATAGACTGTAGAAACTTCTGAAAGATGAGGGTGACCCACAAAAAAAGGAAGTCCAGACTTCAACATCTTCAAGTATTGAGCAAAATAAAAACAGGACAATACATGTCAGCAGAAATTGCCAGAAAATAACAGACTTGCAAATGGTTTATCTCCAAAGCAAGGCAGAGTACCAACTCCAACTTCAGGAGCATACAGAAATTTACAAAGCAAGCAACCCGTGATTGTCAAGTACATGTTCTAAATCAGAAGCCATTCAGGAAACACAGAGGGCCAGTCACAATTCCAGAAAATCTATATGATTTCTAGACACAGGTATAACAGTAATTTTCATGGACACAATCTGGTTGTGGAAGTCTGATCCATCCCCCTCCTTACAATCCACAACAGAAACCTTGAGATAGTCATCGACAACCAAGTCACCATGACCGACAAGTAAATGCAGCCTCCACCTCCTCTCCTATTTCCACACACTAAAATGGTAAAAAAGATCTTCAAATGATTCTCCGCCAACACCCGCAGAACCATCAGCAAAGTCCTCATCACTAGAAAACTGAACAACAGAAACACCCTGTATGCTGGAATAAACAGTCACCTGACTAGCAACTCCAGACCATACAGAACTCAGCAGCCAGACTCACCCTCAACTTTTCACCCATTCCACACATCACCCCAAATGTAAAGAATTCCACACATCCTTACGTAGGGACAGTTTCTCAGAATATCAGTTGTTTTATTATAAAAAACACTTGCCTGTCCTTTACAAGTTAGAGGGAGATTCCAGCCAGAGAACCAAGACTATATGCTGATTGCCGAATGCTTCTCTACAGATGCTAATGCAGAATTCAGGCCTTTGCTCAGGTATGGGGGATGATGTCTTCCCAGGGGAACCTGAAGGGCAGATTTAGAGCTTAACACTCTGTGCTCTATTATAGCCTAGATAGGAATGAGTTCATTTTCTGTAGTGTCAACATGGTAGGGTTATTTCTATGCTTTACTCGCTTCGTCACAGTTCTAATCTAGTTATGTTGTGTCATCCTGGTTATTGTAGCTCACGCGTTGCTAAATAAGATGCAGTCGCTTCATTAAAATCTTATTGAAACATATACTGCCTCTGTTTGTCATTATGCATATGAGACTAAAATAACTGAGAGAAACGGATGTGACCTGAGTGACCACGACTTCCCTGAGAAACCATTTATGTCATGTGCTTGGCTGCCAATCCTCCCTGCCCTTGGGTAGAGATGAGGCACTGCCAGTTAGCCAGAGCCAAACCCACATTGGAGCGACAGGTGTCACCAGCAGTGGGTCAGACTAAGTCCAGACTAAGCGATACTGCCACCAGTCCACCCTCCCCTTTCGATCAGGATAACAAATGTTTGTGCAGTTAGGGTGTTTTCCCTTCCCAAGGACTGCTAACCTCTAAGTGGGGTTGTTTAGTCCCCGAACATTAAAGCTGACAATCTTAAGATCCATGAAAATGTGTGAGGGGGATGGATGTCGGTGATGTGCTACTAGCCACTAAAAGGTCTCATGGTATGGAAGAACCCGTGTGGTGGTATGTCATTGTGTAATGGAGCCAATTTATCTTGCACAGAACAAAATTAAACAACAAAGAACGGATACAACTCAGGCATCAGCCCATAGAACATGGATAGTTGAGAAGGACTACAGGTTCGGCGGGTAAAGAGCCTTATTGAGGGGAAAGGTTCTCTACAGGGAGGCATGGTGTAGTGGGATGGAGTCTTGGGGGGGGTCACTGTATCCCATCCCTACCCTTGTGAATCCCATCTGCTTAGATTTCCATAGAGGAAAATAGTCCCGCCATCATGGGGCTCCAGAATTGTCAGAATCTCCAGAGAGCGTATCTATGACCGCTTGTCTCTGCGAGGCCATGGTTGCCGGGCCAGGTCATGTAATGTCAAATGGGCTGTGAGGCCTCCGTCCATGCAGCCATTTGTGCAATGATCAATTTTATGGGCTGCCGGATGGGATCCAGGAACAGGCTTCCCAGTGCCCATCACCCGGCAAGCCTCTATGAGTGACCTGATTTGGAATAGTTTACTGTCAGGTCTGAAGAAGTTACAAAAGGGGTGGCCCCATCAATATGAGATCCCCTCCTTCCTCAAGTGGGCCATTACTGGTTCAAAGACCCTTCTCTTTTGCAGAGTGATGGCCAACAGGTCTTGGTAAAGCATAGGTGTATGGCCTCGGAATCGGAGCAGATGTTGATCTCAAGCTTTGCATAAGATTGATTCTTTCATCTGAAAGTCATGCACACAGGCTAGGATGTCTGCATGGGGGCTATTAATAGGTTTTGGAAGACTAAAGGGGTGAAGCAGGTCTGGCTTGAGCTCCATGTTCGTGGGGTCTCCTAAAATGAGACAGAAGATGGCGTCTACATACTCTCCCAGATTGGAACCTTCAGCTGCTGTGGGGACCCCCTGGATAGGAATGTTATTCCATCTTGAGCTGTTCTCTAGGTCCTCGGTGTGGGATTGGAGATCAATTTGCTGCTCCTGTAGCCTAATAATCTCCTGATGGAGCCATCTGATCTCTTCTCTGGGTTTATCTTCCTTATCTTCTAAGGCGGGCACTCCTTCACCTGTGCTGTCCAGTCATGCCGGACTTCCTGAAGGTCTGAGGAAAGATCTTTTTGGACCTTCTATAGGTCTTCTTGGAGGGAGGCAAAAAACACCTCCAGAAAAGGCTGTGTGACAGATATTCTGTGTCTTTGGAGTCTTGTGTGTGGTCTGAGCCTGTTGTGGGAGGCTTGTCTCCCACAGAGCCTTCAGGAGTCTTGGTTAGTGTATCCTTAAGTGATCGATCCTTCTTACTCCTAGGCATTGACATAGCTAAGGCCGGTACACGTGAAGTGGTGTGCACTCACCAGGTAGATCTGAGAGGCAGATAGTGGGTTGACAGTGTTCCTGTCCAGCACAGACCGGACCAGTAGAGTAATCGCTAGGCAAAGGCAATGTCCATCAATGATCAAGCTGCCATGAGACCTGCCCTAGGCACTCATCATGTGAGGCAAAAAGTGACATAGTTAGAGGAGACGGTGTGGCTGAGCAGAGTATTCCAGTTATTGTAAGTAATGTGACTGCAGCCCTGTGTCCCTTGAAGACTTCTCCTGATGAGGGGATGAAAGCCCCAAGGATCATTTGCCAGGGGGACAGCAGCCCTCATTTTACTTGCCGTGGTGTCACATGGTCATTTAGAACTCCCCATCACACTGAGGTGCAGCAATGTTGAACAAGAACCAGATGGTGAGTTGTTGGAGGTATAGCTGCACATGGGAGCGTACCCAGTTCAGTCTACTGCCCGGGTGAGGGGGCCTCCACAAACTGCCTTTGGTCAGTGGAGTACTCCCTTGTACCATATTCCAGTCTCCATTGTTGGCTCCATCTATCTTCAGGCCACCCAGAACTCCGACCTGTCTTTGACCAGTCCACTGCAAGTTGAGTTCCACCCGGGATAGCCCGTACAGAGATGCAGAGGAGAGGACCCACAGTAGAAGTCATTAATGTCGAGCCCCAGGGAGGCGATCTGGACCAGTCCCGCCTCCTCAAATCGTCACATCTGACTCCGTAGCAATATAGGCCCATAATTATACTTTTTTTTGCGCCGCATTTGCGTAATTTTTTGACGCAAAAGCGGAGCAAACTTACAAAACATAATTGTATTTTGTAAGTTTGCTCCGCTTTTGCATCAAAAAATTATGCAAATGTGGCACAAAAAAGTATAAATATGGGCCATAGTTTATAGAGACAGGAGACGCAAGAGGGGACCTTATAGGCCAACTAACCCAGTGGTGATGGCTGGTGGGCTAGGGCATCACTCCCAAGGCTCCCGTTCAAAGCAGAGAAGCCGCACGGCAGCTTCAGCCACCACAAGGCCACAAGAGGTGGAGGGGCCCACAGACGAAGACGCTCTTCGTTGTCCTCTGGAGAGCTGGGCCGACTAGGAATCCACTGGGAGATGGCTAGTAGAGCCACACCACCTCCAATGCAGGTGTGTGTGCATGGCCCATTCAGGAAGGGCTCCAAGTTTCTGCTTGGAGCCCTTGCCCTACACCAGCCATGCCCTACACCATCCTGAGCTTCACGGTGTCAGGCCGGGGCACGCTGGTCTCCATACTCACCTCAGGACTTGTGCTGAAGGGAACCGACTCACTGAGTCTGTGCCCTGAGTCAGTCACTGCATGCTTTCATTTCCCTGGGGCTGAGCAGAGCTGCAGATAGGGCGCTAAGGTGGAGCGTTAATGTGGTGAGGACAAAGAGATGAAGAGCACGTCTTACCCACCTGACATCTTGAACTCGCCCCAACACTCCGCCACCAATACCATGTGGCCTGAACGTCGCCAGCTCTATTATGGTTTCCCCGCTGGGCCGGCGGGCGGAAACAGTGTTTGCGCCCGGTGGCCCAGCGGGGAACAGGGCCATAACAATACAGCTGGCTCGTAATGGAGCTGGCTGCAATGTGGCGGTGCAGCGAGTGCAGCAGCACCCGTCGCGCATTCCACTGCTCGTAAATCAGGCAGTGGAATGTGTGATGGCCCTGTGCATGGGGCCCCTGCACTGCCCATGCCAAGTGCCTGGGCAGTGCAGGGGCCCCCAGAGTCCCCCATTCCGCCAACCTTTCCATGGCGGTGTTAACCACCATGGACAGGCTGGCGAATGGGGACTTGTAATCCCCAGGGCAGCGCTGCTTACAGCGCTGCCCTGAAGGATTACAACTGCTGGGACCGCCAGACTTCAGGCTGGAGGCAGCCTGGCGGTGTTGTGGTGGGACTGTGGTGGCTTTTGTTATATCTGATTACAGAAGCTACACCTCTACTTCACTATTTGACTCTCCATAGCCGCATTCCCCTATATATACACCATATTCACCTTTGGCTCTATGACAACACACGCTAGTGGGGGCCCAGCGCTTACACTCCCATGTATGATGTGGAACATCATGGCCCTCAAAAACCTGAGAAAAGGGACGCTGGTCCTCTCCTACCTCAATAGACATGGTGTTAAGTTCACCTTTCTACAGGAGACCCACTTGTCACCTCCCACTGATTACACATATGCTGCCTCATGGGCCTCTAACTGTTACTTTTCCCACTACAGCTCATATTCGAAAGGAGACTGTACCCTAATTCATAAGAGTGTCCCATTAGTGTCTCGGGGAAGTGTCTCAGACCCGGACAGGTGATACCTACTAGTGCTGGGGAAGCTGGCTGATAAGACTTTAAATGCTAGTCAAGGTATATGCATCAAATAGCGATTCCCCAGGGCTCTAATATGGACTGTCTGCTCTGATGGGCCAATACCAGACCGACTATGTATTACTGGACAGTGATTTTAATATCACATGCCATCCTTGTCTTGACTCCACCGACTCTTCAATAGTTGATAAGCTGCACTCACTACAAGAGCTCACTGACCTCACTGATGCATGGCACTTTCGACACCCACAGGAGAGGGACTATACTTTCTACTCTGACCCACACAACGTATGGAGCTCTATCGATCATTGGTATTTGTCATACAGGGACGGGGTGCTTTTGTGGCTTACTGTGGCACCTACCTTGAACGCTCTTGGATCATGACCCTGTAACAGCAACGCTACATATTTCCATGCTACACCCCCTCAATAAAACACTGGTGCTTCCCAGAGAATGCACTTCATGACAAGGTTTTCCACACAGAAATTCCGGATGCTATAACATAATATATTGCTAATAATACTGGGACTGTGCAAAAGCACTCTACTCTCTGGGAGGCCTTCAACGCCTATATAAGAGGTATATGTATTGCTAAACATGTTGCTGACAGTATTAGAATTGACCTAACTAGAGGGGAGGGGAAAATGCGTGACACTGATATGATGAACATGTCTGCCATGCATGCTGCGCCCCTACATATCAGATCCATGCTACTCCAGAGGTTTTAGGACTTTGCTGCGCAAGAGGTAAACTATCTGGGCAAGAATGCCAGAGCACGTAGTTATGGTGAAATTGATGGCCGGGCCATACGTTGGCTCGACACATATGTGCCTCCAGCAGGATGATGGCATGGTCACTACTAATGGCGCCATAATTAGGGTGAGTTTACGACATACTACAAATAACTGTATACGTCCCGTGTGGGTGACAATGACTCCACCTTGGCTGTTTATTTATCCTAGATAGCAATGGTTTGACTTGAGCCTGGCCTGTACAAATTCCTAGCTGCCCCCATTACCTGTGACTAAATATTGCAGGCCATCAATGCCCTGAGTGGCTTTAAAGCTCCTGGGCTGGATGGCTTTCCAGGAAACTTTTACAGAGCGTATAAGACAGTTTTGGCCCTCAATCGGTTGGAGGTTTACGCGGAATCTATTGAGATGGGCAAACTTCCCCCTACACTGCGTGAAGCTGTCATCACTCTGCAACTTAAGTCCAATAAGTCTCCCCAACTATGCACCTCCTACAGACCATTCTCATTACTAAACCATGATAACAAAACTTTGGCCAAGGTAATAGCCACTCGCCTTCCTAATGGTACATATAGGCCCTCATTATGACATTGGCGGTAAGTCCCACTTACCGCCATGCAGACTGCTGCCAACATACCTCCGCCATGGCGGTTTACCGCTACCCATATTATGACACACACATAGCAATCTGTCACTATACAGACACACACATAAGTCTGCCAGCCGAAAGGTCAGTGATAAAATGGCAGTAGCAAAACCCACACCGTTACGCCAACAGAACTACGCCCACAGCATTATGACCCACGAATCACCACGGCGGACATTCAACGACAGTAAACCATTGGCGCTACATACCACCGCAATCAAAATACACACGCACATACAAAACAACACCACATTGGACACTTTGAATAACACACACCTGACACCCACCATACATAAACCACACCCACACACCCCCACCACTATAAGCACACACCCACAATACCCACAACCCTTTATGACTAACGGAAATTGAAATTAGAGAGAGATACAGTAAGAGCACCCACACAACCAGAGCAACAGAACACCATAACCCATACACCATCCATGCACCTCACAGCACACACCCCAACACATCACCCCACACACCCTCACACACACCACACACACTACACCCATGGCACCACAAAGACACCCCAAGTTCTCAGAGAAGGAGCTAAGGGTCATGGTGGAGGAAATCATCCGGGTAGAGCCACAGATATTCGGATCACAGGTGCAGCAGACGTCCATTGCAAGGAAGATGGAGCTATGGCGGTGGATCGTAGACAGGGTCAAAGCCGTGGGACAGCGCCCCAGAACAAGGGATGACATCAGGAAGAGGTGGAACGACCTACAGGGGAAGGTGCATTCCGTGGTAGCAAGACACCAGATACCAGTACAGAGGACTGGCGGTGGACCCCACCTCCTCCCCCACAACTAACAACATGGGAGGAGCAAGTCTTGGCAGTACTGCATCCTGAAGGCCTGGCAGGAGTAGCAGGAGGACCTGACTCTGGTAAGTCAACTATTCACTACTTCCCCCCCACCTGCATGCCATCACATACCCCCACCCCTATCCTCACCCCCATCACTCCGCCACCTCACATACACCCCACCATCACAACTCACCCCTCACAATATCAAGCCCTGCATGCAACACCATTGCATGGACACCCATCACAGACATGCATGGACACCCATCACCTAAGCATGCACACTTGGGACAATCACCTAGCCAACCAAATCACCACTCACACAAACCTAAGCTGCTAGGGCAAACACAATCTAACAGAGCAACACACCCATGCACAATATGTCACATGCAGAAACTATAATACTGCATTTACATCCCCACAGGTCCCCCACACAACGTCACTGGAGAGGAGGTGCCAGCAACATCCAGTCCCCCTCTAGAAGAGGCCCACAGTGATGACAGCAGCTCTGTACGCCTGGATCAGGATGACCAACCTGGCCAATCAGGGCCCTTTGGACAGTCGGTCACCCAGCCACAGTCCCATACCCCAACAGGTCCTCCCCCTCAGGAAACATCACCACAGTACCCACCCAGCGGGCCCATACCTCTGTCCCCAGGACACGTCAATCAGCATTGTGTCCACCACTACAGGTACCCCAGGACACCCCACAAACATAGGACTATCAGGGACCTGGGGTCAGTGGCAGTGGGCACACAGTTCAGGGGAAAGAGGCACAGGACAACAGGGAAACTGCGAGGAGTGCTGTGCGACAGGGGGAGGACAGGCCCAGGGAACCGACTCTTCACGAGGCAGTCAGCAACATCCTGGGAGCATAGCACCATTCCCAGGAGACGATGGGCCAGATACTGGCCAAGTTGCAGGAGATCCAGCGGCTGCAGGAGGGACAGTACTTAGGGATCAGGGAGGACTTGAAGGACATCAACACCACCCTGGTCACCAGTGCAAGGGTGCTGACAGACATGGCCAACACCATGAGGGAGGCAGTGACACACCAACGGGCCCCTGACACTAGCCACACCGATGAACAGCCTTGCACTTCCACTGATGCTAGTGGACAGGAGGACCAACAGGCCACCAGCACCCCACCCCTTGCAGAAGGAGAACCACCCCGCAAATGGTCCCCGCGATCAAGGCAAAAGCCAGAGACCATTGCCAAGACCTCTGCCAGCAAATAAGACTCTCCTGAATGTCACCCTTGTGTCCCACCCTGTCCCCCTGTCCACCTTGACCTGCCATTGCTCCCCTTCCAATGTCCCCTTGGACAATGCACCTGTGATCCACATAGACTGGACTCTATCCTGGACTTTCCTCCACCATCACCCCAGCCCATTGCACACACCCCTCTACTTATTAGCACTTAAATAAACACCCTTTGAACAAAATACATGTATGGAGTATGTCAAATGATTTAACTATGTATTCGTTTAACAAGGTTTAAACATTGCAATACAACTGTACAGTAATGTATATATAGGTATGACCTATAGTTTGCTGCAGTCAATACACCAGGAGCCAGAGTGGGGCACAGATATCTGTAAATAGACATTTCAAAGGGTACAGTAAGTGGCCATAGTAGTGGGAATATCAGCCTGCCAGTGAAAAATTACAATTTAAAACTGCAATGGAAGGTGAAGTTACATCTCTTACCTGTGTGTCACTGGAAGAACTGTCGAATGATTGATGCTCTATTGTCCACATCCTCATCCTCTGCCTCATCTTCATCACTGTCCACAGGCTCCACCGCTGCCACACGCCCATCTCCAGCCTCATCCTCCTGCAGAAATGGCACCTGGTGACGTAAGGCAAGGTTGTGCAACATGCAACATGCAACATGCCATGATGATCTGGCACGCCTTCTTGGGTGAGTAGCACAGGGAACCACCTGTTAGATGGAGGCACCGAAACCTGGCCTTCAAGAGGCCAAAGGTTTGCTCTATAATTCTTCTTGTTTGCCCATGTGCCTCATTATAACGTTCCTCTGCCCTTGTCCTGGGATTCCTCACTGGGGTCAGTAGCCATGAGAGGTTGGGGTAACCAGAGTCACCTGCAAATACTGAGGGATACCTGTTAGCCACACACTAACCCTTAGGGCCAAACCCATACCCATATACCAACAATACTGGGTGGGACCATGGGCTCACCTATTAGCCACACCCGGTGCCTCTGGAGTTCAGCAATCACATATGGGATGCTGCTATTCCTCAGGATGAAGGCATCATGCACAGAACCAGGATACTTTGCATTGACATGGGAGATGTACTGATCCGCCAGGCACACTATCTGCACATTCATAGAGTGAAAGCTTTTTCGATTTCTGAACACCTGTTCATTTCTCCGGGGGGGGGGATCAAATGCTATATGTGTACCATCAATTGCCCCAATGATGTTGGGAATATGTCCCATTGCATAGAAGTCAGCTTTCACTGTGGCCAAATCCTCCACCTAGGGGAAAAAAATGTATCTGCGCATGTGTTTCATCAGGGCAGACAACACTGAGAACATTGGCTGAGACATTCCTGCTGCCAAGCCCACAGTCACTTGGAAGGAGTCAGTTGCAGGAAATGGAGCACTGATAGGACTTGAATAAGAGGGGGGATCACAGTGGGGTGATGGATAGCAGAGATCAGGTCAGGCTCCAATTGGGTGCACAGCTCTTGGATTGTGGCCCTGTCAAGTCTGGAGGTGAGGATAATGTGCCTGTCCTCCATTGTTGGCAAGTCCACCAGGGACCTGTATACGGGGACGGGGGTCTCCATCTCCTATTCATCCGCCTCGGTTGTAATCTAGGGGGGCAAAACGATGAGCATCGGGTCAGCAGTCAACATTTCCTAAATGTACAGTGCAATGCAAGTTGTGACAGAAACAGTACATTGTTCTATAGGGCAAAATGGTGCCTATGTGTGCTGTGACGCAGTTAGGTGCCATGGCCTGCCCCCCCCCCGAAATGGCGCCCGCCTGACCTGTTGGGAGGGACATGTGGAAATGAGGTAATGCCGCTGATGTTGTGTGCCGTTGCGGGAGGCAGTCAGGTACCACCGTGCAACTCCTCATTGGTTATCATTGGGCCCTATGGGTTACAGTAGCCAATGGTGATGTACGCAGGCAGGGGACGGTACACACCGCCACGGACGTGACCGCCATTTTCTATCTGTTCTCTCACTTGCTACCTGACCTTCAACAGGAGAGGACCTACACTGCAAGTGCTGCTGTGACCTGTGTCTGGAACCGACCATGGCTCGAGTCACTGGGAAAAGGGCCCCTGCCTTCACCGCTGCGGAGTTGGAGAGACTGGTGGATGGGGTCCTACCCCAGTACCGAATGCTGTATGGGCCACCACACCAACAGGTGAGTACACTGTGAGCACGATACATGGGGCATGAATGCATAGAGTGCTGTATGTGAGGTCCTCGTGTAAGGGGGGTGGTTGAGGGGTCCTGGGCAGCGTGATGCATGTATGGTGGGCAATGTATGTGCGTAAGGGGATGGGAGGGATATGGTGGGCCATTAGTGTAAAAGGCCGGACGGTATGACTGATACCCTTTTTCTATGTGTTTTTCCTCTGCAGGTCCGCGCCCATAAGAAAAAGGGTGTATGGCGTGCCATCGCCAAGGATTTGCGGACCCTGGGGGTCTACAGCAGGCGGATCGCCCACTGTCGCAAACGGTGGGAGGACCTGAGATGCTGGGCAAGGAAGACGGCAGAGGCCCAGCTGGGGATGGCCTCCCAACGAGAAGGGGTGCCCGTCGACACCCCTGATGTTCCGCATACTGGCGGTGGCCCCTCCGGAGCTGAATGGGCACTTGAGGGCATCACAGCAGCCACAAGGGGGTGAGTACAGTTTCACAATATACTACTTGCACGTGGTGGGGTGGTATCTGGGTGGGGGGTGTGGGACTGTTGCTGCCCCTAGGCCAGGCTGGACATTGCAGGGTAGGTTCCATGGTGGGCAGGGGCTGATGAACTCCACCTCCAACCAAGCTATTGGGCAACCACTACTGGGCAGGGCTCTGTGGGGCTCAGGTATGCTGCAACTGGGGTTAAGTATTCCGTTCCATGGCCTGGTGACTAGCATTGTGACTGGTAGTGCTTTGCCTAGTGCGTAGGGCTGTTCCCTGTGTGTGAGTGTGTTGTGAACGCCAACTGTGGTGTTGCTGCTGCCATTGACCAAGTGTTTCCTTTGTCTCCTCCCACCCTTTTTGTTTTGTCATCCTGTACTTATGTGCATTAGCATCATCTGGCGGAGGAGCAGAGGCACCGGCGATGGAGGGAGCTGCATCACACAGGACCCATGAGGCCGAATCCACCAACGGTGAGGGGACCAGTGGGATGGAGGGCGAGGGGAGCACCACGGCGGAGACAGGAGAGGACAGTTCTGAAAGTGATACCTCCTCCGATGGAAGCTCCCTAGTGATGGCGGAGAGCTCTGTGGCCAACCCAACTACAGGTACAGCTGACACCCTCTGTACCAGCACCAATCTCCCAGCAGCCCCTCAGCGAGTTTCCCATGCCCGCTCACCCAGGAGGGTGGACATCTCCTTCGCCCCAGGCACCTCAGGCCCTGCCCCAGTGACCCCTGCTGCCCTGAGTGAGGAAGCTATTGACCTCCTGCGATCCATATCTGTTGGGAAGTCAACCATTGTGAATGCCATCCAGGGTCTGGCAGGGCATTTGCGACAAACAAATGCATTCCTGGAGGGCATTCACTCTGGCATGGCAGCCCAACAGAGATCATTCCAGGCTCTGGCCTCCTCCCTGATGGCAGCCATTGTCATTGTCTCTAGTCTCTCCCCTGCAACTTCCTCTGCCCAGACCCATTCCCCTGAACACGAACCTATCCCAAGCACACAGGCAGATCAGCATGCACCCAAGACAACACTCAGGATTGGCTCAGACAAACACAAGCACCACACATCATCCCACAGGCATTCACACAAACACCATCTAGGTGCAGACACAACAACATCAACTGCCTCCACTGTGTCCCCCTCCTCCTTCTCATCCACCTCCCTCCCAGTATCATCTACACTCACACCTGCATGCACTACATCCTCATCCACTACCACCATCACGCCTATCAGTACACACCCCTCACTGGCAGTCACCACCCCCACATCCAAGCACACGTTCCCTGTGTCCTCTCCCACTGTGTCTGTGTCCCCTCCTCCCAAAGTACACAAACACAAGCACTCAGACACCCAACAGCCATCCACCTCACAACAGCATCCAGCCCATGCACCTGCACCCAAACACAGCAAACAGACACCCCCAACCACCACTCCCTCTTCCTCCACTCCCAAACCTTCACCCTATTCCTGCCCCAGTGTCCCTAAGAAGCTTTTCCGCTCGCCCATTGACCTCTTCCCTACACCCCCCATCCTTCACATGGGGCCAGGGTGGGCAGAACCCAGGCTAGCACCTCAGCCACACTGTCCACGGCTACAGTTGTTTCGGCAGCTACTGCAGGTGTGAGCAGCTCCAGAGAAACACCCATCAGCACTGCCAGTGTGCCTGCACCAGCTGCCAAGGGGAAGGGTAAGGATGTACCACCAGCTCCAAGGGGAAGGAGGCACCACCACGTGCAAGGGCAAGGAGGCACCAACACATGGCAAGGGCAAGGAGGCACCAACACATGGCAAGGAGGCACCACCACAGGGCAATGGCAGGGGCAAAGGGCCTGCCACTGCAGGCAGGAAGGATAGGAGGTCTGGTGCTGGGACTGAATCTGAGCCCCCAACACCAACCATGGCGCTTCAGCCGTCCGAGGCTGCAGGGGAAGGGCTGGAGCCTCCCCCCACCACTGGCAGCACAGCCACCAGCACCACCGCCAGCACCACTGCCAGCAGCATCAGCCCAGGTGGGCAGCCGTCCGAGGCTGCAGGGGAAGGGCTGAAGCCTCCCCCCACCACTGGCAGCCCCGACACCAGCACCGGCACTGCCACCACTGTGCAGCCGTCACCACCGGTGGGCAGTGTGTAGCCCTGCCTCCATGGACTGCAATGCATCCTGACCACTACAAATCGTATGGGTGTAACACCCAGGTGAGAGACTGTGATCTTGCACTGCCCAAGTGCTGCATCACCGGGCACAATGCCCCCCCCAGAACCAGTGGACGAAGGCATCCGCTCACCTCCTCCTTGCCAGGATGAAGCACACTGGGCACAAGGCCCCCTCCAGAACCAGTGGAAGAAGCCATCCACTCACCTCCTCCTTGCCAGGATGAGTACACTGGGCACAAGGCCCCCTCCAGAACCAGTGGAAGAAAGCATCCACTCACCTCCTCCTTGCCAGGATGAGTACACTGGGCACAAGGCCCCCTCCAGCACCAGTGGAAGAATGCATCCACTCACCTCCTCCTTGCCAGGATGAAGCACACTGGTCACAAGGCCCCCTTCAGAACCAGTGAAAGAAGCTATCCACTCACCTCCTCCTTGCCAGGATGAAGCACACTGGGCACAAGGCCCCCTCCAGAGCTTGTGGGCAAACCACCCACTTGAGAGACTGTGGCTTTGCACTCCCCAGGACCAAGTAGTGGGCAAACCACCCACTAGAGAGACTGTGGCTTTGCACTCCCCAGGACCAAGCAGTGGGCAAACCACCCACTTGAGAAACTGTGGCTTTGCACTCCCCAGGACCAAGCAGTGGGCAAACCACCCACTAGAGAGACTGTGGCTTTGCACTCCCCAGGGACAAGCAGTGGGCAAACCACCCACTTGAGAGACTGTGGCTTTGCACTCCCCAGGACCAAGCAGTGGGCAAACCACCCACTTGAGAGACTGTGGTTTTGCACTTCCCAGGACCAAGCAGTGGGCAAACCACCCACTTGGGAGACTGTGTCTTTGCACTCCCCAGGACATCGCACAGGACATGTAGCCCACTCCAGGACCAGTGGTGTTGTACCATCTTAAGGCTGAGGTGCCCCCCATTCCCCATCCCCCTGAGGTGCCTGTGTATTTTTGACCTGATGCCCCAGCAGTGTTCTCTCCGTGTTGATGCAGGAGTAAGGTGGGGCCTTGACCTATGTGATGTTACCCTGTGCCCCACGGACATTCTGGACTGGGCAGTGTCCCTCCATTTGTATATATATGTATATACTGTTTAGATTTTGAATCACAATTTGCCCCTATTTTATCTTATTACACTCACTTTAATCACTTCCTTTCGTCCTTGCATTATTCTTGAGAGGTACGGGGTGGCTGTGTAATGTTACTGCATCTGTTTGTGGGTTTTGTGTATAGTTTTGGGGGTGGGGGTGTTGCGTGTGTGTGTCACTCTCTTTTTCCTCCCCCTCCCCTGTCTGCTAGTTGGCAGTACTCACTGTGTTCGTCGTCGCCGGCGTTGGTATTCCTGGTGTAGGAGAAGATAGACCAGCATGGGGAACACCTGCAGTTCGGGCTCCATGGCGTAGTGGTTGTTCCCTGAGTGTCCAGAGGTGAGTTCTTTGCCTTCTGTGTACTGTTTCCACCGTGCTTTTGATGTCGGTAGTACCGCCCCGGAAAAGGTGGCGGATAGGCCAGTTGTAATACTGTGGGCGGTACATTGTCTTCCGCCTGGCTGTTGGCGGTTACCACCACGGTGCTTGTTGCTTCCGCCATGGCGGTCAATGTTTTAAAGTGGCTGTCTGTGTGAGCGGTTTCCGCCGTGGTCAAAATTCCATTTTTTTTACCGCCGGCCTGTTGGCGGTATTACCGCCACTTTATCACCAACCGCCAGGGTTGTAATGAGGGCCATAATCTCTTGCATCCAGTCCGGATTTGTTCCTCACCACTCCACCTCAGTTTATTTTTGAACTTTCTTTGTGGTAATAAACCTGATCTCCACCACTATCCCTGCAGCAGTTGTCCTTTTAGATGCTGAAAAAGCGGTGGACTCCCTTGAATGTTCATTCCTCCATGCCACATTAACTAAATTGGGAATTCCCAGTGGTTTCAGAAACCTCTTTATGTTACTCTATAAGGCTCCCCTGGCCCTCCTTCAAATAAATGGTACACTGTCTGAGTAATTCCCATTAACGAGAGGTACCGAACAGAATTGTCTGCTCTCCCCCCTCCTATTTATAATCACTGTGAACCCGCGTAGTCAGACATCTATAAGAACAGCACCTGGAGAAGGGCTTCAGATTCCCCCATGGCACATAATTATCCGCCCTATACGCGGATTATATATTGTTGTTTGTCCACGACCCACACACAAATCTCCCCCTCTTATTCGAGAGTTGATGCGCTTTGGGACATTTTCTGGTATATCCATGAATTGGAATAAATCAGAGATATTCTCTCTCACGGACACCACATCACATTGTGACCTTGATTACCCCTCACAATGGTGTACGGACTACCCCAAATATTTAGGCATTTTCATACACTGGGGTAGGTCGAAGGTGATACAACACAACTATGCCCTTCCCCGTTGCTTCTACTAATAGCTTTTTTGATACACTGCGAGGATTGCTAACAAGTCTTATATGGGGTGGTCACCGGTCCTGTATTTGATGGGACACACGGACAACCCCCTATAATTGTGGCGGTTTTGAGGTTCCTGACCTAAAATTATACTATTCAGTGTCTCAATTACAATTTGCCTACTATTGGTACCACCCAGATACCAGACTACAATATCTCAAACCCAAAAGAGCTCAGGTGCCTTATCTCCCCCTTTCTACCATACTACCGCAGGGTCTATCGTGGAACCCTACTGAATACAGACTCCATCTACACCTGCTGGGCCTGGTCCAAACTCTTATGCTATCTGAGAATGGACATCTTATCTTTCATGCATATACCCCTTACAAGCAATCTGTGGCTTCTGCTTATTCAGGAACGTTTAGTACAGCGCACTCTTATCACACATAAGCTACGAGGTGTGGGCCCTCTGTTTGTTAATGGTACTCTCAAGGGCAGCTCCACTATGGCGGAACGGGGATGCTCAATCCATATGAATGGTTTTATATTCCATAGTTTATACAGCAAGCTCCGTGATACCTTACCTGCCTATCTTAAGGAGCCAAAAGACTTTCCTCCTCTCACCTTAGTAATTTCCATTACAGGCAGCTGCCACATCATATCCAGAGTTTGCCAAACTTCTCTGTAGCTGCGTCCCGTTGGAGTGGAGAAGTCTAGAGCTGTCCGGGAACGTGACCTGAGCTTCTCCATCCCAGATAAAACCTGGTATTACTGTAGCACACAGACTAAACTCATCTCCAACATCCACTGTCATAAATTACTACACTTTAAGTATCTTCATCGGGCATACACAATACCCAAGGCCCTAGCTAAACTTGACCCCACTAGGCCTCATTTTTCCCCCAAATGTAAAACAGAGCAAGCTGACTTTGCTCACTTGTCATGGCATTGTGCAACGATCAAATCATACTTGGGGGACATTTATACTACGCTATGGCTCGTTCTTGCAAAAACCCTCAACCCAGATACACTAATGGCTTTTCCAGGTTATGTTAAACCAATAACCCCTGATTACAATGCTTCACTGGAGTTGCTTTACTCTAGGCCAAATGGCAGGTGGCGTTCCATTGGGGCAGTAGTACACTCCCCACTATATCGGCTTAGTTAAATGATATGTCATGCTGTGATACCAACTCCAAACTTTACGCTTCCCTACAGCCAATCACTTCCAGACTCAAAGACATTTGGCAGCTGCTTAGAGACTATCTTTTAAGAATAGACCATGCAGAGGAACACGAAGATGTGGAATGAACTCCTTCCACAGCTGGGCTTGTCTCATGGGCAGGCTACCCTGTGTCTAGATTGTGTTGTTTTTATCTGATGCATTTAATTTTCTGTCATCTGATTATTCTGGGGTATATGCTCCTTATTGCTGCTTTTTTTCCCCATCTCATTGATTTTTCCCCCACTTTCTTTTTTCATTTGCTCATTGGAGTGTCAATTTTTTTTAGTGCAATTTGTAGTTTCTTTCTTGCACAAAAAGAAAAATAATGATTTAAAAAAACATAGAAATGAGTGCTCATCTTACAGAGGTGCACATAGTTGATTATTGTTTTAAAGTTCCAGCGTGGCCTCACAGTTAGAACCAACGTGTTGTTGTTTTTTTTAATAGTAAAGCAATGATATACTGTAGACAAAAGCATTCTATATAGGTTGTCTGGTTTAGAAGAAGTGGTCACATGGAATCTTGCGCACTATGGATGAAATGAGCTTCAAGTAAGGACCCCATCAGCACTGATTGGAGAGTTATAGCATGCTGTTAAGAAAAGTTAAAATAAAAAAAGTAGAAGCAAAAAAATGAAAGTGGGTGTGTTAAAGGAGAAAATGTGAAAACTAAAGGACTGGCGTACCAACTCTGACACTGAAGCACACTTATTTGTAGGTGAATGTGTAATCAGATGCTGTAAGTAACTGAATCATTACCCCATGTAGTAAGCTGTGATGGTTGGAAGAAGACTGTAAATGACACTCAGACAGACCAATGGCTGAAGAGAGCTCACCCAAAGGCTCCCTTCGTAGCAATATGGATATATATTTATACATGTGGACGTATATATTATTTAATTACTTTTTATTTCAAGATCCTGGCAGACATCTAAGCCTGGCAGTCCTTATGAAGAGAGTCTAGCAAGAATTTTATAGTGCAGATCGTATACCCCTGTTGTTGCCAAAGGGAGTAACCAGCTCATCTATAAAATCCTTCCCTACAATTGCAGTCTGTGACATTTCATGTAACAAAACACCTAAATGTAGGCTTCAATACAGAGAAATACAAATCCGCCCTTAGATGCCTATTGACTTTAATATATGGCTTGCACAGTCAATATTTCAGGCCTACTGCCTTTATCGTAACAGTTCCTAGTGACCAGATCAAACATATAGCTATGATAATTGGCTTGTCACCATAACTAATTCAGTCCTGCAATATTGATTACAAGTGTTGCACAAGCCAAAAAGTGCAGTAGAAGCACTAATGTTTAGTGAAAGCACACAAATTCTGACAACACAAATCATGTACTTAGGTACCCAGTATGTGGATGGCGCCAAAGCCCCTCTCCCTTGGTAGTAACCCGGCAACTCTTTTTTGTTTATCACGTAAGGTCAAGCAATAGCTGCATTGCAAGTCAGACCTACAAGTCCATGTGCATCCCATACTGGTCTCAAGCACATAACTATACTCTAAAGTCTAAATGTATTGCTAGAGGTAGGGGTCCTGGGACTGGAAAACAGCAATAATGCCCCATAATTGCCCTCCTCATATCTGTGTTGCTGCGAGAGAAAAACAAACACTGTAAATTATATACTTATCGGAGACATTTGAACAACATTACAATGCCATGTGTATGTACCCGGGATTGTCAAGAAGTAATACTGCTGCAAGATCCGGTAAATGGATAATAAATAAATTAATCATGGGTGTGTGGAGGGTAAACACACTTTTTCCATGGAAGCTCACATCTTCTGCCCAATCAAACATGCTCCTGGCTATCAGCATGTGGGTGGAGCCAACCCCCCATCTACAGGACTCCTGAAAGCTCTCTTGATCACATAAGGTCTGCTAGCCGCTGCGCCGTCAGGCCAGACTTAAAAATGAGCGGGAACACTGGCAGATGATGCTCTGTCTAAACCGCTCTTGTGGTAATACATACCTAAAATAAATACAACAAAATACCTGCTAAATCAACGTGCTGCTACTGCATGTGTAGATAATCTGGTCTCTATCTCCTCACTCCAGGATTACAGCACGACTGAAAATAAACTGCTGTGATATTCCCGTGCAAGGGCACACTTAAGTGCCACTGACACAGGTCTCACCAGAGGGAGCCACATTTCCAATATCGACTTCAAAGTTTACGCGAAAGATTTGATGGGGAAACCAGGTGATTTGACCTCAAGGTTTTTTTAAACTTGTTTGTAGATTTACCATTTTATAGCGCACATATTGATCTGGTCATAACTACATAGCATGCACACCTGCGATGCTATAAAAAAAATGTATTTGTGCTTTTCTGATATTAGTTGCAAATATGCACGCCTTTCAGGTAGATTTTCTGCAATACATTTGAATAGACATGTCATAATTAAAAGAACATATACCTGCTTTGTCTTCGATACCACCAATCTCCACCCCTTCAGCATTAATTGCGGAAGCAGGAGAGTTTCTGAAACATATTTCCTTTCGTCTTATAAGAAAGTCATGAATATTTTTAAGAAAGTCAGTCTTATTAAAACATGTTTCTTCTGCTATTAAAAGTTTAGCTGTCTCATTTCAGGCAGCATAACATGTTATTTATCTAATCATTCACACACCTTTACCCGATGTCGTGACTGTATAAAACTACAGAACAACAAACTGCCAAACTGACACTTCAGGTCAGCGGCCTGCTCAGCTGGGTCCTACATTAAAGTCCTGCTTAATAGGCACCACCACTAATGACCCAGCGAGGGCGCTCGATTGCAATAAATAGTTGAATTAATGACCATGTTGCTAGGGGGAAAGGTGGTATCCAAATGTCAAACTATTATTTGGTCTGCAACAATAGCTGTGCCCAACGGCTAGCAGATATTGGATTAGGCAATTTTCAGAAGTATAGCTTCGAGGTATTCCTTAAATAAGGCCTTTCTCAGGCCCAGCTAATGAGACCTCCAATTAAATGTCATTGTTGAAGGAGTGGAGGTTGATGGTATTCAAGACGCAGCAAGTATGAGTTCATTTCAAACATGACATGGCTATTCGAATGTACATAGAAAAATCTAGTAAAGCCTGCGTATCAAATAGCTTACTTAAGAATATGATTGAAAGTTGCTTTGCGTATCACACAACTTGTATTTGTAAGAGGTGCCTTAAGGTGGGTTAATGCACTAATATTAATAATGTGGCATTTTATATCAAATGGGTATTTTAAAAATTATGTTATTTAATATGTTATCATCAATGGCATCTCTGGTTTGCGTGCACGGCGAAACATTTACTAGCATGTATGAATTAGTAAAAATGCATTACATAGTTTTCAAGCTAGATCTTTCAACAACATTAGAGCAGTGTGTGACATAATTAATTAAAAGCTTACAGCTTTTCAGGAAAATTCTTGTTCCACTTTCATGATGTGAACAGCAACGTATGTGTTTTAGACAAATTTCATTCCGATGTTGGTTGCTGCATGTGAAATCCCGTATGAGAAGCAATGCAAACATGCTAGGTCTAAGATTGTGTAAAATACTTGTAAATATAAGCACAGTACAGCAGTATGATGGCCCACTGGGCAATATGAAATATCTGAAGAATGTTTTGAGTGACAATGTATTTCTTAACATTGCTCCTGAGAATTCATGTACATCACTGGCTTGAAGATTTTGCTTAGCATGTGAATCACAGCATGAAGACCATTATTGCTTTGTCAAGAAGTCAAGACATCATTGCAATGTCTGTTAATAAGCATTTAAAGGGAACGTTTGTAGTCATAACAACACTGAACATCAAATGGAGTCTTGCTTTCACACTGCTCAAGCCACATAATCCAACCACAGGACTAACCACAAGAAGGCCTTGCATTACCAAGCTGAAGAGCAAAAGCTCCGGCTCTGATAATACTTAAAAACATCATCCACTTTTCCTGGGGTCATGGTATACGGAAACCAGGAAACATTGGGTTCAGTTTAAAAAAATATTTCTGGGGACCTAATGCACTCTCAGCAGACCGCCACAACACTTAAACAATATGCTGGTGGTGCCTTTTCCCATATTGGGACACCACCATGAACCATAAAAGTCTTCGGCCAGTGTCAACCACATGGCATCTGGGAGGTCAGACATTCATAGTTGCTCTGGCTTGGAGGGCTCCCTGTGATCTGTCACAGATGGCATGTCAGGATCATTTCTTCCACCAGGTGGTCTAAACCCGGGAACCATACCTTTTCTCTCGTCATTTTTTTGGTAGCTACCATCCTCCTGTGACTCTCGGGCGCGAGACTGACTTCGTCGGTGAAGGGTCTGTGTTATAATTTTTCTAGTGCCTCGAAGAAGTATTCTCTACTCTGTTTCAGATAGTGCTTCTTGCACATGCTTGAATGCAAGGATCTCCTCTTTATTGACTCCTTTGTTGCCCTGGTCATTGTTTGTGTGCCTCCACTTTGTTGCCTCATAATGCTTTTCACTGCTTTCTATCTGATGTCGTTCTTCGATTCCTGTATGAGTATCTCCACCATGATCTAGGTTGGAGTTTTCTGCCACGGCACCAACTTGATGTATTCTTCTACCATGAAGGGAGCCTGTTTTGAACTTGTCAGATGATGTCCTCCAAGGGTTCTGTTCCTTCAGTGGTTTGTGAATAATTTTGAAGTCATTGTCCATCAAGTGTATACCCCACCTCTCAAAGCGTGTTGGAATTTTAGCCTTTGGGTTGTCATAGATTGTTACTAGTGCTTGGTGGTCTGTCACTATTGTAAATGGCTTCCCATATAGGAACATGTGATAATGCCCACATGCCCACACAGCAGCCAGGCTCTCTTTCTCTGTTTGTGAGTATGTCCTTTCCACCTCTGTTAGACTTCTGCTGGAATATACAACAATTTGCCTCAAGGAGTCACATCCAGGCTTGTGTTGAGCTACAATGGTCGCTAATCCCACCAGATTGGCATCTACTGTTAATCCAGCGCACAGAGAAGTGTCAAAGTGGGCAAGGTGATCCACAGCTGTGACTGCATTCCTGATGTCCGTAAATACTTTTTCACACTCTGGGGTCCAGGTGGACAGCTGCCCTTGTAAGGTGAGTTCTTACCGTGGCAAAATCTTTGATGTAACGAGAGCAGTAATTTGCTAATCCCAGAAATGACCTCACTCCTGTAGCGTCGGCTGGGTCCCGGATTTTGTTGAGTGTTTCAACTTTGCTCAGGTATAGCTGCATTCCTTTCTAGAACGAAATGTGCCCAAAGAAGATGAGGCCTCATTCTCCATCTCACATTTGACATCATTGAGTGTTAATCCACCTTTTTGCAATTGACCACCTACTTCTTAGTGCTTTGTTGTGCCCTTCTTTCATGTAACCGAATACCAGAATGCCGTTGCTATAGTTCAGACAGACAGACAGGCAGACAGACAGACGTTGCATTGCTATAGTTCAGACAGATTGTATGAGCATTATTACTCTCCTCAACAGTTCTTGAAAGATTTCAGCTGTGAATGACATTTGCAAAATGGTTGTCTCTATTCCACTTTCGACACTCCTGTCCTATGGCTGGGTGGGTGCCACTGTGTGGATACACCAGTCCACAACGATAGCATGTTTTTTGTTCTTGGCGAGTAGCTGTGCTTGTCTGTCATATTTGCTTCCCCCTGCAATAATGTGAACTTGTTCAAGTGTTCGTGCATGACCACTTTCCATATTTATGACGTTCCATGTGGTCCTGGCATATGTCCTTGCCATGGCCAGTATTTTGTCTAGTGTGTAGATTTCTTTTAGGATTTTTGTTCGAAATTCAGTTGAGTAGCACCCTTACATTATGTGCAGTCTAATTGCTTCCTCATCGTTAAATTTGTTGAATTTGCAATATGTCACTTGCAATATGTCACTAGTTTGCGCAGTCAGTCATAAAATGGTCAAGCGATTAATTTGCTCTTTGGCATGCCATGTTGAATGTGTATTATTCGTAGTCAACATTTCGCTGTGGGTCAAAACTGTCCATGAGACATTTGATCAGGCCTTTGTAGGTAGTGATTGACCTGGTGAGAAAGTTACAAGCAGGTTTTCTACATCGTCACTGATAAGACAGAGAACAGGTCAGTGGCCTGTTCATCAGAGTAGTTTTTGCATGTTCCTCGCAAGTAATGCTCAAATCGTCTGATCCATTTCTCCCACCTAGTGCACTTCGTTTGGGAGTTGGAGAGGTCAAAAGGTAAAAGGTGTCGCAAAATGGAGCTAGGAATGCCTACTTTGACCATGGTGGTATTGTCAGCACCATAGTCTGGTCACAGCCACTTCCATTTTGCTCTTGTGCACCTCCGTTGGCTCTTTTCTGTTCAATGCACCCTGTTTTAGAGTACTGCCTGACTTTAAAATGGTGACTCCTATTTCCTTCTATGGGCATTTGCTCCAGCCTGACTTCAAGATGGCTGCCCACATTGTGTCCTATGGGGGGCCTTCAAATTGCCTGGCTCCAAAATGGCTGCTCCAATTAGTTTGTGTGGGGTTTTGCTTGACTTCAAAAGTCTCACAAGCTCTTGCTTTCTTTCCACAGCCTTCTGCTGTGCTGTCCTTCTCAGTCCCACTTGTTCTCCAAGCAGCCGCTATTGCTTCTGGGTGCATTTGGGTCTTTGTTCAAATATTTGGCACTCGCATTCGTGCGCATGATCAATTAGCTGTTTTTGGTGGTCGCTCTTTGTTGTGGAGCAGATGCTTCTGCTGCATGACATGTTGGGCGCAAATGTATTCATACCTGATTCCCTGCAGCTGTGGTGGGTGTCTTTTTTTATTGTACTTGCGTCAGAGGTGCTCCATCCTACCTTCGTCGTCAGACGTCATGTCCCTGCCCCGAGAGATGCATTTGGAGGCAGGCAAGTTTGTAAAGGTTGTTTCTTCTTTCTTTTACCTTTGTCTGGACCCAGGCGTACGGATGCCGACTGCCCCAGTTTCTCCTCCCATCCCATGCGGGTCAGAGTGAGAGTGTGTGCGTGTTTCGTGCTCTGCCCCTCCTGACCAGAAGCAACATCCAGGTGTCCAGTGCATGTCCAGTGTTGTGTGCAAGGTCCTAGTGCCCTGCCACAATCAAAACCGGCTACTCATTTGTTATTGTACTCATTTTGTTTTGGTGTTTTTTATTTTATTTTTTGTGGGTGTTCTGGTCCTACACAGGACACCCACAACCTGTGTAGTTTGTTGGGGGCTGCAGGTTGACCCGCAGTGCCTCCCCATTCCCAACTGCCCAATCCCATTCTTTGTGCAGCAGGAGTAAGCCTTCCTTTTTGCCTGGTGCATACCCCAGACCCACTTGGGGCAGCCACAACATTTTCTACGTGCAGTGAATGTCAGCTCCACTAGATTGAGGGAGATGGCTCCACAAAATTACTCCTGCCCAGTTGGGAGCAGCTTTTGCTTTTTCTCTCATTGGGTGAGAGCAATCTTGTGTTTCTTGCTCATGAGAGGGTGGGCAGGGAGCTGAGTGATTCCTGCCCACACTCTCAAGGGACAGGGAACTACAATGTCCCAGGGCATAGGGTCTCTGGGGCAGTTATTCTTCAGCCCTGGGGGATGTGTTCCCCAGGGCCAAATAATGGCTCAGGAAGCAGGGTTCCATGCCTCCCTTATAAAAAAAAATATAGCCCATCATGGAGGCCCCGGGGGATGGATCCCAGGGTCATGTAATAGCTCTGAGGGGGGGCACACTATCCCTCTCTCCCTTAATAAAACAATTAACTGTTAAGGCCCAAGGGATGGGGTCCCCGGACCCATAAAATAGCTCATGGAAGAAGGCCACTCGTCTCTCCCTTTTTTGTCATTGTACCAAACCCTGACCCTGGGCCCTGGCTTACCCTGGGGAGGGTTAAAAATGAAAAAGGTAAGAGTCCGATCCACCCTTTTTTAAAAAGGTACTATGGACCCGCTGTACTAATGTGGATCTGTGGAACTGTTTAAAAAAAATGCATGTTTGACCCCAGGCCTAGGGGTTCAGGGTATCCCTACCATGCTCTCTTATATGTTTCTCTAATATTTTTTCAGGACATGGGGACTGAGTCCCCATGTCCTTAAATGGCTGCCACAACATCTTTGCTGATGCTGTAGCAGCCAAAACAGATCTAATCTTTTCATCTGTCAGGTCCACAACCTGATATAGACATACAATTTAATTCAATTCAATTCAATAGAACTTTTTTCTTTAATAATAAAATATACTATAAAAGTATACACATAACATTGAAAAAAATAAAACACACATAGGAATTACAATTATTTACCATATAGTTGTAGGAACATTCCCAAAAATGGATGGACACATGCATACAGCTTCTTCATATATTAGTAAAATCACTCATACCTTAGAGCTATAGTTATAGTTAAGGAGCTTTGATATATGTGACAATTATTGTGCAAATTTCATCTGATCCCAGTCCCTGTAAGACGGCAAGTACCGGCTTACAGTTTCTGAGGTCATATTTTAACAAGATTGATTTAAGATACCTTCTCCCCACCCCAATAAAACATTTACAGTCAAGGTAAAGTGCATGGTGTTTCCTAATAGGAGTCTGTCACATGGGCATCGGATATTGCACATGACCAGTCATATATTGTGGGAAATAAAACCATCATATGAACCAAATTTGATCCAAAACTAGTCAGCAAAAACCTATCTTGGTTATTCAGAACCCAAACTAAGTATTGTTGCAATCCTGAGAGGCACTTCCTTTCAAGAACATCAACATTTTTTGGCTTCCTACGTTCGCCCCTTGAGTTAACTTCCTTAAAATAGCTTTTCCCCATAATTTTAAGGGTATCTATGCTAATCCTGCAAGGTTCTATGGGTCCTCAAAAAGATCAGATTTTCCTAGGCACCCACATAACATTTTTATGTGCCTCACACCATGGGATGTTAAGGGCGCTGTTTAGTAAGAGGCAATCTGTAATTATATCTCTATTCAAAATCATCTCTTCCTGATTCCAAACCTAACCCCAGAGCAGCAATGGCATAAGGTGTATCGTCTCTTCAATAAAACTCCACTTCACAGTAGGACAAATAGAATGGAAATGATTTGGTGACACAAGAAGTCTTTTCACAAACATTTTTTCAGTTATCAGGATAAAAGAGAAGGTAGTGTAGCCCCACACACTCACCCTGTAGGTGACCATGCAAAGGAATTTGGTTTTATAAATTTGTAACATGACTTTAATGAGCTTTTTCCCCAATTCTTTTGGCAAAGGTAAAAATACCAGCCAAATATGTTTTGAGTTGTAAGTGTCTACTTAAACCAGATTTATCCACAAACCTTTAACGCCAAGTTGGACATCTAAATACACAAATGTGGATACTACACTTGAAACATACCTGTTCCAATGGAAGGAACAAAACTTCAATCACTAAAGCTATTTAAAACCTGCTAAAGGGCATCAGAAGTCTGAGCCATCAACACTACATCAGCCACATACAGGAGGACTGGGACAGCGCTATGGTCAATCTGAGGGAGATCTCCGCACTTGGACAAGAGCACCCCCATTTATATTGCGAAGAGGAAAGTTGGAAAACACAGCCCTGTCTAACCTCCCTGTTAGACTTGGCATCCTTGGCGTGGTCTCCCCTAACTTTGTGCCTCTGTTTCCCAGGTTTCTGATGTATGCTGGACTCTGTTTTTTCTGTTTTTGTTACGCTGGGCACTTTACCACTGCTATCCAGTGCTAAAATGCAAGTGCTCCCATATAAAATATGTATGTAATTGGCATATTTGATTTACTGGTAAGTCCCTTGTACAGTGCACTTGAGGTGCCCAGGGTCTGTAAATCAAATGCTACAAGTGGGCCTGCAGCACTGGTTGTGCCACCCACATGAGTAGCCCTGTAATCATGTCCCAGACCTGCCACTGCAGTGTCTCTGTGTGCAGTTTTAAACTGCCAATTCGACTTGGCAAGTGTACCCACTTGCCAGGCCTAAACCTTCCCTTTTCTTACATGTAAGACACCCCTACGTTAGGCCCTAGGTAGCCCCATGAGCAGGGTGCAGTGTATGTTTAAGGTAGGATATATATTAATGTGTTTTATATGTCCTGACAGTGAAATACTGCCAAATTTGTTTTCACTGTTGCAAGGCCTATCTATCTCATAGGTTAATATGGGGGCTGCCTTTAAAACTGATTAAAGCGTAGATTCCATTTGAGAACAGATAGACATATGGAGTTTGGGGTCTCTGAACTCACAATTTAAAAATACATCTTTTAGTAAAGTTGGTTTTGAGATTGTGTGTTTGAAAACGCCACTTTTAAAAAGTGAGCATTTTCTTGCTTAAACCATTCTGTGACTCTGCCTGTTTGTGGATTCCCTGTCTGGGTTAGTTTGATAATTGGGCTGTTTGCACCTCTGTCTAGACAGCGACACAAAGGGAGCTGGGGTGTAGCCTGCATATCCCGATGAGCCATTTGTGCTGGGGGGGGGGAGTGGCCACTTATACCTGAAAGGGATGTGCCTGCCCTCACACAGTGCAGTCCCCAACCCCCTGGTGTGTGTCTGGGGCCTGGCCTAGGCAATGCAGGATTTCACAAACAAGAGAGACTTTACTTTGAAGTAGGCCTATTACAAAGCCAGAACTGGGTATAAGAAGGGCACCCAAACCCCTTCTGGACATCAAGAGGAACCTCTGCCTGGGGAAGAGCTGAAGAGCTGAGGAGAAGTGCTGCCCTGTCTGTGACTGTGCTTTGTGGAGCTATCCTACAGTTGCTGCTTCTGCCTGTTCAAGGGGACAAAGAGTGGACTTTGTTGTGCATTCCTGCTTGTGACGAAATCTCCAAGGGCTTGTCCTGAGCTTGCCTCTTGTTGTTGAAGTCTCAGGGCCATCAAAGACTTCTCCTGCCACCACCTGGACTCTCTGCTGAGACTCCTGCAAAGTGGTGCCCTTTCAGTTCCTGGGGCCTTGGAAGGTGAAGCTGGCAGACCAAGACTGAAAATCCACGCACAGACTGACGTACAGGGAAAATTTCAACACACCTTCCTAGACGTGGTTGAGGAACGACGCGCTGCCAGCTTCGCGGCTGAAATCTACGCTCCACCAGCATCGTGGCTGGAAGATCGACGCACGTACCTGGAGAAATGACACACAACACCGCCCTGGTGGAGGCTGATAACGTTGCAACACACATAGCACGGTTTTGCTGATACCATGCGGCAGGATTTTCGACGCAAACATCGCTGGGACCCGAGGTGCCTGTCTGGATCGACGCATCGCTTTCCTGTGGAGAGGAAAAACAATGCACACCAACTTGACCGGAGGAGGAACGACCCACGGTCTCGCTTGCGAGTGAGAAATCGACTAATTGCTGGCCTTTTCCAAGGCACACTCGCTTGTGCGGTGTTATTTTTACGCAACCTAGGTACTTTTTCACACTAACAGCATTGACACTGTTTTCTAAGGATTTAAGACTGTTTCTTGCTTTTTAATTCATAACTTGACTTGTGAATGGTGGATTTTTTGTTGTTTTGGTCTTGTTTTGTTTAGGTAAATATTACCTATTTTTCTAAACCTGTGTCGTGTCATTTTGAAGTGTTTTCACTGAGTTACTGTGTGTGTTGGTACAAATACTTTACACCTAGACTCTGAAGTTAAGCTTGCCTGCTTGTGCCAAGCTACCAGGGGGGTAACCGGGGGTTAACTGAAGTGATTCTTCTTTACCCTGACTAGAATGAGGGTCCTTGCTTGGACAGGGGGTAACCTGACTGCCAACCAAAGGCCCCTTTTCTAACACTCCCTGTTAACTCAAAAGGCCTCAGTCTAGCTCCCATTTTTCCAGAATTGGCCCTAGCCAATATGCAGGAGTAAATAGTCCTCAACAGCTGTAAGATGGCCTGGTTCACACCCATAATGCTCATCATAGACCACAGTTTGTTGTGGTTAATGCAATCAAATGTGCTCAAGAGGTTCATAAAATCTAAATACAAGCTATCCCTTTTTGCCACTGTATATTTGTGAATCAGGAGTTTAAGATTCAGGTATTGCTCAACTGTACCAATTCCACTTTCAAAGCAATACTGTAGATGTGAGAGCAATTTGTGTTCCTCTGCACAGGTGTCAAGCCTTAATAAGAAAATCCTCTGCGTCACTTTAAGAATTCAGAAGAGAGATAGGTTGATAGCACCTGGGTTCCTCTTGATTACCCTTTTTAAAGATTCTGACCGCAAGGCTAACTTCCCACCTTACATATTGCACAGACAAGATTGGTCACCATGGGTGCCCTTAACTCAAGATTTTTCCTAAAGCTGTCAGTGGGAAGCCCATTGCATCCGGCAGCCTTATTGCTACTACTAATTATAATTACTAGCCTCACTTCTTTCAATGTGAATACAAGTGCATCCCAGATAGATCAGACCCAGCATCTCCCCCAGTTCCAGACTGCACTGAAGCTAAAGGGATTAATCAAGCTGTGGTGCTCTATCACAATGTAAGTCCCTAATGAATCACAATGCATAAAAAAGGGTTGATAAGGGACGATCTTCCAGAGCACCACGTTGTCCCTTAGTTTGCATGCTTCTAGTGAGGTTGCCAAGATATTTCTCTTAATCTCCTCTGTATAAACCCAGAACCTCTCCTTGTAAATGCGCATAAAGGCCCGATGGCATTTCTATCCCTGTGTTCAGCTTTTAAGGTAGCTCTTGAGTTCCTGTTGGCAATAGAACAATGCCTATCAAACCGATCCATTGGTTTTGAGGGGGCCCTTAAAAAGCCTACCTGTTAGACCTTTCCTGATCTTCTTAGACATTACAACAAACATATTTTTTTGCTGCTGTCAGGGTTGCCCCCCTCATCTAAAATAGTCAACCAGCTGTTCCAATTTTCCCTTTTTAGATTTCTAAACAAGCTTTTTGTGTTAATCTTAGACCATTTCACTACTTGGCCATTGGATCTGCGCATCTCACTATCCTTAAGGCAATACACAGGAAGGAGCACCCAGTGGTGGAACCTATATCTAACCATCGCGTAAGTGGTAAATGGCCACTCAAGGCAATAACATGAGTTGAACAGCCAGCCACCAGAGCCCTCTTATTCTCAGAAAACAGGATAAATTAAATTGTTGCCCCAAAATCTCCCCCAGCCAATAAAGGTGGGTGAAAACTCCAGCCCAGGATCAGTCACTTCATCACCTCATTAGTGAAGACCAAATTAAGACTCATAAAGGACTTCTTTAATTTTTTGCCATACATATTGTGAGAAAAATGTGTTTGCCCACCCCCGTTGTTAGAGCCAAAATAACCAGAAACTTATTTGGATGAAAAACAAGGCTCAGAATTCTGTTTGCCAGAGAATGCTTTCAGTTCTTTGACCAGTACGGCGGTGACCCAGCTGCTCTCTCTATTAAATAGGATATTATATGAATTAATTATTACCACTCTACAGTCCCTATCCAAAGATAGCCCAATGAGCTGGTTAAAGGGATAATCCAAGTTCTTAAAAAACACCCTCTCCTGCAAACTCAGATAATTAAAAGTACAAAGTCCCCCATGGAGCGGACATGAGTATGGACTATGCGGGGTATGGTACGTGACATAAACCTTTATGAAAGGACTATAAGTGACCCAGGTTTCCTATAAATAAAGAATAGATTAATATTCAACAAAGAAGAACCACTCTATGGTGTCTATCTTGCTCCTAATCTCTGCCACATTCCAGAACATAATCAGTATTACATGCTGCATGCATGTGCTATTAATCCTTTTCTCCACCACGGTAGCATGAGACCTACTCTCTTTCACTCCTGGACTCCTTTGAATGGGATTGGAAGTTTCAGACTATCAGTCTGCCTCATATCTACACTTCTCTGTCCTGACTATCACATTTGAGATAGCTTTTGCCATCTTCCCCAGAGTTACAATGGGCTAGTCACTTAATTAACACAGAAGTAATAATCACAAAAAACTATTCAAAAGAGCAACCTGGGTAGCAATTGTGGGTCTAACCTCTTAATTTAACAGCCCCCTTGCAGATTGTTACTCCTTTTCAACAAGGAATTATAAAAGAAACCTTATGGCACTCCTGAGATTTCTGAGTTACCTAAAAGTCTACCTCTCAGTCTAAGATGATAATGTTCAACTAAAGCAGGAGATCTAAAATAAAAAATAGCGCCGTCCATTGTTAAAGGATCTTTCTGATCTACCTAACCAGAGTACTTGATGGATTATGTATATTCACTGAAAAAAACAAAGGTTAAAGTAATGCTAAAGTTAGGTGAATTGGTCAGTGACATCATTAACATTTTGAACTCAAAAAAGTAGACATTCACCAGTTACAGTTAACAAAGCTAACTATAACTTGCACCCCGCCATGCACTGCTTATGACCTCATATATGGCATCGCTCATGACACGTCCTATGACATTATTTAAGACATCACTGATGACATCTCAAATTACATCATTGATGACATTATCCAACGAGTGTGTTAGTTTGTTTTATAGTTTACATATAGGCGATAACTACCATATTGCTTTTCTACCTAATTTTGTACAGCCTGTGCCTAACACACTGGGATAAGTGTTTACAAAATGCATGTGCTCCTAATGCGCCATAGGCGTGTAGAGGTATTGAACATGTTAAAAATCTTTGTATTGAAGAAAGAGTAACTCTGTGTGCAAGTAACAGTTGACTTGAGTTCATTATGTCTACACAAGTTTTTTCGCGCACCAGGTACTAATCTATGTACATGTGCTTGTTTTGCTTCAGATGATGATCTGTAGAGTTTTCACCACAGCATGAAGACGCAGGTAGTATGATCTTTAGCACCTTCCAACCTTGCTGATTTTAAATGAATAGATGTTCTTTGGGTAGGTTTTACACAGAGTGTATACTGTGCTTAGTAGATACTTTTTAACACTCTGTGGTGTATTTCTCATGAGAGTTTCACTGTCTGGAAACCGTATGGTACAGAGTAAACTCTCTCCGTAAACAGTGTTAACAGTAACACATTTCTACTCATATCCACTTGATTTCTCAATGTAGGTTCAGTAGCTGCCAGGCGTTTAATACAGGTAAAGACTGTCCGTAGTAGGGTATTATTTATGTAACAGGGCTTGGGCATCTGGAAGAACTTGATTTTTTCCTGAACAACGGTATACAGAAAGCGCAGCATGTGCTGAATAGTTTACCCTTTCATCTGTGGTTCATAGTCAACATGAACTCAGATACCCATGAAGTGTATGGTACAGAGTCAATGTTGCAGATAACACAAGCTTGATTTACCTATGGGAGTTGTATGTATGATAGCAGTACAGACGCTTCACACTATTCTGCGCTATTTTGGCCGTTACTGTCATAGTTCTAATGATATGCCCGTTTTATGGAGCAATGTCTACAAAAGGAGCCTGGGCAATGTCACCAGTTATGTCATCAGTGATGTCATTAATGATGTCATTTGAGATGTCATTAGTGACGTAATAAATGATGTCATAGAAGATGTCAGGAGTGATGTCATACGTGAGGTCATAAGCAGCTCATGCCAGGGGTGCGAGTTAGAGTTAGCTCTGTCCGTATTTGTTTTTAGTTCAAAACATTAATGTTGTCATTAAAAAGTTCACCTAACTATACTGTTACTTAAACCTTTGTTTTTTTCAGTGAATATCTAGTTTTTTTAAACGTAAAGTAATATTCAATGACCATACCCAAATCCAACCTGGGAACATATCCCACAGGAACTATGTTAAAAGAGAAAGGGGGCTGCGGAGCCCTTTCCCTATTTTGTTAAATTTCAGTCCAGAGGTGGGCTCCCCAGGGTCTTTTGAGACGTGGGCAGGGAGGATGTGTGGCCCTCCTCCCCATAAGTATTAATTTTGGTCCCAGAGGTAGGCGTCCTGGGGCCTCTGGAGCCATGGGGAGGGGGTCTGCGTCCCTCCCTTTATAAAGTAATTTTGGCCCCAGAGGTGGGCTCCCTGGGGCCTCTGAAGCAGGGTTGGGGGTGTGCGCACGGCCCTTCTCCCCGAAAAACATATTTTGGCCCCAGGGGTGGGCTCCCCAGGGTCTCTGGAGTTTCAGGCAGGGGGCCACATAGCCCCCTCCCCTTTATAAGTACAGCCGCAGGGGTGGGCTGCTCTGGGCATAAATAGAATAAATGCAACGTAGCCGCCATTTTGGTTTTTTTTTCTGATCCCGAAGGACTCCTGTAGGATGGTGCAAGTTTTACTTTTTTCATTTTAGACCCATGGGGAGGTCACTCTGGGTCCCTACCATGGGGCCAAGGGGGTCAGATTATCCCTACCCTGTGCCCTTGTTTTTTTTCTAACTTTAGGACAGATGACTAAGTCCCCGAGTCCTGTAATGGCTGCCAGCAACATTTTCTACTGTTGTTATCAACCAATCTGAGCGCCCTCTCTCACAAGAGTTTGACTCCCATGGTAGCGAGATGGCCAAGTTAAATAGAGCTCCCTGGGTCAATCCGAATTTTTTAATTGCAACTCTCTCAAGAGTCTCTCGCAAGGCTTTTGTGGACCCCACCGTCCACACATACAAATATTTTTCAACCTTAATTTCTCAAAAACTACTGAAAGGATTTACACCAAATCACAAAAAGCACAATCTGCAGACCAAGGTCTGCCACATTTGGTGAAATTCCGTTCAGCAGTTTTTGCTGTAGCCTTGTCTAAAGAAGTCTATGGAAACTGCATGGAGATTTAACATTTTGGAACAAAGTAGTAAAAAAGTAGCACCTTTTTGGAAAGTTTCGTGGAGATTCGTCAAACAGTGCCAAATTTATTAGTAACACAAAAAATGTTTTTCCTGCAGAACAGCACACCTAACTAAAACTACCAAGTGGTGACCGCCACTAGGTAATACAGATATAAATAAATAGATGTAGATATACACACATGCATGTGCACACACTTTGCAGATGGATGCGTCCACCTGTTTTATCTGTAGCCCAGTGTGTGCCCCACCCCCTGAAAATCACCACTAGAGGTGCCACTGTTTAATTCTGCAATGACATAGTCCTTCCTTCCTATTGCCACAATTCTAAATAGCACACTCAGGCCCTCATCCCTTAATTTTGCACAAGCGTGAATAGTGGCATTAATTTAGACCCAAGTGATAGAATGAACCTCTGAACTGCTTGCTTTACCTCAAAGGTATAGGCAGCATTACAGAGTTTAAGGGAAACAAAATACAGTTCAGCACAGCAGCAATAAAAGGATAACTAAGCAATGTATAAGTATTGCTGGGTAATATTCCCTGCACTGAGACATACAGCTTGACATAGAATGGGTTAGGAGAACGGGATGGGTGAAAATGGGGAGAGAGATGGTGCGAGGGCCACGACCTTTTAAAATCAGTTGTGGCTCCTCAGTCTTAGCGGAGGAGCATGGTCCCCCTGTTCAGGGTCAGGCAGGCAGTGACAAAATGATAATTAAACAATTGTATTATCATTTTATTTATTGCTGTCTCTATGACAGCCATTGAATCTAGTGAGGGGCGGGGCCCAGCCATAGGGAGGAGGGGGGGATTGGCATTGTAAAGTGAGTATGCCGATTTGGTCAGCCATCTTATGCCAGTCAAACCGACATGCGTACTTACAGTTCTCCAACCCATCTACGTTACACAGCCGGGTTGGAGAAATGGCACAGGGTCCCTGTGCCTGTGCGAGTGACAAACCAGACAACTCAGGCCAATCCCGGCGCTGCTCTCATGATTTGTATAACATGAGAGCAGTATCTGGATTGAGAGCCTGTGCTTTAGTGGTGAGTCGTGACTGCTGAGAGAAGAGGGAGCAGTCGGCAGCAGGACCGGGAGCAGCAGCAGCAGGTAAGATATTTTTATTTTTACCCCCATTCTCCCGCCTCCGCACCCCACCCCTGAAACAGAAAAAAGATACTGGGTAAACGAGAAGTAAATCAAACTTCCTCATGGGTTTCATTTACATTCAAAATTAATGAAGAACCATTCCTGGTGAAAACATTTTGAGAATGGTATTCGCCAGGTCCGTTTTCCGTCACACATCTGAAGACGTTTGTTCCGTATCAAAAAACCTGTTCCCAGATTCCCTTTTTTCGTTATTGTTAACCTAAATATGTGCCACAGTTTTGGCAGTACTGAAAAACGCGCAAACTTTAAACAACAATCATTGGTTTTGTGCAGCTGTACATAAACAGTAATATTTTCTCCACATTTAAGAAGGGAAGATTGCTGCATGGATAGTGTTACTGACTCATGTATTTCAGTTACAGTGCACGACATTAAATGATCGGAATTTTCCTCCACGCATTCAGAACAGGTTTGGGTAATGTGTGGGGCGGGGTGGTGTGAGAGGTAAACTGTTTGCAGCGGTTTAAACTGGATTTTGTTCTACCAAGAGCCACCTCTGGCTGACTCTTGCTCTATTAAGATTGTGCGATAAGAGATAATACGTGTGGAAGGCATTCGAACTGCAGGGGAACGCTATGATTTTGACAAGAACTGATAACAGGATGTAAAAACCAATTCTCAAGGGTACTGGAAAGAGGAGTTTGGAGTACTTCCCGTGTGATTACTGGTGTCCTCTGCAAACGCACTGGCGTGGAGAAAGGTATATCTAAACCTTGAGCTCAGTGCAAGAAACTGTAAAGCAAAAAAAGTGACTAGAAGAATTGTTTCTGAAAGTCAGTCAAATATTGGAAAGATCCAAGTTGCCTATAAAATTTTACAAGTCTTGCAATATTTTTTTTATGACTGGTGACCATTGTATCACAGTGAAGCCAATGACAACAATCATTTGAAATGCAACACGTTGCGCATTTGCTCGAGGTAGAGCTATTAGCGTTGTAAACTGCTAACCGGTCTTTTCTTGCAACACAAATTGTAAAATGCAGCGTGATTGCGCTGAAATTGAAAACAAACAAAAAAAGCGCAAACGTGCTATGTTAAACCCAGCGCGATCGTGGGAAATAAAAAGATAAAGTAGTGCAGAAAACCAGGCTGAAAACATGGACAGTTTTCAGTAGTTGGCCGGTGCCCTCGAGGAGGGCTAAACACCTGAAAAGGCATGAGGTATGCATGCCTTTCAATAATGAAAGCAAGCAGATTTTAAAAGGCAAGCCCACAAACCAATGAAAGTGACAGGCGTGACACGGGGTGGTTACAAGCCCAAAGAGAGATTACAACAGGGATGGCGCGCTTGTGCACTCGACCCTAAAAGGGCATTGCATGCTAGTTTTGGGCAAAGCAATCTTTTCTGATACTACGGGGAATATTTAAGAAAAAATGGTGCTGAACACCATGGAGCACCACTTTTCTTGCACCCCTTAGCGGCCCCCTAATGCCACCATGTGTGTACCGTATTTAACATATGGTGCACCATGGCAGTAGCTAGGGTACTAGTGTGTGAATTTTTTATGCTAATTCGGCACTTTGCAGGACTCGTGTCAAAAATTCTGACGCTCATCCTGGAAGGCACCCAGAGGCCCTTTGTAACCAGTGGAAGCCTCCTTTTAACGCCAGCTCTGAGCAGGTGTTAAAAGTGGCAAATAAAATGGCGCAAGGAAATCTCTTCGATTTCCTTGCCCCATTTTTTTGGGCCCCCTAACGGGAGAATGCCCCCTTTGCGTACATTATGCCTGGTACAGGCATAAAGTAGCGCAAAGGGTTACAAAGTGGTGCAATGCATGCATTGTACCACTTTATAAATCTGGCGCTGCATTTTTGGCCTTCTAACGCCACATTAGCATAAAAAATTATGCTAATGTGGTGTTGGATTGGCACTCAGGGCTCTTAAATATGCCCCTTAAAGCTCTTGCAAAAGAGTAATTCAGCATAGTGAACTGCCAAATATTGCTTTAGCTGCTCCAGACAAAAACATTGAAAGTAAAACCAATATGAAAAGAGATTGTTAGGGTGGATAAGACACACTGCCGTACTGAGTAAAATTCTCAGAAGCACTCAAAACTGAGAAAAAACATATAAAAAATTCAGTATGATATTCAGTAACACAGTGTTTGCCATGATGTATCCACAAAGAATGGCCTGAGTATAAGAAATAAGAAGTGCAAGAAATAAGACAATTTTCTAGCCTTCTACTTCTACAGGCATTCCTGGATCATTCTTCCCATGCTCAAGAATTATCTCAGACCACCTACTCCCAACTTTACCATCCCCATCACTTACATAAACCTGCCTAGAACGAGAAATACAAGGTTGGTCTACCAAAACATACACATTAGCCTTACCTCATAACCCAGCCCCTCTACTCTTGCCACTTGGTTCCCTCAACCACATAACATGACCACTTACAACATTATTGGAACCTGGGGGGGCAGCAGGGTATGACTATGCCTCAAATGTAAGTTGAATCTAAGGAAGAATATGGTAAAAGTGGATTTAGATATGTCTTTCAAACATTCCTTCACCAAACCCACATGAAGTTGAGGACGAGGAAGTGGTAAAAATGTATGGCTTTCATAGTAAGAATCAGAATTCCATAGAATATAGAATTCCAGAAGAATGTTCACCAAATCTATGTTTGGGAAGAAATTCTGCCAAGTTATACTAAAGAAAGGCAAGGTGGGTTGTAGAATGTGCACGGCCAGAGCAGGAATCCCTGCATAGGGAAAAAGCATGCAGCCTTCGTGGGCACCCAATTGTTGATTTCTGGATTGAAGTGTAACAAGCTTTTGAAGAAAAGGACAATTAAATGAGGGCACCGTGGTGTGGAACTCGTAGGAAAATTGACACATAAATAGTGACCCACCCCTCTTGTGAGCCTTGGGAACATGAAAGGGCTTAATAGAATGTAATGTTCTGTTGCTGAATATTGATTCCCCACTGACTAGTCTTGAGTTGTTTACTGGTTGCAATACATACTGCTAGAGGATATTTCAATATGGTCTGCCATATTTTTGGTTTGATTTGATACCTTTCCGTATGACAGAACATCACCCTCTCTATCATTAAAAGTTGAAAGATTCTTACTGTTACCCACTGTGGAATGGGTGCATTTAAAAAACAGGATTGAAATATTTGAATTCAGAATTCAAAAATAACTGAATAAAAAATTGTTTTTTTTTAAGTGTTGGGTTTGTAGTTCAATAAGTGTAGACTTTTCAAGGATCTTGTAGTGAGGATAGTTGTTGGAGATGGAGAGGTGGGTAGAGTAGGCAGCTAATGTTTTGTCAAATATGTATGGGTCAGCCCCTTTGTGGAACAAGCTATTTATGATTATACAAAAATGATAAGAATTTTTCCACCTCCTATGGTTTTTTATATTTCTTGTTCTAAACCTGGCAATTGCTGATGATTTGGATCCCTTGAGGAGGGCCAAAAGCCACATCAGTAAAATATTTCACCTTTCCATTAACATCTATAAATTCCTTGGGGCTTCCATGTTGAATCTCTAGTTTTCTCTAGTTTTCATCTGCTCATTTCACCTTTGGCAGCAAGTGCATCTCCTTTGGTATCATCTGGAATCCTCAAGTAAATTAACCTCTTATGTACACTTGTGGTACCTCATTAACAGCAAAGGAGTTACAACCATCCTTCAGTACATCTGTAAAGTCACTTGGTATGGTATGTCTGATCTGTGGGCACTTGATTTTGGATGTCCATTACACTTTTCAGTACCCCCTGTTTTCAACCATCTACTCACCAGTTCCCTCTTGCTAAATGGTGCTTGAGCATTTCAGATATGCTGTAAATAAGGCTGACAGATCTTTTTAACTTAGCTAAGGGGTACAGGAAAAATCAGCACCACAATCTATCTAAATTACAGTATGACCAATTCTGCCACACAAGGAAAAGCCAAAACGGAAATAAAGTTAGAGTTTTATTTTGAGCTCGGACTCAGGTAGGTTAATGTAGACAATTCTCATGACAAGACTATAGAATATAAAATTACCATCTGTTATCCTAGGCGTTGGAACAACCAAAGCTTAATTAACCACCAACAGACTAAACATTCTATCAATTTGATATAGAACAAAAGCACCACAACTTGATGCTCGGAAATAAAACATTGATTGTTTCTTCTAAGCATTTGTATAAATTTCAATTATCGAATTAGTTCTCCAAGCAGTGGAGAGTCTTTGAAGGTACAAAGTTTCCAATGCCTCCTGTGCTGGACTACAAAGCATGGGGGCAATGGGTAAAATGCAAATAAAGGACAAAAAGAATTTGGAAAAATTACACCCAGGGCAAGATAAAACTAACCAACATTGGCAAAAAGTAAGTAAAAAGGGACGGTGTCAGCATGTCAGAAGCTCGGTCAAGAGTCTTCTCATGGCTACAAAGAAAAATCTAAGTCTTCTTAAGTCAGAATTTAGGAAGGTGCAGGACAAGGGTGAAGAGGTCTGTACCTCTCAAAGTCTGAATAGTGTGTGTCTTAAATCCAACTGGGGAATGGTAAATTAAAGTCCAAAGTAAACAGTGATTTGTCTATAGATCACACCATATGGGTTGGAAGGATAAATTGTCGAATCTTTACACATCATGTGACAGGCATCTGCAACATTAGGACTAATTCCCAGGACCACCATTGGAAGGCATCCATCCTTTAGCCTCCTGTGCGACTTTGCAACAAGTTAAAACGTCCATGATCTCAGGCTCTCAATGTACCAACTTCAAGGTTACTTTTGCAGGCTCTCTATGCGTAAAACAGTATGACATCTTATTCCAAACTAACATTCCATGGGAATGACATCTGTAAAGAAATGCTGCGGTACCGTGAACAAGATTCCTTGATGAGTTGAAACGCGTTGGTGGTTGTTACTGCAATAAAATATACGCTACTTGAACCTCGTGGAGTGCAGTGAAATCCTTTTGGTATTATATATATCTATATATATATATATATATATATATATATATATATATATATATATAGTGATCACTTTTGTCAACGCGTGTGTGGTTTCCCTGGGGACTGCAATCGGCCCCAGAAAAACCACACCCACATATAAAAGTGATATATATATATATATTCGCCACCAGTTCTACTGCAATTGCAGCTTCCATCTTCAAAGCAATGCACATATTTCAACTACTGATGCGTTTCAACTGAAGCTTTTAGGCAGCATTAAAAATGTCAAGTAAGTCTTGTTGATTATGTTTCTGCTACAAAAGGATCTGACTTTTGTCTAGTGGCAGTTTTGATGCCATAAAGTAGCGCAGAAGGTTTATATACCTACTTCAAAGATCAAATCTGTATTTTATGTAAATAGCTGAGTAGAATAGTAAAGTCAGCCATTACCTGCGCTATAATACAAATTAAATGGATGTGCAGGAGGGGGCTATGGAGATATGAAGGGCACTTTTGCTGGATGGTAGCGAAGGAATCCGATGAGGAGGTCATGGGAGTTGGAGCACCAATAATGATTGTTTGACGGGGCGCTAGAGGCACTAAAGTTTGTGACAATTGGTATGTGACAAGGTGAAGTAACAGTGTGTCTTTTTTTGAGTGTCTTGAAAGCATGTATTGAGGGAAGAAGCAAAGGTAAGGTGACCTCTACTGTTGCACGTATCACACATGCACACCCACCAGCAATTTTGTGGCTGTCTCCGTAGGCTAGTGTTTTAGAGCAACAGTTTAGCCAGTAGCAGAGATGGCATCAAGTTGGATGACTGCTGCTCGAGCCCTCACTCGGGTTATAGAGGAAAGCTCTGACGTAGGATCAGAGACTGAGACAGCAGATACTGAGACAACATCTGAGGGAAAGGTCAATGGCACAGACTCTGGGAGTGATTTTTCAGTTGGAGGATTCCCAATCAATAACTCCTCTTACACTGATAATGAGGGAGGTGATAAGGACAGTCCTGCTGTCCCTTCGCAAGCAGTCTCTATCACAAAACAACCTGGTTTTGTAAGGCAGGCACCTGCGTTTTTGGTCCTGGGCTCAGCGGCCATATAGGGAAACCTACCAAACCCAGACATTTCTGGAAACTAGACATCCGGGGGGCAGGAGGGGACACATAAGTGTGACTTGTGTGGATTCCCAAAGTTTTCTTACCCAGAATACCCTGCAAAGGTGAAATGTTGAATAAAAACTCAAGTTTTTCTTGCATTTGTGTCACACAAACTACAGGAATATGCTGGGATCCACAAAATTCTTACCTCCCAGTCTTTCCCCACCTGTCCTGATAAAAACTCTACCCCACTTGAGTGCCTGTACCTAGTGCCTGCATCAGGAATGGATCAACCTAGGGTCAACGGTTGCCCTCATGTAAGGACCAACATTGACCGTTGTGTTATCTATTCCTGTTGCGGGCACTAGGCCTACCCACCCAACTGAGGTACCATTTTCATCGGGAGACTTGGGGAAATGCTGGATGGAAGGAAATTTGTGGCTCCGCTCAGCTTCCAGAACTTTCTATCACCAAAATGTGACGAAAAGTGTTTTTTTGCCAAATATTGAGGTTTGTGAAGGATTCTGGGTAACATAACCTGGTGAGAGCGCCACAAGTTACCCCATCCTTGGTTCCCCGAGGTGTTTAGTTTTAAAAAATACACAGGTTTGGTAGGTTTTCATAGGCACCGGCTGAGCTAGAGACCAAAATCCACAGCTAGGCACTTTAAAAAAAACACGTCAGTTTTTAATGTCAAAATTTGATATGTCCATGTTACGTTTTGGGGCGTTTAATGTCGCAGCACTAGGCCTACCCACACAAGTGAGGTACCATTTTTATCGGGAGTCTTGGGGGAATGCTGGGTAGAAAGAAATTTGTGGCTCCTTTCAGATTTCAGACTTTTCCATCACCGAAATTTGAAGAAAAAGTGTTTTTTCTTGCTAAATTTTGAGGTTTGCAAAGGATTCTGGGTAACAGAACCTGGTGAGAGCCCCACAAGTCACCCCATTCTGAATTCCCTTAGGTGTCTAGTTTCCAAACATATATTGGTTTGCTAGGTTTACCTAGGTGCCGGCTGACATAGAGGCCAAAATCCACAACTAGGCACCTTGCAAAAAACACGTCAGTTTTCTTTGGAAAAATGTGCTGTCCACATTGTGTTTTGGAGCATTTCCTGTCGCAGGCACTAGGCTTACCCACACAAGTGAGGTAACATTTTTATCAGGAGACTTGGGGGAATGCTAGGTCGAAGGAAGTTTGTGGCTCCTCTCAGATTCCAGAACTTTGTAGCACCAAAATCTGATGGAAAAGTGTTTTTTTGCCAAATTTTGAGGTTTGCAAAGGATTCTGGGTAGCATAACCTGATGAGAGACCCACAAGTCACCCCATCCTGGATTCCCCCAGGTGTCTAGTTTTCAAACATGCACAGGTTTGGTAGGTTTCCCTAGGTGCCGGCTGAGCTAGAGGCCAAAATCCACAGCTAGGCACTTTCCAAAAAACACATCAGATTTCAATGTAAAAATGTGATGTGTCCATGTTGCGTTTCCTGTCGTGGGCATTAGGCCTACCCATGCAAGTGAGGTACCATTTTTATCTGAAGAAGTGGGGGAACACAGAATAGCAGAACCCCTTGTCTTTCTCTGCATTTTTTCCTTCCAGATGTAAGACAGTGTGTAAAAAAAGACGTCTATTTGAGAACTGCCCTGTAATTCACATGCTACTATAGGCAGCCCAGAAGTCAGAGATGTGCAAATAACCACTGCTTCTCAACACCTTATCTTGTGCCCATTTTGGAAATACAAAGGTTTTCTTGATACCTATTTTTCACTCTTTATATTTCACCAAATAAATTGCTGTACACCTGATATAGAATGAAAACCCATTGCAAGCTGCAGCTCCTTTATTGGCTCTGGGTATCTAGGGTTCTTGATGAACTTCCAAGCCCTATATATTCCCACAACCAGAAGAGTCCAGCAGACATAACGGTACATTACTTTTGAAAATATGACATCGCAGGAAAAAGTTACAGGGTAATACATGGGGAAAAATATATTTATTTTTACCTCAATTTCAATATTTTTTTATTTCAGCTGTTATTGTCTGTATGAAAACCATGTAGGATCTACACAAATGACCCATTGCTAAATTCAGAATCTTGTCTACTTTTCAGAAAAGTTTAGCTGTCCTGGATCCAGCATTGGTTTCACACCCATTTCTGTCACTAACTGGAAGGAGGCTAAAAGCACAAAAAATAGTAAAAATGGGGTATGCACCAGTAAAATGCCAAAATTGTGTTGAAAAATGTGGTTTTCTGATTCAAGTCTGCCTGTTCCTGAAAGTTGGGAAGATGGTGATTTTAGCACTGCAAACTCTTTGTTGATGCCATTTTCAGGGAAAAAGGCACATGCTTTCTTCTGCAACCCTTTTTTCAATTTTTTCTGAAAAAAAACACAAAATTTTAGCTGTATTTTGGCTAATTTCTTGATCTCCTCCAGGGGAACCCACAAACGCTGGGCACCTTTCAAATCCCTATGATGTTGGAAAAAAAGGACTCAAATTCTGTGTGGATGGCCTATGTGGACAAATGACCCATTGCTAAATTCAGAATTGTGTCTACTTTCCAGAAAAGTTTAGCTGTCCTGGATCCAGCATTGGTTTCACACCCATTTCTGTCACTAACTGGAAGGAGGCTAAAAGCACAAAAAATAGTAAAAATGGAGCATGCCCCAGTAAAATACCGAAATTGTGTTGAAAATGTGGTTTTCTGATTCAAGTATGACTGTTCCTGAAAGCTGGAAAGATGGTGATTTTAGCACCGCAAACTCTTTGTTGATTCAATTTTCAGGGGAAAAAACACATGTTTTCTTCTGCAACTCTTTTTTCCAATTTTTCTGAAAAAAACCAAAATTGTATCTGTATTTTGGCTAATTTCTTGGTCTCCTCCAGGGGAACCCACAAACTCTGGGTACCTTTAAAATCCCTAGGATGTTGGAAAAAAAGGACTCACATTTTGTGTGGATGGCTTATGTGGACAAAAAGTTATGAAAGCCTCAGAGTGAGCTACCCCCAAATAGCCAGAAAAAGGTCTCAGTACAGGGGTTGGGGGGAGGGTGGAGGCTCAGCAGCTAAGGGGTTAATTTCACCTGTTCTCCTGACTGTATTCTCTGACCTTTGTCAGCTCAACCTTTGATGCTCCTGACGTCCCACAGCTTCACCAGCTTCCCATAGTCATGTTTCCTCAGTCTCTTTCCTACTCTGGAAAACTTACTTCTACCACCAAACCACAACAAAAGCTCAACCCCTCTTACAAGCTGAAGAACATACACCAACCCAACCTTTTTACCACAACTCTCTACTCTACTCCAAATTATTCGCCTCACCTCCATCCAACTCTGCACCTTCCATTTAGCAACTTTCCGTTTCTCAAATGTGCTCTGCTCAATACCTGTTCTTCTTGTCTCTCATACATTCTTACCACTTTTGGACCTACTCTTGCTAGTTGAAACTCTGTGTACTCCAGAGAGTACCCAAAGTATTATTCCTTCCAGAGTCCCCAGCTATCTTTTTGTTTAAAATGAATGCAGAGAAAATAGCATCACTGCTATTTTCAAATGCTGGTTCTTTGTTTCTTCTCCTCTCTAGTACTTACAATGCTGATGCTGTATCCCACCTATTCTTCATGACCTAAACTCCCCGTAATTTTTTGTGATAACCATAACCTTGATGAACTTTTTTTACTCCACAGCTAGCCACAATGTTTGTGTAAGTCACTTCATTTTGTTCCTCTAGCCCTCCTCCTCCAAATCTCCTCAGCCCCAAATTTGTTTTACATCAATAGATCCGTGTTTGAAGCAGCTTACCGAGTTGCTCTGCTTTATTCTTATTGGGCCTGAGCTGTTATCCCAAGCAAGCTCCCCACTAACTGTTTTTGCCTGGAATGCCACTGGATTCAATGTAAAGGATGACCATATCATCATTAAATCCACACACTTGTCCTACAAAGAGTGATATTTCTAGCAGGAATATTAGAGTTCAATAACAAACTATGCAGACGTTATTCCCCTGTTAAGATCTTCATTTGCTCTAAATGGATAAAAGCCTCCAAAAATGTCACGTTGTTATTTTTGTCCCAATGTTAATTATTGGCAAAGTTTGAGTCATGCAAGAGAACATCTCCACTTGTATATAGAATCAACCCATATATCCTAACCATCTTCATTTGTAACAAGTTTAATACCTCACCTTTGACAAAAATCTTTCAAAGGCCATCTGTTGACCTCACTCTAGCTCTCTTAAAATGGTTTCCTACTTGGATAAAATATACTTTCTCTACTCCTGCCACTATGGGAAAGCACTGATATCCTAAGTCTCCCCATCTCTTGCACCATCAGTTTGTCCCTCTCTATTGGCAATGTTTATAAATCTTAGTGAAATACCACCTCACTGGTGAGTTCTCCTGACTATTAGAAACACTCAAAAGGTTTGTTGGCTCCCAACTGCAAGATGCCCTTAAATGCACCAGTTTTGTTATTAAATTCAAACTATAGCTCAGTTCTGTCACAGTAGTGAACCTGCTCTGGAAACGATATGAAATGACATCCTACTCCTGACCAAGAAAGGAGCCCTCTTCCTTCGTATCCTTCTGGCTTGCTTGGTAGTCTACACAATGCCTAATCTAACTTTCAAAACTGTTGGCGATGTTCTGACCCATACACAGTGTTATTACTGACAATGATCAATTAGCCAATGTGAGAAATGGATTCCGCCCATTTAACCCCTGTAATTTTCCCTTTTTAGACTACCTGGTTCATGGACTTCTGCTGTGATAGTAGCTCACTACCTCAATATCATTCAATGTAATCTCTGTTATAATAGATTGTGAGTGCTAGCCACCAGTGTCTGCCTTTTAAGATAAGATCTCATTCAGCATAGCTAGGTAAGAGGCTCCGGATTTGTTGCATGTGCAAACATGTACAGGTTTATCATGTGAGCCTGCTGTCTAAATTAGGTGGGAATGTTCACACAGGTAGCCTGTCACAGAAGTAACCCTTCAGGGTTTGGTGCTAACTGGGTGTAGGCCTTATAATGTGAGTTGGTATTAATAGTACAAGTAGGTTAATCTGAAGTTCTTACTCAAAAATGTGTGTTTCTCACTGTATTATACACTATGGGTAAAATCTGCACCAAACTACAGTTTCACTACCATGAGATCTAAGAACTAGCGCAATGCATTGATCCTATGGTGAAAATTAACCCAGAGTGTAGATCCAATGTCACTTTTATCATACTGGGGGAGGAGGGGCTTCATGGTGGATTTTCCTGCATCATGTTAAAAGTAGAAGAAAATCTCTTGCATATATTTTATTCAAATTGAAATGGTTTATTGACAATAGCAAGTTAACAGTGATACAATTCATGTTTTACCAAAGTTATGGGGGCGTTTTATCCTTAAAGACAAAGTTAATAATGAATCAATACATGTTTTAATGAAGGTCATAGAAAGGCTTCAACATGCTTTATTGGCAATCAAAAAGTTAACAGTGGGTCACTACCTGCACTAATGAATGTTATGGTAAGCTGGTACCACCCTTAGTGACTTCAATGATGTTGCATGCTGTTATTATGACATCTGTTTGTTATGTTATGTTATAAGCATTTGTAGAGCGCACTAAATCTGAAGGCATCAAAGCAGATACCCGGTAGAACAAACAAACATTCATTCAGAGCCATGCAGAGTGAAGAGCCATGTTTTTAATTGTTTTTTAAAGGTTGAAAAAGTTTCTGTATCTGCAATTTTGGACGGCAGGGTGTTTCACAGCTAGGCCGCTACCACTGAGAAAGCCCCTCCTCCCAATCTGGCTTTTCAAAAACTTGGAACAGTTGCCAGCCTAAGAGTAGAAGATCTAAGCGGTCTTGCTGGTACATACCAATGAAACATAGCATTGAGCTGTTCAGTGTTCTGAAGGTGCAGGGCCCTGTGAACCATACACAAGGCTTTGACAACAATTCCTTTTCTGATAGGAGGCCAGTGGAGGGCACACAGACCTTCCCTCACCAATACCTGTCTAGAGCTATTTAGAATGAGCCAGGCAGCTGCATTCTGGAAAACCTGCAACTTGTTGACACCTTTAATATTAGTATGAAGGTATAGCGAGTTACAATAATCAAATCGAGAAGTGATAAGCGCGATGACCACCACCTGACAATTCCTTAGGCAGGAAAGGAAAGATCCTCCTCAGGACTCTAATAGTATGAACACAAGTGTTGAAAGCACGACTAGCCTGGTTATTGAAGCTAAAGGAGTCGTCAAATAAAATACCCAGGTTTTTGGTAGACTTCACAGGGGTGGAAAGAGGCCCACACTCCTCAGGCCACCAGATATTAGACCAAATCGTGTCCTGGGCACCGAAGAACAGAACCTATGTCTTTCCAGTATTGAGTTTGTGCACATTGTTGTTCATCAATTTCTCAATGCTGGACATACATTGCCTAAAGGACAGAGCATCAGTGTGAGAAGGTAGCCTCTTTCTAGCCTTGTTACCCCCACTTTTGGCCTGTTTGTGAGTGTATGTCAGGGTGTTTGTCACTGTTTTCACTGTCTCACTGGGATCCTGATAGCCAGGCCTCAGTGCTCATAGTGAAAACACTATGTTTTCAGTATGGTTGTTATGTGTCACTGGGATCCTGCTGGTCAGGACCCCAGTGCTCATAGGTTTGTGGCCTATATGTATGTGTCACTGGGACCCTGTCACACAGGGCCCCAGTGCTCATAGGTGTGCATGTATATGTTCCCTGTGTGGTGCCTAACTGTCTCACTGAGGCTCTGCTAACCAGAACCTCAGTGGTTATGCTCTCTCATTACTTTCAAATTGTCACTAACAGGCTAGTGACCATTTTTTACCAATTTACATTGGCTTACTGGAACACCCTTATAATTCCCTAGTATATGGTACTGAGGTACCCAGGGTATTGGGGTTCCAGGAGATCCCTATGGGCTGCAGCATTTCTTTTGCCACCCATAGGGAGCACTGACAATTCTTACACAGGCCTGCCACTGCAGCCTGAGTGAAATAACGTCCACGTTATTTCACAGCCATTTTACACTGCACTTAAGTAACTTATAAGTCACCTATATGTCTAACCTTTACCTGGTAAAGGTTAGGTGCAAAGTTACTTAGTGTGAGGGCACCCTGGCACTAGCCAAGGTGCCCCCACATTGTTCAGAGCCAATTCCCTGAACTTTGTGAGTGCGGGGACACCATTACACGCGTGCACTACATATAGGTCACTACCTATATGTAGCTTCACCATGGTAACTCCGAATATGGCCATGTAACATGTCTATGATCATGGAATTGCCCCCTCTATGCCATCCTGGCATAGTTGGCACAATCCCATGATCCCAGTGGTCTGTAGCACAGACCCTGGTACTGCCAAACTGCCCTTCCTGGGGTTTCACTGCAGCTGCTGCTGCTGCCAACCCCTCAGACAGGCAGCTGCCCTCCTGGGGTCCAGCCAGGCCTGGCCCAGGATGGCAGAACAAAGAACTTCCTCTGAGAGAGGGTGTGACACCCTCTCCCTTTGGAAAATGGTGTGAAGGCAGGGGAGGAGTAGCCTCCCCCAGCCTCTGGAAATGCTTTGTTGGGCACAGAGGTGCCCAATTCTGCATAAGCCAGTCTACACCGGTTCAGGGACCCCTTAGCCCCTGCTCTGGCGCGAAACTGGACAAAGGAAAGGGGAGTGACCACTCCCCTGACCTGCACCTCCCCTGGGAGGTGTCCAGAGCTCCTCCAGTGTGCTCCAGACCTCTGCCATCTTGGAAACAGAGGTGCTGCTGGCACACTGGACTGCTCTGAGTGGTCAGTGCCACCAGGTGACGTCAGAGACTCCTGCTGATAGGCTCCTTCAGGTGTTAGTAGCCTACCCTCTCTCCTAAGTAGCCAAACCCTCTTTTCTGGCTATTTAGGGTCTCTGTCTCTGGGGAAACTTTAGATAACGAATGCATGAGCTCAGCCGAGTTCCTCTGCATCTCTCTCTTCACCTTCTGATAAGGAATCGACTGCTGACCGCGCTGGAAGCCTGCAAACCTGCAACATAGTAGCAAAGACAACTACTGCAACTCTGTAACGCTGATCCTGCCGCCTTCTCGACTGTTTTCCTGCTTGTGCATGCTGTGGGGGTAGCCTGCCTCCTCTCTGCACCAGAAGCTCCGAAGAAATCTCCCGTGGGTCGACGGAATCTTCCCCCTGCAACCGCAGGCACCAAAAAGCTGCATCACCGGTCCCTTGGGTCTCCTCTCAGCACGACGAGCGAGGTCCCTCGAATCCAGCGACTCTGTCCAAGTGACCCCCACAGTCCAGTGACTCTTCAGCCCAAGTTTGGTGGAGGTAAGTCCTTGCCTCACCTCGCTGGGCTGCATTGCTGGGAACCGCGACTTTGCAGCTACTCCGGCCCCTGTGCACTTCCGGCGGAAATCCTTTGTGCACAGCCAAGCCTGGGTCCACGGCACTCTAACCTGCATTGCACGACTTTCTAAGTTGGTCTCCGGCGACGTGGGACTCCTTTGTGCAACTTCGGCGAGCACTGTTTCACGCATCCTCGTAGTGCCTGTTTCTGGCACTTCTCCGGGTGCTACCTGCTTCAGTGAGGGCTCTTTGTCTTGCTCGACGTCCCCTCTCTCTTCAGGTCCAATTTGCGACCTCCTGGTACCTCCTGGGCCCCAGCAGCGTCCAAAAACACCAAACGCACAATTTGCAACTAGCAAGGCTTGTTGGCGTCCTTCCGGCGGGAAAACACTTCTGCACCACTCTCCAAGGCGAGCGGGATCCGTCCACCAAAGGGGAAGTCTCTAGCCCTTTTCATTCCTGCAGAAACCTCAGCTTTTTCTGTCCAGTAGAAGCTTCTTTGCACCCGCAGCTGGCATTTCCTGGGCATCTGCCCATCTCCGACTTGCTTGTGACTTTTGGACTTGGTCCCCTTGTTCCACAGGTACCCTAGATTGGAAATCCACAGTTGTTGCATTGCTGGTTTGTGTCTTTCCTGCATTATTCCTCTAACAAGACTACTTTGTCCTTAGGGGAACTTTAGTGCACTTTGCACTCACTTTTCAGGGTCTTGGGGAGGGTTATTTTTCTAACTCTCACTATTTTCTAATAGTCCCAGCGACCCTCTACAAGGTCACATAGGTTTGGGGTCCATTCGTGGTTCGCATTCCACTTTTGGAGTATATGGTTTGTGTTGCCCCTATCCCTATGTTTCCCCATTGCATCCTATTGTAACTATACATTGTTTGCACTGTTTTCTAAGACTATACTGCATATTTTTGCTATTGTGTATATATATCTTGTGTATATTTCCTATCCTCTCACTGAGGGTACACTCTAAGATACTTTGGCATATTGTCATAAAAATAAAGTACCTTTATTTTTAGTATAACTGTGTATTGTGTTTTCTTATGATATTGTGCATATGACACTAAGTGGTACTGTAGTAGCTTCACACGTCTCCTAGTTCAGCCTAAGCTGCTCTGCTAAGCTACCATTATCTATCAGCCTAAGCTGCTAGACACCCTATACACTAATAAGGGATAACTGGGCCTGGTGCAAGGTGCAAGTACCCCTTGGTACTCACTACAAGCCAGTCCAGCCTCCTACAATCAGCGGTCCCATTATTAGAGACAGACACAGTGATTTGAGTGTTGTCAGCGTATGACTGAACCTCAAAGCCAGAAGACCGCACCAGAGCTGCCAAAGGTGCCACGTAAATATTAAAATGAGTCAGACTCAGTGTGGAGCCCTGGGGGGATGCCACAAGGAAGACTGAAAGCCTCCACTTTGAAATCCCCACAGCTAACCACATGGACTCTGTGAGAAAGGATGATAGTAGGTGGAGGGCAGGGCCACTGACCCTAATCTCCTCCAGCCGTCAAATCATTTGTGCTGGCCATATCGTGTCAAATGCTGCAGACAAATTGAGCAATAGAAGTATGGACACCCCCAGATCGAAGTGGCAAAGGATGTTGTCAGTTACTGACACAAGTGCGGTCTCTGTATTATGACCTGATCTAAAGCCATTTTGTGAGGGATCCGGGAAACCCTGAATTTCCATCAAATTTACAAGTTCCTGATTTAAGATTTTTTGTAAAGCTTTAGCAGATAATGGGAGCAAATAGATTGGGTGATAGTTCTCAAAATCATCGAGCTCTGCTTTGGGTTTCTTCAATAAGGGAGCAACCAAGGCTCATTTCCAAGAGATGTGAAAAATTCCAGATTGTAGAATACACCTGAAGGTATTTTGCAGAAAATCAGCAATAGATTCAGAAGACAACTGGAAAATGTTGGCAGAGCAGGTATCTGAAGAGATCCGGATTTAATTCTCAGGAGCAACTCCTTAGTCTGTTGTATCAAAACTGTGGGAAACTCAAGCAGTTTTTGTCCAGAGGAGCCCACAGCAAGGGACAAGGAGCCTGAGTCTGATGGAAGATCAAAGGAGAACCATAGGTCCTGAATTTTATTTTAAAACAAAAGTGCCATGCTATCACAGAAGACTTGGGAGGTAGAATCCTGGTTTTGAGAATGGGCAGAGGCCAAGTCTTTAATGGTCTTAAACAAAAGTTTGGAAGAGTTGCTTGCTGGCCTGATTTTATCTGTGAAGAAGGCAATTTTAGTGAACTTGATAGCCATTTTATATTGTGACAGCATAGTCTTGTGCTTAGCATTTTCAGAGAGTTTTCCCTCAGCATTGGTGATAAACAACCACCTGCACTCTTGCCGGCAGCATTTGAAATGTAACTCCTTAAGTTCAGCCGAAAGCCATGATGCTGTTGGTTTAGTCCTAGACATAATTATGGTTCTTAAAGGGGTGATGAAATCTAAGGAAGAGGAAACCCAGGTGTCGAAACTGTCAGCAGAAAAGCCCAGAGAAAGCACCATACTGTGTTTAGATGCACGAAGGGCTCATCCAAAATTAGCTGTGGTGATCTTACTCCCATTTCTACGGTTAGTAAACTTTGCAGGGGATCTCATGACTTTAAAATGGACCAAGGAAAGACTGAAAAGAATAATATGGTGGTCCATCCAATTCAAAGAGCGAATTCCATTAATAAGTAGGTCAGGGTGAGCAGAAAAAATATCGGCAAGGGTGTGTCTGGAGGAGTGAGTGGGCAATCTAACTCTCTGGTACAGTTGTAGGTTAGTCATTGACTTTAGCAGAGAGACAGTGTCCTTACCAGTGTCCTTGCTCTTACTAATATAGTAACACTCTCACAAAGCCAGTAGGTCTGCCTTTTGATAACTACATTGCATCTAGTATAGGGGGGGGGTTTGTGTTTATAGGGTTGAGGGCTCACTAGGGATGTGAACTACTAGGAGGGTGTCACCGTTGGTATTTCTAATTAGGTATATGTATGTATGTAAATTAACGTGTAGTATTCAGTAGTGTCTGCATAATACAGTACTTCTCCATTTTATCGTATTTTTCCATTTTCCATTTTATAAGCAAAGGCACTGACTGGACAATAATTTAGTATTGTTTGTTGTGTGTTTTCGGTCTGGGATACTAGCCTGCACCACCTCAGCTAAGTAGGCCTTGGATTGCTCTTACTCGCTACTGTCAGAGTGTCAAATCCTACAATGGTACTTGGTTTCAAATAGATGGAAGGTTGCAGACATATTACTTTTGAAGGGCCCAAATCCCTTGCAACTCACACCCCACTTTTGTACAGTCAAGATCAACTGCCTCCCCATCTAAGTAGGCCCCCTGCAATTTGGATGCTTTCCTGCTTCCTTGGAGGCTTCTTCTAAAGGCCCTAGGCTTAACCCAGGATTAAAATTTAGATAACTTTAAGATTTAACCATTTGCCTGCACAGGTCTCTTTGTCACCTTCCAAGACATTTCAAACACTTTCAGCCAGCAGTAGTAATTGACAGACAAAGTTGTCTAAATGTAAATTATTCTAAAATGAAAGTCATGCTCATGGGTTCTAATCAGCTTAACAAGTCATGATCAGCAGTTCCTCCTGCTCTCCCCTATATTTGCCACCACACCGAATTCTCCAGCAACCTCAAGAAACCTCAACATGAACTCCAAGATCACAACACCACAAAAGGTTGCATCTATTTAGTCTGTGAACTCAGAACTAGGCTAACTTTCATCCTTCCAAATGTTCACAAATTAGTTGTTGGATCACTGGTGCTTTCTTCACTAGATCATACCAAACTTTCTAATCACTTGTTCTGGATATTAAATGTACCCAGCTACAATATTTGCAGAACACCACTAGACACATGATGCACGCCTCAATTAAATCAGATCCCATTCACCTGCCCTCATATGTCTTTCTTGTCTTACCATCCATGCCATGATTAAATTCAGAATTTTTAAAACCATTTTCAAGTCTTCCTCTTTCAATATATCCACCTATTAACTGTTCCTTGATAGGTTATTTAACACAGATACACCTACCGTGGCACACTGAAATCCTGGAACCAATCATTGCTGGAAGTCAGATGTTGACCTACGCTGATCGCTATCAGAGAAGCCATCAAAATCAAATATGTAAAATAACTGACCCCTGCTGAAATTCAGTTCCTTCCCTTGCCCTATGTTCTCCGAAAGCAATTTAATCTCTTTCTTCATTTTCTGTATCCCATTACCCTTTTCTTACCATAGCTCCAATGTCTCTAAGGTATTAAGTTTGCAGTGCCTGCAATACAACAAAATAACTAGATGAATAAATATATAAATACATAACTCATAAAATGGATAAATATAAATTGAACTTATCTATGTATCTATATACCAGATCGATCAAACAAGGCTCAGTGTGGCAGCCATACCTGCAACCCTCTACTTTAATCTGTAGGTACTGTGTCAACCTCTCTGCCTTGTATATATCCTGAGGCCATTCTCACATGCAAGAAGAGCAATCCTTGAGAGCTACTGGGTTTGATTCCAAGCAATAGCTTGATAAATGATTAAGTCCCAGCTTGGTTACAGTGTGTTCCTCAATATTTACAGCTTATGCAATACAGTCATTCATCCAGTTACAGAAATGTCTTACTAGTCCCTTGCACTGCCATCCTTTTTTTGTATTAAAAATGTATGTCCATTGATAGTATTCTTTTTGTTGAGCTGAGTAAGAAGATTTGCCAGGCAAATTACCCATCTTCAATGATTTGAAATGCACCCCCAAAACCAAGAATAGTGTCCTCTCCCACATTGTCATACAACCCATGGGTCTTCAAAATATATTGAAAAATAAATGAACTGTGGATGTATTCTATATCTTATTATTCAGCATAAACTTGCTTTACTGGAAACTATTTAAAATCTAAATGTTTTAATCCATCAGCAATTAAAAGATTACATCAGATCAATATTGCTCACATTTTCTTGCCATGTGCAGGCATTATCAACAATTTTTCATTTTACACCAAACTTCATGGAAAATCCCAATGCACTTTGGCCCTTTAGGGACCGTCTTCAGAGGATAATTCCTTTATAAAATAAACAGTTGTGTATCTTTGAAAATGCACACAGCATGCATGAACGTTATTGTAAGTTGGTAGTGTATAATGATAAAAACGACGATGTGAATGTGATCCGGATGTATTCTTTATTGATATTTATATGTACAATGTCTCTTCCCTAAGAATTGTTTTTTTAAAAGACAATTTATGCATTTCCGAGAAACCCTTTACTGTACATATAACAGTCTTGATTCAATGCATTCTACTTGGCCATAGCAGTTTTTGGTTTCTCACACTGGGTCTTGCTAGTCCTCTCTTCCCTCGGAGGAAATCAATAGTCATAAATCTCTGCTGTATTCCATTCTGATGCCTTCTATGAAAGTGGACTTTATATTGTGAAGAAGAAGGTACTTACTTAGCTCTGCCCTTTGGATTTTGATGGACTCTCACGGTGTAAGGAGGGGTTTCAGGAGGCAAGGGTGTCCTCCCTTGTGTTCATGATACTACTTGGCTCCCACATGGGGCCAAAAGGATACTCGCGGGGAGGAGGTTAATTCCTTGTTCCTCCCTTGTCCACCCCCATCCTGCCCATAGGAGCTGACCTAGTTCTTTGTGTACAGCAAGTGATTGCTGCCACTTGCACACCTCAACTGGGATATCCTGCTGCTGTTAGTAAGTGATACTTGGCTTGAAGGGTGAACTTGGGTGATTGCAAATACTGGGTTGTGAGCATGACTGTAGGCAATGTTTTTCTGAAGGCCCTGCAAAATATTTAGAACCAGATTGTGGTAAGCCTGAGGAGTAAGAGCACCCTGTTAGACATGGGTACTTCTTTTTTAGAAAAATATTTCATATATTTATATCCTACTTCTGAAAAATTAGATCAAATTAAAAACCATACCTCAACCATACATCATAGTTTCCTACATTAATAACTTTAATTACCGTTGGAGTCCTACAAATGGGCCATCTTGGGAATAACGTCTTAAATAATTTTTTTAACACTAATGTTAGTTAGTCCATTTAGCTTGCAAGCAGGCAGACCTTGCTAACACTAACTTGGGGAAAATATATCACTGAACTCCATTTATAAACTCAGACTAGCATGTGTCACCAGTAACTGATGACGTCCTGCATGTGAAATCATCCTACGTGACAGACCTGTGGGTCACATTAGATACTGTGTAGTTGCATTGGTGTTAACCCATCTTGTTTATTCCTTTTCAAGTATAAGCAACAGATGTATAAACTGTTACATCCTGGGCTAACTCTTCTAAATCATTTGTTCTAACACTACCTTACATATTTCTCTGATGATAGATAGCATCTTGTATATGAGCCATCATAGAAATGTACCTTAAATTGACTTGTTGGATATGGCCCTTTCTGCAGGGTTTCCCCTGTCTTTCTGGCTTCTGACCTCCTGTTTTTGATCCTGTGCTGTATTTTTCTTTTGCTGGCTTTTGGACTCTAGGCACTGTACCACTGCTGACCAGTGCTAAAGTGCAAGTGCTCTCTGTCTTGAATGTGTAGGTAATTGGTTTGCGTATGATTGGTATATTTGATTTCATAGGAATTCCCTAGTAAAGTGCACTATGTGTGCCCAGGGACTGTAAATCAAATGCTACTAGTGGGCCTACAGCACTGATTGTGCCACCCATATGAGTAGCCCTGTAAACATGTCTCAGACCTGCCACTGCAGTGTCTTGTATGCAGTTTCTACTGTGAGTTCGACATGGCAAGTGCTCCCACTTGCCAGGACCCAACCTTCCATTTTTACCACATGTAAGTCACCCCTAAGGTAGGCCCATGGCAGCCCCATGGGCAGGGTGCAGTGTATTTACAATGTAGGTGTATAGTGTATATATAGTGAAATACTGACAAATTCGGTTATCACTGTTCCAAGGCCTACCATAGGGTAACATTGTGGTTGCCTTGAAATATCTTTTAAGTATAATTTTTCATTGGTAGCAGATAGAGATGTGGAGTTTGGGGTCTTTGAACTCATAATTTAAAATGCATCTTTTAGTGAAGTTGGTTGTTAAATTGTAAATTTGAAAATGCCACTTTTAGAAAGTGGGCATTTTCTTGCTTTACCATTCTATGCCTCTGCCACACTGTGGAATACACGTCTGGGTTAGGATGGAAGTAGGCTGTTTGTGAATTCACTCTAGACAGTCACACAGAGGGAGTTGAGGTGTGCCCTGCATATCCTGATGGGTCTTCCTGGGCTAGATTGGTGGGAGGAGCTGACACTTGCACCTGAATAGGGCTGTGCCTGTCCTTACATAAATCAGTCTCCAACCCCCTTGAGTGTGTCCAGGGCCAGGGCAGGAAAGACAGAATCTTGTGCACTACAAATACTTTCCTTTTAATTTTGCCTACTTCAAAGGTGGAAATGAGTATAAGTACTGGGCCTGTGAGACCACAAATTTAAAACACTTCTGGACTGAAGACATTCTGCCAGGAAAATAGCTAGATGTTGCTGCTTCTGTCCTGGGAGTGAAAGGACTGGACTTTGCTTTCTAAATCCTGCTTTCCAAGGTTCTGCGAGGTCTTGAACTGAGCTTGCCTCCTGTTAGAAGTAGCAGGGACATCAAAGTCTTAATCTGCCAGTGCATGGACTCTTCTTCTGAGAGTCCTGACTTGCCAAGTGCTGCCAAATCCACTCCCTGTGCCCTTGGAAGTAGAAACTGGTGTTTCTAAAAATCAACGCTGAGGCTGAAAATCAACGCAATGCCTGGCTAACAGCAGAATAATTGATGTAGCCCCTCCCTTGCAGCTGAAGAAGCAATGCAGTGCCTGTCTTGCGGTGGATGATTTGAATCAGCGCCTGTAGGACCAATGCAGCGGCAGTTCCTCTGCAGCTCCATCATCACAGCGCATCTGGATTTTTCTAAGCATCGTCCCTGGGTGTCACTTTCGCATCAACCCCACACCGCAGCAAGGAACTGAGGCTGCATGACAGGAAACGAATGCATCACCTGTCCTGCGAGGAGAGAACCAATGCATCACCTCCCCTGCCAGTAAGAAACCAGCGCGTTACCTCTCCAGCCAGTAAGGAAGCGACTCTGCGCCTGCCCTGTGCAGTCAGGCACCTTCTTATTGCTTTGTTTTATGGCGCCTCACCTCCTTTGCAGCCGCATCGTCTTTGTTTTTTGCTTTTGACGCATCCCAGGTACTGTGTGTTAAAAGGATACAACCATTGATTCCTCTGGATTTAGACTCGATGCAACTTTTATAAAGTGATATATTTAATTGTGTATGTTGGATTTTTGTAATCTTGGTCTTGTGTAATTCAGATAAATATTTACTATTTTTCTAAACTGGTGTGGATTCATTTTGTAGTGTTTTCACTGTGTTACTGTGTGTGTGTTCAAATACTTGCCATATTGTCTCTGAGATAAAAATAAGCCTGACTGCTCATGCCAAGCTACCAAGGGGATGAGCAGGGGTTATCTTAGCTGTGTGACTCCCTTACCCTGACTAGAGTGATGGTTCCTACTTGAACAGGGTGCAGACCACTGTCAACTAGAGACCCCATTTCTAACAGGACTCTGCAGATTTTCTCATTTTTTTGTCCCTTTTCCATTTCATGTCACTGAACGTGGGACGTGTCATCCCTGGGGGAATGGAATTATTTTCACTATATGCTAAGTTTTGGCATTGACATCAATTAACATGAATAAATGTCATCATAATAAATAATATAGTTCCTTGTAACATTGACAAAATTACTGATATAAATACAAATGTGCTGGAGTGCTACAAATCTACATTGTGATATTGACACATGCTCTGTGTGTTGTTTCATCACTGGTTCACCGTTCAGCTAATTTCCAGTGAAAGCGACATAATTGTCATCAATATTGTGTGACATGAAATACAAGTGTTCATAATTTCTAGAGAAAACAACATGTCAATTCTATTGTGGAAACCTTTTGGATGTAAGCTATCTAATTAGCATCTTTCTATAACAATATTTCTCCTATATTCCATTCTGTCTCATTTCACAACTTCTAGTACAAAATCTTCAATTGGCAGAAGTTATGTCCATTTTTTTGCAGCTCCTAGCAACTGCGGATTTCATGTTGCTAAAACCTATGTTGCTTATGATACAGTAGTAGACATTAACATTTCCAATCCTCTGCCATTCACATTCAAATGGCGGCATGAGTATGTAAACAAGGAGATACAAAACAAAACATCATAGTTTAGCAGTATCAAGAGCATGAAGTATCAAGTGCAAGAAGCCATAATTACTTCCAAAGAAGGTCAATGCGAGCTGAAAGGCTTCTGAAATCCTCCTGCAAAATCTGTCCTACAAAATCAATTCTGGAACTCTCACAGCAAAGTATGCCCCTATAGTTGACTTTTAGTAAAACCGCTTTCTCGCTATCTGAGGTGCTAATTCCGGGTCAGGCCAAGGTAACCTTGGACAAGATTGTGGAATACTTTTTTCCCTAAAATTATTTGTTCTAATTCCCAGCCAACTTTTGTTTTCCCTCAGAGTTACAGCCATTAAACTGATGTTTTCCTGCTCAAGCACGGACACTGTGAATGCATTGCTAGTCCAAAACACAAATATTTATTCACCAGTAGAAAGGAATGACTCGAAAGAGGAAAGGTTTTTTCCAGTGCCACCTTCACTTGGGCTTTGGGAAAATCAAAAGTCAACTGAGAGGGCCTTCAGGATACCACTTTCTGTACATTACTGAGCACACCGCATTCACTCTTTGCATGAAAATAGATTACTTAGAAGTTTGCACTAGCTGTGTAGATCAATGTTCCTATTATGTCTCACTATTTAGTCACAAAACCGTGTGTCTTGAGAACTTATTCCGGTTTAATTGTAGATACTGTGACTAAAAAGACCTCAAGGCAAAGGCCGTATGTTGCTAGAATGACGTTGCATTGACATTTTGAGTCACCTATGTCATTTTATTGTAGTGTCCAGTTTAAAACTAGCACCCTTACCTTCTGATGCTGCTAGAATAATAATTTGTGTTCCCATCTCACTTCATCCATTTGTAACCAATCTAGATGCCAAATATTTCAATTAACCAATTTAACTATGCTCAATTTCGAAACCTCACAAGGATGGGGGCTAAATTAGCCATGACAGGATTGCATGAGCTGAAGATCAGAGTAGATTATGACGAGAATTTAATTCACTGAAACACCTTGCCAACTATGACACAAATACACACCAGCAACGTGTCACCATAATATTTGACTAGTTACGTTTGTCTTCTGCATATGCCGTGATGAGTACCCACTAGTTGATGTCTAAAGGCAGCAAGGCCCAGAGTTACTAACACAATGCATTAGATTTGTATAAAATGTATAAAGTTTTTACTTTACAATGCAAATTAGGATTTCTAATGGACTATTGACCAAAGTAACAAAAAAGCAGTGCTGTGCACTACTTTACATCTAGGGGGAATTCCGTAGGTGGTACATGGTCCTTCCTTTACAACTACTCAGGAGTTTTTGACACATCCCTATCTATTAACAACTGTAGACAGGGATGTGTGCCAAAACCATTACCTTCTTGATGCTGGCATTACAGAGAAATGTTTTAATTTCTCCATACTTTTCAAACTTCGCATGTGTACTGCGTTGTACAGTACACATACAAAATAGGAAAATTAATAAAGCATAAGGTTTGTACAATAAAGCTCCCCTTCGAATACATAACCTATGCTTGACGCTCACAACTTTGCTCTAAGGTGCAAGGGTGTGTGCACTGGCTTGTGGCAGCCTAAAGTGTGCCAGCACTGGTGAAGAGAAACACAGCACCATATCTTAATGTCTACTGAGCTGTTGTTCATTCTCTCCATCTTTGGTTGCTGTGCTGCGTTGTGTCACACTTTAGTACATTTCTCTTTAATTGTTCTCTCTTTGGGGCTATGTGTCCTGCCATAGATGTACTATCCCCCTCGGTGGTGGTGTTTTGGTGGGAAAGGCTGGACAAATTGAATAGACCCAGATTCTGATTAGTAGTTTGCCTTATGGTAGATTGCGAATCGCCTCCTTTTTACCCAAAATATTAAACTTGAGAAAATGGAAAACTCAAAACAAGCAAAGCTAATTGACGTATATCAAACAAATTCATGACAAAAATATTCTTGAAAAAGGGATGTATTCTTCAACTGCAAAATGCATTGCAGGCAAGGTGGCTCATTGAATTTAACACTCACTGCTTGTATCTGCTGTGACTTGATCATATGCTTAAATCCAGGTAAGGATTACTCAGCCTCCCCTCCTTCTGAGGTTGATTAATAGAATACCAGTAAATTGGATAATATGAAAACTTGTTATTTACTGGACTTTGACAAAGGAAAATTGGGCTATCCAGTGCTGCATAAAACCAACTCAATATTCTTGGTAAGAAAAAAAACAGTTCTTCAAAAGCATCAGTGGATTCCTGGAAAGAATTAATCAAATTGAATGGAGGTTCTGTGTCTGGCTTCACTCCATCACTGTGCTGTAGGGGAAACCCCCGTTTAAATAGCAATCCAGTTGTCAGAAATGTTCAGAATAGGGGGTTGTTTGGTTGTGTTTGTTGAGACATCATCAAGGCATTTCAGAATCCAAGCCCCTGTTCTTCTAGGGAACTTATTGCATCTTTTTGGAGTTGGAACTTCTGCTGTGGATAGTCTTTACCTCGACGGTCGATTCTTGGTTGGTACGAATTTCAGGCCTATGTGAATCCTGGTTCCAAACTGCCTTATACACGTCATAGAGGACGAGTTCACTGGAAACTGATCAAGTGTTTCTAATACGGTTTTAATATGTAAGTGTGTTTGTTCTGTTGAAGGTCACACAGGCTGCCTTATGTTGCTGTTGTTGCAGTCTGTCCGCGAGTTATATGTTGTTATGTTATGTTATTAATTCATCATACTTTATTTCAGAGATTGCCATAAAAGCACATAATATTTAATACATCAGTACAATAATGATTAAAAACCATTAAAATCATCTCAGTGAAAAGTAATTCAAACCTCGAGTGTAAAGGTTGCAGCAGATGGAAGAGGGTCATTCATGATGTTAAGAAGTGCTTAATGTTCAGACAAAGACTAGTGACCCCCCCATCCATAGTCCAAGAACATCATAAAATTCAAAAAATCATATCCGATTTCAGGGTACTAACATAAAGTGCATGCAAGTCCCATCACCTATTCTGTTGACAACAGAGCAATCCTGTTCTGTCTATACCTCCACATATATAGCAAGTAACGGGAGACTGAGAATACGATCGGTTGGGCTGTGTCGGAAGTTAACACCCGTTTTACGATTTTATAATCAATAACGCTAAAAGTGCGACACAGAGGCAGGATCCGTGTCCCCCTATAAACATGATAGTGCTGGCAAAAATACAGGACATGATCTTTAGATTCCTTAGCCATAGAACAAAAAGGAAAACTCTGGTTCGAGAAAGTGGCAAGGTCCCTATATGAAATTTAATGTTCAGGACTCTAGCGGTCAGGGACTCAATTGTATTCATGTACTCTTCCAGGGAGTGGGTGTCCTTGAACTCCACAAAAACTGAGATCAATGAGCATCCCTCCCGGAACCTTTGAAAGCTAGCATCCACATGGCTCCAATACATTCCCTTGAGTATAGACTTGGATACACTACATGGTGCCTCAGAGTGGGTCCCATTAATATACCCCAGCCACAGAACCTAACAGCCCCAGGGAGTTTTCATACTTCTTCTAATCCCACTTGATAGTGCATTAACTCCTCAGAGGACCAGATCCTCCGCCTGTACAGTAAGGGTCTGAGTCTAACTCTGTGGATGAGGATCCGAATACCTGGATCTAGCCAGAGTGGGACAAGAGGAGTGCTGGCAGGGATATGTTATGGTATGTGTATTTGTATTGCACACAAAGTACATGGGCTAATATCCTGGGGCTGAAGGAGGAGCTGTACAGGCAGAGCCAGGGCAAAGACTAGGTGAAGAGCAGGTCTTCAGTTTTTTGTGGAATTCTGTAACTAAGGAGGCATCTCTGATGTGCAGGGGCAGGTTGTTCCATGCTTTAGGAGCGCGATGGGAGAAGGGATGACCAGCAGATCTGGTTCTGCATATATGGGAGTGTGTGCAAGTATGAGTCGGGTTGAGCGGAGGTGTCTGGTGGATTTGTGGAAAGATTATGCAGTTGTTGAGGTATGTGGGGTCAATATTGTGTAAGGCTTTTTATGCATGTATGAGGAGTTTGAAGAGTGTTTTTTTGTGAATTGGGAGGATGTGAAGCTCTTTGAACTTTGAGGTGTGGGGTAATGTGAGTGTGGGTTGAGGGGTTGAGGGGTTGAGGATGAGTCTGAATGCTGAGTTTTGCATGGTCCAGAGGTGTCTAGTCCGCTGAGTGTTGATTGTGGCATAGAGTGTGTTGTTGTAGTTCAGCTTGTTGGTGATAAGGAGTTGGGTGACGTTCTGTGAGTGTTGATGTGGAGCCATTTGAAGATTTGTTTTTTAGCATCTTGAGTTCTTTAGCGAGCCCTGTGAAAATCATGATGCTGTAATCCACGTCCACCAAGATCCCTGATCTGATCAGTTTGAGTCAGTGGTCCATTTACAGAATTAGCAATGTCTACCCTGAGCAGGAAGATGCGCACATTAGACATTTGACCACTGTGTTCAGTTGACAGAGAAGGTTGAGTCAGCATCAAATATTTTTAAGTGTTTGCTTGATGCACATGCTCTTTTGAGATTTCACAATTCATTCCTCGCACCAATTCAACTTTGTTCACCTAGACCATACCTATTTGTTGAAATGTACATGTTTTTAAATACGATTTTCTGTTGCTTGTGTTTTGAAAATAGGATAATAGTGAATTCATTTACCTGAGCCTTTTTAACACAGGCATGTCTTTTGTTAAAAATCACATTCACTCAATTAGTTTATGTGAAGGTTTACTTAGCGTGTGATAATCATGTGCTTTTCACGAGAAAATTAAACATCACCGGCAATTGCTGTTTGAATAAAACTGACATTTGTGTTTAAGCTCCAGTGAACACAAAAGCAGGTGCCCTCGATTGGGAATGCAGCCATCCGCGCCCTGGCTTTCTTTATCCCCTTCCATCAAGTGCCTCCTTGGCTTATAAAAACTCCATGGTTTTTTTCCATTGAAAACTAAAATGAATGTAGGCCTATTTTTCCAAGGACGTTCGGTGTTCCTCATTAACTAAAAAAACACCATCAAGTTAATGATTGTGCGTTGTAGTTTAATTTTGTACGCCTGACAACACAGTAGCTTATCAAGAATAGACACAAAATAAATATTTAATCTAATTTTCCAAGTATTAAATGTATTTTTCTGTACTCCAAACTTAGAGCATGAAAATGCAATTTTCACTGCACTACTCCTCAACTAGTTTTACTTGAACTATATTGTAATGTCGCAACCCTGGCGGACAAAAGGTTCCGTTTACAAACTGTAGAGATAGCAAAATTCTTTAGGCATAGATGGTGGACCTATAGCTAGGAAACTGTGTCACTACCCCAAACCAGCCCCTCCGTTAGGGTATAGACCATCGAAAGAAGCTGCATGTCGGGCATATTTACTAAATTTTCACGCAATGCAAGGCTGCTCTGCGTGAAAGGGAGAGGGCAGCAATCCTTCATATTCACAAAGATATGGACCATTTCCTCTCGCTCCTTGCACTGGCGCACTTCAGGCAGCCTGGTGCCAATGCAGGCCCCCTTTCACTGTGGTGCAAGGAAAACAATCTCTCGACATTTTCCTCTTTCTAAGTGTGCTGCAGCTTGCTGCACACATAGAAAGAGAAAATAACGAGGAAAAAAAGATTTTTCCCTATGTTACGCCATCCTCTGGGAGGCGAAGCGATTTCACGAAATCCCAGGTTAAATCTGGGATTGCGTGAAATCCATGGGTGGAGGCCTGGGAACGCCCATGTTCCACCCATGAAATGTCTCCCAGAGTGTGCAGTGACAAAATCGATGATTTTGACTTCTGTATATTGAAAATGTTTTACCAAGTGTCATCTACACACAAAGAGTACAATAACTTCATAGGCAGCAGCAGTTCAAGCTTTCCTAGCACAGAATTAGGCACAGGACTGAGGATTGACTGCTGATTGCAAGCTTCTTTCACACACAGAACAGATAAAACAGGTGTACTTCTGTGAACACCCAAAACAGGGCCAGCATGTGCCGCAGCACTGCACACTATATTGCTTCACTCATTCTGTTTGCCTTTCTCTCAATAACCTCCTTCTATTCCCAAAGATTTTCTCAATTGTTTTTCCCAAACATCCTCCAATGCAGCCTCCTTCTCATGCCCTTGGCATCCCACACAAACATCTTCCTGTGCCTGTGCTCCCCTTATCGCCCTATAGGGGTGGATCCACTCTTATCTGACTCTCCTCCCCCATTCTACTGCCCAACAACCCTGCAACCTGTTAGCACACAAAGTATATGTTAGACCTGGCATCTTTTGGTGTGGTTTCCCCTGACTTTTTGCTTTCTAACCTCCTGTTCTGACTGTGAGCTAAATTTCATTAATGATGGCTTTAGGACTCAGCACACTTTACCATTGCTATCCAGTGCTAAAGTGCATGTGCTCTGTGTCTAAAACATGGTGACATTGGCTTGTCCAAAATTGACATATTTGGTTTATGAGTAAGTCCTTAGCAAAGTGCACTATGTGCGCCCAGGCCCTGTAAGTCGAATGCTACTAGTAGGCCTGCAGCACTGTGGTAGCCTTTCAAACGTGTCTCAGGCCTGCTATTGCAGAGCCTGTGAATACAGTTTAAACTGCCAGTTCGACCTGGCAAATGTACCCCCTTGTCAGACCCAAACCTCCCTCTTTATTACATATCAGACATCCCTAAGGTAGGTCCTGGGTAGCCCCAAGGGCAGGGTGTAGTGTATTTACAAAGCTGGACATGTACTTTTAAGTTTAGCATGTCCAGGTAGTGAAAAACTCTCAAACTAGTTTTTCACTATTGCAAGGACTATCTCTCCCATAGGCTAGTTTGGGAATTACTTTAAAACATCCTTTAAATGTAATTTCCCATTGAGAAAAGATAGTGAAATGGAGTTTGTTGTCTCTGGGCTAGCAATTTAAAAATACATCTTTTGGTAAAGGTTGTTTTTAAATTGAAGATCTGCAAATGCCACTTTAAGAAAGTTGGCATTTTTTTTCTTTAGCCGTTTTGTTCACGTATGGTCTATGTGGCTTTAGGTGAGAGTTACATCTGTGCATTCAGTCCAGACAACCATAAAACACAGGACACTCCAATGCCCCTGCATTCTATCTGCATGCCGGTGGGTCTTCCTGGGCAGGAAATGTGGAGGGGCTCTCACTCAGACTTCCAAGGGTAGTGACTTGAACCTATACAAAGGACTGATAATTCCCCCACAGACCTCCTGGCAGGCAGGACTAGGCTGAAAGGGAACTGGGGCACTTCAGAACCCCTCTTTGAAGTCTCCCCCACTTCAAAGGCACATTTGGGTATAAGTACTGGGCCTCTGACACCATATACTCAGAACACTTCTGGACTGAGGACATTCTACTAAGAAGAAGGACTGCGGGCTGTCAGAAGAGCCTGCCACCTTGCTGTTTGCTCTTCTGTGTTGGTCTGCTGCCTGCTGCCTGCTACCTGGGAGTGAGAGGACTGGATCTAGCGCTATACTTACTGCAATCTCAAGTTTGTCCAAGGGCTTGCTTCCTGTTTCTGAAGTCTCAGGGATATCAAAGACTTCACCTGCATGTTGCTATCAGCATCTGGACTCATCTACTGATAGTCCTGCTCTGCCAAGTGGTGCCAAGTCCAGTCCTGGGCCCTTGGAGGTGAGTGTGGTGGTGCAACACAAGAATTGATGCAACAACACCAGCACATCACGTGGAACTGACGCATGCCCCTGCAGAAACACCGCTTTGCCGGTGCCTGCACCAAAGACGCAGACACCGCTTGCCCACTGCGCGATGCAACAACCCAACATATGATGCAGCCGTGGCTTGGCCGATACAGCACTGATGCATCGGAACAAGTACTCATCACTTCTGGACATTGACGCATCAATGAGGTTGCCCGATTAGGAGACAACATGTCACCTGCAAGCACGATTCATGCCATCCTCTGGATTAACGCATCGTCACCAAGCATCAAGTGCAACAAAGGTACTATCAGCAGGTTTGTGTGACTCCTGTACCCTGCCCGGGCTTCATCGGCTTGCGACTGGACTTTTAAATTTGCCTCGGTCCAGCGAGGACAGCTAGTTCCAGTTGGGGCATTTGTCTTCTAAGCACTGCATTTTGATTTAATCTTTGGAAATTCATTACTTGGCTTGTGTATGTTGGAGTTTTGTTGTTTTGGTCTTGTTTGACTCACATAAATATTGGCTATTGTTCTAAACTGGTGTGTTGTCCTTTTGCTGTGTTTTCACTGTGTTACTGTGTGTGTGTGTGTGTAAAAATACTTTACACATTGCCTCTTTAGTTTAGCCTGACTGCTCTGTGCCAAGCTATCAGAGGGTAAGCACAGGTAAACTCCTAGTGTGTATCTTACTTGCCCTGACTAGGATTGTGGTCCCTACTTGGACTGGACAGAGTGCAAACCTCTGCCAACTACAGGCCTGATTTCTAAAAGTATACCAAACTCAAGCCTCTTAGATATTGTAGGATGGGTGGATGGCCAAATGCTTTAAACCCCCCTGGTGGTGTGGGGAGTCAGGAAGGGGATGTTACACCCTCTCCTGACTCTTTAAATAACTCTGCCTACCATACCCTGCCCCTGCCCACAACCTGCTAATCCTGTACGGCCGCCTATCCCCCACAAAGTTTCCTGGGGCAAGACTAGGCTGTGCCTTAGCATCCTCTGGGACCCTTCAATGTAAGGCAACCATACACTGTACTCCAGTGAATATGTAAAAGGCCATTTATTAGGACAGGACTGCAAACATATAAACCAATTCAAAGTTTATCATGACATCAAAGAATGTTAAATGTGATCCCCTTCTCCATCCCACCATTTTCCCGCCATATTGCTTCACTCATTCTTCCCACCTTTGTCTCAATAACCTCCTTCCATTCCCAAAGTCTTTCTCACTTCTTTTACCCAAACATTCTCCAATGCAGCCACCTTCTTCCGCCCTAGGCATCCCACACAAATGTCTTCCTTCACCTGTGCTCCTTTGACCAACCCCTAAGGGGTGAATCCGCCCACATCTGACATTCTACCCCTGCAACTACCACCACACAGGAAACACCCAGAGGGCATTTTACTACCCCACCTCTAACACAGCAACTCAGCATTCACCCCTTCCTCCCCAAATTTGCTCATTCCACAGTTCTCCAAGCAAATCCCTCTGCTTCAACATATAGGGGGTGATTCTAACCCTGGCGGTCGGTGTTAAAGCGGCGGCCAACCCGCCAACAGGCTGGCGGTCAAAAAAATGGAATTCTGACCCTGGCGGGAACCGCCAACACAGACAGCCACTTTAACACTCCGACCGCCACGGCGGTACAAACAAACAGCGCGGCGGTCACCGCCAACAGGCAGGCGGCAGACAGTGTACCGCCCACACTATCACAACTCACCAATCCGCCACCTTTTCCGGGGCGGGAGCACCGCCGATAAAAACACGGCGGAAACAGACTACGAACGGGAAAACGCACACCACTACGCACTCCAGGAGGAATGAGGACAGCATGGAACCCGAATTAAACATCCTACCTGCTCTCGTCTACCTTCTCATCTACCACGAGTACGAAGTCCGGCGCAGACGACAACGGTGAGTACTGCACCTACGACACACAGGAGGGGGAGGACGAAAGGTTACGGCCACACACATATGCGACCCCCCCCCACCCCCAACTATGTACACACCAATGCAGAGCAACAAGTCACAGTGACACCACCCAAACACCCCTGAAAAATGCTAGGACATAATCAAATTTGGAATAAATATTTGTGTACAAAAAAGCTCCTGAAAATTATCGTACAACCATGAAAGATATTTACAAGAAAACAAATGATATACACATCAGTGTATAACTGAAGTAACAAGTCCTGCACATCCTACGAATTCATCATGTCCGTGGGCCAAAGTTTTGAGAAACAAGGGCAAAGCCCACACAGGAGACCTGAGTCCTTTGGAGAGAACACTGCAGGGGCATCAGATGTAAAAACTACAGGCACCTCAGGGGGAAGGGAAGGGGGGGGCACCACAGCCACATGAGTCCACGACGCCAGATCCACGAGGAGCCACCATGCCCACTGTACCATCCTGGGGAGTGCAAAGCCACAGTCTCTCAATGTCTCTACAGTGGGTGGGCTGCCCACTGTACCATCCTGGGGAGTGCAAAGCCACAGTCTCTCAATGTCTCTACAGTGGGTGGGCTGCCCACTGTACCATCCTGGGGAGTGCAAAGCCACAGTCTCTCAATGTCTCTACAGTGGGTGGGCTGCCCACTGTACCATCCTGGGGAGTGCCAAGCCACAGTCTCTCAATGTCTCTACAGTGGGTGGGCTGCCCACTGTACCATCCTGGGGAGTGCCAAGCCACAGTCTCTCAATGTCTCTACAGTGGGTGGGCTGCCCACTGTACCATCCTGGGGAGTGCAAAGCCACAGTCCATCAGGTGGATGACAGTCTCCACTGGTCAAGGAGGAGGCATGGTGGGCACAGTGAACCATAAACAGTGTTTGAGACGGCGGTGCCCAGCGGAGCGGTGCTTGAGAAGAAGGGCCCAGCGGAGCGGTGCTTGAGATGGCGGTGCCCAGCGGAGCGGTGCTTGAGAAGAAGGGCCCAGCGGAGCGGTGCTTGAGAAGAAGGGCCCAGCGGAGCGGTGCTTGAGACGGCGGTGCCCAGCGGAGCGGTGCTTGAGATGAAGGGCCCAGCAGAGCGGTGCTTGAGACGGCGGTGCCCAGCGGAGCGGTGCTTGAGATGAAGGGCCCAGCGGAGCGGTGCTTGAGACGGCGGTGCCCAGCGGAGCGGTGCTTGAGATGGCGGTGCCCAGCGGAGCGGTGCTTGAGATGAAGGGCCCAGCAGAGCGGTGCTTGAGACGGCGGTGCCCAGCGGAGCGGTGCTTGAGAAGAAGGGCCCAGCGGAGCGGTGCTTGAGACGGCGGTGCCCAGCGGAGCGGTGCTTGAGATGAAGGGCCCAGCGGAGCGGTGCTTGAGACAGCGGTGCCCAGCGGAGCGGTGCTTGAGAAGAAGGGCCCAGCAGAGCGGTGCTTGAGAAGAAGGGCCCAGCGGAGCGGTGCTTGAGAAGAAGGGCCCAGCGGAGCGGTGCTTGAGAAGAAGGGCCCAGCGGAGCGGTGCTTGAGACGGCGGTGCCCAGCGGAGCGGTGCTTGAGATGAAGGGCCCAGCGGAGCGGTGCTTGAGACGGCGGTGCCCAGCGGAGCGGTGCTTGAGATGAAGGGCCCAGTGGAGCGGTGCTTGAGACGGCGGTGCCCAGCGGAGCGGTGCTTGAGATGAAGGGCCCAGCGGAGCGGTGCTTGAGACGGCGGTGCCCAGCGGAGCGGTGCTTGAGAAGAAGGGCCCAGCGGAGCGGTGCTTGAGAAGAAGGGCCCAGCGGAGCGGTGCTTGAGACGGCGGTGCCCAGCGGAGCGGTGCGTGAGATGAAGGGCCCAGCGGAGCGGTGCTTGAGACGGCGGTGCCCAGCGGAGCGGTGCTTGAGATGAAGGGCCCAGCGGAGCGGTGCTTGAGACGGCAGTGCCCAGCGGAGCGGTGCTTGAGATGAAGGGCCCAGCGGAGCGGTGCTTGAGATGGCGGGGCCCTATTCAGCGGTGCCTATCTTCACGGCGGGGCCCTGTTCAGCGGTGCTCTTCTGCACGGCGGGCCCTGTTCAGCGGTGCTCTTCTGCACCGCGGGCCCTCTTCAGCGGTGCCTATCTTCACGGCGGGGCCCTCTTCAGCGGTGCTCTACTGCACCGCGGGCCCTGTTCAGCGGTGCTCTTCTGCACGGCGGGCCCTCTTCAGCGGTGCCTATCTTCACGGCACGGCCCTGTTCAGCGGTGCTCTTCTGCACGGCGGGCCCTGTTCAGCGGTGCTCTTCTGCACGGCGGGCCCTGTTCAGCGGTGCTCTTCTGCACGGCGGGCCCTCTTCAGCGGTGCTCTTCTGCACCGCGGGCCCTCTTCAGCGGTACTCATCCAGCAGGTCAAGGGAGCCAGACCTGTGCTGCACTCCCTGCTCAGTCGCCCTCGGACCGTGACGTTTCTGGACCCTTCGGGGACGGACTCCTGGCCTCTTTAGTGTCCTCCTTCCCAGCTGGGATGTGACATGTGGGGTCCACCTTCTCCGCGCTCCTGCTGCCCTTCCGCTCCTTTGATGGGGCTCTCGGGCCCTTGCCTCCCCTAGATGGTGTGGCTGGTGAAGTGGCCGCACATTGCTCCTTGGGGGCAGCCCTGTCAGTCCTCGCACGGCGGCCCTTGTTTTTGTAGGTCCTCTTGCCGGGGGGGGGGGGCTGGACGTGTCCTTGCTGCTGATCGATGTGTCACTGCTGGCAAAGGGTGGACTCCAGAACCCATGCACAACAGTGACACTCGAAGCTGGGCTGGTGGTGGCTGCGGTGCTCTTGGGACTCTTTGCAGATGGAGGGGGGAGCTCATCGGAGGGAAAGAGGTTAAGATTAGCCAGGAAAAGCTTTTTAGGTCCAAGGTAAAGGGTAGGAGAAGTGGTGATGGGAGTGGAGGAAGAGGATGTGGTTGTAGGAGAGTCAGGTGTGCTGTCATTGGGTGAAGGTGCTGGTGCTGTAGGCTGACGTGAGGTGGATGGCTGTTGGGTGGGTGGCTGCCTGCGTTTGTGTGTCTTGGAAGAGGGGGTGACAGACACAGTGGGAGAGGACACAGGGGACGTGTAAATGGCAGTGGGGGTGGTGACTGCACGAGTGTGGACTGTACTGGAGGGTGAGGTGGTGATGGAAGCACTGGCTGATGTTGGGGTGCATGCAGGTGTGAGTGTAGACGTCACAGGGAGGGAGGAGGGAGACGAGGAGGAGGGGGACACAGAGGTGGTTGTGACTGCTGGAATGTCTGCATCTGTGTGTTGCTTGGGTGAGTGTTTGTGGGATCTGTGGTGCTTGTGTCTGGATGAGCTGCTCTTGGGTGTTGAGGTGTGTGCAGGCTGGTCTGATGGTGTGGATGGGATAGGCTGAGGAACAGGAGACAGAGACAGGCTGGAGGCAGTCAGAAGAGGGAGGCTGGAAACAGGGACAATGGCTGCCGTCAGTGCTGAGGCCAGAGCAGTGAACGCTCGTTGATGGGCAGCCTGACCCGAATGAATGCCCTCCAGGTACGCATTGCTCTGTTGCACCTCCCTTTGCACACCCTGGATGGCATTCAAAAGGGTAGTCTGCCCAACAATGAGCGTCCTCACCAGGTCAATGAGCTCCGCACTGAGGGCAGCAGGGGCAACAGGGGCAGGGGCTGAGGTGCCTGGGGCGAAGGAGACGCGCGCCTTCCTGGGCGAGCGGGCACGGAACGTAGGCTGAGGGGCTGCTGGGAGGGCGGTGCTGGTGCGCTGGGTGGCGGCTGTACCTGTAGAGGCGGGGGGCCCGGATGTTGCCGCCACCGCTAGGGAGCACCCATCCGAGGACGTGTCTGAGTCGCTGGTCTCACCACCGGTCCCCATTGTGGTGCTCCCCTCGCCCTCCGGATCACTGGTGCCCTCGGTGTCTGTTCCTGGGCCCACCGGGGCCTTGTGTCCTGCAGCTCCCTCGTGCTCCGATGCCAAATCTCCTCCGCCTGATGATGCTAATGCACACATGCACAAGAAGAAGAAGAGAAAGGGTGGGGGGAGAAAAAAGAAGACCAGGTTGAGTGCATGCAATGTCAACACCGTTGGCGGAGAGGACAGACACAGGAGCCTCATGCACTAAGCCGCGCATTCGGGGTACACTACTCAGTACTACTGACTAGGACAACAGGCCAAGAGACGTCAAACGCGCACATGGGTGATGCTGGACCATCAATGGCTGTACTTGTCACCCTACAGAGGTGGGGGCCGGGGGCACAGGGCCATGTCTAAGGGAGAGGACTACACTACAGAAAGCGCCCTGGCCTAATGTCACCCACAGCCCTCCTCCCCCACCCAGACGCCTCCACTGCGCAGAAAGATAGGAGAATGTGCTGATACTCACCCCCTTGTGTCTGCTGTGATGTCTTAAAGCGCCCATCCAATTCAGGGTAGGCCACCGCCAGGATCCGGGACATCAGGGGGGTCATGGTGCGACTGGCACCCCTCCTAGGTTGGGAGGCCATCCCCAGCAGTGTTTCTGCGGTCTTCCTTGTTCCGCGGCGGATGTCCTCCCACCTCTTGCGGCAGTGGGTGCCCCGTCTGTTGTGGACCCCCAAGTTCCGGACTTCCTTGGCGATGGCACGCCAAATCTCGATCTTCTGATGGGCGCTGACCTATTTGACATGTACAGGGTGGAAAGGAGGAAATCATCAATGACCTGCATGTTAGATGTGATTGGCTCCCCCACCAACTTTGCCATATGGCACATGCTCTCATCTGTCGTGCGTTGCACTCCTCATTCGCCCCCCACCCCACCAACTTACATCCACCCCAATCCACACAGGCATAGCCCATTCCATGTGCACCCGGTGTACTCACTTGTTGGTCTGGAGGACCGTAGAGTAGCGCATACTGGGGGAGGACCCCATCCACGAGCTTCTCCAACTCTTCAGACGTGAAGGCAGGGGCCCTTTCCCCAGTCGCAGCAGCCATTGTCACTTCCAGACCGAGGTCACAGCAGCACTTGCAGTATAGGTCCTCTCCTGTGGATGATCAGGTCTCGAGTGATCAATCAGCTAGGAAATGGCGGTCACGCCCGCGGCGGTGCGTACCGCGGCTGTGCGTACCGCGACCGCCGGCGCACATCGTCATTGGCTCCTGAAACCCATAGGGTTCAATGTTAACCAATGCGGCTTTGCGCCGCGGTCTTCGACCGCCTACCGCACGGTGTGCCCCGCCAGCGCATTGACCTCACATCTCATTGTCCCACTTCACAGGTCAGGCAGCCGCCATTTCAAGGGCCTACATGGCTTAATTTTGACTGCGACACACAGGCCTAGGCCTTGCATTGCCACACATACACGCCTTTCAACCCATTGCCATTCTTTAACTGTGCAAGCTGTCTGTACGTACCTGTTGTTTGCCTGACTCTGTGCTCCATGTTATCCTTCCTAGGCACCGTCCGCTGGGACTTGCGAGGTGAAGGACGAATCCTCGCGTGTACCGACCGCTGGTGGACCTGTCGACAATGGAAGAACGCCATATAATACTTCGATACAGACTTGACCGTGCCACTATCCATGAACTGTGTGCCCAGCTGGAGCCAGCCCTGATGTCCCCCATCCGCCAACCCACAGGGATTCCCCCTCTGGTGCAGGTTTTGTCAGTCCTCCATTTTCTGGCAAGTGGGTCATTCCAGACAACAGTGGCCATGTCATCTGGAATGTCTCAGCCTATGTTTTCAAAGATTTTGAGCAGAGTGTTGTCTGCCCTGATGAAACTCATGCGGAGCTACATCATTTTCCCAGAGGAGGGTGACTTGCCTACAGTGAAGGGTGATTTCTATGCCCTTGGACATATCCCCAACATCATTGGTGCCATTGATGAGACCCATGTGGCTTTGGTACCCCCAAAAGACGATGAGCAGGTGTACAGAAACAGGAAAAATTATCATTCGATGAATGTGCAGGTGGTCTGTTTGGCTGACCAGTACATCTCCCATGTAAATGCCAAGTTCCCAGGGTCAGTGCATGACGCGTATGTTATGCGAAATAGCAGCATCCCCTATGTGATGGAGCAGCTACAGAGACAACGTGTGTGGCTAATTGGTGACTCTGGTTACCCCAACCTGCCTTGGCTACTGACCCCAGTGAGGAATCCCCGGACCAGGGCAGAGGAACGGTACAATGAGGCCCATGGGCGAACTAGGAGGATCATCGAAAGGACCTTTGGCCTCCTGAAGGCCAGGTTTAGGTGCCTGCATATGACAGGGGGATCCCTGATGTACTCACCAAAGAAGGTGTGCCATATCATCGTGGCCTGCTGTATGCTTCACAATCTGGCATTGCGACGTCAGGTTCCTTTCCTGCAGGAGGATGGTGCAGATGGTGGTGTTGAAGCAGCTGTGGAGCCTGCGGAGAGTGAAGAGGAGGAAGACTCAGAGGACGACACAGACAACAGGGACAGAGTAATAGAACAGTATTTTCAGTAGCACACAGGTAATAATCACCCATGCCATTTTACATTTCCTGAAAGCCTCCTGCATCTCAACTTTGTCAATTTCCCCCCAGAACTATAAACATGCTGTTTGATTTTCCCTTCCCTTTTCTGTGCTGTATGAGCCACTGCGTGACCTCGGCTTGGTTGGCCCATGGACTAATGCTAAGTTACCTCGGTATGTGTAATTCACAATGTTAAAAATACGTAATTGATATGTAATGTGTCATACATTTGTAAATAAGACAGGCTGAGTCCTGATTGATTTCAGTGCAATGTGTGATTTATTATTAGTGCATAGATATTGGTACATGATAGTGAAACAGTGATGGGTGGGGGTGGAGTAATGTCCATGGCAGAGTCCAGTTCTCAGTCTGACAGGTGCATTGTCCATATGCCTGTGGCAGGATGGAGCAGGGGCAGTTCAAGGTTTGACAGGGTGGCAATGTTGAACAGTGGGAGGACTTCAGGGGGTATGTGATGCTGGCGGGGGTCTTGACATCCTACTCTGTCGGTTTTTTTGATCTCAGGCTCCTTTTGCGGGTGGTTGTTGTTCAGCAGGAGGTGGGGTTCTGGTGGGCTGTCGTTGTGGTGGGGCCTCCTGTCCACTAGCGCCAGCGGAGGTGGTAGGCTGTTCCTGTTCCTGGCTAGTGACAGGGGCCCTGTGTGATGCCACATGGTCCCGAAACGTGTCCTCTATACGGTTCAGGGCCTGGACTATGCTCCCCATAGCGGTTGAGATGTTGGTGAGTTGGTCGCTGAACCCCATGTAGCATTGCTCCTGCTGTGCCTGGATCTCCTGGAACCTGGCCAGTACCGTCGCCATCGTCTCTTGTGAGTGGTGGTAGGCTGCCATGATGGTGGTGAGGGCCTCTTGGAGAGTGGGTTCCCTGGGCCTCTCCTCCCCCCCCTGTCGCACAGCAGCCCTCCAAGTTGCCCTGTTTCCCTGGGCCTCTGTCCCCTGGACGGTGTGCCCACTCCCACTGCCCCCAGGTCCCTGTTGTTGTTGGGTTGGTGGGTTACCCTGGGTGCCCTGTAGTGGTAGACACACCGCTGCTTGACCTGTCCTAGAGACAGAGGCATGGGCCCGCTGGGTGGGAGCTGTGCTGTTGTTCCCAGAGGGGGTTGGGTCTGCAGTGGCCTGTGTCTGGGTGAGGGGAACCGACTGCCCAGAGGTCCCCTATGGTCCAGGCTGGTCATCAGGGTCCAGGTCGACAGAGCTGCTGTCATCACTAGGGGCCTGTTCCGGGGGTGGGATGGACATTTCTGGTCCCTCCTGACCGGTGTGTTGTCGTTCGGGTCCTGCATGGGGTAAGAGGGTATGGTTATTGTTTCTGTGTGTGCATTAGCTTGCGTTTTATGGGTGCCCTTGTCCCCCAGTGCTGGCATTCCCTTGGGGGAGGTGTTGTGAGGGTGTTTTGTGGGGGGGGGGATGGGTATGTGCAGTGGTCATGCTTACGTGATGGGTGTCCATAGTTTGGGGATGGCATGCAGGGGTTGGTGTTGGGTGGGTTGTGCTGGAGAGACATTCTCAGGGAGGATGTGTGCTGGGGGGTTGGGGGTGAGGGTGGGGGTTAGCATGCTGGGGGGGGGTGAAGTGGTTGGCCTTGTACTTACCAGAGTCCATTCCTCCGTGTACTCCAGCGAGGCCATCAGGATGCAGGATGTTTAGTACCTCTTGCTCCCATGCTGTGAATTCGGGTGGAGTGGGTGGGGGTCCCCCGCCAGTCTTCTGCACTGCGATGTTGTGTCGCGAGACCATCGATCGCACCTTCCCCCGTAGGTCGTTCCATCGTTTGCGGATGTCGTCCCTATTTCTGGGATGCTGTCCCACCGCGTTGACCCTGTCCACGATCCGCTGCCAGAGCTCCGCCTTCCTAGCTATCGTGGTGTGCTGCACCTGTGTGCCGAAGAGCTGGGGTTCAACTCTTATAATTTCCTCCACCATGACCCGGAGTTCTTGGTCCGAAAAGCGTGGGTGCCTTTGTGGTGCCATGGGGTGGTGTGTATGAGGAGTGGGGCGGTGTATGTGATGATGTGTGTGTTGGTGTGTGGTGCTTTGTGCTTCTATGTGGTGTGTGTGATGTTGTGGTGTGCCTCTGTGTGTCTGGCTCTCTATTCTCTGATGTGTCTCTCTCTCCTTCGTCTCTGGTTTTTGTTGGTAGGGGTTTGTGGGTGATGTGGGTGTGTGTTTTATATGGTATTGGATGTGTGGGAGTGGTGTGTGTATGTGTTTCAGGTGTGTGCCTTTCAAATTGTCCAATGTGGTAGGGGTTTGTAAAGGTGTGTGTATTTTTACCGCGGCGGTGTGTACCGCCAATGGAATACCGCGGTTGAATGACCGCCGCGTGGATTTGCGGGTCATAATGGGATGGGCGTATTTCTGTTGGCGTGGCGGTGGAGGTTTGGTCTTCTCCAGTTTACCGCTGGCCGCTGATGTGGCGGACTGCAGTGGAGGGCGGATTTTTGGAGGTTTTGCAGTTGTGGGTCAGAATGTCCGTGGCGGCTGACCGCGGCCGCGGCGGTATTGTGGCGGCCTTCTGACCGGCGGTAAGCGGCTTTTACCGCCGAGGTCAGAATGACCCCCATAGTATGCATTGCCCATGTTAGAAAGATAGACCCTGCTGGAACGTAAAAAAGCGAAATTTCTTCTTCCTTGAAGACCCCATGTGCCACCACCTTAATGACCTTCGCCAAACTGAACACTCTCATTGCCTGATTGAGTTTTTTCCTGGCCTTGTCGATGACCACATGTTTGATCGCTCACCTCCATTTCCTACTAGGCACAAATTCTGTCCATACCAGGCAAGTCCCCACCAATTTCTTTTTCAGTAAAGCTAAGTCCCATTTCATGCATTGCAGTAGTGCCAGCCCCAATAGCTTGACCAGATCACTTTCTCCAAGGTGTATAACCAGCATGTCCGAACAACGCCATTTTCATACCATGGTAGCTAAAAGCAGCAATAGATTGCCCCATCTCACCCCACTATACCCCCCCAGAGCATCTCATGCCTGCGGCTTTTCAATTCCAGGTTTCCTCCCGTATATCTGCTGTTCCATATATTTAGTCACCCAGCAAATAAACAAATGTCCCACAATCCAAGCCACCAACTTATTTCTCCTCGGGCCACTCACAAGCCCTGCGGAAAAAAGAAGAGATTAGCGTCCTTCCTTAAAAAATCCCTTCTATTCCCCAGCCAGCGCTCCCTCCCTTCATTTTTGCACAAATCGCTCACAGCATCTCCACTTCCAACTAGCAATCCTGCAAATCTGAGTCCAACTCATCCCAAATGCACAGCTGCTCCAATCTGAAAAGGGTGAATCCAAAAATTGGCAAGATTACGAACCAGATTCTACAAGGCCTTACACAGCACCACCAAAAGCTGAAACTTCATAACTCTGTTCCCTACTTCTTGACAGAATATTGCTTCCTGCCTGTGGCCTGGCAATAGCCGAAACCTGCACCATTCACTCACCGAACAGGCTACCTCTGGTCCACCAGCTTGCAACCATATCCACTTTCCCCTCCCTGTCTGGTCCATCTTGGATTTCGCAGCCAGATGCCCACATGACCGCGCTCCAAACATGCCTTATCATGCCTCACCTCCGCCTCACGTCCTACCCTCAACAATTCAGACACCATGAACGCTCCAAAAAACATTAAGCCCATGCATAATCTGAACAAGGCTACCTCAAACTTATTGTAACAACAATCAGATAAACCCCCAATACAACTTTCCATAAAAAGACAAACTTGCCAACTTGCCACCATTGTCATGGGCTATAAACCTTCATCAATCAAGGACAAAACAAAACGTATCATCCCTCCTTCCCAGTCACTGTGATCCTCACTCAGTGGCCTCCTGGGTCTCTCTTCAAAGATCTCAAATTTGCTCCAAGCAAGCTGATAGCTCCTCCTGGTAGATTCCACTAAGGACACCTCCATCAGCCTAATCACGCTCACAACCCCCATTTCCATATCTCTGCAGGAACAGGTGGCTTGTTCTCCTCTGCTCCGGGCACCAGACTGTGAAATAGGTGCCACTGTGAATGAGACAATGAATCAGCTTTGGCATTGTTCACACCAGGCATTTGATAAGCCTTGAAAACAAAATTTAACTGCAAGCATAACAGCATGAAACTGTGCAACAACCTCAGAACCCTCAAATTCTGTGCCTTCTGCATGTTAACCAACTCCTCAACTGTCCTGTTTGCCAATTCCCCACCCAAAAGTGACAATGCCACCAGCAAAGGGAATATTCCAAGACTGCCTTTCCCTTGTTGCACCAATGTTGGGGTCAACTATCCTCACACCATCATCCATCTCAAAATAGGCCAAAACCGTGAGCTCCTGCTGCATCAGAAAAAAATTGCAACTCCCTCACTGTATTCTCTTCCTGAAGATCATAGGCACACCATTGAAGTCATCCAGAGAAGATTGTCACACACCAAGGTCCGCCCTTGCTGCCATAGAAATCCGTATCCTGTGGTGGGGTACAGTGACACCAGACATGGCCACGCCCAGTCCCCTGTAAATGGCCTGTCCTCCCGCACAACTCTGCAAGTGAAATTCAAGAGCCCTAACAACTTCTGAATCCTTCTAATCTCCAATCTTCTCTTCCCCTTCACTTCCTCCAGAAAACTCTTAATCTCCTGATCTTTCCCTCTTGGTAACCTCGCAACCATGTTAACAGCGTCCAGACCAAAGTCCAAAAAAGTCAGCGCCATGCTAGGGCCTTCCATTTTCTCCAGGGTCAATGGAACTCAGCCAACAAAGCCTCAAAATGCCTCAGAGCTCTGTGACACTCTCCTGCCCTTCTTCCCCAAAAAAAGAAATCCAGCCAAGCAGTGTGGCACTTTCCAATGGTCGCTCAGCTTTGTAAAAACCCACTGAAAAAAGGTGCTGAATGCCTTGAATAAGACACAATAAATGGTACAGCCCATGGGCAAGACTCTGTTGACGTAAATAACACCTTCAAATTGCATGCCCAGCAACGAAAAGTCATCTGGGTGTAATGGCAACAACCGAAAGGCTGACTTGTTGTCACATTTTGCCAACTTTGCACCCTTTCCACTGAGCCTGACCAACCTGATTGCATTGTCCACTGAAGCAAATATCACTCTAGTGTCCTCTGCAGTGACTGAATAATTCACAGAGGTATTCTCCAGCCAGGACAAGTGATGAATCAACCTGTACTCCCCCTAAAACTTCTTAGGCACAACACCCAGAGGAGATATGATCAAGTCAGTCAAAGGCGATTCGTAAAATAGACCCACAATTCTTCCTTCACCAACCTCTTTCTATAGTTTGGCTTCCACCATTTCAGACGCTGCTTTGGCTGATGGCAAATTGTCAGCCCATCTCTGACCTCTGGAACCCTGGTAACCTACACCAAAACCCTCCCAACAATCCCACTCCAATCTCACAGCTGTCTCTTTGTCTGGGTATTGTGATAACCATGGCAATAAACCACCCAATCCAACTGGCGTAAGAGCCCTTTGGCCCAACAGGGCCCTACTGTCCTCTACCCCTTGTCGACTTCCTCTGTTCAGAGGAGCTGGCTAGCATGAAACACTGCATAATGGGATGTTTGCCTCCACATTTGGAACACTCATGTTTAAACTTACGAGGGTGCCTGGAGCAAAGACCCCTGTTAAAACTCCAACAGGGCCCTGTATTACTACCTGTGACTGTGGTCTTTGGCATGTTACACTCCCCCTGTTGAGCAGGACACAATCGAAGGGCTTATGTGTAATGGGCCGGCCATTTGCCGTATGGGTCAAGGCCATTGATTGTGTCGAAGGCATCCACTGCATCCACAGCTCGAAATCAACACCCCCCAGGGTTTGTCTGAATTTACACTGACCCTGGTTTGACACTCCTCATCACAACTAAGCCATGCATAGCCCCCGAAATGCATTTTTGCTTTCCTGAAAATGTCCATATACTTAAATAATGCAATAGTCCTCCCTGTGTATTTTTCACAGTAAATTCGGACATACATCAAAAATGCAGATGTTCAGTTCTCCAAGGTAATGGGAAGCCTGGGCTGTCGTGCCAGCTCCCACTCCATCTCCTTGGACCCCTATTTAGCCTGAATGTCCCTGTGTAAAAGTTTGAACACATCTACGTATTCATGTTTCCATATTCTATTCTTTGTTTCATCAGACACATTTGTCCCAGTGGGCATGGCCAGTCCCATGCACATTAGCCATTTGTTTGCTCTTCTCAACAGTTTCCTCAGCAACCTTTGTGGAGTCCGTCTAAACCTGGTACTATGTGCCAACTTTTTGTCATTTTGCTTCTACTTTCTACCTGTCCCCACCCTCCGTCTATTTTGGATTTCCACCCACACCTTCTCTCACCTGTCACCCACACCTATGGATTAACATAACTCCGAATCATGCCTACCACCCTGTGAATCTTATACCGACCACCAATCTTTCCTACCTGACGATAAGCCTGCAGGTTCCCTTCTCATTCTGCTGTTGCCCATGCAAACCTACTTCCTCTGCCCAGAGGTGCCTCTGCAGTCCACACTTGACTTCCGTAAGACACCAACTGCCTGGACTGTAGTACCACCACTCTTGTTGCCTTTTGCAACCAGCTGACACCCTTCACTGACATCATACACTTCACCATCCTCCCACTCATCATTCCAATCATAATCCAATTCCAACTCATCTTCTCCCACATTGACTTCAGGCAAAAAGCAGTCTGACACATTTCCACTGTGCCCATCAGGCATCGCCCCATCTAAGGATGAAAGCATCATAACCAGAGGATTGTGTGGTCCATTCCTCTGGATAGGAAAGGTCGCAGAAGACCCCCCCTAGTTATTCAGACAAATGTCCAGGGGTAGTCACCAACTGTCTGGCAACCTCACCTGTTGTCCTCAGTCCCAAACCACCAGAACCAGGAGCCACAAAAACTCCTGAAACCTGCATCCCTTTGCTACTCTCATCCAGCACCCACAACCAGTGCCCCTCCCCCACTAGGACTGCCTGGGGTAGGCCTGGACTCCCTTGCACCTGTCACCTCCCTTGCCTTCTTCACCTGTCTTGCCTGTTCTGCTGTCGCATCCCTGCGCTGCACAGGTGCTCCCAATGTTCTTCTGCCTCCTCAGTCATCGTACACGGCTCTTTAATTCTGGCCTCTAGATCTATTCCTTTCCACCTCTTTGTATGTCTACTCCCCATCAGAACCAGCCTGTCATCACCTTTCTGTCTGTGAACTGGCTGTAACAGGCCCAAAACTGCAGTGCCATCACTAGACCCCGCCTCATCCAACAGGGCAGTAGACAAGACAAAGTTCCCTGTCCCCATTGCCAGCCAGGACCTTTTGTCTGCTTCCCCAGCTGCCTTCCTTTTGTACTGCAGGCCAGGTACCACTTCATGTGTTCTTTCATTGCCCTTTTGGGCTGTCCTGCATGATGAATCTAGGGGACTTTTTTGTGGCAGGGGCCCACTTCCTTCCTGGGCCCCTGCTTGCACTAAATATGCCATAGCTTGCTCTCCTGCTTGCACTAAATATGCCAGAGCTTGCTCAGGCCTCACTGCCCCCACCCCCAACAACTTGAGCTGTGAGAAAGCCACCTTCTGAAGTGGCTTGCCTCAATGTCACAGTAAGGCTCTACTGCCTCCCTGCTGCCTTTTTCCCAGTCCCCCCAGACAACACACTTTTGCCTCATCCTACCCGCTTGTGTTTGGCCTTTTCCTTGGGAGGGGAGCACACCACGATTGTGGCAGCAACTATACCTGATGCAGCCTGCGTCAGCCAACATATCCTGACCCAGACTTGCTCTAAGACACCAGGCCTGAGTAGGTCAGCGAACCCCAACGCAGCGAGTGTGTAGGGTGTTGCACACTGTATCCGCCTCACCTTTACCCTACATGTCACCACCGCTGCACCCAGTAAGGCCTAATCTACACCGCCATACTTTTTAGATGCTGCATGTAGAGTGTTGTGTTAAGATCTGGAAGACTCACCAGGAGTATTGCATCAAGTGGTTCAAAGCCTATCTTGTGTGCCTTGCTCCTCAAGCATTGCTTCTACGTTTTTAGGCTTTCTTTAGCATATTGTGCAGCAGTTTGAATGCCACCTCAAGTATTTTGTGCTTGGAACTGAAAGCTCAACCTGTAATGATCAGGTATAGAAACCACTTACAGTATGTTCTACCCTGATATTTCTTGTGATCTTATCTTGGAAGCTGTGTACAGTTCAGGAGGTTACTTCTTGTGTGCTGTGTCAGGTTGTTGGTGCCAGCCCTAGTGCATTGCCCAGTTATGAGGGGCGCTTCAGGAATGTTGTGTCCTGACTCTAGAGACAGCAGCTGCAGCACTTAATAACTAGCTGGAAATGTTGAAGGATAATGCTAATCTAGGGTTCAGCGGCAGATCCTCCCTTAGGGCTGAGGTGCATCACCCTCTGCTGACAGTGCAGTAAGTATCAAAAGTAAAATGGTAATGAAGAGATTTCAATATTGTTTAATTTGTTTAGTTCAGCTAAGTGGCAGCACTGTGTGGGGCCATAGTTGCTGATTGACAGCAGGGAGCAGTGGTAGTAGCTGCTCCAGTATAAAATGTGTATTTCACTTTGGCTGGCTGTTTTACAACAACCTGCCTGACATGCACATTTTAAACTTCTCTGCCCAGCTGTCTCAGACAGCTGGGTAGAGAGCAGGCACAGGCCCCCAGTGCCTCAGGGACATGAAGGGAGCTGGGGTGTAGCCTGCATATCTTGATGAGCCATCTGTGCTAGGAGGGAGGGGAGAAGTGGTCACTCACACCTGAAAGGGCTGTGCCTGCCCTCATACAATGCAGTCTCCAACCCCCTGGTGAGTGTCTGAGGCCTGGCCTGGGCAAGGCAGGATTTCACATTCCAAAGAGACTTTACTTTGAAGTAGGCCTACTTCAAAGGAGAAACTGGGTATAAGAAGGGCACCCAAAACCACAGACTTTAGAACACTTCTGGAAACAAGAGGAACCTCTGCCTGGAGAAAAGCTGAAGAGCTGAGGAAAAGTGCTGCCCTGCCTGTGACTGTGCTTTGTGGAGCTATCCTGCAGTTGCTGCTTCTGCCAGAGTAAGAGGGCAAAGAGTGTACTTTGTGTGCCTTCCATCTTGTGAAGAAATCTCCAAGGGCTTGATTGAGAGCTTGCCTCCTGTTGTTTGAAGTCTCATGGACAGCAAAGACTTCTCTCTGCCAGCACCTGGATTCTCTGGAGAGACTCCTGCTCTGACAAGTGGTGCCCTAACCAGTCCCTGAACCCTTGAAAGGAAAGCTGGTGGAAATCCAAGGAAATCGACTTCGGACCGACGCCGCTGCTGAGTCCGGTGATACCGCCTGCACCCGATGCCGTGACCTTCGCTGGAACGCGACGCTCTTCGCAGGCCCGATGCCGCTGCAGCCCCACAGATGTCTGCGACTCCGTGGAAGTCGCCGCACCACGTCGTGACCGACGCCGTTCGCAGTGCGCGGATTCAATGTTTCGCACCGACGCCGCTATCCCCGACTTCGTGCTTCGCCTTGTTTTCACTCTTCACCAAAGGTGCTGTACTTGGGGGTCTAGGCGACTCCATGTCCGGAGCCACTGGTGTCGGCTTGTTGGGAACGACTCTGTCACAACGCCGTATTAACACCTCATTGAAGCATTTTTGTTTCTAAGCGCTATTTTTGAGTTTAATCTTTAAAAATTCATAACTTGACTTGTGTATGTCTGATTTTTGTCATTTTGGTCTTGTTTTGTTTAGATAAATATTTCCTATTTTTCTAAACTGGTGTTGTGTCATTTTGTAGTGTTTTCATTAAGTTACTGTGTGTGTTGGTACAAATACTTTACACCTAGCACTCTGAAGTTAGCCCTACTGCTCTGCCAAGCTACCAAGGGGGTAAGCAAGGGTTAGCTGAGGGTGATTCTCTTTTACCCCGACTAGAGTGAGGGTCCTTGCTTGAACAGGGGGTAACCTGATTGTCAACCAAAGACCCCATTTCTAACATGGACCTTTATTGCTTTTTTGTTGCCAGCCATTACGGTTGTAGGCGCTTGGCTATGTATCTTGTTCAATATCACGATATACAAATAAACAGATTTGACCCATAAAGTGCCAAAAGTCCTATCAACACAACCCAGTCTATTCTAAATACTGAGGCACCCTCTACATTCTCTCCCACTCCCCTCTACTTCAGTTTTGGAGTGAATTCTCACTGAGACTGGGATCTCTTTCAGACACTGTTGTCTTGTCAACTGCAGAACATAATGGGTCATTATGAAATATTCTGCTAAACTCAAAATTTACTTTTATGCCCATGACAACCTATTTGTACGTCATTACCACCACCAGAGATTGAGAGGCTGCTCTTGCTCTGGATTAGCGCTTTCCCGTTGGAAACCTTCCTCCTTCTCATATCTCATGGAATATCCAGAATCTCGCACTTTTTGTGCGAATATGTAAGAACCTGGCTTTTCTCTAGATACCTTTCGAAATAGTGTGGCTAACTTTAAGAATCCCACATCCTTCCCTGTAACATGGAAGCCTCATGGATGTATGTCCATAAGTCAGGAAATTGTATTTTAGCATAAGGAAGAGTGGCGGCAAACGGGTGAAAATAGAACCTCTTAGAGTGATTCAACAGCAAAACTACAACATCAAGTGCACTTGAACACTAGAACACTTTAGAGCAATAAACACTGGTTATCATTCTGTGTTATTTAGTAAATTGAATTTTCCAATAGCTTCTTCGAAATTCCCAAATTGTGACACAAAAAGTAAAACCACGTTGATCTGTATGGCTCATTTCACGCCAACATACAGCAAATAAGAGTGCTTTTCTGTGTATTAGGACGGGTGAAACCTCAAGTTAGAAACTATAAACATTATTTAAAAAAAAAAAAAAAGTTCCCAGAGTCAGCGCATTTTACAGCTAAGCAAAGGAAATCTGAGAAACTGCAACGAGGTTCAGTGTCAGCAGAGCTTTTCGTTATCTTAATGGTGGCTTTGTTTGCCTTGGGTTGGGTCTGGCAAAGGTTAAACAGCGGAAAGATAAACAGAATGGCCGTGTGATTGCATCAGGTCACCTTGATTACTTCGAAACTGCAAAGAAAGCACTTGTTGTGACTGCTGTGATGCTGCTTTGATGGGGTAGGATCTGGAGCACGTTTACTCGAAAGTGCTTTGTAAATTCTTCTTTTGAATAATAAACAAACACTGCCAGTGCCCATTTTCTAAGCGTCTGTGTACTGGAGAAATATTTGCGAGGGTAATGCACAGGTGAGATAGCAGATAGGAAGGAGTAATGGAAGTTTATGCTGCAGTTTCGTTGTGTTAGTGAAGGTTGGTGACATATGTTCACTATACCACAGCCAAAACTTTTGGCATTGTTGGGAAAGGGGTCTCCGAGAGCCGCATATTCCCTATTTCGAGTAAAGGAGAATTTTGCTTGCTCTTCTATTTCGGAATATACATTATTTTGTTGCCTGATAACAACCTAGTCTCAAATAGTTAAGTCATTTTCCCAATATGCCGAAAAACAACAAACTATTTTATTAACAAGGCGCTTTATCGGAAAATACACTAAATAAGCTGAATGCTATAGACCACTGGCCTTCAAACTATTTAGTAACGGTGTAGAAGTATCAACAGTGTGATTTTTAAAAATGGGAGTGAGGGGTTTAAAGACTATTTAAAATCCCTTGACACCTCCCAGCCAGGATATAAATGACAAAAGATGTTAGTGATGGCCCATTACAGAGCGGCTTACTGCCGCTCACTAAAACAAACGCTGTTATCAGTATGATGCTTCTTTTGTCCAGGGCCTTGACCCCCCCCAACCCCGGGATCACTTGAGACCCCTCCCCTACGAGGGCCCTCCCTCAGTTTGAAGACTCTTGCTATTGACTCATACTGTACTGACAAGGGATGTCAGGTGGTATTGGAAGCAGTCAATGCTCAATCAAATGTACAGAGTAAAATGTAATTTGTTACAGACTTGTCAATACACCAGCTCCGAGATGGGCAGTTTAATCCCATAACAGCTGACTAAATGCGTTAGAATTTGTTAGGTTAAAATGTGGATTTCTGCTCAGTGACCTTGTTTCTGATGGCACAAGGTCTTCTGATACAGCAGCCCTGCTTTTCCTTATAATTATTTTAAAAGTTAGCCAGAGCTGCAGTAGTGTATCAAGGATGCAATGGGCCCCTGTGCAAGCAAGGAAAATGGTCCATTTGACTGCAGTTGGGGCAGTAAAATACAATAATTATGATTGTTCAATGGACCCCTCAATGCTGTGGGCCCCGGTGGCACTGCACACACTGCACCAATGATGGCAATGCTCGTGCATAGCTGCTTGGGGAGTCGGACTTTGTTCCTTTGTACAATAGCAACGTGACAGACTGGGCGACTTGCTACAGCTTTGCCAGACCTAGCTTCTCTTACAGATTGTTTACATTTGAAAGCTCACTCAGCATCCTTACTTTCAAACTGCAATGGAAGATTTCATTAGGCGTGTCGCATTTATGGATCAGCTCTGGACACATGCTTGCTGATGTGCATGGCCCCATCTTTGTTGGGCTTGTAGTATTGATTTCAAATATTTTTTCTTTGTAAGTTGCAAGTGCGCTACATAGTGTCTTTGTCACAAGCATGGGCTTTAGGAAACATTTCAATAAATACCTGCTACATATAGGCGGTCATTTTGAACCTGGCGGTAATGACCGCACCGCCGGCGGTGGCAATAACTACCACCAAAAGGCCAGCGGTGCAGAACACCAAATAATGAAGCATAGGAGAAACAGCCAGCGGCCCATCCACCCACCGCCATCTTGGAAGCACCGCCGACGAAGGCAGAGGCCTTCTCCAGGTCGGCGGCAAGGCACAACCCAACCAGCATATTATGAACACCACACCGCCATCAGTTCCGGGGCGGTAACCACCGCCACTCAAAGCCTGGTGGAAATGACCCACATAAAGGGAAACAGTCACCGTAGGCCCACAGAACATGCCAACACCAATATGGAGCGAGAGTTGAAAATAATGCTGATGCTTCTCCTTGCCATACTCCTCTAGGACCGTGACTGTCGACAAAGACGACGACAGTAAGTCTCCTAGCCTAGCACACAAGGGAGGAAAGGGCACAATTACACACCCACCCACCCCATACCACAACGCACACCCAACCCCTCCCACCACCCGAAGCCATACACACCCTAACAAATTGTACTTACCAGAAACAAGCCAACAAATTCCTGCACAAATGCACACATCTGTGCATACCACACCCCCACAGTGAAACACTGCACAGTGGCTCAATTTAGCACGAACAGGTCTTCTGGGCAGCAAATTTTAATTAAAAAAAATTATTTACAAAAGGCCAGTGACCAGTACAAAGTCCTGGTAGGGCAAAGCTAGCCCACACTTGATTGCAACAATGTAAGGGAACACTCCACTGAGAAGGGGCATTAATGGGGCAGCCAGGCACCTCAGGGTTCAGGGGCAGAGGATGGTGGGGGTGGGGACTCAGGTTTGGAAGGGGGTCTTGGGTGTAGGTTCAGAAGGTGGAGAGGGTTTGGGCTTGCCCTTGGGAGGAGGAGAACTGGGCCTGGATCGGGGGGTGGCAGAGGGACCATGGGCAACATGGGCCTTCTTCTTCTCTGGGTAAGGGGCACGGGAATGGGTAGGGTGGACTGTAGAGGACTTAGATGAGGAAGGAGTGGGTTTCTGGAGGCCAAGGGAATGTTTAGGGACAAGACAGGGTGGGCCAGTGGGTTCGGACAGGTCAACATGGGAGAGAGAAAGCTTATGAGGCACAGCTGGAGGGGTTTTGGAGACAGGTTTGGGAGTGGAGGATTAGGGAGTGGAGGTATGAGGTGAAGGTCTGTGGTGCTTGGATGCAGGTGCCTGTACAGTATGCCCATGTTTGGTGGATGTGTGTGGAGTGGATGTCTGGGAGCGTTTCTGTGTCCTGGGAAGAGGGGGGGGACACAGTGGGGGAGGTGGATGTTGCTATATCTGCCTTTGAATGTTGGGTGTGTGCCTGCATGTGGTGGGACGTGTGGTGCTTGTGTTTCCCTGCATGCTTCTTGGGTGTTGATTTGAGTGCATGGCTGTCTGGATATGTGCTTGGGATGGGAGAAGGGAGTGGGGTACTGGAAGGGGTAGAGTTTGTGAGAGGGGGGTAGAAAGACCAGGGACACTTGCTGCCATCAAAGAGGAGGCCAGAGCCTGAAAAGATCTCTGGAGGCCAGACATGGCACTGTGAATACATTCCAGGAACGCATTGCATTGTTGCATCTGGGATGCCAGCCCCCGAATGGCATTCACAAAGGTTGTCTGACCAACAGAGATGCTTCTCAGGAGTTCAATAGCCTCCTCAGTGAGGGCAGCAGGGCTAACAGGGGCAGGAGATGAGGTGCCTGGGGCGAAGGCGAGGCCCACCCTCCTGGGTGAGCGGGCACGGGCTACATGCTGAGGAGCTACTGGGAGAGCGGTGATGGTATGGGGGGTGGCGGAAGATGACAAGGAAAGGCTGGTCCCAGTAGGCTCCTGCCACCACCAGGGAGCTGCCATCAGAGATGGTGTCTGAGTCACTACCTCCAGTGGTAGTTGCCTCCCTGTGGTATTCCCCTCGCCCTCCAACCCACTGGTGCCCTTGGCATCGGTGGACTCTGCCTCCTGGGAACCGTGGGCTACAGCATCCCCACTCGCTGGTGCCTTAGCTCCCTCACCAGATGATGCAAAAGCACACAAGAGCACAGGGAGGACAAAACAAGAAAGAAGTAGGTCAAATCTATATCAAAAATACCTGTTGGCACACATACACCCCAACCCATCTCATGCACTAACCGCCAGCAGACAGAATAATTCACGTGAATGTGCCCCTGACTGCTAGGCAACATCCCACAGTAAACTACATGACCATCCTGGCCCTCTACTCTGAAACACTTTGCAATGGGACACAATGAGAGACGTTGGCAAGACAACAAATCAGCTAATCCATGAGGCTACAACTAAAGCAGTAGCCCAAACAGGGGACCCCTCACAGGCCTACATTCCCAGCCATATCTACCTACGGACACTATCCCACGGACGTAGAGGGGGTCAGGACGGCAGGGACACACCTGTCTATGGGCTTGCCACTACACTGCATGCACCCCATGGCACCTAACTACACTCAGCATAGTAGCATCACATTCGTTTAGATACTCACCCCTTTGTGGCTGCTGTGCTGCCTTTAAGTGCCCATCCAAATCGGGATGGGTCCCTGCCAATATGCGGGCCATTAGGGGGGTCAGGGTCCAATGGACACCTCTCCCTCATTGGGAGGCTGTCCCCAGCTGGGCCTCTCCGGTCTTCCTGGCCCAGTGCCACAGGTCCTCCCACCGCTTCCTGCAGTGGGTGTTCCGCTGGTTGTAGAACCCCAGGGTCTGCACTTCCTTGGTGATGGCTTGCCACATTCCTTTCTTCTGATGTGTGCTGAACTGCATGGGACACACAGAGTAAAGAAACAGATGTCAGTGTGGGTGCCCCATACACAAATGCCATGCCAGTTCTACCTCACATGGACCATGGAGACACACATATTGACAATATCCAAGACGACAACTGCCAGACACATCACAGGTAAGCATCCACACAGCCACCAAAAACGCCTACAGGCATCTGCCACATTCACACACATTCACAGAGGACTAATAGCAACTTAGCTGAGCCTCTGGTCGCCCATACAGCTTCGCATACAGGGGTAGGACCCCGTCCACCAGCAACTCAAGCTGCTCCGCTATGAAGGCTGGGGCCCATTCTCCTGTGACACGTGCCATTCTAAGGACCAGAGTCAGGCTACAGCAGCTCACACGGTGGAGTTCCGTTCCTCTCGAGATGCAGGAGTCAAGTGGCAAGGGCATAGCAAAATGGCGGTATTTACCATGGCAGTGTGCAGCGTCACCGCCGGCTGTGATCGTGATTGGCCATGCTTCCCCATAGACGCCAATGTTATCCAATGAAGAGGTCCACGGTGGTGAAAACCGCTTACGGCCATGACAACTAACGCCAGCGGAATGTAGTCACTTCCTACACTACACTGCCTGTAGGGCAGGGGGTTGCCATTTTGCATACACCACACCTTCATAGTCTGTCCGTGGTCCTAATCCATGGCTCCATTTCCTCTCCCCTCGTCGAGTAATGGTATGATCAGTTATCCTCCTCATGGAATCATAGTGGGATGTGTGCCTATACTGTGATGCAATGCAGAATACACACTACACCAGAAAATACCCAGGCAGGATTACCATGCTCTGTGCGTCTGTGTGAGGGGCAATAGTGTTGCATATACAAGTCGAATTATGGAATAGTGTGACTGAAGTGTATGTGGCAAATCATTGTGTCTCTATTCTCACCCATAGGTACAGACCCTTGTGGCGAAGGATGGCCCCCTGGAGGAACATCACATTATCATTACTTACCGCCTGAATCGAGCCACTATCCTGGAACTCTGTGCACAAATGGAGCCTGTTCTGATGCCAGCTAATAGGAATCCCCATGTCATCCCTACAACAGTGCAGGTACTGTTTGTGCTACATTTTCTGGCCGCTGGCTCATCCCAGGTGACAGTGCGTATGGCAGCCGGTTTGTCTCAGCCAATGTTCAGCCACGTCCTGTCCAGGGTTCTGGATTCCTTCGTGCAACACCTGCAGAGTTATGTCCAGTTTCCCCAAAGGGCTGATCTCACCTCCATCACATCTGGATTTTATGCTTTTGCAAATATTCCCCATGTGATAGATGCAATTGATGGTACCCACATCTCCCTCATACCCCCAAGAGTAAATGAACAGGTGTTCAGAAATCGTAAAATGCTCACTCCATTAATGTCCAATTGGTGTGTGCCGCTGATCAGTCCATTACTCATTTCAATGCAAGGTTACCAGGATCAGTACATGACTCCTTTGTCTTGAGAAACAGCAGTGTGCCACACATGATAGGACAACTACAGGGGGACAGAGCTTGGCTCATATGTGAGTGTGTATGACACTGGATCAGTATGCAAGTAGATTTTGCATGTATTAATCCTCTTTCGACCACTTTTGCAGGGGATTCTGGCTACCCAAACATGCAATGGCTCCCGACACCCTGTGAGGAATCCCAGGAAAGATGCAGAAATCCATTATAATGAGGCACATGGTCACACTAGGAGGGTTATTGAGAGAACCATAGGACTCCCGAAGGCAAGATTTCACTGCCTTCATCTCTCTGGAGGGTCCCTGTGCTATGTCCCTGGCAAGGTGTGTCAGATAGTGGTGGCATGCTGCATGCTGCACTTCTTGCCTCTGAGGAAAGCTATTCCCCTACTGGATGAGGTGGATGCTGTCCAACCACCCCTGCCACCTCAGAGGATGGATGAGCGGGATGGGGAAGAGGAGGGGGAAGACATTACCTCCAGGACCCAGCTAATCCGGCTATACTTCCAGTGAATCTCAGATAGTGTTCTATGAACTTGTTTGTTTGACTCTGATTAACAACAAGGCACCTACCATCTGATATCAGTCTTCTTAGCTTTGAGCACCGGGATGATTTCGCAGCTGTGCACTTTACAAATGTATTCGATTGACTGATTGATTGAACACTGAATCAGAAGGTAAATCCCTGGAGCAGAAATAATGCTAATGTTGTACTTCAAAACCTTTTTTTACTCTAACAGCATAATGTGTTTAAAATTGATTTTGAAGTGCTGATAAGTAAGATGAAGGATAAATTCCATTCTATGTCTATAATGCATTGAACCTGAGCATTATGGGGGTCATTACGACCCAGGCGGACGGCGGAGAAGCGGCAGTAAGACTGCCAACAGGCTGGCGGTAAAATTTTTGCAATTATGACCATGGCGGTTACCGCCATGGTCATCCGCCACTTCTCCGTTCCGCCCGCCCGTATTTGGACCCGGCTGACCACCATGGATTTCATGCGGTTTGGAACCGCCATGAAATCCATGGTGGTGAGCACTATCAGTGCCAGGGAATCCCTTCCCTGGCACTGATAGGGGTCTCAAACAACCCCCACCCCCACCTGGACTCCTTTCCCTAGACCCCCCACCACCCCTGCCACCCCCCAAAGGTGGCAGAACCCCCATACCCCCAACATCACACCACACATACACACCCGACACGCACGCAGGCACCACCAACACACATACACGCACACACACCGACATACATGCCAACAGCCACACACACAGTCAGACACGCACACCCACATTCAAACATACACGCACACATCCATACAGACATACCTACAGACATACACGCACTCATTCCCAAACACACAACACCCCCGCAAGCATACACGCACTCACACACCCCCTCTACATACACACACGCACACCTCCATGCACCCACACAACACCCCCACACCCCCTCCCCTAACGGACGATCAACTTACCTGGTCCGTTGATCCTCCGGGAGGGGGCGGGATCCATGGGGGCTGCTCCGCCGACACCACACCGTCAACAGAACACCGCCACGCCGAATCACAGGACGTGATTCGGTGAGCGGTGGGCAGGGTTCTGTTGATGTGGCGGTGGAGGTGGAGCAACCTCCACTTCCCCGCCGACCGCCAGTATGGCTGTTGGCGGCTCGCCGTCCCAAAAAGGACGGAGGGCTGCCAACAGTCATAATACGCCAAGCGGAAAACCGCCACAACTGACGGTCTTCAGCTCGGCGGTCCCTCGGCGGTCTTGGCAAAAGACCGCTGAGGTCAAAATGACCCCCTATGTCTCTTCCCCAACATTTACATGCTGTTAAAGATGAGGGCGCATTCAAAAGCAGCTTAAAAACATGGGGGCATATTTAAGAGCCCCTAGCACCATTCCAGTGCCACATTATCATTATTATTTTTATGCTAATGTGGCATTGGGAGGCCAAAAAAGCTGCACCATATTTGCAAAGTGGCGCAATGCTTGCTACTTTGTAACCCTTTGCGCTACATTATGCCTGCGCCAGGCATAATGTATGCAAAGGGGGGATTCCCCAATTAGGGGGGCCAAACAAATGGCACAAGGAAATCTAAGAGATTTCCTTGTGCCATTTTTTTGGCACTTTTAACACCTGCTCAGAGCAGACATTAAAAGGAAGCTTCCATTGGTTACAATGGGACTCTAGGTACTTTGCAGGATTAGTATCAGCATTTTTTACAAGCCGGGCTACAGTCATAAAATCTGACGCTAGTTATGGGGGCGCTAAGAGGTCGTGCCATTTTTCCTAAACATGTCCCATGGTTGTTTAAGCAAGCGTTCGAGGACGCCTCTGTTTCTGACCTTGAGCTTGGACTTTAGTGCGGGGACACTCAGTCGAATAGCAGTGCGCTCTATAAAAGTCAAATAACATTTAAAAAAAATACAATTTGTGATTTGCAACTGTGTACATTTTTAAATTAAAATTGGACATACATAAGGCGAGGACATGATAATTAAGAGGGTTTGTTTACCTTGTTTACAACAAACTAAAATGAATAAGTCTTGGTGTACTTTATTTTAACACACTAAAATGTGTTTTCCGTCGCAACAAAACCATGAGCGGGAGAGCCTCATCGTTACTTCCCATGCTGCTGGTATAATTATAGTGATGCAGGCTCTCCTGAGTCCACCTACTGCTAAATCATTCTCGCTTCATGATCATTACCTCCCCACCTCTTTCCCTTGTCCCCTTAAATGCAAGACATTCTACAATATTGATACTATTTAAGGTTTTATGGAGCAAGGGCTCAATAATAAATTGGCAGGGCTCCCACCCCACCAAATCCACTGTTTCGCTGCTTAACTTACTGATAGAGGAACCATGCGCAAGAGGAGTCTCTGTCAGCTCCCAGTGGAACCAGCATGCAGTCACTGGTGGTGGCTCATCCATCATTGGGCCTTTAGGAGTACACCCTGTTTAGAGCGGTCTTTCCAATCCTGGCTTTCCCTGTCTGAGTTCACTATTTAATGCACGGCGGACCTTGGCAGGAAGTCTCATCTTCTTAAGGAAATTGATTTTTCATATATTTTAGTCACAATCCCTCGTTTTTAGGGTCGAGCGCAAAGCACTCTGTCCCTGGTGTAATCTCTCTATTCGTTTTTAACCACACCCAGCAGTTTGGTTGGTTTGTGGGTTTGCCTTTTACAATTGGCTTCATTTCATTAGTGAAAGGCATGCACACGTCTTGCCTTTTCCAGTGTTTTCTCGAGCGCACCGACCAACTACTGAAAACATATGAGGCTCCATGTTTTTCGTATGGTTTCTGGACTACTTTTTCTCTTTATTTCGCAGGCAGCGCGATCGTGCTGGGCAGTAGTTGAGCACTTTGCATGACATCAACCTTGTTACATGGCTAATTGCACTTTTGCCGGTTGCATGGCAAATTGCACTTTTGCCGGTTAAATGGATAATTGCACTATTGCCCATACTTTTCACTGCGAGTAAACTTCTTTTTCCTTTTGTGTGTCTCTGTCACGCTTCATGGTGGCCGTGGGCTCGCTTACGTGAAATTGTTTTACTTTTCAGTTTATGTGGCAAGAAAAGTCCGGTTAGAAGTTTAAAACGTGAATAGCTCTAACTCCAGCAAACACAAGACCCGTTGCATTGCAAATACTTGTTAGAGTTTGTTCCTGAAAAAAATGTGGGAGGGCTGCGGCATTAATTTCTGACAGAAGAGCGCATGCTGTGTCAGCAGGAGAACATTCTTCAGAAATAAACAGCAGAACTGGCATTTAACTGTGAATATTGTAGGTAGTCAGTTCTGGAGTGGCTCACTGTTACCCTTGCATGCTCAGCAGACCTAAATGTCCCGCTCAATTTTGAAAACTGTTTAATAAGATATCTGCAGTCTTTTTTAGTCACTGCAATGCGAGGACTGTGAGAGAAAAGACAACCTCATCCCTGACTGATGAAAACGAAAAAATAAAATAAAATATGATCAAAAGCCTGTTAAGTTTAGATTGTAAAGCAAGCACTCATTGTAGCTTTATGAATGTACTGTAAAACATTTTACTGTAACCTTCGCCTTTCACTCAGCACGTAAGGGAACAAGGACACGTTGCTAAATGCCCTTTTCTTTCAGCTAGAGAAGTGATGTTTCAGCTCGCAGTCAATGTTGCTCCCACTCTCTAGTCCTAGCACCAGTGTACAGAGCTCCAGAGTTTCCAAACACGGACCCTGGGTTTTGCCCACTTTTTCAGCATGTTGATAAAAGGATTTTATTTTCTGGAATCCTGCAAATTACTTGTCAAATGTAAAGTAGATGATTGCATTGCTCAGGTCCTCTTGAGATGGCTGTAGACATTTAGCCAGAAGTGAGAAATTCCTTGTTTCTTCTTACACTGGAGAAAAAACATTTGTTATCACTTTGAGGGCACCTGTCAATCTATAATACCGGAACACTAGAGATTTTAGGTTTTACCACAAGAAGGATCACAAGATCGCCTCATTGTATCAACAGATGCGAACAGTCTATACTGTTGTACATAGTATGTTTGTTTTGCAGATGGAGTATTTTTTCTTGGCACCATCCAACATGGCAAAAATCATTACTAGATTCAAGATATATGAAGCACAGTGATCGTAGGCTACCGTAGACCTTTTTGTCCTCAATTTTCTTTTCAAAACCTACTAGGCACCTATCACGTGTTCTGCTCTATTTAAACCTAACACATACCTTGATATATACAGTAGAAAAGTTCAACCTATTATTTTCCTTTTTACTGATGATTAGTTGGTTGCTATCTGGTCTTACATATCAACCAATCAGAGGAAAGACCATATTCAGTATCTTGGTATATCACTTTCATTTACATTAGCTGACACACAAAGAACCACTTGACTAAGCTTATCCACCTTAGCAACATAGAAAAATGTCTTTTAGGAGACAGCTTCTGATTATACCACTAGACTCATTCGGTTTCTTTCGTATAAGTAATTTTACATCTCTGTGTGCCACTTCAAAGCAATTTTCCAGCACTATACACGGACATTGGCATATGTTATAAAAGGGTAAAATAAATAAGTATCGCAATTTTCGCAGGATTACTTCTTCTCCACAAAACTCAACAAAATGCTAGGTTAAGCATTGTGAAGCTCAATTGAATTCCGTATCACACTGGGATTCTCTATCACTATAGCAGCCTTTTTATAATTCACCCTGTTTCATCACTGACAATTCTATATTTGAAGCAGCAGTCCAATTTCATTTGATGAATTTTACTCAAACCTTGACGGTTCTTTACATTCAGGGTGCAAGATGTCTCCCCTATCCTTTTTGTCCTGATGAGACCTGACTAGCCTTCTAGGTCAATATGTCATCGACAGAGTTAGTAAACAGGCATAGACAATGTACAGTCTTGACAGGGCTAAAGACTACCTCTAAAATTCAACCCTGTTTGTTAAAATGTTTCTTTCTTTCTTGATTTCTTTGTGGTTCTTTGTTCACTGGGGTCACTGAGCACATGCCTTTATTGGAAACAATATGATAATAAATGTTCTGTATCATTTATCTTCATGAATGATCATGATAAAGCCTTACTAAAATCAGTATGGTGGTCTACAATTTGCTTCTATGATAATAGCTGAGTGTTAGTTTAGCGCCTTCATCCTTTATTGATGTTTGAATTGTATCTATGGGTGCCATTGTTTAGTTGAAGCAATTATTCCAAGGATTTATGTGTTCATGGGCAGGTCTTAAAGCAGCATAACTAAATGCCCACAGGGCAGAGTGCATGATATTTAGAAAGTAGGACATGTATAATTAAGTTCTTCTTATCCCAGCAGTGAAAACCCCACAAAGTTTTTTTTCACTGTAGCAAGAATTATTTGCTCATAGAAAAGCACTGGGTTACATCATAATTCCTTATAATTCGTAACTTCATTTTGAGACTAGCTAGATAAAATATTCATTGGCTGATTGCAATAGGAATTTAAAATCCAACCTAATGGTCAAATATTATTTAAAATTGCTGTTTTTGAAAATGCCACTCCTAGAAAGTTGGTATTTCCTTCCCTAATCCAAATGTGCCTTTCTGCCAGTTTCCAGGGTCACCTGACTTGTTAATGGCTCTTCTTGGGTATGAAGTCTATTTCTCCCAGACAGTGGACACAAGACCTGGGTGTGGAGAGGTGTGGGTCTGTGGATCCGCTATACAGGATGTCTGGAGAGCAGCGGTGTCCTTTCCTTGATTTCACTTCAAAGGCTTGCCTTGGGTGTGTACCCAACCCTTCCTTACTTCAGAAGAAGCCTACCCTGTCACTTGCAGAGGCAGATCACACCTGGGCATGCCTATTCTTTGTTTCACTAGCCAGGCTGGAGCAAAAACCAGAGTAAAGGGAAGAACTGCCCGGTGCTAGCCTTTGGTGTCCCCCACCATAGGCTGGCACTGGGCCTAAACATGACATCCTAGAACCTGCAATCAGAACACTCCTGGAGCTGACAAGATTCAGAAGAAGGACTACCTTGCTGTTTGAAAAAGGATGCTGGACTGCCTGCCTTGAACCCAAGACCCCAAAAGTGACTCAAATTGTCATTTGACTGATCTCCTGTCTGAGCTACAGGGACACAACATGTTTCCAGAGGCCTTCCCAGCTTTACAGCTGACCAGTATCAACTGGACCTGGCCTGGTCCCCTCAGGTGGTCTCTGCAAAGTGAGTCCTGACCAATGTTCCCTCTAATTCTTTTCCATTGTGTGCGGCAGTGTGAGGTCTCTGTGAGCTGCAGCCAAGGATACGTGCACCAAGAGATTGGCCATTCATGCGAGCGCAGTGCATAACTACCAAGATCTTTGGAATTAGCCTCTCCATAGCTTTTTTTTACCTTAACGCAAAAAGGGATATTGTATAATATAACATTGCTCCATGTGATAGGACATTAAGGCAGTTTTGTGACCTGGTTGAACACCCCAAGGACATGACCTGTTAAGTACCACCTACACCCCAGTTAGAGAAAACAGAAATCAGGAGGTTGAACCATTATGAAACTTTAATGAATACTCTCAGAGTGCTGCAGAGGACCCTGCATATCAAATACAGCCAGTTGTACAATTAGTTAACTTCTATAATTTGATGAACACACTGCTGATAATTGCCATGTTCCTCCCCCCACCCACACATGGACTGTAGAAGGAGCCGCATCAGAGTTTAGACAAGTCAGGTGCCAACATTAGATGTGTGACATGTTTGTTTTTCTCGCAGGTCCTTGCCATTCTTCCAGTGCTGATAAACTTGGTCTAAGTCAACTTTCCTATTTGAGGGGTAAGCCTTTGTCCTCATCAGCATATCTAGGTGACTCTCTGCTAGTCTGTTTCTTAATTTGGACTTGATTGAGTTCATGAGGCTGAATCCTCGTTCACAGTCTGCACTTGATGCCTGGAAAGTTGCACAGACATCAACAAGCTGAGATACAACACTATGCTGTGCAGCATTCCGCAGAGTGAAATTCACCATGTCTTGAAAGGTCCTAAACAATCCGTTTTATATATGCGCTGCCACCACATATTTATAATCTCTGTACTGCCGAACAACATCATCAGGGGTGTCACAATCACCCAGGACCAAGCCCTTCCTATACTTTTCAGCAAGTCGTTGTACATTCTCAGTCCCAAAAGCAAACTGTGATTTTGTTGTTACTGCATGGAAATCAAAGCTTGTCCATTCCTTCAATTCATCTTCTGGGAACCTTATTTCAAAGAAGTTTTATGAAAGATAACATCGGCTCACTATCATACTCTTGGTCCTCTCTGCACAAAGCCATCAGATCTCTTACTGTGTTGCTCCAAAAGTACTGTTCCTTTATTTGGGCAATTTTTGCTCTTGCATACCGTACAGCTTCAACAGTGGTCAAAGAGCTTTTCTGAAACAACTTGCACAAAGATGCAAGTTCACCCAGAATGTAATTTAGTGCTGCAAAGAAAATATGGTAGTTTGAGTCAGATAGTTTTTTATAGCAATATTTAGCAATTGGGTCATTTTCCCCAACTCTTTTATGATCAAAGTATTTGAGAGCAACCTCATAATTACGCAAGAGTGCACCAATAGCAAAATGACTTGAAAGCCACTGCACCTCATTGAGTGGCCGAAAGTAGACCGCTTCACATTCAGTGACCAAAGCAATTTCGTCCAGCTTGGACTTCCTCACAGGTGAGCGGGAGAACACAGTGTAGACAGTCCTCAGTAATGTTTCAATTTCCCTGATCATCAGCACTTATTTCCAGACATCAACTCCCAAATCTTCTCTGTGCACAACACAGTGCTGCTCAACTAGATGGGAAATGGATTGTTTGAGGTGGGTAGTGTAGGAAGGTAGCCTCTTTCTAGCCTTGTTACCCCCACTTTTGGCCTGTTTGTGAGTATATGTCAGGGTGTTTTTACTGTCTCACTGGGATCCTGCTAGCCAGGGTCCAGTGCTCATAGTGAAAACCCTATGTTGTCAGTATGTTTGATATGTGTCACTAGGATTCTGCTAGCCAGAACCCCAGTGCTCATACGTTTGTGGCCTATATGTGTTCCCTGTGTGGTGCCTAACTGTATCACTGAGGAACTGCTAATCAGAACCTCAGTGTTTATGCTCTCTCTGCTTTTAAAATTGTCACTGCAGGCTAGTGACTACTTTTACCAATTCTCATTGGCACACTGGAACACCCTTCTAATTCCCTTGTATAGGGTACCTAGGTACCCAGGGTATTGGGGTTCCAGGAGATCCCTATGGGCTGCACCATTTCTTTTGCCACCGATAGGGAGCTCAGACAATTCTTACACAGGACTGCCACTGCAGCCTGAGTGAAATAACGTCCATGTTATTTCACAGCCATTTTACACTGCACTTAAGTAACTTATAAGTCACCTATATGTCTAACCCTCACTTGGTGAAGGTTAGGTGCCAAGTTACTTAGAGTGTGGGCACCTTGGCAGTAGCCAAGGTGCCTCCACATTGTTCAGGGCAAATTCCCCGGACTTTGTGAGTGCGGGGAAACCATTACACAAGTGCACTACACATAGGTCACTACCTATGTGTAGCGTTACAATGGTAACTCCGAACATGGCCATGTAACATGGCTAGGATCATGGAATTGTCACCCCAATACCATTCTGGTATTGGGGGGACAATTCCATGCATCCACGGGTCTCTAGCACAGAACCCGGGTACTGCCAAACTGCCGTTCCGGGGTCTCCACTGCAGCTGCTGCCAACCCCTCAGTCAGGTTTCTGCCCCCCTGGGGTCTGGGCAGCCCAGTCCCAGGAAGGCAGAGCAAAGGAATTCCTCTGAGAGAGGGTGTTACACCCTCTCCCTTTGGAAATAGGTGTGAAGGGCTGGGGAAGAGTAGCCTCCCCCAGCCTCTGGAAATGCTTTGATGGGCACAGATGGTGCCCATCTCTGCATAAGCCAGTCTACACCGGTTCAGGGATCCCCCAGCCCTGCTCTGGCATGAAACTGGACAAAGGAAAGGGGAGTGACCACTCCCCTGACCAGTACCTCCCAGGGGAGGTGCCTAGAGCTCCTCCAGTATGCCCCAGACCTCTGCCATCTTGGATTCAGAGGTGTTGGGGCACAATGGACTGCTCTGAGTGGCCAGTGCCAGCAGGTGACGTCAGAGACCCCTCCTGATAGGTGCTTACCTCTTTCAGTAGCCACGCCTCCTTTCTTGGTAGCCAAACCTCCTTTTCTGGCTATTTAGGGTCTCTCCTCTCGGCTATTCCTCAGATAACGAATGCAAGAGCTCACCAGAGTTCCTCTGCACTTCCCTCTTTGACTTCTGCCAAGGATCGACCGCTGACTGCCCCAGGACGCCTGCAAAACCGCAACAAAGTAGCAAGACGACTACCAGCAACATTGTAGTGCCTCATCCTGATGCCTTTCTCGACTGTTTCCTGGTGGTGCATGCTCTGAGGGCTGTCTTCCTTCACCCTACACTGGAAGCCAAGAAGAAATCTCCTGTGGGTCGACGGAATCTTTCCCCTGCCAACGCAGGCACCAAACTTCTGCCTCACCGGTCCTCTGGGTCCCCTCTCATCCCAACGATCGTGGTCCCTGGAACACAGGAGCTGGGTCCAAGTGTCTCCCACAGTCCAGTGACCCTTCTGTCCAAATTTGGTGGAGGTAGGTCCTTGCCTCCCCACACCAGACAGCAAACCTGTGTACTGCGTGATTTGCAGCTGCTCCGGCTCCTGTGCACTTTTCCAGGACTTCCCTTGTGCACAGCCTAGCCTGGGTCCCCAGCACTCCATCCTGCATTGCCAAACTCGCTGAGTTGGACTCCGACGTCGTGGGACCCTCCTTTGTGACTCTGAGTTGACCGCTGTCCTCAGATCTTCTAAGTGCCTGTTCCGGTACTTCTGCGGGTGCTTCCTGCTTCTGTGGGGCTCTCTGAGTGGCTGAGCGCCCCCTCTGTCTCCTACTCCAAGGGGCGACAGCCTAGTCCTTCCTGGTCTCCAGTAACACCCAAAATCCTTAACCGCAACTCTTGCAGCTAGCAAGGCTTGTTTGCAGTATTTCTGCCTAAAAATACTTCTGCAACCTCCAGCATGCGGTGGGACATCTTCCATCCAAAGGAGAAGTTCCTAGCCCTTTTCATTGTTGCAGAATCTTTGTCTTATTCCACCCGAAGGCATCACTTTTGCACCTTCATCTGGGGTTTAGTGGGCTCCTGCCCCCCCTGGACACTTCAGTGACTCTTGGACTTGGTCCCCTTCCTTTAAAGGTCTTCAGGTCCAGGAATTCATCTTCAGTGTTTTGCTGGTGCTTATGGTACTTACAGAATCCCCTATCACGACTATTGTGTCTTTCTGGGGTAGTAGGGTAACTTTACTCCTACTTTTCAGGGTCTTGGGGTGGGGTATTTTGGACACCCTTACTGTTTTCTCACAGTCCCAGTGACCCTCTACAACCTCCCATAGGTCTGGGCCCATTCGTGATTCGCATTCCACTTTTGGAGTAAATGGTTTGTGTTGCCCCTAGACCTATGTCTACCTATTGCATCCAATTGTGATTCTACATTGTTTGCACAACTTTTCTAACTGTTACTTACCTGTTTTGGGTACATATAATTTGTGTATATTACTTACCTCCTAAGTGAGGGTATCCTCTGAGATACTTTTGGCATATTGTCACTAAAATAAAGTACCTTTATTTTTAGTAGCTCTGAGTATTGTGTTTTCTTATGATATTGTGCTATATGATATAAGTGGTATAGTAGGAGCGTTGCATGTCTCCTAGTTCAGCCTAAGCTGCTTTGCCATAGCTACCTTCTATCAGCCTAAGCTGCTAGAAACACCTCTATTCTACTAACAAGGGATAACAGGACCTGGCACAGTGGGTAAGTACTACAAGGCACCCACTATAAGCCAGGCCAGCCTCCTAAAGGTAGCAACACCATTGTTCTTTCCCGGCATCACTGATGCACTATCTGAAGTGAACATGACCATTTTCATAAGATCCAGTTTATTGGCAATGTAGAAGTCCTTCACAGCTATAGTGATAGACTCTGCATTGCATGTACTCAGAGTTACAATTCCCCCAAACACTGTTTTGTGCTCTGTTGATGTTACAGATCAGAACTTGAAGTAGAGGATGAGCATTTTTGTAACAGAAATATTTGTGCTCTCATCAATTATCAATGTGTGATACCGAGCACTGCGAAGTTCTGCCATGAAGTCAGAGCGTATCACGCTGTTGATGGCCTCCAAAAACTCAAAGGCATAGTTCTTGCTTCTCCAGCTGTCTGGTATCTTCACATACAATGCGACGTGGTCATGGATATTTTGAACAGATAACATTGACGTGTTAATTTTGACTGCTAGCAACACATTGTTGATGAGAATCTTTATCTCCTCAGGCAGGGATCTTTGCCGTTCAACCACTTCTAGTCTGTTTGCTCTGTCACTGGCAGTTTCTATTAGCATGGTGCACACTCCAAAACCCAGCCTGGCAGCAGCACTTTTATTTCTCAGTGTCACCAAAGCAGATTCATGAACTTTGCTACACAGATGGTGTTTCAAGTAGTCCAGCTTCCAGCCATCACTCCATTTCTTCCCAGTAGAAAAGTCCCCTGCGATCTTTGCTTCTGCACATACTTTGCAAATCAGGCCTACTTCTGGATTGTATAGTAATAGCTCTCCCAGTTGTACGCAAACCTTGCTCCAGGACTTCTGTGTCTCAGTTGTCACAATTTCTTTCAGCCATTCTTTGTTGAACACAAGACAGCATTTCTTCCTTTGTGGTGAAGAACTGCTCTCTGCAGAAGTCACAGCTTTGCGCTTGAACATTTTGGTGGCAATCAGTCTGAGCCTACTGTGCTACAAAGCCTGCAAAAAAAGAGGGACATTATTTAAAGTGAGGAACATTATTTAATGTTGTTTTTTATGCTATTGAATGCAATCTACCAGACAAGACTGAGCTATCTCTTGGAAAATGTAGCAAGTAATTACCTGGGCCTTTCTGTTTGTTCTCACACCTGCCTGTAGATGTAACACTGTCTAAGATGTCTGCAATAGAAGAAAAAAAATGTTTACAGCACATGCACATGTTCCAGTGTTTCAGATGTTTTACAAGGAAAAACTACTAAATAATTCCCTGGTCTTTCTGCTTGTAGTCACGTCTGCCTTTTCTAACCAATGTTAGCACTGTCTAAGAAGCCTGCAAAAGAACAAAAAAAGGGTTGAATAATGTTGTCATTTTATAATGTACTAGGTGCATCACAAGTGAAATCTACCAAATGATTACCTTGTTTTTCTGCTTCTACTTACATGTGCCTTTTTTGTAATATATGAGTAGTGCTGTCGGAGATGCCTGCAACAGAAGAAAAGGTGGGTAAGGTGGTTAAAGTAGGTTGTTATATTCCACTGTACTAGGTGCACCTCAATGAAAATCTGCTAAATTATTACCTTGTCTTTCTGCTTCTACTCCTATGTACCTGTTCAAATTTGTGTAGCAGGGTCTAAGATGCCTGTAAAAGAGGAAAAAATTATTAGAGCACCTTATCGTTTCAATGTCTCAGTTGCACCATAAAAAAAAACTAGCAAATAATAACCTCATCTTTCTGCTTCTACTCTGGTCTGCCCATCCTCATCTATAACCAGTACTTTTTCAGATGCCTGTGGCAAAAGAAAAGATGGTTAACAGTTGGTTACAGCATGTTGTCATATTATAATGTGCCAGGTGACCCAGATGGGGTACCTACCTAATAACTACCTGGTCCTTATGCTTCTACACATGTCGGTCCATTCAAATCTATGACTTGCTCGGTCTGACAAACCTGTAATAGAAGCAAAGGTGTGGATCATGAACGTGATTTATGTAGAGACCCTTAATCACAACTGAAACGTCTACAGAATTACCTGGTCTTCCTTGGTACTCACGCCTGGCCATTCAAATCCAAATGTTGGCCTGCTGTAATTGGAATTTAACGTAGGTCATAGGAGTTACAAAGACATTAAGCATGACAGTTCCAGAGCAATTGAGTAGTTACTTGGGGTTTCAGTTTAGATGAACTCTGGTTCCATATTATCATCCGTTTGGAAATCTACATCACGTGTTAGACCTTTGATGATGCAGCCTTTACAGGCCTCAAGTTATCCGCTCGCCCACTTGCTATGACTAATCGAATTTATAAGGGTGAGCCATTTTTAGGCCTACTGGAGCGTTCTGGCAAGCTGACAAAAAAAAGTGTTCCGTTCATTTAGACAGTGAATGTGCAATGAAGGTGCCTTTAAGTCTTGTTGTTGTCTTGTCACATTTGCTGTGGGTTCAAGGACAGAAGTCCAGTGCCAGCTTAAGTCTTCTTAAAATTTGCAAACAGAGTCCTGCCTTTTACCTACACAGCACCCTACCCTTAGGGGAGACGTATGTGTAGAAAAAGGGGAGTTTAAGGCTTGGCAAGAACTTTTAAATGCCAAGTCGAAGTGGCAGTGAAACTGCACACACAGGCCTTGCAGTGGGAGGCCTGAGACGTGGTGAAGGGACTACTTATGTGGGTAGCGCAATCAGTGTTGCAGGTCCACTAGTAGCATTTAATTGACTGGTCCTGGTTACATGTAGTGCACGTCACTAGGGACTTATAGGTAAATCAAATATGCCAATTGGGAATGAACCTAAGCTACCATGTTTACGAGAGAGAGCATATGAACTTAAGCACTGGTTAGCAGTGGTACTGTGCGCAGAGTCCTAAAACCAGCAAAAACAGTATCACAAAAGTGGAGGGAGGCAGGCAAAAAGTTATGGGATGCCCACCCTAATGCTGTCAGGTCTAACATGTGCCCCCTCCCTCCCCCCAGCTAAAAGTGGGGAGAGCTACCCAGCCCCCCTGGGAGCTCTCATCACTAAGGCAGAAGAATCTGGTGCAACCATGAGCATTTACATGTGTAGTCAACTTCACCACTCTTATGGCATAGCAGTGTGTTAAAGTTATAGAAAAAACATTATAAACTGGCTGCCATGCATGAATGTGGGGCATCTTTGAATGGTTTGTGTTTCATTTTAAGAGAAATTCTAACAAGAAGGCCTCCTCGCCACAGAAGCACATGCACATCCAACTAGACTGATTTTTTTTTACAAATCCAATACATTTCATAGGTAAGACGTATTACTTTTTTCCAATGTTTACTCATTTAGGTTCTGCCAATTATGTACAGCAAATGCTAAAAACAATTTGATGCTGAGTTAGTTCTGCATCAACTAATGTGTGCTCAGTTCCTCTTCTACATCCATAAAGCTCTGACGTGTGTGACACTGCCTTCGGTTACATACCTGCAATAACACACCACCTTCTAATTTTTGCATTGATGAGACACACAGCGTGATAAAAAATACTGTAGTAATTAATGCTATTTCGCTATACATTGCTTCCAGATTCAATGTGCGTGGGCGGCAGAAGGTTGAAAACACAAATCTGATTTCATTCTGAACAAATTGTCCACCATGAAACCAGTGTAATAAAGGTTAAATTCACATCACTCTATTTCTGCAGTCCATCCTCCACATAACAATTACATGAAGTGGTGGTACTCATTAAATTGAGCAAGGGGACGTGGCTACTAGGTGGAGTTAGAGACATGATGATACAAAGACATAGCTAGAGAGTATTCATTTTGCCCTTGCATTGCCCTTGACAGTGATCTCAAACTTCCCATATATGCAAATTAACAGCTAGCTACATACAGTGCTTAATTTGTGGTTGTTGAATCCGGTGTGCAGCACCGGTACTTATGTTTGCGGGTGGCACTTATTTTTCTGCCTCAAGAATTTACTGCGAGCGAAAGACTCATATGGAAAGACGGAGGGAGAGAAAAATGAAAAAAACACCCCAAAGGAAGAAACGAGAAAGCTGCAAGAGTGAGCTGAAGGGGTAGGGAGAGGCTCTAAATGGATTTAAGAGGCCCAAGATGGCCTCAGAATTACGCTGCCTCAGTATTCTATGCTCGCACATTTAATTGCAGCAGCCGCTTGTTTCTGAGGAAAGATTTCCGCACCGGCAAGTTTTTATTTTCAAATTAAGCACTGGCTACATATGCTAATAAAGAGTGGTGTGAATACCTGCTGGGAACAGATCCCAAATCATAATGGTTGGAGCTTATGAACCATGAATGCAGCCAAATCATCAACCGCACTATTAGAACTTTCAGGCTAATAATCAGTGTGCCCTAGGACAAAAGAGACTCCGAAATAACAGCATTAATAATGAGCTCTACACCAGTTACAGGACAGACCAAAACTTGAGAAATGTATCTATATAAACAAAACATGTTAACTTGTCGCGTAGGCTCTCATTATCCTAATGAGACTACTGGATTTTGAGCGGCAAGATCGTTCACAGTGTGGGGAACTAAGTCTGACCCACGGTGAAGGACCCTTGTCACTCTAAATCCGGGTTTTTCTCCGGCTAACTAGCAGTGCCTGGTCTCTCCCAAATGGAAGAGACAATTGGGCAGTCGAGCGCATGACATCTTAGCACTTCCCAGGAAAGTCGTGGTCACTCAGGTCACAACCGGTTCTCTCATACACAGTTCGGTCTCATATATAAATGACAAAGGCAGTTTAAGTTTTAAAGATTGGTTTAATAAAACAACTGCATTTTAGATAGCAAAGCATGAGCTGCAATAAACAGAACTACACAACACAGTAGATTAAAAATAGTAACGATGAAAGTGAAGCACAAGAATAAGGCTATCATAGTGCCGCTAGATTATTGTCTCTCTAAGTTATATTTCGAGCACAGCATGTGAAGCTCTAAGCCTGCCATTCAGGTTCCCCCGGGAGGACATCAAACCTCATACCTGAGCAAAGGCCTGTATTCTGCATCAGCATCTGCAATGGGGCATTCAGCATCTAGTTGTAGGTTCCTGGCCGGAATCTCCCTCTTGACATGCACTAGGACTAGGAAGTGTTTTTATACTAACACGCAGATGTTTTAAGAAAATGTCCCTACGAAAGGATGTGTATTTTCTATGAATACTAGAGACTAAATTTCTACCACGTTTACCGGCAATGTACCAGACTGTAACCTTCACTGAAGCACAAGGCGATCAAGAATGCATTATTTGAGAACACAGTGCTGAACTAAGCTAAACAGTGCGATGGAAGAAATTAAAACAAGACCGTAAAACTGGTTATTGTAAAATAACAGTATGAAGTTGAATAAAATATATCTAGGGAAAAGTGCACAGCGGCCTAGTATGCATGAAGCTATATTAAAAATGGCTCCACTACAAACTAATTACCGGAAATGAAGGCCAAACACAATATGTTGCTGTTTGCTTGTTTTGCAACATTTGCAGCTCATTACTGTCATACTGTTCCTACTAACCTGCATTTGCCACAATACTTAAATATTCTCGAGTGCACACACAGAAGCAAACACGCATGCACACACAAAGCATTCCACACATTTCTTTGAAGCTACCTTGTGTGTCCAGTTCTCTTTCTCTCTGATATCGCTTTCACTCTCACACACAAACATACACACAAAAACATACAAACACACCTACATACTTAATTCATTTGGGATTTGTCCTGCTGCTGCGTACCAAGAGCGTGAATATGATTGATAGCACAGAGCCTCAGTGGGCCCAACTCTGTCAAACACTGCAGGACCGTGACATTCCCAACACCCAGACATACATTGCATAATGCAATGACCCCCATTTGAATGGGTCAGCAATAAATTAGCTAACTGCTAGAGAGGCGCTTTGGCTGACAGAGGCCCTCATTACAACCTCGGCGGTAAATGCCACCTACTGCCTTGCTGAAGGCCCCGAACATACTGTGACCGCGGCGGAATACCGCTACAGGTATTATGACCCACACAGAGAAATCCGCCACTATACAGACACCCACACAAGTCCGCCAGACCAAAAGTCAGTGGTAAACTGGCAGTATCAAAACCCACACCGTTACACCAACAGGAATACGCCCACAGTATCAGGACCCATGAATCTACACAGCGGTCTTTCAACCACAGTAAACCCATGGCGGCACACACCGCCGCACTCAATATACACACACACTAACAAAACTACACCACATTGGACAATTCAAACTACACACACCTGACACACATACACACACACCACACCCACACCACTATAAAACACACACCCACATTACCCACAACCCTTTCAATAAAAAAAAAGATTGCCAACAGAGAGAAAAAGACAAGCCAGGAGCACCCACTCAATCTGAGCCACAGAACACCATCACCCATACACCATCCACGCATCTCACAGCACACACCACAACACATCATCCCACACATCACCCCACACATCCTCACACATACCACTCACACCACATCCATGGCACCCCAAAGACACCGCAGCTTTTCAGAGGAGGAACAAAGGGTCATGGTGGAGGAAATCATCCGGGTAGAGCCACCACAGCTATTTGGATCACAGGTGCAGCAGATATCCATTCCTAGGAAGATGGAGCTATGGCAGAAGATTTTGGACAGGGTCAACGCCGTGGGACAGCACCCAAGAACAAGGGATGACATGAGGAAGACGTGGCACAACCTACTGGGGAAGGTGTGTTTCATTGCAGCAAGACACCAGCTCGCAGTGCAGAGAACTGGTGTGGACCCCCACCTCCTCCCCAACAAGTAGCAGGAGGACTGGACTCTAGTAAGTCAACTCTCTATTACTATCACCCCCCTACCTGCATGCCATCACATACCCCCACCCCACCCTCACTCCCTTCACTTCACCACCTCCCACACATCCCACCATCAAAACCCACTCATCCCAATGCCAAGTCCAGCATCCACCACCAATGCATGGATACCACTCACAGCCCTGCATGGACACCTATCACTAAAGCATGCACACTAGAGAATCACCTAGCCCACCACATAACAACACACTCAAGGAAAAGCTGCCAGGGCAATAACAACCGTAGAGGGCAACCCAGCATGCACAATATGTCACACACAGAAAAAATAACACTGCATACACATCCCCACAGGTATCCCAGCCAATGTCACAGGAGGAGAGGTGCCAGCAACATCTAGTCCCCCCACAGAAGAGGCCCACAGTGATGACAGCGACTCTGCTCGCCTGGATCTGGATGACCAACCTGGCCCATCAGGGACCTCCGGACAGTTGGGTACCCTGCCACAGTCCCATACCACTACAGAGCCTCCCCCCTCAGGAAACACCAGCACAGCACCCACCCAGCGGGCTCATATCACTGTCCCCAGGACACGTCAATCAGCAGTGTGTCCACCACTACAGGGACCCCAGGCAACCCCACAAACCCAAGAAAATCAGGGACCTGGGGTCAGTGGCAGTAGGCACACCGTTCAGGGGACAGAGGCACAGGACAACAGGGAAGCTGGGAGGACTGCTGTGCACCCGGGGGAGGACAGGCCCAGGGAATCCACTCTCTACGAGGCACTTGCAGGGATCCTGGGAGCATACCAACATTCCCAGGAGACCTTGGGCCAGATACTGGCCAAGTTGCAGGAGACCCAGCGGCTGTAGGAGGGACAGTACCTGGAGATCAAGAAGGACCTCAAAAAACATCCACACCATCCTAGTCACCATAGCAGGGGTGCTGGCCGACATGGCCAACACCATGAGGGAGGCAGTGGCACACCGACGGGCCCCTGACACTAGCCACACCGATGAACAGCCTTCCACCTCCGCCGGCGCTGGTGGACAGGAGGCCCCACCACTGGAACAACAGGCCACCAGCACCCCACCCCCTGCAGAAGGAGAACCACCCACAAACGGTCCCTGCGATCCAGGTAGAAGCCAGAGAACATTGCCAAGACCCCGCCAGGAAATAGGACTCTCCTGATTGTCGCCCTTCTGTCCCACTCTGTCACCCTGTCCACCTTGGACTTCCATTTCTCCCCTTCCTATGCCCCCTTGGATAATGCACCTGTGCTACTAATAAACTGGACTCTACCCTGGACTGTCCTCCATCATCACCCCAGCCTATTGCGCTTCCTCCTTTTCTTCAGAGCACTGCAATATACACACTTTGAAAAAATACAAGTATGGAGTATGTCAAATGATTTCAGTATGTATTCGTTTAACAAGGTTTAAACATCGCAATTCAACTGTACAGTAATGTATACATAAGAAAGACATGTAGTTGGCTGCAGTGAACACACCAGGAACGATAGTGGGGCACCAACATCTGCAAAAAGAGTTGCCAAAGGGTAGAGTGAGTGAGCATAGAAATTAAAATTTACAGCCTGCCAGTGACAATGTCCAACACAAAACTGTCAATGAAATGTGAAGTTACACTGTCTTACTTGTGTGCCATTGGAAGTATTGTTATATCACCGCAGTTCTGTTGTCCTCATCCTCATCCTCTGCCTCCTCATCTTCACTGTCCGCAGGGTCCACTGCTGCCACATGGCCATCTCCAGCCTCCTCCTCCTACAGAAAAGGCACATGGCGTCTCAAGGCAAGGTTGTGCACTATGAAACATGCCACGATTATCTGGCAGACCTTCTTGGGTGAGTAGCACAGGGATCCACCTGTTAGATGGAGGCACCGAAACCTGGCTTTCAGGAGGCCGAAGGTACGTTCTATTATCCTTCTTGGCTCACACTGGCTTGGCGGCCCAACAGAGATCAATCCAGGCTCTGGCCTCCTCTCTGATGGCAGCCATTGTCCCTGTTTCCAACCTCCCCCCTCCATCTTCCTCTACCCAATCCCATTCCCATAAACCCCAACCTCTCCCAAGCACACAGGCAGACCAGTATGCACACAAGACAACACACAAGAGTGACACAGGCAAACCCAGGCACCACACATCATCCCACAGGCACTCACACAAACACCATCCAGATGCAGACATAACAACATCCACTGCCTCCACTGTGGCCCCCTCCTCCTCGTCCTCCACCTCCCTCCCAGTTGCGTCTACACTCACACCTGCATGCACTATATCCTCATCCACTACCCCATCACCAGAACACCTATCAGAACACACACCTCAATGGCACTCACAACCCCAACAGCCATGCACACGTCCCCTGTGTCCTCTCCCACTGTGTCTGTGCCCCACCTCCCAAAGTACACAAACGCAAGCACTCAGACACCCAACAGCCATCTACCTCACAACAGCATCCAGCCCATGCACCTGTACCCAAACACAGCAGAGAGACACCTCTTGCAACCACTCCCTCTTCCTCCAATCCCAGACCTTCTCTCTCCTCCCACCCCAATGTCCCTAAGAAGCTTTTCCTCTCCACCATTGACCTCTTCCCTACCCCTCCCCCCGTCCTTCACGTCTGGCCAGGGTGTATAGAACCCAGGCAAGCACTTCAGCCACCCAGGCCACGTGCCCAGTGGTGTCCACAGCAACTCGTGGTGGGAAGGGATCCCGGGCACCAGGCAGCCACACGGTAAGAGTGCCTGCCCCAAGTGCTGCCAGGAAGGTCAAGGTGCCACCCCCAGCTGCTACCGTGAAGGTAAAGGTCCCACCCCCAGCTGCTGTCAAGAGGAGCAAGGAGCCATCCCCAGCTGCTGCCAAGAGTAGCAAGGAGCCATCCCCAACTGCTGCCAGGAAGGGCAAGGGGCCTGCACCCGCAGGCAGAAAGGACAAGGGTCCTGGTGCTGGGACTCAGTCGGAGACCCCACCATCAACTATGGTGGTGCAGCCATCTGAACCTGCAGGGGATGGGCTGGAGCCTCCCCCCACACCCACCAGCACTACCACCAGCACAACCACCAGCAGTGGGCAGCTGTCTGAGGCTGCAGGGGATGGGCTGGAGCCTCCCATCGGACTCACCACCACCAGCACCACCACCAGCACGACCACCAGCAGTGGGCAGCCGTCCGAGGCTGCAGAGGATGGGCAGGAGCTTCCCCCCACAACCCGCAGCAGCAACAGCAGCTGCACCGGTGGGCAGCCATCTGAGGCTGCAGGGGATAGGAAGGAGCTTCCCCCACAACCACCAGCATGACCACCAGGAGTTGGCAACCGTCCGAGGCTGCAGGAGATGGGCAGGAGCTTCCCCCCACCACCAGCGGCAACATCACCATCACCACCCCTGAGCAGCAGTCACCGCCGGCGGACAGTGTGTAGTCCTGAGTCCATGGGCTGTTTTGCGGGCTGCCCCTGCATATCCTGTGGGATTGACACCCACCTGAGAGACTGTGACCTTGCCCTCCCCAATGCCTGCATCACAGGGCACGTTGCCCCCTACAGAACCTTTGAAGAAGCTATCCACTCACCCCATCCTCCACAGGATGAAGAGCACAGGGCAGGATGCCCCCACCAGAACCAGTGGAGAAGCCATCCACTCACCCCATCCTCCCCAGGATGAAGAGCACAGGGCATGTTGCCCCCTCCAGAGCAAGTGGGCAAGTCAACCACTTGAGACACTGTGGCTTTGCACTCCCCAGGACTAAGCACAAGGCATGTTGCCCCCTCCAGAACCAGTGGGCAAGTCACCTACTTGAGAGACTGTGGCCTTGCACTCCCCAGGATCAAGCACAGGACATGTTGCCCCCTCCAGGACCAGTGGTGTTGTTCCATCTGCCAGCTGAGGTATCCCCCTGTCTCCCATCCCCCTGAGGTGCCTGCCTATTTTCGAACTGATGTCCCTGCAGGGTTCTCTCCATGTTGTTGCAGGAGTCATGTGGGGCCTTGGACTTTGTGATGTGGCCCTGTGTCCCATGGACATTGAGGACTGGGCAGTGTCCCTTGATTTGTAAATATGTATACTTTAGATTGGAGGCATGTATTACTACTTTATTTATCTTTTTACATTCACTTTTATCTATTCATGTTGTTCTTGCATTTTTCCAGAGGGCTACGGGGACTATATGTTTTATTACTGCATCTGGTTGTGTGTATGGTGTGTGTGTGTGGGGTGTGTGTTGTGCATGTGTGTGTCAGTCTCTTTTTCCTCCCCCTCCACTGTGTGCCAGGCGGCTGTACTCACCGAAGTCGTCTTCGCCGTCGTTGGTGTTCGTGGTGGAGCAGGGCGTGGAACAGCATTGAGAATATATGCAGTTAAGGCTCTATTACGGTGTGGTTCTTCCATGAGTTTCCACAGGTGAGTTGTTTCCTTCTGTGCAGTGTTTCCACCATGCTTTTGATGTCGTTGGTAATGCCCCGGAAAAGGTGGCGGATTGCAGGGTCTTAATAGGGTTGGCGGAACATTGACTTCTGCCTGGCTGTAGGTGGCTACCGCCATGGTGCCTGTTGATTCCGTCCTGGCGGTCCGTGTGTTAAAGTGGCTGTCTGTCTGAGCTTCTTCCGACATGGTCATGATTTGGCGGTATTTACCGCCAGCCTGTTGGCGGTATTACTGCCACTTTATCACCGATTGCCAGAGTTGTAATGAGGGCCTATATCTTGTATTCGGCCCTCGCTCCATCATGGCTGACCTCAACTTGTGGTTTTGCCCCTGTCCAGTGCAACCAGATCCCCACTGTGCCTCTTGGTGCTATTTTTGTTTACATTAAACTTTAAAAACTCTTAACTCTGGTTGTACTAATTGGATTTTTGTTGTTTTATAGATTGAAATATTCTCTATGTTTCTAAATTCATTTTGGATTGTTATTGTGTTTTCACATTATTACTGGCTGAGCAGTGCATAAATACGTTAAACAGTGTGTCTAAGTTAAGCCTGATTGCTTTGCGCCAAACTACCAAAGGTTGAGGCACAAGTTAATGCAAGGACTTATGTTATTTACTCTGTCCAGGATAGTAATTATTATTTGAGGTGTGTTATCACCCCTCTCAACTTATAACCCAATTTCACACTTGCTGTACATGTTCAGAGATTCTTAAAACACATAGACAGCAGGAGCAAATCACATTTTGTTACTGAGCATAGATGGCGGGAGCAGTGTTTTGGACATAGTTTCTTTCACGCCTTCACTTGTGATTGGGGCTAGGCTTATTTTTAGCTTATTTTCAAGTTCACTTATGCTTGTTTGTCATTTCTGACCTGGAAAACATGTCCACTCTTGCAAGCAAACTTTGATGAGAGAGCAGCCATCCACGTTTTAATTTTTCATCAAATCCTTACCTCGTATACTGTTGCTGATTTCAGTTGATTGCCTTTCAGTGGAGGAGCACACTTTTTCCATTGGCTGTGTAGACACACAGCTATACATGCTAAAACCACAGCTGGCATACAAACCATTTGGTCACATTTCTAGCAGCAAAGTTTTGGAATCTAAGCTATTTGTTTTTTTTTAATGCAATTGTTGCTTTGTTTGTTTCTTCTTTTTTTCCCTTTGAAAAAAATATGCTTCTTCTTGGATAGTGAAGCAGCGACGGTACAAGCAGCTGCATTTCTGGCCTCCCACTTTTGCAAGACTGGTGAATCCATCTGTCTGTGCAATTATTTCTATTTTTTTATAAACAAATCCATCAATCAAGCAGTTGGCTTGTAAAGTGCAGCTTGTCACATGTGAGGGTATCTAGGTGCTGGCAGGATCCAGGGTCTCAGTCAGAGAGCCAGGTTTTCACAGTCCTATAGATCTCCTTAAGAATAGGGGAGGCCCTGAGGTATAGAGGGAGGCTGTTCCAGGCTTTGGCTGCAAGCTAGTCGAAGGAACGACCTCCTGCTTTGCTGCATTGTATGTGGGGGTATGGGCCAGCACAAGGTTTGCAGAGTGGAGGTGTCTGGAGGGTTTGCGGAATCTCAGGCAGTGGTTGATGTAGGCGAGTACAGAGTCATGCAAGGTCTTGATTGCATGGATGAGAAGCATGAACTGCCATCTCTTCTGAACCGGGGCCAGCAGAGTTTTTTGAGGTAGGAGGTGATGTAGGTATGATGAGGGAAATCCAGGATGAGTCTTGCTGCGGCGTACTGAATGGTCTGTTTGAACTAGGTGAGCCTTGATTCCCACGTAGAGGGTATTTCCGTAGTCCAGTCAACTGATGATGAGGGCTTGGGTGATGGGGCACCTTGCGTTTTCGGGAAGTCACTTGAAAACCTTACATAACATGCGCAGGATGAAGAAGCAGGAGGATGACACTGGATTGACTTCGGACCTCATGGTAAGTTTGCTGCACAAGATGATATCGAGATTACTGGCATGCTCAGCTGAGGTTGAAGTAGGCCCCATTTCTTAGGGCCACCAGAAGGCATCTCAGGGGGAGTTATCACTGTGGAACATTAGGACTTTATTCTTGTCTGTTTTGAACTTGAGGCAGTTATTTCTTATCCAATTGGCGACACTGGGCTGCATTAGTGGAAGTTGGTTCTGGCAGTGATGGAGTTTCTGGAGAGAGAGAGAAATTTAGTTGTGTGTCGTCAGCATAAGATATAACGTTGAATCTGTGTGATCTGACTATGTTTGCAAGGAGAGACATGTAAATGTTAAAGAGGGCGGGGCTGAGTGATGAGCATTGAAAGACTCCACAGACGATAGGTTTGGGTTCAGAGGTGAAAGGTGGAAGGTGAACTTGTTGTGTTCTGTTAGTGAGGAAGGAGGTAATCCATTTTCCTTTCTTGGATGCTTATGTTATGAAGCCTGGTGATTAGCATGTGGTGGGGACAATGTATAAGGCTGCTGAGAGAGTGAGAAGGATGAGGGTGGTTGTCTCTCCTTTGTCAAGGAGGGCCCATATGTTATCTGTGGTCGTGACCAGGGCTGTCTTGGTGCTGTGATTGCTGTGGAATCTGGATTGGGAGTGATCCACTAGGTGATTGTGTTCCAGGTCGATGTGAGCTGTTGGTTGATGACTTTTTCGATTGCTTTGACTGGGAAAGGGAACTGGGATATGGGTCTGTACTTGCTGTGTTTGTTGGGGATCTGCTGAAGGTTTCTTTATGCATGGTTTCAGTCTTCTGGGAAGGTGGCAGAATTCAGTGAGGTGTTGATTAGGGCGGAAAGTTTTAGGTTAATCCAGGATGCTCCTAAGTTGAAGATGTGGTTGGGGCATGGGCCGGATGCGACCCTTGAGTAAATTGGTTTCATAATGGAATTGGTGTCCTGAGGTGGTTTCAGGTGGTTAGCCTTGGGATGGTTGTGTGCATGGAGGTATGGCCATTGAAAAAATCTGTGAGGCTGTCGCATAGGTCCTGAGAGGGAGAGATGTTGCTGTCACCATTGCAGGGTTGGTGAATTCCTTGACTATGCAAAAGAGCTCCTTACTGTCGTTGGGGTTAACCTCTATGTGCATTGGCATGGTTTTTACATCTCACGGAGTTGGTAGTGGTACAAGTTCAATGCTGATTTGCAGGTGGTTCTGTCAGCTGTGTCTTTGTTGGTGCTCCAACTTCTCTTGAGGTGCTCGCAGTGTCGCTTGGCTTTCCTTAGGTCCTCGATGTTCCAGCTGGCTTGCTTGGTGGATCTTCTGTGTGTCTTGTTCTTGATGGGGGCGATGATGTCAGGGCAGTCAGTGATCCAGGTGTTGAAGTTTCTGACCTCCTGGTTCATGTTATTGTGGTGTTTGGGTGGGTTAAGGGTGAGGGTGTTGGTCTATTCAGTCTCTGTAAAATTCAGTCTGGAAAATTGAGTGGTGAGTCTATGTGAGTTAAGTGGTGTGGCTGTATTAGATGCAGTCGCTAGAGGTAAATATGAAGTTGAACATGTGTCCTGCTATGTGCATGGGATCATGCACGAGTTGGATGAGGCCAATGTTGTTCAGACTGTTGAGGAGGTTGGTGGGGTTAGGGTCAGCTATGTCATTGAGGTCACTCAAGAATATGTAGTCCTTCAAGACAATGGCAAGGGGGCAGTGAAATTGGTGATAAGGTTGCAAAAGGTGGATCCAGGTCCTGGTGGACGGTATTCGAGGGTTCCCCTAATGGTGGATTTCTCACCTGTTAGGATAGTGACGTTGAGGTGTTCCATTGCTGGGATAGTGCAGTCTGTGACGGTGGTGCATTTGATGGAGTCTTTGTAGATGATGGCGATGCCTCTGCCTAGCTTGTTGATGCAGTTGTGGTGGGTGGTTCTGTAGCTTGCTGGTATGGCAGTGGCGGTGGCGATGTCAGGGGCTGATGCAGACTTGAGCCAAGTCTTACTCAGGAAGACTATATGAGGCACAAGAAGGCACAAGAGTGTCAATAAGGTTCCATACCTTGGTGGTGTGTTTGCTGAGTGAGCAAATGTTGAGGAGGGTTGCATGCAAACCAGTGGTGGGTAGCTGGTGTTGGGTGATAAGTGGGCTGGGTTTTGCTGAGAGGGGTAGGGGCATGGATGTTGTAGCAAGTGAAGTGGTAGAGGGTGCAGGTGAAAAGTCCCACTGTAGAGTGTGGTGAGGCACAATGCAATGTTCATGGTGGCTTCCAGGATCAAGGGCAGAGAGGGTGGTAGAAGTGTAGCTGTGGGTGTCGGTTAGACCAGGATTCCTGGTGCTTGGCGCGGTCCAGGTGCAGATGAGTGGCGATGGTCTTGCCATGCTGCTGCCACCATTAAGTAGGTCCTTGGAGGTGGAAGGGGCACTAGGAGGTGGTGGGTGACGGCTGGTGAAAGGGCAGGAAGGAGATGGGGAGGAGGCGGGAGCAAGTGAAAAGAGCAGAAAAAGGACAGAAAGGGGTAGCAGCAAAAGTAGACAATAAGGGCCCATGGAGAGCAGAAAAAAAGCAAAAAGAGAGCAAAAAAAATGAAGGAATGAGATGAGATGAGGGCGAGACAATATGAAATAAAATGAAGTGGAGAGTAAGAAAAATGGTGCCAGAACTAGATGGGAGAAGCAGCAAAAATTGTGGGAAAGACAGCAGGTATAGGGTTGAGATGATAGTGTCACAGAAGCAGGAAGAGGAAGAAGAATGCAGCAGAGGAGAGGAGTCCTGTAAGAACACAGATCCTGGAGCTGGCCAAGGGCCAAGAGAGGTAGGTGGAGAGCTCGGCCTGGGCCCACACACAATCTACACACTGTAATCCTGTCTCCAGGCGAGGAAAGACTAGCAATATCTGAACGGATTTTTATTTGGGTAGAAATAAGTCAAGTCCTTTCCACTGGAAAGATGCCATGGTGAAGACTACATTTTTATGAATCTTTTTTAAACCACAGGCATCGTTCCCTAACCACCATGCGTTACTATTTTACATACTGACACTGATGTGTTCTTGTGGCATGTGCTTTAAAATCCAGTCGTCTCTTTGATGCCCAGGTGGAGAGGAAAAGATCTTGGCTCTTAGAACTGTATTCCGATCCTCGTCACAGTTCCATTTGTGACCAGTTTTACAGCACAAAAGCCATCCATGCACTCATTCTTCCATCCATGCCCTCCCCAAGCTGGGACACTTCTCTCCCTGCTCCCCCACACTGCCATAGCACAAATCATCCACTCATACACTCAGCAATTCATCATCTTTCCATGCAATCACTCTTTCATCAAGCACTTATTTATTCATCCATTCATCTGCATTCACCATAAAAACCCCAAACCTATTGGCTTTGACATTATTTTTAATTTCAACAGCCACCACTGAATGAGCGAACTATTGGGGAAAAACATTTAGGGTAAATGATTTTGAAAAGTATTAAGATGCCATGATGAAAATAGCAGGTGTCACCATTACCCACAGTTCTCATTAACCAATGGTTCCCAACTTAAAAATCTAAATATCTTACTTCCTTACCACAGATTATTGGCACGTATGCTGGAGAATATAAAGTACTGGTGCACAGTTCTTTTGGGCTACTAATATGATTTTAACATTTTGTGTGGTTTGAAAACTAGACCTGGTAAAACATGTAAAGAGTTGTCACGTTGATTCAATTTTCCCGAGATGGGTTTACTGTTTTGTGCACAAGCCTCATCAGGAATTGTGTTCTCTTCTATGTACAGGCTGGATTGACGTGGGTTTTGGACCATGTCACTAAAAAAATAACACTTTATTATTACTTTCAGTTGAGCAGTAGCCGCACCCATCTGTCGCTGCATTGTCTCCACGACAGCTAGGAATAGGCAAAATCGTGTAATTTTCTGTGGAGGGCTTTGTGGATATTATGCTTTTTATGTGAATTACACAATCGTCTGTGTGGAAATTGTATGTGAAGCATACCCTTGCATACAAAATTCTTTTGAAACACCTGCTCACCTCCATTTTCCATACAGTTTCTGTCATAAGGTGAATGGTGCTATCACAGCACATCTAACCATGGAAAAATTCTCAAAACTTCATCCTGCAAACTGAAATTATGCATAAACCGTGAGTGGGCAAAAGCAAAGATTACAGGGAACACTGGTAGAACACAGGATTATGCTCACTGGGAGAAAGTACTTCATTTTGCATGTTTACACCCATTTTGTTTTTTTACTACGAGGCTGCTAGTTTTTTAACTCTGCATTCTTGAGCACTACTGTACAGGCCCCAGTGTTTGTACTCTAGCCCCTTAAACATGGCAGAATTGTCTAACTCCTACTTGGCATATGTAACTTTCCAGTAAAGCCAAAGCATATGGTACAGGAAAGTACACCAATAGCATGGAAAGTTAAATGTCACCTGTGGACCTCAGCACAAGTTTAGCCATCCACTCGGCTGACAAAGAAAACATGGTTTCAGTCCTACCTGTGCAGCCTGACAGCAGCAGCTTTTAAACTTGTGAGTGAACCTGCCAAAATAACCCCTTTTGACAGGAATGTGCCCAACTTTTATTTATTAAATAAGCCAACAGTAAGTAGGCCTTCTAGACCGCAAGGAAGAAAGCCTAGTATTTAAAAATGTTATACAGCATTATCATGTACTTAAACTCAATAAACTCTCAAAGCTATTTTCATTATACAGTGCTACAGCAGCTCCTATCTGAAAAAACGAAAGTTCACATGAAACAATACGTCTCCTATCTTTGGTGTGATAATCATAACATAGATAGTTCCACCACTATGTTTAATGGTCATTAAAAATCAAATTCACTGGTGCAGTTGAATTTTTAATAAATATTAGATATAAATAAAAGGTTAGAGCTTGTCAGCCAGAACATCCACTTGACTAATTAGCAGTAGCCTGCCAGCAGCTTGGTCCTCTCAATGCTTGTTCAATTACCTGTGAAAACTGTTCCCAGAACAACGGGTTAGGCCTTTTGGCAGAATGACCTGGCTGTAAGTTATGGGACTCCTCTCAACTCAAGGATGCATGCTGAGAAGGATTTAGGAGCCTGATTGAATGAAAGGGACCAGGATGAGGCCTTTCCATTCATAGTTAAGTGTAAAGGGAGACCTGTGAAGAAAAGCCTTCGCTCTCTGGTCCTTCTGTAGTCAAGTTCCCAAAAATGCAATAGGCAAGAGAGATGGCCCCAGAACCAATCTGATGTAGTAGAGCAGAAGAGGATTTCTTATTTACCTAAACTCACCCCTGGCATGTGCACCAGAAATTCACAGGACAAGAATGGTGTTGCCATATTGGATTTGCCTCAGAAGAGTGCACTGTGAGTTAGATTGTAGCGAGGTAAATAGGATGTGGTGCAATGGTGGGAATAGCTGTCCCTGGGAACGTTTTTCTCATTGGTTTGGGAGTCTCCAAGATTCACCCACAGGTTAGTGAAGCCTACAAAAGTGGTACCTTACAGCTTATTAGAACACTTATGAACCTGAGGATGAACAAGAAAGGACTGGGCTTGCTGTCTGCGATCAAGTGAAGAGGAAAAAAAGAACTGTGATGGGCATGAATTTTGAATTTTTGAGTTTTCGCTTTTCCTGCCAAAACCAACAGCTTTAGCAGGACCTCGGCCAATGGGTATCTGACTTTCACAGGACTTTATTGGATACATACTGCAGTCTTGCCTCACTGGATAATTCTTACCTCCATTTCAAAGACTAAGGGCCCGATTACGAGTCTGGCGGTCCAAGGACCTCCAGACTCTCTGTGGCGGTCCGACCAACACATTGTGACCCTGGCGGTTGGACCGCCGTCTCCACCAGGATCTCTGAACCCGACGGGATGAGGGCAGTCATGGTTGTAATAAGCCGGGGTGGCGCTGACCTCAGCTTAGTCTTGATCAACCACAGACAGTGACCTGTGGTTGGCACTTTATTTTTGTTTAGCTTTTGTTTTACCCTGAAATGTTAACGAAATCCCACTTCCTCCTGCCTTTCTTGAATTTCAGTCACTTTGATGTCATTTATCTTATTACATTTTTCTCTGCTTGTAGCAGTTGGTTGTGGGATTTCTATGGTGTTGTGAATTTTTAATCCTTTTTGTGCTGTATTTCCTTAAATTAATCATGCCTGCACTGTTTTATAGCTACCATGGTTTGAATCCAGTTATATATATTGGACTTGTGCATTGGACTTGAAGGAATGGACCTATGCCTTGAGAAAGATTCACAACCTCCCCAACTATTAACCCATTCTCTTAATCTCACAGAAAAAATATTCACCTATTCGTACTTACTGCACCATTTAAGGTGTAGTGTTCACAGGAGCAGAACACTGGCCACATCGCCTGCTAACTGAGTGAGAACTTAAGAGGTGCCACAAAACAACATGTAGTTCTTGCTTAGTATGAGTTGTTTTGTAATTGACTGCTGTGCAAGCCTCATGTCAGACAGCCAGGTTATAAATTGGGACTATATAAAATACTGGAGTTAACAAAAACAGAAGAAATAACGGTTCAGGTATTCTCTATAATATATTTCTAGATAACACATTAACAAATTTTGGGCAATGGAAGTGAGTGATAGTAGTAAGATGACTCTCAAACCATGCCACAGTTGTGTTGAACATAGACTTACAAAAAGAAAGGATCACATACCAAAATATGATGAATGAAAAAGAGCTTAGTCAATAAACCCAAAAGATACAAGACATTGTAAGAAAGGAGAGGCTACTTTACCATTATGGGACGGCAGAGAAATTTATAAGATATCAGAAGAGAGAATAGGCTATTTCACAACTTTTTCATAAAAGGGAATCTTCTTTTAAGAATGGATTTGCAAACATATGGATATATTGCAGATTACTGGAATACTGAGCTATAGGTATTGCGAAATATCACAGCATCATATTAACACCAGTTACACTTATACAATAACATTGAACATTGATAACATGGTGAAAGTATCAAAAACAAAAATTATCAACAGTGCTGGATGCTCTTAAAACAAGTGTGGTATATATGTGTCAACCCAACATGAGGTTCACTAGTGGAATGTGGATTTCCATAATTTGTAATCATTGGTATTGAGTTCATCCTATTTAAAACAATTTATTAGGTGACACTTCTCGGATGTCAAAACCCAAGCTGTGTCCTGAAGCAATGGAGCATCTATTCTAAAATGTGATCTTTAGCTCGTTCTGGATACCTATGTGCTCAGAGTTCTTTCACCTTTTTAAAATTATATGTAATATGTTCCATCTCTTTGTCAATATCAGCCCTTTGCCTTCAAGGTTTCAGGACACGAGAGTCATATCAGTTATAAACACTTATTTGTGATTGTCACCAAAATTGGTAGCATGTGAGACAGTGCACAATATGTCCCAAAAAAAGAATATGGGGTTGGAGAATTGTAAACCAGATTTAGATTTAAATCCTTGATAATCCCATTCCTAGATAACTGAGGGCTTCATTACGAGGCTGGCAGTCTTAAGACCCACCATCACATTAAGACCCTGGCAGTCGGACCACCAGGATACCACTGGTATCAGTGATCCCAATAAGCTGATGTTGGCAGAGGTCAAAAGCAGCCAGCGCGACACTGCATGCAGCGCTGTCCTGCTGATTACAACGTAGTTCTCTGCCAGCCTTTTCATGGAGGTTTTACCTCCATGAAAAGTCTGGTGGAAAACAGATGCAGGAGACCACAGAAGGGCCCCTGCTCTGCTGATGCACTTGGCATGGGCAGTGTGGGGGGCCCCCTGACCAGCACCCTTGCAATGTAAACATTGCAAGCGTGCTGGTGCACCCTACAGGCGGCAGCATTGCCACCGGCTTGATTATGAGCCAGAGACACTGCTGCTACCTCTTTCCCGATTGGCTGACTGGCGGAAACCGAGGTTTCTGCCAGTTAGCCTTGCGGGAAAGTCTTAATGGGTCCGGCAGGGAGGTAGACAGTGTGGTGGCAACCTCCCGTCAGAAGTTTGGCGGACGGGTCATCCTGTATGCTGAACTCCTAATTAGGCCCTTACTGTCTGAAATTGTCAAAATGTGCTTTTTGTCCCTTATTCATTGCATCAAGTCCAGCACATACCTGACTGATGTCTCAAGCAGTGGGTCGTTTGGGTGGGGACTCTAAGTTATTCTAAAATGGCAACCTGTTGACATCTAAGGATGACTCAACGGCCCTACCCAGTAAGTTCCCCACATCCAAATAGCAAGTTGCCCACCTCACAGGTTAGCTGTCAGATAACCCAAACAATAAAACAATGCACAAATACAGAGGCAACGTTCCACAGTTACTACATCTATTCCAAAATCTAAACTTCTGACATATTGAGACAAATGTGTGATAACAATGAATTCCTTTATTATTCTTCAAATGTTCTTCATTGGATAACGACATGCAGGCAGCGCATTTCGCTCAGACTCCGCAAGCTTCCTCAGGGCTTATATTCTCAACATTTCGCTCAGACACTGCAAGCTTCCTCAGGGTTTATATTCTCAACAGGTTTCAAAATAACTTGCTTATTAGTCATATATCTGCCAAAAAGATTCTATTTGTGTAGCAAAATTCCAATAAAAGTCTTTCAATTCAGTGCAAAATGATGCCGTGTTTAGCATGCAAGTCACTGTTCTGTCAGCTGTTTGGCCGAATTGAACAGTAATACAGGAATTAATTGTTATCATGAATTGGTCTTCAGCTGTCTGGAATGTTAATTTTGGACTCAATGTGTTTACTGTGGGATGTTGCCTCTCTATTTTTGCATTGTATCTTTATGTGGCTATTGAGTGAAACTCTCTTTAGGAGGGTGATGCTCTTGTTTGGTAAATTAATTGCCAGATCTCCTTTCCACACAGTCTGCATTAGTTAACTGTCAATTCCAATATAGTGATTTCATTAGGCTTTGTCCATGGCCATGATGTCTATCTAGACTCCTAAACCTCAGTGTTGCGCCATAGTTACATAACGTTAGTTTGTAGGTGACTGTTTCATCTCATCACTATCAACTAGTCAACTTAGCAAGTATTTTCATTGGGGTGGGGGGGCGTATATTTTGTGAGCTATATAGACCTGCCTGGTTTGTAGGGGTTTATAAAAGTGTTGCTCTTACATAGTTACTTCATGAGATCTGAAAAGTGCTTATGTACATCAACCTCAGTAAACTAGGCTAAGAATGTTAAGCTTATTTATGCTCACAAGGATGCAGTTCAGATTTGCCTTTTTATTTCTCTTGCCTCTATCATGTAAATATAATGATTCCATTTTCATCTTTCCTACTATTTTCTCTGAAGGCATATAAGATATGCAGTTTGGTTTAGCATGATCACCCTCCAGCCTGTGCCATGTCCTAGACAGATGATTCTAGAGCCACTTAGCATTGCCAAAAAAACTGCATGTCTGGACGTCGAGCATTATGAGATAGGATAACTTTCGTTCTCTTTCTATCGTGGAGGGTAATTGTGGCTGTACTTAGTTTTGCTCTCTTCATAAGGGAAACAACTTCACTCCATCCATAGGGTGTATCTTCATTGGAGTGTTTGGATTTGTGTCACACCCCCCCACCCCAAATAAATACATTTTTGACATCCTAATTTTGCTCAACAACAACGAAACCCCACTTTCCTGACATCCCACATAATTCTTCCATGTATACTGGGTCCCATGTTTATTATTAGAACATAGGGCTCGCTCCCTGTAACTGAGAATAAGTTGAAAAATGAGGTGCAGTTACATTCTGAAATAATTTTTTCAAAGAAATTGCAAAAAGATTTGACATAGAGCAGTGACAGTCAAAACAAGGTGAGAAAAATATAGAGGAATGGTGGAAAATCTGAATAAAATATAAGAGGTACCACATGTAAATGACCAACACAAGCCTGTCGGAGCACGCTACCAACTGGCTCATATCTTAAGTTAAATGAGAGTTCTGTAGTCACACCCTGGAGACAAAGTGACCTGTTAAAAATGTGTCTGAAGTATCTTCAGAGAATATCAATTAAATGGGCCTTTGATGCATGACTAAAAACACATTGGTCGTGCTCAGACCACAAAGTAACAAATGGCTGACATGTTTCATTGCCAAATAAAACATTGTGGCAATTTGACAAGGGCAAGAAGACCAACTTGTCACCCAACAGTGTACTGAACCACTATGCCGCTAGGCGAAGACCTACCAGTGGTCTTAAGAGATTCACAAGGTAAATCGTTTGACAGTGAGCCCTTAGTTCTAATGATATACATAGGACTCACTATACATGAAAGATTTCTGGGGTGCGAGGAAAGTGGGGTTTTGTTATTGTGCTTAGTTCAGGGAGGGCACCCCTTCTTTCCCTTTCTTCCTTCGGTAGGCCACATTTTGTGTAACATCCTTATTTTGCTAACAGGTTTGATTTTAACTTGTTCCCTTTTTAATAAGAAAATGTATTTATGACAAGACTTACAAAGATCCATCAAGGTTGGGTCACTTTTTTGACTCAGCCCAGACACACAATCCTTTTTGGTATTTACAAAGCCATGCAAATGTCGATTTGTGTGTCTTTGGAAGAAGCTCATTGTGTTGCCTTGCATTACTTTTTATTAGGTGGACATTCCATGGGTGGTACATGGGCATTCCATGCATCCACCCACGAACTTTAACACATACATATGTTTACATAGACCCCATTTACGAAGATTTTGCTTCTGGGTTTCTTCTCATTTTTGAGGCAGCCCAGATGCAAAATCCTTTTTGGCATTTACACACCCATACAAATGTCAATTTTTGTGGCTTTATTAGAAAAAATAACGCTTGCGTCAGGTAGGTGATCCATGGGCAGTGCCTGGGTGTTCTGTGCATCATGGTACATTGTCTGCTCTTAAAAAATATTTGTTTCCACACACTCAGTGGGGACCCCTTCCCTTTTACAAATAGTTACCACCACTCTTGAGGTGCCGGTAAAAAATGAATATTTTGCTACCTTAATTCGGACACAAAACATTCATATACAGCACTGCAATTCTGTATTCGGTATATGGAAGGGATGCCCTAAGCATGCCCCTTCCAAATACTGATTCGCGAAACACAAATTGTGATCCAGTAATATATTATCCAATAACAATTTGTGCTTTGAACATATGAAAAAGCATGTTTGCAGTTGGAAATGGCCCAATTCTGTGAATCATGGCCATTTGCAACTGCAAAAATGCTTTTGTACACAGGGCTTTTGTTCTGAAACCACAAGGAATGGGTTTCCTTGTAGACTCCTGTGACTGTGTGACGTATAAGTGCTTTTATCATAGATTGAGTTTCTCATGCTGACACATCTATGTGAAGAAAGTGAAACAAATATCCCAGAAAGTGCTGTCGACCGAATATCGAACAAGGTTTGGACACCATGGACTCCTCCATTGTATATCACAGTGAATACACCCATGCAATGTATATTGAGTACTATAATTCTACTATCATGCAAGATTATATGAAACGTACAAACAAGCAGTTGCGGGGTCATATTCATATTTAGGCAGTCTGGGAAGTCTTCCATTTGAGCTAATGTTTCTTTTTGAGGGCTGTTTACTTGGCAGCAGGTTGTTTTAAAATTTGCTGATCTTTTGGCAGCAGCGATTACAGTTGTGGCCTGTTTTCACTAAGAAAGTATTACAAGACAAATCTTGAATTGCTCAATAAGCTATTCTGATGGAGGCATATATGGCCATTTTAAGAACAAAAGTGTGCACATGAGAATACAGGAATGATTGTTTATTAAATACAGTCTGAAGCATGACCATTGATACCGTTGTCTAACCACCAGCCAAAGTGAGCTTTCGTAAGGGCGGGATGTTTTTTCGCCTTAGTAACTGTGTCTGTCCCTTTCTGTAGGTTGCTAAAAAGGATGAGTATCATGGAAAACACAGTATTATTCTCACAGTACAGATATGATGCTGCTGGGCCAGGGAGGGTCCACCACCATCATCCTCCTCGATTTCAGTGTAGAATCCGACACAGTAGACCATGTGATACTTTTCCAAAGAATGAGTGAAGCCGGAAAAAAAAATGATGCTCTAAATTGGCTGACTTCTTTCCTAAAAGACAGGACATTTCAGGTTAATGAAAACCCCTGTTATTTGCATACTTTCCCCCTGAAGTGTAGAGTTCTGCAGGGCTCAGCCCTCAGTCCCACACTTTTTATCCCATATAGCTCCCGCTTGCGGACAAAGTTCAGGAATTTAGTCTGTCAATCGTCTCCTATGCAGGCGGCACACAATTAGTTGTTTCACTCACACCTGGAATATGAGCACATTACCAGCAGCTAGCTCCCTGTGTGGAAAAAGTAGCCAGATGACTAACAAACTGCTGTCTCAAACATGGGGAAAAAGCAGAGATCATGATATTTCGTAACAGGTCCAACCCCCAGCCAACTCTTGAATGGCCAAAGTGTCTGGGCAATGCACCAGCCCCTAATTCCCCCATTCAAAGCTTGGGAGTGTGGCTGTGCAACTCTTTTTCTATGAATGTGCAATCAAATAAAATTGCCGCCAGGTGCTGTGGCATACTTAGAACACTTTAAAAATACTACCCCTACTTCCTCTTTATTCCAGAAAACTGTTATCCCACCCCTAGTACCTTCGCGTCTTGACTATGGGAATTCCCTATACCTAGGCTCCCCATGACATGTAACAGAAAGACTCAAAGTCATTTGAAATGCAGCAGCATGGATGCTGCTTAGTGTCATGAAACACGTCTCAGCTAAAAATGCCTTAGTTTCCCCTCACCTGCTCACGTTGAGCTATGGGTGAAGTTCAAGGCATTATGCATAGTACAAAAAGAACACCATTCAAAAGGTCCCTCTCTGATTAGGACCATGTTGAAGACCTATACCCCGGGCCCTGAGGTCATCCACTCAATTGCTCAATCCTGCTCAATTCCTTAAGGTGCCTTGGATATCAAGGATTTGTTGGGGTGAACGCTCCTTCTCCCATCTTGCCCCACAACTATGGAACTCACAGCCTAAAGAGCTAAGAATGGTAGACAAGGAAACATTGTTCAGGAAACAAAGCATGGCTCTTTCCCAAATGAATTATCATCTTATTGATACGGATCCCTGCTCAGCACAGGTGTAGGTGTTCTGTGCTTTAGAAATCTGTAAAGTGTAGTATAGCTGGGACTCAGGGTCTAATTGAAGGAGGTTGCAGCAGGCCTGATGCAGACAAGGCGTGCCTTTTGAACAAGTATTTACAATTTTTTCTTGCTGTGAAAAGGAAATCCCCTTAAGTCTCATTTCATGGAGAATGCACATCATCTTATGTGATGCAAAATCGAATGTGCGTCCATTCCTAATTAGTATGTAATTATGTTGATAACTGCGTGGCGTCGTTTAAGGAACACTGTGTGCCTTACCAACACATTGAAGGTAACTTACATATTCCAAAAAAAGTGCACAGCTACAAGCAAACTCTGCCATCCTCTGGGCGAGGAGCTTCTTTGACAACTCGTATGAGCTTACGTCATCTCTCCTGGGCGATTTCTATCTGGTTTCACTTAACCAAAAATTCAAGCTAAACCTGTTTATTTTCCTCCCCAAAACTGCAGCTGTGAATGTTTAAATAACAGCGCCGTGCCAGCAAGAGCTAATGTGTGCGAGGACTCTAAATCTGAGGGAACATTCTGTGCATTTAAATGTCAGCTCTAAAGACAGGCTCCCATGAAAAGGAAACACTGCAGACAGGGAGCAGGCGACACGTGAACAAAAAACAAAATAAAAAAAAACACAGCCCGCGCTCTGCTCGTCATAGTAAAATTGGCACACATGCTCTCCGCACCTCACCAGTGTTGCAATTAATGATGGTTACTTGTCGGTTATAAAAGAAGTACGTTTATTAGCTTAATTGTAGGTTACAAATAAAGCCCCACCAGGAGCAGCACCCTGCCACTTAGCCCTTCTCACTCCAACTGTCCACTCATCCAAGCACAAACACTGTCAACATTCCAACCATACAATGACCTCACTCACTGGCTGAGCAGCAGGGAACATTTAGGTAGTGGGGAGAATGCATGATAGCAAGAGGACACAACGCATTGCAAATCCTATTTAAAATTAACCGCCGTTTTTGCTCTGCTTGCGGTTTTGAAGGGCAGGATCAATCTACGTTTTGGCATGGTAGATGGGCACGTTCTCTCCACATGCATAAGCAGGCTCAGCAAGCAGCATCTGATCAGCGCATGCCTAACTAACTCATTGTGCTCCTGACAACTCCAGACAGTAGCCTACACAGCCTTGGAGGGCTTACCTCCTGGACCATAATGTGCATCTCTGAGCTGGTGCTTTGGTAAGTGAGATACCCCTGAGTGTCTTCATTAGTAGAGCTATACTCCACAAGCCATTCATGGCCATGCTTTCTGTTCCACATGCCAAACATTCCACCCATGCTGAAAGGACCCGGAATGTAGGCCCTGGGTGGAGGGGTGGGTATTGCCCTCTCTTCTTGTGGAGATTCGGGGACAAGAAGCATCAACACGTCAAGCATGTGCGATCAAGACAGGTTGGCTGGGCACAGAGCTCAGAGAGGAGCTACACTTTTAGCTGCCTTAGTCACGAACTAAGGCGCACAACAAGATAACTTGCTGCACTGTGTTGTGTGACAGGAGAAATGCACCATATCTACTAATATGTGATTCATTCCTGCTCTCTCTGTGTGCTGGCGCACTGAGTGCAGCCTAGTGTCAACATAAACGCCTTTGCACCATTGTGCAAGGGTGCCTGTGTTACAGGCATGATTGTTTTTGTGTCGTAAAGGACACCTTCATGCACAAAAACAACCCTTTGAGGTATTTTCCTCTTTCTACGTGTTCAGTAGCACACGTAGAAAGAGAAAATAATGAGGAGAAATAAAGATATTTCTTCTAATTACACCTGTATTGGGAAGGCATACCATTTTGATGCAATCCCAGATTTACTAACTGTAGTAAGTCTGATATTATGTCAAAATTCATAAGTGGGTGCATGGGGAAAGCTCATGATCCAACCATGGAATGCCTCCCCAATGCAGAGTGATGGAAAGGAGCTAATTGGAGTCCCTCACAATACTCTGGATTTACTAAGTCACACAGAGCCAAGGAAGGTGGCTTTTTATGGTTTAGTAAACCCTACTAAAAGGATTGTGTTGCATTGCTTCAACTTGTGTGGCGCAAGGGCAACACAAGCCCCTTGTAAATCTGGGCCTGAGTTTGGGAGCCCCACGGCCCATGTGGTATAAGGTAGTCCCAAAAGGGGTACCTACAATGTATCCAGCATACTGCTCTCCATCAGGAAGTAAAGGAGTGCTGGCCACTTAATGGGGTGCTGGGGTGGAGGGCAATTAAATAATAAAAGGCAGATGGGCACTCTACCCAAGGTCAGGGACTAGGGACACATGGCTGCATAGTGCTGAGAGATGATGTTATTATTGAGTCTGAAGCCAACACATCTAGAGGAGAAAACGTGGAGGAGTAACAAGGCAGCAGCGGAGTGCTACACTGCAGAGTGCAAGAGTCAGGCAGGGCAGCTCAACTGAAACCAGTTGTGGGAAGTGTAGTGGTGTCCATAGGTGGTAAAAGAACCAGGAGAATGGCGTGGAATGGAGTGAAGAATGACAGAAAGTGAGTTGAGGAGAGCTGTGAATGGCAGCCTGCGATAGGTGCAGAGGTTCGTACTAGAATAAAAAAGCAGAGGTCAGAGGAACAAGCATCTGAGAAGCAAAATACAGTTATAAAAAGCACAAGGTGAGGGGGAACGTAAGGACAGACAGTCCCAGAAAGCAAATCTGAGATTGACATAGTGTGGATGAGGAAAGAAGCACATGGACTAGTGTAATGATAAGTGTGGGAATAGAGTATAGGGTGAGGGTTTTGAGGTATTCCAGAGGCCTGACTTGGGTTGTCGGACAGGTTTTTGGGAAATTAACGTAAGAGATAGGGCAAAACATACAGGGTAAAAAGAAAAAGACAGAGCAGAAAATTGCAATGACAGCAATAAGACAGACAGCAGATGTACAGAGAATTCAGGGGCATAGCTTCAGGGGGTGTTTGATGTGTGACATCCCCCATGTGAATACATTTTTGGGTTGGCAGTTGGATCTGGTGGCCGGAGTCTGTTCTGCTATGTCTGTGTTGGTTTTTGTCATCTATATGATTTCACTGAGAGGCTTTAACTTGCTCATTTTCTGAATCAGGAGCTTAAATATCTATATAGTGAATAGTTTACTAATAAAGTAGTAAATCTGCACACACAGAATTACTTGAATGGATGCAAATTTACTACATTTTAGAATTCACAAATAGTGGCCGTTTTAGACTTGGAAAGCTGCTCTAATCTCTAGTTTTCAGGCATACTATTGGCAATCAAAAACCTAAAAGGTGATGAGATGAATACTTGGAAATAGTCTAACCACGGGCAATAACATGGTAGCATTGAAACCATTTTTTTCATCATCTGTGCCACTGTAGTCAGAGGGCTTGATTTAGAGTTTGGTGGACGTAGTAAAGGCAAAGATGGTGGTGGAGGGCTTTACATCAGCCCCCTGCCTTTACTCCTTCTGCAAAATTTAGATATGTCTCCGAGGCCCATCGATATCTCTATGGATTGGCAGAAACTGCCATCATTGTGAATCTTGTCAATGTGGAAATAGGTTGATGGACGGCTCCGTCAAACATGATGGACAGGCATCAAACATTTTCAAAATTTCTTAGTTTTTAAACTAACACCATGGGAGTAATCTTCCATTGTGAAGAGGTCATTTCTCTTTTTTTCTTTTTCTTTTACTGTCGCTCACTGCCAGGAAATAGGTGATGATAATGCACAGTTGAAAAGCCATCTGACTGTCCACTCATCCACTCTAAATAGGGCAGATAGTCGAGTGGAAGTTTTACACCAACAGAGTACAGTTTACTCCGTCGACATAAAAAGTGCAGGATACCCGACTCAAAATCAGGAGGTCAGGCCTTTTGTTTTGTAAACAGTGTACTCTGTTGTCATTGCAATGGAGTACCCCGTAAGAGTTCTCTGTTTGCCAAACTCTTAATCAGCCCCGCAAGCCCACCTAATGCAAATCAGTATAGACCCTGCTCCTCATAGGATCAGTCCATCCCAAGCCTTGGCCATCTCACCCATTCATCCTGCGACCCACTGCTTTTATAGTTGGTAAATTTGAGATTCACACCCCCCAAATCTCACTGACTAAATTTCACCCCAGAGAGAAGTTCAGGTGAGGCAACAGCACCTAAGGAAGAGTAGGGGATGAAAGGACAGCTGGCAGAGGTACAACACCAGAATTAGATGAGAAGGCAAAGATGGTGCAGCCTATACACGTGGGGAGAAAGGCCACAGGGACAGTGAAAAGAGAGCTTTATATGGATACTGATAAGCCCTTAGGTGGGCATTCAAACTGTAGGCTAGATAGACAAGACAGAGACCAGGTGTATGGAGTGTTCAAAGGCTGGCAAAATAGAGTTAGTCAAGAGGCCAGAGGGCCACCCTACATGGCAGCATTGATTAATAATATAAGCAAGCATATCTTTTGAACAGTTCATGGAGAGCAGCAATTCTCTATTTAAATCTCTGTATAAATAAGGATGGCTAACATATGTTTCGCAGTACTTGGCTAGCGTTATTATGACAAAGAGATTCAGGGCCTCATTACCAGTTCGGCGGTCGGACTGTCAGACCGCCATGTTGGCAGTCCTACAAAGACTGTCATGTTGGTGGTCTTTCAGATCACCCTATTACGAGTTCTACAGGCAGGACCACCGACCGCCAACCAAAAAAGGCAGACTGACAGCGCAGAGGACTGGATATAGGCAGTCTGACCTCCAGCCCCGACAACACCGCAACCAACCATATTACAAGCATAGTTGCCATGGCAGACACCCCGGGTGGTCAGCCAATGGAGGTCCGAACCACGGCAGTCCACGGTCACCAAAGTAATACACAACTGCACATTGGATGAATTTGAAAAACAATACAGCTGATACACATTGTCACACTTGACACACCTGCAAAGGGCACTATAAAACACATCCCTTCACACACACCACAGTCCTTTACATTATCAATGCAAAACACTGAAGCCACAGCGACCTTTGTACACAGAACAGATATTAGGCAACCCTTTTTCCTCACCATCTCATTTCACACCCAGCACACACTTTGTCCAGTCACACCCTTTTGCACTTCCCCTCTTTAGTAAGTCACTGTTTCAGTTTTTTTTTCCTTTTCTCCACCATATCATGTTAAAAAAATCCTCATTTTTCTGAGGATGAGTTAAGAGTCATGGTAGATGAAATCATAATAGTCGAGCCACAATTGTTTGGAGTACAAGTCCATCATACTCTTCTCAGTTGGAAAACTTAAATGTGAGACAGGATCGTTGACAGAGTCAATGCAGTAGGCACCACCCTTCGCACAAAGGAGGACATTAGGAAGAGGTGGAACGACCTCAGGGGCAACGTCTGTTCCCTGGTCTCCAGGCACAAGCTGAAAGCCAAGAAGGCTGGTGGTGGCCCTTCCAGAGCCCCATTACACCTCTTTGCCTTGGAAGGAGAATGTCTTGGCCATCTTGCATCCTGAGGGCTTGACAGGAATACCTGAGGGAGTGGAGTCTGGTAAGTCACAGCAATAAAAATGTCACAAAAATGCTATGTCATGCACGCCCACAGCTCACCTTTTGCCACTATTACTGTCCCGCCACTCACCAGCCCAGTGCCACCTGTCCACAGACCTCTATTTTGCAACTCACATTTGAAGTGTACTCACTTGGGGAGATGACATTTGTATAGTGTGTGTAGTACAGGGGCTGACATGACTACAACTCCCATCAGTCACTGTTTTACAAATCCAAACACCAGACCATTGGTCACTTGTGCACATACTGTTTGGTAAATCACAAATGAATTGCAATAACCTGGGAGGATACCATTTTCAAGTGTGGGAAGTAGAGAGAGTGACCCGACTACAATTCCCAGAAGGAGCTATTCCTGTAACTACAAACACAAGCACAGTGATCACATGCTACAATACATCTGTTAGAGAACTCTCAATTGAAGTGGACTCACCTTTAGGTAGAACATTGGTCAAGTGTGTGTACTAGAGAAAGTGATGTGACTGCAACTCACAGGAGGCACTGTTTCAGTAACTCTACACACCAGCACAGTGTTCTCTTCTCCACAGACCACTGTTAGACATTTCCCAAATGAAGTTTACACACCTGGGGGGGATACTGTTTGTCAAGTATTGGGAAGTAGCGAGAGTGACCTGACTGCATCTCCAAGCAGGCCCTGTTTCTGTAACTAAAAACACCAGCATAGTGTTCTCTTCTTCAAAGACCACTGTTTGTCAATTCCCAAATGAAGATTACCTACCTGGGGGGGATAAAATTTGTCAAGTATTGGGAAGTAGCAAGAGTGACCTTATTGCAATTTACAGCAGGCCATTTTCTGTAACTACAAACACCAGCACAGTGTTCTCTTCTCCAAAGACCACTGTTTGTCAATTCCCAAGTTAGGTTTACTCATCTGGGAGGATACCATTTGTCAAGTATTGCGGAGTCATGAGAATAATCTGACTGCAACTCACAGCAGACCTTGTTTCTGTGACTACAAACACCAGCACAGTGTTCTTGTCTCCAAAGATCACTGTTTGTCAATTCCCAAATGAAGCCTACTCACCTGGGGAATACCATTTGCCAAATACTGGGGAGTAGTGAGAGTGACCTGACTGCTACTCACAGCAGGCCTGGTTTCCATAACTACAAACTACAAAGACCACTGTGTCTTAACTCTCAAGTGAAGTGTACCCACCTGGGAGGAAATCATTTGTATAGTGTGAGTAGTACATGGATTACATGACTGCAACTCCCAGGAGTCTCTCTTACTGTCACTCCAGCCACCATTCCAATGTCCTCTTCTCCAAAGGCTCTTGTCTGATAAATCACACATGAAGGGTACTCACCTGGAGGGATCATTTTTGTATATTGTGTGTAGTACGGGGACTGATTTGACTCCAACTCTCAGAAGACCCTGTATCTGTAACTCCAAACACCAGCGCAGTGGTCACTTGCCCAAATACCCCTGTGTGTCAACTCCCAAATGAAGTAAACTCACCTGGGTGGAGACCATTGGGCAAGTGTGTAAACTGGATGGAATACCCCTGACTGCAACTCACAGGAGGCACTGTTTCAGCAACTCAAAACACAAGAACAGTGTTCATTCATCGAAAGACCCCTGTTTGGCAACTCTCAATGTAAGTTAACTCAGCTGGGAGGATCCCATTTGTATAGTGTGTGTAGTTGAGGGACTGACATGACGGCTAAATCCAGAAGGCTCCATCAATGTTACTTCAATCATGTGGCCAGGGTCCTCTTCTTCAAAGATTCCTGTTTGGTAACTCCCAAATGAAGTGTACTCACTTGGGAGGATAACATTTGTATAGTGTGTGTGCTAGAGAGAGTGACATGACTGCAACTCCCAGCAGGCATTGTTTCTGTAACTACAAGCACCAGCACAGTATTCTCTTGCCCAAGGACCCCTGTGTCTTAACTCTCAATTGAAGTGTACTCACCGAGGATTAAACCATTTGTGTAGTGATTGTAGTATAGGGACTGACATGACTTCAACTCCCAGCAGACCCTGTATCTGTAACTCCAAACACCAGCACAGTGTTCTCTTGTCCAGGAACCCCTGTGTCTTAGCTGTCAATTGAGGTGTAGTCACCCGGGAAGAAACTAGTTTTATAGTCAGTGTAGTACAGGGACTGGCATGACTGCAACTCCCAGGAGGGTCTCTTATTGTTACTCCAACCAGTGTCCTCTTTTCCAAAGACTCATGTTTAGGAAATCACATAAAGTGTACTTACCTAGGGGGGATAACATTTATCAAGTGCATGAAGTAGAGGGAGTGACATGACTGTCAAAGCCAGGAGTATCTCTAACTCAAATCACAAGCCCAGTGTTTTCATGCCCATTTGATCCTGTGTCTTAACTCTCAATTGAAGTTTACTCACCTGGGAGGGACCAAGATACAGATCATGCTCAACTCTTAGAAGCGCCTGGCCACCTCGATCCATCTTGACAAGCTAACCCAAGATGACACTAATGAGGACAGGAAGGACAGCTTACCCAGCATGCCAAGCAATGATCCCACAGGCCTCAAGATGCATCACCAGAATGGCATTGGCAGCAGACACATTCTCAATGCATTGACCACATGATGACTGCAGTAAAATATAGAACACAATCCTGGATCAGCCTATATCACAATCAATTAGGCCTCAAAATGGCCAAAGACATATCTTGCCTAGCCACTGTTTTGCCTGCAGTGGTGGCAAGATGACATTCTCAGGCCATCTTCCCAAGGCCTATTGATCTACGCATCTCAGCAGCTGCTTCAGTCAAAAACATCTGGCATGCTTCACAAATGCCATGGCAATACAACCAATGTCATGGCTAATTGCCACAATAAGATTAACTGCAAAATAACTTTGAATAAAGTTCATGCTTAATGTAACACCAAATTGTTGGAGTTAGATATTATAATACAACCATTAACACTGTGGTGGTCATTACAACCTTGGCGGTCGGTGTTAAAGCGGCGGTAAGACCGCCAACAGGCCGGCAGAAAAAAAATTGAATCACGACCGTGGCGGAAACCGCCAACAAAGACAACCACTTTAACACTCCGACCGCCACGGCGGTACAAACAAACAGCGCGGCGGTCACCGCCAACAGACAGGTGGGAGACAATGTACCGCCCACAGTATCACAACCTACCAATCCGCCACCTTTTCCGGGGTGGATTCACCGCAAACAAAAACACGACGGAAACAGGACTTCAAAGGGAAAACGCTCACCTCTTCATACCCCACGAGGAACCAGGACGCCATGGAACCAGAGCTTCACATTTTCCCTGCCCTTATCTTCTTGCTCCTCTACCAGGAGCACGAACGCCAGCGGCGAAGACAACAGTGAGTATTGCACCTACGACACAGGGGAGGGGGGAGGAAAAAAACAGGGATACACACACGCAACACCCCCACCCTCACCCACGACAACACACACACTAATACAGCCTGAAACATTACAGTAACACCCCCCCAAACCCTCTGGAAGAATGCAAAGACAAAAGGATATTAGTGTAACCATTGTAATCTATTAAAATCCAGTACGCAAAAATATATATACACTATAAACAAATATATACAGCAAAAATAGTAGTCCAGGTATTGCTCCATTGAAGTCCGTGGAACATTGCGCCCACACTGCATGGGAGAGACCCACACTCAATACCCGAACATGACGGAGAGAACACTTCAAGGGCATTAGATGGAAATAAAACAGGCACCTTAGGGGGAAGGGAAAGGGGGGGGCACCTCAGCCGGTTGAGTGCACAATACTAAATCCATGAGGGGTCCCCATGCCCACTGTTCAATCCTGGGGAGTGCAAAGCCACAGTCTCACAAGTCTCTACAGTGGGTGGGTTGCCCACTGTTCAATCCAGAGGAGTGCAAAGCCACAGTCTCTCAAGTCTCTACAGTGGGTGGTTTGCCCACTGTTCAATCCTGGGGAGTGCAAAGCCACAGTCTCTCAAGTCTCTACAGTGGGTGGTTTGCCCACTGTTCAATTCCGGGGAGTGCAAAGCCACAGTCTCTCAAGTGGATAACAGTCTCCACTGGTTCTGGAGGGGGCTTTGTGCCCGGAGTGCTATATCCTACCAAGGACTGAGGTAGTGAATATCTTTCTCCACTGGTTCTGGAGGGGGCTTTGTGCCCAGAGTGCTTCATCCTGCCAAGGACAGAGGTAGTGGATGTATCTCTCCACTGCTTCAGAGTGCTTCATCCTGCCAAGGACAGAGGTAGTGGATGTATCTCTCCACTGGTTCTGGAGGGGGCTTTGTACCCAGAGTGCTTCATCCTGCCAAGGACAGAGGTAGTGGATGTATCTCTCCACTGGTTCTGGAGGGGGCTTTGAGCCCAGAGTGCTTCATCCTGCCAAGGACAGAAGTAGTGGATGTATCTCTCCACTGGTTCTGGAGGGGGTTTTGTGCCCAGAGTGCTTCATCCTGCTCGTGGCGGAATCAGTAGCGTCAGTGGGCCAGCGGTGCTTGTGGCGGAGGTGTCCTGTTCAGCGGTGCTTGTGGCGGCAGTGTCCTGTTCAGCGGTGCTTGAGGCGGAGGTGTCCTTGGCAGCGGTGCTTGTGGCGGCGGTGTCCTGTTCAGCGGTGCTTGAGACCGAGGTGTCCTTGGCAGCGGTGCTTGTGGCGTTGATGTCCTGTTCAGCGGTGCTTCTGGCGGAGGTGTCCTGTTCAGTGGTGCTTGTGGCGGCGGTTTCCTGTTCAGCTGTGCTTGAGGCGGAGGTGTCCTTGGCAGCAGTGCTTGTGGCGGTGGTGTCCTGTTCAGCGGTGCTTGAGGCAGAGGTGTCCTTGGCAGCAGTGCTTGTGGCGGCGGTGTCCTGTTCAGCGGTGCTTGTGGCGGAGGTGTCCTGTTCAGCGGTGCTTGTTGCGGTGGGGTCATTGGCAGAGACTCAGCTGCTGGTGGTTCTGTCTGGCCCAGCAGAGGTGGTGCTGATGGTCCTGTCTGGCCCAGCGGGGCTGGTGCCGGCGGTCCTGTCTGGCCCAGCAGGGATGATGGCGGTGGCCTCCTGGGCAGCAGGGCTGATGGCGGTGGCCTCTTGGGCAGCGGGGCTGATGGCGGTGGCCTCCTGGGCAGCGGGGCTGATGGCGGTCTTCTCTGCCATGCTGCTCTTCCCAGACTTGCTGGGTTTCTTGTGTCCCTTCCCCACCTTGGAAGGTGTCGCAGCTGACTCCACACTCCCATCTGTACCCCTGGGAGCGGCTTCGGTGGCTGGAGTCTTCCCCCTCTCCCGCCGGGCACTGGCCAACTTTTGATGCTTGACAGGTGGGGGACTGTCGGTGCGGTGGCTCCTTGCCACACTGGCTGCCCTGCTGCCTGGTGCACTCCAGAATCCGGTGACTACTGGCACCACTGGTCCCGGAGATGTTGTGGCTGAGGTGCTAGGTTGGGACCTGGAGAGTCGGGCCAGAGGAGACTGACGGGGTGGGGGAGGTGAGGGAAAGAGGTCAAGGGTGGACAGGAAAAGTTTCTTGGGAACACTGTGACGGGCAGCTGGAGGGGGTTTGGGAGTGGAGGAAGAGGTTGTGGTTGTAGGATGTGTAGGTTTGGTGACTTTGGGTGACGGTGCATGCGCTGGAGGCTGCCGTGAGGTGGATGGCTGTTGGGTGGGTGTGTGCCTGCGTTTGTGTACCTTGGGAGGTGGTGTCACAGACACACTGGGAGAGGACGCAGGGGACGTGTGAATGGTAGTGGGGGTGGTGACTGCACGTGAGCGGGTGTGGTGGTGGGTGTGCTGGTGATGGAAGTAGTGGCTATAGAAGCAGTGCATGCAGGTGTGAGTGGAGACGAGACTGGGAGGTAGGAGGGAGACGAGAAGGAGGAGGACACAGTGGAGGCAGTGGATGTTGTTGTGTCTGCATGTGTGTGATGCTTGCGTGAGTGCCTGTGGGATGTGTGGTGCTTATGTTTGCCTGAGCTTCCTTTGTGTGTTGAGGTGTGTGCATGCTGGTCTGATGGTGTGCTTGGGATAGGCTGAGGTACAGGGGATTGGGTCTGGGTGGAGGAAAGTGGAGGGGGGAGGCTAGAGACAGGGACAATGGCTGCCATCAGTGCTGAGGCCAGAGTCTGAAATGCTCGCTGAAGGGCTGCCTGACCAGAAGGAATGCCCTCCGGGAATGCATTGGTTTGTTGCAACTGTCTCTCTACACCCTGGATGGCATTCAAAATGGTAGACTGCCCAACAGTGAGGGACCTGAGGAGGTCAATGGCCTCCTCACTGAGGGCATCAGGGGTGACTGGGGCAGGGCCTGAGGTGCCTGGGGTGAAGGGCACGGGGCAAAAGCTGAGGGGCTGCTGGGAGGGCGGTGCTGGTAGGGGGGGTGGCGGCTGTACCTGTAGATGCGGGGGGCACTTATGTGGCTGCCACGACAAGGGAGCTCCCATCAGAGGACGAGTCTGTATCACTGGTGTCAGCTCCTGTCCCCGCCATGGAGCTCCCCTCACCCTCTGTCCCACTGGTAAATTCTGACTCCGTAGTGTCGCCCTCCAGGGCCATGTGGGATGCAGCTCCCTCCTGCTTCGGTGCCACTGCTCCTCCGCCTGATGATGCTAATGCACACAAGAACAGGGGGACCACAAAAAGGGGGGGAGACAGAAGAAAGACATGTTGAGTGCATGCATTACCGCTACCGTTGGTGGACACGACAGACACAGAAGCTCCCTGCACTACACCGCGCACTTGGGGTCCACACTTCAATCCCTGGGACATGGCTTACAAGGCTATGGCCGACATCTGCTCACATAGATGTCACAGGAGCCTGACTAGGTGTAGTTGGCACTGTACACAGGTGGGGTGGGGTGGGGTGCCACAGGGTCTGCCAGAAGAAGGCGACCTAACTAGCACACTCGCCCTGGCCTAGGGAAACCCACAGCCTACCTCCCCCACCCAGACACCTCCACTGCGCGCTGAATCAGCTGAATGAGAGTGTACTCATCCCCTTGTGGCTGCTGTGATGCCCTCAAGCGCCCATCCAACTCCAGGTACGCCACCGCCAGGTTCCTGAACATCAGGGGGGTCATGTTGTGATGGGCACCCCTCCCACGTTGGGAGGCCATCCCCAGCTGGGCCTCCGCTGTCGTCTTGCTCCAGCGGCGAATGTCCTCCCATCTTTTACGGCAGTGGGTGCTCTGTCTGTGATAGACCCCAAGAGTCCGGACGTCCTTGGCGATGCCACGCCAGATGTCCTTCTTCTGGTGGGTGCTGACCTACATGAATTTTACAGGTGAAAAAGAGATGTTATTGCCAACTGCACCGTCACAGTCATTGGCCCCCATCCCTACCCTTGCCATGTGGCACATGCACTCACCGTCCTTTCATGCACGCCTCATTTCCCCCCCCCCCCATCTTTCATCCACCCAACTCCACACAGGCTTAGCCCATACAGCATGCTCCCAGTGTACTTACCTGTTTGTCTGGAGGACCGTAGAGTAGCGTGTACTGGGGAGGACCCCATCCACGAGTTTCTCCAACTCCTCCGTGCTGAAGGCAGGGGCCCTTTCACCAGACGCACGAACCATTGTCTCTTCCAGACTGAGGTCACAGCAGCACTTGCAGTGTAGGTCCTCTCCTGTCGAAGATCAGGTATCGAGTGATTGAACAGATAGAAAATGGTGGTCACGTCCGCAGCGGTGCGTACCGTCACCACCAGCGTACATCGTCATTGGCTCCTGGGACCCATAGGGTCCAATGTTAACCAATGCAGAATTGCGCCGCGGTCTTCGACCGCCTACCGCGACGGTGTACAACGCCAGCGCAGTTACCTCACATCCCATTGTCCCACTTTGCAGGTCAGGCAGCCACCATTTCAGGGGCCCACATGGCTTAATTTCTAACTGCGTCACACATACCTAGGCCTTGCCTAAACACTCAAACATGCAAATTTTGGATTATGATTTGTGTTCTGTGTAAGCTGTGGGTACGTACCTCTGAGTTGGTTGACTCTGTGCTCGCTGTTGTCCTTCATAGGCACCGTCCGCTGGGACATGTGAGGAGATGGCAGCATCCTCCGGTGTACAGACCGCTGGTGGACCTGTCGACAATGGAGGAAAGACATGTGATCATCACCTACAGGCTTGATCATGCCACAATCCTGGAACTGTGTGCCCAGTTGGAGCCAGAACTGATGTCAGCTATCTGCCATCCCACAGGAATCCCCCTCTAGTGAAGGTGCTGTCAGTACTCCATTTCCTTGCAAGTGGGTAATTTCAAACACCAGTGGCCATAGCACCAGGGATGTCCCAGCCTATGTTTTCCAACGTGTTGTCCAGAGATTTGTCTGCCCTGCTGAAACACATGCGGACCTACATCGTTTTCCCTCAGGTGGAGGATTTGCCTACAGTGAAAGGTGACTTCTATGCCCTGGGACATATCCCCAACATCATAGGTGCCATTGATGGGACACATGTGGCTTTGGTACCCACAGCAGGAGTGAACAGGTGTACAGAAACCGGAAGAGTTATCATTCGATGAATGTGCAGATGGTGTGTTTGGCAGACCAGTACATATCCCATGTGAATGCCAAATTCCCTGGCTCAGTGCATGACGCTTACATTCTGCGGAATAGCAGCATCCCTTATATGATGGGTCAACTCCAGATGCCCTGTGTGTGGCTATTAGGTGAGCACCTGGAAGGAAGTCAGTGGGAATGGTTGTCTGGGTCTGGGGATATCCCTACAGGGTGTGTCTAACAGTTGTCCCTCGCCATTTGCAGGTGACTCTGGTTACCCCAACCTGGAGGATTATAGAGCGGACCTTCGGCCTTCTGAAGGACATTTTCAGGTGCCTCCATATGGCAGGTGATTCCCTATTCTACTCACCAAAGAAGGTGTGCCAGATCATCGTGGCCTGCTGTATGCTTCACAACTTGGCTTTGCGAAGACAGGTGCCTTTTCTGCAGGAGGATGGTCCAGATGGAGGCGTTGTGGCAGTTGTGGAGCCTGTGGACAGTGAAGACGAGGAAGCAGAAGAAGAGGACATCGACAACAGAAACTCTGTGATCCTGCAATACTTCCAGTGAGACACAGGTAAGAATACAAACCTGCCTACTACATGTACTTTAACACTACTACCTCTCTACTGTGTGTCCTTTTCACTCAGTGTATGGTCACTGAGTTGTCACTTTCCCTTACGATTTCACAGATGTGGGTCCCACTTTGTGACATCTGCTTTGTTTCCTCATGGACAAGATCTGTGTGACATAGGTATGTTGACATTACAATTGAAAGAGCATTTTGTCACTGTAATTGCTAATACACTTTTTCGAAATCACAGACAGACTCCAGGTTGTTTTGTGCCTTAAGGGTGTTTATTCAAGTGCTCAATATTGGAGGGTGCTGTAAGATGGTGAGGGGTGATGGTGGAGGAATGTCCATGGCAGAGTCCAGTATATTAGTCTCACAGGTGCATTGCCCAAAGGGGCATAGGAAGTGGAGCTGGGGCAGTTTGAGGATGGACAGGGTGACAAGGTGGGACAAAAGGACGGTCTCATTTCTTGGGGGTCTTGGCATCGTTCTCTGTCTTTGTCCTGGATCTCAGGGACCGTTTGCGGGGTGGTTCTTCCTCTGCAGGGGGTGGGGTGCTGGTGTGGTGGTCCTGTGGCGGTGCCTCCTGTCCACAAGCGCCGGCGGAGGTAGTAGACAGTTCATCGTCCAGGCTAGTGTCAGGGGCCCCTTTTTGTTCCACAGTGTCCCTCCTGGTGTTGAGGACTTCCTTCAGCACCCCTATGATGGTGCCCAGGGTGGAATTGATGGATCTGAGTTCCTCCTCGAAGCCCAAATACTGTTCCTCCTGCAGCCGCTGGGTCTCCTGAAACTTGGCCAGTACCGTTGCCATCGTCTCCTGGGAAATGGTGGTAGGCTCCCATGATGTTGGAGAGGGCCTCGTGGAGAGTGGGTTCCCTGGGCCTGTCCTTCCCCTGTCGCACAGCAGCCCTCCCAGTTCCCCTGTGTTCCTGGGCCTCTGTCCCCTAGACCGTGTGCCCACTGCCACTGCCCCCAGGTCCCAGTTGTTGTTGGCGTGGTGGGTTAGCCTGGGTTCCCTGTAGTGGTGGACACACTACTGATTGACGTGTCCCGGAGACAGAGGTATGGGCCCGCTGGGTGTGCTGGTGTTTCCAGAGGGGTGAAGCTCTGTGGTGGCCTGTGACTAGGTGAGGGGAACCTGACTGTCCCGAGGTCCCAGATGTGCCGGGCTGGTCATCTAGATCCGGTTGGACAGAGCTGCTGTCATCACTGTGGGCCTCTTCTGTTGGTGGTGTGGACATGTGTGGACCCTCCTGTCCGGCCGATGGAATACCGCGGTTGAAAGACCGCCGCGTGGATTCGTGGGTCATGATATTGTGGGCGTATTTCTGATGGCGTGACGGTGGAGGTTTTGTTTTCGCCAGTTTATCACTGACTTTTGGTGTGGCGGACTTGTGTGGATGTCTCAATTTTGGCGGATTCCGAGCAGTGGGTCATAATGACCGTGGCGGAATTCCACTGCCGCGGGGTGTGTTTTGGGCGGTCTTCTGCACAGCGGTAAGCGGCTTTTGCCGCCAATGTTGTAATGAAGGCCTGTATCTTTCACATCAATAGGTCGAGCTGCCACTGGGCACACAGGTGGCCTCAGAAGAGACTGCCACTCCCCCCATGAATGAAGCTCTCAGTGAAGAAGATGCTCCTGTATGTCTGGATGTGGAGGACGGTTCTGGTCCATCTGGGCAACCTGGTCAGACATCACCAGTGAGTCTCATTGTGGCCACATCAATACCTCCCAGCCCAGTAGCCTCTACACCACAGGCAACCATTCACCCCCCCAACCTGTGTTCTGAGCACACTGTCCACCACCGTGTGCCCCCAATCCTGGATCCTGAGATGCAATCCAACACTTCCAACAGTGAGGGAACTGGACCCAATGGCAGAGGGCATGATAGAGGGATGCTGTGGGCCAGCAGGATGAGGACACCATCAGCCACGTCTTGGGGATTCATCTGTAGTCCCAAGGTGTGATCGGCCAGGTCTTAACTGAACTCTGGGAAATCAAGCTGTTACAGAGGGAAATCTACAGAGACATGCAAGAACAGTGAAGAAGCTCACAATACCAACATGGCTTGCCTAACAGGGATGATGAGGGAACATGGCCCTACAACACCACTCTACACCTTCCTTTGGCCAATCAACACCAGGCTCTTCTTCATCTGTGTCAGCCACTGGAAAGGAGGCCCTGCCAGAGGAACGAGACCCAAACACCCCTGCCTCTGAAGCAGAAGATCCCCCCTACCACCACCACGCAAGCAGGGACTTCCGGTGAAGAATCCAGGAGGTGAGGATGGCAAGACACCCACTGCTGCCAGCAAGTGACCTATTCGTAAAGGAACTTCTTTGTGTGCCACACATTCACTCTGTTGACTGATCCTAAACTACCCACCAGTTCCAATGGGAGGACTACTCTGGACTTTGGATTCCCAATGGTGTGGCATTTACTCCAATTATTAAATTCACCATGACTGAACCCTTCACTCTATTAGTTTTCTTTTCCTACTGTCCAAATATGATTTACTAAATCAGCACAGTAATTAATTCATCCATCACAAACTCATTGTCTACTTGCTTATTTTCAACATTTTGCTTTGTAGAGATGTAAGACCATGTGAACCATAAGATGAAGACATGACTTACTTGTGCAAGGAGGGATCTGTTACAGGTATACTGTGTCCTGCTCAGGATTACAACCATTAAACACAAACACTTCAATACAAGTGTCTGGTCACAACAAACATTGTATTCAAGTATACAGCACATAGGCTGTCCATTTGTCTGGCCCTTTGTGGCATAAGAATATGTGACTCATACTGAGTCAAAGTATATATTCCATGGTACAGCCCCCACACCACAGAAGGGAGGGATTTGCCATACATTGTCCTGTAGAATACGCAAACATTAAAATGGTTGATGTCAGAAGCGTGAGTCTGATCACATACAACATCAAAGTAATCCAACATCACATAATCCAAGATACAGACAGATGGCAGTACAACAGTCCCTGATCACACACCCATCATTATCCAATGACCATGCATCTGGTGGCATTGCACAAACATATGCAATTATGAAACGCATCTACAGCTACTTACAGGTCATACAAGAAGAGTGCTTAGTTAATGTGAAGGGTGAATGCCTTGCTTGCAATTGATGACTACGTATTGCATGCCCACATGATGACACACATGGTGCAATTGGCCCAAGACAGCATACTAAACAAGTCCAAAGTGCACTTCTGACCTTCCACCTAAACTCTGTGTAATATGCGTTGGCACAGGTCTCAAACACCACAAATCAGTGACCTACATTCCAGGACCAATCCATGTACACGTTGTACATCAAAACAGCATCATATACCTGCCAATGTCACAACTGTGAAATACCCACATGAGGATGTCATGGTGAAGGTACCTGCACAAAGATAAAACAAGGAGTATAGGCTTCAAAACACTACCTATTGCATAAATCACATAGCACGCACCTGGAAATGAAATTACATTGAAATGAGACTGACACAAACAAAGCAGTATCATCAAGGTGGGGATATGTCTAAGGCTAATTCGTCGAGCAGCCTTTGACTGAATATTGCAGAGTATCATCTCCATAGTTGTTGCTAAAATACTCAGCTCCACATATTCTCACACCTACAGTTCATTGATATATCACATTACATTCTTACACTCATGAAAAGTAGCTGCAAATGAGATCTTCCTGCAAGTCAGCTCCTTCCTTTTCACCACTGCCACCCTCACTTGACATTTCAGGGGGCTCACCTGCTGGCCTTGCAGGCTCCATCTCCGCTGGGATGTACGGGTCTTTCCTCCGCAGGGAAATGTTGTGGAGCATAGGGCATGTCACAGTGAACTGACACACTTTTCCAGGTGAGTAGAGGAGGAATCCACCAGTCCAGTCAAGACACCTAAATCTGGCCTTCAGAAGCCCAAAGCCCACTCCACTACCCGCCTTGTTTTTCCATGGGCCTCATTGAAGCGGACTTCCCCGGGCATAGCTGGATTCCTTATCTGCATCAACAACCATGTGCAACAATGATTCACTTAGTTCATTATTTTAGCACCACACATTGCACACACACTAACAGAACAGATGTGACTTACCAACCAGCCAGGCCCTCTCTGGGTGCAGTTGTGACATCAGCTGGGGTATGGAGCTGTTCTGCATAATGAAGGAATCATGTGCTGAACCCAGATAACGTGCATAGACCTGTGAAATTTAGAGATCTGACAAACAGACAACTTGCACGTTGATGGAATGACCTCTGTTGTGATATACATGTTTATTGTCCTGCGGTGGGACTAAGCCAACATGTGTACTATCAATTGCCCCCACCACATGTGGGATGCATGCAAAATCATAAAAGTAAGCCTTCTAATGGGCTAACTCTTCATGTCAGGGAAACAGCATATAGCTGTCCAGGTGTTTCAACATTGCTGAGAGGATATCCTTCAACACCAGACTGAACACAGGTTGGGACATGGCAGCAGATAGGGCCACTGTATATTGGAAGGACCCTGTGTCTAGGAGGTGCAATAGTGACATAACTTGTACAATGGGTGGTATGCTGGTTGGATAACTAATAGCTGGCATCAGATCTGGCTCCAACTGATGACATGCATCCACTATTGTTTGTCTATTGAGATGGAACAGCTGTATGATGTTGCGTTCTTCCATGGTCTGAATGTCTGGCAGTGAACAGTAGACAGAAGGTTGTCGCATCCTCCCTCTTCCTGGGTGCCAATGTATGACACAACATGATTTGTAAAATTATTCAGTGTGTCCACAGCAACATCCATGATGGATGTCAATTATATCATGTGAAAAGGCATTTCTGAATGGATAGATATGGAAACCAGTACACATCACAGCTGCAAATAACACAAGGGTCACATGTGACCACCATGGATTTCCACACATGTGGTCACAACATGTAAATGGACAAAATTCAAAGATGTGCAACACAATTTCCCCTTGAAATGTGACTGGAAATCACTACCCCTAAAAAATGACCATCAGCAGTGGTGAACTGTGCCCCACTTTTAAATGCCATCTGTGTCCTGCAACATAGTACAATTGTGTTTGAGTAGTAGGACCTACATTACAAGACATGATAAACCTGTTTATGAGGTCAAAAATACATTTTCGAAGGTGTGATGCAGTTTATATAGCCCAATACAGCATTTCAGGCCACAAAAATGGCAGCTGTCTGACCTAGTCCACTGGATACTAGGAACCGTCCGCGACCACCGGCAGAAGTCATCATGGGGGTAGGTGGTTGCAACCATGGCAGACACAGCCATAGGCTAATGTTTTTGCCAGTGGTGGTAGCAGGCTAATGGCTGTGTCCGCCGGTGGTGACAACCGCGTACATGGTGTACGTGACCGCCATGTGCAGATTCACTCACTTGACTCCTGACACTGCTGCCATCAAGACTTCCATGACCTGAGTTGCTGTGTGACGCCTGTGGGAGCAATCATGCCATGTCCAGCAGGTGAGAGGGCCCCAGTTCTCTACTGAGGAGCTGGAAAGGCTAGTCAATGAGGCCCTACCCTGTATGGACAGCTCTATGGCTCACTAGAGGAGCAGGTAAATCCCTCAAGTGTGCAGTTTTCTCTGTACTTCACCCTCCTTTCACTCCTCGCAGGCTAGAATGTCCCCATGTGTCCTCTTTGACTACTCGTGTGCCTTTTGTGGCAGTTTGTGTGGCATCAATGGGATGGACAATGTTTAGGTATTAGTGGCCAGTGGCATATGTTAAGTTCAATCACACTGTGTTGTGTGAGGTTTTTGGGGTCCTATATCATCCTTGTGTTGAATTCACATAACTAAGTAAGGAGACATTACTGCCATCCACTGACATCTCTTTCCTCATGATAGTTGTAAATGTCAGACAACATGTATGTGCATGACAGCATGACTTGAGTATGCATGTTGTATGAGTCAGTTGTGAGTCATGTCAGCAATGTGTATAGTGCCACAGATCTTTTAAAACACATCTGCCCTTGCTAAATGATTGTGTGGAAGGCATGTCATGAGTCACTCTGCCCTTCACGTAGCCACACACACCACATGCCAAATTGCCGTTGGCTACCTGATGTACTGTCATGCCTCCAAGTGATGGGAATGGATGGCATGTTGGTTCTGACAGGTCAGTCTGCAGAGACCAGGGCCTGTCAAATGTATCTAATAGTATGAACCATAGTCCAGGCTGTGGGAGAGCCACTGTGTCTATGCAACTGTGGCAATGTGTCTACTCCCTGTACCCCAGCAGATCCTGGCATGTGGCCAATATGAGGCTCTAGTGGCAAAACCTGCCCTGAATGCCTCAGTCCTTGACTAGATTAGGAATGGGTACAGAAGTAAATCATTAATCTAGTCCATATCTGCATTTAGCATAATTGTCAGTGTGTGTCTTACACTCATGACAGGCCCCTTACACCCACAGCTCTGCTGTCACCTTCCCATGGGTCATATTTTTCCAGTACAGGCGCATTGCATAACTGACAGTCCCACAGTGTAGACAGTGTGTTGATTCCTGCGCGGCCATGATATGTGAGTTAGTAGCTTGGTCACATAGCAGAAACTGTACAATGCATGCCTTTGTTTGTTGGATGTCCTCTCTGTAGGATGGACACATATGTCCAAAGGAATGTTCTGTGGTACAGGTACATAGCTCAGAACCCCACCCCCTGAAGTGGCGTAAGTCTGCGTTTGTCATTCCACATGTCCACACATGGATAGGGAAGACAGTTTCTGTACCCACCATGCCAGCCCTTTCATTGTTATTCATGTATAATGTAGGAGTTTGTACTCTGGCAGTTGTATGTAGGGACTGCATGCAGTGAGTCATTCTCATAGAGTGTGAATGTGTTGGTCCATTCATGCCTAAGGAGTTTACTCTTCAGAAGCCCCATAGGCGTGCAGTTTTCCTAGTGGCTGACATCACAGTACAGCTTGCTAGAGCATGGGCTATCTGAAGTCAGTAAATGTGTTTAGTCTTTGTAGGTCATTGTAGGCACTGAGCAGGGTTGTGGGCTAGTCTGCAGATGGAAACATATATGTCTGTAGTCATGTCCCTGTACGTATTGGCTTGTGTGTGTCACACTTGGGGAGAATCCATGCAGGTCAACAGCCATAAAAAGAAGGCACTATGGAGAGCCATCGCCCAGAAGGTGTGGACCATGGGGGTACACAGCCGGCAGAGCGCCCACTGCAGGAAAAGGTGGGAGGACCTGAGATGTTGGGTCAGGAAAATCACTGAGATCCAGCTTGGGATGTAAAACCGATGTTGGCGGGGTGCCCATCAGACCATAACCCCCTAGTGGCCCACATTCTGGAGGTGGCCTATCCAAGACCTTATGGGCATTTGAGCACAACACAGCAGCCACAAGGGGGTGAGTATACGGTATATTCCTACCTGGCACATTAGCAAGTGAATGTTTTAGGTTCTGACAGCTCCCTCTGACAATTTGCGGATAAGCCATGTGTCACACAGTAGATGGGTGATTGTGACATGTCATGTGTTGTATACTGATGTGCCTTGCCTATTGGCCCAGGGACATAGGACACAACTGCGTTCAATCCACAAACCTCTTGCTCTCCAGGGACAACATATGGCTGTGTATATTGACCAATCAAGTTCTGTTTTTTGTTGTAGTGTGTGTAAATTCAACGCGTCAGACCACTACTAGTCAATGATGCAGACCAAATGTAAGTAAGTGATGGATCGCCATACATGTAACAAAGCCTACATTGTACTGTGGGTGCAGCTATAGATCAATTATTTTCCCTTGGTAAGTGGGGAATGTCCATTGAAATGATTTATGTGCCATCACTGTTGCCAACATTCCTTCTGCCTACATGTTAGCATGTGTCCCTTTCTCCTTTGGAAAACATTTGTAAGCTGCTGTTTCATCCTTGGTCGACCTGTGTTGATGGGACGATGTCTGAATTCATATATGTGCATGGTAACCTGTGTGTCGAATAAGCCATTTACAATGGGGGTACATTTTATGTTGTGCCATATTCAGGAGTGTGTCATTATTGGCTGACACATTCCTGCATGCGCCACAGCATCTCATTTGGCATGTACAACTGCAGTAGCAATGAGGGACATGACAGGTAAGCCTAGAATTTTGAGCCACAATGTGCATTGATATGCCATCGATGTAGTAGCATGTAGCAAAGTTCACTGCACATATGTAAAGGGTAAGGTTTGTGACCTGACTGCTGGCACTCATCTTGGAGGCATTTTTGTTGAAATCACATGTGTTTGGGTACAAGCATTTGTCCACAGATAGACATCTGGGTCTACATGACCATAATGGAGCCAATGATGTAGCTTCCAATTAAGCAACATGCTGAGGGCCTTCAATAAGTAATTGCAAATGTCAGCGCCTCTCCAACATCTAAGGGACTAATGGAGTCTACTGAGGCGCTCAGAGTATGTTACTGTAAGTGGTGCCAGACATTAGTGATGATTAACCTGGGGCTTGCTCATTTATTGTGTTGTTGATTTTGGGGCATCTCTACCTGACATATACCACATGATGCCCACAGTGTGCATTTCCATGCCACATGTGTGGCCTATCTAACATTAGTACTGCCTCCATGACCCAGTTGGGATAAATATCACTTGGTGAAGTGTGGATTGTTGATGTTTCCAGTGTGACATGAGTATTTCCATGTCCCTTTCTCCAGGCTATTGTACTATTGCCATCAACCTGGCAGGATTTGTAGCACAATTTCTTTGTGTTGAGTCATTACGCATGTGCGAAACAGATGTGTGCATGACCTTGTGTGGGATTTGTGAATTCATTTGGCATTGGCCTACTATTGGTTGACAACAGGTAACTGATGTCTGCTCCACTGGGCAAAGCATTAAAAGTGATGTGGTCTCCTACTTGTTTAATGGTTACTGTGATTGCACAACTTCAGCCATGCAATTGCAGTTTTGTGAGATCCTGATTTTCTTGTGGGCAACTGTTGACAGTTCAGATGGCCTGCATGCATATAGTATCACATGTACGGATTATTTAGGTGGTGTTTGTTGCTGGGGCCCACAGACATCATCAATTATTCAGAGCTGTTGTTCAAGTGTAATCATGGACATCTGATGACCCTACTTTTCTTTGTATTTGCAGCATCAGCACCGGTAAGTGAAGGAGACAGGACAGAGCTGAGTGAGGAAGCATCTGGCCACAGGACCTCCGGTCAAGACACCACAGACACAGGGGGACTCAGTGGCCCGAAGGGCAAGGGGAGTGCCACAGGGGAGACTGTAACATCCTCGTCATCATTGAATGTTTCCTCCAGTGGACATTCCCTAATGGTGGCGGACCCATCGGGGCATCGCCCTGTCCTATCTTTGTCTGCCACCCCCATTCTATCACGCCCTCCCTGATGCTCCCCAACCAGTTGGTCGCACCCACTCACCCAAGAGGGTGGGCATATCCTTTGCCGCAGCACCCCCGCCCCTGCTACCCCTGCTGCCCTCAGTGCGGAGGCTATTGACCTCCTGAGAAGTATCTCTGTGGATCAGAGAGTGATTGTGAATGCCATTTAGGGATTGGCAACCCAACTCCAGCAAACTAATGCATTTCTGGAAGGCATTCATCATGCAATGTCTGGCTTACAGAAATCTTTTCAGGCTTCAGCCTCCACAATGACGGCAGCCAGTCTCCCCAAATCTTCCATCCCCCCTCCACTTCCCTCCTCCGAATTCAAATCCCCCTTCGCTTACCTACCCAAAGCACACATACCGATCCACATGCACCCACCTCAACACACAAGAGCAGCACACACAGACATAAGCACCACAAAACACACCAACATGCAAGCAAATAACAGACACCCACAGACACAACATCAGTCACCACTTCCCCAGACACCTTCACCACCCCCAGGGTAACACACACAACATCAAGCATACCCACAGGTACCACCATACCAGTCAGTGACACAAACACCACACCCACCACATCCTACAGATACCACACAAACTGACACACAGACATCCACCACAAGCACCATATCCATGGACACCACCAAAACAGATACACATACATCTACTACTACCAACATACCCTCAGACACCAACCCAACAGATACACACACATTTCCCAATCTATCCCCCAACACCTCCCAGCCCCCAAGACACACAAACGCACTCGCTCACCCATGCAACAAACACCACCCAAACACAAGCATACCTCCCACACACATGCACCCACAACATACACACCAACACACCAGACAACCATTACCTTGCCCTCCAAATCCCCATCCCTTCTGCTGACCATCCCTGTGTCCCTAAGAAACTTTTTATGTTAGACCTTGACCTTTCCGCTGTTCCCTCCACCCTCGTCCCAAACCCAATAGACCCAGGCCCACCCTCAACCCATCCCTTCCACCTCCAAGTCCTCCCCTGTCCCTCTGCAAGCCCCAATACCCCTCTTCCCTAGCAGTTCACCCATCCAAGAAGCAGTCCACCTCTCCCAAACCCAAGACTAAACCCACCCCTCCCAAATCCAACCCCACCCCCAAGATGATCCCTGAGGTGCCTGCCTACCCACTTGATGCCCCTTCCTGTAGAGGTTCCCTGACGACACCATGATGTGGCCTGTGCTGTTGCATATGAACTGGCCAATGGCCTTGGTCTTTCAAATATTTTCAGGTTTTTTTGGGGTACACATTTGTCCTGCAATTCCTTTTACACATTTATGTTGTTCCTGAGTAACTTGTGTTGTTTGCCTACAGTTGTGTGTGTTTCAGCCTGCTTGCCAATCCACTTGCTGTTGTTTGCAGCATCTGACTTTATGGGCAGTGTTGGTGTCCGCCAAGACAAGGGTATATGTTGACTGTATGGATCTGTGGATGTAAATGCAATGGTGGTGTCATGGCATTGTGTACTGTTTGGTATGTTAAGTATTTCATCTTGTGTTGTCCAATGGGAGCATGTATGGTGTTAGACGTGTCCCCCTGACATGGATTATGCAGTCAACTAAACTGTGGCAGCTTGAGTTTTGTTTGTGAAGACATGGAGTGTGTACAATTGTACTACCTTTGTTTGCATTTGACTGTGCATGTGTCCATTAAGCTGTGTGTACCTTGCATCTACTTCATGTAGAGGTATGTCCCATGCAGTTGGAGTTGTATGTGCTTTGTTGACTTGCACTTCCACATTGTGCAAATAGGCATGTCATTTGGGTCTAGTATTGTTTGTCCCAGAGATACCTGAAGGGCCAGTTACTGTGCAGATGTTGTTTTATGGGCATTTGCAAAGGGATATGTGTCCCAGTGCAGCCTCCTTTCCTGAGTGTTCCAGATGGCCCATCCCTATTGTGCAGGTATTGTTTGCATAGTGTGCCTTGGATACTTGTTTCTCTGCCTATTGTGCGTTCCATTGTCCTTCCATTGTGTTGCAATGTGGGTGATGTGTGTGTCCATTGCGGGGCTGTTTACTGGGAGTGGTGTTTGTGGGCCATGCCACATCCATACATATGTGTGTTGAATGTGACAACAGTCCATGGCATGTGAGGAATGTGAGTGTGTGAGTTGTAGTTATAGATGTGTTGTTGGTGTGTTGTTGGTGTTGTGTGAGACAATGTTGTGTACACTTCACTGCCCCTGTGTCAGGTGAGCAAATCTGTGTATTTGTGTAGTGTTGGGGTGCAGTGTGTGAGTGACCTGCCGAAAGGTGGCATACTGTTACTGTGCATGTGCCCTTCTTTGTGTCTGATTCTGACTGTGTACTCAAAGACTGTCTAGCGTGATCCCCAAATAATATGGCTGCCGGTGAGACGATCTGTTGTTACAGTTACTAACGCAGGTAGGTGTGTGTACTTACAGTCAGTTGCATCCCTGGCTGTGTGGATTTTGTGCTCTCTCGATGATCACCTCCAGCGTCTGGTCACGTGTGATGGGCTCCATGGCTGCACCGGACATGTGAGGCTGCCTGCAGGTGAGTGTCTCCCTTTATAGTCCCCATTTCCGCCTGCTGGGATGTGGTGGCTGGACCGCCACAGTCACATTCGCAGTATGCAACCTCATAATGTGTCCTGTGGAAACACAGGCTCTGCTGGCCTGTCTGTGCAGCCTCGTGAACGTGGCAGCCAGTGCTGCCTAGTAGTGCCGGCGGGACCACTGAAGTCTTTGCTCCACAGGCCAGCATGACTCGCACTATGGCAGTCCAACTGCCAACCTGAAGGCAGTCAGACCGCCAACGCTGCCTTGGCAGTCAATGGACTGCCAAATTCGTAATGAGGCCCTCAGTGGCCAAATCCAAATAATTGGGGAGGAGAGATTGACAGTGAGCAGTGACTGTGCTGATGACAATGATGAGAGCAGAAGTGGTTATTATGCACTACAAGCAGTCTAGAGTTATCATTAATGCCCTATCTGGGACGTTCTTTTCTAGGGGCTTAGGGGACAACCCAAGTTTAGACTGGGAGCATGTTGGAACTTTACAATTCCTTGGCCTCCTAGGCCATTTCAAATATGAATGTTCCAAAGTCATACCGGTAACTTCAGCTAAGCAAACTATTTGTACTTCAAGTTTCCAGCATTTCTTCTGCAAAGACATCAGGCTGTGTAGAACAATGCAGCACAGCTGATTTATGGTTGTCCTCTAGCACCCATGATAAACCTCTATTTCAAAAATGACAGTGGCTTCCAATATGGCATTATTGTACTTGGTCCTATATGCAGGGTCCTCTCCAAACATTTTACCTTCACTCTCTTGGCTTTTAGACTCTGCAACCTTTACCACTGCTAACCAGTGCTAAAGTGCCTCAGCTCTTTCCTTTAAACATGGTAAAATTGGCTTACGCACAACTGGCACAATTAATTTACTTGTAAATCCATAGCAAAGTGGTACTACATGTACCCGGGGCCTGTAATTCAATGCTACTATTGGGCCTGCAGCACGTATTGTGACACCCACATAAATAGCATTTTTAAACAGGTCTCAGGCCTGCAATTGCACCCTGTGTGTGCGGTTTTCAACTCTCATTTCAACCTGGCAAGGTAGACCTCTTGCCAGGCCCAAACCTCCCTTTCTAATATGTATATGTCACCCCTAGGTAAGGCCCTGTACATTCCAGAGTGCAGGGTACAGAGTATTTAAAACCTAGGACATGCACTTTTACATTTTACCTGCCCTTGTACTGAGAAACTCATAAATTAGTTTTTCACTGCTGTGAGGCCTACCCCTCCCATAGGATAATGTTGTGTTGCCTTATTACATTTAAGAAGTGCTACTTTTTGATTGAGAACAGGTAGACGTTTCATGTTTGGTATCTGAAAAAGTGCAATCAAAAATCCTGTTTTTTTAAGTTACAATTTTAAAATGCACTTTTAGAAAGTTGGCATTTTCTTGTCCTAACCATTTGGTGCCTGCAGCCTACTCCCGGGTCATATGACTGGCTGTAGTTAGCAGTTGGACTTTGTTTATTCCTCCCAAACAGCCACACAATAAAGCAATTACGTGTGACTGGATGGGTAATCAACTGGCAGGATGTGGAGTGGGGGTGAACATAGCCTCACTGGCAACTGAATTTTGGTCAAAATGTACACACCTGCATTGACACAAATGGAAAAATATACCTTGTTGCTGATCGCGTATCCCGCCGGTCCACCGCCATCAGGAACACCATCAGTGGGCTGGTGGTAACATTGTAATACAGCAGATGGGAGACCGTCAACTCAGCAGTCCTTTTGGGACACCCTCCTTGGTGGCATGGCGGTCTGACAATCGAACTCGTAATCAGGCCCTAAGTCACAGCCAGGTGCTGCTGTTCGTCAGATCAGGTAAGTCCCTTTTTAAAGATTCTTTTAAGGTTCTTGAGGGTAGGGGAGACTTAGGATGCATATTTAAAACTTGGGTATAGTGTTGTTGAAGAGTTTTTGTATTTTTAGATATGTTTTGGTAGTGTTTTGCACTATTTTATCATGTCACTTTTTAAAAAATTGTTGTAGTAATGTATGAGTTTGTTATGTTGAATTATGTGATGTTACTTATGTTTTGATGATTAAATGTTATGCATGTGTATATTTGGGGCAAAAATGTATTGTGCAGGTGGCTCTTTAACATTTCTTTTACAGGTTTTGTGTACAAATGATTTCTATGGGAATTTGGAGTTTACGATTTTTTTTTTATGGAAAATTAGTTGTGGTTTATTACAAACCAATTGCTTTTACTTAGTTTTCCTTTTCTCCGGGTTTTTCCAGACTTTGGATTGCTTCAAGGGATTTCTATTGGATTGTTTCTATTTTAATACTTTTTTGCCATTTTTGAATTTGTTTCTTCTTATTTTTTGTGGATTACTACTTTTTATTAAGTGGAGATGGTGAAAGATCTGCAGCTACAAAATTGTAAGCTTTATTTTGAACTCTTGTTGAGGATGTGAAATGTGATATATTGTTTCTGTTATTATTATTTGGAATTATTTGGATAATGTGTTGTATTTATTTGATGTGGTGGACTAAATTTGTTTATAAGTTTGTTTGCTGGTTATTGTTACATTTTGTTTAATAATTAATATGTATAGTTTATTATATCAGTGTTTATTAACATTGTGATTAAATATAATTGTTTCACTGATGTAACAAAATAACTACATTATTATTTAAAAACAATTTGATTTGTTGGTTTACAGTTTGTTGTCGTTGTTGAGGTTATTTAGAAATAGTTTGAATTTAAATTGTAGCATGTTGTACATTCTTTTCGTTTGTTTGCTAAGTTTAGGGTCAATTTGGGTAACAGATTGTTATATTCTTCATTTTTGGTAGCTTTGCTCTTTTTGAAATGCTTCTATAAGTATGTATAGTGTAGATTGAGTTCTGCCTACTGTGGATTGAAAGGCATTGTGCCATCCTTCCACTGAGTTGTTTAGTTTGGCTTCCTGTGCCAGGGTGCTGTCATAGACATTCCACCATGGTATCTGGAATTTGGCTTTGGGTCTGTGTCCTGACTGATGCATAATCAAAAATAGGGTGATAGGGAGGAATAATGGTCCAGTGTATGACCTCACTCAGCTAATACTATGCAACAAAAATCAAGATACCTGTTCCAAAAAGAAAGTGACAGGAGAAAGAACACAGGGAAGTCCTAGTTCTAGGAGCTGATGGGTGTCATGCTTCATCATCGGAATAGCTCCTTGTGAGACCGGCGCTGCAATGTCTGACGGACACCCCCCGTAGGGGGCCTGTTTGCCGGAGATCTTTTCTTGATGACGCCAAGACCCCAAGAGTGAGTTTGGAAGAAAAAGGGAAAAGAAGAGACACGGATAAGGAGAGTGAAATAGAGATAATGATCAAACACTCTCAACCACACTTATTTGGAAAAGGGAGGTGAGGAACTACCAGACCATCCCTGGAAAAGGGTCAACATGTTTCGCGTCTCTATGGTCGTGCCGGATCCCGTGACGCTTCTTCAGGACCAAATGAATATATACTTCTCCTCTAACAAAACTGCAAAGGCTCCTATAACCTGAAACTGTCAGTCATAATGTCTCCAGTCACTTACACTCGTCCGGTGTAACTTGAACGTACTGTTCCTAAATGTCGCCCTGTAATCAAATGAACACAGGTCACTTGGTGGTACTATAGTCTAAAAATAGTAGTATTAGAGTAATTTCATTAGTTAGAGACAAAACGGTGTCATTCTGTGAAAAACACAGTGATGGTGCAAGTAGTGGCACACTAATGCATGCAAGGCAAGTATCAGCTTACCCTCCCAGTTGAGGAACGTACTTCATGGGACAGCGTAGGCCAATGGCCGGGCGCAAAACTTCTAATAGTCAAGTAAAAAAAAAAAAAAAACAATGCCCATTATTGTAAAGTAGCACTCTTCAAAACACGGCGGCTATAGTGACATAAAGCAGCAATAACCAATCGTAAGACATAAGTCATGGTGAGACACAATGATCCCATCGAACAAACAGCAAAGAAATACTAAGCATACATAAAATATAGACTGTGAAGTTCTTACAACAATTCTGCCAGCAGGTTAATCAAATCAAGCTTGGGTTCTTGGCGTCATCGAGAAAAGATCTCCGGCAAAGAGCCCCCTCCGGGGGGTGCCCGTCAGACATTGCAGCGCCGGTCTGACGAGGAGCAATTCCGATGATGAAGCACGACACCCATTTGGGTGTGTGAGGACTCTTGCTCCTAGAATTAGGACTTCCCTGTGTTCTTTCTCCTGTCACTTTCTTTTTGGAACAGTGTACCTTGATTTTTGTCCTGACTGATGCAGTCTGCCACCCAAGTGTCTTCGAAAAAGTCCATTAGAGGAATAAGGACCTCATTACGGCATTGGTGGTCCTAGGACCGCCAATGCTGAAGTGGCAGTCAGACCGCCGCACTCCAGGCAGTTCAACCACCACATTACTTCCCTGGCAGTTGGACCACCGGGGGACTGCTGCCCCCATCAGGAACATGGTTTCCAATGGGCTGACGGCAGTTGTAGTCGTGGTCAGCTGCAGCGGCACTGAGTTCAGCGCCGCCACGCTGATCACAAGTCCAGACCCCACCATGAAAAGGCAGGCGGAAAGACAGTGTAGGAGATCACAGGGGGGTCCCTGCACAGCCCTCAACCATGTCATGGGCAGTGCAGAGACCTCCCCTGCCCTGCACCCTTAGATTGCGCACTCTCTGCTCTGCAGACAGTGCCATTCCGAGGGTGCTGTTATGCTACGGTATTGGCATCAGCTCCCATAAGGGAGCTGAGACCAATACCATAGCACTGTTCCTGCCATAATACGATGTTCCTGTCGGTCAGCATGGTGGAAACATTACAATGCAGCGGGGGTGAGGCAGCTGGGTTGACGGCTGCCTCTTGCCCGCGAGTTTGGCTGTCAGCTCGTCTGACCACCAAACTCGTAATGAGCCCATAAGTTTGTCTTGATTGTGTTAATAGGAAGGGCTTTTCATATTAGTAAGTTATAGTGTTTGGCTACCTCTGTGAAAGAGACATAGGGCTAGTGCTAATATATTATTTTTATTTCAAAGATGATTTGACCTAGTGGAATATTCTAAACTGAGGGTCTAATTAGGACTATGCTGGTCCGACCATCGAACTACCAATACGGCAGTGGGGAGGTGGCCGCCATGCCAGCGGCCTCCCCAGCGCCGTATTATGACTTCGCTGCTAGGATGGCCTGCACCGATAGTGCAGCGGCATTTGCCTCAGCTCTTCCTGAGAGCCAAGGTCAATGCCGCTGTTCCGTCGGTGCCAGCAGCACACCCGGAATGCGCACTGTCTGCCATGGCCAGTGCAGGGGCCCCCATGTGGCCCCGTTCCTGCCTTTCTGACAGCCTTTTCATGCTGGTTACCCCACCATGAAAAATCTGGCAGAAAGGCAAGTTGTGATCGGCACCGCCATATTTGACCACAACTTGCACTACATCCACCCCATAATCTGGTGGTCGGACTGCCAAGATTGCAGTGGTCGGACCGCCACCATGAGTATGGCGGTCTTAGGATTGCCCTACTCATAATTAGGCCCTTAGTGTAGATTTTTGGAGGTGTTGCCATATACTTTGAATAAAGTGATAGTAACAGCCACATATGGCCATGTTGGGGTATCTTTTAAAATTGTTTGAATCATGGCTTGTTCAAAGTCTGTTATTATTTTTTTGGGGTAGTAGTTATTTGTTTGTTGTTTTATATAGTTTAGGAGTTAATAGTAGGTGCTGCTTTATTTAGGAGTAAAGCATACAAAAAAGAAATATTGGTGTGTTGATATTCACCATATGTGGTGTATATCTAAGGGCCTGATTAGAAGATTGGCGTTCGAACCACCAGACCACCATGTTGGTGGTCCTAAAAAAATTGCTGCTCCGGCTGTCCCTAGCCTGCGATATTACAATGCAAATGGGCAGAACTGCCACAGGCCAAGCAAAAAGGCAGCCTGCTAGTGGCAGGGCGGTCTGCTATCAAGGTGGTCCAACCTCCAGTGCCTTCAGCGCCTCAGCCAACCAACGAGCCTATTGCAAATACACAGTTGCCGTTGCGGTCCCGTTGTGGACGTGAGCCAATGGCAGTCGACCACTGCGGCCTGAGTTCAGCAAAGTAACAGACAAGTGCACATTGGATGAATTAAAAAATAACACAACTGACACACATTGGTCCAGATGACACACCTCCATATTACACTATAAAACACACCCCTTCCCAGTCCACAACCCTTAGCATCTCCACAGAAAGACAAAAAAAAAAACGCCACTGTTTTTTAAATTTTCTATAGATTAGGCACCCCTTTTTTTCACCAACTCATTTAACACCTTGCACACACTTTTGTCCATTCGCTCCCTATTGCACTTCCCCTGTCAATTAAGTCCCTGCCATCCACTTTAATTGTCCACCATGTCACATCCCAAAAATCCCAATTTTTCTGAAGATGAGTTTAGAATCATGGTGGATAAAATCCTAAGAGTAGAGCCACAATTGTTTGGAGCCCAAGCCCAGCATACTCCTCTCAGAAGAAAAATGGTACTGTGGCAAAAGATCGTCGACAGAGTGAATGATGTTGCACCACTCTACACACAAAGGAGGACTTTAGGAAAATGTGGAAAGACGTGAGGGGCAAAGTGCGTTCCCTGGCCTGCAGGCAACAGATAGATGCCAACAAAACTGGTGGTGGCCCTCCCAGTGCCCCATTGATACTCTTTCCCTTAGAGGAGAAGGTCTTGACTACCCTCCATCTAGAGGACTTGATGGGAATACCTGGGGGAGTGGAGTCTGGTAAGTTACCGCACAAAACAGCAATGTCCTGCATGCTCACAGCTCAGCTTTTGCCACTGTGTTGTACATGTACTTCACCAACATTCAGTACCCAGAGTATCTGAGATGTATCACTGTCATTGTGTATTGCTGGACCCAACAGCACAGCTACCAAGGCCCATCACATACCATAAGCCGAAATGGTGCCTGTAAGTCTTTTAATATCAAATACAATCCCAGGACTCATGGTATGTCTCAACATGTAAATGTATTCTCAAATCTAAATGCAGCCTGCCTACAAATATGTAATACTCAGTATTTGTCTAGATTGTGTGTGAAGTAGAGAGAGTGGCCTGACTGCAACTCTCAGGAGGCCCAGTTTCAGTAACTAAAACCACCAGCCCAGTGTTCACTTGGCCATATACCCCTGTTGGCTAACTCCCAATTGAAGTGTCCTCACCTGGGAGGATACCATTTGTCAAGTGTGTGAAGTAGAGGGAGTGACCTGACTGCAACTCCCAGAAGGTCCTGTTTCAGTAACTCCAACCACCAGCCCAGGGGTCACTGAGCCATATACCCCTGTTTGTTAGCTCCCAATTGAAGTGTAGTCACCTATGAGTTAGCAATATGCAGCTCATGCTCAACTGAGAGACATGTCTGTCTGCCTTGCTCCACCTTGACCTGCTACCCCAAGATTAAACTATATGACAGGAATGACACATAAAATTGGGAAGAGGTTAAACCAAGTATTCTAAGGTATTAAAGGTTGTTCTCATGTCTACAGAAAACTGAAAACACATCCGGCATCACACAGTGGAAATCTGGTCTGGCCCTGGTCAAGGTTCATTCCTTCATCCCGGTGGGTTAGGCGTGACTTTTTTTAGAGTCAGTTTGATTCATAGGGAAGTTGGGAACTACGTTGTGTCCATTTCACTCCTGCGGAAAGGTACAAGCCTGACAGCAAAACCATAGAAGTCAGCCTGCACATTGGATAAATCTTCACTTCTGGGGAACCGGATATAACTGAACATAGGTTGGGACATACCACCAGAATAGGACCACTGTATATTGGAAGGACCCTGTGGCCAGGAAGTGTAAGACTGCCATGAGTTGAACAATGGGTTGTATGCATGTTGGATTAGTGTTTTCAGCAACAGATCGGGCTTCAATAATTCAGACAGTACTGTTTGGTAATGTGACGTTCTTCCATGGTTTGAAGGTCTGGCAATGGACAGTACACTGCAGGTTGTCACCTCCTCCATCTCCCAGGGTACCTATTTGTGACATCAAATGAGTTGGAGCATTAGTTAATGAGTACACACCAACATATAAGATGTATAGGACAAAAGTATCTGTGACAAAGCAGGAATTACTGGAATAACATAATACCCATTACACATCAAAGCTGTCTACTACTCAAGGGCCAAATGTGACCCCCTTGGCTTTCTACACATGTGTCAACAACATGGATTTGGCCATCACCCAACTATTTGCTCATCATGTGCCCTTCAAAATTTTACGATCAGTTCCGACTGCCAAAAATACCGTCACTTTACCAACTAAATATGGTGTTTTTCCTTTTTCCTGTTTGCTCACTTCATGTTTTGTGAAATATAAGGAGATTGAGTTGTTTTCTTCTTTACATTGCAACACTTTCGTTGGTTGTGATCCTCGCTCTTGTGTGTTCCTGCTCTGGATTGTTCCTGTCTGATTTTTCTTGTAGAGTCCTGATGTTCCTGTTCTTGGAGTCTTGAATTCTACTGTGCCTTTCTGATCTTTTGGAGCTCCCAACTGGAGGTTTTTTTCCTTGGTGGTTTTTCCTATGGAGCTCCTTCTGGAGGGCACTGACTGCTTAGGCTTCCATCTTGCCAGTAGCACCATGGCTACCGGAAGGGGTCGCTCTTTTCTTGGCCAGACCAGGACGTGCAAGATCTGAAGCCCTACTCCACTTGCATCCAACAGAGTCGGTAAGAGAAAGGCAAATCGTGACAGACTCAGTAGCTTGGTTAAAAGGGAAAAATCAGACCAAACATACCTTTTTATGCCATTTCTGTTGGTTTGCCATATATGGTCAAAAGTGTGTTCTGTGCTACAAGTACACACGACACAAGCCCATCATGTGAAGTGGCATGTATCTACATTGGGTAGGCCGCATGTCTACACAAGCAAAGCAAAAAGACTTTCCCTGCCTGCCATGGCATTGTCACTCAAGTCTTAGGGTGATGTCTGTAATTTGGTAGTTGCCTGTAGGGACTGTATGCAGTGAGTCAGTGTTGCATAGTGTAAATGTGGCTGCCCATTCAGCCAAGGAGTTTACCCTTCAGAAGGCCACAATGGTGTGCTGCGTTCCATTGTGGCTCACATCACAGTACATGTTGCTTGCGCTTGGGCTACCTGATTTCAGTAGGCATGCTTATTCAGTGTAGGCCATGAGCATGGTAGTGGGTTAATCTGCAGATGACTCCAAACATGTGTAGTGATTTCCCTGTACTTATCACCATGTGTGCTTTACACTTGTGGTGTGTTGACAAGTTTGCATATTTGTGCTTGGTGTTTCTAAAACATGTGCGACAAAACCATTTGGGCAAAAAATTGTGTTTGTAACCTTTTGATGTGTCTCTTGCATCCAAACAGGTCAATGTCCATCAGAAGAATGGGATTTGGAGAGTCAACTCCCAGAAGGAGCAGCCCTTGGAGACCATAGCTAGCGGACCACCCACTGTCAAAAGAGGTGCGGGGAACTGAGATGCTGGGCCCAGAAGATTGCAGAGGTCCAGCTGGGGCTGACCTCTCAATGTGGGCGGAGTGCATGTCAGAGCCTGACGCCCTAATGGTCCATATTCTGATGGTGGCCTACCCCGAGCTTGATGGGTATTTGAGGGGAGCACAGCAGCAACAAGGAGGTGAGTCCAGGGCATATTCCTGTATGTTACATTGCCAAGTTGAAGTGTTATGTTCTCCCATCTCCCCCTGAAGATTGGGGATGGGCCATGTGTAGCTCACAAGATGAGTAATTGTTTGAGAAGGTATGGAAGTTGGTGCATGCTGATGTGCCTTGCCTATTAGCACAGTAACCTAGGATACAACCGGGTACAGTCCACAACCAATTAACTCTAGAGGGCCAACACATGGCTGAGTACAGTGATCAATCAGGACATATTGTTTGTGAGTGTAATTTGTACATAACAGTCCACTACTCTTAGGTGTGTCAGCCCAAACAACATGAAATAATAGATCAATGTCTTCAGCCAGGTACCTACTCAAGTAAGGATATTGGCTTCTGTCCCTCACAGGTCACTTGTCTTCAGTGTGTCACAAGTGCTGGTGCCTGACTACCGTCTCTCATGTGAAGGTGGCCATCATACATGTGACAGAGCATACAATTCTCTTTGAGTGCAGTCACAGAGCAATACTTTTCCCTGGTAATAGTGAATGTCCATTGACATGATTTTCGTGACATCACTGTTGCCATCATTCCTTGTGCCTACAAGTTAGCGTATGTACCTTTTGCTTTTGCCAAATCTTTTTCCCTGCTGTTTCATGCATTCTCTATCTGTCTTCATGGGATGATGTCTGAATTCCCTCACATATCTGTGCATGCCGGCATGTGTTTGAAATTGGACATATGTTATATGGACATATCTTATATTTTATAAGATTTCTCTAGTTTTCATTTCTGTCACATTTGGGAGGGGGTAGTGCTCTTGTACATTGATTACAACATTATCTATTGTAGTTGCCCTTCCATAACAAGCATTAGAATAACATTTAGTACATTTCTAGTTTATAGTGTACAGTATGCTGATACACTTTCTTGACTGTAGGTGCAGTCCATCTGATTTAATAATTGCTTTCCTTTCTGAGAAGTGATACATTTGGCAGCTTCTGTCATTGTATCTGTATGTAGTTTAATAGTATTTATATATATATATATTATAGTTTCACTGTTGCATGTCTGTTATTAATATATTTTAAAATGCAGTTACTTTTATTTTATTTACTTTGTGTGTTTCGTTGAGATGTTTCGCACGTTTTTTCAGCTTTTCCTTTGAGCTTGTATTAATGTGGAGCCGGTGCTTTTCTGTTGAAAGAGGAAAAAAAGTTATATTAATTAAAAAATGTATTTTGTTGGTACTTGGCCGAGGTTTACAGAATTAGGTTTATCTTATGGTCGAAGTTTGGGTGAGTTTCTAATTTATTATTTTACGTATACTAGCGTTATTATATGTTCTTGGTGCTTTGTTAAAGTTGATATTTTCTGGAAGTTTGTTGGCTTGAAAGATGTGTTTTTCTTTTCTTTTAGATAGTCTAAGTAAAAAGAAAAAAGTTACAAAGTGTGCTATAATTTATTTGTCAATTTATATTTTTTAGTTTAGTAAGAGTTTTTTTGTATTTCAAATATAAGTATTACTTACTTGATTATGTAGTTGTAGAGATGTGAATTTTCTTTTTTAATCATTATTTGTTAGAATCTGACAGAGTTTTCCCCTCTTGAAGTGTTTGTCATTTTTGGAGTATTTAGTTGTTTTAGTGACTGTGCCTTTTATATTGTTTGTTTCATTGTATGATTTTATTGGTTAAAGTTGTTTATAGTTTTATTTTATTGGTTGGTTTAGAATAGTTTGAATTTTTAATCAGTCGAGTCCTTCTTTGATAAAAGAAAACTTAGGTTTTCTTTTGCATTATATTATATAGTTTGTTTTATTACATACATATGTGTGTATATATATATATATATATATATATATATATATATATATTTTTTTTTTTTTAAATATTAATTTATGTTTTGTTTGTGTTTAAATGTTTATAGTTAATAGTAATTTTCTGGTGCTTTTATTGTAGGTATTTTAGGTGCACAATTTTTTAGAGATGAATGTTTAATTTTTGGTTGATGTAATTTATTTTTATTTAATTATATATGTGTATTATAAGCTTAGGACTTATTTGAAGTAACTGTTTGATGCTAAAATTGTCTTTTGGTGTATTTTGTACCAATTTATGTGTAAAGTTGATAATAATTTTGTACCTGATATTGTGCTAATCGGGATTTTTGACATGTTGTATGTTTATTTATAGGTGCAAAAGGTTTCAATTAAATAAAATTAATTTAGATAATAGCCTGTATGAGAGAAAAGTAGGCCTAACTAAATGTTGTAATTTAAACATTCAGTTTCCTTTCTAAACTTTGAATGGCCCGAATTTGCTTGACTAGCTTGATTTGCTATTGTTAACAAATTTCAAACTGCTTTAGCTCAGCAGAAATGTTTCTCCTGTGAATTTTGAATGGCCTTTTTCATGACGCAAGCTTCCTATGCTAACAAAGAAAGTTATTATTTCTGTTCATTATTAACCGCTTGACCTGAATCTCAAAACTTGCTAGACTAATTATAAACTTGCTTCTTTATGAATAGGCTTCTGTTGTGAAGATGTGTGATAGCAGAGGGGATTTAATGCGAATATGCTTAAAATGTACATGAGTGTTCTGTCTTTAAGAGACCAAGCCGAATGGGAAAATTTCAAGTTGTTTTAAATTGTTTAATATTTTCTATAAAATGTATTTTGTGTTTAGAACCCTTTTAGTTTAAACTTGCCATCTGAACGTAAACTGTTCCTGTCTCACGGTGTCCTCTTTATCTCATTGGCTGCCTGTACAACTTATCTGAAACATTTGTTATATTGTCGTGTTATAATGTTCTCCTATAAAAATCGTCCTAGGGCAAGAACAGTGACAACTCAATCTGAGGAGAAACTTGCTTACAGACTTCTTAGACTTATTCCATCTCTTGTAAAGAGTCTATAGTTGTACTCTTTTTGAGTGTCGATAGCTTTACTAGCTTAACAGACTCTAAGACACTGTTCTTTTGCTATTTATATTACATTGCTTGATACTCTCTGACTCAATGAATTTCAATTGCTGAGATTTTAATGTTTTCCTTCTGAGAAACTCTTCATGAATAACTCGACTTTAATTCACTTTCTTGACTTAGAATTATAGAATAGGGATCAAATTGAGAGACACGCTTTATCTTATTTTCTGTAATCTATGCTTGACTAATAAAGACTCAAAAACTGATGATAAATAAGACCTTTAATTTTTAATGACAACTTTCATTATTGACTCCTGAGAATGTACTAAGTTTTGAAGAAATTCTTAATGATGTTTGAATTGCAGTTTACCCTAATGTTTCAAAGTTATTTTACAGGGTATCCTAAGAGTTATGGAAATTTAAACATTTAGGATTCCCCACGCTCCCAAAAAGTTGGTAACAGAGGTATGGTTAAACCATAAGGGAAAGAAGCTTCAATAATTAAAAAGTGCCCATATATAGATAAAGCCCACTTGCCCAGAACCCAATTGTGAGGACTGATGAAGTGTTTGCAGATTGCGGTTAAAGAACGGGTGATATCAAGGGGTGTGGGTATCAATAGGGTGATGCATTGAAATTTTGATCATTTTAAATGTGATATGTATTGAAAATTTTCCGATGTGGTTTTGAAGTGCATTACATTTGCCTTTATGGTAAACGTGCTTTTTCAAAGAAAAGAAGAGGTTATCAGACACGTTACGAGGAGGTGGTCCAACCGCCGCAGCTGTGGATGTCCGATCATTACAAGTTTGTCGTGCAGACCACCAACTGACTGCCATCTCCATTGGGCTCCAAGATCCCGATGGATTGAGGGCAGTCTTGGTTGTACTCAGCCAGGGCAGCGCTGAACTCAGTACCGCCCTGCTGTTTACAATCTTATTCATTGCCAGCCTTTTCATGGTGGTTTCCCCACCATGAAAAGGCTGGTGGAGAACCAGCGCAGGGGTGGTGGAGAACCCCCTGTCCAGCACCATCAGAATACACACTGTCTGCTTTGCAGACAGCACACATTCCGAGGATGCTGGTCAGCCTCCTCTGTGCTACTAGATAGCACTTTGCTCCTTTAAGGAAACTGAGTGCTATCTCGTAGCACTGTTCCCCCCGGGCTGACCGGCAGTAACGATCTATTTCAAGGTTTCTGATGGTCAGCCAGGTCAGACTGGTGGAAACCTTGTAATAGGACTAGGAGTGCCATGGCCATGGTGGTGGTGGTGTCCTCCCCGCAAGTTTGGGAGTCCCGTATTGGGACCACCAAACTCGTAATGAGGCCCATAGTCTAAAATCTTGGGATAAAGATATAAGAAGTAGAGGTATTGTTGTATGCTAAAAGAAGTGTCATGAGATGTTGTCAACTACACAATAGATAGGGATGTAATAACTGTAGTGGTTGTACTAACTTTTGATTGCTGCTTGTGAAGCCTGAAGCGCAGAGGTGACACAACACTAACTAGATGATTTTCCAGCAGGTCGAGATATCATCATTGTGAGTGGAACATTCTTTTTAACTGAGAATTGGAAGGTGCAAAACCTAATTCTGATTGTTGACTGCACTATTAGATTTCTTATAGAAGAAACAGACAAATATGAATGGTATTTTATGTTGCTTGGTTGTTTGTTTTGTCCTTTGCTTTGTACGAGAAAAAAATGAAAAGGAGGATGTGCTGCAAGACTGAGTTGTTGTGCCATACTGTACTGGTATTGGTTGATTAGTTTAACCCCCATGCTCTGATAGGTTAAAAATCGCCAAAGGTTGCGAAATCATTGGTGGACTGAATTACGGAACTGTATTATGATTTGAAAAAAGGGGTTCTGAGATGTGACGTATATGGAACAATTTCAAAACAAGTGGATTGTTGATTTGTAGAAATAAATTCAATTTTTTTTTTTTTTTCAAAGCTTTGAGGAGCCTTATAAGAGTTGATGTGATGGTTCCATTCAGGGAGGGTGAGGAATCTCCTCCTGATGGTACGCCAACATATCTAATGATAGTTGAAGAAGGGTTACATATATGTTTTTATTTCACCAGTGGTGCAAGATCACTGTTGAGTTTTCCTTTATGGGGAACATTTAATTTGGGAATCATAGGCAGATTATGCAAAACAGTGCATGACATGAAGCTGCCTCCTAGACCTATACAATTTGAAGCACTAAAGGCCCGATGTACAAAGCAATTTTGCATTTGCAAAAAGCTAATTTTGCCATTTGTGACTGCAAAATGGCCTTGTACAATGTACCATCCCTATTTTGCGGATCAGTATCCTGTTACCAATTTACAAAATAGGGATTGTGACTAGCAATTAGGAAGGGGCGTTCCAAGGGTTTCCTTTCCTAATTGGGATCACAGGCCCATGTATAATTGTTTTGTGACTGTGAATGTGGTCACAAAACAATCGCAGTAAACACCAATTTCAAATTGGTGCTAACTCATTAGCAAATGGGAAGGGTTCCCCATGGGACCCTTTCCCCTTTGTGAATGGTAACGAAAATGTATTTGCAGAGCAGTCCGTTGGACCTCTGTCTACGCTGAGTAAATTAAAAGAAAAACTTACATTTTTATTTTTTAAATTCATTTAGTTTTCCTTTAAGGAAAACGAGCTGCATTTAAAAAAACTGCTTTATTGAGCAAGCAGTCAGAGACATGGTGGTCTGCTGACCCAGCAGGCCACCATCCCTGCGAGCACTGCCAATCCCAAATCCTTTGTGACCCATTTGGGAATCACTAACAGTGTTTCAGACACTGTTCTATTTTACAGATGGTGACTCGCAATTTGCGACTCGCAAAAAAAATTCAAATTGCGTGTAGCAATCTGTAATGGTCATACATCTGGCCCTTAGTGCATGGGAGAAGATGGCCCGAATTAAGGACAGAGAGAAATACCAAAAACAAACTAAATCAAACTAAAAGAATGATGAGGAATTTTACCGATGCAACTGGGATGATCAAACTCAGAGATGGAGAAAGAGTGTAGTAGAGAGGGCTCAATTATATCCCATACTTACAAAAGAGAAAAACACAAAGGCTGGAGATTCTTAAAAAACCAAAAGGAAAAAGATTAAAGAGGATTAAAAAAAACAAAAGGTGAAAGAAAATTCACACAGATACTGATTCAGGTGATGACATTTTAGATGAACATTTGGCTACACGTCTGCCATCTGATGTGGGTCCTGTACCAAATGCGAAATTGATAGATAATGTGGCCATAGCTACAGCTCCTATTGATCCAGGTGTTTCACAAGTTAGTAGCCAAATTCAAGCAGTACCACCTGCATAAGGACAACCCATATTCTTTCAGCTGATTGTTCCATAGCCAGTAATAACTCAACCGTTTATTGCACAGCCTGTAACTTAGGAAGCACTTGCAAGTGCTTCAGCACAAAAGAGTACTGTTCGGATGGTACCGCTTACAGAAGCACAGATTCTGTGATTACAACTCCAGCACAAATTACTGAATTGATTACAACACAGACCTGCACAGGTTGTTCGTACAGCAGCTACAGTATTCAGAAGGCAACTGGAGGTATACCACTAAATGGGTTTGTTAGAAGGTGGTGTGAAGAGGCTGCTAGAAAGTTGTGAAAGTTGAGGATGCAGAAAGACAGAGTACCATTTCAAGTACAAATGCTAGTCCAGTCACAGAAAAAGAGAGACCACGAAACATGCCTAAATTAAAAAAAATGAACTGGAAGAAATTATTAGAGGGTGTTTGAATCTTGATCACATAAACCAATATGAAGAAAAATAATTAATTTACTTGTGTAAAGCAATTACAAGAAAGGCTGCAACTGTTCATGATAAATTAACGGAATTGGAAAACATTTATGAGGTGGACATATTATAAAAGCGTGCCATTACAGAAAAGTTATAGGGTGCAACTAGATGACAAATCAATTGAAAAGATGAGCTCTTCAGGATTTCAAATTCACCTAATTGAATCAATAAAATGTGTACCAAATGGAGAGAATTTGACAAACTTGAAAGTAAATGGTCACAAAAACATGAAAAGAAAAAGAAACAAGCAGAAGAGATTGAGAAGAAAAAAATCAGTCTACACATGCAGGAAAGAAAAAAGCAACTACTGCCTATCCTTTATGAGAGAGACCAGGTGGAGAGTAAATACATGTCCCTTGGAGTAGAGGAGACCTTGCATCATTTATGAACAATTTTCCAAAGTTGAAAGAAAGTACAATGTAATGGTATACACAAGTCAATAGATTTGTTAAGATTTCAAAAGTGTTTTGTATTCCTTTAAATACATTTTTCAATATTGTGGCTCTGAGTGATTTTTGGGCAGAATGTAAGATTGCTATTCAATGGCCGGATGCAGAACCAGCGAAAGATCCTGGCAATAACATTTTTGAAGGGCAAAATTCCTCCTAAGGATTTGGATTATTTGAAATTGAATCAAATTCAGCAGGAAGCTAAAAAAAGCTGTGTATGAATTCTAAGAGAAATTAATGATACAGCATACAGGACAGAGACATCTTGACCCAGCAGACATAGGATTTTTCATTACACAGTTTGTGTTTGGTTTGAGACCTGAGATTTGTCAGCACATACAGCAGAGTGATTTGCTGGCAGACAAAGGGCCTCATTACAACCTTGAAGGAGGGGTTTCCTCCTTCACAAATGTGATAGATATCCCGTCCGCCATATTACGATCTCCATTGAATATAATGGGATCGGAATAAGGAGGACGGACTAGCCGCCACATTTGTGATGAAGGAAAGCCCCTCCGTCAAGGTCATAATAAGGCCCTGAGTCTTTAGATGATATTTTGAAGTATACATAGTATTGCAGTGACGAGCAGGAGGTGAAACAGTATTAAATTAAGGATAAGTTTATGTTGGCCCACACAAAATTTGCTCAAAAAAGATTTCAACATCAGTTGTTTGTCAGAAATCGTGGGGTACTTCAAAAAATGCGTGGAAGACAAACAGGAGGTTTTCAAGCAGGAATGCAAGGTACTCAAGGAGGGATGATGATGTCTCAAGGTAGAGGAAGAAGTGCTCTATTTGATCCATGTACAGGTGTTGATGTTGTGATGCTGAAGAAAATGACTCCTTGTCATCTTTGTAACATGGTGGGGCATTAGAGGAACAAGTTTACACTCAATCCAGATCAGTTACAGGGAGGAAATCAAATGTAGATGCATAATGTCACAATTCAACAGGTACAAGTACTGATGGAAAATCAGACTCAAATTATACCTGTGCCACGAGCACCTGTGGTTCAATCAAATGTAAATAATGCAAGATTAAATCAGAATTGAAATGTGATGCAGATGCAAAACCAGCATGTCATTCAGCAGTTTCCCATGTTTGATAACTCTGAGGTGTTGGACTCAGGCACATCACAATGTCAGTGCCTGAGAGGAGAGGCAGATTGTGTGCTTGGCGAAGGTGATGAGAATGGCCATCAAGGGTCATTTCTTATTGACACTGGTGCTACCCGTTCCATTGTGAGAACAGTGGGTTTACCAGATTGACCCCTCTCAGGAAAAGAGATCCAAGTTGTAGGAATTGCAAATAGACAAATTACAAACCCAATTTCAAAAGAGGTTCCTGTAAAAATAGGATAATTTGAATAAAATCATCAGTTTGTGGTGTGCTGTTAGCCTTTTAGGGAGAGATTTATTGTGCTAGTTAAATTGCACCATCTATTGAGCACCACAGGGAGTTGAATTTCAAACACATGATGATGATGTAGATTTTAAATTGCTCAACAAGAAATAATAGGGATCTATCCAATGCTGACAATAGGAGTTGCCTGAAGATTTAAAAGGTACACTTAATCCAGAAGTATGCGATTTCACAGGAAAGGATATCAGATTAAACAAAGAAGAAGAACCAGTCAAAATAAATATGAAACCAAATGCAGTTTTTCCCAGAACATCACCTTATCACATGACACCTGAAGTGATAGAAGGAAAAACTCCAAGTACCAATGATATGTTGAAGAAGGGCATCTTGAGGGAGATAATTAAGAGTCCATACAACTTACCAATTATAGGATTGCAAAAGCCCAATGGCAAATTTAGGATAGTGTAGGATTTGAGAAAAGTGAATGATATTGTAATTCCATGTTGTCCTGCAGTGCCAAATACTTTATCAAATTCCAAGTCAGCTGTATGGTTTATTGTGATTGACCTCTCTCAAGCTTTCATTTCGATTCCATTGCACGAAGACAGTCAATACTTGTACTCTTTTGTGTACCCAAAGAAAGTATTAGCATGGTATTGAGTCCCACAAGGCTACACTGAGAGTCCATTGGTCTTTAATCAGATCTTGAAACTGAATTTGAAATCATTGATCATGCCCCGAAATTCAGTCCTGGTGCAATATATTGACAACTTACTTGTCGCACCACAGACAAAAGAATCTTGCAAAATTGACACCATTGCATTATTCAATCATTTGGCAGAGAATGGACATGAAGGTGGTCAATTTGATCTTGGCGGTGTGGCCCTCCATGCCGGCGGTGTTGGGAAAACCCACCAGCCAGCATGGCGGGCCACACCGCCCCATTATGAACACCATGAAGGCCGCCATCGGCGGCCCTCACTCACCGCCAGGCTGCCTCCGTCAGGCAGCCTGGCGGCGGTTGGAATCATTATCCGACAGAGCAGCGGTGCTGCCCCTCGGATAATGATTCCTCAGCCTCCAGCCTTTCCTTGGTGGGTTTTCCCACCAGGGAAAGTCTGGCGGAAGGAGTTCACAAGGAGCACCCCTTGGGGCCCTTGCACTGCCCATGCACTTGGCATGGGCAGTGCAGGGGCCCCTGTGCAGTACCCCATCGCGCAGGTCCGGCAGTGATCTGCGCGACGGGTGCAGCTGCCCTTCCACACAGAGGCATTGGCGGAGGCTCTATGTGGAGCCACCGTCAATGTCCCGGCCAGGCATTCGTGTGGGCCGGCAGGTGGAAACAATGTTTCTTAGTTGTTTCCGCCCGCCGGCCCACAGGTATGTACATGATACAGCCGGCGGGGATCCGGGGACGCTGGCGGTCAGTGGTTTGACCGCCAGCATGAACGCAGCAGTTTTGACCGCCGTGTTCATAATGAGGGCAAAAGTGTCTCCAAATAGACTGCCGTTTTTTCAAAAAGAGCCCAATATTTGGGAAGCATCATTGAAAAGGGAACGAGGAAAGTGTCAAGAGAGAGATTTGAACCTATTCTGAAAATGAGTCCTTCTAAAAACACAAAGTGAAGTCAGAATGTTTTTTTGGAATGGTTGGCTACAGTAGACAGTGGATACCAAACTTTTCCTCAGTAGCAAAACCTTTACTGAGGTTAACACACAAAGATGTGCCAACTGCGATCGCATGGGAAAACAAATGCATGAAAGTGTTTCTAGAGCTGAGAGAGTCTCTGTCATGCACAGCACTGGGAATGCCATATTATTCAAAAGATTTCATACTGTTTTGCAATGAAAGGGAGGGATGCACTCTGTGGGGATGCCAAAAAGTCAGTCAATATTTTTTGCAGTGACCCCTGATCCTGTAGCCACTGCTTTGCCTGGCTACCTCAAAGCTGCAGCTGCGGCAAGTGGAAGTCTTAAAATGTGAAAATATTGTGATGGAACATCCATTAACAGTCATGATCCCTCAGTATGTCAAAACTTTGCTTACAAAAACAAAAACTCAGCACCTTACAAACTCTAGAGTAGCAAAATAGGAGCTGCAAATCTTGGTGGAAACTAATGTTGTGCTGAGAAGATGTCAAGTACTGAATCCCAGCACATTATTGCCTGTCTCCGAAGGAGATGAATCTGATTGTTTTTTGGACATGATTGCCTTGATGTCACTTACCTGTGCACCAAACCCAGACCAGACATAAAAGCCAAGCCATTATTACGTCCAGATTATGTCCTAAATGAGCATGACTCATGCTTGAGAACAAACAAAGGATCTTTGAGAGCAGCTCATGTAGTCTGCACAGTTCAGGAAATAATAGAAGCTTCATGGCTTCAGGGAATTTCGTCAGCACAAGTTGCAGAATTGACTGGTCTTACTAGAGCTTGCAGCTTAATGACCCAAATGAGAGTCATTGATTTGGTGTTGTCCATGATTTTGGGCATTTGTGGTCACAGCAGAGGTTTCATGAACTCATCTGGTTTACCCATTACAAATAAGAAACATATAAAAAACCCATTTGGAGTACTCCACACTGAAATTGCCATTGTAAACTGTACAGCTCACAGGAGCGACAACAGATATGTCACAGTTGGCAAAAGGTATGCTGATGAAGTGGTGCACTATTGTGCAATTGTGGCCTGTATATTTAATGGATTTCTTACTAATAAAAGTCAAGAAGAAAATGTATTTTCAATGATGATGGGAGTTGCTGATACTTCAGATGAAGTGAGATGAATGCAAGTCAATGCACCAGACAAGAGAAATAGGGATGGACCAGATTAGGTTATGGGATAGATGAATATAATGTTCGAGTTTCAATTGATGGAAGACCAGTACTGCCAGACGGTTTACTATCCCCAATGACAAGACATTTCCACGGACCAACTCATTTAGGGAGAGACACAATGGTGCGAACCATTAAGCAAAACTGGTTCAATACTAAATTCAGAGCCCGAGCAGAAGAATTATGTCATAGATGTGTAACATGTCAACAGATGAATGTAGACAAACAAACACAAGTCAAGATGAGTTGCACAGGGAGATCAGAAATTCCTTTTAACAGAATGCAGATGGACTTTATTGTAATGCCTATTTGCAAGATATGCCCTGGTGATTGTCTGCAATTTCTCCCGATGGTTGAAGGCTTATCCAACCAGAAGATATGAAAGTCTCGCTGTAGAAAAGTTATTGTTGAAGGAGCTAGTACCCAGATACAGTATACCAGTTTCTCTAGAGTCAGATCAAGGTACTCACTTTAATAGTGAGATTAAAAAAATGTTGTGTACAGCATTACAGGTGGAAAAGAAGATACATTGCAGTTAGTGACCAGAGGCTTTAGGGAACAACTTAATGGGACGATAAAATCAAGACTGGCAAAAGGTTGTGCCTCCACTTCACAACCTGATGCTTTGCTTCTAGTGTTGATAAGTCTACGAAGAACACTCTATGCAAAGACTTGTTTATCGCCGCATGAGATCTTGATAGGCAGAGCAATGAGATTACCTGCAGTTCCAGCAAATGCATTTGTCAATATTATGGATGACATGGCACTCGATTACTGTAAGGAATTGGCTGATGTGGTACATTCTGTCTCTCGACAGATTGAAGCTTTTACCGCAAATCCAAACCAGGAGCAGTGCCATGACCTTAGCGCTGGTGACTTGGTCTTAGTTACGAAAAAGTCCTATCTAGAACCACGTTGGAAAGGCCCCTATCAAGTAATCCTGATCACAAACACAAAAGTTATGCATGCTGGGGTTCCAAAGTGGGTACAAGCTTCACACACCCAGAAAACAAGAGATCCATATGAAGAAATAGTGTTCTATGAGCCAAAACCAAGAACACTGATGAACATACCAAGGCTAGTTAAACGAGATCAGACTCGAAGGAGAAAAAACTGAGATCAGAAACAGCAAGAATGAGTTAGTGGTGAGGAAACTCTGACAGTTAAAAAGGCCACATTGCCGGACATCTCACAGAGAGGCATCAGAATTCTCGGCACTGGAGAAGAACAAAGAGACTTTGTTGAAGAAGTAACTTGTGGATCAGTCCTAGAACAAGCAGAAAATTCTGCGGATCCAGAAAAGGGAACAAGTTCTGCAATAGAGACAAGAAGTTACCCACATAATGCTAGATGGCCAAAAGCTCACAGTAGAAAGAAATTAAGATCAAGTGTGTCAGTTGAATCCATACCACTGACAATTAAGGAAGAAGCAGTATCAAGTGGTATAAGTGACATACAAGGTGAACAAAACACATTCAATAGATAAAAGAGATCCAGAGTACCTTGTTTAAGATATTCATCACCGGAATGGACATACTATCTCAGTCAAATTATGAATGTTCAAATTTTTGACTTGCTTCATTTGAGCAAAGAACTGCCTGAGCCACCTTCAGAAGGTCAAAAAGAGGAAATACTTGATTACAAAGAAATATTAACATGTTATTGTGATAACTGAGAAATAAAGGCTGAGAAATAAAAACTATAATAATTTTTTTAAAAAAATACGATAAGAAGAGTACCCTGGCCCGAGGGAGCAGCTGAAGAGTGAAGATAACATTTTAGAAGAATTTGGAGTAGGGGTAATGATTGTCTATTCAAAGATATTGTCATTAACAAAGACTAAGGTGGTCATTATGGCAATGGTTGTGACTGTTGAAGTGGCGGTAACACCGCCAACAGGCTGGCCATAATTACAGCCAAATTATGACCATGGCGGTGATACCTTCCATTGACAGCCAATGTACCACACCAGCCACCAGGGTGTTAACACCACTGACCACGGCGACAGTCATCAACAGCCAGGCAGAAGACAAGCTATCGCCCACCATATTATGATATAGCAAACCACCACAATTTCCGGGGCGGTACCAACGCCATCAAAAGCATGGCGGAAACAGAACACTGAAGATGAAAGACTCACCATCAGAGGCACAGAGAAGATCAACGCGGCCATGGAACCGGAACTTCAAGTCTCCTCGATTCTCTTCTACTCCATGCTCCACATAGAACACCAATACTGACGAAAACAACGACGGTGAGACAGCCACTTTGACACAAGGGAGGGAGGGAGGAAAAGAGGAAAAGGAGAGTGACACACACATACACAATAGACACCATACACACACACACCATACACACAACGAGCTGCAGAGGAAAACCAGTCTCACAGGACACACGTCATAATAATGTAAGGACAACCTTTAGCCAGAACTGATAGTATAATTTGATGCCAACAGCCACCACATTGTCTGTGTGATAATAGAAATTTTAGTAAATGTTCAGAAAATACAAAAAGCCTGCATGGCCAAAAGGGCATAGGCCAAGCCCAACTTGTTCCCTGATGAAATCCGCACTACACTGTGCAGGGGCATCATGTTGGAAATGGCCAGGCACCTCAGGGGTAAGGGGAGTTGGGGGCACCTCAGCTGAAGTGGGGAACTTGCCCACTGGTTCTGGAGGGGGCTCCATGCCCATTTGTCTTTGCTGGGGAGTGCAAGGTCACAGTCTCTGAGGTGGGGAACTTGCCCACTGGTTCTGGAGGAGGCTCCATGCCCATTTTCCCTTGCTGGGGATTGCAAGGTCACAGTCTCTGAGGTGGGGAACTTGCCCACTGGTTCTGTAGGGGGCTCTTTGTACAACAATCCCTGGAGGGTGGCCTACTGTTTGGCTGAGGTGCTGGGCTAGGTCATTGTGACCCTGCTCTTATGGGAAAGACGGAGTGGTGGAGAGGGGAGGGAAGAGGTCAAGTTGGGCAAGGAAAAGCTTTTTAGGGCCAGTGGAGTGGGATGAGGGAGGAGGAATGGGAGTGGAGGTTGAGGGAGTGGTTTTTGAAGGTGTATGTCTGCTGGACTTGGGTGCAGGTACATAGGCAGTGTGCTGATGTGAGGTGGATGGCTGTTGGGAGTCTGAGTGCGTGCATTTGCGTCTCTTAGGAGGTTGGGACAGGACACAGGACATGTGGATGGATGTTGTGGAGGGGTCTGCAAGTGAATTGTGTGTGCTGCTTGGTGTGGTGATGGTGGTGGTGGCTGTTGTTGATGCAGTGCATGCAGGTGTGAGTGTGGATGTGACTGTGAGGGGGGGGAGACAGTGGAAGTAGTGGATGCTGTTGTGTGTGCGACTGTCTGTTGATTGTGTGAGTGCTTGTGACCTGAAGTGTGCTGCCTGTGTTTGTCTGTGCCACTCTTGTGTGATGTTTTGTGTACATGCTTGTCTGTATGTGTGCATGGAATAGGTTGGGGTTGAGGAGATTGGGACTGGGAAGTGGTAGTTGGAGGGGGGACCGTAGGAACAGAAACAATGGCCGCCATCGGAGAGGAGGCCAGAGTCTGGAACGATCTCTGTTGGGCCGCCAATACAACGTGAATGCCCTCCAGGAATGTATTGCATTGCTGCATCTGGGATGCAAACCCCTGGATGGCATTTACAATGGTTGACTGCCCTACAGAGATGGAGCTCAGGAGGTCAATAGCCTCCTCACTGAGGGCAGCAGGGCTGACTGGGGCAGGGCCTGAGGTGCCTGGGGAGAAGGAGATGCCCACCCTCCTGGGTGAGCGGGCCCGGGCAACTCGCTGAGGGGCTACTGGAAGGGCAGTGCTGGTACAGGGGGTGGCAGTTGTACCTGTAGCTGGGGTGGTCCCAGACGTGTCTTCCACCACCAGGGAGCTTCCTTTGGAGGAGGAATCAGAGTCAGTGTTGTCACCTCCTGTCTCTGCTGTGGTGCTCCCCTCACCCTTCGTCCCACTGGTTCCCTTGGCTTCGGTGGACACTGCCTCCTGGGTCCTGTGGGATGCAGCTCCCTCGGTCGCTGGTGCCCCTGCTCCTCTGACAGATGATGCTAATGCACACATGGATAGGACGACGGAAAAAACAAGGATTTGCAATGCAACGGGTCTCGCATTACGTCGAGTTAGAGTTATTAGCGTTGCAAACTCCTAACCGGACTTTTTTGCCACATTAAATGAAAACTAGCACGATCGCGGTCTGTAAAACACAGTGTGGTCGCACTGCGAAATAAAGAGAAAAAGTAGTCCAGAAACCATACGGAAACATGGAGCCTCGTATGTTTCCAGTAGTTTACCGGTACTCTCGAGGAGGGCTGAAAAATGGAAAAGGCTTAACGTATGCATGCCTTTAACGATTGAAAACAAGCGGATTTTAAAAGGCAAGCCAACAAACCAATGAAAGTGACTGACGCAACATGGGCATGGTTAAAATCCTCCTAAAGAGAGACTAGTAGAGGGACAGAGCACTTTGCCCTCACCCCTAAAAAGGGGGGGGGAGGGGCGAAAGGGAGCACTGGGTCAATTACAGCACCAACACCACAGATGGCATACACATTACCGTCATAAACAGGGATCAGGATTGAGCACCATGCATCACACTGGCATTCCATTGGATAGGTACCACAGCAAGACGTGAGCCAACCCCCGCCAACTGCACCTCTACTGGGAGTCACTAAGCCCTGTCAGACACGGAACGCAACCTAGCTAGGTTACCAGATTTTGCAATACAACCATTAACCTTGAGCTGGATCACGCTGCAATGTCTGACCTGGTATTAAGGGGCACCCACTAACTGACACCCACCACCAGGATCCTATGCCACCTACCAATTATAGTTGTAACGCCCACTATACTCACCCCCTTCTGACTGCTGTGATGCCCTCCAGCTCTGGGTAGGCCACCGCCAGTATGCAGGCCATCAGGGTGGTCAGGTTCTGACAAGCATCCCGCCCTCAATGGGAGGCTATTCCCAACTGGACCTCCGCTGTCTTCCGGGCCCAGCGTCTCAGGTCCTCCCACTGTTTCCTACAGTGGGGAACAAAGGCAGTTTGAAGTGGACAAGGAGACAGGGTGGGACACAAGGGGGACATTCAGGAGGGTCTCATTTCCTGGCAGTGGTCTTGGCAAGTGTCTCTGGCTTCTGTCTGGGTCGCAGGGAATGTTTGCAGGGTAGTTTACGTCCTGCAGGGGGAGGGGTGCTGGTGGCCTGTGGGTCCTGTGGCAGGGCCTCCTGCCCACTAGCTGCAGGCGAAGTGGTGGGCTGGTCAGTAGATTGGCTAGTGGTAGGGGCCTGTTGGTGTGCTGACCAGCGACCTCTGACCCTGTATCCTTGCAGGCAGGTCGCTTCCACCTCACCACTGCTCCGGTAAGTGCTGCCATTGTTTTGGGCTCGTTTGGGCTTGTCTGGGCTTGTTTGGGCTTGTTTGGGCTTCTTGACTTCTCCTCTCCCGGAAGGCCCCGGCCCTCTCCTTCCTCCTCAGAGCTCTTCCCGCTCCTGACTCCTGCTGCCCCCGCCCCCGCACTCCCATTGGAGGTTTCCCTTCCTCCTCCCACCTGCCACTCCCTCCCTCCTCCCCTCTTATGCCAGCCGCAGCGCGGACGCACGCAGCGGGCGCGCAGCTGGCACACCGAAGCCATGCCAAAGGCAAGCCCGTTTGCACCCGTCTGCGCCAAGACCGCGTTCAGCGCCAGACCCCCTGGCCAACACGCCTCCCGCGCCACCAAACACCTTTACACTGCCAACGAACTCCACGCCCTTAATCCAGGACGTTCCTCCATCTTCTTCCAGTCCACACCGACATGCACCAAAGGGCCCTTCTCCTGCAAAGCCTGCAATTTCACGTGCAACCTTAACTCCAAACTCCAAATCAAAACAGACAACCGCCTAAGATGCATCCTACTTAACACCCGCTCCGTCCACAAACATGCAATTGAACTCTGGGACCTCCTGACCACATACTCGCCCGACGTCGCATTCCTCACCGAAACCTGGCATAGCCATAGCCATACCAGAAAACTACAAGATCACCAGAAGAGACCGAATCAACAGACCAGGAGGAGGAATCGCCTTAGTCTACAAAAACACCATAAGAGTCTCCACCAACTCCCACGACACCATCAGCTCCGCCGAGCACCTCCACTTCAAAATCCACATCAACGCCAACAACACACTCAGAGGGACACTGGTCTACAGACCCCCTGGACCCAGACCACAGTTCTGTGATGACATCACCGACACCATCAGCTCCCAAGCCCTCGCCTCAACAGACTACATCCTCCTTGGTGACCTAAACTTCCACCTAGAAAATAGCAACGATATCAACACCACCAACCTAATCGACAACCTCGCCAACTTTGGCCTCAAGCAACTCGTCACTACACCCACCCACTCCGCAGGCCACACACTCAACCCTATCTTCTTAGCCAGCAACCATATCTCTTTCAGCCACACCACCGAACTCAATTGGACAGACCACTGCTGCATCCACTTCTCCTACCAAAAACCAGTCACTCACCACCACCGGACACAACCCCTCCGACGCAACTGGAGCAAAATATCAACAGATCAACTGATCTGCACTCTCGCCCGGGCCCCACCCCCTGGGACCCCGGACCCCAACATAGCCACCACCAACCTGCATCGCTGGATAGAAGATTGCCCTCGCACCGCTCAAAAAAAAACCAAACACCTCCCACAGAATCAAGGCCAGCTGGTTCACCCCAGAACTACAGGAATCCAAATGGCTATGTCACAGAATGGAAAAAACCTGGCACCTTGACCCTACTAACTCCAACCACATCACTTTCAAGGATGCCCTACGCAAACATCACCAACTTATCCGCACCATCAAAAGGACCCACATCAAAAACCGCATCAACGCCAACGCTCACAACAGTAAAGAGCTCTTCGGCATCGTCAATGAGCTCTCCACCCACTTGACCTGCTCCAACGAACCCCTGCCATCACAGGAGTTATGCAACTCACTGGCAACCCACTTCCGTCGAAAGATAGAAGAAATCCACAATACAGTAGTTTCAAACCCCAGACCCACCAGCTGACTACAAACACCCAAGAATCCAACGCTCCAAGCAACACCCACCTTATCCACACCTGGACCCCCGTCAACATAGAGGACACCACCACCACCATGGCCTCTATCCACTCCGGATCACCATCAGACCCCTGCCCACACCATATCTTCAATAAGGCAAACATCATCGTCGCCCCACACCTCTGCAAAACCATCAACAGCTCCTTCGAGTCAGCCACCTTCCCAGAAAGATGGAAGCACGCAGAAATCAACGCCCTGCTAAAGAAACCAAAGGCAGACCCAGACGACCCCAAGAACTACCGGCCGATCTCTCTCCTCCCCTTCCCAGCCAAGGTCATCGAACAAATTGTAAACAGCCAACTATCCCGGCTCCTGGAAGACAGCAAGGTACTCGACACCTCCCAATCTGGATTCCGCAGAAACCACAGCACTGAGACTGCACTCATTGCTGCCACAGACGACATTAGGACCATGCTCGACGAAGGGGAAACAGCAGCACTCATCCTTCTGGGCCTCTCCGCAGCTTTCGACACGGTATGTCATCACACTCTCCGCACACGCCTACACAACGCTGGAATCCGCGACAAGGCACTCGACTGGATCTCGTCATTTCTCTCAGGCAGAACCCAGAGAGTCCGCCTCCCACCGTTCCTGTCAGAAGCTTCCAGAATCATCTGTGGCGTTCCCCAAGGATCTTCGCTCAGCCCCATGCTATTCAACGTTTACATGGCCCCCCTCGCCAACATCACACGAACACACCACATCAACATAGTTCCTACGCAGACGACACTCAGCTCATCCTCTCCCTCACGAAAGACCCTACAACTGCAAAGAACAACCTCCACAACGGACTTCACGCCATCGCCAGCTGGATGGAATCAAGCCACCTCAAGTTAAACACAGACAAGACAGAAATCCTCATCTTTGGCACCAACCCCTCAACTTGGAATGACTCCTGGTGGGCCACCTCCCTAGGAACCGCACCCTCACCCACCACCCACGCACACAACCTAAGCTTCATCTTGGACTCCACACTCAGCATGACTCAGCAGGTCAATGCCATCTCCTCTTCCTGCTACAACACTCTCCGCATGCTCCGCAAAATCTTCAAGTGGATTCCCGTCGAAACCAGTAAAACTGTCACCCACGCCATGGTTAGCAGCCGATTGGACTACGGAAAAGCCCAATATGCAGGAATAACAACCAAACTCCTAACAAAACTGCAAAGAATCCAGAACACATCCGCCCGCCTCATTCTGGACATTACACGCCGTGACCACATTTCCCCCCACATCAGAGACCTTCACTGGCTACCAGTATCAAAGAGGATCACCTTCAAACTCCTCATCCACGCACACAAGGCCCTCCACAACACAGGCCCAGCCTACCTCAACGACAGACTCACCTTCCACACCCCCACCTGCAATCTTCGCTCTGCCAGCCTCGCCTCCCTCCCCCGCATCCGCCGCTCCACCGCCGGAGGAAGATCCTTCTCTCACCTAGCAGCCAAGACCTGGAACTCCCTACCGCTCCACCTTCGCCAGACCCAAGACCTCTTGACATTCAGGAAACGCCTCAAGACATGGCTCTAGGACCAGTAGTCCCCCCCCCCAGCACCTTGAGACCCTAACGGATGATTAGTGCACTCTATAAATCCTTGATTGATTGATTGATTGATTGACCATTCCCTCATGATGTTGGCCATATCTGCCAGCACCCCTGCTATGGAGACCATGGTGGTATTGAGGGCCTGAAAATCCTCCCTGATCTCCTGATTGTGTTCCTCCTGAAGCCGCTTGTTCTTCTGCATGTTGGTATGGATCTGGCCCATCTTGTCCTGGGCTTGATGGTAAGACCCCAGGATATAAGTGAGTGCCTCCTGGAGAGTCGGTTCCTTGGGCGTGTCCTCCTCCTGGAGCACAGCGGTCATCCCAGTGTCCCTGTTCCCCTGTGCCTGTGTCCCCTGAACGGTGTGCCCACTGACCCCAGGTCCCTGATTGTCTTGGGGGTGAGGTGTGGACTGGTGTCCCTGTACAGAAGGGCACACTGCTGATTGACGAGTCCTGGGGACAGAGGTGTGGGGACGTTGTGTGGGTGCTGTGGTGTTGGATACTGATGGGGGAGGCTTTGTGGTGGACTGTGAGTGGGCTGGGCTGGCCGACTGACCAGTGGTCCCTGATGGGCCAGGTAGTTCATCCGAAGTCCAGATTTACTGTCATCACTGGGGGCATCTTCTGTTGGGGGACTGGATAGTTGTGGCACCTCCTTGCCAGATTGGCTAGGGCACCTGTGGGGATGTAGGTGATGTATCATGCTTCATGTCTGTGACATATTGTACATCCCTAGTTTCCCTTCTGTTGTTGCTGTTGTCCTGCCACCTTTGTTTGTGTATGGTGATGTATTGTGGGATTGTTAGTTCTCCATGCTGTGCATGCTTTAGTGATGGATGTACATGCAGGGCTGGGAGGGTTGTCCATGCACTGGTATAGCATGCAGGGCTTGGCATTGGGGTTAGTCAGATGTGTAGGTGCAGTGTGTGGGATGGAGTGGAATGATGGGAGTGAGGGTGAGGGGGTGTGATGGCATGCAGGTATGGGGGTGATAGGTAGTAAATATTGACTCACCAGTGTCCAGTCCTCTGGCAACTCCAGTGAGTCCCTCAGGATGCAGTATTGCCAAGACTTGCTCCTCCCATGCTGTGAGCTGTGGGGGAGGAGGTGGGGTCCACCGCCAGTCCTCTGCATGGTGAGCTGGTGCCTTGCTGCTATGAAACGTACCTCTTCCTGATGTCGTCCCTTGTTCTTGGATGCTGTCCCACAGCATTCACCCTGTCCCCGATTCTCCGTCACAGCTCCATCTTCCTGGCAATGGATATTTGCTGTACCTGTGCTCCAAACAGCTGTGGCTCCACCCTGACTATTTCCTCCACCATGACCCGCAACTCCTCATCAGTGAAACGGGGTGCCTTAGTGGGGACATGGGTGTTGTGTGGTGTGTGTTGTGCAGAGGGTGTTGAGTGATGTGGTGGACTGTGGGGTGTGGGGTATGTGATGGATGGATGGGTGTTTGTGGTGTGTGTATAGTTGTCTCAGTGGTCTTTGTGTTAGTCTTGTGGTGATTATTGGTGTTTGTAAAGGGTTGTGTGGCCATTGTGAGCGTGCCGGTGGGTACCGCCAATGGTTTACCGCCATTGAATGTCCGCTGTGGTGATTCGTGGGTCATAATGTAGTGAGCATTGTTTTGTTGGCATAACGGTATGGGCTGGCGGATTTGTGTTTGTGGCAGTATTCTGTCGGTTTGGTGTGTGTATGTGTGTCATAATATGACGAACGGATAGTAGCCACCGCATCGGTATGTTGGCGGCCGGCACTGCGGTGGTTTGCCGGCATTTACCACAAATGTCATAATGAGGGCCTAAAAGACTAAAAGAAAAAGTGAAAATTAAAGAAAAAGACTAACTCAAGAAGAAACTAACATAAAGAAGAAGATACTATTATTGTTCAGCTTTAACGAAGACAGTAAAATTGCTGTTACAAATGATTATTGGTAGGAAATCTGATTGTAGAAAAACATGTGGTGTAAAATATTCTTAAGGAATTTACTTATATTCATAGTTTTGGTAGCAGTAGCAATAGTCTTATACACTTCAAACCTGATACAGAGAAATCTATAGTAGAATTTATAAATGTAACATCTAGGCCAATTATAGATGAAGATGAGTTGAAACCTTATTTGCAGATTATATGAACAAAGGTTACTCAATCAATGTTATTCTAGACTAATACAAATATACACTATTGACATTAAAGACTGCTATGTTGGTGCACACATGCCATCCTCAGCAGATGAAATAATTTCATATCACCATATCCCACTTTCATATCCATCGCCTGGAATATATTTCTTAGTTTAGAATATAGATGAAGACATTGTGAATGCTATTACTCTAACCTTGGCATGGTCTTTTCAAAAGTTTCACTAATGAAAAGTGTGAATTTACACCCACAAGCTAGGGAGATGGAACTGCTTGGCATTAACGTTAGACCATTTCTTCCTGTTAACACCGCTAAGGTACATGAGGAAAACCTCACATGCTTAATGAACTTGCAAGAAAAAGCTTTTGTTTTAATGTTAGAAGAGAGAAATGAACAATTTACAAAAACTGTGTATAAGGAAGAAGATGTGCAAAAGAATATATGGAGAAAGAAAGGAGATGAGTTTAGGAGGAAAATGTCTACCCCAAAGCTTAAATTAGATGAAATTGCACAAAGGGAAATTATGTGTGTTTGAGAAGAGAATCAGTGGGGGGGGGAAGGATGCTAGTGGAAACAGTAATTGTGATCACGTATTTGCATTGTCTGGAGGATCATGGCACATAATGGAAGAGGATGAGCCTACAATACCTTGAGTGTATTTTAAATATGAACAGAATGTGTATTTTAGATTACCTGCTTACTGGGAGGGTATTTACTATTTAGGTTTGTTTTTTCCTAACACTGATACCTGACAGTATGAATGAGGGAACACAATTAGTGGGAGACATACTTGAGGCAATTATACCTGCTGTAGGAGTGGTGTTAAATGAGGAGAAAATCAGAAAGATTTTAGCAGTAGTTGATAGGTTGGCAACCAGTACCTCTGGAGCATTATTAGTGGAAAACACTGAGCTTGTAGTAGTTAGATCTATGGTTTTGCCTAATCGCTATACCTTAGACATCCTGCTTGCAGTGAAAAGCGGAGTCTGCAAGATGCTGAAAGAAGTTTACATTGTTGTACCTACATACCTGGCGAGAGTGCAAAGATAGCATATAGTATGCTAAAAATGATCTCTGATTTATAGCTTTTTCTTGAACCTTTAGAAACTGCAATTATAGTTCAGACCTTTGCAGAAAGGTTTTCCCTAATAGCTAGCTGGTTTAAGGCAATGAGGGAGGAATTCCTTAACTAGTAATATTGCATTTCCTTTCTGCATTAGCAACATATAAGGCAAAAAAATCATACAAATAAAGAAAAGGGTAAGGGATATGAATAAGAGAATAGAGAGAGATTTAAAATTGAGTGAATGAAGAATATAAGTGATTGAAAGAAAGAGAAAATCTAAAACGGAAAAGGTGAGACACTGAAGAAGAAGAGGAAAGTGAACTGACAAAACATTAGTGCATGTAATTTTGTGATAGTTCCAAGACATCAGATGGGGGAACTTGCTAGAGATTTTAATACAAATAAAATCCATTTAATTAATAACATGTATGAGTGAAATCAAAGAAAAAGGCCTAACTTATGTTGCAATTTCAAAAAGTTCAAAAAGGTGCTGAGAGCCTGAGCATAAGTCTACCAGTCATTGGTTGCAGCAGAGGAAGGGATTGTATGCACTAGCAATGAAATGCAGCACAGGGGGGACTTGTCTCCTGAATTAGAACTCCTTGCCAGAGTGGGGAGCACTGTGTCTTCTAAAAGCTGTCCACAAAGAAGCAGGTGGACTGAAAGGCAGAAAGGGAGTTTCCGCTGCAGTTGGCCAAGCTCTAGTTGGAAGCAGAGATGAAGAAGTCTGAAAGACCCTTGGAAGAAAAGAGATTAGCCATGGAGTGGGGAGAATGGCCCATGAGCTAAGTCTCAGAGAGCTGGATATCACAGCCAAACAAGTGGAGTCCACCACTATTGGTGGCAGCATACCCACAGTACATTCTGGAGGCAAGAGGGTCCACATTCCAAAAGTATCTGGTGCCTAACTTTGTTGTGGGAGATGACATTGATGTTTTGAAGCCTATGAGGTTGCTCTGGAGATGAACAGGGACCCTGATAAGGACTGGGGGCCAACCACTTGAGGCACATACCTAGTGAAAGGAGGGACGCCCTTCTGGCCCTAAAGAAGGGGGGGAGACAGGATGAGGTTTTCTCTTATGTCAGGAAGTATGGCCTCATCCAACAGGAGTACAGGCAGAAATTTAGGGACCGTGAGAAGCTGGCCCATCAGTCCTTGGTGGGTTGTGTAGACTACTAATATAAGGCAGTGGATGGTTAGGTAAAGGGCAGTGAAGTAAAAGACTGTCATGGACTGTACGATTTGGTGGCAAGAGAGCACATGCTCAATCTTTCTTTTGCAGATCTGTGCCAACACCTGATTGACAGTAAGCTCATTGACCCCAGAGAGCGCACCAAGGAGGCAGCCACAAGACGGTACCTGGGAGTGACCTCAAGAAGATTGGTTCAGGTTTCCTCAGCAGACTAAGGGAGAAGTCCAGGGGGACACACATAGATCCTAGAATAAGGTGAGGAGAAAGTGTCCCAATGCTTCCTCTGAGAAAGAAGGAGGAGGTTCTCGGAGAAAGAGGGAGGAAGGCAGTGGCCCAGGGTGCTCCATTTCCAATCCCAGTACTTTGATTGTTCAAAGGAAGGGCACAAGCAAGTGGACTCTGTCTGTCCTAATAAATCACCCACTGGTGGGAACTCTACAGGTGTGGTCAGCATGGCCTTAAGGGTAAGTAATCCCCAGACACAGGTGATAGACCATGCCCTAGACTCCCTTAGTTGGGTGGTAGACTCATAGGATGAGTTAGTGATCTCTGCGGATGGGAGTCATCACTTCTACCAGGTAAAAGTGAATGGGATCTATGTCACCACTTTGAGAGACACCGGGGCAAGTCAGAACATGGTGGTGGAAAGGCTGGTTTCTCCAGAGCAGTACACCAACCAAGTGAGTGTGTAGGGTAACTCAGGTCCAGAGGCAGGACTTTTTCCACCCCATGACCATGATATATCTGAAGTGGGTTGGGGAGGTGACCCCGCAGAGGGTCATAGTTAGTCCCCAAAATGCGTATAGACTGCATTCTGGGGAATGAGTTGCCCCTCGGTGTCAGGAGAGCAGGGAGGCAGGGCCACCCAGGGCACCCTGACAGTTCAGGTTTTCTGGGGATACCACTCCCAAAAGCAGAGTACAGAGACCCGCATGGAGGGGCAGGAGGTGGAAACATTCCACAGTGGGAGGACCACTAGTTCAGGGGTTGCAAGCTCTGAGAACAGAGCACCCCAAGACTGACTCCAGTGAGGCCCCTTCTGACCTGGAGGTGCTTCTTATGCTGCCACCAAGACAGAGGGCACAAGACTTGCATCAGGCAGACTCTTGCATGACACAGACAGAGGGGGGGTTTTGGTCCCCCCCTGGAAGTCCTGGCTCACCAGGCACGTCTCAGGGTAGAGCCTCTGGGCTCAGTGGCCGGTCTCAGGCAACCACCCCTGGACTGGTGGAAAGGCGAGTGAAATAAGGAAGCCTAACAACCTGGGCTGTTGCCCACCAATCTGAGAAACCTTAGAAGCCAGAGAACCCTAGATGCCCTGGGTCCTGGCTGTTGACACTGACAGCAGTCAGCAGCCTCTGTTTGGTGATGTCCTTATCAGCAGAATTATCCTTATGTTGGGAAAATAAGTCTGATCTCAGGGATGTAATGGGCTATGTTGACCTGGCATCCTTGGTGTAGTTCCCCTAAACATTGTTGCATTCTGTTTGCTGACTTAGTTGTGGCTGGCTTTAGGCCTTTGGGCACTTTACCACTGCTAATCAATGCTAATTGTAGGTGCTCTTTCCCTAAAACATGTTACCATTTGCTTAGCATATTTAATTTACTTATAAGTCCATAGTAAAGTGCACTACATGTGCTGATGGGCTGTAGATTAATTGCAACTAGTGGACCTGCAGCACAGATTGTGCCACCCACTTAAGAAGCCTTTTACACACAACTCAGGCCTGCCATTGCGTGTTTTAAACTTCCATGTCGACCTGGCAAGTTAACCCAATGCCAAGCCCAAACCTTACTTTTTAATACATAAAAGTAATTCTTAACGTAGGCCCTGGATTGCCCCAGGGGAAGGGTGCAGTGTATTTAAAAAGTTGGGCATGTACTTTTATGTTTTACATGTCCTGGTAGTGGATTGCTTATTACATTTTGTAAGTGTTAGTGTAATTTCCAATTGGGAATAGATGGGACCCCCAAGTTTGGTGTCCCTGGAATCACAATTTAAGGTCACACCTTATGATGAAGTCAGATTTTAAATTGTAATTCTGAAAATGCCACTTTCAGAAAGTTGGCATTTTCTTACTTTAAAATATCTATAGCCTTCTGTCTGTCTCTGAATACACATCTGGGTAGGGGACAGCTGGGCTCTTGTGCATTCCTTCCACAAACAACCACAAACAAAGGGACCTTAGGTATGACTGTGTGGCCATCTGCATGTTGATGGCCCATTCTGGGCAGGGTGACTGACACTTACAGCTGATTGGGCTGGGCCATGAACTCTCCCGAAGGGCTGCCTAACCCCCTGTAATGTTTCTAGAGCCAGGGCACTTCAAAGGCCTCTCTTTGAAGTCTCTCCCAGTTCAAAGGCACAACTGGGTATACAAACTGGACTTCTGACCCTACCAACTCAGTACACTTCTGGACCGGAGGACATTCTGCCAAGAAGAACTGCTGTGCTGTTGAAGGGACTGTCACTCGGCTGGACATTGCTGGACTCCTGATTCTCTACATCTCCAGAACAAAAGTGACTCCAAGGGCTTTCTGGCTTGCCTCTTATTCTGAAGCCTTAAGGACATTAATACCTTCACTCACCTCTGCTACAATTTCTGGACTCTTGACAACTGTGAGTCCTGCCCTGCCAAGTGGTATCAATCCCGTCCTGGGCCCTTAGAAGTCACTTTCCCTGTGCTCATCCAGCAGAATCCATGCATTGTCTTTACTGTGCTGATTGGTCTCCCCGCATCTCACTTCGACAGTGAAGCATCACAGCTGCAGCTGAGGACGAGGACATTGCATCACTGATTCCACGCCTAAGGATCGATGCACCGCCTTCAGCCCCCGATGCATCACCTTCACATTACCAGCTGCGCAGCTCAACAATGCTCTACCACAGTCGGCCTGAACTTTGAATTTACCCCTAGCGCGACCACATAACCCCAGTTGGCACTTTAAGTTTCTAAGCACTATATTTACAGATATCCTTTAAAAATGCATATCTCGAGTTCCACTAGTTGGATGTTTGTCGTTTCGGTCTAGTGTTATTCATTAAATTAAGATCTATTGTTCTAACATGGTGTGGATTATTTTTGTGTAGTGTTTTCACTGTTTTACTGTTTTAAAGTGCTGCACAAATACTTTACATGGTGACTCCTAAGTTAAGCCTTCCTGCTGTGTGCCAAGTTACCAGAGGGTGAGCACAGGTTAATTTGTGATGTGTAACTGACTTACCCTAACTAGGATTGTGGTCCCTACTTGGACAGGGTGCTTACCTCTGCCAACTAGAGACCCCATTTCTAACAGGCCATATCACCATGTTGGCCAAAGTAGTACTGTCTGTCTACTTGGATACATCTGTAAGCAAGTTAGGGTTATGAGCTGCATAGATGGGGTCCACAAGTGAGGAGGAGGATTTACCATCTCTCAGTTCAGCGACTCTGGTGAGTGGAGACAGTGGGATCGAACCAAGTTCTGAGATGCAAAGAACTGACAAGTGCCCCTTAATAACAGGGCCTTCACCCATATTCTATCGCCTAAGCAAGTCCATCAAAATAGTGATTAGTCTTCCCTGGCTTTTGGCTGATAGGGGGGTGGAGTTGGACTCGCCCTTTCTTCAGTGTCATTACCAAACTTTTTGCCCTCATCTTTCTGTTTGCTGAACCTGTTTGTGTTGGCTTTGAGGACTCTGAGCACTTTCCCACTGCTAATCAGCGCTGAAGTGCTTGCCCTCTGTAAGTATGGTAACATCAACCTCCACCCAATTGGCACATTTGATTTACTTATAAGTCCCTAGTAAAGTGGTGAACATGTACCCAGGGCCTGTAAATTAAATGCTAATAGTGTGCCTGGAGCATTTATTGTGCCACCCACTTACATAGATTTTTAAACATGTCTCGGGCCTGCCATTGCAGCCTGTGTGTACATTTCGACCTGGCAAGGGAAATCTCTTGCCAGGCCCAAATCTCCCTTTGTAATTGATGTAAGTCACCACTAATTCAGGGCTCCACACACCGCCGAGAAGGCAGGCTGCAGTGTATTTAAAAAAAATTACATGTTCTTTTATGTCTTACATGCCCTAGTACTGAAAAACGACTAAATGTGTTTTCACCACTGTGAGGCCTTTCACCTTTCCTATAGGTTGCCTTCTTACATTTAATAAGTGCTGCCTTTTGACTGGAAACAGGTAGACTTGTCTTGTTTGTTGCCTGAGAAATTGTAAATAAAAATGTTCCTCAATGGTAAAATCAGATTTTAAGCCACAATTTTGAATATGTCACCTTTAGAATGTTGCCATTTTCCTGTCCTAAACATTTCGTGCCTCCAGCCTGTGCCTTGGTACACGACTGGGTGTAGTTGACAGTTGGACTTTGTTTATTCCTCCCATACAGCCATGCAATACAGGGGTTAGGTGTGCCTCGATGGGCCATCAAATTTTAGGAGGGGCGAAGCTGGGCAACTGAATGGGCTGTGCCCTGCCTTCATACACAGGACTTGTCACCACAGCATGCACTTGTAGCCAGCTTGAAGCCAGCTCAGGAGAGGCAGGACATTTCTAGGACTGAAAAGGGAGTTCTCTCGAAACTTCTTCTACTTCAAAGTGGGCACCAGGTATAAATAGTGGACCTTCCGACCCATCTCTTCAGTAGACCTTTGGACCTGTGGATACTACAGAAGAAGTACTGCTGTGATGTTTTGCTGCCCGAACAACTGCTACCTTGCTGCCCTGTTACTCTGCTGTTTTGCTGCCTGGTGCCCTGCTTCCTGAGAAGGAAGACTGGACCTGCACTCTTCATCCCAGGTGGAAGTAACTCCAAAGGTCAGCTGAACAACCTCTTGTTCTGAGCCACAAGGACATACCAAGCTCCAGAGGCCTCCCTGCATCTGCACAACTGATCTGCTGCCTGGACCTGCGCTGGCCTGAGCTCTGCTGGCGTGACTTCCTGACCCTCAAGATGTGCCCTCAGGTCCTGGACCCTTGGTGTGGCCTCAGTTGAGCTCCTCACTCAAAGAAAAGGGAAATCCTGAAGTTGTGGGCCCTTCAACTGCAAACTAGCCTGTTCACGCTAGGATATTTTTGCTTTGTCGCCCTAAGTGGGAAGGGTATGCCCAGACCTGGGTCCCGTGCTTCCCATGCCACTGAATTCAAGCTAGCCTGGCTGATGAGGGGTGAAACCCTGAAACCGGTCCCAGGATGCTTGTTTCCGGTCCAGTGAGGACCTGGCTTGGCAGTTCTGGCTGAACTGTTCCCATGAGGAACAGGGTCAAGACTGATTTGCATATGGCTGGGTCCAAACTGGGGTGGCATGGAGAGCAAAAGAACGATGGATTAAACCCAGATCTGTGACTGGGGGTGAGTGTTTGACAATGTTCAGCATTCCGTCCATCACTTGTTGTTTTTGCTTTGTCGCCTTAAGTGGGAAGGGTATGCCCAGACGTGGGTCCCGTGCTTCCCATGCCACTGGATTCAAGCTAGCCTGGCTGATGAGGGGTGAAACCCTGAAACCGGTCCCAGGATGCTTGTTTCCGGTCCAGTGAGGACCTGGCATGGCAGTTCGGGCTGGACTGTTCCCATGAGGAACAGGGTCAAGACTGATTTGCATATGGCTGGGTCCAAACTGGGGTGGCATGGAGAGCAAAAGAACGATGGATTAAACCCAGATCTGTGACTGGCGGTGAGTGTTTGACAATGTTCAACATTCTGTCCATCACTTGTTGTTCACGCTAGGATATTGCCACCCGCACCACACACCAAATGCGAAGCTCCGGTGAACGTGACTCTTGAAGGTACCTCTTTCAGTGGGACTAACCTGGTTCCTGGATCCGTCCTGAGCTCCATCGCCATTGGCCTGAACTTGTGACTTTCACCTGGTCTTACACAACCAGATAGCCACGATCGGCACTTTGTGCTTATCTTACTTACCTGAAATCTTTAAAATTCAATATCCCTGATTCTACTGATTGGATATTTGTAATTTTGGTGTCAAATCATTTATTGTGTTTTACTCTATATTTCTAAATTGCTGTGGGGTTTTTCTTATGTTATATTTTCACGTTATTACTGTTTGAAGTGCTGCAGAAACACTTTACACATTACCTCTAAGTTAAGCCCGATTGTTTTTGTGCCAAGCTACAGGAGGCTTAAGTACAGGTTAATGTGAGGTTTGTTTGTACCTCACCCTAACAGAAATTGTAGTTGCTGCTTCAATAAGGTTTCACACCTTCAACCACTAGCCAATTTCCAACAGGCAGTTTAAACAATGTACAGCATGCTCTATTATTTTCAGGGCCTTGGAGATACATTCCCCTGGTTTTATCTGCAATTATTTCATGAGATATACCTTCTCTAGAATGTTGCCATCAACTCTGACAAACTCTCTCATTATTCACAGATTTAAAAGGCAACAACTGAAAAGTCAATCCTTTTCAGTGGCAGTAGCTAAACTGTGGAGCTCTCTTCCTGTATCTTTAAAGCTGCTGCCATCCTTGCCCAGTTTTTAGAAAAATCTTAATACTGATACTTTACATTTTAGGATCATATTGTCCCAGTCAAGCAGTTTATTGGCTTTGATGAATCCTCAGTGGCATATTCCAACATTGACTTGGCAGTGAAGATGATATGATACTGTGGAGTCAGTGCATAGATGAGAAAGACAGACATGAAGTCACTTTTCCAGCTCCTGCTGTTTCACCAAGATATATTTCAGCTATTAGAAGTTCAGTTTCAAGGATGATTTCTTGAGTAGGGAGAGAAGGAGTCAGATGTGAATACCATCACTTAATGAGAATTTAGTAAGAGGTAGCAACACATTTTTCGCAGTGGAAAAGAGTGAGAGGCTGTTGATGATTAGAACAATTCTAAGCATTGAGCTTGATTCAGAGGCTATATTGTCATCCAACCGGTAGACAAAGTACAAACCGTGGTCTACCTGTTAAAGCAGGTTTAGTAACCCAAAGAATGAGCTGGGGACATGTTGTGAAGGTGGTCATACAACTCAGAAAGGCAAGGTAAACTGTATTTGAAACAGCCAGAACATAACGCAATCCTCTCCTCACCAGCCACCAAGGTAATTGACTCATAGAGAATCTCGCCGTACAACCATTCTATTAGAACTAAAACAAGTTAACATTCTGAACAATTGAAGGTGTATGTAAAATTATACAAGGATGAACATACAAAATTGAATGCATGCGATTACTGTACTTACTACACATCTCCATCCTGTATATTCAAACAGATAAAAGATTGATTAGGAATGGGAGATAAGTATTAAAGATACTAAACAGTAAGCTTTACATACTACAAACGTTGTACATAATCCTCCATATAGCAAGGAGGTCTGTGAATCCTGTGACTCTGTTCTTCACTTGCAGCTTCATTGCTTACAACATTATCACGCACTTTTTCTGGTACATCACCACCACCATGCTCACATTGTCCTCTCGCCTCTTCTCTCACATTGCTTACTAATTCATGATCATCCATCAACATATAACTGTTGAGATCTCCATCTGTGTGTCCCTTGTCTTCATTGACGACCCCTCACCTTTTATACCATGCTACTTTGCATTTATTCCACTTGTTGCCATTCTCCAGCTCAGCATATCTGTCTGATACCTTTTTCACTTTGAGAAGACCCCAAAATTTGGATAGTCCTCCACTCAATCTTCCATGCTTTATCTTATCCCAGTCACCATTTTTTTTATTTCACTGTTTGTAGAAACTTTTCTTTTGTTTGCACCTGTCTCCCGACCATTAATACTTAACCATGCTGGGGTCAACTTTGTGCTTGCTTTCCTCCATCTCATTTTCACAAAAGGATAAGTATTGGTTACATTATTAATAGTGGTGCGGTGGGCCCAAACTATGGGGGTCATTCCAAGCTTGGTGGGCGGCGGCAGTCGCCCGCCAAGCGGGAACCGCCAGAAGACCGTACCGCGGTCAAAAGACCGCGGCGGTCATTCTGGGTTTCCCACTGGGCTGGCGGGCGACCGCCAAAAGGCCGCCCGCCAGCCCAGTGGGAAACACCCTTCTACGAGGAAGCCGGCTCCAAATGGAGCCGGCGGAGTGGAAGGTGTGCGACGGGTGCAGTAGCACCCGTCGCGAATTTCAGTGTCTGCTAAGCAGACACTGAAATTCAAAGTGGGGTCCTCTTACGGGGGCCCCTGCAGTGCCCATGCCATTGGCATGGGCACTGCAGGGGCCCGCAGGGGCCCCACGACACCCCTCACCGCCATCCTGTTCCTGGCGGTCGAAACCGGCAGGAACAGGATGGCGGTGAGGGGGTCGGAATGCCCCATGGCGGCGCAGCAAGCTGCGCCGCCATGGAGGATTCCCCTGGGCAGCGGAAAGTCGGCGGTACACCGCCGACTTTCCGTTTCTGGCCGCGGCTGTACCGCCGCGGTCAGAATGCCCAAAGGAGCACCGCCAGCCTGTTGGCGGTGCTCCCGCGGACCCCGGCCCTGGCGGTATTTACCGCCAGGGTCGGAATGACCCCCTATGTCATTTACTAAAGATTCAACATTTTCTCCACTTTGAGTGGCCATCAGTATAGCTCCTTTCACCAAACCATTCTGTTGGCCTGAGGGTTATACAATGCAGTGCCATTGTAGTTTATTCCACAATTTTCCAAAAATGATCTCATGTCATGTGACATAAGCTGAGTGCTGTTGTCTGTAATTAAAATGCTAGGAAATCCCTACTCTAAAAATACTTTTTTTAGCACTTCGATAATACTACTTGTGGTTACTTCGTGCATAATTTTGACTATCAGCCATTTAGAATGAACATCTACCATCACCAATGTATTCTTTATCTTCCCTCTCAACCCTTGCCTCAGTCCAATAAAATCCAAACACACCGTACTCCAGGGTATTCCTGAATCTTCAATATGTCCTTGCGTAGCTTGAACCCATGTTGTGAGTCTTTTTTCACTTTCTTTACACATCTCACTCTTCTCTACCCATGATGTAATTTGGTTGTCCATACCCGGCCACCAAAAATTGTCTCTCACTCTTTTCTTTCAAATGGCCATCTTGTGCAATACTGATAATTCTTTCCTTTAACCCTTTTGGTGGTACAAATGTATTATTCCTTACAATTATCGCCTTATCTACCAATGTCAGTTCATCAATAATTTTGACAAATGGCCACAAGTGCTCTCTCTCTACACCCTCCCTCAACCACCATTTGCTCAACTCCTTTGAGAACAATGTCCTTCTCAATACATTTATTCCATTCTTCCTCCATGAATGTGCCCTTCTAACACTCTTCGACATCCTATAACCAAGCTACTGACCCTCCCTTTTCTTCGACTACAATGATAGGATCTTCCATACTCATCCAATTTAGAGACAAGCATCACAGGCAGTCTTCTTGTGCGTTCTTCTATCCAGGAATGTGTTCTACCTGCAAACAGTACTCTTGAATTTTAGATGCTAGTCTAGCACGCTTAGCTGACCCTTTTCCCACTCCCCCAGGGCTTAATACTTTTATGAGATGTTTTGGACCTCTACTGGAAAAGACGTGTGCTGAATGGATGGGGAAGGTGTAAAGATGGAAGGGTCACAGTATGCATCTCTAGAGTTAATTCCAATGCTGCTAACAGTTAGACCCTGGATGCAAGTTTTGGACAATAAGAAAGTTATGTTTATGATTAAGCAGTGGTAAAGATGATAAATAGAATACCAGTAAATGATGTGTGTTTGCAACTGTGTTGAGAGAGCTAGTGCTGCTTTGGAATATTTTTTTCAAGCATGTCACATTCAGGAGTAGATTACAGGAAAGCTGATGCTTTTTACAGCTCGCAGAAGGTGAGACTTGGTGGCTTGGCACTAGACACAGACTGGTGTGGGACTGTTTCCAGGTGATAGGTGGGCACTTGGTTGGTGAGGACCTTGACCCTGGCAGAAGGTTCCCTGGCTGTATCGTAATTTACTTAAGGATGAGTTATAGAAATTAAGTACAATAGTACCTGCTCTGATGCAAGTAGATTTTCCATAAAACAATGGATCACGATGAACAAGAAATATTGTACATAGAATTATGATCAAGCCTGGTTGTGCCACACCTGGCTTTACGTTTGTGTGCATCTACATTTTAAATCTTAGTTTAATGGACACACTTCAATGGTTTGTTACTTAGTTTTGTAGTAGAAGGTGAATTCTATGAACGAACAAAGGACGTGCAGACTTTGAAACATGTATAAGGACGGCATACCATCAGGCATGGAAATAATTTTTGTGGAGTGGAGCTAGGAGAAGGGGCACCAGCATTAGGAGTTTGGAGGCCAAAAGAGAGGATGGTTTTTTTACAATGAGCCTGTTTGAAAAGTACTTGACACCAGTGCCAATATCATAAAGCAAAGCTGGGATAGCCTTTTGTTGGAAATGCTTTTGGTGAAAAGAATTAGAATGAGGAAGTGTGGCACATGCTGGAGGGGTTGTTGAGGGAAAAAGGAAAGGGTCCAGATGAAATACGTCCTATTAAGATTGGAGTATTGAGTATAACATAGGCAAGATGTGTGTGTACTTCCACCTGGGAGTTTAGACTTTGCAGTTCTATATTTAGCATGATATTCATCATGGCATTTCTTGTGTCAAAGGTGATGTGGTTGAAGGGCAACGGTGGTCTGAACTGCAGGGGCATTGTGATGAAAGGGGGCAAGATGCACATAGGGATACAAAAGAACATACCAGCCCAGAATGGGGACCTGAGTGGCATGGAGAATGCCAAAGCACAAAGAGGTATGACCAGTCAAGGCATTTTGGAGACATACACAGAGCAAGGACAGGAATGGTACAAAGATATTTCAGCATGAAAATGACAGAATAGTGGCAGACAAATGTTTGAAAAGGGGGGTAGCCAACCATCCAGTATCAATCAATCAATCAGGATTTGTGGAGCATGGCTAATCACCTGTGAGGGTATCCAGCTGCTAGGATTCTGCTGTGGTCAGTCAAAGAGCCAGGTTTTGAGCCCCTTTATGAATTCTGTTAGAGAGGATGCTGTTTAGAGGGGAAGGTCATTCCAGGCCTTGTTGTGAGGTAGGAGAAAGAGGACCTCCCCTGTGGCTTTGACAGATGCAGAGAATGTGAGAGAGGGCGAGGGAGGTGGAATGCAGGTGTCTGGAGGGTTGGTGGTAGTTCAGGCGTGGTTAATGCATGCTGGTTCGTGGTCATGGAGGGCCTTGTAGGTGTGTATCAGCAAATTGAATTGGCATCTTTTCTGGACGGTGAGCAAGTGGAGGATACTGAGGTTGGGGTGATGTGGGTCTATCTGGAAAGGTTGAGGATGAGTCTGGCAGTTCTTTACCATCTGGAGTTTCTTCAGGAGTTGGGTGGTGATTCCTAAGTAGAGCGTGTTGCCATGGTTCAGTCAGCTGGTAACTATGGCTTGGGTAGTGGTTTTCCTGATGTCGACTGGGAGCCATCTCAAGACCTTTTGGAGCACGGAAGGATGTGGAAGCAAGCGGAAGCAACTGCATTGATCTAGCATTTCATGGTGAGGTTCTTGTCCATAGGGAATTATTTGACATAATCCTTAAGAATGGGAACAGCCACTGTCGGGTTTATGGTAGGTTTGAGCCTAAATAGGCTGAAAGGCATTAGTAGGTGTATTTGGACTTGGGGTGGGGCAAGATGTGATGGCTAACTGGTTGTTTTAGCTGGTAGGAGTGGAGGTGCAGAGGAGGAGGAGGAAGCAGTTCTGGAATTGACGTCACTCTACAGTGAAGTGGGCTGGTGTGCATGCAACAAGATTGAGTTCTATCATAATACACTCCTTGTGCTTTCCCACCACCAGGGGGATGCATTTTGGGACTTTTCAATGCTCTAATAATCTTCTGGACCTTCCCCGACATGCATATCTTGACTTATGGCCATTTGGGCCTTCTTTGGAAATTACCATCCATTTTCAAGCCATGATTGCAAAATGTGACTTAAAGACCAATTGAAAGAGCAGAGAGATTTGCTGGACTCAGCAATCAGCCAAGATATGTATTCCATGGGGCCATAAGGCCATTTTTGTGGAAGCTGGTCTGCTCATGTTTATTGCTCCAATAACTATAATCCCCTGCTCACTGCTTTGTCTCCACCCCTGTAGGCCAATGATGGGTGGAGGAATTCAGTACAACTGTGGCTGGCTGCTGCTAGCCTGCTCACACCTGATGCATGTGATTACTGTTATCCCTTCTAAGCCTCAGCTCCGTTCAGCCCAGTGTTGGTCATTGTTACTGTATTCCAGTGAGACTGATCCTTGTTTCATGACGTTTCTGAGCCATAGTTTTTTCTTGTTCCTGTTTCTGAGCCTTTGCTATTCCTTGTTCCTGGATTAGCTCTCCCTGCAGTGCTTCCTTGACTCCTGAGCATTAGCTAACCCTTGTTCCTGAACTAGCACTCCCTGTAGTGCTACTTGACTACTGAGTCACAGCTATTCCTTGTTTCTTGAGCTATTTCTGCCTGCTGTATTTCCTTGTTTCTTTGATTCATGTACCAGCACTTTCTGTGCTCCCTTGAAGTCTATCCTGCTGTATTTTCCTTTTCGCAGCCCTTGCCTTTCTTTCCATTTTTTTTGCTCCAGTTCCTAGCTTGCTGTCTTCCTGCTGTCTTGCTTCTAGTTTCCTTACATGTTTGCTACTTGCTTTCTGCCACGTGTGCCCTTTGCTTTCCCTTCTTTCCAGTTAAGCACTCCACCTTGGTAGGTCCTTGTCTATCCTGGTTGTATTCAGTTCTACACCCTTGATGTTACTATTTTGTGTCTTCCTGTTTGATCACCAGGACCCATGGGCTCAGCTGACAACCTAATTTCTTTTTTGTCCATTGTGAGCATTGTCTTTCAGTTACTTTTATAACATCACTATATGGGTCAGCTCCAGAGTCTTTAAATGCCTTTGCATGCCTTTGCATGTATATCCAATATATGGGTATTAGCAGTCAGACTTTGTAATAGCAACTGTGGGAGAAGAACTTACTGAGCTTCAGTCTTACAGCGTGGAGCTCCCCAAGAGCTTTACTCCACATTCTCTTTATCATTTATGCTGTTATATATACATATATCTTGCACATTTGTCCTGGGGGGTTAGTTAGTCTGGGTGCCACATTGCCTGTTCTTTCTGAGCTGTATCTCTCTTATTCCTTTAAATAGAGATTCCCTTTTGGATCCCCTCTCTCCTCTGACTCTCCATGTGTTCTTGAGCAGCTCTACACCAGTATTCTGCCTCCTTCAACTTCCCTGCCACCACTCTAACCAGCACCCACCAACAGTTCCTGACAAGTAGGCTTAGATGATAAGAACATAGAAGGTTCACTGGCTTGGAAAGGGGGGTGCAATTGTTACTTGCAATGTTTGAATTGAGGGATGGAAGGCTAAGACCTGTTGTGATAATTATTAATGTTGGGGCACCTTACCTTGTACAAAACACAGGTTAGGAGCTCATCAAGATGGCAAAATGTGACTTAATGGAGGTACAAGACCAATTGAAAGAGCGGAGATTTGCTGGACTCAGCAATTGGCCAAGATATGTATACCATGAGGCCATAAGGCCATCAACCTCAGAGCAAGAAAAAAGTTGAATATGGAGGTTTCTGGCTTTTGTAAATTGAGAAAAAAGGGACGAATAAACATTGTGATGCATTTATATTTATTAGTTAACAAGATGTATTTAGTAAAGTTGGTGAAACTGTCAGAACACTGGTGGAACAAGTAATACATTTAGGGGACAGAAAAGACATCTAGGGCAAGGTTTTTTGTCAAGAGAAAGCTCCGACTAGACAGAGAGGTGTCAGAAAAGATCTTCACTTTGGGAATGATGAAAAAGTTTCAAATGGGGGAATGAGAGACAGTCCAGGGTAGATGCAAATGCTGGGAGTGTTTGAAGATTAAAAAAAGAAAGAAAGAAAAACCTGTAAGAAAAGGAAATAGGATGTATAGACACACTTGAAGGTAAACGGTGGGGACCTGTAGAAGGCTATGAGTTGAGAATTTACTGAGTGGGATGGCTCAGTTGTTGTCTGTCTAGGGACATGTAGGGCCTGATTATGATCTTAGCGGTCCAACCGCTGGACCATGAATACAGCCGTCGGGAGGACACCGCCAGGCTGGCGGCCTCCCCACCTGCCGTCTTACGACACTACCTCCGGGCTGGAGGTAGTGTCTGCAGTGGTGTCACTGCGGTGAAATGTCTAAAGCACACGCTGCCACAGTGTAGCACCTGATGCACCTTGGGCTCACTCCTGCCATGCACAATGTTGTGTATGGTAGCAGTGTGCTCCAACCGTGCAGGTATTGGGGGCATAACATGTGCCCCCAGCCACACTGTGCAAAATCGCCCTGGGCCCCTGTTTGGAGCCATGCACAATGTTGTGTATGGCAGCAGAGTGCTCCAACAGTGCAGGTATAGGGGGCATAACATGTGCCCCCAGCCACACTGTGCAAAATCGTTCAGGGGCCCTGTTTGGAGCCCCTTACCTGCCTTTCTGTCTAGCTTTTCATGGCGGTGTCCCCTCTATGAAAATCTCAATGGATAGGCAGGTTGCGATGCAGGCACCGCCTCGACTGACCGCTTCTTTCTTCACCGCCACAGGATCAAAGATCCTGGTGGTTGCAGTGGTCTTTTGGTGATCCGACAGCCATCCTCATAATCTGGCAGTCAAACCGCCAAGGATGCGACAGTCAGCCCACCACTGTGGTGCGAAGGTCCAAGGACCACCATACTCGTAATCGGGGCCTTAGATTGTGCCGCCTAAGCTGATGGGTGCTTCTTGGTTCCTATAAAGACTGCATTTTACATCTTATATTGGGTGGTGTTTTGTGTTTACCTAGTGTGAGGTCTGGGAGGCGATGCAGATACCATCCTACCTGTATGTCTGGTTTCGAAGTGTTGGTAGTTGATGGATGGCGTCAGTTACTGCGCAACCAGAAATTCAATTTCCACTTACCCATAAGGCCCTCCTCTCATCTTTGTGCATGACTATGGGCCTATTTGGAAAGATCATGTGTGAGGACATTTATTGGTATATTTAAAAGTCACTGGAGGCAACATAAGGAGAGCTCAGACTGGTCAGAAGGAGTAGCAGGAAAGATCTTCAGATTGGGAATTAGGGTTGGTCGGTGGTAGAAAGTTTCAAATGGAGGTATCAGAGGCATTCTTAGTCGTAGTGTGGGGTGGGAAGGTTTGGAAATTAAAATAAATGGAAACAGAAGTCAGTCGGACCTGTAAGAACAAGAAATAAGATGTGTAGAGATAATTGAAGATTAAGTTAAGGGAATGGGCTTCAGAAGGGTTAGGGTTAGGAATATATTGGAGTGGAAGGAATAATTAGTTGACATTAGTGATCATCTAGGGACATTTATATTGTGCAACCTAAGCGGAAGGATGCTTATCACAGATGCAAGTTCATCTTGTGATCAATAAATGCGGCCTTTGACACCTTTTATGCCTTATAAGAGAGCGGTGTGTTTCGTATCCATAAAACACCATTTGAAGACGCCTGCATTCGCCTTTCCATACACTGAACTAGTAACACTGACAGTCTTGCCTTGTTGTCTTTACATTTTTCTACTTCCTCATTTCAAGTCTGGTGATGAACTACCTTTCTGTGTTGTATTGGTCAACTTAGTTATAGAACAAGGGATTAGAAAACGGCCATTGTAAGTTTCAAGGTAGCTTGCACGATAGCATACAAGAGCACATGAAGTCTGGAAAGGAAACTAGAGGCACTCATTATCAAGGAAATGCACACCCAAAAGCATTACAATCCACTGTTTAGCGGAATCTGAGATGAAAGAGCAACGAATACCATAGATTGCTGGAGATGCCAATACCATGGTGACTTGCTCCGCCGGGTGGGATGTCACTGTTCCACCATAGGCAGGTAAACGAGGAAACAAAATAATCCCAAATAGACGATACATGTCTTCTTTTTAATAATTTACTTAAAACTGAATTAATCAAGTTAAGTGCCATGGTGCCTGCTCTAATGCACGTAGATTATCCATAAAACGGCTGATCTCTAACAACATGAAGTATTGTATATAGAATAACAATCGAACTCTGTTGCGCCGCGCCTGACTTTAAGTCTGTGTGCATCTACAATTTAAAGCTTATTTATTTATTTATTTATTTAATGCGTTTTTATATAGCGCGGACTATACCCGAGGGTGTCAGAGCGCTTCACAATAGGCAAAGTAGAGATACAAGAGGAGAAGAATTACAAGTGAGCCTGTTACAAAAACAAACGTTACATTACATGAGGCAATAGTGAAAATTGTGCAAGTATCAAGAGCAAAAAAGTCCACGAGGTAGCAAACGATACATTACGAAAGGAAAAAGTGACGTGTGCAGGTTACAAGAGCACATAAAGTACGAGTAAAGGTAAAAAAAATTGCAATAAATGGTAGACACTCAAAACACTCAAACAATAGTTCCGTTACATGAGGCAGTGGTGGCCGTTGTGCATGTATCAAAAGTAAACAAGATATAAGAGGTAGCAAATGATACGTTGTAAAAGGAAAGGTGCCGTGTGCAAGATACAAAAGAGTACAAAATACAGGTAGAGGTATAAAACTGCACTAAATGGCAGACACTCAAAACACAAAAACACCCTGGGAAGGCACTTCTATAGGCGTGGAGAACAGAATTTCCTATAATGGAAGGACTTCCTTCAGGAAACAGAGAACTAGAATTAAATTAGGAAGTGTCTTTGAAGGAGGAGAGCTTTGAGGTCAGTTTTGAAGTTTAATGCACACACTTCGTTGGTATATAAACTCAGCTTGGTAGTGGGCGGTGAATTCCGTAAACGAGCAGGTGTCTACATAAGGACAACCAGAATTTAAAACCTATATTAATACATAACTGAAGTCTAAATTACAGTGGCTCCGCTGACTCAGACGGCAGGATGTGAACTGTATTTTTGGCATGTTTCATGCTTACATTTGGCTAACATTTTCCTCCTCCTCCAGATTCAGAAACAGGTGTTGTAGGGGACAATATGTCTCATCTCTGCTGCAAAAATATTTGTCTTGCTGCGCTAATTGTCGTGTCACGTCAAGAGGAGGAAGTCAGGTGCTGGAGGAAACACGTGCGCTCATTCAGGCTGCAAAGGAATCTCTTCGTTCCATTGTAGTTCGGAATTGCATCATTGTTAGTTCAATCTGGATGGTGTCTCGCGAGGGTCAGTGCTGTACTGAGGAAGTAACAGGCAAATGTATGCTCGGTTCTGTACATAGAGCTGCTGATTTTCTCATTGTATGGTTGAGAAATGTTTTATCAGTTACACAAAAATACACCAATGTTCCCTGCCCGGAAGTATAAATAATTAGTTTATTGATTCATAATGTGCAGCCTTCCATTGACTTCAAAACGTAAGGGAAACAATGCAGCAGTGAAATTGTAAGTTATAATGTTGCAAATTCTTTTAAGATTTAAAAAAAAATCGATTACGGTCACAGACGTTGGAAGGGACGTACAGTGTTAACAAAGTAAACGAAAGCCAGAGCCTCACTTCCCCCACAGTAGAACCACTTTGTCTACAGGTACCCATATGCTTTGTACATTATAAATATTGCAAGAATAGGTCTCATGCTGATGAATCTAAAAATAAACAAATCGTTTTTGGTTATGCTGTTTATCCACCAGTTGTTGATTACTGTGACCTTTTTGCTAATGGCTGAAAAGTTTGTTGTGACAGGCATACTTTTCTTCACAGGCTTGTTTGTGTTATTCAAAGGAAACAACTCTGTAGGGAGAGGAGAGGCCCGCTTATTTAAGGAGAAACGTCTTCACTGATTTCTTGAGGGAGCTGCGCGGTTCCAATGAATATAGCTGAGCGCATATCAAAGATTTTTAAGAAACGTATTTGCCTTTCTCTGCGCAGGGTTTCACTTTCTGGTCTGAAAACAAACGCGTACATTACAGACCATTTTCCCTTGGCAATAACAACTGGAGAACCTTTTCACCTTATAACTTTCTGATTGCATTTTCAACTGTACATTAACTTCAGTCTCTCCCATACACCCAAAATCTATGATTTCTAGGTTCGATCAAAATCGTTCATCTATCAAATTGTTCTGCCACTACGCAGAGTCAATTATACTTCTTCTTAAAATAATGATCCGAAATTTCTTAAGATTTTTTAACAAATACTATGCAAAGCTAAATCGCCAGGACATTTTTTTGCAAGTCTTCTGATGACTGCATCACCAATCCCACCTGAAGCTCCTGTGGTCAACACCTACCCCAAGTGCAAGCATCCCATGTGGTTAAGTGTGGAAAGGGTTGTGTTTTTCACTTTCGCCATCAGAATGGATCCACAGCAAATTTCTAATCCCAAAGGGGATGTAGCAGTTCTGCTTCCTCATAGGTCCTAGCATGTGATGAGTTCAGGCATTCTCACCTGCTGCGTCTGTCCTGCATCCCTGTATATCACCCTAACCTGTGGACACCGTTCGCCTTTGGTTTCCACGCCATGGATGCCATGCCTCCGTGCTCATTTCTCTTGCAGGATTGCCAGCAAGTTTAAGGTGATTCATACAGTTGTCCATCTCGGGACAACTGGGTCTTGCCTATGAAGCACACAGGTTATTATACATTCTAGGTTTCTCAATCCAACATGATTGTGCTACAAATTTTCCCTTTATAATATTCTGGATCAGAAAAGCAGATGCAGACGCCTTACCTCATACCTGTGCCAGTTATCCTGCTCTGTTCATTGGTCATTAAGTAATCTCAGGCACACAATGTCACCCTACATTTTGTTGTGGGTCTGTATAAAAACTCTGGCCTGGTGCCAATAACAAACCTTCCTGGTAGATATTCCATAATATTTCGGGCTTGATGAGCAGCTGTCTGCAATACATGTGGTTTACCATACATAGAGCAGGAGTTTCTTCGAGGGCAGCCCTTTCAAGACGGGAGTTTTTCTGCCAATTCGCTCCCTGCGCTCTTGTGCCCACCACCAGTGTGCCTAACTGTGGGGCTCTCCAGGTTTCTAATAAGCTTCCAGACCCCTCCCCCCCATATACACATACTGACTTCCAGACATTTTTACATTATTTTGAAATTCCCATACACTCCAGATTCATGCCTGGTTTTGTGGAAGCCAATCTGCTCTTGCTAAACACTCCAATACTTAGAATTCACGTCGTTCTGCTTCATCTCCACAGCTACAGGCCTACGAGGGAGGAGGAATTCAGTACAGCTGTGGTTGGCAGATGCCAGCCTGCTTACAATCCAGGTATGTGATCACAGTGAGCTCTTTTTTCATGCCCAGTTTCCTTCAGACCAGTGTTGGTCATTGTTCCTGTTTGGCTGACTCCTTGCTTCTTGACTTCCTGAGCTTTTCTCATTCTTAATACCTTGATTTCTGATTCCTATGCGAGCACTATTTCAGTGTATCCTTGACCCCGAACATTCTTTCTTTCTGAATTTACCTTTTTCCCAGTGCCTGCCTTGTTTCCCTTTCCCTTAGTTCAAGCTTCTAGTTTGTTGTCTTCCTGTTCCTGCTGTTTTAGCTTCCACTTCTCTTGTGTGTTTTGTTACTTAGTTTGTGCTAAGCGTGCTAAGTGTATTTTCCTTTCTGTTATGCACTCCTCCTTGTTAGCTCCTTGTCTACTGTGGGTGGGTGTTTTAGTTCCCAACCCTTTCTGTTACCACCTTTCGTGTCCCTCTTTGATCACCAGGATTTGGCGGCACAGTCAACCACCAAGGTGGTGTTTCTTGTCTACTGTGAAAATTGTCTGAGTTACTTTTACAACATCACCACGTGTATCAGCTTCACAGAACCAGCATGCTTATATATATATCCCATATATATGTTGGTATCTGTAGTCAGTACCTGTAACAGCAATTGTGGGTGAGGAACTTACTGAGCTTCAGTCTTACCATGTAGAGCTCCCAGGTGTTTTATCTTGCATTTCCTTTATTGTTAATGTGGCTATACATGTATATGTCTTGCACGTCTGTTCTGTGTGTTAGTTAGCCTGAATGCCAAATTGACTCTTGAGTGCCTGTTCTTTCCGAGCCTTAACTTTCTTGTTCCCTTGTGCAGAGCTTCCCCTTTGGACCCCTTTCTCCTCTGGCTCTCTGTGTGATCTTGGAGGGCTCTGTTCTCAATATTCTGCTTACTTTTTCTTCCCTGCCACGAGTGCTTGCCAGAGTCCCTAACAATGTTTGCTTCAGCTCACCCCGCCACTATTTTTACTATTGATTTATGGTAATAAAACAAACATTGGGTGCAGCAAGCTCAGATCCACACAGGCTCCCACTTCTTTCAAAACACTTGTACAGCATGTCAACGGTTGCGCTCTTTGAGACCCCACTCGAGAGGTATATGGTGTTGAATTAGATTTTTCTTGGGTAAAACAGATTGAGAGAATGATGATGCCCTAAGTCCCCCGCGACTTTCCCGGGATCTCGGAGCTTGCGAATGGAGAGAATGGAGGTGTGAAATCGGCGTTGGCGGTACTAGTGACGGTATGAGTGAAGTCAGGGTTTTGCGCTTGCACAGTTTATTGCCGCAGATTGTTTGAAAAGGTTGCGATGATTTTAGAGAATAGCGGAGGTGCGACTCCGAGTGTGAGAGTAGGGAAGTCGTCGAACTTCATGTGCATGTGGCGCTTTGTGCAGAAAAATGTCCACGTGGTTGTTGATGTTGAGACGGGCCCTGCGAGGTCAAGAGACTCCGGAGTATGTTGAAAAGTGTATGAGACACTTGTTTTATGTTGTGGTCTGGTCGGTTTAATAGGTTGACCGGGCGTGGTCAACGAGTCGGTACGTGTGTTAAGGGAGTGAAAGAAAACTTCGACTTCGGGCTTTGACAAATTCTAAGTGCACTAGAATAGATCATTGACAAGTTGAGAGCAGAGTCTGCGGGTCAGGATTTGCTTGCGAAAGTGGGGACCGAGAAAGATGGAATAACTGCCGAGGCTAGTGAAAAATCCCTAAGGTCCTGAAGCGATTGTGTTACCCTTCCTGTAGTAAACCGACAGATCTGTTTTATTATTATTTGGTTGCTCGCGATACATGCCAGAAGTTGTTACGAGAGGAGCTGAGTGAAGGAGGACAAGCCGCGAGGCTTTGTCAGCCGCAGTGTGTGTGAGTGTGACTTCACTAGGAGCCGCGCTGGGATAGGTTGGTTGCAGAGAAGGGCCGCGCACAGATTGGACGCAGTCCGTGGGGCTCGATTGGAAGGGGAAAGGCAAGCGAAGAGTATTCCGGGAATTAAAGTCACTTATTGATTACAAACTTTGTGAAATAAAAGACGAGAAAATGAAATTTTTTAAAGCATTAAAGAGTGCGATGAAGGGGGAGTCTTACATTAAAGCGAGCGTAGGAGAGGAGACGCCACCCGAAGGTACACCAGCTTACATTGTAATGGAGGAAAGGGGGGTAGCTCTGTGCCTTTGGCTAAAGCAATGGCACAAGCTGACAGAGAGACATGGGAGCGTAGCGTTCCCGATCCATGGGACATTCAATATAAGGATCCTAGAGAATTTGAGATTCGCGATGTACGACATGAAGGTACCTCCAAGGCCAGCACAGTTTGAGGCTCTAGCGATTTGGGAACTAATGGCTAGACAGCAACAGCAAAAGAAGTTCGAGACCAGGATAAGAAAGGTAGAAAAGACACTAGCGGACGCTAGGTGGGATAATGCAGAGAAGGTGTGGAGGTCAGATATATTGCAGGGGATAAAATTGTTTCCCGCAATTGCTAAGGAAGAAGAGGCGACAGGCAAGAAAGCTACCTGTAAGACAAACAGGAGGTGTTCCAAAGATAGAGAGGACGAGAAAAAGTTAAGGAGAGAAGACGAGTCAGAGGATGAGGAGTTCATCATGCAATTGCTGAACGACCGTCCACCACCTTATGCAGAGAGTGAACAAGGTCCAAGTACCAGTTCTGCCCCTCCGGCACCGGTACAGAATAATGAAACTCCGAATTCAGAAACGCCATCGGGATCTAAGGACCCGAGTTTACTGTTTACCCCGCAGATACCGCAGGTTAGGAGAATATATCCAGATGTGCCTATGTTGAAAACAGCAGAAAATTATCAGCCGCAGGTCCCAAGGTACTACAGCAGTGACAACAGTACGGGAATGATTCTAGATCCAACCGTAATGGGAGTACAGAATGGTCGCAACCCAACATTGGCACAAGCTGAATCAACCCAGCTTTTGATGTCTCAAAAGCAGATGCAGGGGGGAACCGCACATGCTCAGATGACGGGGAGTCAGACGGGCATGCCGGCAATGATGACCCATAGTGTGGGAATGAACATGCCTCAGAACCTGGGGAATGGACAGAACCCAGATGCGATATCCCTACCCATTACTGTAGGTCCACCGGTACCTTTGTACATTCAGCCTAACTCAGGTATGAGCGGTCAAGGATCAATGGTGCAGAGTGGGACGGAAAGGAGGTGCATAGAAAACACTCCAGAGACAACTCCGATAGCGGCTCTGCCGACTGGATCTGGGTCCTTGATGGAGTTTAGTCCCATATGTGCTCAGTCAACAGTGGTGAGGTCGAGTCCCCCACTGATGATACCGCTATCATCGAACACTGAAAAGTTGCCGCAACCATCAAAGGCAGTCGATGTGAATGCTACACTGATGGGGTTGAATGCGCAACAGCTGACGCAGTGGTTCAACAGTCTGAATTCCACACAAAGCTCAGCCAGTGGGAAGGGAGAAGACTATCTGAATAAGGTCAGGTTGAACATGGAAGCAGAAGAATTGGTGGAAGGGACTATGGGTTTGAATAGGTTAGAGTCCTACTCGGAAGAAGAGCTGAGGTATCTATGTCCCAGGATTACGAGAGAAGTGAACAAGGTACATAGAAGGTTGCAAGAAATAGCTGACAAAAACGGGGTTGAGATAGACAAGACAAAACACTTGAGCAGGAGCTATAGATTGGATTTCGGGACCACAGACTTTGAACACATGAGGTCAGCAGGCATGAAAACGCACCTTAGAGAATTGCTGCAGAGTGCACAAGTGTGGAGGTGCTTAGACAAATGGGAGAGCAGATGGGCAAGGAAAAAGGAAAAGAAGAAAGACAGTGTCCCAGAGCACAAGGAGAAAAGACCACAGAGTAGTGATGCAATAACTATGTTGCCAATGAGGGAGACAGCAGGGGGAAAATTAATACATGTACCGTGGCACAGGAGCGACATTCAGTCTTTTACGGATGATTTTCCCAAACTGAGAGAGAGACCGATTGAATGGTATCAACAGACTGATAGGTTTGTGAAGCTTGCAAAATGTCTTTGGGAAGACCTGAACACCCTCTTTGAGATTGTGGTTCCGGCAGATTTGTGGGAAGACTGCAAAAGGGCTGTAGGTTGGCCAACAAGTGAACCAGAGAGAGACAGGGATACGGGTGCACCATCACCTATGGTAATGAGCTTGTACTATAAGGTGATTGAGCACTTGAAGACGAAGGTTGCCGCGAAAAATGTGGATTGGCAGAAGATTGATCGGACTGCCCAAGAGGCTAAAGAGTCGATTCATGGTTACTATGAGAGGTTGTTGAAGGCGTTCAAGAACTACAGTGGCACGGAAACAATAGAGGCGAAGGACATGCTCCATTTTGTGTTTAGATTTGTGGAAGGGCTGAGACCAGAGATAAGTCAGATGATAAAGACGCATTTGATTTGTTGGCAGTCGAAACCGATTGATGAGGTGTTGAATTATGCGAAATACTGTAGCGACGAAATTGAAGTGAAACAGAAAAGGTTGAAAGAGAAAGTGATGGTGATGCAACTTAAAGCAGCTCAGACAGGTTTGCAAGGGTTGCAAGGGTTCCAACAGCAGATGCCGCAGCCGCAGCCGCAGGGAAACATGGTTTTTCAGCCACAGACGAGAGGCAGAGGCAGAGGAGGCTTTGGGAATAATGGTCCGGATTTGAACACTGTTGCGATTCCGAATGGTGTGCAGGCAATGAAAAGGGTGATGCCGTGTCACGTGTGCGGAATCGTCGGGCATTGGAAACGCGAGTGCCCGATGGTGATGCAAGAAGGTGCAGGTGTTGGTCAGCAAAACAATGATGTCAATGCATTCCAGACAATGAGGGGACCGAAAATGAGAGGTCCAAACCCAAATTTCCAGACCATAAATCAGCTGCAAGGATTACAGCCCATGCAGCCGCAGCAGATGCAGATGCCCCGTATGCAGATGACGCAAATGCAGCCAATGCAACAGCAGTTTCCCATGGTACCTAATCAGCAAATGCAAATACCTTTGGCACCAATGAGTCAGCAGCAAGTGATGGTTCCTCCACAGGTCTCGGGTCAGGTGATGAATACAAATGGCACAGTACAACAGTTCCCATTACACAGTGAGAATGGAATAAACAATGCATGGGAGAGTGAAAGTTCAGATGAGGAGGGAAATTGTGTGCTTGCAGCATCCTTGGAAGTTGATCAAAAGGGTCCGTATGTGGAGGGAAGAGTTATGGGTGATTGTGTTTCATTCTTGGTTGACACAGGAGCCACACGCTCAACTGTTAGGAGCATTGAAGTACCAAATTTGCCACTCTCAGGGAGAACAGTTCAAGTAGTGGGAGTAGCAAACAGGCACCTGACGAACCCAATCACAGATCCAGTACAAGTCAGAATTGGTAACTATCAAGGGTCACATAATTTTGTGGTATGTGACTCAAGCCCGATATCACTGTTAGGGAGAGACCTATTGTGCAAATTGGGATGTTCGATTATGTGTTCGAACGATGGAATTAGAATTCAGACGAGCAGTGATGGGGAAGAAGGGGACAGTGTAGAAGGGGATGAGATGGAAACTGTCGATGAAGAATATCCTCTGATTACCCTTTTTCCGATGATAACTGAAGCAGATATTCCAGCTGAATTACGGGAAACAGTCGGAAAGGAAGTGTGGGATATGACAGGAAAAGAGGTGGGATTGGTGAAAGGAGTGGAACCAGTGAAAGTGACCATAAAACCCAATGTAACCTTTCCCCAGACCCCACAATATCATATGGCACAAGACACCCTCATGAAAGTCGCCCAACTCATTGACGAGTTTGTAAAACAGGGAGTACTGAAAGAAGTGTTAAGCAGTCCATGTAATTCACCAATCATGGGACTAATAAAGCCGAGTGGAAAGGTCCGAATTGTGCAGGACTTGAGGAAAATAAATGACATCATAATTAAATGCTGCCCTGTAGTACCGAATCCAGCTGTGATAATGTTTCAAGTCCCTTGCGATGCTGAGTGGTTCTCAGTCATCGACTTGTCACAAGCATTCTTTTCGGTGCCTCTTCATGAGGACAGCCAATTTCTCTTTTGTTTCAAATTCTTAGACAGAGTTTACAGTTGGTGTCGAATTCCTCAAGGGTTTTCGGAGTCACCGTCAATTTTCAATCAGATTCTAAAGAAAGACTTGGAAGCGTTAGAATTGCCATTCGAGTCAACCCTAGTACAGTACATTGATGACTTACTGATTGCATCTAAGACAGAAAGTGACTGCACAGCCGACACCATTGCCCTATTGAACCATTTGGGAAGGAATGGACACAAGGTGTCTCCTTCAAAGTTGCAGTTCTGTCAGAAGAAAGTGAAATATTTGGGTCATCAAATAGAGAAAGGGTCATGGAGAATAATGAAGGAAAGAATAACAAGTGTACTTCAAATGAGTCCACCAAAGACGAGGAGGGAGGTGAGGAAGTTTTTGGGGATGGTGAGCTACTGTCGCCAATGGATTCCCAACTTCTCAACTCTAGCAAAGCCTTTACTGAAACTGACCCAGAAGGATGCATTGGATGAAATTGAGCTGAAAGGAGATGAGATGGACGCTTTTATTGAATTGAAAGAATGCATGTGCAGGGCTCCAGCTTTAGGTATGCCTGATTATACAAAGCCTTTCACATTGTTTTGTCATGAACGTGATGCGTGTTCCTTGTCTGTCTTGACCCAAGCCCATGGTGGCATAAACAGACCAGTAGCGTATTTTTCAGCTACTTTGGATCCGGTTGCAGCAGCACTGCCAGGGTGTTTGCGCGCCGTAGCAGCAGTTGGTATCAGCCTCACTCAGAGTGAAGGAATAGTGATGGGACACCCATTAACAGTCATGGTCCCTCACTCAGTTGAGATACTTTTGACCCGCTCCCGAACGCAACACATGACTGGAGCAAGACTCACAAGGTATGAAACAATAATTCTGGGCTCACCGAATGTGCAGCTGAAAAGGTGCACTACGTTGAATCCAGCAACCTTGCTTCCCAGTGAAAATGCTGAAATTGAGAACGCTGAAGACGTCGAGCACGACTGCCTTCAGGTGACTGAATTTTGCACAAAACCCCGACCTGATATTAGGGATACTAAGCTTGATGAAAATGACCATATTATTTTTGTTGATGGTTCATGTCTAAGAGATGGGTTGGGAATTTTGAAAGCAGGATATGCTGTATGTACTGCAACAGGTGTCTTGGAAGCGTCCTGGCTTCAAGGAGTCTATTCCGCACAAGTAGCAGAGCTTGTAGCCCTTACAAGAGCATGCCAACTGTCTACATTGATGAAGGTTACCATTTACACTGACAGTCAGTACGGGTTTGGAATTGTGCACGACTTTGGGCAACTATGGTCACAGAGAGGTTTCCTGACCTCTTCAGGGTCCCCAGTGAAAAACGGGGAGAGAATAAGGGAATTGTTACACGCCATTCAGATGCCAGCCGAAATTGCAGTGGTAAAGTGTAGTGCTCATACAAAAGGACAGGACTATGTTTCCCTGGGAAATGCATATGCGGATCAAGTCGCAAGATTTTGTGCCTTGAACTGTATATTGCTCAGGTATGAATGGAATTTGATAAGTGAGCCAGAGCTCGAACCAGCTGAAGCATTTGCCTTGAAGGTCGTGGATACAATGGATGAGCTAAAAGCATTACAGAATAGCGTCAGGGAGGATGAAAGAGTTTCCTGGACTAAGTCACAATGTACAAGGAGACCAGATGAGTTATGGGTTTCAAATGAAGGAAAATTTGTTTTACCAAATAGTCTCTTATCGCAGCTAGCGCGGTTCTATCATGGACAGGCTCACCTAGGGAGAGATGCCATGATAAGATTGTTCAAAACTGATTGGTTTAACCCCAGATTCCGTCAAGTTGCAGAAGCAGTTTGCCATCGTTGTGTCATTTGTCAGCAGATGAACCCAGGAAAGGGAACGGTTGTGAACGTAAGCCACATTGGCAGGGCGGGTGGCCCGTTCAGCAGAATGCAGATGGACTTTATTGAGATGCCTGTGCATGGAGGTCTGAAGTATGTGTTGGTGATTGTGTGCATTTTTAGTCACTGGATTGAAGCATACCCCACACGTAGAAATGACAGCCTTACAGTTGCAAAACTATTGTTGAGGGAGTTGATACCACGTTTCGGATTCCCGATCTCTTTAGAGTCAGATAGGGGAAGTCACTTCAATAACGAGGTGATAAAGTTACTTTGCGCAGCGCTGAACATTGAGCAAAAACTGCATTGTAGCTATCGCCCTGAAGCCTCAGGACTGGTGGAACAAATGAATGGTACACTGAAATCAAGAATGGCGAAAATATGTGCATCGACAAATTTGAAATGGCCTGACGCATTGCCTTTGGTGTTAATGTCAATGAGAAACACCCCTGACAGAAAGACTGGATTGTCCCCGCACGAAATTCTCATGGGCAGGGCCATGAGACTTCCTGCAGTTCCCGCAAACGCGCTTTTGAATATTACAGATGATATGGTGTTAGACTACTGCAAGGGTCTGGCTGACGTGGTTCGCTCTTTCTCTCACCAGGTGGAAGCAACCACCTTGCCACCGATCCAAGGTCCAGGACACACACTGAAAGCAGGTGACTGGGTCGTGATAAAGAAGCACGTGAGGAAGTCGTGTCTGGAACCCCGTTGGAAAGGCCCTTTCCAAGTGATCCTGACGACCACTACCGCTGTGAAGTGTGCGGGAGTTCCCAACTGGATCCACGCCAGTCATACAAAGAAAGTGTTGTGTCCCACAGATGAGGAAGTTGAAGCGCTGAAACTGCCAGTACCTGATAACAAAGTGCAGAGCGCTGAGGCAGAGCAAAACAGAACTAGAAGCGAACAGGCAGAAATAGAGGAGGGAGAAATATTCTCTGAGGACGAAGCAACCGATTCACTTGGGAAAGGCCAAGGAGGAGCCTCAGACAGCGACGAAGCAGCTGAAAGTGACAAAGAGCCTGAAGAAAGTAACGGTGACAAAGGGCTCGAAAGAGGTGAAGAAGCAGGAGAGCCTGATCAGAGGAGGGCTTTCCCAGAAGCAGACGGTACAGAAAAAGAAAAGGAAAACCTGATTGACTCCCCAGAAGGAGGGGACAAGGCAGAACAGAACGAAACTGTTCAAACTTCTTCAGAAGAGATCGCAGGTCCATCAAGTGGACACAGTGCAAAGAGAAGACCAAGTATATCACCAGTAAAAGTAAGGACTAGAGAAACGTTGAACGACAGTGAAGGGCCAAGAGTGAAAGAGAAAAAAAAGGAAGTGTCTGTCGTGGTACCAACATCGAGAGAAGGAAAAGACTTGGCCAAAGAGGAAAGTACCAGTGAGACAGAATCAAAGAGAGATGCAAAATTGAAAAGGAAAAGGATACCAAACAGGAGATATTCCGGTCCAGAATGGGCATATGTAGTCAATGACGATTGGACCGACGAATTTGTATCTCTTAGCCTCGAGAACGAAGAAGAAGAGATACCAATAGAAAAGAAAAGTTTTATGGACACTATTGATTGAAAAGGTGATAAATGACATTGCTTGCTATAATCTAACGTGATACAACCAGCTGAGACATTGCTAAACCGGATGAGACGTTTGCTAACTTGATAAGACTTTGATAACCTGATTGACTCTTAAACCCGATTTGAGACAACGTTGCTAACTGATAAAAGACTGAGTTATTGCCGAATTGAGACAAATGCTGCTAACCGATAAGTGACTGGGCTCCTGAAGAAAACTGTGTGAACATTGCGCTTGTTCAGCTTCGTAACAATTTGCTAAATCGTTTCTTTTATAAGTGCTTCTAGCTCTCTGATTCTATACAGATCATGACTAAGTACGCTACACAAAACAGTAGAGTGAAATATTGTAAATATGCGTGTATAGGCTTGATAACTGCATGTGTACTAATAATAATGGCAATAGTGCTTGCAACGCGTGGTAAGGGTGAGAATGAGAAAATTGATGCTTCTACTTCTGCTCCTGTTACTGTCACTGAACTAACCGCATTGAAAAGACTAGAATTAGATGAGAGACACTTGCACGATAAGAAGGAACTTTCGTATAATGTTTTCTATCGCCTACTAACAGAATATGTTGAGACTATGGATGCGAAAGATTGTTATGTGTGTACACAGATACCGACATCGGTAACGGAAGGGGTGACTTATCACCACATGCCTCTTACATATGGGATTACATGTAGTTTAGTAACTTCTAGATTTTATGGTCAAACTAACATACAGTATTTTTATTCAAATTATGATGTTACCTTTGCATATGTTCCTATAATAACGCAACTAAGCCAGATTGCTAAAGATTGGGATGCTAAAATAATGAGGGAATTTTTCGAGCCAATGCAACCTTTTGAAACAGCTCACGCTCATAGGGAAAACCTTACCTGCTCGCTCTCTGCAGTAGAAATAAGCTTTTTAGATCGCACAGATGATAGAAGGGCACAAATGAATGCGAAATTAGAAAAAGAGCTAAGTAAGAGGACTTCAGTAGATAATTATGCTTTTGCCGCAATAAAAACACAAGGAAAAATAGCTTTAGACGCTTGGCATGTAGGGAAATTTTGTACATATCGTGGTGAGTCTTATTATGATAACATTTTCGTGGGAGCGAGTGAATGTAAACATACGTTTATCTTTAAGGCCAAATGGACATTCATGCTGAACCGGCTTGACCCTGTCATACCTGGTGTATATTACATTTGTGGGCATAATGCCTATTATCGTCTTCCAAAGGGATGGTGGGGGAGATGTTATTTGGGTATAGTGTTCCCAAAGGTTTATCAACTGGATGACCTATCGGTGATTCCAAAGACGTCTGGATCTCATCATATCCAGAAAAGAGAGACTGCAGCTGCTGTGGTAGGAGATATATTTGGAGCCATAATTCCGTCATTGGGAGTTGTGTTGAATTCCATCAAAATAAGAAAGTTGTCTACTATAGTGGATAACATGTTGACAAAGTTTTCAGGTGCTATAATCCTGATGGATGCTGAACTTGCAGCGGAAAGAGCTATGACTCTTCAAACAGGCTTGCCCTAGACATTCTTTTAGCAAAGGATGGTGGCATTTGCAAAATGCTTGGTGCGCGTCACTGTTGCACGTATATACCAGACAACAGTGTGAAGATTAAAACAATGCTTTCAAATCTAACAAAAGAGAGTGCAGACTTGAAGGAATTGAAAGAACCAGGAGTTTGGGAGAAGGTTGGAAAGGGAGTTGCTTCAGTGGGAAATTGGCTTGGTGGCATTTGGAATGGAATATTACTAAAAATAATACAGGGAATACTAATAGTACTAATTTGCATCTTTGGGATTTGGGGAATAAAGAGAGGAATACTAATGATCATGGAAAAAATTAAAAGAAGGAAGGAAGAGAAAATAATGAAAAGAATGGCAGAAGAATACAAGGCAAGAACAAGGGGAACTAAAAGGCAAAGAGAACTGACAGAATTTTAATGGAATAAAATTTGTGGGAATGGTTTTGTGTGATGACAAATAGTCATCAGAGGAGGGATTGATGACGCAGAAACCAAGGTTTTACATTTATTAGCGCATAAAACGTAGTGCTGCAATAATCAAGTGTGACTTTAACCGAACTAATAAAGATTGTACGGGGACAAATGTGCCCTCAGAGTAGTTCGTCAACATTTATAAGCGTGCTTTATATAACGTGATGTATTAGAATTGTACTAATCTGACATAACCGTAAACGTGTGCCATGATTTGCTTGTTTGAAATGTTTTAACTTAGCATAACTTTAGTGGAGGCTTCGGCCTAGTTGCCTTGTCTCACGGTTTAGATGCTCGTATTTTTCTAATGTGCTAATAGAACGTGTATTCTTGCTTGAAGCTGTACTTTTCCAGTGAGATCGGTTCACATGCTTCTCTTTAAGGTTTCGGGCCAGCCTGGCATCTTCTTCTTTGCTCCAAGGTCAATCTGCAGGTGCAGACAATGGAAGCTCTGAAAGTGAATTAATTGGTAAAATATGTTGCAACTTACGTTCCCGACTCCAAGGATAATGTAGGCCTAGGTAGAAGCTTGTAAATTGTTGTTTTTGATTGGACAATTTGAAGCCAACCTATGAACCCTCCAATGGAAGACCCTACTGGATTTGAACTGTTGATTATTTAAACCTGGTGCACAAGAAGAAAGCAGCCATTACCCATTGCACCCATTGAGGACATTAGACATTGCAGACATTGCAGACATTATGGCCCATCTTGCCGACCTCGTCATTTTGCCATCTTCTACGATGCCAATTGATGTTCGACGCCATTTTGAATGAGACTTTGATGCTTTCTCTAATCGAGAGAAAGAGACTTTAAGAAATTCTCACCCTAGAGACTTTAACTTTGATTCGTCCCTTTGCATAAAGTAGTAGTTTTGTCCTTTTATCTTGCCGCTGTGAGGCAATTGCCCCGTCCACCCTGCCCCTTTACCCCCGTCCCATGCTGATCAACCGGTACCTGTGAGACGAAGACTTCTTTGAATGCTGATTGAATTTGGTAAATATGAAAGGATAAAATGTACAATTGCATTGTGTTTTCTTTTTAGGTAACCAACTGCTGATTTTTGATATGAGTCCTAGTTAGGAGTTTTTCCAAATTAATGTTGCTAAATTGTTTTTTGCATGAAGTCCCACATGCAGATGCTAATTTGATGTTAGATGAGGATTCATTTGTTGCACGATGCAATTTGAGACCTTGTTATGCTGACTAATGTATGCAATTAGCCTATTACAGATTATCATTTTAGTGGTTTGCGTTGCTATTATCGAATGCATTGTTATTCAAATGCTGCATAGATTGCATCTTTTCGCCGTTATGGACAGCTATTAATGTTCATTTACATATATCATTTGGTGTTGAGACACATTTATATTGTGCTAGCTTTGTTAATATAGGGAAATAAATTCATTAATTTTGAATAAACTGGTGTGGTTATTCATGGCCGAAAGGTCATGGTTCGCCGAAATGTTTTCTGGATTAATTGTGAAGTGTTATGTTGATCAGGGCATTGCTTATGTTCGTTATTGATTATTGATTTGATTAAATTGATTACTCTGGGGTGAAGAGCGTCCAGATACAGGTAATTTATTAGGACGGAACGCTCTATCATTAACAAAGTAAACGAAAGCCAGAGCCTCACTTCCCCCACAGTAGAACCACTTTGTCTACAGGTACCCATATGCTTTGTACATTATAAATATTGCAAGAATAGGTCTCATGCTGATGAATCTAAAAATAAACAAATAGTTTTTGGTTATGCTGTTTATCCACCAGTTGTTGATTACTGTGACCTTTTTGCTAATGGCTGAAAAGTTTGTTGTGACAGGCATACTTTTCTTCACAGGCTTGTTTGTGTTATTCAAAGGAAACAACTCTGTAGGGAGAGGAGAGGCCCGCTTATTTAAGGAGAAACGTCTTCACTGATTTCTTGAGGGAGCTGCGCGGTTCCAATGAATATAGCTGAGCGCATATCAAAGATTTTTAAGAAACGTATTTGCCTTTCTCTGCGCAGGGTTTCACTTTCTGGTCTGAAAACAAACGCGTACATTACAGACCATTTTCCCCTGGCAATAACAACTGGAGAACCTTTTCACCTTATAACTTTCTGATTGCATTTTCAACTGTACATTAACTTCAGTCTCTCCCATACACCCAAAATCTATGATTTCTAGGTTCGATCAAAATCGTTCATCTATCAAATTGTTCTGCCACTACACAGAGGCAATTATACTTCTTCTTAAAATAATGATCCGAAATTTCTTAAGATTTTTTAACAAATACTATGCAAAGCTAAATCGCCAGGACATTTTTTTGCAGGTCTTCTTATGACTGCATCCCCAATCCCACCTGAAGCTCCTGTGGTCAACACCTACCCCAAGTGCAAGCATCCCATGTGGTTAAGTGTGGAAAGGGTTGTGTTTTTCACTTTCGCCATCAGAATGGATCCACAGCAAATTTCTAATCCCAAAGGGGATGTAGCAGTTCTGCTTCCTCATAGGTCCTAGCATGTGATGAGTTCAGGCATTCTCACCTGCTGCGTCTGTCCTGCATCCCTGTATATCACCCTAACCTGTGGACACCGTTCGCCTTTGGTTTCCACGTCATGGATGCCATGCCTCCGTGCTCATTTCTCTTGCAGGATTGCCAGCAAGTTTAAGGTGATTCATACAGTTGTCCATCTCGGGACAACTGGGTCTTGCCTATGAAGCACACAGGTTATTATACATTCTAGGTTTCTCAATCCAACATGATTGTGCTACAAATTTTCCCTTTATAATATTCTGGATCAGAAAAGCAGATGCAGACGCCTTACCTCATACCTGTGCCAGTTATCCTGCTCTGTTCATTGGTCATTAAGTAATCTCAGGCACACAATGTCACCCTACATTTTGTTGTGGGTCTGTATAAAAACTCTGGCCTGCTGCCAATAACAAACCTTCCTGGTAGATATTCCATAATATTTCGGGCTTGATGAGCAGCTGTCTGCAATACATGTGGTTTACCATACATAGAGCAGGAGTTTCTTCGAGGGCAGCCCTTTCAAGACGGGAGTTTTTGTGCCAATTCGCTCCCTGCGCTCTTGTGCCCACCACCAGGGTGCCTAACTGTGGGGCTCTCCAGGTTTCTAATAAGCTTCCAGACCCCTCCCCCCCCATATACACATACTGAATTCCAGACATTTTTACATTATTTTGAAATTCCCATACACTCCAGATTCATGCCTGGTTTTGTGGAAGCCAATCTGCTCTTGCTAAACACTCCAATACTTAGAATTCACGTCGTTCTGCTTCATCTCCACAGCTACAGGCCTACGAGGGAGGAGGAATTCAGTACAGCTGTGGTTGGCAGATGCCAGCCTGCTTACAATCCAGGTATGTGATCACAGTGAGCTCTTTTTTCAGGCCCAGTTTCCTTCAGACCAGTGTTGGTCATTGTTCCTGTTTGGCTGACTCCTTGTTTCTTGACTTCCTGAGCTTTTCTCATTCTTAATACCTTGATTTCTGATTCCTATGCGAGCACTATTTCAGTGTATCCTTGACCCCGAACATTCTTTCTTTCTGAATTTACCTTTTTCCCAGTGCCTGCCTTGTTTCCCTTTCCCTTAGTTCTAGATTCTAGTTTGTTGTCTTCCTGTTCCTGCTGTTTTAGCTTCCACTTCTCTTGTGTGTCTTGTTACTTAGTTTGTGCTAAGCGTGCTAAGTGTATTTTCCTTTCTGTTATGCACTCCTCCTTGTTAGCTCCTTGTCTACTGTGGGTAGGTGTTTTAGTTCCCAACCCTTTCTGTTACCACCTTTCGTGTCCCTCTTTGATCACCAGGATTTGGCGGCACAGTCAACCACCAAGGTGGTGTTTCTTGTCTACTGTGAAAATTGTCTGAGTTACTTTTACAACATCACCACGTGTATCAGCTTCACAGAACCAGCATGCTTATATATATCCCATATATATGTTGGTATCTGTAGTCAGTACCTGTAACAGCAATTGTGGGTGAGGAACTTACTGAGCTTCAGTCTTACCATGTAGAGCTCCCAGGTGTTTTATCTTGCATTTCCTTTATTGTTAATGTGGCTATACATGTATATGTCTTGCACGTCTGTTCTGTGTGTTAGTTAGCCTGAATGCCAAATTGACTCTTGAGTGCCTGTTCTTTCCGAGCCTTAACTTTCTTGTTCCCTTGTGCAGAGCTTCCCCTTTGGACCCCTTTCTCCTCTGGCTCTCTGTGTGATCTTGGAGGGCTCTGTTCTCAATATTCTGCTTACTTTTTCTTCCCTGCCACGAGTGCTTGCCAGAGTCCCTAACAATGTTTGGTTCAGCTCACCCGCCACTATTTTTACTATTGATTTATGGTAATAAAACTAACATTGGGTGCAGCAAGCTCAGATCCACACAGGCTCCCACTTCTTTCAAAACACTTGTACAGCATGTCTTACAGGTGCAAAACTTACCCAATGTGCAAACATAGACCATTCTTTCATTCTAATTTACTAATGAGAGCTACCTTTATGTTGGTGCCTAGTCTTATTTTCAGCCCAAGTCCGACCCTGCCAGAGAAGTATCTTGTTTCATCGCCATGCTACTGACTTTTTAGTGTAACATTAATCTCCTAGGAAGTCCTTCTATTGGAATACATCCAAGCCTGTGTTACACCTGAAAATGTCCACTCATTTATCTCACTTTTTGTAACATTCAGGGGCATATTTATACTCTGTTAGTTTTGTTGACGCAAATTCAGTGCAAACTTAACTCCATATTTATATTTTGATGCTAGACCCGACTAGCGTTAAAATATTGGAGCTGAAATCATTTTTTGGATGCGTGAAACCACCTTCCGTCAATGAGATGCAAGGTGGGTGTTTCCATCCAAAAAATGACTCAAAGCCCCTAGCGCCTTTTTTATCCTCCTGTGCTAAAAAGGTGCCCAGGTGGGGGTGGGCCTAAATAATGGCGCTAAGCCTTCTTAGCGTCATAATTTAATGCCTGGTCAGAGCAGGCGTTAGGGTACCTGTAGACCCATTTCCATGGTCAAACACCATGGAAAGGGCCCACTCCAAGCCCCGGGAACACCCTCACCCACACCAGAGGGACACCAGAGGATGTGGGACCCCATCCCAGGTAAGTAGGGTAAGTATAGGTAAGTATTTCAAAAAAAAATTTAAGTGCCATTGGGGGCCCTGAAATGGGCCTCCCTACATAGCACTGGGTGCAATGTCCACCCCCAGGAGACACTGGTCCCCTGTGCTGGCCATTGGGGTGGTGGGCATATGGATGGCTGAGCATCAGGAAATGATGCTAGGGTGGTTACAGGCATTTTTTTTGCCTCAAACAGCCTAGCGTTATTGGTTGACACTCAACCTCCATATCCTCTAACGCCACCCCCACCCGGCTAACATCTTGTTTTGTTTATGTTAGCCCATGCTTAGCGCCGGCTTGTGCCACTCCCTAGATTTGGCACCTGGCTGGTGCTGTGGAATGGGGCAAGCCGGCGCTAATCTTTTTGCTACTAAACTGCGTTTGCGCAATTTTGCGTCAAAAAGTATAGATATGGGCCTCAGTCCCTTTTCTCAAAAATGCATTCTGTCCTTTTTGTAATTTCGTTCACTGCAGCAGGCACATTTTAAAAGTGTTTTAGCTGAACCCGATTTTACGATGGCCCCCTTTCGATTTGTCCATTTGCAGATCACGGCACCCAAGACCCTCATGCGGAGGTCGATACATGTGCAGGACAGGGATCCTGTGGGTTGGTAAAACTAGCCGCTCAGATCACTTTGTCACACAAGCACACTGTACCTTAAAATCAAGCAAACTTGTATTTCTTTCACCTTAGCTGCCAGGTTTTTACATGTAATATCTTTAAATAAGTTAAAATGGCCAAAGCACTACGTTTAATATTCCCTTTTGTTTTTGTGTCCACCAATGGTTTCGCAAAACTTTTCATTGCAGCTGGCTCCATACCTCCATAGATTGCAAGCAGAGCAGAGGACGTGCCCATCAGCCCTTTTCTACTTCCTGTTGTGCGAGAGCTTGGGCATAAATCAAAACAAGCATTTGCAATGCAGTGGGTCTTGCGTTTGCTCGCTTTAGAGCTATTAGCGTTGTAAACTCCTAACCAGACTTTTCTTGCCACATAAACTAATAATGAAAAGTAAAACAGTTTCACATATGCGAGCCTGTGGTGACTATGACATGCTAAGCGCTCGACTTCTGCCCAGCAAGATCGCACTGCGCAGGAAATGAACAGATAAAGTAGTCCAGAAACCAGCTGAAAACACAGAGCCTCATATGTTTTCAGTAGTTTACCCGTGCGCTCAAGGAGGGCTAACCGCCGGAAAAGGCATGACGCATTCATGTCTTTCACAAATGGAAACAATTGATTTTTAAAAGGCAAGCCAATGAACTAATGAAAGTGACAGGCGTGACATGGGTGTGGTTAGAAGCCCACATAGAGATTACAACATGGTCTAGAGCACTTCCGCATGCTCGACCCTAAAAAGGCTTCAGATGGGAAACAAGGATAACACCCTTGGCTCAGGGGTAACACGCTCCATCACAGTTCACATCTACTTCCAGGTAAAAGCAAGCTGTGGTAGCAAAGGGATGCCTGTGCAGGGGGAACACACTCAGACTCCTGTTTCTGCTTACTTGTGTGCACGAGCCATGGTTAGATAAGGTGGCACAGAGGGAACACACTTCATCATAGTGTGAGCAGCACTACAGGTGCCGCAAGAGATCATGTTGGCTATGCGTTCTTGGAGGAGAATATGTAGCGTTTATTACCTGACTATTATTTCACTAACCTAGTGGTATTTCATGCCAAGACAAATTACAAATAGTAGGAAAACAATCGAAGTCCTGTATTTTTCGCCTTTTAAATATAAACGAGATGCCACAAATACAAGACAAAATAATCATACATACTAGAATTGACTTACCTATCCATAACTTGCTTTTAAATCAAATAGACACTGAACTGCAATATTAAAAGAAACACTGTGCTGTACAGAAATTGTGTTTAAGTATTATCTCCTGGCCCACCTAGAACTTTTCAAAAGTTTGCAACAATAATGTGTGCATGTGATTGTGAAGCTGAAGATGCGAGAAAGAGTGAAATTGACTACGATAGTAAAGTGTTGTTTTTTTATTTCTATTCAGAAATCTGTTTTGATCTCTGCTGTGAGTTTGCTATTTTGTTAGTGAGTCAGTATACACACCTTTGGGACAACCCTTGTCTTTAAGACTCCATTAATCAGATAAGTCAAACCGAACTGCTTCTATTGTTCAGTATCATTTGCAACTAGTATGTTTGCAACAAGTAAATAATTTTACGAGCCAAACTTTGTGCTTATAGGTTGGTTCATAAAATTGAGAATCGTAGTGTGCTGGAATCAGACCTATAGCATGGATATTAATGAAGTAAGTAGCAAATTGTGACTCACTATGATTGGAGCCTGCACAGGGATGTGGGCTGCTAGGTTCAACAGGCCGTTATGTTTGTGGATCGCTTTTTAATAAAGAAAATGTTTTCTTTTTAGAATGCACCCCCTTTTCTTAAGGGTTTATTTTTTTTCAAATGTGTTTGCGAGTTTTTAAAGGCCCCCTAGAACACTGAGCGATCCTCAACCATTTTTTTTTTAATTCACAAAGGGGAATGGTTACCCATTTGACCCAGTTCCCCTTAGCAAATGAGTTTCCACCCCAACTCATGAGTTGGCAACTTTTTAATGTTTTGCGACAGGATTATGGTCACAAAACATTGATGCATAACATACCAATTTATAATCTCTGTGATGGCTAGGTCAACTTTCACAGTGCTATCACTTAAATGAGGAAATGACGCGCGTAGGAGATGAAGTTGCTGTTCACAGACTGGGCAAAATAGTCAAACGTTCAGCACTGCTCTGATATACCTCATTTGGTTCTCCTATTTCTCATTTGAGAAGGTGTGGGATGGTTAATGCGATGCCTAGTTGTTGAAGGGCGATAAACTGTGACAGGCTCATTTTTCCTGATGTTCTAAAGACTTAAGTAGGAAGTGGTAGGAGCCATTCAAGCAAGCTGTTGGTGTCTTCCACACACTAGCTTCCCAGCCCAGGAGCAAGGTGGATCCTACAGGCAGCGTTGATGTTGCATTTCAGTGTCAGTGGCGTAACATAAGACCCCGCAGCCCCCACAGTGCTGGGGGGCCCAGGCTCCAGGGGGCCCCCTCAGCAAAAGTGGTAGGTGGTGGGCTGGTGAGGGGGGCCCTCTCTATGTACTTTGCAGGGGCCCCCCCTCAAGTTTCGCTATGTCACTTTTCAGTATTGGCATCCTTTGTTGTCTTTCTGCTGTCCTGAAACGTGCTGGAGTTTATTTTTGCACATAGATGATTGAGCCTTGTTAGAGTGAAATCCGTAGAGATGGTATGGGAGTGAATTGCAGTGTTACTGGATCTCTGGATCCCGGTATATCTGCCCTTCACGTGCCTGATCATTCCTGCCCTGATGCTTCCATTATCTATGTATCATTTAGTTTCTTGTTTGCTCTGATGAACTGTTGTAGCCATACTGAATTTCTACACTCAAAAACCTGATGTCTGTGAAGAGGCTTTTGAACCCCCGCTTTATAAACTATGTCAGGGTGGAGTTCTTTATGGGCTTCTTCCCTCTGCACCTCAGCAGACAAAAGCTCATAATTAACACTATAAGGAAGAAAGAATGATGGGTTCATAAAAAAAGGAAATGACTGAAAGGTTAAAGGAAAGGTGAAATGAAAGGTGAGAGAACAGTGATATGAAGGATTGATGGATGAGTAGGTGTAAGGATGAGTAAAAGGATAGGTGGATGGACGGGTGAAACAGTAGCAAAGTAAATGGAAATAAGAGTGTGGATGATTAGATAGATACAGTCAGACCTGATAAAAAATAGACCGAGCACCAAAATAAAAGTGCCCCCAGTTCAGTTTTGAACTTGTAAAGACAAATTTTTTTGCCAGTATAAAAGACTGCATGGATTTGAGCCTGTTTGTTTTAATATCAGGGAAATTAGCAGTACAAATTGGCTCAGTGGACCATGAAAGAGAATAACAAACCACCACAAAATGCTCCACACACTGTTCTGTCAGACTTGCACTTCAGGCACTGCCTGATCACCTTATAGGAAAGAGGAAAGGAAGGAAGGAAGTCTGTATGGATGAATGAATGTATAGATGATGGATTTATGGATGGATAAATAGAATGGACAATGGGAGGATGGAATGTTGAAAGATTGAATGATGGCTAAAATATTGAATGCATAACAGAATCTAAAGGTGCAATTATGAACATAAGTAGGTGGATGGAAGGGTGAAGTGATGAATGTGTAGATGCTTGGATGGAAGAGACAAGGGTTCTCTTCTATGGAGGGTTGTGCTCATTTGCTTCACTTGCTTGGCGCTATCAGAGCTATGGTTTAAAATGGGGAAAGTTGTAATTTTCTACAATATCCTGGGTTTTGTGTGTGTGTGTGAGTGTGTGTGTGTGTGTGGTCACCCAGTGGTTGGCACTTGTAACTTTTGTATGGCAAGTCTCTTACTTATGTTTCAAAGACAGAAACACAAGCTACCCTTCTGCTGTGCCCTAATCAGAACAATTGGACTTCTTGATGTCCTCTGCCTATATAGTTTTGCTGTCTTATTTCCCGTAGTAGTTTTAAGAATACTTGAAGTGTTAGAACTCCTTTTTCTTTTTACCATGAGCCATTGGTGAAGCCAATCGATCTAGCTTTACAATGTTCTGCGAGTGGCTCAATCAGCTTTGCCAATGCCTGAACAGCTCAGTTGAAAGTATAGATAATAGTGAAAATATTGTTCTCTATACTTTTTAAATTCCCCCTTCATTGCAGTAATTGTGAAAGCATAGAAAAAAAAATGTTTTGTTTTCTACACTTTTACCATGGGCAGATGTCACTAGTTTCTTTGGAATAGGTCTCAGCTCTAAAAGGCAGATTTATTTGCTTTCCAATGCTCTTTTGGTTTCTAGATCATATTCTTTATTTAGTTCTAAAATTGTATTTCTTTTTAGAAGGAAAACATCATGTAGTCAGATATTGCGATACAGAAAAATGGTGAACAGCAACGATAATAGCAGATGTGAGGAACCAAGAAAGATAGAATCCCCACCCGGGGTCTCCTTCCCAGCGGTGGAGGGACACCCTAGTCCTCAGGGTCCGTTTAGCAGAGAGTACACAAATCAAGCGGAGTCACCAACTGGAGGAATAAAGAGAAGTTTATTACATGGATTATAGCTTGAGCTAATACAGAGTCACAGGACAGTCAAGTGACTATCCTACGGAGGCTGCCCCTTCACTCTGGGGCACCCAACCTTATATACACACAAACCTGCTTAGTCAGAGGACAACTCCACCCCTAGCGTATTCAAGGTCCTCTGCGGCCTTCAGAATATTTCAGGGATACACGTGTGGTGGGAGAAGGTACAGATGCAGCTGGCAGGAGGTGGCAACGATCTGTACGAACCTGTTCTGGCAGTTACTGATTAAGCACAAAAATTCTCGGAACTACGGTTAGAACAAGTAATTTACAGCGATAAGCAGATTGCAGCCCAAGGCTGCGAGCACAAGGTCAATCATCAAAGTTCAGGAGGTTTGTCGAGCACATGGCAACATAATAAAGATAAACAGATGCCTAGCAGCTATGGTGTATGATTAAGTTTATGTACATTTTCTCAATCCCTCCTTTTGCCATTGTGAGGCAAGTTTGGACGTCATTCAGTGTCTATGTTAATGGACATAAGGTCTTTTATCTCCTGCTCAAGGGACAGCATAGCCGTGTGTTGAGGAGGCCGAACAGGCCAGGGGGCAAGGGATGCCATACAGCAACCGCACAAAGCAGGTAGGCACTGTACACAAAGACAGCAGGTGAGGAATACAGCAGCGAGCACAAAAAGGAATATTAGTATCTTCCAGCCCCATTGGAAAATCAAGCCCCAAAACCAGTCGCTCAAGGACCATGTTCCTTCGTCTTGGTGTATTGTGGAAGCTATTGTATGCAACCTTTGAATAGCTTTATACACTGAAGGGGCATTGTCTGGAATATAAACGCAGCAGCTCGATCCGATCAAAGTACAAACTCCACCACGGTCCGCCAAGATGAGGTCAAGAACAATTCTGTTTTGAAGAGTAACAAGGCGGTCAGCAGCGAGCTCTGCAGTGATGTTACTCAGAGCTCCTGCAGTTTCATTTATTGTTGCTTCCACGACTCGTGTGAGATGTCTGATATCCCTACTCTTCATCATAGGGCCCCAAAATGGAAGGACTCCTTTAAAGTAGTCCAATGCTTCTTGTGCTGAGGTATCGTCTGCAGATATTACCCCTCTCCGAGTCCTGTGGAGTTGAGGGCCAGCTGTGTAAGTTGGTGGTAGTAACCAAGCAATGTAACACGTGCCGGTCCAGGTGGGTACCAAGGAGGTGTAGGCATTATTACCACAAACAAAATACGAGTTTTGTGATGGTATCATGGTAGGCCAATTAGTTCCATTCAATATTACTGTAGCATTACACTTACTGGCACCTACACTTCTATTACCACTTTTCTGAACACAAAGTGGAGCCTTGACCTGTGTTACAAAAAATCTTCGGCCAATCCGGGCTGTGGTATTAAAGGATAAAAAATATATGTCAGTAGACCTATTTCGTCGGTCAGCATATTCTGGCTTTTCTTCCTTTGTTCCATAAACTCTTGTTCCAGTGGGCCAGCATAACCAGTATAGGTGGGTGACCAATAGTCCAGAATTAGTAGAATCCATTGAGGTAGCACAAATGGCTGATAGTTCATACCAGGCGCTGCAGGAGCCATCAAAAGAAAAAAGGGAATGAAATATATGGCAACCTTCTTTGCACGGAACTCGGTAGCAAGCCACATATCCAACAATTTGTTCTATTTACAGCCAGCTGATGTTGATGTAACATAGATATGAAGGTATTGTTTTCATATTCCTTACGTCGTCCTTCCTCATGGGGTGGTAAGGAAACATGGCTGTGTTCTGAAGGCGGTGGCGTAGTTGGTGAGACCTCTGAATCAGAATCATGTATTACCCACCCAATACAGAAGTACCAAAAATAGTATTGTTATGGTGAGACAAGCGATACGTGGGCCTAATAGTCTTTTTGAATTACTTATTTTCTTCTTTTTCCTCTTGTCTTCTTGTATAACACCCATTTCTCTTTATTGCTTGTCCCACTAACAGTTCAGTCCGACCTAAGTGCTACCCGTGACTGGTGGTTGCTTCACTGTGGGGTGATACCAGCAGTCCTGTTGACACACTCTGGTCCGCCCCAACAGACAAAATCACGGCCCTGCAGCTATCGTCAGACTTAGTACAGGGGACAAGCAATCAGTTCATTGTTCATTTTCTTATTTTCGTGGGCGGAAATCGTATCTTGTGGACTGTGGTATGGTATGGTCAGGAAACAATTGTTCAGTGTGACCAAAATCTGAGGGAACCTCCTGCAGCACACTGTTGTTCTGTTTTTTATCACTCCTCGTAGTGTTGCTGAAATGGTCCTCAGTCGTCGGGTGGTCACCACTTTTTATTTAATCAGAGGGTACGAGTAGGGGTACTTTCTTACAGTGGGAAGCATGTATCCAATTCTTAGCTCCCTCGACTTTACCTGCTGTTCGAGTAGCAAGAAGGACCTGTCGCGGACCTTTCCATCGAGGTTCGAGACTCTTTTTCCGCTGGAAGTTCTTTGTGAGAACCCAGTCCAGTCGCCAGGTAGTATCTTGTGACCTGGATCAGTGGATACAGATGGGAGTGCTTCACGCACCTGTTGGTGAATAGAACGCAAAGAATTAGTGAGTTCATTTAAATAGTCCATCAAAACAGGATGTTCTAGTTCTGAGTGCTTGTGAGGTCGAGGGACCCCCCAGACATTTGCTGGCCTTCCCATCACTATAAATACACAGAAAGAGAGCAAGGGAAGCAAGGCTAACCCACACCGCCTCCCAAAAGAAACTAAGTAATCACAAAAGGTGTGGGATAGTAGGAACAGGGGGTAAGACTGGGTTAGTCTTTAACCAGTTCCTGGTTGCATTAGGTTGCTTGATAGGGGGTGCTGTGTTGCCCTACAGGAGTAGCAGGGATTTTCCTTTACGGACTAGGTGGTCTCACACACATAATAGTGTCTTGCTTCATCATATGACCACCTAGCCCCACCTAAGTAAGATGATACTACTCAGGCGGACTCGACCTCTGGTTAAAAGAACCAGAGGAAGTGCTGAAATTGAATTGTCTGGATAGTTACAGTGATCCAGAGGGGGTGAATAATAAAATTACCTAACATGTCACCGGTGGCTCTTGTTGGTTTTAATGGTGGTGCATGTTGGTAAGACTAAAACTAAGGGGGAAGGCTCGTTAGAGGATAATGTCTCTTGGAGTCTAAAAGGGGTTGAACATGACCAACATGTTTCTGCCCTCACTAAGTGCTGGTGGGTCAGGGGCATTCGTCAGGGTCGGAGCATCTGTAATGAGTACGGTGCTCAAAGTGAAAGTGTGTGTCCTACCTCAACAGGTAGTTCACGGTGGGGTAGGCCTATAGTAAATGATAAATAAATCACAATTAATTCAGAGTGACAGAGAGGTGGCAAACCACAGCACACGACACAGCAATCAGTGAGAAAATGAAAAAATGCACTCACACATGCATGCAATTGTGACTTACCCCGGAGCTGGGGGCGTATTGCCTCTGGTCTGGCTAGAACCGGGGGGGGGGGGTTTCCCTTGTAGTCACACTCTGAGGAGATTAAGGGTTTAGCAAGAGGGGACAAGGAGAAGAAAGAGAGCTAAGGACGCATAGTGTGCTTAGCAGAAAGGAGGAAACTGCGCAGGGTGCGCTACAGCCAGGGGGAGGCCAATAGGGCAGGTTAGTGAGGTAAGGAAAGGGCAAGGGGTGAAAAGATAAAGAGAAAGATCTAGGTACAGAGAGAGAGAGAAGGAATGTCACAGTGAAAAAAAGAAAGAAAAAGAAAAAGAAGAAGGAAGAAAAGGAAAAAGAAAGAAAGCAGAGGAAATACAGATAGAAGAGGCTACCAGAAGGATGACCGGTAGCAATGAAAGGAAAAGAAAAAGAAGATGAAGATTTCACGGGCCAAATTAGCCCACACTTACCACGCCAAAGGGAATACCATGGGGGGTACCTACGTGCCGGAGCCAGGCCGCTCTGGTACTGTCTGACCGGCTTGCCAGGTCTTTATGAGGAGCTCAAGCCAATCGACGCGGAGCTGCCGAGGTCAGGGGCGGTGCCCGGTAGTTTCACTCAGGTGTGCTGCGCGTCGAAGAGCCCAGTGCGTCGGGAAAAGCCGCGCCCCCTCGGGGGCTGTGCGGGGTGCGGAGCCTCAGGGGCCCCGATTGGTCTAAGTAAAGCGCACCACCCCGCGGGGGCACCCGGATACGGGGCCCCGCGGGGAGCGTCGCGTATGGTGACAGTGAGGAGGAACAGGAGGAACAGGAAGCCCCGCCCGCAGCGCAGCTAGCGCGCACGGGCGGCCGTCCTGCAGTGACGCGTCTCGCAATGCGCGGCACGCCACTGGACCCGTGGGACTCTGGGGAAGTGAGTCCCACGGGGGGAACGGGCCTGGTCGTCCAAGGAGGGCGACCAGGAGAAAAAAAGAAAAAGGAGAGAAAAAGAACGGGAAGGGGGAAAGAAAGGGGGGGGGGGAAACAGGGGAAGAGGGGGAACACTAAAGAGGGGGGGCACAACAATAAAAAGGAGGAAGGGAGAGAAAGAGGAGAAGAAGTGAGACTGGCAATGCGGGACTAAGGGCGGGGAACAGCGCTGGGGCTAAAATAGAAAGACGGGGTAAAGGAGGGGACGAAGGGGAAGAGAGCAGAAGGGTAGGGGGGAAAGAAAGAAAGAAAGAAAGAGAAGAGAAAGTGGGGGGGGGGAAAGAAGGGGGAGAAACAAGGAAAGCCTGGGAAGAAAAAGGGAAAGAAAGACCGAGGGAGATGAAATGAATAGAAAAAAAGGAAAGAAAGAGAGGAGAAAGTAGGGGGGGGGGGTGGGGAAAGGGGGGGAAAAATAAAGGAAAGCCTGGGAAGAAGAAGGGAAAGAAAGACCGAGGGAGATGAAATGAATAGAAAAAAGGGAAATTATTTTAAAAGGGGGGCTTTAAAGCAGGGAAGGGGAAAGGAGGTTATGGACAGAGAAGGCAGGAAGGATAAGACGAGGGGGGGGAAAAGGAGGGGGAAAGAAGAGGAAGAAAAATCTGGAAAGAAAGGAGGGAGACAAACCCCAGGGGCGGGGAGTGGGGGGAATCCAGATGATGTTTAGAAAATAGAAAAGAAAGAAAAGGAGGGGGGGGAAAAAAACCCGGGGGGGGGGAAGGGAGGGTGAAAGAACGACAATGGCTGGTCTACTAGGGGTGGGGGGAACTGCTCTGGCAGGTCAGGTAAGGTTATGATGCACAAGTATGAAAATTAATAGGTCCCGCAATGGGGATAAGCAGGGCTCGAGGAATGTCAGTCAGGTTATCTAATACTAGTTATGATTCTAGTTGGGTTGTCATAGAACAGAGGTCTCATTTTTTGTATTTTAAGTCATCAGCATAGAGCTGACCATTGAATATTGTCATTCAGTCCTAGGGTGTCTGTTCGCAGCCTCCAAATCCATCTCTGTTCATACATTAGGAGCTTGTGTTTGGCATTGATTGCTGTGGATTTAAGTTGATCCAGTACCACCCACTGCATATCATCAGGATGGTGATTGCTGGAGATATAGTGCTCTGTGAGTCTTGTGGCATCTCTTTTGCACCGGATGGTGCTTCTATGCTCGCAGATGCGTGTGCCCACTCTTCGTGTCGTCATTCCAATGTATTTCTTGTCACAAGGACATGTGATCATATACACCACATTTTTACTGTTGCAGTTCGTTAGTTGCCTAAGCTCCCAGGGTGTTTGTAATCCCAAGTCAAGTGTGAGGGTTTTCTTAGTAAAGGTGCAAACACTGCAATTGCCGCAAGGGTAATGTCCTTTGGGAGGGGGAAGGTCCCAGAGGGTCTTCTGTCTGCTTGGGGTTGGATTTATCCGAGGGCGGGTGTGCACGATCATATCCCGGATGCTTTTTGCCTTTCTGTAGGCATTCATGGGGATCTCAAAAGGGAGACCACCAGAGGTGAGGATTTTCCAGTCTTCATTTATTATCTTTTTGATCATGTTGGACGCTGGGTTGAATGTGGTCACACAGATCAAGGGGTTCCCCTTACTGCTTCGACTGCTTGGGTGCAGTAGAGTCTCTCTGGGGCTCACACGGGCCCGTTTATCTGCTCTCCTCAATAGGTGATCCGGGTATCCTCTTGCTCGAAGTTTGCCACTAAGTAGCTGAGCATGCTTTTTGTAGTCTGTTAGTTCCGTACAGTTCCGTCTAAGGCGGAGGTATTGCCCCACTGGGAGGTTTTCCCTGAGGGAGCGTGGATGAAAGCTCTGAAACTGGAGGAGAGTGTTCCTATCAGTGGGCTTGTAATACACTTCTGTTATAAGGGAGCCATTTCTCTCAGTTATTAGTAGGTCGAGAAAGGAGACAGCCGGGTTGCCTACTGTGGCTGTGAATCTTAGAAAGGGATTAAGGGTGTTAAGCCACGTGATGAAGATGGTTGCTTCTTCCCTTGTACCTCTCCAGATAATCAGGATGTCATCGATATATCTTTTCCATAACCTGATATGGTTGATATATGGGTTTTCTTCAGTAAGTACCATTGTTTTCTCGAAGTGATCCACGTATAGGCATGCCAGGCTGGGTGCAAAGGTGCTCCCCATTGAGGTGCCCTGGATCTGTAAGAAGAAGTTCTTGTCGAACTCAAAGAAATTTCTGGTGAGAGCTAAATGGGCTAAATCCAGGATGAATTCTGGAGGGGTGATGTAATTCCAGGTGCCCTTATTTAATAGATCGCTGACCACTTCGAGAGTTGCTTCTTGTGGAATATTGGTGTATAGCGACTCCACATCCAATGTCATGAGATGTTCGCTATCTTTGTCAAATTCTAAGGTGTTTAAAAGGGAGAGCACGTCTGTTGTGTCTTTTAGGTAGGTGGGAATTTGTTTCACGAAAGGTTGAAGAAACCAGTCGCAGAATTGCGACAGAGGTTCCAGCAAAGAACCAATCCCGGAAACAATTGGTCTCCCCGGGGGTGGATGCTTGTCCTTGTGGATTTTGGGCAGAATATAGAAATACTGAGTTTTTGGATCAGGTTGAGTGAGGAAGGAGGCCTCATGTTTGGTGATCCAACCATTGCTCATGCCCTTGTCTACAAGGAAAGTGATCTCTTCCCTGACCTCTTCTGTTGGGTCCCTTGATAGTCTCTTGTAGTGATGGTCATTATTTAGTAGGCGTAGGCATTTGGAATTGTACATCACTGTGGGCATTATTACTATAGCCCTGCCCTTGTCGGCTGGTTTTATAGTGATGGAAGAGTCGTTACTAAGGTCGTGGAGGGCTGAAAGTTCTTCAGTGCTGATGTTGTGGAAAGACTCCCTCTGAGTCTTCTGTAGATCGTCAATCCTCCTGCTCACCGATTTTTCAAATGCCAAGACTTCGGGTGGCATGAGGTGGGAGGTGGGAGTGAATTTGGATTTGGGACGTAGCCCAGTGTTTTGATCACGTTCCGGGTTGGGTTCGGGGTTCTGGAGAAAGAAGGTTCTAAGCCTGATCTTCCGAAAGAACTCTGCTAGTTCTATCCTTAATTTAAAGACGTCAAGTTTTGGGGTGGGGACGAAACCCAGACCTTTCTCTAAGGCTTGGAGTTCGTTAGTATTTAGCACTCGTGAGCTTAAGTTGACGACAGTAGTGGACCCCTTAGTTACGTTCTGCTGGTGCTGGGGGATTCGTCGTCTGTTGGTCCCTCCTTTAGGTTCCAACTGACTCCCTTTTTCCTGCCCCTTCCCCGTCCGGGGCCTCTCCCAAAAAAAGGAACATTGGGATAAGACCACGTCGTTTGTGACTGGGGATATAGTGGGGCTTGGAATTGGTTGGGTGGCCCATAAGGGGAGGGCCATCCCCAGGGAGGTATGTTCAGCAGCGGGGGTGGTGGGCCTGTGAATGGTGTAGGCCAGTTATTCCGAGTATTCCCCCTCCTACCCCGCCTTGGCCGTGTTGGTTGTGTCCGGTTAGAGTCGGAGTCTGAACTGGAGTAACCCCCCGAGGAGGTGTCGGAAGGCAAAGAGGATTGGGCTACAAAATCTTCCCTGGAGTAGGGATGTACTCTCTCTAGGGAGAACCTGTCCAGATCTTTCTGGAATTTGGCAATTTTACGGTGAGTCAAGTAGACTTTGAACTCACCGATTGTCTTATTAGTTTCTTCTAGTTTCTTCTTAAATGCTGCGGCTGCAAGTCCAGTTTTTAGGTTACTTTCTGCCGCTTTGATTTGAATCATTATGGTATCTGATAGTCTGGTGGCTGTCTTAATGATTAGGATTAACCAATCACGTGTGCACTTCCAGGCTATTAATGACCAGTCTTTTCTAAATTCTTTACCTTATAGGAAGATACGCGGTTCAGTAGTGATGATCAGCCCATTTGGTGCTGCGTTTTTCCTCAGATATTCAGTGAGGACAGCCCCATGTAGTATGGTTTTAACTTGTGTCCTTTTTAGTTCGATCAAGGTGTCCCAGTCCCCTAATTGGGCTATTGTCTTGGAAAGTGAAGAATCTCCTAAAAGTGAGGGTGCTGCGAGGATGGCCTGGAGCTCCTCCTCGCTGAAGGCAAGTCCTTCAGCCATACCCAGAGGAGTATGGCAGAGGTTTCTAGTTGACCTGTGCGTCTGTCACAGGGTTTATATAACAAGACTCTCACAGCTGGCTGCTGCGCTAACTACAAATACACAGAAAGAGAGCAAGGGAAGCAAGGCTAACCCACACCGCCTCCCAAAAGAAACTAAGTAATCACAAAAGGTGTGGGATAGTAGGAACAGGGGGTAAGACTGGGTTAGTCTTTAACCAGTTCCTGGTTGCATTAGGTTGCTTGATAGGGGGTGCTGTGTTGCCCTACAGGAGTAGCAGGGGATTTTCCTTTACGGACTAGGTGGTCTCACACACATAATAGTGTCTTGCTTCATCATATGACCACCTAGCCCCACCTAAGTAAGATGATACTACTCAGGCGGACTCGACCTCTGGTTAAAAGAACCAGAGGGAGTGCTGAAATTGAATTGTCTGGATAGTTACAGTGATCCAGAGGGGGTGAATAATAAAATTACCTAACATGTCACCGGTGGCTCTTGTTAGTTTTAATGGTGGTGCATGTTGGTAAGACTAAAACTAAGGGGGAAGGCTCGTTAGAGGATAATGTCTCTTGGAGTCTAAAAGGGGTTGAACATGACCAACATGTTTCTGCCCTCACTAAGTGCTGGTGGGTCAGGGGCATTCGTCAGGGTCGGAGCATCTGTAATGAGTACGGTGCTCAAAGTGAAAGTGTGTGTCCTACCTGAACAGGTAGTTCACGGTGGGGTAGGCCTATAGTAAATGATAAATAAATCACAATTAATTCAGAGTGACAGAGAGGTGGCAAACCACAGCACACGACACAGCAATCAGTGAGAAAATGAAAAAATGCACTCACACATGCATGCAATTGTGACTTACCCCGGAGCTGGGGGCGTATTGCCTCTGGTCTGGCTAGAACCGGGGGGGGGGGGGTTCCCTTGTAGTCACACTCTGAGGAGATTAAGGGTTTAGCAAGAGGGGACAAGGAGAAGAAAGAGAGCTAAGGACGCATAGTGTGCTTAGCAGAAAGGAGGAAACTGCGCAGGGTGTGCTACAGCCAGGGGGAGGCCAATAGGGCAGGTTAGTGAGGTAAGGAAAGGGCAAGGGGTGAAAAGATAAAGAGAAAGATCTAGGTACAGAGAGAGAGAGAAGGAATGTCACAGTGAAAAAAAGAAAGAAAAAGAAAAAGAAGAAGGAAGAAAAGGAAAAAAGGAAAAAGAAAGAAAGCAGAGGAAATACAGATAGAAGAGGCTACCAGAAGGATGACCGGTAGCAATGAAAGGAAAAGAAAAAGAAGATGAAGATTTCACGGGCCAAATTAGCCCACACTTACCATGCCAAAGGGAATACCATGGGGGGTACCTACGTGCCGGAGCCAGGCCGCTCTGGTACTGTCTGACCGGCTTGCCAGGTCTTTATGAGGAGCTCAAGCCAATCGACGCGGAGCTGCCGAGGTCAGGGGCGGTGCCCGGTAGTTACACTCAGGTGTGCTGCGCGTCGAAGAGCCCAGTGCGTCGGGAAAAGCCGCGCCCCCTCGGGGGCTGTGCGGGGTGCGGAGCCTCAGGGGCCCCGATTGGTCTAAGTAAAGCGCACCACCCCGCGGGGGCACCCGGATACGGGGCCCCGCGGGGAGCGTCGCGTATGGTGACAGTGAGGAGGAACAGGAAGCCCCGCCCGCGGCGCAGCTAGCGCGCACGGGCGGCCGTCCTGCAGTGACGCGTCTCGCAATGCGCGGCGCGCCACTGGACCCGTGGGACTCTGGGGAAGTGAGACCCACGGGGGGAACGGGCCTGGTCGTCCAAGGAGGGCGACCAGGAGAAAAAAAAAAAAAAAAGGAGAGAAAAAGAACGGGAAGGGGGAAAGAAAGGGGGGGGGGAAACAGGGGAAGAGGGGGAACACTAAAGAGGGGGGGCACAACAATAAAAAGGAGGAAGGGAGAGAAAGAGGAGAAGAAGGGAGACTGGCAATGCGGGACTAAGGGCGGGGAACAGCGCTGGGGCTAAAATAGAAAGACGGGGTAAAGGAGAGGACGAAGGGGAAGAGAGCAGAAGGGTAGGGGGGAAAGAAAGAAAGAGAAGAGAAAGTGGGGGGGGGAAGAAGGGGGGGAAACAAGGAAAGCCTGGGAAGAAAAAGGGAAAGAAAGACCGAGGGAGATGAAATGAATAGAAAAAAAGGAAAGAAAGAGAGGAGAAAGTAGTGGGGGGGGGGGAAAAAGGGGGGGAAAAATAAAGGAAAGCCTGGGAAGAAGAAGGGAAAGAAAGACCGAGGGAGATGAAATGAATAGAAAAAAGGGAAATTATTTTAAAAGGGGGGCTTTAAAGCAGGGAAGGGGAAAGGAGGTTATGGATGGTTCCCATCACTATCCCATGAGGTGACAACCCTGATCTAGAGTGAGGCGTCATCCTGACAGACATTAAAGCCAGGGCAACGCGTCCGGCCACCGTATACCGAGTTCTGCGCATATCTTTGACATCTTCAATTTAAGTGTGCCATTATATTTTTCAACTAGTCCTGCTGACTGGGGGTGGTTAGCTGCATGAATCTTCTGGCGGAGGCCGAACCCTTCACACACCCTTTTCATCACCTGCCCTACAAAATGACTCCCATTATCTGACCAGACACACCTTGGGACCCCAAACCGTGGGAAGAACTCCTTCAGAAGTACCTTTGCGGTAGTAAGGGCAGTATTATCTTTAGTAGGGTAAGCTTCTACCCACTTACTAAACATACAGACCACAACTAGGACATATTTCAAGTTGTTACACCTTTCCATCTCAATATAATCCATTTGTAGTACTTCAAAGGGATACGTTGGTGGTGAAAAATGCCCAGCGGGGACTGAGGCACCCTTCCCTATGTTATGTTGTAAACAAATCATGCAGGATTGAACTAGTTGGTCAGCTACTTGTCTGATATTTTTATTAGACCAAACCGGATCAAGCAAATCACAGATGCTTTTTGCACTAACGTGTGCAGGACCATGGGCCATAGTAACTAGTGGCAGAACAAATGCATCGGGTAACATCCATCTTTCCCTCTGTGACAGATCTGTCCAGCACAGCGTATTTTCATCTAACTTGGCCTTCCCTTCTTCCCATTCCTTTTTTTCCTGTTCAGTTGCCTCATCCTGTATCTTCCTGAAACTCTCTACCGTGTTCCCAAATATTTCATGGGGACAAACCTTCTCTGTACTATCTACCACATACATGTGTCCTGTCTTTGCATACGCTGTATCTTTTGCTGTCTGATCGGCTAGGGCGTTGCACCGTCCAGTTTCATCTGTCACCTTTTTGTGTGCACTACACTTCATGATAGCCATTGTTTTGGGCAATGCCAGGGCAGAAAGTAAGTTAGTTATAAGGGCCCCATGTTGAATACGTGTCCCATGTGAGGTGAGGAATCCTTGTTCTGCCCACAAGCGACCAAAATTGTGTGCTACGCCAAATGCATACTGACTGTCCGTGTAAACATTCACATTAAGTCCTTTACTTAACTCAAAGGCTCGTATTAGAGCTATTAATTCTGCGGCCTGAGCAGAGTTATGTGGTATTCTAGCTGTTTCAACTACAGTGGTAGCTGTTGTAACTGCATAGGCTGCAGAGGTAGTGCCATCAGGTAGCTTGATGCATAAGCCATCTACGTATAATATGCCATCAGGGTCTTTCAGTGGAGTATCCTGTAAGTCCACTCTCCCTTTTGTTTCATCCTCCGTCCGGTGAATGCAGTCATGTATGTCATCATAAGAATCTTCAGTTTTTTCAGTAATTGGCAATAAAGTGGCAGGATTGAGCGTGTTGCACCTTTTTAATGTTATATGACTAGCTAAAAGTGTCAGTTCATAAGTAGTTAATCGTGCATTAGTAAGATGCTGTGTTTTTGTTTTATTTAATAGTGCGTCAACAGTGTGTGGGACCAACAGGGTGAGGGGTGAATCCATGACTATCTCGGCCGACTGGCGCACTGCGACCGCTGCAGCGGCTACTGCCCGTAGACAGCTCGGGAGTACACGGGCCACTGGATCCAGTAGGGCCGAAAAATAAGCACAGGGGTGTTGTTTGCCGTCATGCTCTTGGGTTAACACTGATAGTGAACATCCATTTCTCTCGCTCGCATATAACTGAAAATCTTTACGATAATCAGGCGTACCCAGTACAGGTGCTGTGCAGAGTGTATTTTTCAATTCATCAAAACCAAACTGAAAATCGTCATTCCATTCAATTGTTTCAGGACAATCTTTGTGGGTGAGATGCAAAAATGGTTTTATCAAAAGAGAATAATTAGGAATCCATTGACGACAGAAGGAGGTAATACCTATAAAGGCCCTCTCTGTGTCCTTGGAACCGGTATGTCTCTTATAGCTTGTATTCTCTCAGCCGTCAACGTATGTCCCTCCTTAGACAGGAGGTGTCTTAGGTATATAACCTCCTGTCTACAATATTGCAATTTGGAGAGGGAGACCTTATGGTGATGGTGTTCAAGATGTTTCAATAAGGCTACAGTATCTGTTTTATAATTTTGTTCTGAAGTGGATGCTATTAAATGGTCATCCACATATTGAACCAGCGTTGAGGAGCAAGTAAAAACAAGGGTATCTAATTGACACTTGAGGGCCTGGCTAAAAATGCTAGGCGATTCAGTATAGCCTTGTGGAGCGCGACAAAACCGGAAACTGCGACCACCCAGTGAAAACCCAAAGATGTGTCTGCTATCCGGATGAATGGGAATGCTAAAGAATGCATTTTTAAGATCGATAACAGAGAACCAAGTAGCGGAGGCAGGTATCATTGTTAATAATGTCGTAATGTCAGGAACAACAGGGAACTGGGGTATTACAATCTTATTGACCGCCCGTAAATCAATAATAAATCGGAGGCCTGGAGACGCAGTGCCATCAGATAATTTTTTATGAACAGGAAGGACAGGACTGTTACAATCATTACCACGCGTTTCTTCAATGACACCCAAATCAATCAACTGGGTCACAATATTTTTGAGTTGTTGTTTAATGTGTTGGGATAATTTGTATTGGGGAAGACGAAGTAATTTAGCATTGGCTTTCAAGCGTATGACATACGGTGGTATGTCCAAACATCCAACATCGTCCTTATAGTGGCCCATAAAATGTCTGGCAAATCTCGAAGTTCGGGTTGAAGTGGTTTTGACAAAAATTGTGACGGGGAAATATTTGGACCTAAAGTGACATGAACTCCATCCGGAGAGCAATAAATGGTGGCGTACAATTTCTTTACTAGGTCCAAACCCAATAAATTCTCACTACAGGCCGAAGTAAGAATGAGAGGGGAGCTAATGGTATAAGGACCTGTAGCAACATGCAGCGGCTGGGAGACGGGGTTAGCCACCGGAACACCAGAAAAACCCATAGAGACGTTAATATTGCCAGACAGAGGGACCCCTTGGACCTCTTCCTGTTTAACAGAACTTTTGGTGTCCCCAGTATCTTCAAAAAATCATGTGGAGTACCGTCTAATTGTACCTCAACGTGAGGGCCATTCTGCCTAACAGGAATAGAAACTGGTCCCACCCCCCTCTGTCGAAGGCTGTCCTAGTCAAAGGAGGACCCCTGACCTTCATACGCATCATAGTCGTCATTAAAATATTGATGCTGGGATGAAGCATCAAAATAATTTGGGCGGGGGTACTGTGGGACCGTGAAGGGGCCTGCTGGTGGGGTCTGTCTGCAGGACCAGACCTACCGCGTGGTCTGTTGTCCTGTTGCGGTGGGGGCATGGGGCGGCCTGTGGAGTTGTCCTTATTGGGGCAGTCATTCTTCCAGTGGCCCTCCTGCTTGCAATAGGCGCACTGATTGTAGGAGAGGGAAGAACGGGGAGGGCGTTGGGACTGCCTTCTGTCATTAGGAGGTCCTTGTGACCTTGATCTGGACTGCTATTGACGGGGCTGAGGGTAGGCCTGCTGAAATAACACCTTCGTTTTCAACTCCTTTGTTTTTTTCTCGTTCTTTTCTTGTTCTTCTATCTCCCTGTTCTCATAATATTGGGCCATTATCAGTATTCCAGTGGCAGTCATTATTCCAGTGGCAGTAGAGACTGGCCACGTACTTTCACACAATTTCAATTTTCCCTTTACGTCTGGTAATAAATTGTCCACGAATTTGTCAACAAAGAGTCTTATCCCCCCTTCAGTAGTCATGTCTTGGCCGCTGTAATCAGAAAAGACACCCTCAAACCTTGTATAAAAGTCCGAAACACCCTTGTCCTTTTTCTGTTTACAGGCGGCCAATTTATTCCAATTTATCCTGTGTGGTGCAAGTATGGTCTTCATTAAATCCAAAATACGCAGTGGGAGAGCCAATATAAGTGGGTCTGGTTTCGCTCCCCCAACCCTGTCCCTTTCTGCTGCTTGCAATTGGTCCCACATGTCCCCTAGTTCAGCATGGTCATGCCTCCGTACGTTTGACCATACTTCCTGTGGGACTACTGCTGCCATTAACATGTCAATATCGGACAACGTCATAGTACAGGATTCAAGAATTTGTTGCAGTTCTTTATAATATCCTGCAGGATTCTTATGGGGGTCAGGTAAGGCGGCTTTTAGGGTATATGTTTCAGATCTTTTCCATGGGGTGTGTACCCACATTTGTTGAAAATGCTCGCAGTAATAACTTGGCCAGCGTTATCCATCACCGGCTCTCGCCAAACCGGCGGAACCTCTCTCATGGGAAACATGGATGCCCTTATAGAAGGGCTACATGTCCACAGGTGGTCCTTGTATACGAGAAGAGTTACAACATAATCATGTAGACCAGAACCAAACGGCAGTCCAGTAGAGGCGCGTTTTCGGAGGTCCACCAGTCCCGCGGGAGCTGAGGAACCATCATCCTCATATTCTTGTACTACAATGTTGCACATAAGGGTAGCTGCATGTAACTGAACTACACTATCCCATTGTTTCATAGGGTGGACAATGTCCCTGACCCTATAGTCATTCCAATTAGTCATCCACCTCCGTGTCATTTCTTCAATGACATCTTCCTCTTGTGAATTAGAGAACAAGTGTCCGCGGAGGGTGCGCTTTCGCGGGGTCATGGGATGGGGGGTATGTGTGGTGTCTAAACAGGAGTCAGGGGTGGGCCAAACGGGGGCCAGTCGAGGGGTGGGTACAGTCGGGCAGGGTGTATCCTCTATAGGTCTGGTGACAGGAGGGGTGGTGGTGGGTGGCGGAGCACTCGCCTGAGATCCAACCGGGGGTGGCACAATAGGGTCACCTGGTGCAGGTTGAGGATGTAGTGTAGGATATATTGGTGGAGTATATAACGGAGGTTTATCTAACATATCGTTTAAAAGGGGGTCTTCCTCTTGTGGCTTATCCACTACTGTCCTGGAAGGGTAACACTTATCAGTTTGTAAGTGAAGCCTTCGGTCATGTTCTAAAATTTTCTGTTGATGTTCAGCTACGTCAGAGTCATATACGTTTTCAGTCACCGTCCTGGTCTTATGTCTCTGTAATTCTTTCTCTGCCTTCCTACATCTTTGGTCTGCTTCTTTCTGCCAAGTCTGTAGTGAATCAAACATCCCTGGTCTACTTTTTGTCACAAACAAACGTTCCTGTAAATAGTCTAATTTATCTTTATCAAATGTCCTGTGAATAGGCCATTGTAAATCAGAACTACCTTTGGTTCTTTTTCTCCATATATCAGACCAGATGATCGGACCTATGCCATATTTAACATATATATCATGGTTCGGAGTCCCGGCCGGAGGAGCGGGGCATGTTTCCTCCAGGCGGGAGTCCGTACTGCAAAGACAACAACACAATTTCCTAAAACAACTGAACGCTGGCATTCTTCCACTATATATATATATATATATATATATATATATATATATTTTTTTTTTTTTAAATTCTTACACCAGTGGTTTGAATACACCAAATGAGTGGGAAATATGCCCTTTGCTTCCTATATACTTAAATGACAACTGAGGTCAGTCTTACCACTGACGTCGATCTTTGCAAAGAGCGATAGAAACCGTACAATACTCACAGACCTATTTTTAGACAGGAATCTTTCAACTCCCGTCCTTACCTGACACTTCTGTTATAGTCCGACAGTTGGGGACTCCAGTAGTTCATGGAAAACAGAGACCCGAATTCAGACAGTGCCAGGAGAAGTCGAGCCGGCTGGAAGACACACAGTGGAGATCCGCAGGTCCACGACAGAGAACGAAGCTCAGAATCTGGTGTGGGGCGCCTCCCTTGGAAGTCCAATCGTGAGTCCTCCGTCACCTGGTCAGTCCCCTGGATGCCTGACTCTGGACCCTGTTCGGGCGCCAACTGAGGAACCAGGAAAGATAGAATCCCCACCCGGGGTCTTCTTCCCAGCGGTGGAGGGACACCCTAGTCCTCAGGGTCCCTTTAGCAGAGAGTACACAAATCAAGCAGAGTCACCAACTGGAGGAATAAAGAGAAGTTTATTACATGGATTATAGCTCGAGCTAATACAGAGTCCCAGGACAGTCAAGTGACTATACTACGGAGGCTGCCCCTTCACTCTGGGGCAACCAACCTTATATACACACAAAACTGCTTCGTCAGAGGACAACTCCACCCCTAGCGTATTCAAGGTCCTCTGCGGCCTTCAGAATATTTCAGGGATACACGTGTGGTGGGAGAAGGTACAGATGCAGCTGGCAGGAGGTGGCAACGACCTGTACAAACCTTTTCTGGCAGTTACTGATAAAGCACAAAAATTCTCGGAACTACGGTTAGAACAAGTAAATTACAGCGATAAGCAGATTGCAGCCCAAGGCTGCGAGCACAAGGTCAATCATCAGAGTTCAGGAGGTTTGTCGAGCACATGGTAACATAATAAAGATAAACAGATGCCTAGCAGCTATGGTGTATGATTAAGTTTATGTACATTTTCTCAGATGTGATATACGAGTTAGACATGAGGGATTATTTGTTTAAATATACTTATTGCTACTATATTGAAGTCCGTTGGGACAACAAAACAGTCAAGCTGGCTATAATAAGGTCGCAAGTATGAGAAAACGCTGAGGATCTGTAGGGTCCATACAATGAACCTTCTTTGTAATACATCAAGCAGTTTAGAAGGGCAGCTGGTACCAGAACTATTATCCCTGTGTGTTTGGTACTTGGGAAGTGTATGCTGTCCCGAGGCGTATATCATTATGGTGTATCTCCTTGCTATTTGCATATGGCTGGGTCCAAACTGGGGTGGCATGGTGAGCAAAAGAACGATGGATTAAACCCAGATCTATGACTGGGGGTGAGTGTTTGACAATGTTCAGCATTCCGTCCATCACTTGTTGTTTTTGCTTTGTCGCCCCAAGTGGGAAGGGTATGCCCAGACGTGGGTCCCGTGCTTCCCATGCCACTGGATTCAAGCTAGTCTGGCTGATGAGGGGTGAAACCCCGAAACCGGTCCCAGGATGCTTGTTTCTGGTCCAGTGAGGACCTGGCTTGGCAGTTCGGTTTGGACTGTTCCCATGAGGAACAGGGTCAAGACTGATTTGCATATGGCTGGGTCCAAACTGGGGTGGCATGGTGAGCAAAAGAACGATGGATTAAACCCAGATCTATGACTGGGGGTGAGTGTTTGACAATGTTCAGCATTCCGTCCATCACTTGTTGTTTTTGCTTTGTCGCCCCAAGTGGGAAGGGTATGCCCAGACATGGGTCCCGTGCTTCCCATGCCACTGGATTCAAGCTAGTCTGGCTGATGAGGGGTGAAACCCCGAAACCGGTCCCAGGATGCTTGTTTCTGGTCCAGTGAGGACCTGGCTTGGCAGTTCGGTTTGGACTGTTCCCATGAGGAACAGGGTCAAGACTGATTTGCATATGGCTGGGTCCAAACTGGGGTGGCATGGTGAGCAAAAGAACGATGGATTAAACCCAGATCTATGACTGGGGGTGAGTGTTTGACAATGTTCAGCATTCCGTCCATCACTTGTTGTTTTTGCTTTGTCGCCCCAAGTGGGAAGGGTATGCCCAGACGTGGGTCCCGTGCTTCCCATGCCACTGGATTCAAGCTAGTCTGGCTGATGAGGGGTGAAACCCCGAAACCGGTCCCAGGATGCTTGTTTCTGGTTCAGTGAGGACCTGGCTTGGCAGTTTGGTTTGGACTGTTCCCATGAGGAACAGGGTCAAGACTGATTTGCATATGGCTGGGTCCAAACTGGGGTGGCATGGTGAGCAAAAGAACGATGGATTAAACCCAGATCTATGACTGGGGGTGAGTGTTTGACAATGTTCAGCATTCCGTCCATCACTTGTTGTTTTTGCTTTGTCGCCCCAAGTGGGAAGGGTATGCCCAGACGTGGGTCCCGTGCTTCCCATGCCACTGGATTCAAGCTAGTCTGGCTGATGAGGGGTGAAACCCCGAAACCGGTCCCAGGATGCTTGTTTCTGGTCCAGTGAGGACCTGGCTTGGCAGTTCGGTTTGGACTGTTCCCATGAGGAACAGGGTCAAGACTGATTTGCATATGGCTGGGTCCAAACTGGGGTGGCATGGTGAGCAAAAGAACGATGGATTAAACCCAGATCTATGACTGGGGGTGAGTGTTTGACAATGTTCAGCATTCCGTCCATCACTTGTTGTTTTTGCTTTGTCGCCCCAAGTGGGAAGGGTATGCCCAGACGTGGGTCCCGTGCTTCCCATGCCACTGGATTCAAGCTAGTCTGGCTGATGAGGGGTGAAACCCCGAAACCGGTCCCAGGATGCTTGTTTCTGGTCCAGTGAGGACCTGGCTTGGCAGTTCGGTTTGGACTGTTCCCATGAGGAACAGGGTCAAGACTGATTTGTATATGGCTGGGTCCAAACTGGGGTGGCATGGTGAGCAAAAGAACGATGGATTAAACCCAGATCTATGACTGGGGGTGAGTGTTTGACAATGTTCAGCATTCCGTCCATCACTTGTTGTTTTTGCTTTGTCGCCCCAAGTGGGAAGGGTATGCCCAGACGTGGGTCCCGTGCTTCCCATGCCACTGGATTCAAGCTAGTCTGGCTGATGAGGGGTGAAACCCCGAAACCGGTCCCAGGATGCTTGTTTCTGGTCCAGTGAGGACCTGGCTTGGCAGTTCGGTTTGGACTGTTCCCATGAGGAACAGGGTCAAGACTGATTTGCATATGGCTGGGTCCAAACTGGGGTGGCATGGTGAGCAAAAGAACGATGGATTAAACCCAGATCTATGACTGGGGGTGAGTGTTTGACAATGTTCAGCATTCCGTCCATCACTTGTTGTTTTTGCTTTGTCGCCCCAAGTGGGAAGGGTATGCCCAGACGTGGGTCCCGTGCTTCCCATGCCACTGGATTCAAGCTAGTCTGGCTGATGAGGGGTGAAACCCCGAAACCGGTCCCAGGATGCTTGTTTCTGGTCCAGTGAGGACCTGGCTTGGCAGTTCGGTTTGGACTGTTCCCATGAGGAACAGGGTCAAGACTGATTTGCATATGGCTGGGTCCAAACTGGGGTGGCATGGTGAGCAAAAGAACGATGGATTAAACCCAGATCTATGACTGGGGGTGAGTGTTTGACAATGTTCAGCATTCCGTCCATCACTTGTTGTTTTTGCTTTGTCGCCCCAAGTGGGAAGGGTATGCCCAGACGTGGGTCCCGTGCTTCCCATGCCACTGGATTCAAGCTAGTCTGGCTGATGAGGGGTGAAACCCCGAAACCGGTCCCAGGATGCTTGTTTCTGGTCCAGTGAGGACCTGGCTTGGCAGTTCGGTTTGGACTGTTCCCATGAGGAACAGGGTCAAGACTGATTTGCATATGGCTGGGTCCAAACTGGGGTGGCATGGTGAGCAAAAGAACGATGGATTAAACCCAGATCTATGACTGGGGGTGATGTTTGACAATGTTCAGCATTCCGTCCATCACTTGTTGTTTTTGCTGTATCTCCTTGCTAGTCAGAATAAGTCGAAAGTGAAAAAGGAACTGGGAGAGAGAAGAAGGGGTGAGGAGGTAAGTGTGGGCTATCTGCTGTTTCGGAGTGAGCGAGTGTCTATAGACATTGCTCTGTAAGGCCTTACGAGTTGAATTCCATGTATTTGTCTAGGGATTGCCATACAACACTAGAGATTAGGGGAGTGGATTGGTTTCGGGGTTGTGAGCTATGTGCCCCTCGAAGGTATGAGACCAATGTCCACCATGTGTAGTGTGATAGCTGGTGGAACGATTTCCATTGAGATAGAATGACCTTTACTGCAATGGTCAGGAGGAGATCTAGCAGAGCCATAACATTGGAACCTAGGGTCAAGGTGTACTTTTTAAGGCCAAGGGACCCAAAGCTACCATGGGAAAGGTTAGAGTGATGGGTGTGTTAGATATGGTGAACAACTGCTTTTGTATCGGTAGCCAGTATGAATCAAGCATTTGACATCCAAAGAGCCTGTTGATATGTGCCTGATTCTTGGTTACAAGTCCAGCATTTGTCATCCACTGACAGGTTTAATTTTTGTAATCTGGATGGGGTCATTGTAAAGAATTCAGACTGAATAAGACAGCAAGCAATCTTATTGCGTAGAGAAAGTTTGCCAGCAATCGACAGTGATGTGGTCAAAAACACAGTGTCAAAATGTTTGGCCCATTTGTCATGTAAAACCGAATTTTTGTGATGGTTGTGGGTCAGATAAGAACTTCCGGATTTTGGAGGCAATGTGTCTAGTGTGTTGCAATCAGGCGAGTCGGGTCGTAAGAGTCGGGTGTTTAGAGAGGTTGAGTTTGGAGAGTTTAACTTTAATCTTTAAGAAATTGTAGAAATCTAAGTTGGAGGGGTTGTATGCTTTAGCAAGAGATGCAAAGGGGAGCGAATCGTTGTTGTTGTAAAGGTCCCTGATTTGTCTGATTCTTTTGGAGGTCATGAAAGTGCAATGCATGGAGCATTTTCAGCATTGACTATGGGGTTGAGCCACAGCGATGCACATTTGGAGTTTTGAATAGATTCCGGTAGACGTTTGTCTATCAATGTTAGCACATCTGCAGTATCCGTAAGTATGCCGTGGGAATGGGGTGGCATACATTTCGACATTGTGATTAAGGAAGTCATACTGAAAGAGAAACATTTATCATGTTCAATCTGCAACTAAGGTGCGGAATTAGGTGTTTCTTGGATTAGCCAGGCAGCACCTTGAGCCACCAGGAAGGTTGAGTTGTAGAGGTTCTAATTCGGTAATTTACATCCACCATGAGGGAGGCTCACTCAAAAGGGAATTCTATGAGATCCTTGCTCTTTAGTCATTCCACAAAAACTTTGATGTGATTTTACCTATTTTCTGAAAAAAGGAGGACAGTTTCAAGGGTAGCATGGATGAAAGAAAGTTTACTATTGGTGTGATCATCATTTTGAGGGTTTGAAGCCTACCCCACCATGAAATAAATTTGGGTGACCATGCAGTCAGAAGATCTCTGACCTTGGCGATTGTCTGTGATTCATTATAGAGTAGTGTGTCCATTAGATTTTTACAGAACTGAATTCCTAGATATTTAAGGCATTTGGACTGCTATTTAAGTCCTGAGTCCCCCAGGTGTGAAGGGAGGTCTAGTGGTGTCGTATGTTCTCATTAGGGTGATGAGGCTACTGGATTTGGGCGGTAGGATCGCCTGGGTTGTAGGTACTGAGTACATTCTAACCGAGATGATTGTGAAACCCGCTCATGGTAAGTTAGACTACCCAGGGAATCGTGGTACATCAGATCATATCCCGTTCTCTCAGTTACTAAGATCTCACTCAGACAAAGACAACAGAGGCAGAATATATTTAAATAAGCATTTAATAAAATACCTGCATCTTAGTTAAAAGCATATGCATAGCAATAATGAGATTAATAAAAGACAATAGGAGCAGGCATGTGACTAAAAATGTAAAACACAAAAATAGTCCTACCATGCTGTCTAAACAGGGGAGTGGATCTATAGTCCCTCACCGACCCTAAGTGTGAGCACAGCATACTAAGCCTAATCTGCCCTTCAGGTTTCCCCCCTGGAGAACATTATCCCTCATACCTGAAGAAAGGGTCTGAGGTCTAAAGAGACACCATCCCCATCTTGGTCGTCTAAGCAGGTAGCTGTATTGAAACTTGCAGCAATCAGCATACAGTCGTGGTCATCTGGCTGGAATCTCCCTCTAACGTGTTTGGGACTAAGAGGCATTTTATAATAAACATTTTAAGAAATGGTCCCCACGTATGAGTGTGTGTTTTTCTGTCAATGCTGGAGACACAGCATACCACGTTTGTCGGCAGCCCTATCTGACTGTAGCCTTGGAGAAAGCACAAAGGGAACTATGGTGGTCATTCTGACCTCGGCGGTAAAATGCACTTACCGCCGGTCAGAAGACCGCCATAACACCGCCGCGGCCGCGGAAACCCGCCACGGTCATTCTGACCCGCAGAAGGCAAACCTCCGAAAATCCGACAGCCACAACCGACCGCCAGACCAGCGGTCGGCGGAAAGGTGGAGGTGACCAAACCTCCACCGCCACGCCAACAGAAATACACCCATGCCATTACGACCCACGAATCCACGCGGCGGTCATTCAAACGCGGTATTCCATTGGCGGGACACACCGCCGCGGTCAGAATACACATAAACGAACAAAACTCAGCCACATTGGCCGATTTGAATCCCACACACCTGATACACATACACACACCACTCCCACACACACAATACAATATAAAACACCCACCCACATCACCCACAAACCCCTACGCAAAAAAATTCTGAAAGAAGGCCAGAGCGAGACACCAGCATCCACAAACTAACAGCCACAGCCACTCAACACCATCACCCACACACTATCCACACACAAAACAACACACACCACCACACTCAACACACTTAACTACACATACTCCACCCCACACATCATACACACCACCCCATGGCACCCCAAAGACAACCCCGCTTCACAGACGAAGAACTCAGGGTCATGGTGGAGGAAATCGTTCGGGTAGAGCCCCAGCTGTTCGGCACACAGATACAATACACCAGCATTGCCCGGAGGACGGAGCTATGGCAGAGGATTGTCGACAGGGTCAACGCAGTGGGACAGCACCCCAGAAATCGGGAAGACATCAGGAAGCGATGGAACGACCTACGGGGGAAGGTGCGTTCCATGGTATCCAGGCACAACATCGCCGTGCAGAAGACTGGCGGAGGACCCCCACCTCAACCCCCACAATTCACATCATGGGAGGAGGAAGTCTTGAACATCCTGCATCCTGACGGCCTCGCAGGAGTCGGCGGAGGAATGGATACTGGTAAGTTGAAGCTTCAATACTGCTTCCCCCCCACCTGCATGCCAAATCATACCCCAACCCTCACCCCCATCCTCGAACCCCACCCTCACCCCCACCCCCATCCTCACCCCCACCCTCACCCCCACCACCATCCTCACCCCCACCCCCAGCACACCTATTCCCCGCCAATGTCTCACCATCACAACCCACACATCCCAAAACCTAGGCCTGCATGCGTCCACTAAGCATGGACACCCATCACCAAAGCATGCCCAATGCATATACACATCCCCCCCACAAGCCACCCTCACCAAAGCCCCCACACACGAATGCCAGCACTTGGGGACACGAGAACCCATAGATACACCCATATGCCACACATTGAAACTATAACCATACCTCTATACCCCTGCAGGACCCGACCGTCAACACACCGCGGCGGAGGGGCCAGAATTCTCCACACCCCCCACCCAAGAGGCCGTCAGCGATGACAGCAGCTCTGTCGACCTGGACACCGATGACCAGCCCGGACCATCGGGGACCTCTGGACAGTCGGTTCCCCTCACACAGGCCCAGGCCACTACAGACCCAAACCCCTCTGGGAACACCAGCACAGCTCCCACCCAGTGGGCCCATGCCTCTGTCTCCAGGGCGCGTCAATCTGCGGTGTGTCTACCACTACAGGGCACCCAGGATAACCCACCACCCCAACAACAACAGGGACCTGGGGGCAGTGGTAGTGGGCACACCGGCCAGGGGGCAGAGGCCCAGGGAAACCGGGCAACTCGGAGGGCAGCTGTGCGACAGGGGGGGGACGGGCCCAGGGAACCCACTCTCCACGAGGTCCTCACCACCATCATGGGAGCATACAACCGCTCCCAGGAGACGATGGCGACGGTACTGGCCCGGTTCCAGGAGATCCAGGTACTGCAGGAGGAACACTATCGGGGGTACAGGGAGGACATCAGAGCCATCAACACCACCCTGGTTACCATGGTAGGGCTGCTGCAGGACCTCGTCAACAGCAGGGCGGACACTCAACAACACCCAAGGGCCCCTGCCACTAGCCTGGACCAAGAACAGCCAACCACCTCCGCCGGCGCTAGTGGACAGGAGGCCCCCGCACAGCAGCAGCCCACCAGATCCCCACCTCCTGCAGGAGAAGAACCACCCCGCAAGAGGGCCCTGAGATCTCGCAAGAAGACAGAGTAGGATGTCAAGACCCCCGCCAGCAATGGATACCACCTGATGTCATCCCACTGTCCCACATTGTTACCCTGTCCATCCTTGAACTGCCCATGCTCCATCTCTCCACAGGCCTCTGGACAATGCACCTGTGTGACTGTTACTCTTGACTCTGCCATGGACATTCCTTCACCATAGCCCCCACCCACTTGAAACCACCCATCCCATTTTGAGCACTTAAATAAACACCTATTTTGCACAAAACTATCTGGAGTCTGGCTGTGATTTCAAAATATTGTAATTGACATGACAGTGCAAATATGTCCTTGTACATGGTGAAGTCAACAAACAGCTGCCACAAAGCTGTAGTCCATGGGGAAACGAAGCACAGGACTCGTAGTGGGGACCCCAGATCTGAAATAGGGAGGGAAAAGCCAAAACTCAGTCATCATACACTGGGGCAAATAGACAGGCAGCAGAGATGCAGGAGAGTAGTTAACATTTACTAAATTATCTTAGAAATGTTACCTGTGTCCTATTGGAAGTACTGTTCAATGATTCTGTCCCTGTTGTCTGTTTCAGCCCCGTCGTCTTCCTCCTCGTCACTCTCCTCAGGTTCCACCGCTGCCACAACACCACCGTCTCGACCATCCTCCTGCAGGAAAGGCACCTGGCGGCGCAAAGCCAGGTTGTGAAGCATGCAGCAGGCCACGATGATGTGACACACCTTCTTAGGTGAGTACATTAGGGATCCACCTGTCATATGCAGGCACCTAAACCTGGCCTTTAGGAGGCCAAAGGTGCGTTCGATCACCCTCCTAGTACGCCCATGTGCCTCATTGTACCGTTCCTCTGCCCTGGTCCGGGGATTCCTTACTGGGGTCAGTAGCCACGACAGGTTGGGGTACCCAGAGTCCCCCACTAGCCATACACGGTGTCTCTGTAGCTGTTCCATCACGTAAGGGATGCTGCTATTCCTGAGGATGTAGGCGTCATGCACTGACCCTGGGAATTTGGCATTTACATGCGAGATGTACTGGTCAGCCAAACACACCACCTGGATGTTCATTGAATGGTAATTTTTTCTGTTCCTGTACACCTGCTCCCTGTCTCTTGGGGGAACCAAAGCCACATGGGTCCCATCAATGGCACCAATTACGTTGGGAATATGTCCAAGGGCGTAGAAATCACCCTTCACTGTAGCCAATTCGCCCACCTCAGGGAAAATGATGTAGCTCCTCACGGATTTCATCAGGGCAGACAACACTCTGGATAACACCTTCGAAAACATGGGCTGAGACATCCCAGAAGCAATTCCCACTGTTGTCTGAAATGACCCACTTGCCAAGAAATGGAGTACTGACATGACCTGCACCAGAGGGGGAATCCCTGTGGGTTGGCGGACGGGGGACATCAGGTCGGGCTCCAGCTGGGCACACAGTTCATGGATAGTGGCACGGTTAAGACGGTAGGTCAGGATAATGTGGCGTTCTTCCATTGTCGACAGGTCCACCAGCGGTCGGTACACGGGAGGATTCATCCGTCTCCTCGCCCAACCCAGCGGACGGTGCCTAGGAAGGACAACATGGAGCACACAGTCAAGCAACCCACAGGTACGTACTCACAGCTAGCACAGTAAACGATTCTCTATGCAGTGAATGGCGTGTCTGAGTGGCTATGCAAGGCCTAGGCCTGTGTGACGCAGTTGAAATGGAGCCATGTGGGCCCTGGAAATGGCGGCTGCCTGACCTGTGAAGTGTGACAATGGGATGTGAGGTCAATGCGCTGGCGTGGCACACCGCGGCGGGCGGCGGGCGAAGACCGCGGCGCGAAGCCGCATTGGTTAACATTGAAGCCTATGGGTTTCAGGAGCCAATGGCGAAGGGCGCCGGCGGTGGCGGGACGCACCGCCGCGGTACGCACCGCCGCGGACGTGACCGCCATTTTCTATCTACTTATCCACTTGTGACTTGAACTTTCACAGGAGAGGACCTATACTGCAAGTGTTGCTGTGACCTCGGTCTGGAAGGGACAATGGCTGCTGCGCCTGGGGAAAGGGCCCCTGCCTTCACTGGAGAGGAGTTGGAGAAACTTGTGGATGGGGTCCTCCCCCAGTATGCGCTACTCTACGGTCCTCCAGACCAACAAGTGAGTTTAATTCAATCTGGATTTGGGGCCACTGGCTGGCTTGGGGGCCTGGCGGGGGGCCTGGCGGGGATGGGGGGCATGTTGGGCCTGGCAGGGGCATGGCGGGGGGCCTGGCGGGGATGGGGGGCATGTTGGGCATGGCGGGGGGCCTGGCGGGGATGGGGGGCATGTTGGGCCTGGCGGGGGCATGGCGGGGGGCCTGGCGGGGATGGGGGGCATGTTGGGCATGGCGGGGGGCATGGCGGGGGGCCTGGCGGGGATGGGGGGCATGTTGGGCCTGGCGGGGGGCATGGCGGGGGGCCTGGCGGGGATGGGGGCATGTTGGGCCTGGCGGGGGGCATGGCGGGGGGCCTGGCGGGGATGGGGGGCATGTTGGGCATGGCGGGGGGCCTGGCGGGGATGGGGGGCGTTGGGCCACTGGCAAGGAAAATGCTGACAAACTTGAACGTGGTATTTCTCCCTCCCTGTACGTGTCACATAGGTCCGCGCCCATGAGAAGATCGGGATTTGGCGTGCCATCGCCAAGGAAGTCCGGACCCTGGGGGTCCACCATCGACGGGGCACCCACTGCCGCAAGAGGTGGGAGGACATCCGCCGCGGGACCAAGAAGACCGCCGAGTCTCTGCTGGGGATGGCCTCCCAACGTAGGCGGGGTGCCTGCCGTCAACTGAGCCCCCTGATGTTCCGGATCCTGGCGGTGGCCTACCCTGATTTGGATGGGCGCGTGAGGGCAGCACAGCAGACACAAGGGGGTGAGTACAAGCATTATCTACTCTGCTGTCGCGCAGTGGAGGTGTCTGGGTGGGGGAGGAGGGCTGTGGGTCCCCCTAGGCCAGGGCGATATCTGTAGGCTGGGCACCCCCGTAAGCCCCTGTGTCTCCAGCCACCACCCTCAGTAGTTTGTCAGTACAGCCATCCCTGGGCCGTGTCATCCATGGGTGCAGTTGTCAACTCTAGGCGTGTAGGGCATGTTCCACGGAATGCGTAGCGGACCCCAAGTGCGCAACTTAGTGCAGGGGGCATCTGTGTCTGTCATGTCCGCTAACTGTACCGGAGATCCATGTACTCAATATCCCTTTATTTCTCTCTCCCCCCCCCCTTTTTGTTTGTCTTTCTGTGCTTGTGTGCATCAGCATCATCAGGCGGAGGAGAAGTGGCATCGGGGCAGGAGGGAGCTGCATCTCACATGGCCCAGGAGGGCCATGCCACAGAGTCAGACTGGACCAGTGAGACGGAGGGCGAGGGGAGCTCCACGACGGGGACGACTGGACCCTGCAGCGACACGGACACGTCCTCGGAAGGGGGCTCCCTTGCGGGGGTGGCACCATCCGTGCCCCCCGCCATTACAGGTACAGCCGCCACCCAGCGCACCATCTCCGCCCTCCCAGCAGCCCCTCAGCGTTCGCCCCGTGCCCGCTCTGCCAGGAAGCCGGCCATCTCCTTCGCCCCAGGCACCTCAGGCCCTGCCCCTGTTACCCCCGCTGCCCTCAGTGAGGAGGTCATTGACCTCCTCCGAACGCTCATTGTTGGGCAGACTACCCTTTTGAATGCCATCCAGGGGGTGGAGAGGGAGGTTCATCGCAGCAATGCGTACCTGGAGGGCATTCATTCGGGTCAGGCTGCCCATCAGCGATCGTTCCAGGCTCTGGCCTCAGCACTGACGGCAGCCATTGTCCCTGTCTCCTGCCTCCCTCTACTAACTCCCTCCTCCCAGTCTCCTGTTCCTCTGCCTGTCCCACCCACACCATCAGACCAGCCTGCACACACCTCAACACCCAAGAGAAGCTCATCCAAACATAAGCACCACAGATCACGCAGACATTCACACACGCAACATTCCGATGCAGACATGCCAACAGTCACTACCACCTCTGTGACCCCCACCTCCTCGTCTCCCTCCTCCCTCCCTGTGACGTCTACACTCACACCTCCATTCACCTCACCATCAGCCAGTGTTTCCATCACCAGCACACCCTCCACTCCAGTCCGCACACGTGCAGTCACCACCCCCACTGCCATTTACACGTCCCCTGTGTCCTCTCCCACTGTGTCTGTCACCCCCTCTTCCACACCACACAAACGCAGCCACCCACCCACCCAACAGCCATCCACCTCACGACAGCCTATCCCTCCTGCACCTGCACCCAAAGACAGCAAACGTGACTCACCTACAACCACATCCTCTCCCTCCACTCCCATTCCCACTGTACCTCCCACTCTCCATTGTCCCAAGAAACTCTTCCTCTCCACTACTAACTTCTTTCCTGACCCTGAGCCCCCCCCTCCTTCTCGTCGGGGTAAGAAGAGCACCTCAGCCACCACCAGCCCTGCAGCCCCCTTGACAAGGGTGCAGGGGTATTGGAGCCCGCCAGCCCGCATGTCTGGATCTTCGCCCAGCAGCAAGGGGACAGCCAGCCCACCCCCTGGGAAGAGGAGCAGAAGGTGGAAGGGGCGCCGCAGGAGCCCGCCTTCTACATCCCCCCCGGACACCACCCAGAGACAGTCACCAGCCACAGCTCCAAAGGGAGGAAAGGGCCACAGGCCCACGACTAAGGAGGGCAAGGGCAGCAAGTCGGAGAGGTCAGGCAGCAGGCCTGCTGCCCAGGAGGAGCCCACAACCCCCATAGCCGCTGCCCCGGGAGGAACCGGCACAGCTGCCCCGGGAGAGCCCACCACCCCCATAGCCGCTGCCCAGGGAGGACCCAGCCCAGCTGGCCAGGAGGGCCCCACCACCCACAGCCCAGGTGGGCATTGAAGGAGCACCATCCCCGCTGCCCAGGAGGGCACCACCAGGCATTGAGCAGTTGGCCATAGACCGGCCGCCGTCTCCAGAACCGCTGAACTGGGCCCCGCCGTCTCAAGAACCGCTGAACTGGGCCCCGCCGTCTCAAGAACCGCTCCGCTGGGCCCGCCGTCTCAAGAACCGCTGAACTGGGCCCTTCAAGGCAAGGAGCGCTGAACTGGGCCCCGCCGTCTCAAGAACCGCTGAACTGGGCCCGCCGTCTCAAGAACCGCTGAACTGGGCCCCGCCGTCTCAAGAACCGCTGAACTGGGCCCCGCCGTCTCAAGAACCGCTGAACTGGGCCTGCCGTCTCAAGAACCGCTCCGCTGGGCCCCGCCGTCTCAAGAACCGCTGAACTGGGCCCTTCAAGGCAAGGAGCGCTGAACTGGGCCCCGCCGTCTCAAGAACCGCTGAACTGGGCCCCGCCGTCTCAAGAACCGCTGAACTGGGCCCGCCGTCTCAAGAACCGCTGAACTGGGCCCCGCCGTCTCAAGAACCGCTGAACTGGGCCCCGCCGTCTCAAGAACCGCTCCGCTGGGCCCCGCCGTCTCAAGAACCGCTGAACTGGGCCCCGCCGTCTCAAGAACCGCTCCGCTGGGCCCCACCGTCTCAAGAACCGCTGAACTGGGCCCTTCAAGGCAAGGAGCGCTGAACTGGGCCCCGCCGTCTCAAGAACCGCTGAACTGGGCCCCGCCGTCTCAAGAACCGCTGAACTGGGCCCCGCCGTCTCAAGAACCGCTGAACTGGGCCCCGCCGTCTCAAGAACCGCTCCGCTGGGCCCCGCCGTCTCAAGAACCGCTGAACTGGGCCCTTCAAGGCAAGGAGCGCTGAACTGGGCCCCGCCGTCTCAAGAACCGCTGAACTGGGCCCCGCCGTCTCAAGAACCGCTGAACTGGGCCCCGCCGTCTCAAGAACCGCTGAACTGGGCCCCGCCGTCTCAAGAACCGCTGAACTGGGCCCGCCGTCTCAAGAACCGCTCCGCTGGGCCCCGCCGTCTCAAGAACCGCTGAACTGGGCCCCGCCGTCTCAAGAACCGCTCCGCTGGGCCCCGCCGTCTCAAGAACCGCTGAACTGGGCCCTTCAAGGCAAGGAGCGCTGAACTGGGCCCCGCCGTCTCAAGAACCGCTGAACTGGGCCCCGCCGTCTCAAGAACCGCTGAACTGGGCCCCGCCGTCTCAAGAACCGCTGAACTGGGCCCCGCCGTCTCAAGAACCGCTCCGCTGGGCCCCGCCGTCTCAAGAACCGCTGAACTGGGCCCCGCCGTCTCAAGAACCGCTGAACTGGGCCCCGCCGTCTCAAGAACCGCTCCGCTGGGCCCCGCCGTCTCAAGAACCGCTGAACTGGGCCCTTCAAGGCAAGGAGCGCTGAACTGGGCCCCGCCGTCTCAAGAACCGCTGAACTGGGCCCCGCCGTCTCAAGAACCGCTGAACTGGGCCCCGCCGTCTCAAGAACCGCTGAACTGGGCCCCGCCGTCTCAAGAACCGCTGAACTGGGCCCCGCCGTCTCAAGAACCGCTCCGCTGGGCCCCGCCGTCTCAAGAACCGCTGAACTGGGCCCCGCCGTCTCAAGAACCGCTGAACTGGGCCCCGCCGTCTCAAGAACCGCTCCGCTGGGCCCCGCCGTCTCAAGAACCGCTGAACTGGGCCCTTCAAGGCAAGGAGCGCTGAACTGGGCCCCGCCGTCTCAAGAACCGCTGAACTGGGCCCTTCAAGGCAAGGAGCGCTGGCCCTTTGGCAGACGTGGCAGGGCAGGATCTATCTCGGGCAGGGCTGCAGGATGTCCTCTGGCCAACTTGCCTCCTCCAGTGGCAGTGGGGTCTGTTATGGACTGTATGGACCGTGGCTTTGCACTCCCCAGGATGGCCCAGTGGGCAGGCCACCCACTGTATGGACTGTTTGGACTGTGGCTTTGCTCTCCCCAGGATGGCCCAGTGGGCAGGCCACCCACTGTATGGACTGTTTGGACTGTGGCTTTGCTCTCCCCAGGAGGGCCCAGTGGGCAGGCCACCCACTGTATGGACTGTTTGGACTGTGGCTTTGCTCTCCCCAGGATGGCCCAGTGGGCAGGCCACCCACTGTATGGACTGTTTGGACTGTGGCTTTACACTCCCCAGGATGGCCCAGTGGGCAGGCCACCCACTGTATGGACTGTATGGACTGTGGCTTTGCACTCCCCAGAATGGCCCAGTGGGCAGGCCACCCACTGTATGGACTGTTTGGACTGTGGCTTTGCTCTCCCCAGGATGGCCCAGTGGGCAGGCCACCCACTGTATGGACTGTTTGGACTGTGGCTTTACACTCCCCAGGATGGCCCAGTGGGCAGGCCACCCACTGTATGGACTGTATGGACTGTGGCTTTGCACTCCCCAGAATGGCCCAGTGGGCAGGCCACCCACTGTATGGACTGTTTGGACTGTGGCTTTGCTCTCCCCAGGATGGCCCAGTGGGCAGGCCACCCACTGTATGGACTGTTTGGACTGTGGCTTTGCTCTCCCCAGGATGGCCCAGTGGGCAGGCCACCCACTGTATGGACTGTATGGACTGTGGCTTAGCACTCCCCAGGATGGGCCAGTGGTCATGGAGTCCCCTCGTGGATCTGGCGTCGTGTACTCAAGTGGCTGAGGTGCCCCCCCTTCCCTTCCCCCTGAGGTGCCTGTCCTATTTTCTTTCTGATGCCCCTGCAGTGTTCTCTCCGTGGAGTTCTTGTCGTGGGACTGGGCCTTGCCCCTTTGCACAGGACCCCTGTGATCCACGGACAGTGGTTGGACTACATTTAGTAGCTGTGTATATTTTGTACATAGTTTATTTATTTATTTGGATTACTGGTGTACATATTTCAATATATCTGCCCGTTTATGATCTCTTATTTTGGTCTTTGCATTATTTCGGAGGGGGGTGGTTTGTGGGTTGTGACAGTGATCTGTGGGAATGCATTGATGTGTGTGTTGTAGTGGGTGTGGGTGGGTGGGTGTGTGCCGGTAATCTTTTCCCTCCCCTGTGTCGTAGGTGCAGTACTCACCGATGTCTTCCGCGCCGCCGGGCGTGCTCCTGGTATATGAGCAGGTATAGGAGTGCGGGGATGACCTGCAACTCTGGTTCCATACTGCCGGAATCTCGCGTGGAGTGCGTAGAGGTGAGCGTTTTCCCCGTTCGTAGTCTGTTTCCGCCGTGTTCTTATCGGCGGTGCTCCCGCCCCGGAAAAGGTGGCGGATTGGTGGGTCGTGATAGGGTGGGCGGTACTTTGTCTGCCGCCTGGCTGTTGGCGGGGACCGCCGCGCTGTTTGTTTGTACCGCCGTGGCGGGCGGAGTGTTAATACGGCGGGCTGTGTTGGCGGTTCCCGCCAGGGTCAGAATTGCATATTTTAGACCGCCGGCCTGTTGGCGGCTTGGCCGCCGCTTTATCACCGACCGCCAGGGTCAGAATGAGGGCCTATATGTCCTACTAAGAACACAATGGTTTCCTAGGCGAAAGAACAATAAGATAGAGAGAAATAAAATAGCACCGCAAATGATGCTATAAAAAATAAAGCAATGCTGAATAAAATGTAAACGGTTTAAAGTGCACATCTGCAGGCTTAGTTAGCTAAAACAATATGCTCAGAACATGGCTAAAATAGCTACACAACATTGGGTTTACATAGACTACATCTGTTTTGCCTTTATTTAAGGTATATCTGGATACCTCTGAAAATGTATGAATGATGTTGATAGTGCATGAGATAGTGCATTCAATATCCTCTTGAGAAGATAAGGATGTCATCTGTGTATGCTGCTGTTTTATACACATTAGCACTAAATTGGAGAACTTCGATACTAGATGCTGCATTAAGTAGTTTATGTAAGGGTCAATTGCAAGTAAAAGGAGTAAGAGGGAGAGAGGACATCCCAGTCTTGTACCTTGGTGTAAATCAAAAAAAGTGAAGGTGGTGCCATTAATCCTGATATTTGTGTTGGGATTCACATTTGCAACAATACCATATTAATAAATGAGTTACCAAGTTTATGGAACTCAAGCACAGCATAAAGAAAGGACCAGGAGACTTTCTCGAAAGCCTTTTCGGCATCAAGTGCAATCGCAGTTGTTAGTAGTGAGGAAAGGGGGGCCATCTCTTTTATATGGCCGAGTGTGCGAGTGTTGTCTCCAGCAAGGCGCCCTTTGATGAACCCCGCTTGGGAGTTGTGAATCAGTTTGGGAATTTATTTTTCTAGTCTGTTGGCTAGAATTTTGGTATAAATGTTTGCTTCCATATTTAGAAGAGAGATGGAGTGAAACTTCTTGGGGTCAGAATGATCTTTACCCTCTTTGGGAATTACCATATAGTGGCCTCAGTGACCGTTCCCCGGACCTTGCCATGTAGTACAAAATGATCCAGGGTATTTTTGAGGTGTCTGTTGAGCGATGATGTAAAACCTTTATAAAAAAAATAATGGGGACACCATTGGGTCCTGGTGCCTTCCCTGAGCGAATAGATTTTATAGCCTTCATAATCTCCTCCATTTCTAGTGGCTTAATCAAGTAAACCCTCTCTTCATCAGAAACTGAGGCGATAGAGAGGGAACTATACATTTATTGCTATTGCATGGTGATTGCAGGGTGCAGTGCTTTCTATAGATATCTTTAAATACCTAAAAAATGTCTTTGGTTTAAAATTTGCCTCTGCCCTTAATGTGACTAATTTGGTTGTTGAGGTTGTTAAATTTGAGAGTAGAGGCAAGCAGTTTGCTGGCTCTGGTGTGAAGTAAGAGTTGTCTGGAATTTTGGGCATGTATGCCAAGGTAGGCCCCTTTGCTAAATATGTAGTTAAAGGTGTTTTTTAATTGTTTGATATCATTAAGAAGGAACTTCCCTTTAGAGTACCTACACGCTTCCTCCTTGTTCTTGACTTCAGCACCTAGTGATTGCAGACCACTCTTGATTTCGTCATTTTTTTGGACATTTGTTTGATGATTTGTCCTCTTATCATACATTTAAACGCATCCCTCAGAATTACCGGGAATCTACCGAATGCTTATTTGCCTTAAAGAAGAGTGCAATTTCATTCTGTAGGTCTGCAATGTCTGATGCATGTTCTAGAGTTTCTGTGTTTAGGCAACCAGGTTTTATTTCCTTGTTTGTCTGGACGTTTGCGTATAGGCATTGAGATAGCAAAGTGATCTGAGGTGAGGATTGGGTAGATTTCACCATCTAAAGTGGCCTTTAGGAGTGAGGCATCCACAAGGAGTTAATCAATACAGGAGAAGCTAGAATATGGTGGGGAGAAAAAAGTAAAGGCGCTGCCCTTAGTGTTGTGTAATCTCCAAACATCTAGTCGGTGGTTACGATGAGCACAGGTTGAACAGCTGCTTATGAGTCCTGGGGGTTCTGTATTTGAACACAGTGTCAATGTAGGATAGGGTCCATTGAGAGGTTAAAATCCCCTCCTACAATTGTTTTGGAGTCATTTGGGATGTCTCTTAATTTTTTATTAAGAGTGCGCCAGAAATTTGCATCATCTATGTTGGGAGGCAGATATTCATGACATAAGTCGTGTTCTCCATTGTTTAGTCTTGTAAGCAGCCGTCTGCCATGCTGTCATGCTCAGATGCAATTATATTTAAAACAGACTTCCTGGAGAGTAGGGTAATAACCCCATTTTTGTTCTGCATGCTTCAGAACATGTCACGTCTGACACCCAGTCTTTCCTCATTAACAGGGCTTCTTTGAAGCCTATCCTGGTCCCTTTCTGGAGTACTAAGTCGTCTGCAAGTTCCTTAAAGTAGTCTAGTATTTTGGATCTCTTAATTGGATGGTTCAACCTCTTGGTATTCAAGGAGACACCGTTTATTGAAGACATTCGACATTTGATTTGGTAGTTGACGGACATCTAGATGTAGGGGGCTCTAAACAGGCCCAGTGGGATGTAAGCAGCTCAGTTTGGGGTCAGAACACCCACTAGGGAAAGATATTAGAGAAAAAAGAGAGTGAGAGAACAAACAACTAGGGGGGTCCACATGGGCTCCAGAGTGACCTAGAGGGAAGCAGGGGCCCATTCCCACCAGGAGATGTCTGCAGGAGACTTGGTGCATGGAGAAAGTCATAGTGGAGCACAGAAGCAGCAGGTACATCTGGTCTAAGGGGGAGGCTGGCCAGGGGAGTACTCATGCAAGGAAAGGAGGATGTAAGTATGAGAGCAGAGGAGGTGTCATGGGATGTGTCATGATACGTGGCATGCAAAACTTGAACATCTCCAACATACAATTGTGTAGAGAAAGAACATATAACATAATCAATCCGGATCAAAGTAGGGCAGTCCGGCTGCCCATAATTGAACAATTTAATCATACCATTGCGAAGAGAGAGAACATATGACGTGAATGGTCTGGATCCTAATAGTTTTGTGCAGATGACAGTGGGCTCCACTTTAGTGGATGTGTACAGGATACAACACTCAATTGTTCCACATGAAGAGCAGTCAACAATATACCAAAATGCTTAAATAGCATATAGCCTCATGATAGCATACATATGTAATAGCATATAGGAGGAGAGTTGCAGTCAGTAGGTTTAGCGACTTCATGTATAGCAGGTATTGCTTCTCCGTACCTGGCGTTACCTGCACATATGTGTGAGATTGGGAGGTGTATCTGCTGTTTTAGGACAGGAGAGTAGGTGTGTGTCTCTGCCTGAAATATACACCTGTAAGTGGGTATTATAGTACTGCAATTTGTACCAGAAGCCAAAGTTATATTATAATAAAAGAAGTATGTGTCAGCCTCTGTTACTGTAGTACTATTTTCTTTTATTGTTCTATGGTATATCTTATGATAGGATCATAGGAGTAAGTGTGTTGTCTACCCCAGGTTACAGTGTATAGATTTGCTGTTGATACAGATTTTGTGAGCTTTTTGTGGAGATCAACACAAAACCTGGTAGGTTGTGCATAATAGTGAGGGTGCATGTAAACAGCTACAAGGATAGGGCTGTCTTAGTACTGCATATACTAACTGAAGATTGCAACTAAGTGTTTGACTGTATTTATCTCTAAAACACTAACAAGAGCATACAGCAACTGTATTAGTGAAAAATAGGACCTGAGAACTGGAAAGAGAAAACAGACAACATCTATCAAACGAAATCTAACAGGCAGCAAAAGGATATGTCTGTAGTGTCAGCTTCAGCACACCAACATCTTAAACAAGTCAGGGTGTGCCAAGATTTGATGAGATGCCAGTCTGAGAGTCCAAGTCCAGCTGGGACTCTGATATGTTGTCAAGGAAGGCCGTCAGTTAGTTCAATGAAGACTTTGGTTTGGGCTTCTGAAGGTAGTTCAAAATTTTGATGGGCTCGAGAATGAAAATGGAGTTTCCATGTCTGTGAACCCTTTCAGTAGGTTCAGGAAGTCCTTTTGTCAAATAAGTCTCCCTAGTGTAGTTCTGAGAGGTGAAAATTTTGTGACCTTGTAAGCCTTCCTCATATGTGCCAAGATTTGCTCTCTATGCTGGTGACGTAGAGCTTTGAATATCAGGGGCCTTGGAGGCGACATATTTTTTGGTTTAAAAGTTGGAACCCTGTAGGCTCTTTCAATCTCAAAGTCTTTGTTGGAGGAAAGCTGGATTGCCTCTGGAATCCAATTGAATAGGAAATCGGCCACTGAGGGGGTGAGTTTTCAGTGCCTTCCGGCAAACTAAAGATGCAAAGGTTGCTCCTTCAGTTGCTTTGTAGGTGGTTGGATTGGGCATTTGTATAGTCTTCCATCATACATATTCTAGTCTCAGCACTAGAGATTCTTATTATTAGGTCTTCAAGATCTTTGCAGATCCCAGCCACTTCAACCTGAAACAAGTCTGTGTTTGTTTGGTGCTCTGGGCTATGTCATGCACAGAATTGAGTTTGAGGAGTATTGTCTATAGGGTAGAGGAAGTTTCAGGGTTGCCTTTTACAGGTGACTTTGGGATTGGTGGTGAGTGCTTACAGTGTTTCAGGTTTGCTTTAGTGTCCCTATCTCTCATATTTACAATTCCAACATATGACATATTATGGCAGAAAATGTCCAGATTCCAGAAAGAGGCGTGGAACCGCTGACAAGAAATACCCAACTTGGAGGTCAGGATTACTTAATCTCTTCAACTGTTAGGGCTACACACAGGCGGCAGTGCTCCCTGTGGGGATGGGAGTCCTGGGTTCTAAATATTGTGCTGCAACTCATGTATGGTTGCTCAAACGTACACCGACCCAGATATGGAACCCTTCTCTGGCACCCTGCTTTGATGAAGAGACCTTGTTGCAAATAAAGGACCTAAGATTTGGTAATCTGGCATGGTGACTGAGGCTAAGCTTGTGAAGGTGCCACCTGTTGAGACTTTGGGCAAAGATTACTATATAGCACTTCGGCATGGGGACAAACGTCTGCCCTCACAGGTTTATTCCTCTACTTTAATCTTGTGGCACCATACTATTAAGAGTTTACATGTGTGATCCCCTGTAGAGTCTATGATTTATGAAATTAGATGGGTTCCAGTTATGAAGGACCTACTTGCAGGGATGTCACCTCTGGCTTTTCTCAGGTGCACAGACCCATCCGGTTAGATAGCAGCCCTTGTTGTGGTAGCACTTAAAACCAGGTTCCCAAGGGTTCCAGCGGTGTCAGACTTCAGAACAGGCAGAGCAACAAGGCTGCACTGTTGAGAAAGAGAAACAGATGAGTACAGTGCAAGTAGATCAAAGTAGTCGCTGCCATTTTGAATAGAGGTGAAAGACGTTAACACGGAATCAGCAGGGGCCCCAATGAAGAACAGGTTAGTTGTATGCCCCCAAGATGTCTCACACAAAGGCTTCACTGAGCAGGTTGCACTCCTGTGTAGGTCCTTAGTCTGCCTTACATCCGACAGTGATTCGATTGAACAGGACCTATTATGTGCACTTAGGCGAGTATGGGTGTGCAGACTTGCCAATCATATCGGGAGCATGGGGCGTTTGGAGGTAAGACGCGCGTCAGGTGAGTGTGGCTGTTTAAAGACACTCTTTCCTTACCAACACATAACTAGTGAAGTCCCTTGTAGAGTCTTGGTGAGTTTTACAACCGTATGCTAGTCTCTCTTGCAGTGGCCTGTGCCATGTGAGATTCTCTGTGACGGGGAGATGGTCCGACACCCCCATTTTGGGTCTGCTACAGATGAGTCGTCGGGCCAAGGAAACACAGCTTTAGAAGGTGTTCAGGAGTCCATGATCACTTCCTCATGTTCATGCCGTATTCTACAACATGTGTGTCTCTTTTTTTATGTTTCAGCGGGCATGCTGGCAAGCACACTGGAGGCATTGCAGACCTTAAGGCAGAGCTGCCATCTTGCTGTGTGCCTAGACACCTCCTCTAAATCATATTCTTGATTGACTAACTGTTCTTAGACCACTGATGGAGTAAGACAACTTAAAGTACTGCGGGAGATGGCCAATTTAATTATTTTAAAAGAAGTTTGTAAAGAGAAGTTTGCCCAACAAATAAAAGTATAGTCAAGTACTGCAACCATGAATAAAAACAACTGTAAAGTGCCATAAAAGCCATCAACTCAATAATATTCAAATCAGTCACCAGCTCCTTGTCCCCTCTGAGAAAAGAGGGTTTGACTCTGAATATAAAAAATATTATCACTCCTTTCCGTGGCCTCTCCTGCCTGGGACCCAGGCGGTAAGGGCACCACTGGCAGGGATCAAAGAGGGACCCATCTGCAGGAAGGAGGCGCATAAGGGCAATACCTGCAGGGGCATGAACCAAGGTCACCACCTGCAGGTCCACAGGTGTTAATGGCACCACAGGTATCCAAGAGGAAATGGCACTACCAGAAGGGTCTATAAAGGAAAGGGGGGATCCAGGAGGTGAGGGCTTTGAGGTGAGGGCTTTGGCCGCAAGTGGAAAATGCAAGCATAGCACCATGTTCAAAATTTGCCCTAAGTGGAACATTGGCACAGGCTTCTCTAAGACCATTTACTAGGCACTGATTTAGGAAGGACGCCGAAGTCCCCATGTAAAGGCACAGCATACCATTGCGCATGCTCCTTGAGCATGCCTTCCCTTGAGGTCCTGAGCCGATAACTATCACCCCAATTTGTTTGTATATACAGTAGTACAAGCGATATTAGTGAACACGTGCATTTAATTGTATTTATAAAAATACTTGATATTCAGCAGTCGGCTGCTATGCATCATTTGTAAAGCCATACGAGACGGCTGAAAATGCACGTCATTGTAAATAGGAACATCTTCGCTGGCTTTTGTATGGCGAAAGAACCAGCAAAACCAAGAAAAAAAACTCACGAGGACTATTATACGGAACACCAGTCATTTTTAAGAATACAACTGAATTTATATTTGCGCAAATACCACTTGTACTACTTGTTTGTTAATGGAAGTCTTTGGTAGATGCAACCTGTTTGTAGCAGGTGCTTGATGTTGTTGTGACACCTTTGTGGACTTCTTGGGCTTGAACACAGGCCCTGTAACTGCTTCATATCTGAATGTGCAACCGGTCTGTAACAACTGCAACTTTTTGTATTGATTGATGTTTGTAAATATATATATACAAGTGAGAGGAGAATCCTGCTAACTCATATACCGTGAGAACCAGTGATGCACGCACTCGAGGACAGGGTACATACCGTATGTTGTTTGCTACTGGAATGATGTCGTGCACACATTAAAATGCAGACACGCTTCGAGACAAAACGATACACCTCAGTTTCGACAATCAAGCTCACATAATAGCACAAACTCACACCCAACAGAGCCACTGCAGAGAAACAGATTCACGATCTGAGAAGGCGCAAGATTTACACATCTCTAAAAATGAAACTGCAAATTGAGGCGCAATCACACATATCACATCCACATTACTTCAACTTGCCCGAGCTGCGAATAACAAGTATCCTAATAACACATCTGAAAGGCATTCGACAGGCTGTGTGAAGTCTGCTCGATCCCAACTTGTGAGATGCATGTTTTACAAGGATATCAGTCGCTTTACTATGACATTATTAGTATGGGGGAGATAGACATTTATTGACCGCAAAAGGATCAGAGACTGAATAGGCTGTAGTGTCCTGCTGGACACGTTCTAGTGTTTGGCCAGCCTCTCTTCTTAGGGCTGGCCTCCCACATGCACCCCACACTCACCCAACACAGGCGTCACCGGTCAGGTGACCCTGGCAATAAAAAGGGCCAGGCGCACGTGCCCAGGTCCAGTTCCACCCACACAGAAACGGTGTCCGTGTCGTCTCCTTTTAGTAGAATGGGGGCCTAGGGCCCCAACACTACATAGGCCTTAACAAAAGGAGACCCCGTGAGTGCAGCCTTCGTGCAGATCTTAGCAATGAGCACTCAGTAAAGTTTACATGCGCAAACACACCGACAAGCACGCACACACGTACTAGTAAACATTCAGATAAATGCATATATATGTATGATGCAAAAAAATGCATCCTTTTGGGTGCTTCTCAAACAGCTGCCGGCCCATTGAACCTTACAGTTGAACACCTACGTAATTAATAACCTCAGCACATCTCTGAGATAATTGAGCATACCATGCAGTCAGCTCTGGCTTGTGGTAGGGGAGACGTTCAGAAAAACGTCTCTCAAACTTACACAGTCAGCCTCTGCTGCCCAGAACCGCCCCGCCCACATGTATCATTCTCTATCTGGCTCCCTCTCTCTGCCAAGGCTCATATACCCCAGGCACAGAGATGGCAGAAACAGAGGAGGGTAAAGAACATCAGTCACCAGTGCTTCATTTATAGTAGAATGAGTGCTGGCGTCCAAAGCTCAACTCCGAAACGCGCAGTCAGTGCTTTTAAACGTCAGCGCACCAAATACCAAGGCTGCCTCGTCTTGAATCATCCTCGTGCATCAAGTTTTCCTTCTTTCTCTTCCCATTTCTTTCCCATTAGTGTGTTCTCTTTCTCACTGATAGTATTTGGTGAGAAAGAATAAGTGTCCACCCCAAAGATAGGGCACTGGTGGGCCACACTTGCAAACACCAATTCAAATTAAGCACTGTCAGGCACCGATTCTTGGGCTCTCTCAAGCATGGTCTTCACGATCCCTCAGAGTTCAGCACAGTTAGGCCATCCACTTGCCAAGTGTATGAATGCCTGGAAGTCAAGCTATACAGTTACCTCACAAGTGCAGGTAGCATTGTCACTAACTCCTACTAGACATCAGGGCACAGCAGGTTCCATTGAAGCATGCCACACATCCTAAAAGTATAGAAATCTATGGGCCTGACATAGATTTTGGCAGACGGGTTATTCCGTCACAGCGGTGACCGATATCCCGTCCATTGAAATATAAATCCCATAGTAAATAATGGTTTTTATATGTCGGTGGATGGGATATCGGTCACTGTTGTGAAAGAGTAACCCACTCGCTGAAATCTAATCAGGCCCTAAGTTTGTTTTCTATACTTTTTGGACTGACCCATTGTTTTACACAATAAAGCAGCCATTTTCAAAAGATAGAAATCATTGTTTTTCATAATTTTTACAATGGCCTGTTGCCACTATTGGCTTTGCCAGAGCTGATTTATTTTAAAAGCATATGTCATTGGCAAAGTCAATGGAGGTGCCTTCCATGAAACAAGCGAGGGGGAAGTAATGGAGGAGCTTTGGGTTGAGGAGGAAGAGAAATGTTAAAATGAATGTTGAGGAGCTGAAGAAGATCATGAGGAGGAAGGAAAGAGATGGAGGATTATAGTAAAAAGTACAAGAGGACTCTGAAAACAAAGACGTGCATTCACATGTAGTACTAAACAAGTAATGGCATAAGAAGATCACAAAACAATAGTTCAATGTCATTAATAGGGGAAGCCTACATGCTACTTAATCAAAAGCAAGGTTAAAAAGCTTTATTCCAGGGTGGGACAAAAACAGAATAGGAATGAAAGCCACCAATAAAAAGAAGGGATCTGAAATTGACAAGAAATACATCTAGACAACAGCAAGGATTGAGTCTGTGGAGCATTGTGTGCAGGCCTGTCCACAGTCTGTGGCAAGAATGCAAAAAACACAGAGCTAAATTAGATGAAAAAAAAGAAAAATCTAACAGAACAAATGCAAAGCAGTTGAATGGTAAGACCCACAAGTTAGAAGTATCATATTAATGTAAACGCATCTGCTAGGGTCATGTGACTACTGTCTCTCTTTTCCACCCCAACAGATCACATGGCATCTCTCTCCCTGGGGCAAAGCATGTTGAGCTGAGGCCAGATGCCTTTAGGCGAACACCAGATATGCCTAACATGTCTGGCTAGATACACACCACTACCACTTCATATTCCACATAAGCTCACTCAACCACCAAACCTTACTGGCTAACACTTATACTGCCCCCATTACAAGTTACCAATGGAGCAGTTTTTTTCTTGATATTCTGTAAAAATAGGAATTTAGAACGATGCAAGTGTTTAATCTAGATTTTGTTTATTCTTTGGTACATGGAAGTAAATACGCTAATCAAGGTTAGACTACTGCTGGACAGGAATCTGCCTTGGTGTGAATTTTGTGATTGACAGGTGTGACTGAGGTATCGGTTTGGCTTTTGTCAATTGTTGGATTGTTTTTATTATGTCTAGTTTTTTCCTTGTTTAGGGTAAGCAAACAAGTTTATTTTTTCTGTTAGGTGGTGAAAGACATTGTGTTGATTTCTATTCAACGATGATTTGTGCTGCATTCGGCTCACTGACACTGAGAGTCACTCTATCATTGGTAAGTTTCTGATTTAAGATTTGCTGAGATAGGTTACCCTTTGCTTTGAGCATTCTGTGAATAGTTGTTTGTTCATTTGTTTATTTTGTGAGTTCTGGGGATGTATTTGAGTGAGAAAAATGGGTGCTGTATTTAAAAGGTTAAAGACCCAAGTGTTTCTGTTATGGAAGGTGAGAAGATTCTTCCCGAAGGTTCTCCTGTATTTGAAATGATGATGTGCATCGGGCTTTATGCATGTGTGTGGTTTAGACTGCATACAATTTCCTTTACTTGTAATGCTAGATTCTTTAATACATGCAATGAGTGAGAGAAAACAACAATCTAGACCTACTCAATTTGAAGCATTCAATGAATAGGATTAAGTAAACATAGAAAAGAACAGAAAGAAAAAAATAAGCAGTTTAGAAATATAATGGGTCAGTGGTTAGAACCCAAGTGGGGCATACAGAAGAAGGCATGGAGAGTGGATATACTACAAGGTGTCAGAGTTTTTCCTGTGATAATAAATCAGACAAAAATAAAATTGATTACTGTAACACTGAAAATCGATAGAAATGGAGAGATTGATTCAGATGCTGAGACTAATTTCCTAAATGATCTGTTAAATTCTAGATCTTCTTCTTACACAGATGATGTATGGAAAACCTGGGATCGGTACCCAAGAAATACCAGCATCTTGTACTGCAAGTGATCTGCCTAAGAGTGCAATGCCAATTTTACCTGATCCTAATAGAATTAAAAACTCTGTGGATACAGTGGTCTCTGTTGTTGAAGCTGTAGCTACTACGCAACTGAAAAGAGAGAAAAAAATACTGCTAATTTAAAAAATGAAATTGGGGAAATTGTGCAGGGTACAATTGACACGAAAATATTACTTGTATGTATTTCAGATGAATAGAGAAAATGTATTAAGGAAGCAGCAAGGTGTGCAAATGAAGCTCAGGACAAGCTTGAACATTTAGCAGATTTAGACAAAGAATTTTGTATTGATTTCCACAAAAGGATACCACTGGTACCTAGGGCATGGGGTACTGGAAGAAGGCCCCTGAGCTCTGCAACACAGATGTTGCCACCCTCAGGGATCCTCTCACTAAGTACACCGAGTGCTGCTTTAGCAGGCTGCATGTCTTGGTGCAGACATAAAATGAAAACACGATGTGGCACGCTTGCTTGTGTTCCCTGTGTCGCGCATACTGCATGCAATATATGGAAGTCACCCCTCTGGCAGGCCTTCCAGTCCTAAAGGCAGGGTGCACTATATTGCATGTGAGAGCATACCCGCATGAGCAGATATGCCCCTGCTATGTCTTTGTTGATTCTCAGACATAGTAAATAAATGGTGAAGCAATTTAGGTGCATGTGCTGGACACTGGCCATTACGAGTTCCCCAACTACACAATGCCTTCACTGACAATAGGTATGTTTGTTATCAAATATCAAGTATTATTAACCCCTACTGAATATGGTGCAGAAAGTGCACTTGCGGGAAAAGGAAAAGTAAGTGCATTCAAAATCCTGTCTGCCAATATACATGCACAGGAACCACGTTTGCAGCTTGGAGATGAATGGGATCTCTCTGAAGAACTAATGGACAAATTGGAGCAATTCTCGTGCTTGCTGTATGCACCACAATCTTTGGTTCATCATGTGAATGACTTGAGATATCACATATTCTGCGCAAGGAAGGGTGAGACAATCATCAACTTCCACCTTGCAGAGACAGTCTGAAGAAACATGCCAAATGTGCGAATTACCAAGCCGCCATAAGCAAGAGATGTCTTCTGAATGATCCACAGACACCTAGTCCAATTGGGAGAGGGTGGAAGTTGGAAAAACAGGAGTCCTGGCTAATTTTAATTATTATTCCCACGGCAACACAAACAAAAACTGTCATGAAAGGGTTATATTTGCCATTCCAATTCATAATCATTTAAAAACAAAACATTAAAACATATTCAAAACAGAAAATATATCAATTGTGAATAAATCAAATTTACAGTAATAGGTAAAATGAATGAAATACTACAAAAAATAACTGAACAAACAAATAAACGTCTAGCTATACTAGATAAAATACCAAAGAATGTAAATAAATTAGAAATAAAAAGTTAATAACATTAAAATAGTAATGAATTAACAAAATGAACAAAATACTAAATACAAAGCACATTTTAAAAAGTATATTATTAAAACACTTTAACAAATTAACAATTATTTAAATACTCCAAATAATTGACATAAATATTCAAGTGAATAATTTTTTGAATAAATTATGAAGTAATCTTTTAATTAACCTGAAAACACATTACAACTAAAAAGCAATAATTAATATTTCTAAAACATTCCCACCTTAATCCCCTACAAAACCAATAACCCACTACTAGATTAAAAATTAGTAATTACGCTGTTGAAAATGTCATTTGCACACTAAAAATGACAAAACACCATTAAAAAATGACACAATCTAAAAACAAATTAACATAATTAGCCTCCGGTTCTCCTCCCAACAAGCAGACTTGTGGGGCCTATACCTTAAACACCAGACCCTGCAGTTGTACATATGGAGTTTGAGTGGTTCCAGTCCAGGTCACACATGTGACCTTGGAGGCCAGTACAGTTTGAATTCATCTCAGACACTGGCATTTGCTTGGGCTTCATTCCAGATGATTGCTTTTTCTCACTGTGCCAATCCATTCTAGGCACAGACCAGCATTATGCTAATCAGTTTTGGCCCTTCTTTAATAGAAACAGTCCAGCCTGAACTGACATGCCTAGTCCCCTCCAGATGGGAAGACACGCAACTGTTTTCGACCTCCTTAGGTTTTGTCATTGATCCGTACAGCACAGTGACCACCAGACCCATGACTGTGTATGACTGCACTTAAAGTCCTTAAGGACTTTACATGTTAAGAGAGTCTATGGGAAACAGGAGCGACTGCAGAGTAGTGAAGCAGCTGCTCTGCACACAAGCTTTGTTCTTGAAATTGCATGGACAAGGTTCCATGTTTTTGTACATTAGTGAAACAAGGTAAACTTCAGAGAAAAAAGTGGCCATGGAGGTAAAAATTGTATTTTAGGTGCAGATACTCTCAAATATTACCATATATTTCACCTGAAGTTTGGTCAGTTTTCAATATTGGCTATGTTATTTTGTAATTGAACAGTCCTGCTAATGTTATTATTGGTCTAATTTAAAAACCTTTTTGCTTTCTGTACAATCTTGCAATTATTATTATTAATTTTATCATCACCTAATGCTTTTTGCACTGCTGCATTTGGCGTGAGCATCAACAGTGGGAGAACTAGTCTTGTGAATCTACATAGAATCTCAGATGTAGAACAGCTGTTTACTGAGGCCTCAGTTATAAACCCAAACTACTCGAGAACACCGTTGAGGTTATTTTTCATATAATTGAAGTTGACTTTTAAAACCTCTCTACAGAACATATCCAAGTTCACTAACACTTTATGCGAACTAATTGCTCACAAATTAGTGCATCTACACCCTGACATTTACTTCCAAAGAAGGGTTTGAGATTTATACATTTTCTGAATTTTCAAAAGGTTCCCTGGTTCTGCCTGAAAACCTGCTGCAGTTGTCCCCTGAAAACAGTTTGCATATTCTTTTTGGCATGTGAAAATATAAACCAGTATACTCTCACATAAGAAATTCTGCAGCGCAAGTGAAAATGCTCTTGCTGAACTTTTTTTTTCTTTTTCAAAGGTTAAAAATATCGTTGTCTGTAGAAAGGTTTCCTGCAGTAAATTTCAAACCTTATCTAGTGCAGGATGAGGTTGGATTAGTTTTTGAATCCCCAGAAAGTTTGCTGGAGTTCTCAAACGCAGGGGCGGTTTGCCACTCTTTTTTTATCTGGTCCACAACTCTCAATGCAATTTACTTTGTGATTAAGCATATACAAGAGTGCAAATCCACATTTTCTGAATTCAAAGTGTGACTTAGCACTCACGAATAAGGTACGTATGATGTCCGTCTAACTAGAGCAGATAGCTAATTCTCCCAAGAATAACGCTTAATTTACATTGTGAAGTTGTTGGTGTAGAGGCTGAGAGCTTGGTGCAGTCTTTGCTGTGTCCTTTGTGACTTTTTTGCTTTTTTACAACCTACTGTTGATCTACATAAGTAAAAAAAGGTGACGTAAATAACAACAGGAGTGGTTTCACCCCTTTTGCACAGCTTTAGTAGAAGATTGCAGTGTGCATAACAGGCATAGAAAAGGACGAGTTGATAGTTAATCCTTCGCTCAGATTCACCAACTGTTTGCACTGTGATTGCGTCACAAAAGTGATGCAAACCAGTGCAAAATGCTTTTTTTTGCTAGGTATGTTCCAGCATAAAACTTGCTTTGTGCTGGAAAGTTTCCTAAAATTAAGGCAAAGCAGTGTGAAGCACTTATTTGTGTTACTTGGGGCCAGATGTAGGAAGACGGCAAATTGTGACGTGCAATTTGCGAGTCCGATCGACTTGCAAATTGCAACTCGCAATTTGCTATGCAGAATGGTGTCTCAGACACCGTCTGCGAGTCGCTATGGGGTCGCAAAGACCCACCTCTTTAATATTAATGAGGTGGGTCTCAATTTGCACCCCCATAGCAGACCTCCATGTCCGTGACTGCTTTTAAATAAAGCAGTTTTTTTTTTTCCAAGTGTAGCCCGTTTTCCTTAAAGGAAAACGAGCTGCACTTAGAAAAAAAAACCAAAACCTTTAGTTTCGGATTTTTTCAGGGCAGGTAGTGGTCCCTTGGGCCACTGCCTGCTCTGAAAAAATAGTTTGGGGTCCACTCACAAAGGGGAAGGGGTCCCCTGGGGACCCCTTCCAGTTTGCGAGTGGGTTACCATCCACTTCAAGTGGATGGTAACTGCGACTCCATTTGCGATCGCATACGCGGTCGCAAATGGAATTGCATACCACTGCGAGTCGCAAATAGGAAGGGAACACCCCTTCCTTTTTGCGAGTCGGAAATGCATTTCTGCATAGCAAACACACGTTTGCGACTCGCAAACGGCGATTTTCGCCATTTGCGACTTGCAAACTGTTTGCTACATCTGGCCCTTGGTGTCATGGGGGCCTTCAATGGTGGTGCATGGGAGTTCACATGCAATCACCCATGGTTTTTGATGCAAAACCCTATCTACTAACAACAGTAGACTGGGTTTTGCATAAAAAATTAACGTGCCTTGAAAACATGTGTTAATTTTTCCTTTCTTTTCTGACTTTGCATATGGGCTGCACTGTACAGTACACATTAAAAGTAGGACAAATTTTAAAAATTGCTGAGGCATAGCATTTATATTGGAAGAGCTCAAACATATTCTAGATTCATGCACACACCCTTGTACCATGGTGCAAAGGTGGGTGTGTGGCGCTTGGCATCAGAATTGTGCACTGGTGCTCGGGAGAGGGGAGGAGAGTGCCATACCTCGGTAGATATGGTGCTATCCTGCTCGCTCCCTGTCCCGCAATGCAGCACAGCATTTTTGCCTGCTGCGCTGCGTTGGGTGACACCTTGGTAAATCTGGATCTTTCTCTATAAATCAGAAAAAAAGTAACTGGTTGCTTAAATAGGGCGTTTACAATTGCTCCTCAAAACACTGAAGTGGACAGATGTGGAGATAAGATTAGGGCCACTGGAATTGTGTGATATTATGGTTGCAGTGATTTCTGCACAATTATAGATTTGCCACATTCACCACATAATACACAATCTGCTGTATGATATGCAAATTTCAGCCAAAACGTTTCAAGGACAAATGGATCAAAAGTTGCTAAAACACGAGGCAACTCGTGTTGATGCACATTGGAAGGCCCGTCACAAAGGTTGACTAGTCACCTTTCTGTTGCTTATTTCTGCCAAAGTGCAACAATATTGAGGTATTACTAACAAAATGTGACACATTATGCTGCATAATTCTTCTTTTCTTGTCTTATAGTTTAGGTACGCCATTTGAATGGTACTTGTTTTATTTGAGTTAAACGGGGATCTCTGCTCGAGCTGTAAATCACAACAATCTTCTTATTAAACTGTCTAGATACCTTAAAAAGTAACACATTTCGACCACACACAAACAAGGAGAGGCCCAATAATTGCATGTATTTACAGATACTGAAAGACCTACTTTTACTCTAGAATTTAAAAATGCGATTTTCTTTCATTTTTTTAAATAATGCTCTAAAACAAGGACTGGCAAAGCCAATAGTTTGGCCCCCAAATTATAAGAGAAGCATTTTGGCTTTCCAAATGCTTGTTTCCATTGTGACTGGTACCTACCAGTGGGGGATACAAGGTGACCAATTCATGAGATGGAATTGACCTAATTAGCGAGTCATTTTTGGGAGATGGTTGTTAGCTGAATATGTTCAGTGCAGATCTGTATGTAATGTGCAGGTCACTGAAACAAATCCAGCAGAGAAAAATCAGCCATCTGTCATTCCAAAGTCCAGTAAATGAATGTCTGTGAACTTGTTCGTAATTACACTTTTTATTTAAACACCATTAGATAATTCTTTTTTTTAATTTGTGCAATATGGAAATGTTCATAATCAATTTCAGGGAAGTGATATCTTTCAGGATAACCAATCTTACTCCTGTTCACTCTGATGACACAGCTACACACAAAGGACCGTGTTAGGCTCAACTCGAGTGTCCAAAGAAGATTTCACACTGCAGTTTGGTGCATTATGCTTCGATCATAAAACATTTCAACTCGTGGGCCAACCTGTGCTAGTCTCTGGCTCAAAACAAAGATGGAAGCACTGAGAGTGTAGAATTGGGCCCTTCATGAAAATGCATGAGCTGGAATTCTGGGGCTCACGAAGTATAACAGTAGGGAAGAAGACCACCAAGAATAGAAACATTGCTTTCCTTCCACCAATGCCCTAGATGGGCCATTTGATCAAGGCCTTCCCTCTTGTTCTTTCAGTGTACCTTAGGGCAGGAGAAGAAAAAAGTAAGTAAAACTCATAAAAGTCTTAAACAAGCTCCATGTTAGGAGCGGCGAGGTCACACAGGCACAGTACAAAGTGAACAAGGTTTATTTCGGCCATTTCAGTGATGGCAGGCAGCGAACAGACCACATGGTAGGATTCATGTTAATAGGATTACACAGGAATGCTTGCAGTTTCTCCTGAAAGTATAACAAGTAATGAAAAAGCCTACCAATCTTGCTTTGACTATGCCAAACCAGCCATGTTAAAAAGTATGGAAAACCTTGCTGCCTCATTACGTAATGTAATGTGTGTTGCATCATCATATTGAAGCAACATATTTAACGCATGTAATGATCCAATACATATTGCATGACACAATGCAGTGGTATCTTGAAAGTACTGAAAAAAATGTTTTCATTGTTTTTAAATTTCAACATAGCCAGTTGCCACTAAAGGCTATAACCAATGCTGCCATAGTTTAAATGCCTCCTGTATTGGCAAAGCCAATAGTGGCCACCACCACATGGAGAGGTGGCAGAGGATAATGCATAGAACCACATCCAGGGCATCACCAATACCTCCATCCAGCTCCAGGTGCACCATGGAGGAGCATCAGGAGGGACTGTGGGATGGGGGCACGTTGTGAGGATAACATCCAGGGCATCACCAAGTTTGCCATCCAGTACCCGACGTGCCACTGAGGAGCATCGAGTGAGGAGGCATGAGGAAAGAGAAGGGATAAGGCAGGGGGAACAGGGATAAGTGTGCTCTCGAGAGTGAAGCATGCATTTCCATGGAGCAGAAAACAACTCATGATAAAAAGCATTTTCATAACATCAGGGTGGAAGGATAGACCATATCCATTTATGAACAAAAGTAAATAAGCTATGCTTTCAGGGAGGGACAAACTCCCTGAATAGGGATGAAAACACCAATAAACGGCAGGGAACTGAGATTGACAAGAAAAACATTTAATCGTGAGCAAGGGCTGACTCTGTATAGTTAGCATAGTATAGAATGATGTCCGGGACCGTCTAGTGAAACTGCAAAACTGGGCCAGCCCCTCTCTCTGCTGATGAGAGAGACCGCCAACCACATGCTGGAAAGTGAGTTCCCAGCGGCTGAAAAGATTGCATCAAAATGCCATTTGAAACCAGAAATTCCATCTAATGCTGCAACCGCACATTTACCTCCCAGCAATCTCTATCTGATAAGAAGTAATTTCAGCTCTCATGCTCCTTGAACTGCTTAACATGTTGTGTTCTCACGGACAGGTCATCCGTTTCACAACCTGTTCCGATCACATGCCCACAGACCACTTTTAAATTCCCCTGCACATACCACTTTTAACTTCCCCTGACGTTGAAATCAGGTTCTGTTTAGTTCTGGAGCTCTCTCAGTCGTGGAGAAAAAATACTTTTCTTAGGGTTTCAACCTTTGGTATTCATCGGGTTAAGGAGATTTGCTCTCTTTAGCTCAGTCCTATGTTTTCTGCGAATTTTAGACCCAGCTTATCCTCTTCTATGAGGTCTGTTTCAAATTGGTGGACGTTTCCTACCTCGATCCTTGTACAGTTGTGTAGTTCGGAATTAGACAGACGGGACTGGTTTGTGGCTGTGAGGGATATTTACGCCGTACGTTGCCTGTATACAGACAGGACCAGGAGCTTCATCTTGGGTAACCTAAAAGTGGGCCTACAGAAAACATGCTGCATTTCTTCCAAGGCCCAATTAGTACACCGTAAGCCTTGGCCTCTAGGAAGTATCACAACTCTACATTTAAGGAGGTAACATATATAAACTTCATATGAGGATGGTAAATTGATATTTGGGTGAAACTCTGCAATTTGAAAATCGATACTCTCTAATGACACAAAAAAAAAACGTTAGAGAAGTCGGGCCAAGAAAAAAACAAATTAACGTAAAGTGATTGTTGCTAGAAAACAAAACGGTATCAAGACTGCATCAAAAACAAGATATAGCAGATGTAGTGCCAAGGGAATAAAACAGGAGTGAAACCTGTCACTGTGTAAAGCCTAGAACAAAGAGACTGACCCTGAAATAAGAAAATGCCAAAAACCTTGTTTATGCGCCTGCACGACTTAAGACTTTGTGCCACAGCGGAAGCAGTCAGTTTCCTGGGACTCCCAGACTAAGTTGAGCTTTTGGTTTGTTGTGGTCCCGCTTGTCTCTGCTTTTGAGTTAATGGCCCTAGCCCTAGAGTCCTGTGACTCTGCCCAATGGTGATGCATCTAATATCATGCTAATAAATAACACGTATAACCATGGCATACACATATTCAAGTATATTTTCATATTTAGATTGACCATAGTGTATGATTTTTCGTTAACAGTTAACCGTAGTTAGAGGGTGTTTACGTTAAGTTAGCCAATGTCACTATAGGCCTCGGTTTGAAAATTCCATATTAAATTAACTTTTGCATTTCTGCTTGCTGTGCATAATCTTTTTCTCGTTTCAGGAGCCAGGTATCAACCACTGTATTGTTAGGGTTAAAGTCTGTGTGAAGGCTCTCCAGTGTCTCTTTTTAATGTTAATGACCTGTATATGAGAGTGACTGTGGAGAAGAAACCCTTACTTGTACATATCAGTGAAGGCTCTGGAGCTGAAACCATTCATTGTATGAGTCGTGGGAAGAGGGGCTATACCAAGCGCTTCATACATGTTTAGTTTTGATTGGTTCCTTCTCTGTGGTAACCATGCAGAGAATGTTTTTGCTAAATTTCATATTTTAATTGTGTAACATCGCTTTTAGTTAGAATTGCTTCAACGTACCTCTCCCAAGCTTGAGACCCAATGCTTCTTTTATTTCTGCTCATAGAGTTAATCTTTCAATGCAGCACATTTCTTCTTTTCCTGCTTGAAACCTTTATTTGATTCTGTTTCAGAGGTTAGGTCAGCTGACACCTGCTGCTTATGGATTTCCCAGACTGTATTCAACTTTAGTTTAGCATTAAGGAGTTTCCTTCCTGGGAGATTCCTTCTTTCCTTTATGATTTGCCTACTCTGTTTTTAAATAATTTGGCTTTGCATTTGATATTTGACCTGTTATTTCTTTAGGCTGTAATCAGGTGCTTATTGATTTATGACTAAACTGAGTGATATGAGTTTGTAACTTTACTAATTTGTTAATAAAAACCTGCTGTTGTTACTGTGTGGCAAAACAGGCTTCACTGTCATTGTTGGAAAGTGGATTATTGGTTGTGGTAGGTATGCACCTACCAGTGGCAATTAGGTCACTGACACAACATAGGGTCAGTAAAGGTCTCAATAAATTAGGCCCTTGCTCCTCTCTTGGTAGCTGTAACCGAGCAGGCAAGCCTAACTTAGGAGACAAGAGTGTAAAGCATTCAAAAGCACCAAGAGAGTAAATAAGTAAGACACAGCACATAATAAAAATCCCACACCAATTGATAAAAATAGTCCATATTTTTATGAGTAAATAGACACCAAAACAACAAAAATCCAATGGAAGGAGATATGAATTTTTAAAGAATAAACATGTTCTAGTGCTTAGAAACACAAAGCACCAAATTGGGATATCTGGTCGTGGCAGACCAGGACAAAGTCAATGTTTGACACTGACCTTGATGGAGCCCTGGTCAGATACACTAAGCGGGAGGCCTCGGTCAAAATTTTACCTTCATACTTAGAAACCTATCTGAAGCTTTTTCTTCCGAGGGCCTTCGCTGCTCTTCGCTAGGCCAGATTCGGTGAGGGTTCACTGGCTTGACTTTCAGGGAGTTCCCGGTCAAATCCTGGAAGTTGGACCTCTGGAGCTTTTCAGTGGGACGAGCTTGAAATCCAGACCAGGTCGCAGTGAAAGTTCACCGGCTTAACTTCCCTCGCCGAGTTTGTCACCTCTAGGAGCTTTTTCACAAAAGGTCTCCAAACTTCTCCAAACTTCAGGAGATGTTTCCTAAAGTCCTCTTTACAGCTACCACGGCTCCAAAACACAGCTCCAAGGGTCTGGAATCTCCTGGATAGACCTTGGAAGGTTGGCACCACAATTCCCACAATGCACCTGACCAAATCCTTTAAGGTCCCCTGGATGCACTCCTGGCTGGGGACTCTTGCTAGAGATGATGCAGGTGAAGCTCTGTTAACCTGAAGCTACAGGGAGTCCACTCCTTAGTCCTTCTTGAAGCAAGGTACATTCCCCAGGGCTGTATTACGGGATTGTGCAGCAGGCGCAGTTCACTCAGAAGTGAAGGCCAAGGGTGCAGTCCTCCTTTCTCTTGTAGTTTCAGGCAGCAGAACAAAGAGGCTATGCACCTCTCACATATTTATTCACAGCTCCTGGGCATCAAAAAGAGGAGCACCCCTGACCAATAGAATACAGGATGACACCCAAGTGTATGATCACTTCCTCCTAGGAGTGGCATATTCCTGTCCCAGAAATCACCATTCTTCCAAAGACATGATGATTGAAATTTCAGTAGAGCAGTCACAGCTAACTACACTTACTCCCAGTATGGCTCATTTGCATTGCTCTCCTCCTCCTGACATCTGCAAATTCCTTCCTTAAGCCTGGGATCTGGCTGAGGGACACGTGTGGGGGTAGATGGCTTGGCATGCACTCCCTGTCGTGCTCTCCTTTGAGGTTGGATGGTTTATTACCCCTCCCCCTGCTCTGGCATTCCTGTGCAGCTTCAGAGCTTACTTCAGCAGATAGCTAAGGGTGGGTGGTGAGCTCCGCTGAGAGAGTTAACTAATTTTTTGGCACTCCGCACTGAGTTCGGCCAAAAACTCCGCAATCCGACAGTCTGCGCTTGTGCTGAGTGGCTCATAACTGGGCTGCACTGCACACTCAGCACAGAGCTGCTACAAGCTGCTGCTGAGGGGCTGCTCCAGATCCAGACCTCCCTCTTTTCACTGTCCTCAACAGCCTGGGAGCAGGGGGCAGAAGGAGGCAGAGAGCCAGGCCGCTGGCAAAGAGGGCCCTGCACCCAGACAGCATGAGGTCTGACCCTCATAGCACTTTGTCTTCTATGTGCACATGGGGGCCAGCACTGGGCATGGACAGTATTGACAGTATTTGCATATGATGGAGGGTCTGTGCTTGGAAAAAAGGAAACTTGCACTCAGAGCTCCTCTTGAATAGATCCTATCTCCCCAGAGGCCCTGGGAAAGGAAGTGGTGTTATGGGGTACAGTGCTAAGGCCAGCAGGAAGAGCTGGAGACCGGGGGAGCATCAGCTGCTGAGTGGTAGTCCAGCAGCCCTGCCAGATAGAGATGTATGTGTCCTGAGAGAGTGCCTTAGACCCCCGTGGCAAGCAAGGCTAGGAACTATGTGAAAATACCAGGCTGCTGGTGGTAAGCTGGTTTACTGCTGCTAGTGCTGGGCCCTAAAGAAAGGGCTATCTGAGCCGGAGTACAAGTACAGAGGAAGCGATTGCAAGGGTGGTGCAAGACAGGGAGATGGGGGGGGGGCTGCTTGGCCCTCTGTAGCAAGTTTGTGAAGGAGGGCAGGTGGTGAAGGGAAGTGTGCAGGTGTGGAGAGCAGCAGGCTCCAGGCCAGTTGGCTGTGTCAGCACAAGAGGCCTGAAACATCAGCTTTTGTTGCCTATGGCATACCACTCTGGACTGAATGCACCCAATCTCAGAAGCGCTAAGCAGGTTCAGGCCCCCCCACCCTGCTTAGCGCTTCTGAGATCGTGCACATTCAGGCCAGGGTAGTAGAGCAGGCAGCACTCCGCTGCACGTGGAACTCCATGGAGTTTTTAGCCGAATGTATGTCGCAACAACGCATGCTGGAACCACGCACGCCTAAACAACGCGGTTGGAACGACCGCGTTGTTTCCACTAATGCCTTTACCATGAATTCCTCAACAATGATTTTTCGTTGTAAAGGCATTCCTGGTAAAGGCATTAGTGAACAGCATGCGTGGTTCCAGCATGCGACCCCTCTAACCCCCTACCCCGCCCCTAAAAATTACTGCGACCCCACCAAGGTCCGCCCCTAAAATCACCCCAACCTCCTACCCCCGCCCCTAAAATTACCCCGACCCCAGCCCCTGAAACCTAAAACCACCCCAATCTTCCGCCCCTAAAATTACCATGACCCCCCACCCCGCCCCTAAAACCTAAAACCACCCCAACCCCCATCCCCGCCCCTTAAACCTAAAACCACCCACCCCAAAAAAAAAAAAAAAACCCCCACCCCACCCCTAAAATTACAGCAACCCCCCCACCCCACCCCTAAAACCACCCCAACCCCCCACCCCACCCTTAAAACCTAAACTACCCCAACCCCCACCCCAAAACGTATAAATACCCCATACCCCCCACCCCGCCCCTAAAACTAAAAATACCCTGACCCCCCACCCCTGCCCCTAAAGTAAAAAATGCCCCGACCCCCCACCCCTAAACCTAAATCACCCCGACCCCCAAAACTAAAAATGCCCCGACCCCCCTCCCCTGCCCCTGCCCCTAAACCACCCCACCCCCAAAAACTGAAAATACCCGACCCCCCACCCTGCCCCTTAAACTAAAAATGCCCCAACTTCCTGCCCCTGCCCCTAAACCACCCCGACCCTCCACCCCCAAAAATTAAAAATACCCCAACCTCCCACCCCGCCCCTAAAACTAAAAATACCCTGACCCCCCACCCCGCCCCTAAAACTAAAAAGGCCCCAAACCCCCCTCCCCCGCCCCTAAACCACCCAGACCCCCACCCCCAAAAAGTAAAAATACCCCGACCCCCACCCCGCCCCTAAAACCTAAACTACCCCGACCCCCACCCCCAAAAACTAAAAATACCCCAACCCCCCCACCCCACCCCTAAAACAAAAAATGTCCTGACCCCCCTCCCCTGCCCCTAAACTACCCCGATCCCACCCTCTAAAACTAAAAATACCCCAACCCCCCACCCCGCCCCTAAAACAGCCCCAGTCCCAGCCCCACTTACCCCATCCTTGATCGCGTCCTCCTCCTCAGCCGACTCCCTTCTTCTGTGCCTTAACCACGCATGTGCGTGGTTAGGCACATGCGTGGTTAAGGCCCTGAAGAAGGAAGTTGTGGATAACAAAATCATTGTTCCGCTTTCTTTTTCCATGACTTCTTTTGTTTAGGAATCGTGCTTCATGCTGCTTCCCTTTTTAGCCGTCTCCATGGAACTCCACAGAGTAGAACTCCGTGAGCTCTGCCCACCCCTACAGATAGTCTATCACCTAATCAAAGCAGCCTTGCTAATCCTGTTAGCACTGACCAATCTGGGAGATCTCAGAAGGCTAGATTTTGGCTTACAGAAAGAAAAGACTCATAGCTTTTTTTCTGTACAAGCAATGGCAAATTGCTGGATTTATCAAAACAAACCTTTTAAGTCCTGAAATGACATTTCTATGCCTTTCTTAACAATATTCATGATCAAATACAATATTGCAATGTTAGCCTATGGAGCCCAGTATCTACAATGGGGGAAAATGAAACGAACAGTTTTCCTTCACCGGGGTTTATAAAACACATTTTATAAGAACCCTGATTATAGTTACATGACCCCCCCCCCCACACACACATCCCTGGGACAACTAGAGGAGACCCTGGGGGTACCTAATATGTAACAATAATGTAGATTATCACTTTTAAAGTGGCAATAGCACCAAAGTCGACTTGGGACACCATTTCCTTTTAAGTGCAGTCTGCATAGTCAGGCTGCATTTAAAATGACAGAAAACCTCCAAAAGTGCCCACATGCAAAAGGCAGCACATCTGCCAGGCCACTATCTTCCATGCCCTATTATCTACTAGGGTCTCATATGTAGTTTGCACCCTCTTGTCCTATTATCTACTAGGAACTTATAGGGGCTGTCATGCAAATGGCAAGACTGACTTTTAAAGACAGGCTACAAGGCAGGCCTGCCTTTAAAAGGACAGACAGCTCCATGCCCTTTGATATACCAGGGACTTATAAGCAGATTGTATCCCCTTGACCTATTAGCTATTAGGTACTTACAGAGTCTGTAAGGCCAATTGTAAGAATACCCTAATACATAGTGTACTTTGCTACATGTGTGTGTTTTAATATGGCACTAGCCTGGGCCTGGCTAGCAGAGCCCAGGCCACAGTCGGAGTCAGTTGCCATCAGTACCAGTCAGCAAACAAAATGGGGGTGAACAGGGCAAAAGGATGACTTTGCAACAGCCAATGATATATTATTACATTTTTTTATGTTAAGCCTCAATTCAAGATAAAGATCCATCTTTAGAGAACAGCTGAAAAGTCTAGAGATTTGCACCACATTTTGTATAGTGCAAACACCGTCCTTTGTCCTCCATTACTGATAGCTGGGTGGTCCTGAAGACTGAGGTGTAAGACTCCTGCAATATTTATCGAAAGCAGGGAGCTGTAGGCTTTATGACCTGGCCTTAGGCTGGGTTGCAAGAAGATTTATCTGCCTGCACAACCTGTCATAATTGCTAGGAAATTATGCACATCTATATGGAATTTGTGAAGTTCAGTCCTGAATAATTCTTAAATAACAATGTCAATTGTCTATGTTTATACCAATTCTTAAATTATGCGAACGTGGTTATGTGCATCCCCTTTTAAATGTACCCCTGTAAAATCAGTGACTATTTGATTACAGTCAAAATGTAAATTTGTGACATCACACATGCCACTCACAACTTATGCAGAATGTACTCCACCTCAAATTGTCATTCTAAGTACCAAAATTACAACTTCTGAGCCTTCACATTCTAATAGCACTATAGTCCTAGCGCATTTTGCAATCGGCAATCTTGGTAGGCTGTAGATTAAGCACAGGACAAATTATTCCAATAAAAGGTATCCATTATTGGCAGACAGCTGCAAGTTCCTAAAATAACATGCACATGTTTTAAACTGTGCAACATTTTACTAGTTTCAAGGCACCTATTATCATTTTTGATTTATTCACTATAGTTTACCCTCATCAAACTCCTCATAAGAATATAATAGGTCACATTGGGATCTCTGTAAGTTTTGTGGCTTTATGTGCCACTGATCTCCTCTGTCATTTTGTAATTTCTAAGTTCTTTACAAATGTCCACATACTGTTTAATGTGCTATGGTTATTGGTTTCTGTGAATTTGTAATCTGTGTTCAAAATATGTCTACTTTAAAAGGGGACTGTTTGTATGAAGGTTGAGCTTGTAGTTTTTACAAGCTTTGCAAATGTAACTATTCACCAAAAATGATGACGCGTCATGTATTTCTTTTATTAAACTTGTAAGTATAAATTTACTTACTTACTGCCTGTTATGCTGACTGGCATGTAGGGCAGCAATGAAGGATCTCAACTTCTGTCTGTCTAGGACAAGTTTCTGTATAGTTCGCCAGCTATGGCTCTGGGTCTTCATTTCTGTTTTCATAGTTCTCCGGTGTTCTCTAGCCTACCTGTCTTCCATTCACCTTCTGGGGTTCAGCAGAGAGTTCTTTCTTGTGAGGGGGTCTTGCTCTCTTCTGATGGTGTTTCCTATCCACCCCCATCCTTTTCTCTAATAATGATGGTGTTAATGCGTTCTTGCTTGCATCTGGGGAGCAGTTCCTGGTTGGAGATGATTAGAGGCCAGAAGATATGGAAGATTCTTCTCTGGTTACTGGTGTGGAAGGCTAACAATTTGGTGATGTGAATTTTCTCCACCCACCAGTATTCTGATCCATACAAAAGTATGGACAGTATGCACCTCTGGCAAAGCCTCAGCTTGGTGTTGATGCTGTACTGAGATTACCTCCACACATTGTTCAGTATCCTCAAGGCATTCCTGGCCATCTTCATTTCACTCAAAATGGCACTGCGTGTCTCTCCATCATTTTGGATAGTGCTCAGTGATGGCTATGTCTCCTTCATCCACTTTGATTGGTGAAGGGTTTGGGATGCTGAGTGGCATGACTTCTGATTTCTTCATGTTGATCATCAAGCCCACTTGCTGTGCATAGATGTTGAGGCAAAGACATCTTTTCTTGCATACGCTGGTGTGTAAGAATAAATATGGACAGACCAAAAAATACTTTTAGAGGCAAGTGTTATCCACATCAAGCATGATTTAACACACTTTTTGTGGCAGCAAAATGCAGCCTGAATAATCAAAAGGAACTCTAAAATGTATTGCACCATAAAGCCAAAGGTTAAAGCCAAAGCTTAAATGTTAGTAATTAAATTATTCAACACACTATTTAAATAGGCTTTTAGCTTTTTTCCAAGACCAGATCACCCAGATATTTTGAATAGACATTCCAAAGTAAACTTACATACCCAAAATTGATCTCAACATTTTTACCACTATAAAAACAAATTGCCAACACAACCTGAAGGGAAAAATGCAATGAGGATGCAGGAGAACTGGAAAAGGGGAAAAAAGAGAGGTGGTCTTGTTAATTCATTAATAATCAGGATGAAAGAAGCACCAAGCTCCATGAATAAAAGTCAATAGCAGTGACATTTAAGGAGATCAGCTGATCTTGCAATCATTATTGAACAAATTTTGCGTAGAAAAGGAAATAGAACAATTAAAAGTATTACAAAGTAAAAAGGCATCTTGAGGATTTATAAGTCGCTCTACAAAGACATCTTACAGAGCCCATTTGTTCAGAAATCCATGCTTTATAATTGCTGAAAATGATATACAAACAAACAAAGAGAAATGTCAGCCCACATTTGCAGATGAGAGGCTGGAATGTAGTGGCAGCATTTCTAGTGGACCTTATAGGACAGTGCCCTAAGAGAAGTGGAAGGAAAATAGAATATGAAAAATAGTTGTGCCCTGAACAATGACACTACTAACGTTCGGGATAAAGACAACCCCACAAATATTCACAAAAACTATGGTTCTTATTGTGCAGCTCTTGCATGAATGGGGCTAGTAATCAAGAGAGCCACTCATAACAACCTTCCTCTTTTCCCTGGCTCAGCATCCCAAAGCCAGGCAAAAAAGGGGAAAGGGACCGGAACATTGAGCATGTGGCAGCCATTGAGCCCTCTCTCTTTTGCTGTACACGCTGCTATAACTTTTGCCTCTGCGGCCTGTCACCTGGTTTCTCCCTTAGTCTTGTAAAGGCTCTTGAGAAAGAGAGGTGTGACACATAGCTCTCTCGTGTGCGTGTATGTGTGTTAGCACTGGAGGTTTGTCTGACCTCTGGTGGTCTCCCTGGCATAGGGAGTACATTCTGGCCATAAAGTATCATTCTTGGCATAAGGCTGTTGCACCAGTGTATGGTGGATATACCTGAGATGTGGTGGCCATCTGATGTTTGAAGAAAACTAGTGCATTTTCAGTTTATAGGTAAATCTAATAGTTGACCAATAATTCACAGCGGTTGGGGGAATTTATAGCAGATGTTATTTATGACCCTGCTTATTGTGCTGCTATTGCACGACTCATGTGAACAATATTCATCTGTATATAAATTGGTTTTATCACACTGTCGTCACCACATTTTGGAGGACTAACTCTGTAGGGCTATTGTAGTCCAAGGGTTTTGTCGGCTTTCTGAACCTTCAATCAGCAGTAGCTTAAGTACTGCAAAATGCAAACTGACTAACTTGAGGGGTACTTCTGCTGTCGATGGATTGAGATTTTGAGATATAAGTAGCATTGGATTTTTCTATCCTGCCTGTTCCAAATTGTCAAACACAATATAGGCCACAGAACCTGCTCATAAGCATTAGAGATAGATAATTATGGATGATATTGTGTTTGGGCCCCAAGAATGTCTAACCCATAGGCAGCTGTGGATGTTCTTCTATCCAGAACGTCAGTTAGTTATATGAAAGCTTATCTAGTCATTAGATCTCTGGGCAGGGCACCAAAAGAATTCTGCAGGTACGTGGGTCAATGATATCGCCCCTTTTAAAAACTAGGCCTCAGAATATATTATGGAGCTCACCTAAAGAGGTCATGGCTATAAAACCAGTTGGTACCATGTTGCCTATCTGGAACAGCATGTATCTAGTACAGTATTGGCCAATCTGTCAGGGAAAAGTGACTTTGAAATGTTGATTAATTTAATTATCCTTTTAAGATTTACATATTCAAAAAGCACAACCCATCAACATCAACAGCATCGATTGCTCAGAACTGTGTTGCCCAGTATCTCAAGAAAGGTATATTTCCCATTGATCTTGTGAGATAATGTGCCACAACCTGCATCATTAGTACCAGTCATTCCCTTACCTTTCAGCTGGCAAAATATAATGATGTTATTGGATTTTATAACATCAAACAGCCTCCCAGTAGCAGAAATACTCCCTGGACTTCTTTTTATAACAATGCGTTAATTCCGTGTTCAATTTCATTATGCTTTGTACCCTATGGAACACAGCAATGCTGCAAGCGGAACAAAAGGATCACATTATAGAGCAGACTTCTCATCTTTCTCCATCAAACCACTCTTTATTAAAGACAACACTTCGGTCTATTCTGCTGAATTTTGGGTTGAAATTGGCGGTAGACAAAAAATTATTCTGTAGGCATTCAGTAACTCTCTGTTACTTGTTCTGTAGACATTCCACTCGAGTGCCAGTATTATAGACCAAAACGTACCGGCTTCATTTGGTTTAATGAGATCCCATATTCCATACACTCAGTCTATTGAGCATTCTATTTACGTTGTTGCAAAATGGCATATGTATTGGGCTCGTGGTGTCTCTCGAAGAGGATTGAGGAATACCGGTGGAGGTCAGTATGCAGCATCACCAAGGATTACACTGGTACCAAGGTATGCTCACATTGTTTTTCCTCATGTTGGCCATGATAGTGGGCTTTCTGTTTCAAGTGTAGCTCTTCCTATTCATAATCCCAGCCACATTTTTACTGAAACCACTTAAACTGGGGATGATTATTTTAAAAAAAGAAAATAGTGTCAAAGTGTTCTGCAGCATATTTCAGTATCACTGTATACTGCTGATTTATTTTCTTGGTTCCCGAATAACACGATTACTCCTTACATCACAACTCTCCCAAATCTACATTAATGCAGATCTTGATTCCTGTCCCCACCAAAGAATGAAAATGGAGTTTGAGTCACGGAATCTTTATACAACTCTCAGAATGAGCACGCTTTGCCCCTAAGAGGTCACTAGAAAGCACCATCCTTCTATACCTACACAAAAAATATACAGTCGGATGTAGATACAGCAACTTATTTTGATTATGTGTCACAATACGTGGCGATTGTTGCCCAACTCATTTCTACTAGTGAAACACAAGTAATGCCTGCCACTACTGGTGATGAAGACAAGAGAGATAATGTTAATTTGGTTTCATCTATTGCACAATATGAAATTAATGAGTTGTTTTGTGATTCCTTGTCAAATAGAAATATACCTGGAATTTCATTCAGCGTACCACTGTGCTTCAGGTGACATTAGATCAATTGATCTCTCCAAAACTCTCTTTCCAAAAGAATCATTGAAGCTAATTACCGTAATGATTGCCGTAATGCTGCCTTCACTTTTGAGTCTACATAACAAGTGATCACGTGAGTCGACAGACTTTATAATGAGGCTCATTGGCATCTTACATGGCCGTAACCTTAACTCCAACTCAGCATTACATTTCTTTTTCACCTTTAACACTGTTTCAAAACTACTTTTTCCAGTAAAAAAAATAAAAAGCTTAACGTATAAAAATACATTTGTCTCAAAGCTAATTAACTGTACAGGATCACTGTCAAAGCCACAGAGGAAACCATACACTTTCTCTTTCGCCTATTGAAGTTTTTATCGGCATCCAAATATATACCATGAGTCGTTCTTGTTCATGTTTTTTCTTTGCATCTTGAGACAGGCTCTTTCAGGTGCTGAGAGGTGAGAGCTGTGGCAGAGCCAGGTGGGGCTGCTTACCTTGTCTTATTGCCCATTCTCAGCTCAAGCAGAAGTTCAATTCTCCAGCTGTGTCCGGAGACAAGTCTGTGATAGAATGCTCAGTGCTGAGTGCAATTGCTTTGGCCTGGAAGCAAATTCTAAAATGGTGGAGCCACTTCTAGAGTGATGTTGCAGGGACTCGGACGCTGTTTGCCTGGGGCCACACTCCACCTTACTGGGGAAACAGGAAAAGTCTATGTTAGTGGTTCCAATTGTTCTGTGGTGGGAATATGGTGGCCGTTTCACAAGGCCCACTACAGCGTTCCAGATGTGGCTTGACATGAGAGCTTAAGGTTTCAAGTGGGTGTTTGCCCTCTTTTGGGCACTATATCATTACGAGGCACAACTTGAGATATGTCTGTAGAAAGAAAAGATAGTTTTTTGTGATGATGCATTGGCTACATACAGATAGGTCCGTCTTGCTTAAGGTGAATACATTTAGCTTGTGAGGAAATAAAGCTGTGGGGGTACCACAAGAAGTAAACACTTTCCGATCTCAGAAAAATAGGGATGTGGGAAACAATAGAGATAATATTGATATGAGTGATGTTCTGATTTCAATGCTGTTGTTGGCACACACTTGGAAGTGAGTTTAGATCAAAGGCCAGACGTGAAGGTGGCAACTGTTTCAAACTCACTTGCATTCTTTACCATGAATGGAGATGGTAAAGAGAACAAGCATTTGCAATGCAATAGGTCTTGCATTTGCTTGAGTTAAAGCTATTGGCGTTGTAAATTCATAGCTGGACTTTTCTTGCCACATACATTGGTCAGCCCTGCCTCATAATTTGGCATTTTCCTGCCTCATAATTCCAGTGGCCCTGCATATAAAAAGAGCACTTCTATTTACCTTCTTCCTCTATCTGCAGTAAAAAATGAAAATGTTGCCATTTAGCATCCTAATTTAAGTCAGCCATGCTACTTCATAAAAGTTCCAACAGAATGATAATCTTGCAGCATTCATTTCTAAACATAAAGGGAATGATACTTTTGTGTATTTGATATCAAACGCTATAGCAACATCAGATGATTAAAGAAGGATGAAAAAAACATCTCAAAAGATTTAAAAAATGTTTCAAAGTAGGGTGTGGGTTGCAGGTGGAAAGAACATCTCGACAGTTGGGGGCATGTTCTTTGGGAAGCCACTCACCCAAGGTGTCATGATCTGAACTGATGTTGTAGGGAGCAGCTTGTAGCTGCCTGGAATGCAGATGTTAGTAGGATTGTCACTAAGTTTACTTAACACTCATTTGTGTCATTCTGTTTCAGACAGAAATGCAGGCATTGAAGACGTACTCGGGCTCTGACATCAGTAGTTTGCGGAGAGATAAAGATTGTAGTTAGGCAATTCATATTTTAGCCAGCACACAAACTTGCATGCCATCTCCTTACTGGTCCTAGAAGGACACACGAAGGCCTGTGTTTTTTAATCACAACAGACATTGTTTTTTATCAAATGGAAATATTTTCCACTAACTGCAGTGTCTTTAAGATCACAAGGTCAGAATTACATGGATTGATATCAGTCACTATGGGGGTCATTCTGACCCTGGCGGCCGGTGACCGCCAGGGTCACCGACCACGGGAGCACCGCCAACAGGCTGGCGGTGCTCCCGAGGGCATTCTGACCGCGGCGGTTCAGCCGCGGTCAGAAAGGGTAAACCGGCGGTCTCCCGCCGGTTTACCGCTGCCCCATTGAATCCTCCATGGTGGCGGAGCGCGCTCCGCCGCCATGGGGATTCAGACACCCCCTACCGCCATCCTGTTCATGGCGGGAAACCCGCCATGAACAGGATGGCGGTAGGGGGTGCCGCGGGGTCCCTGGGGGCCCCTGCAGTGCCCATGCCAATGGCATGGGCACTGCAGGGGCCCCCGTAAGAGGGCCCCGCAAAGTATTTCAGTGTCTGCTTTGCAGACACTGAAATACGCGACGGGTGCAACTGCACCCGTCGCACCCCTGCAACTACGCCGGCTCAATTCTGAGCCGGCGTCCTCGTTGCAGGGGCATTTCTGCTGGGCCGGCGGGCGCTCTTTCGGAGAGCGCCCACCGGCCCAGCGGAAATGTTTAAATGGCCGCCGCGGTCTTTTGACCGCGGTGCGGTCATTTCACGGCGGTACCTTGGCGGACGGCCTCTGCCGTCCGCCAAGGTTAAAATAACCCCCTATATCTATTAATACACCAAATTTCATGTCTTTTGCTTGATGTGACTACTATAAAAGTGAGACATGTGAGTGTGTGTGCAGTTTTGTATAAGCATCTGTGGTGGTCACATGACATAGGACGCTCACATGTGCAAAGTCCTAGTTCCCTATCGTTTGAACAAGTAATTGACTAAAAAATGGAGGAGGTAAACATAAAGTGTGGCATGCTGCACTGTAACAATGAAAGGAACTGGACTGCCTCATTTGCTCCAGGGAAACGTGGTAGAACAGGGAGAAGGTGTGGCAATATGACTAGACCTGCTGACTTTGGAACTGAAGGGCTGGATTCAAGTCATGGCATTGGTTCAACATCACTTACTCTCAGTGCCTACAAAAAATAAATGTAATATAGCTGGTACATATGTAAAGCCTCCAATATCTTCGGGTAGAGTTTGGGCTACTTAGCAAACAATTAGTTAAATAAAAAAACTGGGCAGGCACACTCAATAAACAGTGGGAGCCAAGCAGCTGAGAGAGAGCAGTGAAGGAGGGCGCAGAACAAGGAAGATCAAATCTGACCAAGATAACAGCCTGATTCAATCAATCAGCATTTATAAAGCATGGCTTATCACATGTGGAGTCTCAAGGCACTAGCTGTGGGACGCGGGTCAGTCGAAGAGCCAGGTCTTGAGGTTGTTCCTGAACTGAGCTAGCCAGGGGGACTGCCTGAGGTGGTGCGGCATTGTGTTCCAGGCCTGCACGACAAGGTAGGAATGGGGATGGTGGCGAGGGCAAGTTGAGCAGAGCAGATTGCCTGGAAGGTGTGTACAAGGAGAGGTGGTGGTTGAGGTAGGCAGGACCGATGTTGTTGAGGACCTTGTGTGCGTGTGTCAGGAGTTTGAAAATGATGCATTTGTTGACGGGGACTCAGTGTTGGTCTATCAGGTGGGTGGAGATGTGGCTGTGTTGGGGAATGTCCAGAATCAGTCTGGCCACAGCGTTTACAGCCTGGTTTACAGTGAAGATAAGCTGAGAGCAAGAATGGTCTGCAAATGAAAAGGGAAGCTTCACCGAACAGGAGCAGAAACAAGGAGAAAAAAAGTCCCCCAAAGAACAGATGAACACAACAAAGCGTAATTATAAATGTATATATTGGTCACTGCTCCCAAAGAGAAAAAGGAGGGACAAATAGACAAGACTCACCATTAGTAAACCAGGATTTTAAATGACACAGACATTAACAAATGAAATGGCTTTAAGCTCACAGTACAAGTATTCTTAAAAGTATACAAGAGGCCGCACGCTTATGTTCAACCTAAAAAGGATGCAAAGAAGGTTGGCAATAACAATGGGATGAACATTAGTAGGGTTGCTAAGAGTGCTAAAGATGATTCAATGCTTCGTACAGCTGAAGGGGATGCTAATTTTCTAACTGCAGCAAGTAATTTCTACTACAGCAGAAGCAAGGTTCTGCAACCTTTTCATGAAATCCCGCAAGTGTGGTTATTGACGTCTTCTGATGTTAAGCCTGGGCCATAAGTCAGGTTATGAAATCACTAAGGTAGAATTTGAGTCTTGGTGGACTTCGGAATCAGTACACAGCTTTGCAAAGAATTTTAGGATAGGTGGTTTTGATGTCCCTCTGTTTCCTCAAGGGCCAGGTACCGTGAACGGTGTTAGTATATCCCATTTGAGTGTAACTATTACTGCTTCTAGTTCAGGTATACCCAATAAAATTGATTTGTGTTTAGGGGTTGTGAGCTCCATTATATGTGAAAAAGTAGGAGAAAGTAAAACAGATATGTAAGCTACTGCCGTGGGTACTGTGAGACAAGACTGGCCACGGCTGTCCATGTTACTGAATCTATCTTTTCATTCTTTCATTGTTATCAGCACCTGGTTTGAGCTCGTGAGATTGGCTTGGCCAATGACAATGCATGGAAAGATGGTAATACTTACTGTTGTGTGCGTGAATTCTGGGTTCAGTGAGATTGTGAAGCAGAGGCATGGAGCAGACAGGGACAGTCGGCCTAGTTATCGGCTTCTACTGGACGAGGCTAGTGGGACGAGTACTAATAGTGACATATTTAATGGTATAAACAGTTATAAATTGCCCTTGCCCTCTTTATGGGGTCCCACTTTTGCTCCCTCTCCTCACATCCCTTCACAATCTCACTTTTGTACCTGTTCTCCAATGCCCACCATGACTCTGTAACTCTGTTGCATTCCCTGCCATTACTCTGTAGTATTCACCTGCTCTGCCTTTCTCCTTTCCCTTTTTCTCTCTGTTCTGTTTCATTCATTGCCTGTATTTTTTATTTGCCCTGGACCACTCTCTTCCATTACTTGTGCCTTTTTAACTCCTTTGCAGGAAGTGTGCTACGGAAATTTTATACTGGCTGTGCTATACACTCAAGTGCCTGGATACCCTCTTGGCTGATTTGTGCGCTTTACAAATGGACATAACATAACTCTGTGCATGCCATTTTTTCTGCGCTGTGTTCCTTGAAGAGCCTCACAAGTAGATGTACCTTTCTGGGAAGTAGCACTCTATTCATATAACGGGGCGCATCATACCCACATTGTAGAGGATATGATGATGTGAGAGAGGAAACATTTAGAGCCCTCAAGTAATGAAAGAAAACATCATTTTTATGGGTCCCATAAACTCCTGCTACCTAACCCACAAAAGAATGTAGTTATATCTAATGCTTAAAGAAAATGGAAATTCAGACAGTATAGCGATCACTAAACAGTGGTATATCCCAGGCAAAAGTCTGTGAAGGAAGGTAAGTAGCAACCAACAAAGCAAAGAAAAATAAATCTTCCCAGAGCAGGAACCAGAGACACCAGAAATCTTTGAAAAGGGAGTGAACATGGGAAAATGAGTACTGACTGAGCACCAGGTGAGTAACATCTGACACTGTTCACAGATATTGAACACTGTAGCCCATATTGCTTAAAAGGTCCCAGTGCTAATTCTTGACTAGAACCACCAAGCTTGGCACCTGCGCATCATCGTTGTAATCCTCTATGGTTACTGTGTCATAAGTGGAACAATATGCTTGTTATACTCTTGAATCATCAAAAATAACTAAGCTCTCAGTACCCAAAGGCACCCCCACATGCACCACACACAGAAAGGGGTTACATGAGTTACCATTCAGAGGCGATGTGGTTTAGCCGTTTAGGGCAGACTGCTCAGTTTGGGGTAAGGTCAACACTCGTTTCCATATGGCTGATGTCATTTAGTGGGACAGATCACCTATAGAAAACAATTCATGTCCAGAGAAAATTTACTGTCTTTAAGATTGATTCAACCATTCCCACTCATCACTACTAGCATAGCATCTTAAAAAAATTATAATAATGGAACCACTGGATGTTGTAAGATGGACTGCAATACGGCTGTCAGAAACTTGATAGATTGCAAAATCTACCAAATCACAGAGCCAAACTCTGACTCTGCTTGTGAAAACAAGACAAGGAGAAATATGCCTTGTAAACTTGCCACGGACTCTCAGTGGAATCTAGAGTTAAATGTAAGAACTCTTTGTATAATGAGCAATGGTTGCTGAAACCCAGCTACCTTCAAAAACTGGCTTCACCCCAACAATGTCACTATAAATTACAATCCTCAAAGGTGAACTGAATACAAAATCAAGATTTTATTAAAGACAAGGAGACTAGCATTATGCATAAATCATACATTCACTCCTTCTGAGCAGCATGTTTCCAAAATAAAACATTGAAACATCACAATGAATTAGAACTCTCAGCCCCACAAAAGCAGCCTATTCTCTATCTTCTTCCTCTTTTGTTTGAACTTCCAAAAATTCCTCTCGACATTTCTTCACTTTTTTGCCTTCAAAACTATAAATCAACAAATAATCAACAAAATAAATGCAAAAATGATCACTACACCATTATCCTTAACAGCCAAGCCTTGTTTACCTGGAATAATTCATTCATTATACTCCAAATTCTTTCTACACAAAATTTGTGATCATACTCTCCATCCACCAAGCAAACCACCCCCCCCCCATCGTGGAAAAGTGGGTCGGATAATGCTAGCCTCCTTGTCGTTAATAAAATCTCGATTCTTTACTCAGTTAACCTTTAAGAATCGTAAATTTATGCCTAGACAGGAGGCTAACATTATGCATATTCAAAGCTCTTCAAGGCATAACTTGAAACATGTTCCATGGCTTTAAAATAGAATGTTCTGAAAGCGTCAACATTTGACAAATCTGCTGCTTTTAACACATCTTCCAATCATCCCTTTAACATGAATACTTTGCTTGCCGTTGTACCCCTAGTCAAATGAACTGTAAATATGGCTAAATCCACACCCACTTCTTTAATTTTAGACCCCTTTAAAGGGTTTAACATAGGATATAAGCAATTGTTCTTCTCCTGCACATGTCTTGTCCAACATTCTATACTCATACTATTTCAAACATCTCACTGCACACAATTTTGGAATGGTATCAAAATTAGGATAAGATACTGAACTAGACATAGTTTTCGTTCTTTTACAAAATCTCTTAGAAGCCTCCAAAGCTCTTACATCAGATGCCCTTCTGAAAAAAAATTAAGCATAACAAAGTTGCTTATTTCAAAGACAGCTTCTGAATTCCTAAATACTTATTACTTGGTTGACTTTGAAGAAGTTTAAGTATTACATCAACATTCCACAAAGTCTGATATTTCGACTTTGGAGGCCTTTTAAGTCTAATTCCTTTCATTACCCTGCATACTAAAGGGCGTCTACCAGTAGAAATCCCTTGCCTTAAACAGTGTCCTGCTGCTGTTGCTGATTTATAGCAGTTAACAATTCTATATGACAGACCTTCCTGAAAAAGTTCTGCTAAGAAATGTGTCACCTCTATTCCATCAGCCTGTACAGGATCTAAATCACATTTAATGCACCAACGTACCCATACCGACCGTGCCCCTCTGTATCTTTTCTTAGTATCTCGTGCCCATGGCTCATTGAGTAGATCTGTAGCTCTTCCCGAAAGGCCTGAGCGCGTCCCTGAACTCCTGATATTCTCCATACTAGAAGGTTGAGTAAACCCTCCTAAACTCAAGGATGTTCCATTTGCTCCACTCCCATCGAAAGCCCTTAACCTGACAGTATTCAATACAGAATCTCAACTGCCATTTCCAACACTGTTGAAAACCAAGGTTGAGTTTTTTTTCCAAAATGGAGTTGGAAAAACAATATGACATTCCTGCCTTCTTACATGAACTAACACTCTTTAAATCATTGAAAACAGAGGAAAAGCATAACCCTCAACATTCCTCTAATTCTCTGTGAAAGCGTCTATCACTATCACTCCCGGATCCGGTCTCCAACTCCTATACCTCTGTAATTGAAAAGTTAGCCTGGAGGCAAAAAGATCTACACCAAAAGGACTCCAAATAATCTGAATGATCTGAAACAGATCCACCATTGACTTCCAATCAATGTAATCTGTCAGGTTCCTCGAATTCTAATCTGCTATTACATTGGAAGTACCTAGAATATGTTCTACCTGCAATATTACATATTGTGCTCTAAACAGAACTTCCACATTTCTTGTGTTAAATCTGACAGTTTCTTTGACTTGTTGATGTAAATTAAGCAAAACTATTGTCCTTTTTCAAAAGAACAACATGACCTTCAAACTGTTTTCTGAAGCTTTGTAAGGCAAACAACCCTGCTTTCAGTTCTAGATAATTTATGTGTCTCTTCTATGCAGTCCATAATCTCCAGTTTCTTCTCATAAATAAAAAGCTCCCCAGCCTAATTTGCTTACATCTGATTCCAGAATGAAATCTGCTTTTTGTTCCAAAAATTGCCTTTCCATTCCATACTTCCACATTTTCCTTCCACCATTGTAATTGTACCCTTGCTTCCTGGTTCCATTCTATCTTGTCCCCATACCAAAGACCTCTGGATAAACTTACTGTCTTTAACTGTTGAAGTCCCCGGTAATGCAACAGCCCTGGAAAAATCACTTGTATCGAAGAAAACAGACCAATGATTCGACTTAATCCTCTCAAATGTATTTTCTCTTTCTTCAATAGTACAGATACTTATCTTTTTTTATCTTCTTCTCCGGCAACAGCAACTGACACATGCTTGTGTCTACCAGAAAATCCAAAAATGTCAAAAGCTA